>NW_027468620.1:3973384-5295884 GCF_046254945.1 Alosa pseudoharengus | reverse complement strand
CTCAGAACTGTCAAGCCCAAGCCTCTGAGAAATATCACAGTGTGTGTGATTGCATATGTGTGTGTGTGTGTGTGTGTGTGTGTGTGTGTGTGTGTGTGTGATTGCATATGTGCATGTGTGTGTGTATTTCCTCTTCTCCTCCACAGCCAGGCTACTGGCCCTCAAGTATGCTTGGCAGGCGTGTGGGACAGATGGGTAAACAAACGAGCGGCTTGCATATCTGTGCTTGCCGTTGAGCTCTCGCGTGGAGCCCTGCAGAAAGCCCTGCAGAAACCTGTCGCCACTAGAGCTGCTCTCACCCAGCAGTGGCTGCCTACAGACTCCTCTGCTCCTTCCAAAAAAATAAATAAAAATAAAAATAAAACCTCAAAAAAAGGCGTTGGGGTAAATCATCCAGAGTGTCAGCTGTGACTGAGACGTGTCGGTGGCAGGCAGGCTCAGTCACGACTGCTGGGTGAGGGTGACTCGCGGTGCCACAAACACACAGGGGTTGGCAGCGGCAGTGGCACTGCTGAGATGCTTCTCACTGTGCGAGGCGGGAGGAAGCGAGGCAGGGGGAGGCGAGGAGAGAACAGAGGCCTTAACTGGCAGGTGCCACGTGCATGTGTGTGTGCGTACGTGTGTATTTCTGTAAGAGTGTGTTTGTGCGTGCATGTGTATGTCTGTAAGTGTGTGTGTATATCTGTAGGTGTGAGGGTGTGGGTGGGGGTGGGGGTGGGGAGTTATGAAGAGCATCTGATTAGCTTTTTTCTCCAAGTAGCTCCAGGGAGTGGAGTTGTGGTCTTCACATGTCAAGCAGAAACCTCCCCAAAGGTGTCCACTCCAGAGACCACCCATTAGGCAGCAGACACTAAAGCTCAGGGATTAGGAGCGGGATCAAAGATCATCAGCTCCACACACACACAAACACACACACACACATACATATGAAACAAATACACACACCCACACCCAGACACACACACATGCACACACACACACACACACACATACACACACACCATACAGCACTAAGAGACAACAGCATAACACACACATCACATAGCACTAAGGGACGATAACATTACAGTGGCCGTTGTGACATTACGTAAGTCAATATCTAAAGCTAAAACACTAACGGCTGACCACACAGGTGGCACGCTTGTATACGGAACCTCATACAGTGCACCTAAATAATCAAACACATAGCCTACTGTTTGCAATGTTTATTTTTAACCCACTAATAAGTTAATACTCCCTGCCTCAAACAGACACACAGTGAATACAGATGGATGCAGGCTTTAGATGTTATTATTAGAAATGGGTGCATCAACAGAAGCATATGAGTTATGCTTTTGCCGAATCTTGCATCCATCAAGCGCCTCGTCTGTGTGCTTTCACACATTACCATTTGTCAGCGCTCTATTATCAGTGCCGCGCTGCTCTCCACAAATAACCCCAGCAGCTCCTGAAAGTATTAGAGAGCTCAGCTGCCACTCCTGCGCTGGTTAAAATGGTGATATATTGAGACATGCTGTGAGCCTGGCGGGAAACGTGGCAGCAGACGAGGTGAAAATTGTAAGGTGTTAAAAAAACACCAAAACGTTGAAGATGGTCATCTTTTTTCTTCTTTTTCATTTTGTGTGTGTGTGTGTGTGTGTGTGTGTGTTTTTGCATGTGTATGTGTGTGTGTGTGTGTGTGTGTGTGTGTGTGTGTGTGTGTGTGTGTGTGTGTAGAGGTGGGAAGAGCAATTAACAAGAATATAGTGTAAGTCTCAGATATCTTCACTTCAGTAGGGCTGGTGAGTCGCACTGAAGAAGGGAAGAGTTGTTTTTGGTATCTGATCTCGCTGCTTGTGTTGGTTTTGACACCGTGACTGATAATGCCTATGAGAAGTGTGATACCAAGCAGCTCCTGACTAGCAGTTACATCACATCTATTATACAGGTATCACACAAACACACACACACACACACATATACACACACACGCACACAAACAGTGTTGCTTGAAACATATGACCACACTAATGAACGAATTGGATAATCACATCCACCAGTTGTGGAAGCACACATGTGCTAATTTGAAAACGCAGCACTCAGGTGTGCTATAAAAGGCAGCAGTTGAGTTCACCTGTCTTCAACAAAAATGGAAGGAGCTAGAAGAAGAAGAAGAGTGAGAATGAGAGGGGGAGCTCAAAGAGGAGATGAAGGAGGTAGAGGAAGAGGAGAAGGAGGTAGAGGAGGAGGCCCAGGTAGAGGAAGAGGAGAAGAAGGAGATAGAGGAAGAGGCAGACAGAGAGATGATGAATAGTTACAGTATTCTTGTTGCTTAGTTTTTCTTCAGAGTCAAAGTGTATGTACTTCATGCAGTAATTTTTATTTGTCTACAGATTTTATTTGTTTCATTGATTTCATTGTTGGTTGATTACTGTAACTGATTATGGTATGAAATACTGTAAGTATTGAAATAAATACTTGAAATATTCAGTCTGCAGCATCAGGGTTGTGCAGTGCTTGGTAGGTTTATAGTAGGCCTATTTGTGTACATTCTCCCTACAGTATATCTCAAACTAATCATGAAGAATGTTGTGGGTTTGTCACTATTGCCATCTAAATTATCCCTTACATAACAATGTCTGGCCAAAAATCTAGCACATGTGCTATTTCCTAAAATTAGTTTTTTTACCAACGTGTTTTTTATTTATTACAGCAGTGTGGAACTGGCGGCAATAGTGTCTGATCATTGAGGACTGAGTTGGTTAAATGAAAACTAATAGCATTTTCACAAATATGTGTATATGTTTTGACTGAAGTGTGTATGTTTTGACTGAAGTGTGTCATTTTGCAAACAATCTAGGAATTATGCAAATTGAGTGTGGTGTTTGGATAATTGTGATTATATTTTGAAAAAAACTGTAATCGTGTGCATTGTGTTTGGATAGGTTAGGGTCTCAGGGTAGGACAAGCACTGACTTACGGGTGGGGCTTCAGTGATGTTACTACCTGTGGCTAATTGGTAAATTAAAACACCTGTCCTGAGTCCTTGGCTCACAAATAGTTCAGGCCTTTGAAAAAGACAGGCGGCCTGATTTCCCCTTGGTAGCGTTTGCCCGTGAGCAAGGCAAACTGGAACATTTTCTGAACACAAAGAAACAACGCTATCCAGGAGCTATCAGGTCAGTGAGAGCCACAGATAAGTGACCTCTCACTGAAGCTCTGCCACAGGGGCGGACTGGGACCAAAAATCGGCCCTTGCATATTTGGTCCAAGTGGCCCTCAAATCGGTTGGCACACCTAATTAAATACAAAATCTTTGCATTACCCTTAGATATGCATATATTTTCAACTGTCATGGAGCACTGAAAGTGATGTAGCCTAGGCCTCATTGGTTATCTCTCTGACTGATCAGAGGTAGGCATGGGGCATATGATCTCCATATTCAAGTAGGCTAACAAGCAATTATTAAAGAAGAGTTTCTGCTTGAATTCAAAGTATCATTTCAAATTATTCAATGGGCTACAATTGACAGCAGCACCAAAAATTACTGAAGCCTATGTGTAAAGAGTTAAATTACCCAGATTGTCTTAGACATTAATGTAATTTATACCAGTTATCACTGTAGGACAACTGAAACAACACAAAATAAACAGGGCTGTTGCTGGAAATATGTTATTCCTGTAGGCTATACTACTTACCTACACGTGGAACAGTACAGCTACATTAACTAATTATGTTTAGTGTCTTCCAGTAGCCTATCGTAAAGGTTGTATATATATACACTGTAGCTTAGTTGGCTTGTGCATGACGTGACGTTTTGTAACCTACATTTCCGTCAGTCTACAGTCTTTTAGCCCTTCTTTACCATGATAACCCTTCCAAGATAGAACCCTTCTCTACTTTGAGAGACCAACCACTACTCATGCCATCAATGTTGAATTTTGGACGTCTGACGGAAACTGGTCAATCTGAATCTCAACTAGGCTCGCACTCTCCACCTGCTCACTGTCCCTTGCTCTGTCTGCTTGCTTACATCCTCGTTCAAACTCCACGAATGTCAACATGTTGCTGACATATGCTAGCCTACTTGCAATATTGTATTTTTGAAGCTTCTACATTGGTGTTAATTTTACACAATGTCACTACCCGGCACCCGCCACAATTTCGTGTAGGCAACTTCGATTAACTTTTGACGCACTCACAGAATCCTGGCTCTAAGCCAAAATGGGAAGGGTGGGGTCTGACGTGAGCTGTTATTGGATCAGTCCAGTGCATACCTGTCAACACTCCCGTTTTTCCCGGGTTTCTCCCGTATTTCAAGGTCATCTCCCAGCACCCTCCCGTTTTGTTATTTCTCCCGTAATTTGCATGGCCATCAAACTTCATTTTAAAATCATTGATGCATTCAGGTTGCCAGATTGTGTATGAAATACACCCTACACATACACGATCACTTAGTTTCAATTTCAACCGTTTTGTCATAGGCTAAAACCTGGCAACCCAAAACCCAAATAAGGAAGCGGGTGCCAACTGCGAAGCCTGAGTCTCGTCGTAAGCAAGCGGGCTAGATGAATGGCCTACTCCAGAACTAGCTGTTGTGAAATTGTTGGGAATTTAATTGATTAACACATCACATAAACTGTTATTGAGTTGACAGCAAGCAGCTTTGGAGTTTTGGAAGTAGGCTGCAGGCAGGCAGCTGGTGGATACATAACTGGCATGCGTAAGGTAATGGTAAGGTAAAAGCAACGACCGAAATGCAGTGTTGAAACACGTGTATGAAACACAGATCCGGTATAAACACTGCCCCCCCACAGAAAAAAATCTCCCGTTTTTGGAAAGATTAAGGTATGGTCCAGTGTCAGTATTGAAATGTTACCAATGGGCCGCTGATTGTCCTTCCTTTGGGCCGATCGTTGGCCAAAATAATTTAATTATATATAGCCTATTCTATCGGCCCAAAAGGTGCGTCGGCCCACCGGGAAAATGCCCGGTATGCCAGATGGCCAGTCCGCCCATGCTCTGCCAAGCTGGCACCCACACATTTGCAACCACACACCTATGTCTTACTTCCACGTCTGTACACCACGTAAGCCTTGACTCCGGGGTATACGTTAGCAGTTATGTGATATATTTGTCAAACTAGGCTTTCAGCTCAGATCTGTGCACGTTCTCGGTGTTGGGATGACGTTGGCCAATCGTGAAACGTGGAGACGCACAAGACTCTATTTAAAAACAATTACTTCCGCATTCATGAGCGATAGCTTAATCTACACTGTGGTCATTTTTTGTGTCTAACCTATAACATAAAATAAATCAATTGTCATCAGTTGTTGTATGGTATGCATGTCCATAGTGGGATATTTGCACGCACAGCACTATTAAAGCGCATTCGAGATCCAAAATGTTAGTAGAGGCGGAGCTCCACCTGTAAGATATATGAAAGAATCCTACACGTGAGATAACTTTGTTTTTAAGACAATTGATTGGTCAGTGGGCAGTAGATTACACGATTTGAGCTATAACTTAGCACATAACCTCCTCCCGACCAGGTTTGGTTGACAGCATAAGATACCATGGTGATATAGCGACACTAAAACAGATCCACTTTCGTGTCACAGCATACCCTGGCTTTGAGCACAACATACCTCTGTAACCCACTAATCGAGATTCGTAGTACACCCCACTGGCCTCTAGCCATTTGTCTGCATCCTTTGAGGTAGGTAAATCTAACGACCTGTGGTCCACCTACAACCCCCCCCCCCCCCCCACACACACACACACACAGACACACACCTCCCTCCTCCACCTAAACCCTTCCTCCCGTGGCCCTCACCTCCCCTGGCACAGGAGTGAGGGTTAGAGGCGTGGGGGTGGTGGAGGAGCTGGATAGGGATACCCCAGCAGGGAGACTGAAACAACAAAGCCGCAGGCCCAGGACACGCTGTCTGACGGGGTCCCGGAGTCCCGCTGGGCTTCAGATTGCCTATTATAGACGAGCATTATACCACACCATCCATCTGCATGAACCAGGGAAGGATGCGAGGAAGCAGAGGTGTGTGTGTGTGTGTTTGTGTGTATGGGGGAGGGGGGGGGCTCATCAATTCACAAACAGCATAACAACAAATTTGGAAAAAAGAGTCACACTGTTTTGACTGATTTGCTGCATGGAAATGACTGACTCCCACTGTGAGCGTCATTTTCCCGCATGGGGAGTAGACCGTGACCCCCCCACCACCGCCGATCACGCTATGCCATGTTTTATTCATGCCTCTATTTCATGTGGAAAGTTGTTTTTAATTTAGCAAAGAGGAGGGGGGAAATAAACTGAGAAAAAATAACCATGAAAAAATAAAAATGTCTTAGTTTGACAGTGAGTCCAGTGCTGAATGAATAGACACATCATTAGAGTACAACATTTCCCTTTAATGCGCTGGAACTGAGGTTGGCAGCAGCGCAGCGCGAGGATTGGGACTGCCATTATTTTGGAAGGCCAAGTTCAGAAAGTTGCTGTTTTTTCCCCCCAGTTCCCCGGCATAAATTTACAAGTAAATTTGCCAACCATTCGCTGCACATACCACTGCGGGCTCTGAGAGGAATCCACTGCCGTGATGGGCTTATTTAGCATGACATTACAACAGTCAATTCCCCTGGAGTCATGCTGGCCATGCCCAGCACTGGTCATATTTACACGCCCTCACACACACTACACCACACACACACACACACATTGTGTAGTGTGTAGTGTGTGTTTGTGAGTGTGTGTGATGATGTGAAGCTGTCACTTCATGCTCAGTGCCAGCCCATGCCACACTCCCAGCCGTGCTGATGACACTATCGCATGTTTGCCTCACCATGGGGTGCTCTGTGGAACAGCCTCCAGGGAGCTAATCAAAGTTCTATACAGACCAGAGCCTGAGCACCCTTCCCTCTGTGTGTGGTGATACAGCAACAGTTGCGAGGTATTCACTGTGGCTCACACCAGACTCCGGTAGGCTGTCGAGTTGACAGAGAGATGAGCTGTCCAACGAACCGAACCGAAAGAATCACAGATTTCACCCTGCACGGGCACAGGTGTAGTCCTAGCACCAGCACTATAGGCAGAAGGGTTTCTGTATATGTTTTTACAAAGAAATTTCACAAGAAATCACATTGTTTTGAATTTCATTATTCTGACCAGAGCGAGTTGGAAAACAAGAAATGTCAGTTGGATGTGGCAGAGGCATGCAAATAGGAGGCACCGGTCTAAAAATGTTTATCAGTATGCAAATATGTGCATGCTCCATATGGGCTTGGTAATCACCAGCTATTAATTAGGATTTAATGTGCTCCTGATCCCCATGGGCTGCTGTGCACACTACTCCATTTGCTTTGGCACCGTGTCAGTGGGATAACAAATCGCTCATTGGTCCACAGCAGGTGGGAGGGGGGTGGGGGTAGGGGTGGGTATTTCCTCTTCTAATGCTCCACGCTGCCTGCTGACGTATGGATCGACAAGTTGCTCTGATTTCTTTACCCTCTTTGATCTGCTAACTGATGATCGACTCTCCAAACCCTGACCTGTCAGAGCTCATCATCGAGCTCATTAGCGGCGACTTACAAGTGTCCACGCTGGCTGACTCAGAAATACCCCCCCTCCCCCCCACCCCTCACCCTGACCCCTCTCCTGCCAGCTTTGATGTGCCCTCGTATTCGTTCTTGACGGGATGAGTGGACCACGGCAGTCACTGGTGTGGGCACATCGCTGAAGCAGCCAGGAATCTATGTAAATCTGGAGGTGCACAACAGTGTGTTTTAGTGGGGACAGATGGGGACTTGATATTCATGGGTGTCACACAATGCTGTTTACTCTGTTAGTGCGTATGGCTCAAACTACTGAAGAAGGCTGGCTGGAGATCCACCGGTAGACCTCCACCAGTTTCAATGGTTTCAAACTTAATATTTCAAATACACTCAAACAAGACCAGGAAATACCTCATAAGTATAACAACAATCTTGTTTTAGTTCACCAACACGCTACACAACACAACCTTAAACCACACTACAGAGCACATTAGAAAATCAATGTGTATAAATGCACTGTGCTTCCATATGCCTTCTTGGCGTACCCTCCTAATCTCAGGGTGCAAACCAAAGTATCAGTCTCCTACTACTAATTTTCAATCAATATTCTCGGTAGCATTTAAAACTGTAGTAACTAGGCAACAAGGGTTCTGTAAAATAAAATGGGACCATCACCCAGGACTGTACGTTTTCACAGAAAAGCTCAATGATAAAACTGATTTACACAATGCTTGGCAGAGACTGCTTGAAAACAACCAGGTGTTGTTTACACTGGAAGACTACACACACACACACACACAAACACACACACATACACAATCCCTCATAACTCCTTCAGCCAAAGTGCACGTAATACATAGTGAGGCTATTCATGTGCAAATTGCCCTTTTCTCCTATTCAAACTCCATCTAATCACTAATGGCGACTGGAAAAAATGCTCTTTGTGTCAAGGAAATTTGACTGAGATCATCATTTTCACAGCTTTTCCCAGAATATCATGCCTTTGTGTAGAACTAATGCATTAAAAAAATGGACAGAGAACAAAAGAATCTACTTTTCCAGGGTAAGATGGATAGACTGACAAAATGAGAAAAGAAAACAACTCCACTTAAAACTTCATTTGTTGAGCACCACTTCCTTGCAACTCATCTTCAGCTTATCCTTGACTTGCAGAGCCACTTTTTTTGTGTCTGTTTCTAAATCAGGTTTCTAAATATGTCTGAACGGGCTCCTCCTAAACCAGCATCCTCATGCATCCCCCCCTTAACAGGAATGCATGATGGAGAGGAGAAAATTAAATGGATGCTAATTACAGACCGTGGTGGGAGTGAATCATGGATCCGCGGCAAATTTATTAACCAGACCCCAGAGGTATACATCAACTCCTCCTAATCACTGCCACAGCAAGCGTGGGCAGGGGAGGGATGGGGGGGTGGGGGAGTTCAAACGACCTCTGAGGTCTTTTTTGTGGAGACGAGCTACATCTTAATTATTGTTTTTATTGACAGAGCTGATTACCGCTGAGGATATTTATTTCCCTCTCGCTGTCTTGGTGGAGGATGATGGGAGACCTCCGTGCCACGTGGCACCGCAGAAAGACCTCTTATTTGGAGTTGTGTGATGCTCCTGCCTGTGTACAACTTCCAGACGCGCACCCCCACTTCCTTCTGTGACAGATGTCAGACAGGAGTGGGGGTTCACAGTCCTATGTACTTTCTTTTTTCTACTGTCTTTGACCTTGAGTGACATAACAGTAATATTGACAAGACAGGTTGAGATACTGTATGATGTGGTACAAATGACCCCTTGTCCATTTTGATGACCATGCACAGAGCGTTATGACCTTATCTCTGTCGATGAAACCTGAGGTCAAAGACATAAAAGAGGTTTCATTAAAATTCATTTAGATGAAATTAAACTCCTCCAAATGCTTCTATAAATAGGCAGCTGCAAAGACCATATTATCAAGCAAACTATTTTTAGTGCTCTCGGGGTGTACTGTGCTTATGCAAATAGATGCATAGTACTATACATATTAAAGCATACTCCAAAAACAAGCATGGTATGCACAGACAAACACACTCAAGGACAAACTAGCGCCACACTCTCCCACAGAACACAGCTGCATGAGCTCAAATCATTTGCATGCTGTCACTATGTGTAATGCTGGGTGCTGGGTCCTTGTGTGCAGACATGAGCAGCTGTATGTATGTATGTGTGTGTGTGTGTGTGTGTTTGTGTGAAAGAGATACATAGATGAGGTGTGTGTGTGTGTGTGTGTGTGTGTGTGTGTGTGTGTGTGTGAGAGAGAGTGCATGTGTGTGTTTTTGTAACTGTGTGTGTGCATGTATGTACAATCTCTGGATGTCTGATCGCTTTTTGACTGCCCACCCAAAACAGGTTATCATCCTCACTCACAACTGCCCCTAAGAGAGTTGAATTTTATCTAAGAACACCCTGTGTGTGTGTGTGTGTGTGTGTGTGTGTGTGTGTGTGTGTGTGTGTGTGTGTGAGAGAGAGAGAGAGATCACATGATCTGTCCTCTAAACCCTCAATAAGTGTGAGCTTGTTCGTCTGAGATGAACGAGAGAAATAGAGAATTGTGATATTTGCTTCTGGCTGATTTCAGACTGGTCAAAGCAGTCATGTGCGTGTGTGCAGGTGTGACGTGCACACTAACGAAACGCATCATGGGGACCCCCTCCCCGTAACCCTCCATCAATTTTTCACTCCAGTACAGAAAATACTGTTTGATGTTTTTTCGCAGGTCGACGCTAAGAGTATTGATCATTGAACGGCCTCGAGCCCAGGCGTGTCTCGACCACCACACAGATCAGAGTATTCGAACGAGCAGTCACTCTTTATAGAGCACCTTATCCTGGAGCCAGACAACGGTGCTCGGACGATGAAATCGGTCAAGTCAGCAGAGATAACACAACCTGATTGAGGCTGGATTGGTGGAGAGTGTGGAAAGCCAAGAGGTGAACAGCTGGTAAAGTTATCACAGCTGTGGCCGTTCGTGTCCCTTTGAAGCTGGTGAGTGGCGAGGAGAGTTGGACTGGAGAGGGAAACGGACAAATATGAAATATCACGACTCAATGGCCTTAATGAAATCAGTCTTTTGAGCGGCCGCGGCGAGTTCCCCCACCGCTCTCCAAAGGCCAGACAAGCGGGAGCCGGTCGCCATGGCAACCACGGCAACCACGGGAGGGATAAAATCTAAAATGCTCTGTATACAAACCTATTCCGCATTGATGATATTTCAACCCCTCCCCACCCCTCCCCACACACTTTGTCTTCTGCCTTTTATCCTCTCCCCTTAGGAAAAGAAGACCTTTCAGACTCTGACAAGGAGGTTGTCATAATTCTCTTTTTTCGCCCTGTCAGCATTGTCCCAACAATGTAATTCATTTATCAAGGTCATATCCATCTTTTCATTCTGACCAGTGCCAGAGAGTTTTAAATGTATGTGTATATAATTTCCATTCCTTTCTGAAAACTCTAGTCTACCCACATCAGTCATCAAAGCCCCCACAAGGTGTAACACTTCAAAAGATCACTTGTACAAGCATCATATGTCATGACCAGCACAGATCTCCTAAAACCTGTCTGTTTGATGAGATATGACCTCTCCCTTCGCCCTTTATATAAGTCTGTTCTCCAGTCTGGAACAGCAACCAATCCACTATTCATCACAGTCATTTACAGGTCTCTGTAAACTCTGTAGATTTTTAAAGACAATCTGTTGCAGTACAAACTGCACTGCTCACAGTGTAGTGTATGTGATGTATTGGACACAGAGAGGGACACAAAGTAACACCTGAGGTCTTACTTGTATATCAGCTGGAGTCCTACTGCATTCATTAGCTGAAGGTTAAATCTGCTCATGAAAGAGTGAATGCCTGTGTGGATAATAGCAGTGTACTGTAATTGAAAGGCAAGAAATGGGGGTGCTTTTAGTCAATTTATCTGCACTAAAATACCCACAGTATTCTCACAGCTCAATTAATTATATTGTCTTGCAGCATTCATTTTCTTGTAGAGTTTAATCCATCACATGCTCACACTTCGCTTGATCAAGCACACACATACACACACACACACACTCACACACACACACACACACACACACACACATACACACACACATATATGCATGCACATATATACACACAAGTCTGAACATACACAGAAAACACACACCCACACCCACCCACACACACACACACACACACACACACACACACACACACACACACACACACAGACAGACAAACACTAAACCACTAAGAATGTGCAGTTTCGCCAGATTTTGTCAATGGGATTTTTACATACATCCTGCCATCTGACAGAAAACCCTAACTTGTCAACCCTACCAAAAAGCAACGTTGCATGAAAACACATACTTTGCATCTCCTTACAATGCACAGGTTAAAACACACCTGGGACAAGTTCAACAAAAAGCCCAACATCCCACAACAGTAGCAGCATCAGCCGCAGCATCAGCATCAGTAGCCTAGCCTCTCTTCTGCCCTTCGGTCACTCCTGCCGGTGCCGCCACGCGGCCGTGCTTCTACGGCTACGGTACTGACATGCTTGAGTGGTGTCCTACCTTGGGTCAGTGTGCCGGTGACGAATCTGTAGAAGTAGCGGGCCACTTTGGTCAGCTGCCTCTTGCACCTCTTCCTGCACTGGCTCATGGTGGCTGGAGGAGGTGAGGAGGGAGAGGGGGTGGAAGAGCGACTGATGGAGGGAACGGCTTCCTCTTGATCAGCAGACGGGCAGAGGGGTGTGAAGCGTGGCGGCTGCTGTTAGCACGGCTGCTCTCTCCTCTCGCTCTCTCTCTCTCTCCTTCTGAGTCTCTCTCAGTCTCCTTCACTCTCTCTCTCTTTCTCTCTCTCTCTCTCTCTCTCTTTCTCCTTGGTAGCGCAGTGCTCAGCAGACCTTCCTGGGCTCCACCTGTAGGGTGCTCTGGTGTCAATCAGCCGCGAGGACCTGTCTCCTCCCACTGTTTCTCGGGGAGAAGGTTTTCACTGGCTCTTTCAACAGCCAGCGGGGAGCACGACCAATAAACATCTACTACTATTACTCACTTGGAGTAACAGGAGGGCTTCTCTGCTCCAGTTTTTCTTTTTCCTCTTCTTCTTGTTCCCCTTGTCCAGTCCAGAGGGGTTTCGTTTTTCTTTTTTTTTCTTTTCTCACCTTAGCTTCAAAGCTTTTTAAAGAGCGCTGTCTCCAAAAAGCTTCCGTTCTGAGTGTATGTTGGCCACAAGGTGAAACGAAGCAGGGGGAATAAAAAAAGGCAAAAAAAAGTCCACCAGGGGAAACAGCCACTTTGTGATATTTGCTCAAGGATATTTGCTCCTCTCTTACCACACCGGCTAATATCCAGGAGAGCAGAGACTCAGGACTCTGACTGTTCACCTGCTCACTCCGCCACTGAGAGAGGAGACAAAGACAGATGGAGGCAGACAGGGAGGGAGGGAGGGAGGTGAAGGAGGGAGGTGAAGGAGGTGAGAAGAGGAGGAGGGGTGAGACCTCTGGCTCCAAACCTGGTGCTGGCTGGGTGGCACGTCTCACCTCAGCCAGGTCGGGGGTGGGATGCGACGTGAGACGTCACGTCACATCACAGACACTCTTCAGGTCTGCTCACGTCATGTTTGCTCCTGAGCTCTCCTTTGGCCTTTTTCTTTAAAAAAAAAAGAAACTTTTCTTCTGTCAGTCTTTTTACTCTGAAAGCTTGCTGATCCAACCAGGCTGAATAGATGATAGCATAAGACAATGAAAAATATCCCAATGTATTTGCTTTGCTTGTTTTTTTGTTTTTTGTTATTTGAAAAGCTTAGAATTAAAAAAATAAACAACAACAGCAGCAGCAGTAGCCACAGCACACGGCAGAGGAGCAGCTGCAGAGAAGAAAGTGTCTTGTCAAAGAGAGAGCACGCGTGCATACGTATGTGTGTGTGTGTGTGTGTGTGTGAGAGTGGAGAGAAGTGGCGTCGTGGTGTCAGATGAGATCAGTAGAGGTGAGGAGATCCCTTCAGTCCTGTCCGCTCCTCCCATGAAACAGGCGGGACAAACACTTCAGTCAGCCCTGCTCACCTCTACGCTCATCAGCGCTGCAACGAGCCCTGACACACACACATACAATACGCACGCACAGTCACACACTCATGCCTGCCGCGTGGCAGAGCGCTTTAGTGGAGTAGAAGGACGAGAGAGAGAGAGAGAAGAAACACACACACACACACACACACACACACAGTCTTCACACTCTTTTCTAGCTTTTTTCGCTTCTTTTTTCTCCACACTCTCCCATTTCCTGCTCACGCCCTCTATTTTTTTTCACTCTCTCTTTCTGTCTCTCTCTGTCTTTCTCTCTCTCTCTCTCTCCCTTGCTCTCCCTCTAGACTCTGTCCCCCACCCTCTCGCCAGGAGCTCGCCTGGTTTGCTGGATGCTGTGAATTAGAGGTGATTATGGTTGCTTGGCAACCAGAGACTCCATGGATTTTGCTCCAGCCAATCAGAGCAAACATGTCGCTTTTTACTCAGCCCAATCAAAGCAAAACAAACAAATGCCAGGGTCTGGTGTATTGTGCAGCATGTGAGACATGATAGGTTTATCACTCAACTGACAGGTGAGTGGATTCTCTCTCTCCCTATTTTTCCTCATAAGAAAGCACATACATGAAGTATACACACATCCATGCACAAACACCCACACATACTGACATTCACTCACTGCTACACACACACACACACACACACACACACACACACACACACACACACACACACACACACACACACACACACACACACACACAGGGCATGTGGGATCATTAAATTAAATTAATTAAAAATTAAATAAAAAATAATAAAGTTTTTAAATGCTGATACAAGTGATACTGGTTACATTACTGTATGTCAACAGGCTTGGAGGAACCAACTTGATTCTCAAAATAGCACTAAGCTTCAGAGAAAATCATTAATCAGTCACCAGTGCTGGGCCCTAATGGAGGCGAACAGCATGACAGGAGACATGGGGGGGGGGGGGGGGAAGAGATAAAAAAAAAAGAAAAAATAGAAAAAAAACCTTCTTTGATGGATAGAATGGGCAAAAGAAGAGAGTGTGTTTAACCTTTGGGCTTGCTGGGAGACGAGGCTCCTTACGATGCCATCACCCTCAGCAGCCGTCGCAGCGTCACCTTGAGCTGCCACCAGCCCCCTGTCCACTCACCCCGTTAAAAGCCTCCCTCTCCCCCAACAGCACATTCAGTCTGACCTTTCCTTAAGCCCCGTGCTCGTAATCTTATTAAAGTGCACTCACAAGCGGCAACAAATTGGATTGTTCTAGCTCGGTCAGACGGGCTAGATTGTCTCAAGTTGGTACAGGCTCGTTGGTTGACACCGTCATTCAGAGGCACAGAAAATCTCGCAGGTTGATGGCTGCTGGCGATGCGTCACGGCATAAATGTGTTAAGAGAACAAGAACAGGACAGAAAAAGACAAGAAGATGTATGGCTTAAGAGCTCACAAGGTTAAAGATTTTAGATCTCCACCTCTTCAAATGTTACATCAAATATGCATTTCCATCCATGTCACATATCAGCTGGATCCTTAGAGGAACACAGGAAAAGAAGTGAAGCATTTCATTATGTTACTGCTGGTGCATAAGAGAGTGCAGTAGATTGGTTGTGTGAGTGGCGTAGGCGATCATCATGCCCATGCCCTGTTGCTCATCCTCCTTGGTCTCATTTGTCATTCTCCGTTTGACTCCGGCCACTCATATGACATACACACACATACTGTACAAACACACACACACGCACATACACACACACAGAGTGATGAAAATGCTCATCTACGCATAGACATGAACACACACACCCACACACACTCACACACATAGACAGAGACAGAGAGAGAGAGAGCCTCTCACAGGCATAGTGTACAGTGTGGGTAGAGAGGCAGCACTAAAAAGCACTTCACACTCATTACGCCTGACATGAGAGTGATAGACAGCTTGAGCTGTCGAGACAATAGCAAAAGCGTGGCCAAACAGCACTCCTTTTAAGCAAGAAGAAACTGAATTTCAGTTGAAGTGATTCAAATTGTCTCCTTACCGACACCCTCAGGGCCTTAGCTGGAAGATGGAGGACTGCGGGGGAGAATGTGAGAAAACAACGGACAACGTGTTCTCTGATCACAGTGTAAGCGGTAATTATGGAGTATGCTTGAGCTGTCAAAGAAAAGACTCCTGAGATATTTGGTGAAATAATGAGGCCGCTGTGAAGTTCTGCTCCATAACTGACGATCCCCTGCACTCTTTCATTTTAAAACATATCCCAGTCAGTATTTAGTAGGGGTGTAACGGTTCATGTATTCGTATTGAACCGAAACGGTACGGGTGTCACGGTTCGGTGCATGAATTTACACGGAGAATACACGGTATGAAAACACATAAAACTTGTGTGCGGATGAATTAATGTAATGCGCAATTACTAAGTACGAGAGTTACGAGAGTTCTTTAGCGACACCTAACGCTAATCTGTAGCCTCGCCTTAGCTCTGAAGCTCTGATTGGCGCCTATGTTATTTTTTTGTCAGGTCGTCGGTCGAGTCAGTTAGTCAGAGATAGCAGCACTAAGCGAGTGGTGGCGACCCACAAGAGTTAGAGGATCCGCTGGTCTCTTTAAGATCGCAAGTTTGAGAACTTCAGTTACAGTAGAACAGGCGAGAGAGTGGTGGATAAGATGAAACTGTGTGTCGGCGTTGTTCAGCAGTTGTTGGGTATGTGAGTGGACATATATCGAACATGCTACACATATTCGAAGCCATCACCCAGATAGGCTACCAATCACTTCACTTCACCAGCCTTTGGATACACATACAAATAGGGCCAAAACCTATGGCTTAAATTAAATGATTTCGTAATGATAGAAAGCTATGTAAATCGCGTGGTAATTACCTTTATGTTAGGGTAACTTGTAACTTCTCACATGAGGAGCTGGTAGTGTTAAGTGCATAGACAGTAAAAGAAAGTGTCAACGCTAACCAGTCTGTTTATTAAATGAAAGGAAGGCAAAATAGTGTGATATTTTCACAGTTAGTAGATTATTACTGTACACACACGGAAAAATATTGAGGCAAATTGTAGGCCCTTCCATATACAACTAAACACAGATGTTGAAGGTCTTGCTTAAGTGGATTTTTAAAAATCATTATTCTATGTAATTTGCACTTTCAGAAATAAGAGATGCTGTAGGTCAATTTTCAGTTTTATAGCTGATTGTCTTATTTTGTTTACAAGTTACAGATGGAGTCTGGGTACTTATTGTACTGTTTAGCCTACATCTTACACACTTCAGGCTGTTGCAGATAGCTCAGGGAAGAGACTGTATGACACTATGGTACAGCCTGAGACATGCACAATTAAAAAAAAAAAATTCTGCATTTTTGTTTTGCTTTTCCCTCCATTGTACCGAACTCGTACCGAACCATGATGTCCGAACCGAGGTATGAACCGAACCGTGACTTTTGTGTACCGTTACACCCCTAGTATTTAGTCTAGTTCACATTTGGATACGTTTGTCAGTGGGGGCATACCCTACATTTCTTTGAACAATAATCAATAATCATTAATTGATCAATCAAGTACTTCTTACTTTTCCACAAGTAGTAGGAGCATCTCAAATGTTGAACATTTTTTTCCACTGCAGTCCACTGAATCTATTCCAAAACTTTTGGACTGGATTACGGTGGTATGCACATATCGATCTCAGAGGTCTCGCATGTGGATTTCTTTTTGAGTGAAGTCTCCATAATGACCATCTTCAGAGAGGGGAGGCAAATCCCTCCAGCCCCTTCACCGCTTGGATGAAAGACATGCCTGCCAGGCATGAAGCGCTGCCTCCCACTTTATAAAAACAAGCAAAAACAAACAGGTAAATAAATAAACAAACAAGTTTGAGGAGAGTGGCAAGACACAATGAGTTGTATGAGAACAAGAGAGCCTTGCATTCTGCTTGACTGACTACCTGCCAGAACTCCAATAATTGCTGGGGAGACATGAAATCCATGTGTGAAGGCTGTGACTGCCTCTGAGAGATGGGACTCAGCAGGCAGACGGAGAGAGGGCAGGACTTCATTCAACATGCAGAAATGCTGCAAATACAGACACCAAACACACATGCACACACACATGCTCTCTCTCTCTCTCTCTCTCTCTCTCTCTCTCTCTCTCTCTCTGTCTCTCTCTCTCACACACACACACACACACACACTCACACACAAACACCAATAACCCACAGAGATGTGTACGCAAAATATGTGCACAAACAAATAAAAGTACACACACACACACACACACACACACACACACACACACACACACACACGTCTTTAAGGATTTTGTTGCACAAACATACACTCTCTCATGGAGGAGAGCAGGGAAAAGATTGCGAACAGCGTGCAGAGAGAGCCTCCAACAGCAGAAGGGCCCGACTAACAGACAGAGGAGCAGCTCTGCCACCTGGAGAATTTCACAAAATTAAAAATACAAACTGCCAGCACTGACACTCGGTTTGTGGGTGGGTGCGAATGGGTGTGTGTGTTTGTGTGTTTGTGTGTGTGTGTGTGTGTGTGTGTGTGTGTGTGTGTGTGTGTGTGTGTGTGTGTGTGTGTGTGTGTGTGTGTGTGTGTGTGTGTGTGTGTGTGTGTGCGCGCGTGTGTGTGCGTGTGTGTGTGTGTGTTTGTGTGTGAGTGTCGGTGCATATGTATGTTTGTGAGTGTGGAAAAAGGATGGGGAGAGGTGGTGTGAAGACAGGGGGTTGGGTGGAGCTGGGATGTGTTGTTTTAGTGCCATGGCACATTCGTGGGAGGCTTTGCAAACACACGCGTCACGCAGGGCGCCAGCCCTGTTTGAGTCTCGCCCAGACCGGGCCTCCTTCTGGCTGGTGATGTGCTAACTCCCAGGAGCTGAGGAGCGAGAGAGGCCAGACACAGCTCTGCGTCCCTGAGAGGGGAGGGACATGAACCACTGCGCTGGCAGATCAATAAAGGCATAGAATCCATGCAGAGCTTTTCCAGAACACCTGGAAGGCATTTATAACACAATCATTACCTCTCCCGGCTCGAGCCACACACCTTATTTGCAAGAGGAGCTTTTTCCACACTACAAATCATGCATACAACCTGGTTAATAGGCTACACCGTTTTTCACAGGGAGAAGGAAATGTCGATGAACTCTGGTTGAAAACCGCTGGTTCTTTTTTTCCCCAGCACTGCTCCACTCAAGATCTGGGGACATGATTGCTCAGCGATGACATTGAAAAGGAGCAAGAAGGAACTGAACGGGTCCTCACAGTGGATTATACATTCACCGCACATCTGTGTTACACGCAGGCAAAAAGAAGAGCCGATTGACTGATAAGGCATATTTGGCAACCCATTCAAGCTGGCATCAAGATACCCGAAGCTAAATAAAAGTCTCCCTTTTCACCCTGAATAAAGCTCTCTCCTCACATACAGATCTGTCTCACAAAGAAAGTCAGTATGAATCGAAGAGGCAATGTGAGAGGTGAACAGCAAATGTATGCTATATATATACAGTATATATATTTTTTTTTACTTCTACAAACATGAAACAAACTGGACTGGTCTAGCATAAATCTAATGTCCCATATTCATCATTCATCCAGGCAAACCAAAGACCTCATTACAGTCATGTTAAATGAGTCAGAGAACAGATTCGTACACAACAATGGCCAGTTAATAGCAGTCACGAATGCACATACATACACACAGACACACAGTACAGTACAGTATGTACACCAGTGGGATTACAATGAAGTGTTTTTTTTGCCAAAGAGTGCGTTCCCCAGTGACATTTGTAAATGTTATTATTTCCTTTTCATCTTTACTGATGGTTCAATAATTACAGCTTTAAGCTCCTGCTGTCAAGCATCTATATAATGGACACACTCAATCATACACAAGTGCGCGCACACACATATACATGTGTTTGTACACACACACACACACGCACACACACACACACACAAACACACACCTACACACACACCTACACACACACACACACACACACACACACACACACACACACACACACACACACACACACACACACACACACACACACTCACTCTCTCACACACACACACACACATGCATCATTGACATCAGTGGTCCATTACCTCCAGCAATACATTAAAAATAGCTCACAGCTATAGTAAATGGTATTCTTCTGTACTGATGGGCAATAGGTACCGTACACCAAACTACTCTGTCTGACATATTGTACATTCACGTCATGCACTGGGGTGATTGAATAAGGTCTGTAATGGAGAACATAACAATCCATCATGTACAATACATCAAGTATTCTGACAAATACAACCCAAGTGTACTGGGTATTACTTTAGAGAAACAGCACAACAAATTGTACTAACAGCACAGACTTGCAGCAGCATTATTTGCCAGTATACAGGCTCCCTACAAACCTGCAACTGGTGTGGGTCTCAACACTTCCTGTTTCCAGAGATGGCCAAGCAGAGTGGACTGATGGAGTCTTCATCCATCTGCTTTCTGGGTGAATCCTGCTTCCTGGATTGGGGGCATGTTCCAGGCAGGGGGACTCTCAGTGACACAGCTAATAAGCAAAAGGTTCCTTGACAGAAGACAGAAGCCAGAACCTTTGGGAATTACTCAGGCATATGTGTGTGTGTGTGTGAGTGTGTGTGTGTGTGTGTGTGTGTGTGTGTGTGTGTGTGTGTGTGTGTGTGTGTGTGTGTGTGTGCGCGTGTGTGTGAGTGCAGATCATTCAAGATGTGCCCCAGCGGTGTCCAGATGCTGCACACATCTTGAGCCAACACAAAGAGAGAGAGAGAGATGGAGAGAGAGAGAGAAAGATGGAGAGTGAGAGAGTGAGAAAGAGAGAGAGAGACCCCTTTGTGTACTGGGTATGATTTCTTTCGGTCTTTAGCATACACAGTCTGCCACCTCCATAACAGATGCAGAAAAAACTCACTCTGGCCTCTGTGGCCTGGTCTGGGGTCTCAGGACACAGCCCTACATGATGACCCTCTTGCTCTCTGTGAGTGTCCTGGTTCATGTCCACACTCAATAAGAGCACCTGACCTACAGTACGCCTTTTCATTTTCCTTTTGATCTTGTTATCCTGAAAGTGCCAACTCTTTACAGGTACTGCTATGGCTACTGCATCCCTTCAAAAAAAGATAGGTAGTGGATGCCCTCTGTGGCCTCTATATAGTGTCAGGAGTGCGGATGGGAGTGCAGTTATAAGCACATAACTATTGTGCTGACTGAAAAGGAAAAAGAAAGTGATGTGGAAAGAGAGCAGAATAAAACCTTGGGATGACTCACCCAACCAAACTCACATCAAACCCGTAAAGACACTGGATGACACCGGTGGAGTCTTTGTGACAAACAGCAGCCAAACTTTTCAGGAGCGACTTCCAAAAACAAAAAAAAAGTTAAACATGCAGCCCTTAATGAAAGGAACACCAAACCATTAGGGGGGAATTAATGATGCACGTCTCCAGCCAACCAAGTGACAGGCACAAAATTTGTTTTTGTCTGTGATATATATTCATTAACAGTCATTAGACAGAAACAAGGAGGCTGTGAGATGTTTATGAAAGCAGTCAGAGCGGATTTCCAGTACTGGATTTCTTTCTGTTCAACTAGGTGTAGTTTGCCCCAGTGGTGCTTGTTTTGTTGCACACAGCCAAAGCCTGCTTCGTGACAGGTAGGAGTTTGAGGCCCTGTTTTACAGGCACATCACATGCAGCAGTAGCCGTGGCTCGCCTGTTTCCTCCATCATTTGCAATCAGGCCCGGAGGGGCTTTCCTGGCCTTGGGCTGCCTTCAGTGGCTCTGGAAACAAACATCTGCCAGTCAGAGAGAGTCAAGAGAGGAGAAGTGCCACGGACTGACTGAGGGAGTGACTGAGGGAGTGACTGAGGGAGTGAGGGAGCAAGAGAAGAAGGGGTGAGTGAATGAGCTAGTGAGAGACAGAGACAGACACTGTCTGTCCCCATGGGGCTAGTGGAGGCCTATGGCTCTCAAATCAAAACAGCAGGACACCTGAGACAGAGAGGAACTGAAAGAGAAGGGAGTACACAGAGAGAGAGAGAGAGAGAAAGAGAGAGAGAGAGAGAGATACCAGGAGATGGCAAAGATAGAAAAGAGGGTGGAGAGAAAGAGAGAGAGAGAGAGAGAGAGAGAGACCAGGAGATGGCAAAGATAGAAGGACAAACATAGAAAAGTAAAAAGAGAGGGTGGATAGAGAGAGTGGGAGAGAGAGAGAGAGCGAGAGAGCAGAGCAGGAGTGTGAGACACTGCTACTGAAAGAGACACTGAAGCTTGTTAGATGTGGCACTGTAGAGAGAGAGGGGAAGTGACAGAGAGGGAGCTCTCTTCAGACAGCAGGGGATAAATTATGAGGCGTGAGAAAGGATGCATACAAAGAGGAAACAGGGCGGGGAAAAAACGTGAAAATAGCTCTGAACAGGAGCAGGTGTAATGTATAGCTTGGGCTGAGGCGGTGAACTGAGGTTTTGTCAGTTTTTGAAATGACTCTGCTCATTTGCCAACATGACACATGCATTCTTTCCTGGAATTCAGAACTCGGAGAATCCTCGATACACCATTTGCCGGTTATGATCGGCTGACAAGACCATTAAAAGTTAATTCCCCTGTTTTTAAAAGCCCTGTCAAGCGCAGCACCAGGGGCCGCGTAGAGACACAGCGGGGGGTGAGGGAACTGAGCAGTCACAAACCAAACCCATCCATTCACCCAAGAGGAGTCAAAAGGGATGTGCCTGCAGTGTGTGTGTATGCGTGTGTGTGTGTGTGTGTGTGTGTGTGTGTGTGTGTGTGAAGCATAGAGGATGGATTATGATTGTATGTGATTGCCTAGTGTGTACTAAATGTGTGTGTGTGGACAAGTGTGTTTCTGTGCATGTGTTTGTGTATTTGTGTGTGTGTACTGTATGTGTGTGTCTATGTGTGCCTGCGTATGTAAGTGATTGTGTGTGTGTGTAGGCCCTCCCTGTTACCCTTGCTTGCGTCAGACCCTGCCCAAACACCTGCTGTGTGACTGATGCCTCTCATTAGGGTGGCGCTGAGCCCTGTGCCAGCCAGCTGTGGGCATGCCTGCTCATGGTTCCACACCGCCACGTCAGCCCAGCCCCCGGCACCCGCGTCCCACCGGCAAGTGCCATTCTTCTGGAAGCCCAGCGCACCACAGCACTGTCCTGCTTCTGGCAACTGGCACAGTGGGACTCTGCAATGAAGCTAGAGGCTCTGTTTCAGAAGCCACACTCATCAGTGCCATTCAGATTCATCTCTACAGAACCTGTCAATGCACACGCTTCTCTCAGTGGGTGCCACTTCCAATACAAAAGAGTATGGTGTATTTTAATAGGCTATTGTACATGACATTTTCATAGACCAGTAGAGAAAGAAACATACAGCTCTGCTGCACTTCTCCGAACACTGCTGTAAATAGGCAACTTGCTTTCCAGAAACTGTAGCTATGGATGTGGGGAAAATAGCTCAATCTGTTGCTATAGCAGGCAATCCAACAGCCACACCTCCAAACCCTATAAAACACCATGTATATTATGGGATGTGCATTTGCTTTCCTGTCACCTCTAGGGTATTTTTGTGAACTCTCCTTCCAATGGCGGTGTAGCCCTTCCGTGAATGAGTCACATGCTCTCCATTCCCAGGTGTCTTTCCGAGTTTCGCTGGCTTGGGAAATTGATGGCCCAGAGCAATCTTGTGTGTTACCTAAAAGATGTCGTTGTGTCTACAAGATTGATACCAGCAAGGCAGAGGGTGACTAAAATAGTAAAATTGTGAAATCAACCCCATTGTGACAAATGGAGAGGCAACCAAAATCCCCCCCCCCCCATTTATACGGAAAGAGAGAAATGGAAATAGAATAGAAACAATGAAAAGCCACTGCCACTGGGATTTCTTGATCATGTGATTTAAGTAAAAAGAAAAAGTAAAGTAAAGACCCATTTGGATCCCTTGCACACCAGTACACACACTGCCCCCTCTAGCCCACTGTAGCCAATACATGCAGATGTTGACAGGTTATCTTACCGAAAAAGCTAATGATAGGAGAAAGGAACCTAAACATACAGTATTTCTGACAACTTTAATGTCATGCCTTGGAGAAGTAATCTCCTTTCTTGCTATGCGATGTAGAAGATGGATGGATGGATGGGAAGGCTTACAGATGACAGAGTCTGATTGGCTTCAGCTACAATATAGTTTTAATGTGGTGAGGCATTACACCCTGTGTATATAACATCTGTTTTGAGATTCACCTAACATAATAATCCATGCCCTGGAAGATGACTTCTGACATACATAGATGCAATAGAGTGATTGTTACAAATGGATGTCTTCGGATGATTCGAACCACTTTTCTCTGGACCAAAAACAATGCAGTGATGACATCTAATGGATGCTTTATGTCAATGCAGTGAAACATAAACACCGGTGGTGAGAGCAAAACCATCAGACCTGCTTAGTATACAACTTGCTATTTACTGTACTGTAGGTTCGCTTTGAACAAAAAAATGTCTATCAAATACTATAACCATAACCATAACTACTGTACAAAGAGAAAAGGGTACAGAATTTGCCTCTGTCGCTGACTGACACCTGTAGCTACAAATAGGTGTGTGTAACAATGCCTAAAAATGCCTAAAAACGCAATAAAGGAGTCAATCTCACTATAAAGTTCAGTATGACACGTTCTAAAATGAGGAAAGTTGTTAAACTGTACATAGATGGACATTTAATGTTATTCACTCTGTTTATCGTCTGTCTGTCCCTCCATTTCTGTCTGTCTCTCCATTTCCTTTTATGTGCCAGCAGTTTTTCATACTTCTAATGAATAAAATGTGCAACGGTAAGGATGCTAGTGATGGTGTCATGTTTGATCAGGGTATAAAATGTACTTCTTGACATTTGTCTGCCAATGGCGGGTAAACAGAAAAAAAATGCCAGCCAGAATATTTTTCTACCAGCCGCAAAACTATGTTATTATTTTTAAAAAATGTAGACCTAATCTAAATCCATGTTGCTGCCCTGTCCTTGATCTCTTTGCTCTAAGTTCAGTTTGAGATGCATAGGCTACTTTAAATTATTCCCTTGTTTCTCTGATTTAATGCAGTAGTTTCGCCCTCCAGATATTCCTTGATATGCCTGCTGACTGTCAGATAATACAAATCATAATGTCCAAAGCATGCATACTAACAGGATAAACGTGAAGAAATCCCCAAAAAACATGATAGTTGAAAGCTCGTTGAAAGGAAATCTTGATATTCATGTTGATGTTGATATAGTCTATATTACAAACCAGGGGTTTTCAATTGATTATGACCACCACCAAGACAAAACCTGAGAACCTTTAAAATATCTGGGTGCAAATCTATGGTATGTCATGGATTGACATGTTACTTCTTACATTAGCAAAACTGCAATGGATCGACTGGATGCTATTCTAATCCTGAAAGACACCTTGACTTTCCTACTTTTTTACATGTGCTGTATGTTAACATTCAATTATTCACAAACTATTCATACATGAAAATATATGAATGAGCAATAGCCTACAGTTGAACAATATTATTGAAGGCTGTCAGGGACCACCTGCAATGCCTTCATGAACCACCAGTGGGCCTGAAACCCCCTGATACACAGTAGACGAGTCAAGTAAAATGGATTTCTTTTTTAAACAAAAATAGTCGGCAATAGACAACAGGGCAGATGCTCACAAGTATCCAGCTTAAACAACATGCCCAAATCAAAATACTTTCACTGTCATTACTCACTGCTATTCATGATCAACAGAGCAGCACTTTGTTTTACTATTATTTATTGCAGTAAGCCAAAACAACAGCAGAGAGCACACTTCTACAAGAAAACTACTGCATTGAATACAAGGTCACATTTCCTCACCTTATAATATTTCCTAAAAAGATGCATAATTCAATAGTAAACTTTGCATATCATTTTTAAATTATCCGATTTTATACCATAAAAGTGCATTAATAAATAAAAAGTGAAAACATGCCTGGGCCACGGGCCAGGGCTGAAAATGTTCTCCAGAAGATGGCAGTGGTGTACCATTTTAAAGTAAGTCCAGAGGTTTTCAGACAAAGCTAAAAATAAAATGACATCAGAACAAGCCTCGCCTGAATTACCATATAGTCTGATCCTCTATTTCTATTCATCTTGTCTGTTGTCATTCCACTACCCCTTTAAATGCTATTTAATGATTCAAGTCACTGCCCAATTAATTTCAGGTTTTCTAAGAAAAGCGTAAGCAGATTCGACAGTCCTGACATTAGAGCTTCTAATATTCAGATCAGGTCATTATTGCATAAGAGTTGTTTCATTTTTGAGAACAAGTGACTGACCTTTTCTAGCAAGGTCAATAAAGACAAGCGTTTATGCTCTTAACACCACCAAAAATAAATTAATTGCACACTGAAAGCCAAGGCAGGCCAGGACAACAACACAACCTGAAACGAACCCGGCTCTGACCTAACACGGACAGCCAGATCTAAGCCACGTCTGCGCCAAATCAGGGCCAGGCCAGGGCTACAGTGTAGATCTACGCAAATCAGGGATAAATCCAAAACCACAGCCTCTGTTTCTATTGGTGGATTAACAGTGGACACAGCCTTTGTGTGGTCTGGCCACTGGTCTCCTGGGCATCATCAGCAGCAGCTGGTCGTCTCCACCATGTTAAATAACTGAATCAATTGACCCCTAGAATACAGTTTATTTATAGATGGGAGCTTTCAAATGGACATGCAAGGGGATTACATCGTCATTTGTCTTTTTTTTCTATCGTTCTGTGCTTCAGGGCTTAATCAGTGGCTCATTTACAGCAGTGCGTGAGACAGCCAGGCTCAAATGGGTCAGCAGCGCGCTGGACCTTGCATCTGCAGTTACACGAGCGCTGTGTCTCTCTTGCTTGCCTGGGCCAGCCGAGGAGATCGGGGCAACACAGAACAGATCGCAAGCCATTTCAAGTTCTTGTTGCTGTTGGCAAACAAAACGCTGAGGCCCTTATGACATGCAATATCTGGGCAGTGACTGCTAGCCAAAATCTCATTACCGAAGTGACAAGCTTCAGCCTCAAGACTGATATCCCTACAGCAAAGCCGGAGGCATACAAGGGAGTTGGGTGGTGCATTTGAAAGGGGAGAGGGTGAAACTTGTTAGGAGTTAAGGAGGACTTCATCCTCACACTAATACCTGTGGAACAACGGCCTGTGTCTGAGCCTGAGGACTGTTTGTACCAGGCACATGTAGGCCTACTCCAAGTGACACCCAAACCAGCCCTGGCAAGCAAGCACCACTCTTCTGCACAGAGCACATCTGTCAGAGTACACCTCGCTTCAACTATGCAACTTATTCCTGCTGCCACTTAAGGGTCATCAAGAGTGCATTTCTCCATGGCTAAGCTCTTCCCAGCAGCTGTGGCGTATTACCGAGCACCATTCGCCGCCTCCGTCTCAGAGCTGATGTTGGGGGACTGGGAGGGTGGGTGGTGTGCGGAGGGGACTCAGACAGACAACGACACAGACAGAGAGGAAGGACGAGGGCGGCTTTGATGCACAGGGACACGGTCCCCAGCAACACATCAGGGATTAGGTATCTCTCAGACAGGAGGTTGTGAAATATTTATCAGGTTCACAAACACTGAACAAGGAGCTAAAACAAACTTCAATCGTGCCGTGTGCTTGCCATCTCTTGTCGCCGGCGTAATCGAGTGGAGAACGTCGCTCAGTAGCGGGCGATTATATGAGCGAATGGGGAGGGGGGGGGGCAGAGCCTGTGTTGTTTGTGGAGAGCTCTAGATATGAGACAGCAGTGTCACGGAATTGGTGGCATACAGTTCAGCAAATTTGACAAAGACGTGTGTGCGACGGGAGAGGCAGCCCTTTAGATCGTACTCCAAAAATATCTGTGCCAATTCGTTAAAATCTCTCTCTCTCGCTTGCTCTCTCTCTCTCTCTCTCTCTCTCTCTTGCTCTCACAAACTAGGCAGCTCTTTTGAAGGTACTGTGAGATGCATCTTTACAGATCCCATCTCCCTCCCCACAATGACTGTGTAGGAGTTAAGAGAATATGTGCTTCAATTTATTTTTCACTTTTTTTTTCAGGAGTACTGTATGAACTCAGCCACGTTTTAAAACCGCCTCAACTGCTATGATGGGCCTGCTGTGTGAGCAACAGCACAGTGCAGTAGCTACGCAAACAGTGAAACTGGGTAAAATGGCTTTAAAGTTTTTAAAATATATGGCCAAATGTGTTATAGGTAGAATACTGGTAGTACCTTCATGTAATGTCTAGTTAGGATTTTAATATATAGGAGACTTTGTCACAAAACCCATTTCGAGTCTTAACAAAATTTGGACCAAATGCTTATTGCAGTTTGTCTTTATACAGCAGACTTGAATTCTGCACTTACACACTGCAACACACCAAAACAAGCCCAGGTAATGAGAACAGTCTGAAAGGGCAAGTCTGTTAGAAGTGCCCTCAGTCTTTGTCCGTGAGAATGCCTCTCCGACTTTCTCCCCCTCTCACTTGTTCTTGCCCTTTAGCCTACAGATGCTACCAATTTATAGCTTCCCGTAATTAAAAAGCTTGATCAAGATAAAGATGCTTATCTCCCAATTAATATATTTGACTTTCAAAAACACAGCTCACCTATCTCATCACTATATCTGTCTTTTTCGAGCTATACAATGAGTTGAAGATTTGTATCAAGCACTGAACGAATAGAAAAGCAATGACGAGGCCATTTGTGTCTATATTGGATTAGACTGCTATGTCATCTGTTTTGCCTGATGGCTTCATCTCTTTGTCGTAAATGGCAGCATATGAGCAAGACATGACTCAAGATTCATTCAGAATTTGAGTGATTTTTTTTTGCTGGTGTTTGGTGCATCTCATTATCCTCATACCCCTCATCACATACACATTTGCGAGCTACTATTTGCAAGCTACTGTGTGTTTCATTCACATACAAGTTAATTATTAATTTCTCCACAATTAGCCAGCTCAGACAGCACAATAGTAAACTCCAACAGAGCACCAGCACTCCCAGACTCCTACACTGACAGGACTGAGCGTCTCCAGAGTGCTGAGGAGGAGACTGATCCCCAGTCTCATCCCCACCCAGGCCCCCGGCCAATCAAGCACAGCTGGAGTCTCACCTAAGTCACCTGTGCTGAGACGTGAGCCTACACCAGGGGTCAGTGCTTTAGCTTCACACAACAAACCCCCCCCCCCGCCCCCCCACCACCACCACCACCAACCCCCCTCCACCACAGTGAGTGCCACACACACACACACACACACACACACACACACACACACAAAATGCACCAATACTGAATAAAAATGTGCTAAGCGTAACTAATGCTTTGTTGATGGTATTTGGCATTTATCAAACCACAGCTCGCATGGCCATTTGCACTCTCACGCATCTGGCCGATCCTGTCGCTAAATAGGGTATTAATGGATCATTTGATCTGAAATGTTGCATATTATCTCTGTTCCATTTGGTTGACTGGCACTAATTATCCACCCATCAGTGCCTGATTCATTGTATGGGTTTATTATCATCATCACATGCTTAATACACTTCACTTCATGTATATGAAAGAGCAAAGGGGGGTGTGGGTGAGAGAGAAAGATAGAGAGAGAGAGAAAGAAAGAGAGAGAGAGAGATTAACATGAAAAGCTGGTATTGTGGACTTAAACATTACTGTTCCATGCATGCCACTGACAGTTTAGCCAAGCTACATGCTTATTCATGCTCATTTAAAGGTCTTTGATCGCACCAATGCTGAACCTCATTAGCGCATGGCTAACAGGCTGCTCCACAGTAATGGTGGGAAGAAGCTATCCCTCTGTATTTAAATGATGCAATTTTGCCCCCAGGTTGAAATGGGGGACGAAAACTCCATCCTGAGCTTTAACCATGGGCTATTAGCATTCCCCTTTTATCCCCCGACAACCTCACGACAGGTGGCTATGGGCATGAAGGTCAGACAGAAGGTCATTAAGGGTTCCACATGCATCTGTGACACATATCTCTACTCTGGCTGTGAGGCAAACCAAGGTGGGCTAGAACGCCGTGTCAGCATGAGACGCCTTTGATATTTTTTGGAAAAGCTACTCTTGTCTGGCTAACCATCTTCAAAGCCCTACATTACTCACATACATTATTAAGACCTGCTTGTCTTCAGGAGATTCCTTTATTGCATCATATATCATACGGAAAGTGCATTTAACACTACTTTGTGCAAACAAATGTCGTTCATTATTATATAAAACATCTCTAAAGCAACACAATCTCAATGTCAGCAAGATCTGACTATGTTTTTGTTATTTTTTGTTGAAATGCAAATCAATATCCAATTGATTTAAAAAAAAAAATTGCAGGAAAGTACATTCTTCCTTTTCCTTCTGGAAAAATAAGGTTCAATTTGGCCAGACAAGACAGGTGCCAATGGGCTTTACTGCTTTGCCATCCTGTTAGCAATCTCCTGCTGCGGTCACTTCTTCCAGGGGGAATGACTGCAGCATGATGTAACTCTGATGTCGAGAGAGAACACTACTGAGTCAATGCTACCTGTAGATTACCTTTAGTTTGGAAAGAATGCTTTGAGGAGTATGGTTGTTTCTCAGGTAACAACCATACTCCTCAAATAGCACCTGATGATTTTTTAAAGACAAAAACAAATAATCTAGTGGATATGCACAATGTTTTTATCCACACTTTGGGATATTGACCCACAAATCTTAACCTCAGACAATCTGAACAAATTCTGCATTCACATGGCTCACACGCAAAGACCACACTATTAATCAGATACTTTGGTAGCCAACATGTAAAACATGAATACATTACATGGACCTCACATTTGCATAAATTATCCCACCCTACAGTAGAAGTGGTGGTTCAGATGGTCTTTAACCACTTTCCCTCCACGATCTAGGTTACACCTCTCTCTCTCTCTTTCTCTCTGCTCTCAGATTCCTCTCTCTGTTATTAAAAAGGTTGCTGACTAAACAACTCTGAACTCAAGCTCTACTACACCCTAATTTGCAGCTTTTACCCAGGCAGTTAGAAACGCTGAATATTAATTTCATTTGTGATATTAATGGCTTAGATCAGGGGTAAGGGCATTCCAGTGAAGTATTAATATTCTAGGTTGTATTCTTTAAGAGAGAGAGAGAGAGAGAGAGAGAGAGATCTCTATTTTTTTCAGAGAGATCTGACTGCACTTGGAGCTACTGTATCTCTGACCTTTATATTCTATCTGTGGGTGGATGATAAGAACATAATGGAGTTTATGTGATATATAAGTGCTGCAATGTACTACTTTGCATTGACCTCAGGGATAAACATATCTGTCTCCCTGTTTCTATAGGTCATACCTGCATGCGACAGGGCAAAAAAACAAGGCTGTCTCACTTTCTCTCTCCCAGTGAAGCACTTATATGTGCAGACTCATGCCAAATGGTGTGTCTTACCCTCTGTAATGCATTACTATACACAACATTAAGGGGGACATGGGACGCACATTCCTGTGACCAATCATCAGGATGAAATGTGTGTCTCACTGTCTTTGCAAATGCACTCTTACGTGAGACCTCCAGGCAAAATGTGCCAGATCCCCCCCCCCCACCACACGCACACACACACACACACAAACACACACACACACACACACACACACACACAGACACACACACACACACACACACACACACACACACACACACACACACCACTCACTCAGTGCACTCCTGTAATAATTCATCTGCCTTCTTCCTTGCACTTTAAGATATGCCCCCGTGCAGACGGGCGCAGGCCCTGATGTGACTGTCTCGGAGCTCTCCATTCCTCCACTGTTATCGCGGCGAGGCAGGAGCTCCCAGAGGTTGGTGCTGGCACTCTCACTCTCAGTTCACTTCAGTTCGCACTCCACTGAGATGCTACCTCTGCTGCAGCCCAAAATATAGTCACGTTTCAGACCTTTACTTGCCTCTTTCTCTCGCTCTCTCTCTCTCTCTCTCTCACTCCCTCACTTTCACTCATTCAAAAGCACAGCACCAACAGCCACCAAGGCAACATGGTCCAACAATTAAGAAGAAACAAAACAAACAGCGTGACTTTCCTAAGTTGGACGCCCTTGAAAGTGTGAGATAGCAGCGTCTGGTAGGGTGTATACACAAGCTCAAAGGTACTGCAGAGAACAATAGGGATAGAAGTGGGCAAATGTGCATGTGTACTTTCGAGGAAGCGTGGCACGATTCAAGGCTGAGCCAAAGGCGCGTCCAAGCTTTCGGAGGAAAGAGCGGAGCTCGCTGAGCGAGCGCACGAGCGCCTACACAGACTTCTGAAGCTGAGTTACTCATTTTAGGGCCATGACAAAGGCAAGACACTCACGCTTGACACTCACACAGAGAGAGAGAGAGGAAGAGAGAGAGAGAGAGAGAGAGAGAGAGAGAAAGAGAGGGAGGGAGAGAGAGAAAAAGAGAGTGGAGTGCGGTCACGGCATGTGAGTCCACTGGGACGGGAGAGCTGAGTCAGAGTGCGATGAGTCTGTGCGCATGTGAGGGAGTGTGAGAGCTTCACTGTGTGCCTGGTGGCGCGTGCTCTGCTCCACACAGAAGATGACAGGAGTTTCAGAACACTGCCAGCTCTGCAACACACTCACCTGAGTGATTTAAATAGGGGCATGGTGGGGTGGCATCTTCAGAGAGGGATGGGGAAATCCTCCAATTTGTTACGCTTAATGGCAGGCTGCTGGGAAGGGTGGGGCAAGAAGCGGAAGGGAAGGAGGGAGAGCCCAGAGGAGAGGAGAGGAGAGAAGAGGAGAGCGCAGAGGAGAGGAGATAAGAGGAGAGGAAAGGAGAGGAAAGCGCAGAGGAGAGGAGAGGAAAGGAGAGGAGAGGAGAGGAGAGGAGAGAAGAGGAGAGGAGAGGAGAGGAGAGGAGAGGAGAGAAGAGGAGAGGAGAGCACAGAGGAGAGGAGAGTAGAGGAAAGGAGAGGAGATCGCAGAGGAGAGGACAGGACAGGAGAGGAGAGGAGATCGCAGAGGAAGCAGGCACAGATGGAGGCGTGCTCCTCATGTCTCCACAGAGCCGTGGCGCTGACGCTCTGACCCACACAAACGCGCACAGCGTGAGAGCCCACTGGGCCGTCTCCAAAGCCCAGCACAGGGGCTGAGTGTTTGCTTTGAGTGAGTCTGTGTTTGTGAGGATGTGATTTGTAACAGCACAAAGAGCACAACAGAAACCTTCAACACAAAAACATTGGTCCATATACAGTACCACTTTACTGGCATGTTTTGTGTTGTAGAGCTTTGAATTCACAGCAAGTTTTGACATCCACAACATTTCACCTTTTTAATTGATATTATTCATGGTGGCCTCCAAGGCATTTCACCTTTTATTTCTATGTATATAATAAAAATTAACATAGACTATAGTGCCGGTGGTGGTGCACACAAAGTAGACTTAAAGTGGGCCTGACCTAAACCACCACCTGTGCTCTTGGGAAATCAGTGAGGCAGACAAGCACAGATCACTGACAGGTAAGGCGGTTGGGTGGGGGGAGTCAAAGGCTAGCCAGACCCCTGCTGTTTGAAGTCTGTCTCCCACACTGCCTCTCCAGAGCTGCCTCAGTGAGCTGTGGTGATGTCAGACAGTCGCACAGCCATTTGAGGTTGAGGCGTGTGCCCACCGGGACAAACACCTGCGTCAAAGCTGGCAATAGCACTCAAGCCGCACTGCCGAACAGAGATAGTGTTTTTGCAAGCAAACATGTAGCTCGGCTAATCCTGTCTGCCTATGGGCCATTTGTGGAGGTTGCCAGAGACTCTGTGGATTTGTGGATGGTACCGCATGGCCCTATTAGGTAATACCCCGCTTGGCTGCAGAAATGATCTTGGTTGTTTGCCAGTGGGGAGTCACGTCAGTCAGAGTGATTGGGACCCCTACTGATGAGGAATGTCCTCTACAGAGTCACCTCTGGAGAAAAAAGGTATTTGTGACAGAACCTCAAAGGGGGGAAAGGGGGGGGGGGGGGGTAATACATGCCCTCTGGTTTTTCATTCTTGCTTTTGTGTGACCGTCAGATGTGCCAGGCGTAAGGCGAGACGGAGCTCTCTAGTGATGGGGCAACATTAATCTGTCCATTCACCCAGTGTGCAACATGTCAAGCCCTGGAGGGATACTTTTTCTGCTTTTTTTAATAGTCTATTTCACACAATACAGAGCCTCGTACATCGCAAAATTATTGTGCTTGCGGGAGTTACCCGACATAACCACATTCGCAACTTCCTGCATTAAAAATGGTGCCCAAGAAATCGAAAGACAGCCATAGGGATCTTTAAAGGGGGAAGCCCAGCGATGTGCTGCTCATTAAGGGATTTAGAAGGCAACCAAGGACTCGCTTTCAGATGAAGCAGTGGGAGCGCAGGTCGGCACACTCCGGGCTGTGTGTTCTCAGCCGAGCCGACAACTCAGCCGTAAAAAATACCAAAGGTTAGAGGCAAGTCAGGGCTGCTCCGGCGAGACGAATGAGCCAAAAACGAGGAAAAAACTTGCCGCATTATCACGCCATTATTCTATTTCTGTTCCTAATTAATCAGCTCTGTGGTCCTCTCGCTGGATGTGTCTCCACTGCATGCTTGTTTACATTTTATTATACACCGAAGTATTTTTATAGTTTACTTCCAATTAGATCTCATCTCAGTCATCTCTTCAGTTTTTAAAAAAGTAAATGAAAAACAAACTGAAAGAGCGAGAATGAAGCTGCATATAGAAAGAAAAAAAACAAGAAGCTCCCCGCAGACAGGCTAATTTGGAAACACTATTATATCTACTGCATGGAGTAATATTTGCAGACGGAAATAAGCCTGGGTAACCCTGAGGCGTAGAGTGGAGTGGAGATTCAGAGAGGCTGTCTGCGTACGCTCTATGAGGCATCATTACATTGAGGCAGTGGGTGAGAAACACCTGCTATGGCCTCCATACCGGCAAAGTAATTATCTCTATGTATGACAGTTCTGCCATCCTTACTGACTCATTCTCTCTCTCTCTCTCTCTCTCTCTCTCACACACACACACACACACACACACACACACACACACACACACACACACAAACATAAACATGAACACACACAAATTATACGGTACACAGACACACAAAGGCTCACACACACACACACACACACACACACACACATTTTAGATACTTTATTCAATTCCACATTACGAGTAAATTTTCATTAGGAATCAAATGTTTTGAATGATCAAACAGATTTAACCACATCAACACATTATTATGTATGACAATACAATCTCAGGGGTACAGAAAACATCTCCTTTTCCAAATAAACATGCTTCCTATAATGGCTGAAATTGAGCAGTACTTTACCAACTGTTTGGCTCTTGTTTTCAATAGCCCCCCAATACAAAGTCCCCGGGTCGCCAGCCTGTGTACATGCCCTAGACTACCAAACACTAAGCTGGCATCTGTAGCCAAGGTTTTCGATGGTAGATATTAATGATTGATATTTTACAGTCTTAGAAAGGTAAGAGTCCTCCATAAACAGATCAAATGCACATGCTACTTCAAATAGCTTAACTGTTCTGGAATGCTGAGATATGACAACAATATCTGGTGTATTTGGTATTCCTACAAAAGTGTTTGCAGGTGAGTTAAACCAATCAGACTGTACAGTAGTGTGTTTATAAAGCATTTCATCAGCCACACAGGGAATCTGAGCAGCAATGAGATCCACAAGTCTGTTGTGTCTGGCAATATACAGTCCTTTAAGTGATGTGCAACTGTTCATAATGTGGGCTACTGACTCCAGGTGTTGAGGAGGGTCATGCAGCATGCAGAGGGGTGAATGGATGGAAGGAAACCACAGTGAAAGGTTGTATTTGGTGGGAAGAACCTGTAGACGTGCTTTTATACAGAAAATAAAGATCTCCTCACTGATGTTGGCATTGCTATAGATGGTGTGTGATGCAGAGTGGTCCGCAAAGGGCAGTTTGGCCAACTTTCCCTGTAGCTTTAGACTGGACCAGTACTCCATATTTTGGGCTCTGAATAGACAGGAGAGTCTGCCTGGATGTTCTAGGCTGGAGCAGGTGAACAATGCTGTTATGGTGCAGCCTGGCTTCCACAACAACAGATGGATCCTCCACAACTGCATCAGAGACCTCCACAGGTTGGAGATGGGAAGTCCACTTCAATTCAGTGCCTGTTCTCTGGCATAGGTAATTTACACACACACACACACACACACACACACACACACACACACACACACACACACACACACACACACACACACACACACACACACACACATCACTCTACAGTTGGTTTGATCACTCTTTGTGAGCTGCTGTCCGGGTTGTCTACACAGGCTCATTAACCCCAATCCTTCCAACACTGGGCAGGGAAAGAGACACAGACAAACACACAGACAGACAGACAGACACACAGACAGACAGACACACAGACAGACACACAGACAGACAGACACACAGACACACAGACAGACAGACACACAGACAGACAGACAGACAGACAGACAGACAGACAGACAGACAGACAGACAGACAGACACACAGACAGACAGACAGACAGGCAGACAGGCAGACAGATAGAGGGAGAGTGCTATAAAATGTGTTGATGGGGCAGATGTTTTCCCATATTCCAGTTGCCAAAACAGACCATAAAAACACTAATCTCCAGCATCCTAACAAATGCCTCTTGGTTTGCTTATTATTCCAGATGCTACATGCTCTATGTGCAGTGTTTCAGACCAAAAAATCAATTGTGAAGAAGCATAAGGTTAAGTTATTCCAGTAGTTGGAAGTTATTATGCACTCTGTCTTTTAATTATCTGTCTTTGTGTCTTTTATGTATTTTAATTATTATATTTTATGTACTTTACTTTTAAAACTCATTTTTGTAACTATTGCCCTTTTATGCTTTCATCTACTATTATTGTTTGCTTTTGTTTATGAAAAGCACATTGAATTACCCCGTGTATGAAATGCACTATATAAATAAACTTGCCTTGCCCTGCCAGATGGCTTCTCTAGAAATTACTGGACCATTTAACAATACACAAAGGAACGGTTCACATGCAACCAGAAAGTGCTTCTTTCAGAAACATGCACTTCACCATCTACATGGCCTCTACCTCCATGTCACGTGTTACATCCCAATGGAAGGATGAGTACAATATTATATTACATATATAAATATATCCGACTTTATCCAACATATATAATTCATCGATACAATCGATAGGATTGAAAGGATCATGTTTGAGTACTCGATGGCATACACATACAGTAATTCATGAATGAGGCAATTAGTAAAGGACAACCAACTGTTCCTGTGACCCACGTGATAGGGCACACATTAGCTACTGATGAAAATGCATACCCTGCTGTGCCTTAAGTCGTTTGGATGAAAGCATGTGCTACATGAATGATGTAATGTGACGTTTCAGCACGGGAGCTGCATGGTTGGGTGCAGGATGTGTGAAGGGATGTAAGATGTGTGAAGCTGGCATGTGTGAAGTGCCCAGTGTGGCTGTGAGAACTGTGGAGCTTGTGCCAGTGCTGTGCCACTCCTGCCCGTCTCCAGATGCCACGCAGGATGAGCCAGGGCCCTCGGGGCACCACAGACCTGCTCCATCATTTATCAGATCACCAGCATCCCAGCATCCACCAGCACTAGCCCCAAAGTCATGGGAGTTTCATTTCTCTCTCTCTCTCTCTCTCTCTCCCTCTCTATCTCTCTCTCATTTCAGTTCTCCTTTTCTCTAGCCTTCTCACCCTACCCAGCCCTACCCATCTCTACAGCATCTGGTGCCTCCTGAATGATAAATATGCATCCCCAAGGAATGCTCCCCCTATTGCAGTTTTGAAGTTCAGTAATGTTGCCAAGTGTTGGGCCATGCAGTGATGAAAGATGGGAAAATATTATATCCATTGCCACCCATTACATTTACCATCCTCTCAAATTCTATTTGATCATGAATAAATGGCTGATTCACATTTATGCTCAAATCTATATATAAACATCAGCATGGTGGTATACGCCAACATACAACTTCCTGAAATAAACAAACTATTTTTTGTTACAGAATGGGAGGGAACACTCAGATATGCAAGAAATATGACCAAAATAAAGCCGTACATTTCTGAGCTGGAGGGGTTTTAGGGGATAAGTTGTGTGTGTTCCTGCCTGTGACTAAGACCAGATCTCCTGCTTTATTTACGCATCAGAAGGGTTTTGTGTGTGTGTGTGTGTGTGTGTGTGTGTGTGTGTGTGTGTGTGTGTGTGTATGTGTGTGTGTGTGTGTGTGTGTGTGTGTGTGTGTGTATGTGTGTGTGTGTGTGTTTGTGTGTGTGTGTTTCTGTGTGTGTGTATATGTGTGTGTGGGGGTTCTTTAGCGCTCCATCCGTTCTCTCCAAAAGCCCCCCAACCCAGAACACCAGTGGATATGAAGACGCGATCAGATCTGCCATCCCCCCCTCTGTCTCTCCCCTTGTGCATGTAACCCAGACAAGGCTGAGACAGGCAAGAGAAGGAGCAGACGGGAGGAGAAACTTCTTCCAAAACTTCACCCCATGCATAATTGATAGAGAGCTCTGAGCCGGCCGCAAATGTGCTTCTATTCTCCAGTGCTCCCACACTCAGCACCCGTCTGCCTGCTTTTTCCCCCTCGTCTTTTATGGAAGCTTCTGTCTCTTTTTCCAAACCCAGAAAAAAAGAGCCACATTCCTCAGAAGTACTAGTGTTCAGTCTCACCTTTAAAAGCACCTCTATCACTGTTTGTTTGTTTCTCTTGTGTCCAGGATCTCTTACATCCTAATTTCTCTACCAGGCCACTATTATTATCTTCCATCAGCTCTCTGGATTGTCGCTGTGGCAGAGAGACTGAGCATGAAGGTTGCGCTCTGATGGTGTGGTCTCACGGGGTGAGTGGGCCAAAAGTGATTTAGAATGAAACCACCAAATAAAATGAAACCCATTCAGGCTGAATGCAGCAAGACGCAAGACGTACATAGCAGGAGTACATGGTGGGTAATTTGGTTCAAATGGAGGGGTAGCTTAGCCACAGGAACAAAGAGCCCCTCATGCTTACAGAACTAAGGCTTGATGACGGATTCAAAGCCACCTGTCTAATTCCCAGCGCTCTCATCTACAGAGCATCTCTTTCTCTCACTCTTTACACTCTCTTTATACCTCCATTCCTCTCTCTCTCTTCCTCTCTTCCTTCTCTCCGCCCACACTCTAAATTAACCATCACTGCTGCCACATCTGTGGCAATGACATATTTTCTCACAGTCTCGCTTTCAGCACCATAAGCTCTCTAGGTGGGACATGACATCATAGTGTACTGGCTGCTATGAGTTTGAAGCTATGAGGAGGACGAACTTCAAATCCAATACTGACGCACACAAAGTATATACAAAGGGGATGGGAGAGAATTACAACCAGGATAAGTCTGCGTCCATTCGTTCCCTTGCGACCAAAACACAAAACAATATGAGTCCATAAATATGAGGTTACTGCCAACTGGTGTTCTGAACAGGGATTATCCCTAGTCCTGGACTAAATGAGTTTTTCAAATCTCCAATCAAAAAATGTAATTCCTCTCTGAACTAGGCGTAATACCTGCCCGTGGAACCACACCACTGCTGGCTTCATGTGTTATAAATAGAGCATAAAAATCATGTTATTGAGTGGAGTGAGCACAGAAAAACCAGGCCAGGCATGCAGAGAGCGAAACTGTGGGCAGTGGTCTGCAGGTGCTGGTGCAGCAGGGAAATTAAAGGCCCATTTGTCCAGTGGACCTGGAAGCCTCTCTCTCAGGATGGCGCAGAGCGAGGGACAGGGTGTGTGTCTCATGGTGAGGCTATCACCAGCTGTGCCCCACCCACTCTTTATCTCTCTCCATCTCTCCATCTCTCTCTCTCTCTCTCTCTCTCTGTCCCTTTCTCAGTCACTTGGAGAGGCAAGAAGAACACACTCTTCTCCGATCAACAGAGGAAAGATGGTAAAGCAGAGGGACTCCTGAGACACAAACAAACACACACACAACACACACACACACACACACACACACACACACACACACACACACACACACACACACACACACACACAGCTACTCTGAAGCTCCTATTTATGTCCTCCAACTCCATTTGGATAATTATAGAGAGGCCATGAAGAGAAGGCTCTTCCCCCTCACAGATTGTGTCAATAACAGTCTAACATACCCCCCCCCCCCCACCACCCACCATCTCCTCCTCCTCCCTTAAACGGCCAGGAAGAAAAGGGCAGGCTGATCGCTGTTTTCAGCAGAAAGGGAGCAGCAGGTGAGTCAGCTTCCACCAGGTGTTCTTTGTGGCACGCCTACCCACTGGAGACGGACGCCAGGCAGGGTGCTGCCGTCTCCCCACGGAGCTGAGCCCACAGCTGAGCCCAATTACACAGCTAACGCCTGACTAGGCCCCAGCCCTCTGCCTGCCTAAAATGGCACGGCTCTGAGATGCAACTGATCGAACTTACAACCCTCTACAAACAAGACTACAAAGTGGAGCGTAAGGATAAATCAGATGGCCATGGATGCGGGCTATGTGTGTATGTGTGTGTGTGTGTTTGTTTTTTAAAGGTAGCATATTGAGTAGCATATTGACAGAGTGGGTAGTTAATATTCATATGTCTATATTGACAGATTGGACTTTTTGGCAGCAACAAGGGGCCTGCCAGGGGACACAAATGAAGTGACAGCTACAAAACAAGGATGGATGTTTTGGGGAAAGTAGCTGTTGTCCTCATTTTAAAATGCTGATATGTCAGCTCTGCCTGGCTTAGTGAACGATGTTGAGTATAAATTGCGAGAGGAAATATAATGCCTTCAAGAACTATGACCTTGACATGAGTGCTGATGCAAATATATGTTTCAGCTTTGCACAATATATATGTGCAGAAATATCTGCAGTAGGCCTCCCCAGGAGACAGACAAGCTCCTGTGTAGAAACACTGGCAGTATGAAGACCCATTTTTAGCAACAAATAGTAACAAAATAAAGTTGCAAGTTTTACTCTGGTATATTTTTGGCTCGCTCCAGGAACCATCCTGCTCTGACGAGAGAGAGGAAGTCTCACCTTAACACCAGGAGAGCTATAAAAATGAAGTGTGTAGGTGGCCCAGGCGTTCATCTATCATAAATCACCAATAACGTCTTTATTACATCTCTGTCTCTCTCCTCGGAGAGATTAGTCCCACCCAAACACTGGTAGACATCAAAGCCAAACATTAGTGGGTGGAAATCCTAGAATGGCGGCGGCATGAGCAGCAGAGCAGAGCAGAGCCAAAGCAAAGAGAGTTAGGGGGGGCACAAAGAAAACCTCTTATTCCTCCAACAAATACAAAATCTCCGAAGTCAACACTTGGAGGATAAAAGGGTTGCAACAAGGGGAGCGCGGGAGCCACTTAGGGGATAGCTGTTGGCGCGTCGCAGTGGTGGGCACCACATTAGCGAAGTTGCTGAGATATGTGATGGAAAAATAAACAGGGTGACGAGCGACATGCGGGATCTCGGCAGGCCCGTCATTCATCCCCATAAAAAAAGAGCCAAAAATCCCCTCTGACAGCCGGTGAATAACACACAGAACAATAATACAGGAGGTGCCCGCATGGCTGACAGTAGGCTTCTGTCGCAAATGCTTTGCCATCATTTTAATACGGGGAGATGGTGACTGAATTGTGAATGATGATGATGACGACGATAATGATGATGATGGTAATCAGAAAAGTGATTCAGGTGTGGTGGTTCACACCAGTATTATGGTGATCAGAGTACAAAGTCATTTTTCATCCCTTAAACACACATTCACAGATGTGCACAGACGAGCGTGTGCGCACAAACACACACACAAAAACACACACACACAAACACACACACACAAACACAAACACACACACACACACACACACACAAACACACACACACACACACACATACATCATTCTAATTGTGGATGTCTATGCTGAAGAAGTCTCACAGAATGCTGAGGCGCCATAGAAACAGACCAAAAAAAAAAAAAAACACACACACACATTGAATGCCTACATGATTGCCACACAGGCGTGCAATGCTATTTTGAGCTACTCAACATTTAGAGACATTTCAGAGGAGCTGAGCAGGATGGAAGAAAAAAGAAAGAAAGAAAAAAAAAATGAGCCCAACATGATCCAGCTCCGCGGCTCCATTGCAAAGCTTTTCGCAACAAACAGAAGCTCGACAGCATACAGACACTGAGGAGGCTGAAAACAGACTGGGTGTGTGTGCCCACCAGACTCCCGATGCCAGGGGTCCAGGGCTGGAGAGGAGAAGACCTCCTTCAGCTGAATCAAGGGCCAGAAGAGATGGTGACACTTGACATTACGTTTCCATTAATATAACTAACCTATGATAAATGTGGTACTTAACATCCAAACTAAATGTATTGTGTGTTATGTTGAAGATTCTCCTGCTATTAGTTTATTAGTTTTGTTTGACAGGGACCATGCATAGAATAGCTTCTATACTTCTTTACTGCTTAACAATAGGAGTGCATGATTTGCTGGTGCTAGTTACTGCCATAAATAATGCTAGTGAAATGAGCCTTAATATGAAGTGTTACTGCAGAGAGAAGGCCATTCTGGTCTCATTTACTTCCAAGAAAATGCATGTCAGGGAACACAGTAGATGTCTACAGTACGTGATGAGGTAGCTGATTAAATGTCTGTCCATCCAGCTTCTTCAGCTCAGGGAGGGGTCATGCAACATTTACTTCAGCAGTCAAGGACATGACGCCAGAGTAAACATCATGAAGGTGTATTAGATTAGCATTCGGTCAGCTGATGATCACACTGAAGTTGCATGATGGGTTAGAAGTAAAGGTGGAGGCTCTGAAGAATTAGGGAAAGGAAGAGGGAATGGATGAGAGCACCATCACGTTATGGTGTCGACAATGAACAGACCAATTGGGCGTGATGTACCAGCATTCACTGGATTTACACATGCTATATTGTGTACACATTCAGTATTTGAGTATAAGGTGGCTCGGGTGACTATAGGCCAATTCATGTTTGTTCCATCTAGCCTCAGAAATGTAAATGTATAAATGTAATGCAATGAGTTGTGGTAATGCAAACTGCAACAGCTGTGATTGGTCGTGGCAAGCTCTGTACTTGGTGGGTACTTAGATTGCTAGGCTTGAAAATAATGGGAAATTATAATAAGTTAATCAGGTTGTACAGTGTCTACAGTAGTGTTCAATATATTAGCCACATCATGTATAAACCACAGGATAGTGTTTTATATGTATTTTTTTTTTTTAAACATGTATTGGCCGCACCTGTGTAATAACCACAGTGCCTAATAACCCAATGAATAAGAATCTGATCATGCTTTAATCATAAACAAGAAGGAAGAAAATAAACACATTTCCATGTATAGCCTGTCTCTGAGTATTAACATATTATGAAGACAGGAAATTAGGGTATGTCTGAGTAACATTGTGGCAAAAAAAGCCTAATAAACCCCTATACAAACAGGTGCATATCTGGGGTTTGGTCCACCACCTTTGTTTTATTTTCTCCTATTTGAGTCATTACCCAGACACACCAGTGCACAAGTATAAATGCTCACAGCGGTCCTGGCCCACTTGCGTAGGCTACAGCATGCACTCTGCCGGGAGCATAAATCAGCCTTAATAGTGACGGAGTAATGCAGCACAGGGGACTGCAAACAACTGTAGAGACAAGGAATGAAGTGAGAGAGGAAGAGGAGGAGAGAAATAGCAGCCTAGGTTGGGGGGTGTTGGGCTGTGGGTGGGGGGTGATGAGAAACACCGAAGTGATGACAGGCAATCTCTCTGAGGCCAAAAGCGAGTGTATCCCAGGGGGAACAGAGAAAAGAGAGAGAGAGAGAGAGAGAGAGAGAGAGAGAGAGAGAGAGAGAGAGAGAGAGAGAGAGAGAGAGAGGGGGATGTGATGGAGCGGAGATGGAACGTTTTCGCCCGACACTACCACCCCCTCGTCTCAGGGCTCGCACCACTGGAGAGAAGAGCTGTACCGGGGGAAACATCTGTCTGACACAGTGCTATAAAAACCCCATATAAAAAAAGATATGGCTGCACTTACAAAAGCCCAGTTTAATATTTATGATAACCTACCAGGTATTGTCTTTATTCTCAGATGCCAAAAGTCATCATGAAGCTATACAATATAAGGCCTTGTAGACCTAGAAGGGGGGAGAAGAGAACTGTGCCCTGTGTTTTGATGCCATGATTTTGTAGCTCAAAGGTCAGGCCAGGGATATGAAAAATTTGAATAACCGCCTGATCACTTTACATGCTTCACAGTCCTATCTTACCATATGGATGAAAGGAAGAACTGCACATCATTTGACCATTATGTACAAATGATCCTTAAGTGCACACAGACCATTCTTTGAAAAAGAGGATATCTGCAAAGTTGCGTCATTTCCTCCTTTTTAAGAGTCAAGCTGTGCATTAAAGAGGGCTATCTTCAGGCTAGGGATGTTTATCTTAATAAAGGCCAGCCGGCTAAAACTGTGCATACATCAGCTTAGCAGCATGAGAGCATAAAGACTCCATGGTGAACTAATTGGAGTAAGGTTTTTGGGGGATGACATTAAAATGGAAATGCTTCCCATTGAAGACTATTTGTAAAGAACCCCCACTGCACTTCTATAGGGAGGAAGGCAGGGGGACAGAGTCAAGTGAGAGTGTATGCTGGGGCATTAGGCTTATCCTATTAAAGCAGGGGAGCATTAAAAGTTCATAAGAATAAAACCGCTCTGTGCACATTCAGCTCTCTGCCCCAAAGGAACCTCACAAATGCTCTTACTCACAGTACACACACACACACATACACACACAGACTTACACGCTCATCTGCATGCACACCCATGCACTCACATACACACATGAACATACATATATACAATGCAAAAAAACATTGCCAAACACATATAATATGCACATATAAACACACACATACACACACACACACACACACACACACACACACACACACAAATCGACACTTAACACACACATAGCAAACATAAAGCTCTGACTGCGAGCTGCAACTCTTGCCAGCATCCGACTCTGGCACAAAGGCTGCGCTGCGGTCGGTGTGTAATGTATGTGGAGTGATGTCAGTACCGATCAGCCGGGTGAGGCAGGCTGCGGAGGCAGAGGGTGTAGGAGGTCAGATAAAGTGGCGTGACATTTCAGACACAAAGCGCCCCCACATTCGCAATTAATCACCGCCCGGCCACAGGGCCCATACCAGACACCGCCGGCCGAAACACTCACCGTGAAGCGCCGCGTCTGGCCAGGACACCAGCTGTCTGTCTCGGACATCGAGAGGGGCTCCATTAGAGCAGGATGCTGGCAGCAGCACTGGGGAGGATCTATTATTCATTATAACATAACACATCGGGTGGGGGGGCTAAGTGGCCGTCCATATTAGAGCAAATATGGACACTTGAAGACACGCATGGGGATCATGAGGAGGCTGTGTAATGACGTTCCAGGTGTGGTCTTTAAGGGGGGTGCTGGGGTGTGGGAGGGGGCTGCTGGTCAGGTGTCTGCTCCTCTTTATGGAGCGGCCCTGGCACTCACTGAAGCTGCTTTTTTGGTTATTTGTCTTGTGCTCTCATGCGTTGCACAAGGTTAATTGTTGAGGCGACCCCTCTAGAAACAAACATCACAAAAAGCACACTCACATATTGGCTGTGTGTGTGTGTGTGTGTGTGTGTGTGTGTGTGTCCGTCCAGTATCCCTGGCTTAGGAGTAATTTCATATCTGGACATTTCATGGCTGTGTGACAATGCGGAAGATTATGAAGGTGTCATTCCTCTGGGATTTGCTGAAGACAAACAGTCTCTGGGCTCAGCTTGCCTCATATGTCTTTAGCATGCCTTGATATACCAGTCGGGCCATCGCCAAGGGAATGAAAGTCACTCTCAGACTTCATCTCTGAGCTATGATATAATCCGAGGTGAATGTGCCATACCTTTCCTAGCTTGAAAAGTAGCTGCACTATAATGATATCAGGACTATTCTATTCCATCAATTCTGATGGGGTAGTGATAAACCTGCCTTTATGCCAGCTATTCTCCAGAACAGCCCACCTTCTTTAATGGCCTTTTCGTGTTTCCATTTGCCTTTCCCCAGGAACAATAAGCCACAGCCTGCCTAAAGCTGCCGTCCTTAATCAGAGTGACAAGGAAATCGACAACACGTCAAGACACTAATACAATCTCAGGTGGGAGCCTAGGCAGGCGGCAGCCCCCTCAGGTTTATTAAACAGAAGGAGAAGTGATTGAAACGCACCTCACAGGTCCCGAGTCATTTTAAAAATAGGGGAGCGCAGGAGATGGAAAAGAGAGCTGGAACAAAAAAAAAGCAGCCTTTCCATAACTGGCTGATGTTGACGCTTTATGATTTTTTATGACTGTTATTGTTATGATGATTACTGCCCTAGCAGAGAATGCTAGGCCATGTCATTTAATAGGCTGCGATTTTATGAGATGATAAATGAGTTTAATGACTGAGGCATAATGTGTTCAAGTGTGAATTAATTTTGTGGCAGGACACATAAAATTACATTTGTTGATGGGGAATTAATTGAAATGGCAGTACAGCTGGGCATCACTTTGAAGTTCAGAACATGAGCAATGCTGGAAAGACAATCAAAGAAATGATGCTTCCCTTCCTGTGTTGGCGCATGTTTTGCAGCGTGAGACGGGGTAATGAGCAGCTAGGGGTGGAATCCGCCCATTCCTCAGATCAACCTTCTGATTCATGCACACATAATCCCCTAACAGATAGACCACAGTCACATAGATCAAGGGCAAAGCAGCGCCATTGCAGGCTCCACAACCCCCCCCCCCCCTCCTCCTCCTCCTGAATCTGCTCCTCCACAGCAATCCCATCCTCTTAAACCAAACCATCATTAATTAGTCTGCAGGGAAAGAAAAGTGTGCTGGATCATCACTACATTTAACCACTCATCAAAGGGCATAGAGACACAATCATTGTGTGTTACACTGGGAGCGCTTTGTGTTTAAGAAGAAAGAGCAGCAGGCAAATGAGCTTATTTCAGCAATCTCGCTCTTTATTCAATTATCACTGACAAATATAATGAGGAGATCCATTTTTCCTCGGATGCGACTCAGGCGGTCCACCACCCACGGCTTGGTCGTGTTGCGCACCGTTTCCCGCTCGCTGAGCTCAAGCCGCTTTCCCTACTGCCTTTCTTTCTTCCTTTCTTTCTTTGCCATTACCAGAAAACAAATGTGCTGATCATCGGCCTTGCCTTGTTGTTGCCACCACAGATGAAAGGAACCATGCAGGCGGCACAGATGTCTGCCGGTGTCCACCAATGCTGCCCTGACCGCTCGTGCCCACGTGCCTGCAGTGCTCACACCTGCTCTCAGACTGTCGACTGCACACTCATAGGGAGTACAGCAGACCCATAGAAAGATGCAACTCAGCTTTTTTATATTACAGTCTACATACTAATGAGTTTTATATCACAGTCTACATACTAACTGTTTTAGACACAGTTTTTTGACATGGAACAATACATACTTGCATAAGAAATGCATACTGTTATTAATAATAGATAGTTTTTCACTATAGTACTTTAGTTTGATGTGGGGCCAGAAATAAAAAAAAATAAGCAGCTTGGCAGTTTGTCAGGGGTCACTCCTTAGAAGACTCTTTAGTGAGTAAGTAAATGTAAGCGTAAGGAGATGCATCTAAATGCCTATGGCTAAGAGCCTAGAAATGAAAACAAACAGCCCTTCCTCATTACACAAATATGTAAATACACTTTAATACACAATCACAGAAAGTTGTAATGCTCTTTAATATTTCAGGGACTGCAGTGCCTGTACTTCTTGATGTACATTACCCTAAGAAATACCATGCAAGGAAGAAAAGTAAGCACAATGCAAAATTGACGTTTGTATCAGAGTGCAACAGGAATTGGAAGGCTTATTTCATTCCTGAAAGCATGTCATTCACGTTGAACCCACTGCGAAAAACAAATAAACAAATAAAACGCTGTCTTTTCAATTCAGCGCAAAGTATAAATTAGGCAAATCTCCGCTGCTCATTTTTTGCGGGATCTATGTGGGTAGAGAGCCCTCCTGCACGGATGCTGATTTTTAGGAGGACTTGTCTGAGGAGCGAATGAATGAATAAATAAATAAATAAATAAATAAATAAATAAATAAATAAATAAATAAATAAATAAATAAATAACAGCCTCATAAAAATACATGGAGTCTCCTCCCTGCAGCAAGGAGAGCTGGGCAACGAACAGGTGGCCAATTAAACACAAGATGTGTGCGGGAGGGGAATGAGTAAATAGCGGGCAATTAGCCTGATCACTTGCCACACAGGCACCTGGTGTCCTCCGCAAACCTGTTTGGTCAGGAAATGAAAGTGAAAGATGTTTGCATACAGAAGGGGTATGTTTCACAGGGGGGACAGGGACGGTTTTTGGGAGGGTCAGGAAAGTGAATAATTTCCGACAGCCAAGCAAACGGCAAGTCACAGTTTTTTTCAGGCTCTTCGGTCTCTGGCATTGTGCCGCATTAATAGCATGCCACTCCAGGTCGAAATCGCATTCAGAAGAAAAGGCCATCAAAAACACTGCCCGAGTTTAAATGACTGAGACTAAATGGTGGTCAGGCTGGATCTGGGGTGACAAATTGATACGTCGATTTTGTATGGGGCTTCTGTGGACGGCCGGGAGATGAGAGTTGGGAAACGGGGCTGCATGACTTCTGTGTCTGTGGCAGAGCGATAAGAAGGACTCTCACAGTGCCATTGCTATGCAAACTTCACAAAAGAGACAGGCAGCCTGGAAGCGAAATGTCATATTTTCACTGGGGCCTAAAAACCAAAGTGTGGGGAATACGCATCTGTTCTAAGCATCGCAAGAGTCACAGTCTCCTAACCAAGGCTTTCTGGCCATCCGCCACAGCTATTAGCTTCAGTCCCTCCATCATGTACCTGCTAAACATACTGCCATCCGGTGGGCCATATGTTTGTCCATCAGGAGCAAATGAGAGAGAAAATACAGGTTAAGAGTCATCAACAAAACTGACAAGAAGGGGGGACAAATGAAAATCTACAATCTGTTGAGAGGGAAGGCCATGGCAAACTATCAGCTCGTGCATACTTTATACACCAGTCCCACCTGCTGAGCAGGAAGATTGTCACCTGTGGGTATACATGGGATCAAATAGGTTGACAGTCACAAGTCACTTTAAAGTTGGGCTCGCCTAACATTATTGCGTTTGAGGAAAGAAAATAAAAAAGCGCTAGTCTTTGATCTTTGCTGAGAATGCATCCCAGTACACATCCCACTGTACAATGACTCACATAAGCCGTTGGCATTGTATGAAAGTTACCTCCTTTGTGGGCATGATTAAACACTCGTTCGGAGGGCTGGCCAACCACTGATGCCCGCTATTTGAAAGGGAGACGGGCGTTGTGATGACTAATCCCACACAGATGGCAGTGAGTGGAGTGGCGTATAACATGCCGTTTGGAGCATTCTGGGCTGGGGAGCGTCACCCAGGAGAAACTTTCTTTGATATCAACATGTTTTCTTCTTCTAAAAAAAGTGTCATGGTTGAGGAGTGTGAATTGGGTTGGGGGAGGGGGATGAGGGGGGGGTGGGGGGCAGGAGAATTTCATTTTCCAAAGTCACTTGTTGAGTGGCTGACGAAACTCCAGGAAAGGGAGAAAGAGGGAGAGAGAGAGAGAGAGAGAGAGAGAGAGAGAGAAAGTAATAGAGTGCTGAGGCGAAATGACAGCTTTGAAATGAAAAGAGCAGAGATGGGAAAGAGGAAGTACGCTAGAGTGATGCGTAAATAAACGAGTGTAAATACAAACACTCCTTTTTAGTGTGATCATGATGCCTGTCTCAATGCCAAACGAGGCAACCAACACAACGTTTTCAGTGACACATCTTGAACACAGCGTACTAACAACCTGAAATCTCTCTCTTGGTTTCTACTCTGTATCTCCAAATGACATAAACCCCTCCGATAAACTGTCTATCTCTGACATACCACAAGCAGCATGAAGCGACGCTGATTACAAATGTGATACGAGTTCCAAAAATGCACTTCTTGAGGGCGACAGTCGTGTGATAAGGCTGTCAGCACCATGCTACAGTCCGTGTGAGGCTCTTCCTCACTCTGCTGGAGATAACAGCAGAACATGGGATGGGAGGGGCGGTGACCCTTTGGCTGCTCACAGTGGGCTGATAAATGATAAATGCAGACAGAATTCACCCGGTGAACGAGGCAACCCCCAATCATCACCTGCTCAGCAAGGTGCCGGCCGTGTGTGCTGCACTTGTTTGTGTTTGTGTGTATGTGTGTCAAAAGGTAAACCCAGTATGCAAAGATAATATTTGTGCTGTGGGTGGACTGCTTGATTGTAAACATGTAACCATTTTTTTTTTTTGTGATGAAAGGTATGGGATGTTGGTATGTGTGTGTATGTGTGTGTGCAAGTGCACGCACCTGTGTTTGTATGTGAGTGTGTCACTATGTCATTTTAAATTACACACTCAACACCAGGGACGTCTGGAGCAGACCCACCTGGAGTCTTCCCCACGCCCATTTAAGAAGCCTAATGATGAGGAGAGACTTGGAATCCTCCCAGGCATTCCCTATTAGGATCCAGCAGGACATTATTTTCCCGCTCAAATCACTGTCCCCAACCCGAGCAGATGTCACCGGCATGATGAAGAGCTGTGCTGGAATGCACCATGAGGGAATACCAGCCTGTCAGCTCTCACACAGCTCCCATCCCTCAGACGGCCATTATGAGAGCCGGTGAAGACCAATACATTAAGGGTGTCACAGGGAGTGCGGCTTGAATGGACGGAAGAGTCCATGCCAGGTGCTCATAGAGTGAGCCAGGTGCTGCTTGGATGGGGTGAGTGGCTGTGTGTGTGTGTGTGTGTGTGTGTGTGTGTGTGCGTGTGTGTGAATGTGTGTGTGTGTGAGTAAGTGAGTGTGAGTGTGAGTGTGACTGTGTGTGTGTGTGTGTGTGTGAATGTGTGTGTGCGTGTGAGTAAGTGAGTGTGAGTGTGAGTGTGTGTGTGTGTGTGTGTGTGTGTGTGTGTGTGTGTGTGTGTGTGTGTGTGTGTGTGTGTGTAGGGGGTTGACTGGAGGTTGGAGTAGGGTGGAGAGGTGGATGGAGTGCCAAAGCCTAAGGGGAATTGAGAAACCTGTCTGGTTGCTGGTTGGAGCAATTTTGACTCACTGATTGCATCTCACACCAGTGCTTGTCGAAACAGCAGCACAGCAAAGATTCAATGGCACACTGGGGGTGTCATAATAGAGGATACAATGATTTTGTCACTTAAAACAGTAAATGTTTCTCTTTCTTTTTTTTTTTTCAACATTTTGTTGTCAACTTTTCTATCTTTTTACATGTTTTTCTGTTTTATCTTTTCTCATTTTTCCCTAAGAGCATTGCTAATGACTAGTGGCCGCGGTGATGCGAAGAGAGAATGACTTTACTAATCTTTGAGAGCCCAGGATATTTACAGCCTCATTAACAGCTGTGAGGGTGGCTGCATTTTTGGAGTGACCCATTTACATGTCATCACTGCAAAACTTCTCTGATTGCAGGGAAATACAGGCCTAGATAATCCCTCCCATACAACCCTTTATAAGACTGGGCTCCTGATCTATGGATTGCAAACAGTCCAAGCTTGCGAATCTCCATTGGACATTTCTGATTAGCAAGCCAGCCAGCCAAGCCAGTGTTCCAAAGTTATTCCAGTGGGGGTTATTTTGAAGTAGCCTACTGTAGCTCTAACTGATATTTATGCTTGTGTTTAATTTCAGAACGAATAAAGAGATGTGTGTCTGGAGGAGCTATTTGTTTGTGTGAGGAATGGGGATCTGCTTAGCTGGGTTCTCAGAGTGTTGGATCTCTATTGTTGACTAATTTAGGCCTGTGTGCAGATATACATCATAGTCAACAGAAGCCCATGCAATTACTCTCACTGCAGCAACAGGGGATTGGCCACTGTGAGCAGAATACAATGAACACCCTGTATGTCTATTTCTCTCTCTCCAGCAGCAGTCACACACACACACACACACACACACACACACACACACACACACACACACACACACACACACACACACACACACACACATACAAAGAAAACATCACACGCCTCTTATCACAAAAAATGGCTACATGTTTACGATCAAGCATTCTGGTAAAGGTTGCCTGTGTGATGTACTCTCGCTTCCCTGCTCGCATCGGCAGGTTATTTTAAGCTCTTCCAGAGAGCTCTTGATAAAGGTTCATATGAAAGATTAATCCTCCTGCTCTAAACTCCAGGTGCCTGAGAGGGTGTGGAGGAAAGGCACTGGGGCAGAGGGGAGACCAAAAAGCAGAATAATTACCCAGAGTGCTTGTGGGACCCACCTCACAAACACCGTGCAGTGAGCACTTTTGGAATCTTTGGCTCTTATGAATACTGCATACACTGACATATCCAAATGACAGGGTCAGCCATTTTCAATGAGGGCAGGTTGCACAATGTGTGTACAAAAATGGCAATTTACTAACAACCTGCTGTAGCTACAACCCTGGAGTATCCTTTCACATGAGGGTGTATGGAAATAATTACAGTTAATGAGTTAGATACAGTATAAATAAGTATTTACTGTGCATGAAATATATTAATTTATGAATCTTATATATATTATATATAATGTTCTCTATTTTGTACGATCGGGGGATACAGATATATAAACATGGTAAATGATTATAAGCCAGTACAAGCTTGTGGTTGTGTTTATGGTTGACCCACAGAGACCCTCAGCATTCTCTCTGACAGCATTTTTTACACAGTAAATATCTGACAGACAGATAAAAAAAGACAGAAATAAAACCTGCTGAAACTGTACATTATGCCATGGCCAACGCTCTCCATTTCTCTTTTCCCTCTCCGTGTGGCATTCCAGTGTGACAAGTTTAAATTGCTAACTCTTCATTTTTCCCAAAGCTTGACAGACCACACCATGACACTGAAAGAGAAATCTAAATTTAGCTAGTTCTGAAACTCTTCTCAGCAGAGCTCGCACTTATATGTTCAGCAAAATTAAATTTTAATGATTATTAACATAATGAAAATGATCTTGCTTCCCAGGGAGTGAAGCCAATTGACAAAGGTGTGTACGACTCATTATTCTGCTGGCTGCAAAGTAATCGCACAGGGGTGGGGGTAGAGAGAGAGAGAGAGAGAGAGAGAGAGAGAGAGAGAGAGAGAGAGAGGGAGGGGGGTAGCAGGTTCACCAGCAGACCACTGCATTAAGAGGAGAATCTTAACAAGAGATGTTGTCTCTCTCTTTCCTTTTTTCTAGGAGCTGATTGTCATTCAGCTATTCTGTGAATAGCCTAACACAAACAGAGAGAGTAGAGCAGGCTGCTATTCACAGGTTGACTGTAATGCTTACAGGTGAACAGAGAGATGCTGGTGAGGAGCACACACAAACACTCCTGTTAAAGATGCAACATGTGTGCATTGACTTACTTTTGATGTATTTTATACATCCTTGTCCTCTAGTGCAGAAATGTCAAAGACTGCGATGAAACAACAAAGAGATATTGTGACTGCAGGACTAGAGGTACTTACACCTGACACCAACATGTGCATTTATCTTTCACTGACACTGAAAATGTCCCGAAATTTCACAAGTAAATAAAATTCAAAGACTCAAAGATTCAAAGGCCTTGGATCATCTCAGAGGCTTCTACGTGGAGCATATAGCACGTCAAAATATAAATCAAACAATTTTTTTCAAAGATACAAACAAATGTATTTTTGTTCCTCCAAAGTCCCTTCCATCTGAAACACAGCACAAACAAGGCATCTATGATTCTGTTTTTATTTTAGCAATAGGTTCGCTTTTCAGAAGATAACACAGATAGGGCCCAGTTGTACTTTTCTTGTCTCGTATCTTTTCAATGTACCATATAAACACTACGAGTGTTCTGTTTGTGTAGAATAAATAACATTGGCTGTGGAAAGTTTCTTGCCCAACTGTTCATTGTGAACTAAGGTCTATTATGTAACTCCTATACCTCAGTGGGTGGTGTCAAGCCTACTTTATCCTGCTGCTTTGTTTCACATCTGAATAGAATCTCATTCCTTGCCTGGAGATCTTTGCCAGGCACAGCACAATACATATTGTAAAACTTGTTCTCATGAAAAAAAACATCTAATGATTTTCCATGAATATACCTCATAGAGAACACTTTAATTGCAACAATGTAAGAATAAAGAAACCATAGCAACCCATTTGATTTCACAGGGTACTGCAAAGCTTTACTTTTCAGTCTATAGTGAAAACCAAAGCAACCTCCAGCATTGAAGTGAAAAGTACAACATTGATTGAAATTGATATTTTTAAACATGCTCCCAAATGGACCTGCACCGCTGATTAAATTGCATTAACGACCTGCCATGGATTTTCACTCTTTCTCTCTCTCTTTCTCTCTCACTCTCTCTCTCTCTCTCTCTCTCTTTCACGGCTGGATTTGGAGCCAATCCAGTGGCTCCCCGAGACGAGCCCATGTAAACACTGTCAGCGCAGGTGACCCACTGGGGTCTCCTTTCGCCTCCACCTTGCCCCATGTCCCCTATACTTGAGACCCCCCTGTCACTAATGTGGCCCCTGGGGGCCCCCCTTGTCGCTTATGTGGCCCTAGCCTGTTTAAACCATTAAAAATGTGCTTCCCTTCTCCTCCGACAGCCTGCTAAAGCCATTACTCTAAATCACCACCTCCAGCCATTGTCCCATAGAAAGGGCCAAGAGGAGAGCTAGAAAAAAAAATAGAAACCATTGAAGCGTTGCTGCCATCACTGAGACAATGAAGTTCTAACGGACTTTAATCACCTCCTGGACCTCATCTGTGCTCGGGCACTGTGGGGGAACAAATAAATCCCATCATCTCAGCTGTCCGCTCCCCTTACTGCCGTGGTAAAGACAGGGGAGGGCACGGGCGCAGAGTTTATGGCCCCGTCGTTCGGCTGCCTCGGGATAATGAGGCTGTCATGTCTGAATAACATGAAGGAATATTAACGATTGTAGGCATCTATTTACAAAAGGCTAACAACCACCATGGTCTGCCAGCAGCTTCAGGTACTGTAGATGTGTGAGGTTTAATGTTCCTGAACATGTGCCAAAAGACGACTGGCGTGTTACTGATAATGCAGCGGGAGCGGGAAAGTGCTGCCTTTGGATGCCTGGAGAATGGTACTCGTCAGTACTTGAAACACATTCTGTTAAAATTCAACCTTGTGGAATTCAATATTCGAATCATTTATTCAATAATCTGGCAAAGCAGCAATTACTTTCCACCTCATGGTTTTACAAGAAGAGAACTGGCCAACCTGTATAATGTGTCATTCCAAAGCAGTCCTACTCAATTCAAAACAAAGCAGGAACAAGACTGTTGGCCTCACAGCAAAAGGGGCAATTTCCCCCTTTGGACTGGAAAGCATCAACATGACTACTACTGTTACACAGCATATTTATTTAATTTTACTTAAAACACCTGGCCATCCAAAAGAAATGCAAGTTTCACTGGAATATAATATACAGTACTACCCTTTGAAAATGTCAAGAAATATTTAGGGCTCTATCTTGCACTCCAGCGCAAATAACTTTGTATACTCGCGCTTTTGTCTTTCCTATTTTGCAGTCAGCGCATATTGGAATTTTCCCTCCACAGGTACATGTGTGCCCACGGGGGCATTTCAGCGAAAAGAGGGGGCGTGTTCCGGCGCAAACGGTCCCTGTTGATATTTTGCAGTTTCAGAAAACAATTCCGCCACAGACCAGGAACCTCCTGGCCTAAAGTCAGTGGCGCAAATTCAGATGCTATTTTAAGGGCGCATGCATGGCCACAGGCCTGCAGGAATGAATGCTATGCACGCCGATCTACAGACACCCTGTGCACAGATGGAAACATTCAAAGCCTTGATAATATTTGTCCATTTCCCGGTTTTGTTTGTGCATTGGTCTACTAAACATTTAGTATCCTATATAGTACATCTACATGCAATATCTTTACAACAACAACGCCTAATTACGACCTATTCATTTGGACAACTTTATACAGCCATATAAAGGCTAAAGTTACCTTTAGTTTTGTTCTAATTTACCGTTGTGTATGGCTTTAAACATCGTGTGCGCTTTAACACCAGCCTATAAGCATCATTCCAGCTGCACTAAGGTTTTGCCTACCTTGTTGTAGCCCATCTGAAATAACTCCAAGCTTTGCTATGTTCCCTCCATCCTTTGGTTGTTTTCAAAAAACGTTGTATATCCATGATGGCCTTGAAGTCTTGAGTTTGTGAATTAGCTTAAATCAGCTTATTATGTGCTGTTAACCAGCAACCATAGATAGTACAAGAAAGCAGCAAGTAGCCTTGGCTACAATTTCTGTAGTTGCTGCGTCCATTCATTGTTATTCTCTCTCCTGCTCAAACAAAAGTTGTGCATGCATTAAGTTGATGATAACGTGTTAACAAACTCTACATAAAATATTGTGAATAGCCTACTGTCATGCAGTTAATGGGATACTGTGCAGAGTTGGAAAGTTAGGTCAACTTGGAAACGGTTTCTTCTTGTTGAGTTGCCTGTTGGTAAGGTACAGCCGTAGCTTGGACCTGCAGGAGCGCTTGCTTGGGCGCCTGTGTTGCGCAATGCACTTTGCTCCTCTCACCTACATGACGCAGTTCCCATTTCTCCAAACAATACATAATTACAAGGACAACTATTGCTACACGAGGGAAATCAGTGTGGTGCCGATGTGAAAAAATAGGTATAAATCTAGCATACACATTTCCACGAATCACGGATGTGTTGATGACATAAATTAGGAAATATTAAAGGACTTAATGAGACGTGATGTTGAACTACATGCTGATGCCATTTTACCCAAATGCCCCAGCAGCAGCACGGGAGAGGAGAGCTTATCTGACAGAAGATCTGCATTGTTTATAGTGAGGTAATGTTAGATTACATTGCAAAAATATCACCATGCATTCATAACCTCGTGATTCAGTGAGAGTGATCCCAAAACTTTGAAAAAAGACATTTCTGTATTACATTTTGTCAAGAGGAAAAATCGATAGCAAACTGTTCCCAACTGACTATACTGTAGCGCTGTGAACCGTTCCTGGCTGCGCCTGGCAAATCCGCCATCATAATAGCAATCCGCTATGGAACAAGCGTGCCTGTTGTTAAAGGGAATGTGAGATGACGCTCTGATTGGTTTATTGCACGTTACGCCCAAACCACACCCATGAGTAATGTAGCTACTATAGACCACCCCATTTTAGATTTGCGTTGGGCGCAACAGTCATTATTCCACTGGTAAAATAGCATCAGCGCCCAAGATCCGCCCACAAAGCGACTTGCGCAAAGTCAATTGCGCTGGAGTGGAAGATAGAGCCCTTAATCTCTCATATTTCATGGGACATTTTACTTCCATGCAGACATTATGGCATAGCAGTGCACAGAGTGAAAGATGCTATCATTGTTAATGGATGGCTCTGCTACAAAGCAAACTTGCCAGATAAACAGAAGCAACAATTAATTAACTTTACATGAAGTGCAACCCATAATCGGATAACATGGCCAAATGGGAGTTAATGGTCTGCTCCTTATTACATTAGAGGTTGTAAATGGCTTCTGAGGTATTTATTTGAGTATTAATCCTTTAGTATCAAATGTCTTTTGGGTTGGATTTAGGAATTTGTCGCGACTCTCCATTGAATTAAGTGGATCTGAGAGCAAATGCTAATACCACCAAGAAATCAGAGTGTAATTAAACCACCGACTCCAAACGTGGTTGAAGACCAGAGGGAAATGCAGGTCCCCGAGGACAGGCCTGTGATGAATGAGAGGGTTTAAGGCAGCAAATGCAGGGTATATTTCTTAGGGAACTGGATATTTAAACAATGTTGTCTGTAACATCAACATTAATTAACTCATAAATGAAGATGGACAGCCTATCACAACCTGGGATTTACAGACATATGATATGTTTATCTGCCTACTGAGGTTAATATTACATCTAAAATTTTTGTTTTATTTTCCATTGTGTTGCATATTGAAATCTGTGAAGCTGTACAGTATGAAGCGTGCATAAACAAACTGTTTTCATTGCAGTCATTCCCCCAAGTAGTTGTTTGCTATTGCCATAGCTGGCAAAACGATCAATGCAATATTCCAAACAATACTTTAGCACATGAAATAACATCAGTCAATACTCGAGCTGACCTTCATAATAGCTGTATTTGACCAATTCTGACGGCATCGGCACAGTCCACCTGCTGGATCCCATTTTGTATTACTCTCAAAACAAGCTTAATTATGAGTAATTACCTCATTAAAGTAACACAACCTTTTTACAGCAATTAAAAAGTCATTAAACCAGTAATATACATTGAGTCCACTTAAATTCAATACCTGTATAGATTGATTTTTCTTCCACCAGAGAGCTTTCAAAAACCTCTCTATGTGCTAATGGACATAATGGTCACAATCGACACGCCAAAAGCACACCAGCCAGCACTCAAAGTCATTTCAATCACCATCCAGAAGTGTTACCAGTGAACCTTCGAGAAATAGCTGAAAAAACACATGTTCCCATCCATCTGTTTGAGCTTTCAGTGGTATACCATGGGTGGACTCTGAGAGTTGTTCTATCAGAAGCTGGCTGACACACAAATCTTTCTTTTTTTTATCTCAACGCTAAAAAAAGCAAGAAGCCTAATGTGAAGCAGTCTTGCGTAGCAGCACAAACAGCACATTACTGTAACAGTGACCACTTTGAGAAAACTGTGGTGAAAGGTGAACTACATGTAGGTGAGAATCATGGACAGAAAGGTGACAATTACACCACTGTTGACATTTAACATCTCTAAACCAATCAAAATGCCTCATGGACGCACTGAAAGTCTTTGGCTAAAAGTAGACAGACATTGCCGACATGGTGGGAGAGTTGTAGAGTAAAAGCTGCCAGGCGTAGTCTCGTTAGCTTTCACTGAAATGTCACTTCAAGGTGATCTCTCATCACATCGGTGACAAAGTACTGTACAGCACTGAAAAAGCCCCTAGCAAACAGCATCAAGAGACCAAAAACAACAAACAAACAACAAGAACAAACACTGAATGTGACCATCAAGGTCAACTGCTCGTACTAACAGCCACGTTGATTGCAATCCACTGGATTGATTACACTAACCCTTGAACTATGTCAACACACCCTCCCCAAACCACAACACAAGGCCCCAGTAATTCTGCCCCCCTTTCCCCTTTATACACCTTCTGTCTCTCTTTCATTGGAATAACATTACAAGTCTGTCTCCCTCCACGCTAATTTCACTGGCTGCCACCAGGCGCCCTGTAATGATTGCACCGCTGTCGTGTCGAGCATCCCGCCAATCACTCAGGGGGGTGAGTGTGTGTGTGCACAGTGACACCATTTAAACCTTTATGAAATATCAACAGGGAGGACACAGTGACATTCTGGCGGGGCTGAGGATATGAACACCCGGATTGGAGAGTTTGTTGTAATCCATTTAGCAGAGGCCTGTACAGCTGCTACTGAAAACCCACCACTGAACACACACACATGCTCACACACGTGTGCGCGCGCACACACACACAAACACAAACACACACAACCCTCCTCCCCACCACCTCCACTAAAGCTGTGCACAATGGCAGTCTCTTCCACATGATTAAGTGAGAGCATTTGCAAACTGAAAGAAGAAAAATGTCCTCGGATCTGGTTTTCGTCTCCATTGATTGCTTGTATCTCATGCCTATTGATTCTGCATTGCCAGTGTTTGCTTTTTATTGCCCAAAGCGAGCAATAGGACTATGCGGGGGCCGGTTAATGTGAATGCAGTGAATCATATGATGGATTAAAGAACTGTCCTCATCATACAAAATACAATCAGGAAAAACAATGTGTTAATTCTTCATGTGACACACTGAACAAAAGCTTTCACTAAAAATGAAATGGAGCATTGTGCAAAGACCACAGGAGAACAAGAGCACACTGGTTGTCAATGAGTAGTTGTTGGTAAATGATTTTACCGTAACCCAGCTTTTTTTTTTTTTCAGAAGTTAATGTTTGTTTGTGTGTGTGTGTGTGTGTGTGTGTGTGTGTGTGTGTGTGTGTGTGTGTGTGTGTGTGTGTGTGTGTGAGATCTGCACTTCTGAGCTCCAGGCTAAATAAGCACATAAACAGCTGTTCATACTTACCGCTGGACAAAAAGGAAACAGAGACACAACTATCAAAGGGACACCACCGGCCCGAAACATCTGTCACTACAGCCTGGAGCCTCCGACAGCCACACTAATCAATTTAATAAATACACACATTACATACCTGAGACTGAAGCATACCGGAGTCATCTTAGGATGTTTAGAATAGTGCAAGAGGAGAGCGAGGAACGTACATAGTGTGAGTGTGTGTGTGTGTGTGTGTGTGTGTGTGTGTGTGTGTGTGTGTGTGTGTGTGTGTGTGTGTCTGTGTACATGTGCGTAAAGCTACACATTGTATGAACATGCATATGTTCGTTGTGCCTGCATTTTCTGCCCACTCTACATAAAGCTCCACATCACCAGCATAGTCAGAGAACAAGAGATGGCCCATCAGGTTAAAACTCAATGCAACCACCTATGCCACAAAAGGGAAACCTTTCAACTTCAATATAATACTCTCTTTCTGTCAGCTCACTCTCTCCGCCACCACGCACAAATACTAGCAAATATGTAAATAACTACAGTACAAATGCTTCTAATTATATCTATATCTATATTCAGAACTTGGTGTTGTCAAATATGTGTCATCTGATTGTCATTAATACAGCTATAATTTACAAGTGTCAGTCTGGATGATAAATGGACTGTCAGAGTGTGTCTGCTTAGATTTATTACAATAAAGCTGCAGAGAGATACAATTATTTAAACCAACAAAAAATAAAATGAAAGATGTGTCTGAATTTCGTAATAACTTTGTAATAATTTCTGAGCTATCACTGCTGTCTTAATAGAAATATAAAATGGTTTCAGTCATGGCCAAAACAAACTACTTTTCTCTCCACAAGAAAACAACTGAACATGAACCAAACAGACAAAAACATCTACCCTCCTTCAGCTACCTTCTTGACTTCTTTTGCAATGAACACCAGATTGCACATGATAGTGTTTATTCATTTTGAAAGCATCCACCTCCCATTTCACCGCGCCAGCCTGATTGCCTGTCAGGCCGACGGCTGCACTTCTCCCTGGCCTATCAAACCGCCCTCAACCCCGCGATCCCCCATGAGCCTCCTTGTCTGGTCTGATTGAGCTCCAGCGGCGCTGAGTCAAGATTGACGAGGCATGACTTCTGCTCCCTCTGCTGCACAGTGATCCGACTCGTCTGACACGAGCACGTCTTCCCTGGGACGCCACGGCGTGCTTTACAGACTGGACAGGCAAGGGTGGGAAAGGTGGTCAAAACAAGAGAGGAATACACACATTGACATCCTATCCTACAGCACCTGTTTTAGGTACACTTTTACAGTTTGTGCTCCATTCCCCAACATGTGTCCATCTGGCACAGTATGCAAACATCTTAACTGTTTCTGTATTTCTTACAGGGCTTGGACATACATCTGTCCACTCCTTCGCTCCAGAATCCAAGGTCCCAAATGTGAGACACACCCCCAAATCTCCAGCTGCTGGTAGGTTTTAAAGTAAGCAAATGGGCCTCCAAGGACTCGCTCACCGATGCGCTGGCAGACAGCTTTGTTCACCATAAAATTTTATTTACAACACTTAGCAGCTGCACAAGATAAAACAAAACAAAAATGTGGTCTTATCTTAAGCAGATTATCATATTATGCAACTTTAAGTCTCAAAAATCCCAGATGTCAAAAAAAGTCTTGTTGCAACCAGTAGTGATATTTATGCAATAATGAGCTCAGAGAGAATGAGTTCAAATGTAAATATATGAGAACAAAATGTGGAACAGAGTGTCTGTAGGTGTCTGTAGGTGTGTGTGCTTGGTGTTTGGACACGCATATTTGGTATTTATGCATGCATACGGCACATAATGTGTGTGTCAGTAGAAGAGTGAAAAAAGTCTGAGGGCTCTATTTTAATGGTCTGAAACGGAAGTATATTTGCACAAAACGCAAGTGACTTTGTGGGCGAATCTTGGGCGCTGATGCTATTTTACCAGCGGGATAATTGACTGTTGCGCCCGACGCAAATCTAAAATGGGGTGGTCTGCTACATTAATCATGGGTGTGGTTTGGGCGTAACGTGCAATAAACCAATCAGAGCGTCATCTGACATTCCCTCAGCAATTACCCTCAGCAAACTCAACAACGAGAAACAGTTTCCAAGTTTACCTAACTTTCAACTCTGCACAGTATCCCATTAACTGCATGACAGTAGGCTATTTTACAATATTTTCTGTTAAGTAGAGTTTGTAAACACGTTATCATCAACTTAATGCACGCACAACATTTGTTTGAGCAGGAGAGAGAATAACAATGAATGGATGCAGCAACTACAGAAATTGTAGCCATACTTGCTGCTTTCTTGTACTATGGTTGCTGGTAAACAGCACATAAAAGCTGATTTAAGCTAATTCATTAACTCAAGACTTCAAGGCTATCATGGATATAAAACGTTTTTTGAAAATAACGAAAGGATGGAGGGAACATAACAAAGCTTGGAGTTATTTCAGATGGGCTACAACAAGGTAGGCAAAATTATGGTGCTTAAAACCTTAGCGCAGCTGGAATAATGCTTAGGCTGATGTTAAAGCGCACGCAAGCCTTACACAACGGTAAATTGGAACAAAACTAAAGGTAACTTTAGCCTTTATAGGGCTGTATAAAGTTGTCCAAATTAATAGGTCATAATTAGGCGTTGTTCTAGTAAAGATATGGTATGTAGATGTTGTACTATGCACGAACAAAACCGGGAAATGGACAAATATTATCAAGGTTTTGAATGTTTCCGTCTGTGCACGGGGGAGTCGGTAGATAGGTGTGCAACGCATTCATTCATGCAGGCCTGTGGTCATGCATGCGCCCTTAAAATAGCATCTGCATTTGCGCCACAGACTTTTTGTGGCGGAATTGTTTTCTGAAACTGCAAAATATCAACAGTGAACGTTTGCGCCGGAACACGCCCCGTCTTTTCGCTGAACCGCCCCCGTGGGCGCAATCGAATTCCCTAATTTACAGGCATGAACCTGTGGAGGGAAAATTCCAATATGCGCTGACTGCAAAATAGGAAAGACAAAAGCGCGAGTATACAAAGTCAATTGCGCTGGGACGCAAGATAGAGCCCTGAGTGTTTTTTTCTGATACTCGGCACAAAAGACACCAGGCAGAGTTAGATCTCTGTCAAATGGAAAGTTAGGCTATTGATCGCCATGTCTTGTGGGGGGGGGGGGGGGTGGAGGTAAAGTACACAGAGGACCGCCTGTATTAATGCACTGCTGCTGGGTCTTGTTACGGCTCTTCCTCACACACACAGGGACATCAGGGAGAAGCTAGGGAGGGGCAGGGGGAACAGAGAGAGAGAGAGAGAGAGAGAGAGAGAGAGAGAGAGATGAGCGCAGAGCGTAGAGTGGTCAGAGCCACACTCGAGAGTGAGAGAGAGTGTACTGAGACATATCCGACGGCAAAATGCTTCAGTCGGCCACCGGTATGTCCGGGCACGTGAAAAGAGATTAGACGTGACGAGACAAGATGAGATTCAAAGTGACCTTCGGTTCGGAGCTGCCCAGGATGAGTCACTGGACAAGAAGGTTGGGATGAGTTGAGGAGAGGAGAGGAGAGGAGAGGAATGCAAGCAGGAGTATGGGGAGAGGAGAACAGAGGAGAGGAAGGGGGGAAGTGGGGGACAAAGAGTACAAAAGAGAACAGGGAGGGAAGAAGAAGGAGAGGAGATGAGAGAGAAAAGAAAGAAAAGAGTACCAAAGGAAGGATGTAATGAGAGAGGAGTAAGGAAGGGCAGAGTTTGTTGCCTAGCTCGCAATAACTGAAAGTTAGTGGTTAGACTGCTTAAAAACTGTCAGTAACATCAGCAAAAGCAACCTAAAATATCACTTAGACCAAAAAAAAAATGTTTGACTGCCAACCTAAAAAATATTTATTGAGCTTTAGAAAACAAATGCTATAGTGACATCTAACATCTACAATAAGGCACTGTCAGTCACGTCACTGTCAGACTGATGCCAACAGATGCCGATAGAAAACAAAAACTCTCTGTCTAATGATGATCACTGGCTTACTGCAGCTGTCTGGAATTTAACGAGATTCAGCTAACACTTATGCTGCAATGTCAAATTGCTACCATAATAAACAGCTACTGAACTGAACTGCAGGTATGGTTTCCCTTACATAATGTGTATAGGCTGTCTATCTTTCCATCTGTGCCTCTGACTACTCAAGTTATACTGTAGTAGACTATATGAAGTGTGTTTGGAAAACATTGTGGTTACATAATGGCAATCTGTGCCAGTAAAGAATGCACTGTGGCACGCCTGGTTACAGTTACTGTTTCATGAGCATGTTCCCACTGAGTGCATGCATACCAATTAACTTATGGAGTTTGGCAGATTATTTTGTCCAAAGTGACTTACAAAACATTTGATAAAATTGTAAGGAATATTTCACTATGGCAATTCAGTCGTACAGTAAGTGTCTAGCTGCCCATCCACTGATCTCTTTGTCCCTCTGGCACTTTTCCTCTCCTGCCATCCCATCCCATAAATCCCTAATGAGATTCCACGGACATCTCAGGAGCTTCCTCTACCTCTCAGCACTGCACCGTAAGCATTTATTCAAATGACTCCATATTTACTAGCGGAAAAGGCAGGTAGTCCTACAGATACTTATTTTTAATTATCGCGGTCGCGGCCATCTCTCCCTATCCCCACTCATCTACCTCAGAGATGTCGTCTGAGATGAACATCGTTTGGATTGATTCTGGCTCATCGTGAGCCTGAGAGCAAGTGCCCCAGTAGAACTCAACAGAACACATACAGAGCCTACTGAAGGCAGTAATGGTCTGTGTTTTTGAATGATCTCCTTCATCCTGGAATACAATGGGATTATCTGGATGATATTGCTCTCGATGTGGCCCTTAAGTGTGCACAGTGAATGGGATGAGTCACACTGATATACAGTATTGTTATAGGCTAATCACGATTTTCTAATCTCATGAATAGTTAATATAGCTGAATCACGAAGTCAAATGGAATCATTATTTTCTCTGTCAGATCAAAGTACAGCTGTGAGATGCTTATACTGAGATGCTTTGGGGATATGTGCATGCCTACAGAAAAATACTTCAACTGAAGCTTAAACTTCTATTTGCCAGTTTCCCTAACTGCAAATGCTTGCACAGACTTTACCCAATCAGTCATCCGGACACCTTGTTGCTAGTTTGGTGACTCCCCGTCAACAAAGATTGAGTCAAGGATTTTGAATGATGCTAGCCTGAGGGGTAAATCATACATGGGCCTGCTGGACTGCAGCTTGCCCACAGGGTGAAGCAGATCCTCCTCACCTCTCTCCATCCTCCTCACCTCTCTCCATCCTCTTCTCACGCTTCACAGAATGAGAGCTGGGCTTGTTGTACCTTAAGCACTTAGTGCAGCGGGAGAATCCTCCTCGGACTAAAGAACTGTCGGTGGCATTTCCGGGCGTAGTTAAGAGGACACCACAGGGCTTTTTTTAATCAGACAGACTGCCAGCCAGGCTGAGTCACCAAAATCCCATGTCCGCCAAGGCTAGGAAGGGGACATCGGGGAGACAATTTGGACCAAGCTGGCCTCAACGAATAGGGCAGCTCAGAAACAGGTGCAGACTCAAAGCATCACACAGTTGCACGCATTTGTTTCTGCTGGCCTTTTTGACTGACACAGAAATTGAAGTAGCACTGAAGTGGTTTCTAGGTAACAATTGAAATATGAGGAAGAGAGTGAGGAAAAAGGCCTCGTTTGCAACTGATGTGGGGTAGATTTATCGATTTTTTTAAATTCAACTAATGCGCTTAAGCAAATTGCGAAGGCTGCAATTAATCATTTTGCTCACAACTCTGATTATTTTGGTTTACCAGAAAGAATGTACAAGCAAGCAAACTAAGGTAGGCTAGAATGCAAAGCCGCATCATCAAGAAGTTGCCACCTTCCAAAGCAACACAAACGAACATGTAACAGCAACATTTGAATAAGCATCACAGGCAGCAGTACGATGAATGTACAGCTAACAAAGTAAGCAAACCACTTTTCCTTGTAAAGTCATTTTTAATGTATTTTAATGCTATATAGGGAGTATTAACTGTATCTTAACAGTAGCTTAACTAATCAAAAAGCAATTGCAATATCTGTCAAAACCGCTATTAGATATTTTCCCTAAATTGTTCAGCCCGACTCTGGGGTGAGTTTAGCTCTTTTTTTAAAAGGCAGCTTTAAATTGTGTGATCACTGACTCAAACAAACCAAAGTTGATCCAAAATGGTGGGTTTCAGTGTGCTGAGTTCAACACACTCTGACATTATCTCAAAGCTATGCTGCTAGAGCGGAGTCCCTCTGGACCTGATCATTTCCATTTCTGTGTAACCTCTGCTAATTGAGCAGAAAATCCAATAAAGCTTACCATACCATACCATCAGGGGCAGGAGGCACGTGGGGGATGTGTCCCACGCAGTGCTGAAGAGACAGCCGTCGTCCCCCTCACTTTTGATAAGGAAAAAAAGCCTTATAGGTACGCTAAATAAATAATAACCTAGGCCTATAGGGTTTGCGCTAACTATGTAAAACTCCCCATTAACAGCATCACATCACTAACCACAGCCATCTACAGTACTGTAAGACTGCACAATCTCATATTCACTCTGTTGGATATCTGAAGCCAGTTTGTCTACTAACAACCATCATTAGAGATGCTTTTTGTTTGGAGCGGCATACTGGTAGGCCATTAAAAGCATAACATTTTCGGTTTGGTTTGGGATCTAATTTACTTTTGGACTGTTTGATTATATTGCTAAATGTTGGGACTGATGGGCACTGAACTCTGGGAGATATTTGATGGTTCACTGTTATGTTTCATGCAGTTGAAAAAGTGTCGGGATTTCCACCGCTGTTTATTGCGAGACAAGGCAGCCATTCATTGAATAGGGGTTGTGCTGTAATAGAAACCTTTTTGCGTAGCCAAGTAGCCTAAATTGAGTTATTGTTTAATTATGCATGATTTAGTAGGCTACTTTTTATTAAATTCGTAGGCTGGAATGCCTTGAGTCACGCAACAATGAAATGTAGTAGGCTTCAGCCTCTGGCAATTAGCTCGAAAGGGGCGGCAAGACAATGAACTTGAGAACGTGTGTTGGAGACCCATGGTAGGAAAACGACTTTATTAATCCAACCAACAATATAATAAAATATTAAGAAGAGGTTTTATTTCATTGACTTAAATCGAAGCAATGTCTTCTAGTGCTGGTGGACTGATGGCAATTGCTGGTATGGTATAGGCAAATATGGGAACCTGCCTTTATTTGTCCGGCCAGGGCTCGAATTACGTGGGAGCCAGAGGGAGCCGAGCTCCCATAGAGTGACGACTGGCTCCCATGAAAGCAACAAAGTCAAAAACCTGAGGGGGTCTCTCATATCAGAAGGTGTCTGGCATTGTAATTTAATCTTAAACAACCGCTCATTATCCATCCCTGTGCGATCTCTTACCATTAAAGACGTTAAATTAAAATATAGGCTCCTACGGGACGTAGACCTACACTACGCTCTTGAACGCAGCATGACACTTCACCACCACACCACTAGACTATATGAGCAAACCGTATCGATTTGACAGCACTCGCAAATCTGAAGAAGTCACCCTGCTTTGATGTGAGTGTTTTGTCTATTTGCATAGGCGTTCATCGTGATTTGATTCGTGCTGAAAAGTCCTGTTTGCTGTTGAACTTGCGCTTTACCTATTCTATGTTGATTGACAAAGCCATACATTATGGCCCATAATGCAGCCTACAATGATTGTGTTGTCTGAAGATCTAGCTATCCTCTGCAATTCAGAGCTCCGGAAAGTTCCCAGCTATTTTGAAACACCTGTTAGCAATCTCTGATGTCGGAATATTCAATGGCTACCCGACAATATCTCAGTGCAAACTCCAAAATTGTTCGTCTATTAATTTTCCACGGTTCAACACATTAGCCTACTAGAACATAGTTTGGCTGGCTTTATTCATTTCTGCCAGTTAGGTTTAAATGAGTTACGTTGTGAAATTGAGAATGGCACAGACTAAATCGTTTAGTCTATTTCTTTGTATTGTGAAATTGAAATGAGATATGGACTATTATAATCAATAATATGTTGAAATTAATTAAAAGTATTCAATGTCTATGAAAAATCTATGTCTGTTGTATGCGTGTGTCAAGGTAAAGCCTAGGCCTACCGTGCGCATATACTGTACTGCGCAAAAGCGCCACTTGCGCCTAGGCTATTTTATTGTATCGCCCTGTTAGGCTATGCGCGGGGTGTGTCAACTTTTTATGAGATAGAGAGACCCCCTTAAAGACAAAAAGATAATTCGAGCCCTGTGTCCGGCTATAAATAGAATCAATCCCGGGCATAATTTGAGGATTTATGGTAGCCTATCTCCTGCTCAACATGACATTAGCTGTTATGTTTATTGATAACAAACTCAACTAGCCTACTGATCAACTCGTTTTCACTAGCCTAACTATAAAATACAAGTATATAGGCCTACCCAAAGTTTTTGTTCTAAGACATTTATTTCAAACATAATTTCAAGACACAAATTGGATACTTCAGTTACCTTGGTGCATAAATCCCAGAGAGTAGGCGACCACACCTCAGAGTGATGGGCCTTTCTTGCGCGTTCAGTGTGGGGTATAAACAAGCTGAGAATTTAGCGGTGTCACGTCTGGCTGTCACAGACATGGGGAGCTCTTTGAAGCTTGGGATAATGTGGTACAGTTACTACAGTAACAGTATTTTATTTTACTTCTTATGTAATATATTTTTTTTTTTCAATTTTATAAATGCTTTGTTTAAATGCTGTTGGAACAAATAGTTGATTATAAAGGCAACTTTCTGTTGCAATTTTCTGTGTGTTCTAGACTGGTAACTTGTTAAGCCAACATGTTCTAACATAGTGGAGAGTTGATTTGGTTTATACCAGACAATTTAGGTACTGTAGGCCTAACTAGGCTATTTGATCATGTAGTCTATGTTTGGATCATAGGCATGATGATTCATTCATGGCTTCATAAAATATCAACATCATGTTGCTTTTAGAGTATTCTACCATTGGCCCAAGTAGTGTAAAATAAATCTAAAAAAGTTAGTAGAATTGCACATAGCACATAGCAAGAAGCTGGTCTGAGGGCAGATCTGGCATTGTGCTCATCTCACAGTTTTGACAATTTTAATCAAACTATATTTTGAAAACAATCAATGGTATTATCTTAATATTCTGGCAAGTTTAAAATATGATGGTCGAAAGTGGGCCAGAGGTGGCGATCTGATATCTGGAAATCTGATTTCACTATGGGTTTGTGTTCACTTTCAAAATATCTCCTGCGCCCCTGCATACCATACACGTAAAAACATTTGCTAAAGGCACCCTGCTCTTAAATATCGGCCTGTTCTTCCGACACTGACCAGATAAATACATTGGAGGAGGAGGAGGTTTGTGGATTAACCAGGATTTCTGTCATCTTCAGTGGGAAATAATGGAGTACCTGTACACTGATTTTAAAGACTGAAATCTTGCCTTGTTAGTGAGAAATTTTACACTCTTAAAATTATACACTCTTAAAACAAATGTCTTGTCCCTATCTGGACACAGAGATGTGTTAAAAACAAAAGAAGTTGTGTTGTTTTCAACGCAAGTTGTGTTATTTTCAACACACATTATGTAACAAATAAAAAAAGAAAACAACACAAACTGTGTCGTTCCTATCTGGACACAGAGATGTGTTAAAAACAAGGCAAGTTGTGTTGTTTTCAACACATTTGTTTTAAAAGTGTATGTTTAACTGTGTGCCAAGGACACCTCTGGTATTTTCAACCTATGGTATTTTCAAGCGAAGCCATCACAAGTATAAAAGAGAAGCTATACCAGACGAGTAACTGAAGTGTTCCGTTCACAATGTGTAAAATCCATTTTAGAAGTCTATTTTTTTATGGCAGATTCTTTTGTCCAAAGTACACGCCACTATCTGGTGTGGCTAATTCCATTGATTATAGCAGAGATGGTTAAAGTGGAGCTTAGTAATCAAGGATCTTTGATTAAAGTGGAAGCTAATTTTTGCAGCAGACGCAACGCAAACGGAGCGCTTCAGTTACCTGCGTGATTCTTCCACTCTTTATGGAACTTTTGCGGGATAACTGTGGATTTGTGTGGATTGAAAGTCTTTGTATGGACATATAACTATTCAGGCGCTATTACAATACAATGAGTCTGGTCCAAACATACCACGCAAGGAATAGCATATTCACACACACACACACACACACACGCACACACACACACATATACACACACACACACACACACACACACACACACACACACACACACACACACACACACACACAGGTTTCATGTACATTAGATATGAAAGTATTACACTGCAGACGAGACAAAATGTAATACTTCAAACTTACTACAAATCTTCTACAAACTTGGCTTAGTTACAACAAGAAGGTTTTTTTTTTCAAAGTTAACTTTCACGGTTTCAAGACTGAGGTATCTTCCACTTTTTTCCCCTTATACAATATAAATGAACTGTCATACTGTTATCCACAACAGTGGCAGGCCTAAGGCCACGGCATGAAAGAATAGCTACAGAGAAGGAGCAACACAAACATGCCCCTTTAGCCGGGTGTGCTTGAACAGCTCTCAACATACACATTACAGATTTGTACTGTATAGTTTTTTGCTATTAAAGTTGATATTCTGTTTTAATGTGATTACACTAGGCAACAGAAATCTTGCCCATGCATAATTTTAATTGATTTCAAGGAAACACTTTGTTTTACTGATTTTGGTTTCATATCCCCATTCCAGTTACATCGCCCATATATCTCCACTGGAATAGTAAATTACCCAGCATTGTTCATTTAATTACCCTTTTTTTCAAAATTGCAATGGAAGAGAAGATTGTACTGGGAAATATAGGAGCTATTTCTGAAGGGCTATCCATGGGGTACATAAAAAATGGCTGTTTTTAAAGTTTGTTGCCCACCCACACTACCTTGAAGCAGCACAGGTCAATCCCATCATACATCGACTGTTTGCACCCTGTGCACACAGAGAGCTAGTTATGAGTCAACGGTACCAGCCTCCCACACACACACACACACACACACACACACACACAGACACACACACACACTCTCTCTCTCTCTCTCTCACACACACACACACACACATATCCACACAAAGACACATGCACTAGCATCACTGTCCTATCTCTGTGTTACACTCACACAAACACACTTTTCATTTATAAATATAAATTAAGTGTGGAAAGGGTCAGTCTCCAAATTCGCAACTGCAGTAGCCACAAAAGTTGTTGGTTCAGTTCCTGTATGTCACCCTAGTGCCCTTGAGCAACGTACTTAACACTGAGTTGCTCCAGGGAGACTGGCCCCTGCAACTGGTATCTGTAAGTCACTATGGATAAAAAGTGTCAGCTAAATATATACATAATACATCCAATAGCATTCAGTCTATACAAATACAGACGGTAGCACAAAAGGGACACAAAAACACCCAGACAATGACAAGGTAAGTGTGGCACACAGCGTCAGTTATACTAATGACTCCATTGGGCAACCACATACTGTACACTTTATGGGCAACCACATACTGTACACTTTATGGGCAAGGTCTATTTGAAAACCACATACTGTACACTTTATGGGCAAGGTCTATGTGAAAACCACATACTGTACACTTTATGGGCAAGGTCTATGTGAAAACCACATACTGTACACTTTATGGGCAAGGTCTATGTGAAAACCACATACTGTACACTTTATGGGCAATGTCTACGTGAAAACCACTTTTCCCTGCAGGTATTCCAATACATGTGGCGAGTATTGATCACAACTGACCTTGCCTCCTTAAGGAAGGAATGCATCCGAGTCACAGCAGTTAAAGGCCCCACAACCTTAAATCGACTGAACAACAACACAGGTCTCCGATACATGTAGATGGGTTAAGCAGTCTATTCTGTATAAACAATGTGATCAGGAACTAATGAAAACTTTGTAAGTAGTATCAGATCTGCAAAGTAACAGTCATATGCCAGATGCTTGTGAGAAACAACCCATACTTTCTAAGAAAAATTACCCATGCAATTTGAAGCTTTCAAAAAAGCCATTTCAGGCTGCCGTAGTAAAACCACCCTTACTCCCATTCCACAATATGACAGGAGGTTTCCCATGTGATTTTTGAAATATAACTCAAAACTAACACAAGGATTAACAAATATCCAGAGACCCCAGACACTAATTCAAAAATCCCCGATGAGTATCTGAACGTATAAGGAAATAGCAGTGTGCATGTTCTCCATGAACTGAATACAAAACCCATCAATGCTCACTCAAAGTGTTTGTTGAGAAGGAACAAAGAGGGAGGAGAAAGACAGAAAAGATTCATCAGATTCCTGCTAATGCTCTAGGTGAGGTATCGCATGACCATGGGCTCAGATCAGACAGATCACATAAGAACCATCAGGACCATTCAAACATGTCTCCAGTGACCTCTGTGCTATAACATCTTATCACAAATGTAGTTGTAATACTGAAATGCTTCCAAAAACTCAGATACTTCCTATAAGACTTCCTAAAATCTAATTTTGGCAGTAAACAGACATTAAAGTCATCCATTTTCACACACATGCCTCATCATGTGATGTGCACCAACTAACTACAACAGTTTCCAAGAGTGCTGTGACCAGTGAAGTGATTAAAGGATCTTCACAGTGCTCCAGGCTGAATTTCAAAGATCACACTCTAAATTGTAATGAATTAAATCTGAGGCAAATAGCTTAACTGTTGCGGCATCCAGTTGTAGAAATTAGATTAAATTGCCCTGCAGAGCCTGGGGCAAAGGATGTCTGGACACATACATATATCTACCAGAAAGGGAGTAGGGAGTATCAGCTTTCTTGATAGTATTTGAGATAAAATCAAATAGTAAGACTTGTATTAATGCCATTTCACTTTGTAAATGTTAAGTGAACCACTTCATAACGGCATAAATTACTGCAATCAAATCATATTTAGGTAGGTCACTGATAATATCAGGCAAGTGATGAAAACTTTTCACCGCAGCATACCAAAGTCTCGATGTTGCAAGATTGTGAGAAATTCTCTACTAACAGGCTGGTAGTGGCATATCCACCGACGTTCAAATGTACTCGAACAAGGAGCCAGGTCAGCAAAAGAGAACTGTGTATGGACAGGCGATGCAGCATGCTTTCAAACATCAACAATAAAAGATGCCATGGTCAGTTTTACAACGCAATTATGCGAAGCGGAGGAGCAGACATAAGTTTTTTTTTAAAGTAGCTATGTTCGTAGCTTTTTACAAAATGACACGAGTGGTCAGACATAGGCTACACGCCTGGAGTGAGTTGCATGTACATTTACAAGAAATCTACTATCAAAGAGCATCTTTTATTGTTAAAATGTTGCTCAAAGTATCTGTACTTACCTGTGAGAGGATCATAGGAACCATCTAATTCTCTGGAATCTGACAAGCTTTGGTCCCTATCTTTCGCCTTCATATCTAAATGAAATGTCAAAAATGAGCTTTAAAACAAGTGAGACAACCGTAAACTGGTGCGTTCTCTCGCTTGTCTGTGACTACTCACTGGAATTGAGCGATTTGTCTAAAGATACCGATAAAGTGAAATAGCAGGGTCTTCCTCAGTCCGATTTTCTTCTCAATGAACGCGAACAGTGCGCCCAGCCAAGGAACTCCTCTGGTTTGTCTTGCTGAGGATAAGCTTGTGTGGAGGGTGTCGCTGAAATCGTCAAACCCGACTTGTTACTCAGCACCACCGTGTCACAGATCTCAATGCAAGATGCTCCAGCACGGTGTAAAGAGTTCTGCTAACTCCGCAATGATGTTGTAGCCTACTGTCATCTGAATCATCGTCTTGTCCAGGGGCTGCGTTGCGCGTGGCGTGCTGGTGAACTCACCTCAAGTGACAGGTGCGCACCAGAGGCTTCCGAAGTAAATCGGGTTCAATGGCTTTTCAACAATATACATTGACGTGATTTAAATTTCTCGTTGACAGCAAAGATGTACTCAGGCAAATTTGAAGTGCAAGCCTCCAAGACTGCACATCGCTTTAAATAATTCTCCGCGCTCACGTGTATCATGGAAGACTAAATATACCACTATTGTTAAGGATTCTCCATCTGAAATGTTACCCACTCTGTGTTTAACGGACCACTTTAAACTATACCCTGGGATATGTTAATTGTTTACTGAATTTTTTCTTCGGCTAGGTTTTGTAATGACATGAGACGTATTGTCATGACAAATTGGATATGAACAGGTAATGAAATTCGTACTTCCTTCACAATAACATGTTTAGCGTCAAGATGACAGCGTTCATTTAGATGTATATGATAGCGCTGCATGGTGACGCCAAACAGACAAAGAACAAAACGGAAACATAGGCTATTTTACTCATAGACAGATAACCAGCAAAGGCTAATTTTCAGGTGAGGATAATGATCTGTGTTTGGGTAAAAGTATGGCATAAGGTCCACTACTGCCTTGATTTCAAGATTAATATGTAATTGTGCATACACCAGGTTACACGTAGTAGGCTATTCTAGTTTATCATTTTACAGTGAGGATGTTCTATACTACAATCAAGGAAGGAAAATGTGAACGTTCATTCAAGGAGAGGGAAAATATTATGTAGGGTAACTGTCTGCACTTCACTTGCTGCACTGAAGTTTCAGCAGCAAGTGAAACTACTTGTTTCATCTGAAAATATAGCTAAATTATTCTAGGCCTCTGACTTCATGATTTTCCCTTGTGGGAGTGCTATGCTGGCCAACAAAAAGACAGAGTGTCCCTTTCACCTGGGTAAAACAGATGGGATGCAGAGAGCAGAGCTGCATGTGGTTACTGCGCTGGACATGAAAAGCAGAGGAGTACTCCATGAACCAGAGCTTGAACATCAAAGAGGGAGTTCATTGAACAGGAAATAATGCCCCATTCCCGAGTCATTGGCTAAAGGTGTGATGGAATTCAGAACAAATGGCTTATGGGTGTTCAAGTGGTTTCCAGAGATATGTTGTTCACACTCTATATTGTCCTCAGTGGGTTATACATTCATTTTGTAAAATGGTTCATGTCACATAGACCATATAATTCCATGTTTAGAGGACTCTGCATCGGTCAGAGATATACCAGGTACTGTAGGATAAGAGAATTATATAATTCAGATGTACAATTCCCCATGCTCTAAATGCAAACTGGCTTGTGGTTTGAGATGGTCAAATGAAGCATACAGTGATTTGCACTACCTTTTTCAGTTTCTGCTTCGAGTGGCACAGTGATTTTGGTGCTCCTTCTCTGTCTTTCTCTCACTCATATCAATCATTTTCAACTGACATTTGACCAATGCTGTCAAATTTGAATCCCACAATGTGAAATAAATTGCTGATTGACCTCCCATGTTCGAGTATATAATTGACTGTGCCTGCTCTGAGACACTGTGTGCAAGCCAAGAGGAGTGGCAGTCAGACTGCTTTGATAGGAGTTAATTTCCATAGCAACAAGAATATAGCGTGGGTAACATGGGCAAGTTCCAAGAATAAATGTGGGACATCTCCGACTCTCACAAAAGTTAATAGGCTAGGTATTCATATTTGTGTCATGTAAAACGATTGCTTCTCTTGAAACTGTTACAGTTCCATATGTGTATAAGTAAAAATAATTGAAAAAGTAATCATAGTTTTTTGTGTCCACATTTTTTCCCTTTTCTTGCTCCTGTAAACCCTCCAGATTAAGGACAACTCAAAGCATTTGCAAGGTGGTGTTGAAGCAAAAAGTACTTTATCTTATCAAAGACACCCCAAGCCGCATGGTTTAATCCAACTGCTGAAAAAATAACATCATCAACCCCCACTCTTTCCAGTCTAATAACAACAGAATATTTCACAGCCACAGCTGATTGGATAATGATTGGATTGCAGTGTGAGGCAAATGCTAAAATAATAAGAAAAAGCCCAAGCAATCGATGGGGAGTGAAAAAGGCAGAAGGGCAGGCTCACAGTGACTCAGGGTAAGGAGGAACGGATTTCACGCTTCTAAGATCACCTCATCTTCAGCTGAAGGTTGCTCAAATATGCTTTTGTTGTGTAGCAGTAGCAGTGAAATTTTAATCCCTAGATTTTATACACCGATCTGATTAGACTCAATATGCCAGAGAATTCTTCAAGATTGTGCTCACCTTTTTATGGATAAGATAATACTTTTTGTACTGTTTAGTCAATATGGATATCTCAGGTTAAATCCCCAAGCCCTTTTATACAGAGCTGTATCCCAGACAAAAATGCTTTTCTTTGTTTGGTTAATATAGCCAAATCTTACTTTTTCCAGTCGATGGAGGCTTACATAACTACATGTAATAAGGCAATGCATTTTTCTATACAGAAACCAACATTTGAAGTCTGGCCATTTTCAATGTAATTAAAGTGCACAGCAAACTCGGTCACGTATTAGTAAAGTAATACACCCGTGAAAATTGAAGCTATTTCTCACAATACATTTTTGCCGATATAAAGTAAAGGTCAGATAAGATGTATAAATTAACCTACCAGTGACACTGGAATGGTCTTTAGAGAGGACTGTGTGGATTCTCTCACATAAGAGGCTTTTTAAAAATCCGATCACCCTGATTCTTAAAATGATCATAATTGCCATTTGATATTTCAATTTCAGCATTCAATTCTTGCCTTGGGATGTCCAGAATTATGGTTTGTGTATTAGTAGTAGTGTATAGGTTTCCACACAGTTTCACAACACTGAGTAGATATCATCATTCCAAAGCAAGTTGAGAGGGGGGCTGACTCAGACCGCTGTCCAATTGACCCTCAAGACCTGTTAAAGAATTTTGTAAAATCATAGACAGTAATAACCCTGTTATGTGATCTATAGGCAAGTGTCCTTTCCAGAGATATCTCCGCCCTTGGCTCTGGAAGTGTCTCCGGTTGGCAAAGTTGGTGTCCAAAAAAGCACTGCCTTGCTAGGGCTGACGGAGCTTGTTAACATAAGACTCTGTGTCTGATGTCTTGGGCTGTGCCCCATTCAAGCTCTGAGCAGGGGCAAGTCGATTGTCCTTGATTACACTCTTTGCATCTTGCATGAGTCATCCTCTGCACATATTGATAATCTTGTCTTTAAGTTCCAAAAGTCAGCATCAGCTCTACACAACACTGTTTGCGAGTTTGTGTGTGTGTGTGTGTGTGTGTGTGTGTGTGTGTGTGAGTGCGTTTTCCATGCAAAAGTGTTTCTTGACCTGGGCCAGTTCTCCATCACCCACATGGCAATGTTTCAATTGTGTTTCAAACTGTGATTCCTTTACATTAGTATAATTACATGCATACACATGGAAAACAAATTAATGACAACACATATAATTTGTCTGACTTCTTTTATACTTATGGCACAATATGTATAAAGTTATGGTATGTTAAGTATTTCTCAGCAAAGAAGTGTAACGGGGAGCAGGGTTCATCTGTCATACTGAGTTGTTTTCTACTAAAGTAATATAAACATGTTGATGGATGCAGAAAATGGTTCCTAGAAATGTGAAATAACCCCATCACAACTTCAAGTATACAACTTCAAAAACAACATTATTAGAACTCATTGGCATATAATACTGCATTTGAAGCATCTTCTTCAAGAAACGTGTGCACATCTTCAAAAAGACTGGGCTGTCTAGAGGCTATTAAAACAAGAACATTTAGATGAAGCCTTTTAATTATTATAATTGCATATTACATTTCCAAATGGCTGTTCTTATGTTCTTATGCCAACAGATCCAGTGCAATATCTGCCAAATAGTCCTCATTCACAGCCAATTTCCATCCAAAGAGGCTTATTAGGCCTGTCTAACTCCACTTTTAATATTATTGCTATTCATGTCCTCGTGCTGCAGTCCAACGTTTGTCAATATTCTGAGTGCTCCTGCATTCCTTACCAATACATTTAGGTCCAGTGCATAGGAACGTACTGTAGGTGAAGATGCAGCTATGGCCCAATGCTGTCCTCACTACCAATCTTCTTTTCTTCCTGCTCGTGATCTGACCTCAGCCATTGTTACCGTATTCCAAGCGGACTGTCCACCCTTTCTCGCTTTCTGTTTCTCTCATCTCATCTAATCTCATCTTGGTTTTTTTTCTCGTTTCGTCCATTTGTGATGTCCAAGATCAATGAGGAGTATTTAGAGTTTCCATCTTACCACAAAGTCATTCAGAAGAAAATACATCAAGTCAGAAAACTGGGGCATCCGGTAACCAACTGGAGGTCAACTGTATTTTAAAAACACGTGACTCAGTGTGGGTTTGTGTAGGCATCCTGTTGTAAGGTTATGTGCACAACTTACTACCATTTAGACACATTGCACCTGCACACACCCTGTAGCCTGCATAAGAGTGTAAAGGTCAGCAAGGTCACTTAAATAAGTCGCCTTTAACTGTTTGCTGTGCTGAATAAGCAGGGAGTGACAGAGGAAGGTTATTTAACATCATGGCTACTCTGCAAAGACTACCTTATCCCATCACCTCACATTGACCTCCCCTCGGTCAATAAACTCACAAAGCAAGCAGGGCTGGCATGGTCCAGCCTGTCCATACTCCCATACAGCAGGGGATGCACAACACTCTCCACTCGGCTGCAGAGGATAATCTGATTGCTTCCATTCATTTGATTTTACTGCTGGCATTCCTGCAGGGTCTCTGAAGCCTGTCCGGCCTCTTGCCGAAAGGCCCCTCACTGACACCCTGGCAAATGCTACATCTCCCTCATGATCCAGGCTTGGTTCTGTGTACCGAAGCATCTGGTGATCATGTCATCCTAATAAATGGATATCCCTCTCGCAAAGATTACTGTTTGTCTCGTGAGTGCAATGAAAGGCTCATAAAAATGAAAAGCGTATCAGTGGTTTGTCATCGAGATAAACGGTTTTCCCCTTGTGCGCTCTCAGCCCACTCCCGGGCTTTCATGGGCGCATGCCCCTGTTCATTTTTTTTTATTTCTATATATGAGTGACTCTCCCTAAAGTGGTTAGCTTCACATGCAAAGGTGATTACGACTGGCCCAGAGCTTCACACCTGTTCACCTCTCACACAACTTACACAACCAGTGAAAGGACAGAGGGGTGAACTCTCCCCCACCTCTAGGAGCGATGACACCCAAACAAATGTTGGCATTCACACCTGATGTCACAAACATCCCAGAGGACAGAAAAGAAATGGAGGTAGTGCCTACATAATTTATCATTTAAGCTAAGGGCTATCGGTAAGTGACCTGTGCTCCACGGACAAGCTTTGGTACAACACTATGGACTGTGTACTCTGATCACTGCGAGAGATCCCTGCTGACACAAAACATGGCCAGATTGTCAGGGGCATTTGTCCAGTAGATGAGTGCAACATGGGGAATGAATTAGCCCTCATTGCCAGGGAGATGATGGGAATTAATTATGCATCTCAAGTTTATTGCCCTGCTGGACAGAAACACAGAGGGAATATAAAAAAACTCTGCGTGAATAAATGAATGTATCACAAATACACAATGACCCAACCCCCCCCCCCCCCCCTACACACACACACACACACACACACACACACACACACACACACACACACAAACTCTTGATCCCTCCCCATCTGGGCTGTCGCCTGTGGACTGACTGTGTGTCCCCTCAGCGATGCTGAAGGTGACTCCAGTGACCGGCCAGTAAATAACTGTTGTGTCTGGCTGGGAGGGGCCCCAAGATGCTCTAATCAGTGCAGTTTCCAGAGGGAGAAATGATGTAATGCACTCAGCTTAAGCCCTTTCAAATTTGTGGAGGATCTTTGTAAAAATCCCACAGTTTGTGCTACATTTTGAAAATACCACATAAAGACAACAAAAAATGAAAAACTACAGGGTACTGTACTGATAAGACTGTACAGTTCACAGTGGTTTGTACAGGCCACTTAAAAAGGCTTACATTAACTCCTCTCATAACTGAATCTAAAATGTATAATATTACATGGCTGGTACTGTACCGTCAGCTTCAAGAGGCTGGCCTATAACGTTCCTGTGGAGTATTGTTCTTTATTTAGAGTTTGCTAAGAGCAGGCCAGCACCTCTTATCTGTGACTACAGTGAGCCCCAGGCCCCAGCAAGCTGTGTTTCACATGAAGGGTAACATATCGATTTCTCTCTTTCAATGGCAAGTCGACCGTATTCCCTTATGTAAGTACATGGTGTGGATGTTCACAAATAGTTTTGAAATGTTGTCGTCTTTCTGTCCATATCTCTTAACAGAATAGACATTTAATGGATATGACATATGACACATCTATACTAGACATGTAGAGCACGGTTAGAGTAATTGCAGAAAGAAAAACACATATAATATGCATAATATATATATATATAAATATACATATTTACAAAACAGATTTGTAAATGTATTTTACAAAACAATAATTCACAATTCAACAAAATGATTGAAGAAGTCCAATTCTTAGTGAACTACCCACTTTGAACCAAAACGATCAAAGAGTAAGCCGACAGGTCATTAAACACCAGAGTAAGAAATGAGGGCGGGAAACTTGGCAGTCTGCACGCTGCCATTACTTCTTCACCTAAGCTCTTAATTATCTCCGCCCCAGTGGCGCCTGGTGGACCATTTTGCACCATCTGGACCTCGATCTCCACCCAAAGAAGAGAGCGATGAGTTCACGAGATGGTTCACAGAGATCCCATCTCTCAAAAACTCAAGCCAGTCAATAAAAAAATTCCAATAATGGGAAGCCACTGGAACACAATTCAGCTTGACTGCAGTCTTCAATCTCAGCAGCCATAATCACTTAAAAAAAATCTGAACACTGAGCCTCAGACAAACCCCCTTTTTTTCAGGTGGATGGTATACAGCCACACCACCATTTCCTGGACAGCAGTGGGGAGGAGAGTGGTATGGTATGGCTGGTATGCGTAGACAGCGGCTATAATGCTATCTCCCTCTGCAGCGATAAACTGCAAATAGCCTTTCTTCTCTTCCCCCCTCTTCTCTCCACTCCTCCAACACCTCGACACTACAAGCAATGCCTCAGCCGTGAGATTAGTGCAAAAGTGACACAATGTACCGTGTCTATACAGTCTGTGGTCAGACAATTATAATCAGCAATGCCATTTGTTCTCAGACATGGCGTGGTACTCTTGACAGGTAATTACAGACACCAAATACGAAAGTGAGGATTAACTCGAGTCTTTAAAATCCCACCAGTCTGCTGTTGACCCTTACAAAGCCATTTCAGCACCAATAAGTAAACCACTTCTGAAGCACAAAGATGCACTGTCTGAAATTGAAAGCAAGGTGGTGGCTTCAGTGAAATGCATAAAACTCACTGATTTAGTCTAGTTCTTGACACATTTTTGATTGTCTGATTGTAAATGTTTCATGCATATATTTTCATGCTAATAAGTAAACACAGAATCAGGAAAGCCTCTGTAATTTAGCTTGTAAGACCAAGATTGAACACCTTATTGCATTTTGAGTGGAGGGGAAACAAAGCTCTGATTTTTCATTTAGAGTATTAGACACCAATACTAGAAAAAATAAAGAGTAAACAGTGTGCCTATAGGGACCATGCATGTGTGAAGTAGACCATTATCTTCAAACACTTTTTTGTCCCTTGCTGCTAAACATCCTATGGGCGGAACCACTTGTCAAGGAAACGTCAACAAGATCTCCCCACAGAGCTGCGAGGGGAAATTATTCAGCAGGGTCTTCCACATGCTTTGAGAAGTACAATACTTTTAATTACCAGAAGATATAATCCACTTGATAAGAACAGAATGTAATGCTAGTGCAAGCAGCAAGAGAGGGGGGGGGGGCAGAAGAGTGGGATAGAGAAAGAGAGAGAGAGAGAGAGAGAGAGAGAGAGAGAGAGAGAGAAAGAGAGGGAGAGAGAGAGAATGTGGAGGTGGGTTCAGTACTGTGCTATTGACAATGGTGTTATGAGGCTGATGGTAATGATTACATTGTAGCACGGTAGACAGGTGGCACTTGTCTCTGTCACTTATAAGTAGTCCTTGATCTGCAGAACAAAACGTATTGAATATGACTGCCATTTTTGTCTTTTCCAAAAGGTGAATATCTCTGCTCTTCAAAAGAAGACAATTCCTGTTCCTCGTTCGTGTTATCTTTTGCACATCAGATGAGTTGACCTCAGTAAATCTCATTGGCAAAAGAATGCTGTGAAGCACTGCCACTGATGCTGTGAAGCACTGCCATCTTTCACAAAACTAGCATCACTGTGAAGGAACAAACAAAGCATAAAACCATATTTTATTTGGAGAGTTCATAATAACAAACAAACAAACACAAGATAAACATAACATAACATAATAACATAAAAACATACTAAGTAGTCATCACAACCAAAACACACAGACACACACACACACACACACACACACACACCCACACACACACACACACACACACACACACACACACACAAAACAGTCACATAAACACATTCTGATGGATGGCCGTGGTGCACTCAGCCAGAATAAATGGACAGCTTCATGGACGCAGTGAGGAGATGCAGTAACTGTGATAGATGACGAGCCGCTCAATGGTAGATCCCATGATGGAGAGGGCACCTGAATGGTGCTGATGCTGGCTGAGTATAGATGGATGAAGGGAGCCAGTACCCACTGTCCCCCGCCCATCCCCCAAACTGTGCTCTTACTGTAACACTGTTTTAGGAGTATGCACCTTAGTGATACCAGAAGCTGTTTGGACAGTAGAGAGAGTAGAGAAAAATAATGACTGTTTGGTTGCTTGTCATACTGGAAAATACTGTATGCATTATGAATGTACACTTAACCAACTGGAAAGTATTCAAACAGTGAAGTTATAGAAAGGATGAAATGATCAAGTTCTATCAGAAAGACTCAGGGAGGTATAATGAAAGTTAACACGTGTTTTAATCCATCAAAGGATACACAAAATACATAAGCAACAATAAGATAGTCTTTGGCGTAGGCCTCGTCCTCGGTCCAGGTCACTGAATGTGCAGACCCTTGCAGATCCTGCCGGAATGCAACGGCAGGTGGCGGAGCCTACCCCCTGGACGTCTGGACAAGGCCAAACTGGTGGTGGTTAGGGAGGGAGGGAGGGAGGGAACATCGAAAATCGGCAGCTGAAAGCAACAGGCAGGTGCAAAGTCATGTCATTATAAAGACTGATGCAGACAGGTGATTGGACAGAAGTAATGAATGATGAGTGACCAATTAAGTCTTCCTGACAGAACGCTTACGCTTCCATTCTTTGAATGTTTTTAGTGTGGTGTGTCCTTAAGGGGTTGGCGGAAATACAAATATCCTATTGTCTACAGTACACACACTAGCAACACAGAGCGAGGTTTCAGCTCTGTGTTTCTTCTCGCAGCAGGTAATTACTGGAGTCAGTTGAGGAGGAAGAATAAATAGACATGGGCAGGTATGGTATCGAACTCAGGCTGTGAGGGCCAGAGGACTACAAGTGCAGGGCAGGAGTGGATCACTGACTGACTGACAGGGGGGAGAGAGAGTGAGAGAGAGAGAGAGAGAGAGAGAGAGAGAGAAAGAAAGAAAGAAAGAGAGAGAGATATGGGAAGAGAGAGAGAGATGGGTGTTGGCACAGAGATTGACAGAGTGGCTATAGGGTGCTGTCTGGACAAAGCACCCACAAGCTGATCAACGAAAATGCCACAGCACATACAGCACTGCACGATAGCTCAGCCGTCAATTTAGCGAATAATAATGAATCATAGCATGTACATAATCAATTTCCACCTCACATTTTTTGCCACTCACTATTTTGAAATAGAGGTAAAAAAAGCATGTCAGTGTGGATGCCGCCCTCTGTTGTGATCTATAAAGGCCTGTACATTTACTGTCATACTCTTTTGTCACTGGGAAGACTTTATCTCACCTCAGGGAAGCACTAAATGTCTCTGGTGGACTATCAGTGGTAAGATACATTGGGGTGTTTACATTCAATTTTTTCACTCTTAGCAGTGTAATCAAGATTGTCTTTCTAAAGGAGGTCTTAACACTGATTGGAATTTCTCCCCTGGTAATGTTGCTCTTGATATAACTAAAGCACCCCACACATAAACAGAGAGCTACATCATCTGGAAAACATCCTCGTTTCCTCTTCCAGAATCATAAACTAGTCCTTCTCATCTACATAACACAATAAAGGAATATATCAGGAAGCAAGAGCCACAGTTCTGCACAGATTAATATTCAATGGAAGCAATTTCATGAGAGATAAAGTCAGAGTTAATTGGCTGTCAGAATGAAGTGTTTGCTTTTGTTGCTTAGTGCTTTGGGAATGATTATGGTCTTTAATGTTTTACTTAGTGAGTCATCTGAAATGATATCTCCCCTTTTTTGGGCCGAGCCAACGCTAATCCAAACCCTCGTCTGCTTCCATGAAAGAGGGCAGCATCAAAGCCAAACTGTACCCAACATGATTTACCCAAAATAAAAGCTTCCTATTTTAGAGTTGCATGTTTGATCTGGTGCATCCCTGCATGGTTTGTTTTACTTATTTACATTGTATTGCCAGGTAGTCACTGTGCCATTGCAAATCCCCAGACAGCTCTGCAAAATGCCTTCTGAAATGTCACGTGAACTCAGTGGGGTTCCAGTTTGGAGTAAGATATTAATAAAAGGATACTTCTTCTGGAAAGTAGTAAAGACGCTTGTTGCTATCATTTCAGGTTGAACTGGCCACCAGATATACAGTACAGTATGAATAAATGGTATGTCTAGATGAACATGTCCAATATTAATCAGTTCACCCATCATTTGGAAGTAAAAGATATTTTTTATACTTGTGGTGACAACTAAGGGTTTCTAGGGCATATTTCTCCAAAACGCCAATAATTGATTCTCTTCATCTTACTTTCAAAACAAGGCTTCAAAATCAGCATGTATAATCAGTAGGGCTGTCAAAATAACTGATTAATTTTGATTAATTAATTTGAGAAAAAATAACTGATTAAAAAAATAACGCAGATTAATCGATTCCGTATGACCTTTGACCCCAAGCCGTTCTAGTCAGTAACCATTAGACTGAAAAATGAAGGAGAGAAGAAAATGTGCTGCCTAGGTCATTGATTGGAACATTTACTTTTAAGTCGTGTATCAATGCAAAGAAATAGTGTTGACATAGAGGGGAGTGTTAATTTGTTTTCATTGTGTCCCCTAGGTTATATCTGTGGCCTGAAAAAACTTATCCCCGAAGCACTTTTGAATTTATTTCCTCAGCATATTAGGTCATATCATAGATTATTATGGCCATTATTTGAACAGTGAAAATAATAATAAAAGAGTTTTTGAACTTTAATGTCACTAATGCTGATTATTCAATGATTCATTTGAGTTTAAATATTTAAAATACTTTCACAGCAAAAATTATATATGCGATTAATTTAGATTAATTAATCACAGAGTATGTAATTAATTTGATTCTTTTTTTAATCGATTGACAGCCCTAATTATCAGCATAAAAAAAATCAAAATCTTAAGATAAAAGGTGTAAAAGTAACTGTCTTTAGTTAATGTGTTTTATGTGGGTAGTTTACGTACAGTAAGCAATTGCCATCCAGATATTTTAATGATTTTGGATAAATGATGTTGGTTTATGGAGAATTCCTGGGTAGTCTACATGACCTATTCAAAGAGAGATATCACCAGTAGTCAGCTCACCAGCCAAAGGACAGCAGAGTACATATGCCATTCTATCATGTGGAACACACCTACTTTTTATGGGCCATGCATCCAGCCTGTCCAAAACATACTGCGTAATAACACCCAAACACGCAAGCCCATACATATGCTTTCAGTCAGCAGCACAGCCCTCTCTCTCAGCCTGGCTCTCCAAGCCCATATACAGTACACTCGACATCATCCTCTATGGTAGTGTGCAAATCTCACGGCATTCCATCACAACCCAATACACATGCTTTATTTATTGCCAAGTAAGCTCCCGTGAGAGCTCCGATGCACTGGCGTATATCATCGCTACACAATACATAAACAGCTTCCGGCCCACACGGCCATTGTTGTACAGAGGGCCGGATTGTTGAGCTGTCAGCCTGGAGAAGCTGTAATGTGGACTTTGCCACTGGATGCTCTGGTCGCTCATATCATGTGGTGGTGACTGGGAATCTTTGGGATGCATTTTCTCAAGCCAGACCTCCATGTTTTTGGCTTTCATACATTTGAAGAAGCACAGTCAGTCACCTTTTAGCTAGGAGGAGATGCTCTCGTGGCACTTAATCTGCCCCTTCTGACTCATGACTGATCCTGCATCTGTTGAAAGTGCACCTCTAATGAAGAGGTGAGGTTAGAGTTCAGTGTGTCCGGGAGGCTGGGATCACGTGGAGCTCTGTGGAGCAGATCCATATATCATCTCCTCTTAATGAGCTATCCCTCAGTGGCTTATTTCAGAGAGGCTCATCCTTCCTCAACAGGCAGGTCACACACCTCACTTTATTAGCACTGGAAATGGTAATGGTGCCTTGATATTGTAACCAGGTGAGGGTGCAGGGTCCTTTATATTGTTTCACAATCCAACAAAGAAGAACAGAGTTACCAAGAAGTTCTTGCACATCACAAAACTGATTCTGTCACAGACCCAGTGTAAGGCAACCTTCCCTCCGCAGGACTTCACAATGAATAACAGAAGCTGGAAGGCAGTGAATGAGTTCTTACTTAAAAGCAGGTGAGTACTTAACCCAAGTGAATTGGCACTGTGGAGAGCTGCCTATCTGAATGCAGGTGGTTCAGAGTGTTGCAGCAAAACAAGGGCAAGGACGTGACAGATATGCCAAGGGTTTCAGAGTTCAGACAAGATCAGTATCAAAAGTATTGTGTTACATACCTGATTTACTTTACAAAACAATTTTCCAAGAGTACACATACTTCCCCTACAATGCTAAATGATAGCATTATTCTGAAATAATGAATGTGATTAAAATGAGTAAGTGATGAAAAACCATAATTGTATTGTTCCTATTAAAATCATCGTCCCCTGTTTAAAGAAGTCTCTTGGTCATGTTCTCCAATCAGGCAGAAAAAAATCTAATAATCATAAACACTATCATCAGTTCTTTTCACTAAGTCAGACAGGTTCAGATTAACAATGCCACTCTGGAGGACTTAAAATACGTATTCATCATTGATTTGTCTTCATGCATGCAAAATTGCTTCAATGATTGTGGTTTGTGTGTAGTGAAAGGTCATCATGCAATGTTTTCAAGGGTGGTAATTTTACTTGAAAACAAAAAAAAACATTCAAGGCCCCGGACAGACAGCTCAACCTGCTCCACAGAAGGTGTCTTGTGAGCACATCCAACAGAGTACCTTTTCAACACGGGCCTGACCATTTAAGTAAACCATCAACAAGGAGAATAGACAGCACCACTGTCCACTGGTATCAAGGGATAATATCTCCATGACCTATTTAAAATTCATCCAGATAATATATACATTTGAGAGTGTTTCTGAATGATTTTGCAGACTTAGAATTCTTAGTAGATGTGCCACAAAACTATTGTATGAAGGAGAAAACATCTCCAAAGAGGCGTACAACACCAGCAATAGGCATAAGCTCCCTTACAGAAATTTCAGGTTTCAGGTCATATTTTCACATGCAAATTAGGTTTCTAGCAAACAGTTGTGGTTAACTTTTGGCAATGTTGCAGCAATGCCACATGCAAATCAGGTTTGTCGATGTTCAGTAGAAGTTTGCGATTATTGGCTAAGTGTGGTGGCAAATCACTAGCGAACACAATTGCCACTAGTGGCAAACTTCTCATTATTGCCAGAACTTTGCTGGAAGTTTTCCTCTAGCAGCCAACACTGGCAAACTTCTGGTAATATTTTCATTTCAAATCATTTATGTAATGGCTAGCACAGAGAAGGAACTATTTTGAGGACTTTTTTTCCCAAAGCAGAAACCCCTTTCTCCTTTTTAAAGTATATTTTTGGGTTGTTTTTGCCTTTTTTTGACAGGGCAGCGTAGCCTGACAGAAAGCAAGTTGGAGAGAGATGGGGTGGGATAGGGAAAAGGAACCCTTTTGTATCTTCACAGTAGGAGTTATCAAACATGGCGTTTATTATGTCTGATGGATTTACTTTGAGTTAAGTAAGGCTCTCTACTACAAAGAACAGAGATGAGTGGATAAACTTTGTTGCTGCCCTACACCCCATAGTATTGGTGTAAGTAAGATCCTGCAATCAGCTGTCTGGTGTGGCTGCAGCGAGAGCTGTGTTTTAGTCGCTGTCCATGGTGCTGACGAGCTGCTGGCCTTTTGTAGGATGTTGATTCATACTACCTCCTAGCTGGAGGCTACACGGTCAAACAACATAATTGTTCCTATTGTTTCCTGTTAGCCTGGACTTCTCATTTCACTACAAATACAGTATTCCTCACTGTTTCTAAATTTCAGGACGGCGATGCATGCTTTGTTTGGAAAATGGAAACAATGTCTTGCTGACTGTGCTTGGGTACCACTTACGAGTGAATATGCTTCAACAGCTTCACCTTTAGATGGGACAACCTGCTAAATATGGATGAGGATAGCTCTCCAAAGTCCAAATGCATACATTTATATTGATTATACAGTAGCCAATGCATTAAGGCTATTCGCCTATAATGAGTTGAATTTGCAGTCAGTAGGCCTACTGATTTTTCACGAACTTGTATCGGATCCTTTCCTCGTGTGCAGCGTGTAACAGCTTGATTGGTAGCGTTATGTGTGGTAAAATTCAATTAACTTGAAATTATATAAGAGTATGATAACTGTAGCAGGTTAGTGTGTTTTATTTGAAAAGGACCAAATCGCAATGGCATGTGCGATTGGCTGACGAAGATGAGCTTTAGAAGTTCTATGATAGAACCCTTCATAGTTCTGGGCCTACGTTTAAAGACGTTCCATTCTACCTTGCACTCAATGTCATGGAAACAACCAAACATTCTATGACATACTTGCATTGAATTTTAGAAAGCGATCGGCACGCAGATTTTTTGGCTTGATTTTCGATAGTGATTTTCGACATTACTTACACGTTTGATCTTACAACCTTCTTCTGATTTAGAGGTGAGCTCCATCAATTGTTTTTGTGCTGTAGTATTACACTATTTCAATTTTTTTGCAATTTTTTGCAGCGTATTACAGCGAAGGGAAATGCGCTCGAATTACCGGCTATAGGCCTATGAGCTAAACGTAAGGAAACGTTGGCTGTTGACTAGGTAGCCGACAACTTAATACGAACAGACATTTATTTAAAAGGCCCAAACCTAAACCTAACTTCAAATTAATTGGCATACATCACACTCTATTTCTTCGTAAAACGTGTTCAATCTTCATACGTTTAATTGGCGTAAATAAAGAGAGACACAATAATCCTTCAAATACTGAAATGAAATGTAACTTTGGAATAGCATAATATAAGACAGCCTGCCATCTAGATCGATGCATAGCCTACCACAAACAACTCATAGGCTAATTGATCAAATCTGTAAATCTATATTATGAGTCTGTGACATGGACTTGTGCTGACAGCTGTGTGTATTACCATTGTAGAAGTTCATGGAAACTCAGGCACCTGAGATAAAGATGGACGTGAAGACCTTACTGGAGACCACCACCTCTTTCAGGGTCTCTGAGCTAAGGGAGCTTGAGGAGTACTTCTTTGTTCTTGAGGAAAACAGGAGAAACCTCCAGTATCTCCTGCAAGAGCAGAAGGAAGACCATGAAATGGCACTGAAAACCCAGGAGAGGAAAAGGATCCAGGAGAGAATGGAGTGGGAGAGGCAGATGAGGGAGAGAGAGGAGACCCTGCAATCTGCGTTTATGTCTGTGGCTATCAGCAGACAAAAGATGATGAAAGACCTGATGGCCGGAATGGTAAGACACTTGGCTGTTGGCTGTTATAAATATGGCTACTTAATGACAAAACAAAGCATTTTAACCAGTGTACTGTGTAATACAGTAAAAAAATGAGTGTTTTCTTTTTTCTTTAGAGTACCACCAGTCTCAAATACATGGACGAAACCAGTGGGACTGGACACATTATCACGTCTCCTGTTGTTCCTCAGGTATATTCTTCAGAATCAGAATCAGAATAATTTTATTGGCAAGTTTTTTTTTTCTTTTTCCAAACAAAAAAACAAAGAACAAGGAATTTGACTGGGTAAAATGGTGCAAGACACATAAAAGTATTTAAATATAAATATAATATAAAATAGGCCTATATATGTACATAATTATGCAAATATGACAAAGTGCCAGTACAAAAACACTACGCAGAAAGCGGGCTATTGTTAGGTCCTTACACTAAGTCTAGATATACAGTATAGTGCTTCACATTGACAAACAGATGAAAGTGTCTACTGATGTGCAAGACTTTCTTAAAGTTTCCAAGTCTCTTCAGCATTATCATGTCTGCATGTTTTCTCATGCAGGGTGCCATACACCGGGGAGGAACAGCCAGAAAACAACCCAGAAAATGGTGGTTCCTCTTATGCTGCTCCTGTCATGCTGCTTCTGAGGTACTTCACTTGTCTTTTTCCCCAGGCCTGCTCTGCTTATGACCTGCTATTGGATCTTTCTGGTATTTTAATTGTGCCTGCAAATGATAAAAAAAAAAAACAGATTATGAAGTTTTAACATGTGAGTCACTCTTTTCAAAAGATTCATGAATTGTGCTTTATTTTCTTTAGGATGCAAACAGCAGCAGTGCGACAGCAGACAAGAACATGGCAGATCTGCAGCTGATCGCAAAGCTGGAGGAGCGTGTCAGAAAGGCTGAAACAAAAAAGCAGCAAAAAGCCCTTAAGAAGGCAGAAGAGCAGGCAAAGAAGGCCGAGAAGAAAGCGATACAGGCTGAGAAGAAGAGAGCCAAGAAAGAGGGAAAGAAAGCAGGGAATAATGATGATGAAGTCAAGGGAAACAGTTCAAAACAGTTTCTGTCTTCAGTTACAAAAGAATGATGTGACAAAACATTTTTTTTTACATCACAGTATTAAATAAACATTTTAAAATATAATATAAAGTTTTGTTATAACATGTTGTATTTGTTTCCTGGTCTGTTAGATATAATTTTTATTCTGAAATGATGATGAACTGTACTGTAGGATAGTAAGGGAGTGAACAATGAAATATGATTTGCCAAAGAATGTGTTTGTAAAAACTCACCTCTGCTCTGAAACTGACTGCCACTTAGTCCTGCACATTCTCTGCACCAAAATAAATTATTTTTGTAAATTTGTCTTCATCTCCTACTCTATCCCCTACTCTTGCAACTCATTCTATGTGTATGTAAGTGAGTGTGTGTGTGTGTGTGTGTGCTTCTCTGTGTGTGTGTGTGTGTGTGTGTGTTTGTGTGTGTGTGTGCGTGCGTGTGTGTGTGTGAGTTTTGGCAACACCATAAGCAAAGGCTTATGGAAACACAATGAAGTGGTAGCACCCATTTGATCATTTGCCTTCCCGGTTCAAAAGTTAGGTTATTCATCTTACATAATTCTGTTGGATAAATTAATTGCTGTGGCAAAATCTGTTCAACATAATAACATGTGTTTTAAAGAGAAACATGAGTTTGTTTTGTTTTGTGGTTTAGTAACTGTGATAACCCCTTTCCTTTTTCTTTTCTTTACACTGTATCACTTACCTTAAGTGATTCAATCAGACAAATGGAATTCTCAATTGGAATGACTGTTTGAACATAATAATGTTGTGTTTCATTCAACACTAGACTGATTTACGTAATTGCAATGTAATATGGTTTGATAAATTGTCTTCATGAGCACTGAAATAGCATGGTTTTAGCGAAACCACTCAGAAAATGACAAAAGAAATATTTTGTTTATATGAACCAGTACTTTATTAACACATTTTCCCTACAAAAAAATCGTCCAACAGGTTTTTCAACATCATTACAATATATTGTTTTCGCCAGCTGGCAAGATGTCCTCCAACCACAATGTTTTTCCCTCTGTGGTCTGCTCCAGTCATAGTGATTGGGTTGGGACTGCTGAGACTAACACAGATGGAGACTGGAGAGTCTCAAGGCACTTAGCTTTTCATTGAAGGCTCATCAACACTTTACACTTCAGGACAGTGGTTCAACTATGAGATAAATAGTAGGAATTTGCTTGAATATGGAGAATAAATTACAAGTTATTAGCATACATTAAGTCAATTATTTTTTTTCTGAGGCTTTGAAGAATAAAATAATCAATAGAGTTGCAAAGAAAGTCTTGCTAATTAATGTATACAATGTCATTGTGGTCCTTTGAGTTCTCTCAGGAAGTGTATGGCAGAATGAACATAATAAGCCCCTTTTGGTTACATTGTAATAGGGTGAAAGATAAGGTGTCACATCAGATAAGGTTGTTGTTGCACCGTCTCAGATTTTGTTCAAACCTTGTCTATATCATGAATGGGTCCCAAAACCAAGGCCTGTAAAATATTTCTGTCCAAATCCTGAATTTATATTATTTTCAGCCTGTGAAAGTACTTCAGTTTTATAGCCTGAAAAATACATTATCTGTGAAGCAAAGTTTGGGCATTAATATCATGAAAAGTACTTTTCATAGCCAACCCAAAATGTGTAGGGTGGAAGACAAACATGTTCTCAGTATGACTGAACAATTAAAAGTTTGTACGGCATGTTCAAGTTTGTAAGGCTCTATATTTGGGGAAAAAGTGCAACAAGGTTGACATTAAGGGTACTATACAATTGTTTTTGTATGCATTTAGCATCAATCATTTTTTTTCTGTATATACAATATTTTTATTGATGTTGTTCCAATATTTGAGCTCCACATATAATAGGCTTGAAGATTTTAAGTATTAAACATGGGAAGGTTGTGATTTTCAGTCATTTTCAGACTAATAAAATGGTATGTGTGGGGTAGTTAGCAGGCACATGAAAATATGTTTTAGTAGCTCGGTGTATGGGCATTTAGTGTACAAAGTGCCAATGTTGTACCATACATACAAGAAATAGAGTCAAAATCATTGTTTTACCTCAGGGACAAGAATGAAAACACATAGGTAAACAATGTAACCAAGTAAGTGTATCTATGAAGGAAACATGGTACATCATTGGCACTTTGAACATGAAATGACTTTAAATTGAGATATTCCCACATTGATTTTAGTGTTCCTACCAGCTACCGCACATATCATTTTAGTCCTATGAAAATTACGAAAATATGTAAAAACACCTTGTTTTATGCTTAATATCTTCATGTGCATTTGTTATGGAGACCTCAAATATTGGCTATTGGCCCGACATTAATAAAAAGTATTGTTTTTGCAGACTAAATACTGGTTGATGCCATGTGGATACAGAAAAGTTTACAAGACCCCCAATATCACCAGTTTTGCATTTTGTTCTAAATCTAGGGCCTTATCTAAAACTAATAGGCATGCAGTACAAACATTTATTGGTCCAGTCATACTGAGAACATGTTTGTCTTCCATTTTACAAAGATTGGGCAGGCTAGGAGTAAACTTTTTAAGATACTGTAATGTCCAAACATGGCCACCATGATGAGACATTTTTGTTAGTGTAAAAAAGGGTGAAAACATTTACGAAAACGTTGGAATGGAAAAATATATATTTTATAGGCCTCAGTTCTGGGACCTAACATTATGTAAACAAACTTTGAGCAAAATCTGAGACGGTGCAGTAACCATTTTCCTGGATTCTGTTTGATTTGACACAGAATGACCTAATAGTAACGTTACCCATTGAAGGACTTAAGTCACTCACTGTCAATCTCTTTCATACAGTAGATCCTCTTTTTTTACCTTAAAATATTTTGACCATAAATGAAAAATTAAAACTAAACATTACATCTGAAAATCCACAAATCCACAATCCCAGCATTCAGAATTGAGCATAGCAACAGTGTTAATGTCTCTTTTAAGGACAGTGTCTGCAGTCTATATTCTATTTAGCCAGCTGTTCCAAAGATGTCCTCCAACCACAATGGATTTTCATCTGTGGTGGGCTCCAGGCATAGATATGTCAGTATCTCTGGCTCCAGCATTGTGATTGGGTGGGGACTGCTGGGACTCTCACAGATGGAGACAATGAGTCTCACGGTACTGAGCTTTTCAATGGAGGCTCATCAGCAAACACAGAAACTCAAATTTGACTATGAAATATAACACACACTTTACAGTACACTTACGTACAATGAACATGTTGGACTAATTCAAGACCATGATGTTCAAATTAGTTTAGTTATAAGAAACTACAAATAGGGGAGCAGTTGCCATTAGACTCTAATGATCAAACAATGGCTTTGTCACGATTGTTGTGGGTCAACACACAGCTCCCGGCTCTCTTCAGCATTAATATCTTCAGAACAGATTGTTCTGATATTCCTTCCGGGATGAACAGCTTGTATGAAAATTCTGTCTAACTGTGTGAAAATGTGGAAACACTTTTTCAATAAGGTACTGAGGGGCTCAGTACAGATTGGCAGATTTCTGACAGTGGTACGGGAACTGTAGTGGCTCCTTCTGGACTGTTGCTGTCCATGGTACTCAATGTATGTCAATCAGGGAGCTCCTGATCCGTCACCATGCCATATAGCCTAAATGATGTTTTAAACATACAACTGCTTATACGGAATGACTGTAAGTGTAGTGATGAAAATGGCTTATGGTTCAAGATGCTGAGATCAGTAAATTGTTCAATATAATTTATCTTGTCCTCAAGTTCAGTTAAGAAGCTGCTACAGTCTTAAACTAACTCTTATTAGTAATATATATATATATACGTATAGAGATCCTGTAATAGCATCAGTGTCAAGGAAAACATTAGTTTAATAATTTTAGACTGTTTCATTTCAAAAAGATAAAAACTGCTTAAGAAAAGATGGTTATTAGAATTTGCTTTTTATATTGCAGCAATTCACAATACTTACAGCACTTTGAGAATCAGTGGGGTGCACATGGCAAACTCATTACATTAGCCGCCTTTCCTCTCCAGCGTAAACACCAGCTATGTTCCCATTTCAAATCTTTTAAAGCACTATACTAACAGAGCTCATGAATTAAATTTAGCTTTATTTGTTAACCGAGCAATGATGTCAGGCCAATAATGAGATTCATGCCCATTACTCAAATAGCCCATTAGGCAGCAGGTTGAAAAAATAGTTTTCTCACAGAGGTACTGGGCCTTCAAATCAATGCAATGATGCGACCGGTCTGCCATTAGCAGTAGGAATTTATGTCAGTTTGGCAAAGCAGCATTGCTACCATTAATTCTGATAACAAAACACTACATAAATATCCTTTCCCCCTCCCCAACTGAGCTTCATTTGGAGGCCAAGACAAAGGGAAAACACAGTGACAAATTAATGCAGCCCCACAGCTGCTACCTGGGACACGGAAAAAACATCACAGTCATATCTGTTCATCACTGGACTAGGATTGAGTTAAGAACAAAATAAGGACACAATTGTGTTGTAGATCTTTGATTCTAAAATTAAATTCAAAAGCTCCAAAGTTAAATTAGTTAAGTTCAATGGCACAATAGTTGGAAATGCATGTATTGCAGATTTGATTGGATTGAGATCAATAATTATCCAGTTTAATCCATAAGTGAATTTTTTACAACAACAAAAAAAAACACTTTCTTGTTGTTAAAGGTATAACCGGAGATGCTGAAAAATGCAGCTAGAAAATAGAGAATTTGAAAATATCCAACTGAATAAATCCCACCCATGCCCTCTCTAGAATCCTCTCACTTCTCCCCACGGCAGCACTTGAACACACACCAACACTGACTGTGACGAGAGCATAAGCATTTCTGAGTGCAGCAACTTCCACATTCACCACATTTGTAAAACGTCCAATTTAAAACCAATAGACTAACATATGAAAATGCACACAGACAGATTAAATAGGATTACATAGGCTACAAGATGAAATTCAAGGTGCATATTTTAGGTAAGGCAGTGTTAGTATGGATATTTGACTCCATATGAATGTCTGTCGAATATGAAAACCTAAAGCTAACTTCACCACAGTATTTTAGCTTTCACACTGTACACAGAACCCACTTTAAGTCTGTGCATGACAGCCAAGTGCTTAGGTGAGGAGTAGGCCAGTGATTGAGTGATTGAGAATGCATGGCAGAGCTACTGACAGGGGCATGAGGGGCCAGACAAGCTGCATGTGGGTTGATGAGGGGAGTGTGTGTAGTGTGTAGTGTGTGCATCTAGTGAGAACTAGCACTTCTCTGTACATTGGGAGGATCCGATCGCTCACCTGTGTGAGGTGACAGCACATCCAGGTAGACAAGTTGAGTTGATAGACAGATTAGTTATTTGTTGCGGCCAGTGCAAAATTATTGGAAGGGCATTTTAAAGCCCTGCAGCTTCCACAGGTGACTAATATTTTTCATTTTGGTGCCATACTATTCAATTAATTGGTTGCAAGTGAGGTGTAAAGAAGAATTCAGATATAGCAAAGAAATGCTACAGTAATAAACTTCTACCCTACTTTTAATGTAGTGCAGGCAATGAAATAGCAGATTAGTTTAAAATTGTTGATTAGCAAGATGTTTCACTTCACTGAAGCCATTTGTTGCAGAGCACTGAACTTTGGTCTTGGGGGTGGAATGGCACGCTGACTGATAAAGCAGTTTTATCAAGCAACATTAACCCAAATGCTCATAATCATTTGGTGAGTAAGTCATGCCCTTCAGCCGAGAGGCATGTTCAGACTCAACAGAGCAGATGGAGCCTTGTGCCATTAAGCTGTGCATCTCAAAGTCCAGAGAGGCCATCAAGATGGGATGTTCAGGGACAGTAAAAGACTGTCTTTTTTCATTCCATGTCTCTCTTTGGAAACTCTTTGAGAATAAAACTGTTTTAAAGAAGATTTTAATCAACAATGATTTAGAAGGGTTTTTTTAACCTTCCGGGCACTTTGTTTTTCTGTTCAGTGTACTCAGCTTTGCTCCCAGAGCATGAGAAATCTCTATGACTTTAAGACTAATGTTTAATATCTAAGTTAAAAAAGTGATAATACAACCCATTTATTTCTGCATTATTTACAGTCTTGTGTTATTCTTTTCATATAGAACCACAAACTCCCAGTTGATCAAAAGAGTGATTACAGTCGCAGTCCAACAGGCAAACTGTGGTCCAATGGAAGCACAGACCCTGGAGCCAGACAGAGAGAATGAGCTTACACGGGGAGAATTTAAAATAAGGACCGTGGGCAGCCTTGCTGTCTTTGTTCTATTTAGCCCAAAGTATCCGGATATGGACTGTTTAGTGTTTATTATAATCATTTGTTTCTAAAGATTTTGTTATAAATATTTAATAACAGTCGTTATTATTACCGCCACACAAAAAAGCTATGTTTTTTGGTGTTTGACTATTTGTTTGACTTTCAGCTGGTTTTGCCTTTGAGCAGAATTACTTAGAAATACCAGACAGATTTTAATGAAACTTGGTGGAAATGTGGGACCAATGAAATTCTAGAGCAGCTCCGGGCAAATTTAGTTTCACTTTTGCCAACATGGCGAGCTAAGACATTTGGACTGGGCAAGGTCTGCAAATTCCAAGTGCCCTTCTAGTTTAAAACTGTGCACAAGTGTATTGTTTTATGGGGCGTATAAGTGTAATTACAGCAAGCTGATATCTTGCAAACTATAGCATTTGTTTACAATACCCTCCCTCTCAGCTGCTGAGCAATGCAGGGGAGCTTCTCTTTGTTTTCTCAGAACATTTTTTTATTTTTTTTTAGGCAAATTTTAAAAATTGCATGTAATTTCTTCTGTCCCTCAGTATGTTTTATTTATTAACATTAGCTTTTAACAATCAAGGCAGCATTACATAAATATAATTCTGCTATTCAAAATAAAACCGTTTCTCTATATCTCTCTCTCTCTCTCTCTCTCTCTCTAGTTTCTTATTTAATCTCCTTTAATTTTACATTACTGAAAGATTTTAAAAAAGTCATACTTATACCTTTCTCTGTCTTCTCATATGACTTTCATCTGGCAACCTAGGCTGGCATTGAGATCCAATACACTCTCTCTAAGTAAGTCCACCAACTGGTTCCTTGGCAGCAGGGATGGATTACTACCGGGCCCAGGCCCAGGGGCCCAAGGGGTCAGGGGGCCCTGAAGCCCAAGCCTTTGCATGGAATCATTCCCTCAATATCATTAAATCAGGATGTTGGCTATGAATCTGATTGAATTAAAGTATTGGCATCCCTAAAATGCACCACAATACAGGAAATCACATCATACAAATTAAAAAAAATTCTGGGGGAGGACCCCCAAACTCCCCCTCCCACATATGTGACAATTAGTGAGGGGCCCTTAATACAACTGGGCCCAGGGACCCGAAAGTTCAGAATCCGTCCATGCTTGGCAGGCTATAGCTCCAGTTTTGGTGGAGGAAACATCATGGAAGGAATACAGAGAGCGTTTCCGAAAGTGCTCACTGCCCCAGCAGGGATTTGTTTGGGCCATGACTTATGGACAACCAGGCTGAAAGCCTCTGGTTCAGCTTGTAGAGAACTTCAACAGATCCTCAACATTAGCCTGACGAGCCAGACCCACATTAAAATGTAGGGTCTGGGCACTCACCATTGGCAGTGCTCAGTCCGAGGGACGGGATAATCGGTTGGTTGTCTTTCAAATTCCCTTCTGCACGCAATAGGACAGCTATTAGTCCTATGCGTTTTTCCACCAGCGGAGCTAGTTGGCTAGTTCAAACTTTTGCCAACTTAAAAAAAAGCTTATCTCGTGTCACGCTGTTCGCCAACAGCAACATCCATCTTCTTCGTTTTCAAGTATTCAAGCCAAACCGTTGCAACTCTGCCATCAATCATTATGTTAAGCCCGCCTAACGTCTCTATACACGATTTGATTGGCCCGATAGAAGTTTAATTTTTCCAGCTCACAAGCCAGCGGAGAGTTGCTAGACTAGCCCTGGCAGAAAATGTAATTTGCTGCCGCTAGGGTGCGTGTAGATTTCTAGGCTACCTCAACATGGTCATGTGCCAAAAATGCATCCTTGACTTCTGATAAAACTAAAACAATGGCAGAGTCAGCATAGGTTAGCACAGGTTAACACACGTCAACACCTCCACCACTTATCATCAATGCCACGTTCCATACCACTCATATTAGCTCAGCAGAGACCATTTAGTCATTCTCCTCTCAAATGAGGCTTTCGGGAGAGAGCTGAATAACAGTGATATTGTATAGAGGCACCAGGTTAATTGTTGCCTACAGAGTGGCATGAAACAGATGAAAGTGCCCCTCTCACAGCTCTGAGTAATCCCATCTGTCTGCACACTGTCCTCATCCAGCCTCATGCCTCAAATAAACTCTACCTCAGGTGGGTGTTATTCAAATCATATAACCTCTATCACCTAGCGGTGGCATGTTGTGCTGTTACATAATATCATTTATCACCTATTTGTTTTCAGCTTTTATCTCAGTTATGTGGCCGACTCTTCTATTTCAAACAGCTAGTTGTGCATTGAAGAGGAACAGTGAACACGGTCTATATCCTTTGAACATATAGTACTTACATACTACACAGTAGAATCACAAGTGTAAAATGTTTACAAGTGTTAAATTTCAAAAAGTGTTACCTGTAAATGACCCCCTCTCTATCAGAAGAGAGTAACGAACTCTGTATACTCAGCACTTGTCAGAGCAGTTTTAACACATAATCAAATAAACTCAAAATATTGTTAAAATAAACTCTAAAAAGAGTTAACTGAACACTGATGATTTTACTGTGATATGGATACATGTGGCACATTTGTCAGTGCTTGGGGCCCCTCACCCCCCAAATATTGAGCCAATTAAGCCAGCGACCTTGACTACATTGAATCCACGTGCTACAGTTAATCTACAAGACCTTGCTCTATTAGTGTTTTATGCGAAGCAGTGTCATCACTTGACAGCCAAGATCTAATGCTCATATAACCTCTGGTGACAGCCAAATGGGAGAATCAGACACCGATGACAGGTGCCTTTCCTTGCGGGATCTGTTTTGACAGCACATCAGGCATCAAACACACCTCCTACACACAGTCAATTATGAGTGGTGAGCATAAACAAGATTAACACCGGTGCATACTGCACAGTTTCAGGATGGCCCCCAGAATAACATCAGGCATCTGACCCATTTTGTTTGTATGTGAATGCTTTGCTTGTTTGTGCATATTTTTAGAATATGAATGAATAAATAGGAATATACAGGTGAGGACTGTAACACTTTTTTATTTTGCAGCAAGTCAGGATAAGGATTTTCTCAGTTCACAGCACTGCAACCAGGCAATCATGGAGAAAGTACGCCCAAACAGCAAATCAGATCACTGAATTTGAATTCAAATTTGTCTTGCTGCTAATAAATAAGACTTCACAATATTTAGTAGTGAGTTGAACCAGACGAAGGCAAACATCTGCACAGTGAAGATGGCAAATGCATAAACAGAAATGAATCCCTGTAAGCCCAAAGGGAATGAAGTTCTTATTGTGCTATGCGAAAATAATAAGTATAGATGAAATTGGTGGCTGGAAAATTAACCCGATGTGAAATATCTAATTTTCAACAGTGTGGCCATGATTAAAGCAGCTTAAATTGGTGCCTGTCTGGCCAGTAATTTTTATTTTCATGGTGGAAATTGTATGAAGCTGCATCAAAAAATGATGATAATGCCTTGACCATTCTGACAGAGTGAGGATAGAAAATGGGAAAAGGCTTCCAATTTGGTTTCATTTCCAACATAAGCATCCCCTACTTTTCAGACATCTGTGAAATAAACAGCATCAGACAGCTTTTATTCTTTTCCATTTAAAAAAATCGACTTGCAATATGTGTATAAACTAGCCTGACGTCGTCATACTCAAATTCTAGTCAGAATATGAGTCTGATACTGCTCTGTTGGGATGTGATTATGGGCCGTGTTTCCACCAATACAGGGGGTGAATCCTGTAGGAAGAACACCCGAACCATCCTTCTTCTCCACAATTGCCTTGACATTGTTTTCTGGTCGTTGTTTTTAAAGTTATTGCACTATCAATATATTATACAACAGTTGTGATGGTGAAATCTAAACGTCTACCTTCTAGCAACAGCATTTTTGTTAGGGAGAACTGGGATGAATGAAACAGTTTGTAATTAAACGTAATTTACAAATACACCGTACCATACTGAAAGCTAATATTTTGTCACTAGCAACCTACATCTGTCCTCTGTCAAACAAAGTTGCATTTTCAGTTCTGAACAAAACCATTCAGGGGTTCTTCTGATCCGCACCGCTCTGGTTCGGGTACAGTTGCTCCACAATGGAACAAGTCCAGACCCGACTTCCCGACCTCAAAGGTTGTGGGCGGGGCTAAGTTTGGCTGGCCTCCAGGCTATGTATAAACAGCAATATCGACAGAAATCTTTTTATTTTGAATGCTTTTACAATTCCCTCGACTGATGACCACAACTGTTCCAAAGAAGATTATCCTCCTGGGCATTCTTATACATAACTCCACATGCACCTGGAAGGACGGAGGAAGCCGTGATACATACATTAAAAGCATGGGAGTTCCAAATTGGATTTGCCTCCAGTGAATCCAGCCAGGCAATCCCCTTAAGTGCTGACCCTGTGCATAATGTCAGATAGCATGATGAGAGGGGCCGGGAGGCAGAGACAGCAGAGTTGGGCCTGAGCCTAAAGCCACAAGAAAAGATAGAAAATGCTGAGACAGTCTAGACAGAGGGAGTAGAGAGAGAGAGAGAGAGAGAGAGAGAGCATTTAAAGAGAGACAGACAATGAGAGAAATATAGATCCAGAGGGACAGAGAGAGTGAAGCATTTAAAGAGAGACAGAGAGAGAGAGAGAGAGAGAGAGATAAAGATAGATCGAAAGAGGCAATGAGAGACTGAGACACAGAGAGAGAGAGAGAGAGAGAGAGAGAGAGAGAGACAAAGAGCCAATGAGAGACTGAGACACAGAGAGAGACAGAGAGAGAGAGAGAGGTGAAGAGAAATCCATTCAGTAAAAGAGAAAAGGGAAAGAACCAGGACCCTAGGGGCCAGTCTGACGCACCTGATGTATTTCAGCTCAAGCCTCTTGATTCAATGAGGACCAAGAGGGACGTGGTGACAGCGTGTCGGACTGGTCGGGCCATGACCAGACTCTGAATGAACAGACTTCTCTCTGCTCACACTCTCCCAGTGGCAGCTAATCTGGACGCTCCAACATCAGGACAACACCATACACACTCTGAAATGGACAACATATTAACCCCTTCACAGTGATGGCAGTCCATGAAACGTCTATCAACCAGAGGTACACTTTCAACTCACACTCATACTCCATCAAAGTCCCACTCTGACTAGTTCTTTCTGTTTCATTTTCCCTTTCTGTTGATTGGTTTCTTCTTCTCCCCCTCCCCAATCTTCCTCTCTCCCTCCCTCCCTCACCCCCCCCCCCCCCCACCACCAGACACACACACACACACACACACACACACACACACACACACACACACACACACACACACACACAAACTGGTTATTTCCTACAGCCAGTGAAAAGTGAGCCTAAAAGAGCAAGACAAATGCACTGGAGGGAGGAGAGATGATGAGCTCCAGATGGTGATGAAGAAGAGGAGAGAGCCCCTGGATTGGTATTGAACTGAGCCGAGCAGCTGACGGCCAGCCCGTGGCACAGGGGGTCAGGAATGAAGAGCCTGGGAAGAAAGGAGGCGGCCGGCTTTATGGCTGAGGGCAGCCGGTCGGCAGGCGGTGAGATACGGCACGGCGGGTCGGGGAGGGGAAGGGATAGGGAGGGGAGGGGGCGGTAATTGTTCAGTTAAACTCGAGGTGCAGCGCGCCAGACCCATTCATCCTCCCCGACAGAGAGGCTTCCCCATCATTACTGCCTTCCCTCTCTCCCCGGCCGCTGCTTCAGCAGCCAGCCAGCAGCACCCACGCACTTCACCCATCACAGCCCCCTCCCTCCATCCCCAAGCTGGCCGAGAGAGGAGGGCAGGTAATGAGAGAGCGATTGAGATGCCAGGAGGATAAAATGCCATAGCTATGTAAGCAAACAAAGGGAAGTCGATAGTCCAGAGAGTCGAGAGTGTTTATCTAATGGGAGAGCACAAACATATTTTTCTTTTTGAGGCAGGACTTTTCAGATGCTTTCCATACTTTCCAGAAGCAGCTAGCCAAGACATGGGCACCTTTAATTGAAATCTGATATGGACCCTTACAGGGGGTTGCATACAATTCACCTACCCAGGGCATGTAACTAATTAAAAGCTCAGGTCATAATTAGACAGCCAAGCTCTCAAGTTCACTATCCCTCATTATTATACAGAGACCAGTGTATTCTCTCTCACCCATACGCACTCAATCCAATCTGGGCAACTCAGTTGACCTTAAGCAGTAAGAAAAGGAATAGGGGTCTAGTGTGAAGTGCAGTATTGATTTTGTTCTTCTCTCGCTGTGTAGGGGCGCGTGAAGCTCTTTTGGGGGATCATGTCGGATGTCTTTTATGCAGGCAGTTTCTCTGATCTTGACTCACGCTTTCCCTGGTTGACTATGTTTCAGACAAAAGTGGCAGGAACAGGATGTGACAGTGCAGTCCACAGCTCCTTCCCGCCTTTTCTCCCTTCTTCCTCCTCAGCAGCGTTGTTTTTTTTCTCCCTATCCTCGCTAAGTGGCCCTTGGGCACCAGTCAGTCTAAAGACAAATGATTTGGAGGCCTGACAGTGTTTGCGTTTTTTTTGTTGTTGTTGTTTTTTTGTCTTCCCAGCTCTTATCAAAATCCCCAAGATGGCCGGCTCACAGCACTGTCAGACCTGTGCCACGGAGACCCATTACGCAACAGGAGCTTCATCCATGCCGCGCTGTCTCGCCGAGTGCCAAAATCCACCACCACCCGCGCTCGCACTCCGAGGCTTTGCCCCCACGGCTTGGACTACTAATGTAATTAACAGTCTATCTGGGGGCAGAAAATGAAGACTCAACCACCCGTAATCAATTTCAATTTCCTCCCTGAGTTATTTATAGTCTCTTATCAGTCTGATATTGATTTAAAGGCTTTTCTTTGTCTTTCTTGCCCTGCCTCTTGTTTTTTTCTTCCCACATTTTTGTCCTTTTTTCTGTTGGGTGGAGGCCATCACTCCTGAGAAGCAGAGTGATGAAAGCCGTGTGGGTGGGTGAAAGCTCTGCTAGGGGATGAGACAGTGAGGAAGGAGAATTGAATCCCTGCCACTGTGTTTTACACATGACTGCCTGAGGCTGATTTGGTTCCCAGGTCTTAATACCCTTAAATGCCAGAGGAAGGGTAAGAGCTATGTGTTGTGAGTCAATATGTCCTCTTTGTGTGACACCGGAAGCTGGTTTAAGGCTCAAACACAACAGAAGCTCAATAAATCTCATACTATCAAGCATTATTGAGGAAATGAACAAACAGGAAGGGAAGAAGAAGGTATATATTAAACACAAAGAATTATTCTCCACTCTCACTCTCAACCTTTGAGTGAATTTTTTTATTTTTTTAAAGCTTTGACTTTAAAAGCCAAAACGTAAACAAACACACAATATAAAGGTATGGAGTATAGGCCTAATGGTGTCTAATTTAAAGTTAGTCCTTGGGTTCTAGGTTAGAAGACTTCATCATCTTTCCCCTGGCTTAGACAACGCTATCAGCAGATCCAGGGGCAAAAACAACGGAGCACTGGGCGCAGCAAGTTAACAGGTCTGCCACAAATCATCAGCCCAGCCATGAATCAACACCTACAGGTCCAAGGCCAACGAGAGCACCTGCTGCACCACACACCTGCTCAACACCCAGCAGAGTACCCCACACCAGTCACGCAGCTCAGACCTCAGCCAGCCGGGGCCTCACCGATAACCACGTACGCGGAGCCTCCATGTAGATTACGCTATAGCTAACCCTTAAACATTAGTGACACCTTAAATATAGAGAAGGAGAGTGCTGGGAGACACAGCCATGTGGCCCTCATTGCTGCCAAGCTCCCTAATCCGTGTCGAGTTGAGTTTCTGGCTCTAATCTGACAGAGCACTGATAGAATTGGCGATCGAAATCGTACTGATCTTCCGCCACACTTGAATGCTGGGAGTCTTATTAAAGAGAAAAGGGCCTCATATTGAATGTTGGGAGTGTTATGATTAAAGAGCAGAAATGTCTGATGCCTGCTGGGCCTACTTATGCTGTTCTGAAGTTATAACAGGCAGAGGCAGGTCTTTCTCGGGTGTGAGCGCTAAGAGGCAGTTCACCCCCATGACCTTGAGCAGCAGCAAGCGTTTATCTGCCTGAGGGTTGCGTCTTAAGTGTAAACAAACAGAAATCATTCTGCATGTGATGTCCTTGGCATAACCACAAAGCACACACAGATACTATCACTTACACACACACACACACACACAGACACACACACAAATGTGCACATAGAAACCCCTGTTCACCAAATGCATGCATCAGTCTCAACCACCTACGGCTCAGCTAGCTGAACTCCCACTGTAAGCACTTTAAATAAGACAGCCATGAGACATCCAACACTGAAGGGTGTGTGATGACTGCAAATAGAACAGTAAGCTGTGCCCCTGCTGTGCACACACATTCCCTGAGTCCCAGGGATCTATGTGTCAGATTGTCAGGTTTGGGCGCAGGTTCACCACCGAAGACTGATGAGTATGACTTTTTTAGTCTCTCACCAATTATTTGAAAATGATTTCAAATGATGTAACATTCTCTTGAAACCTATTAAGGAGGCGTCATAACCATGGCCATATAACATATGCTGATAAAGCAAGTAAGATGTATAATGGCAGTAGAGCCAATTATGTTGGAGTTTGGACAGCCATGGCATGAATTGTTGATGCAGTGTTGGCGAAAACACTGAAAAAGAGGCATCCCTCAGTAATGTAAAATTGCAACACTATCTACTGAAATGTGACAAAATCAAGCCAATTCATATGACAACTAATGAGAACCGGCTCATCTGCATGTTCATTTCAGTGTTATATATGAGAATATAAAGAAACTAGTGAATACTGCACTTAAATACTTTACATCTCATCTAGGACAAGAGCCTTGAACAAATACTCTCTGAAATCAGTGTGATGTAACTACCTAAAATATGAATTAAGAAGAGCCATCAGCAGTCTCACGTGACTCTGGTTTTAATGTACCAAGACATGCCTTCATGCAACAGTGGTTACAGCTCTCTCCATATTTTAGACTCTCATGAATATTTCATATTAAAAAGTTTGCTGAGAATGGGGAATGTTTAAAAGCATTGCTTCTCTGCTGCATGTGCCTAATTGTCAAATTGACAAAAACAAAACAACAAAACAAACTTTTGAAGAAAAAGAAATAAGAATGAAACTTTTTTGTTTTGTTAGCATAATAACTGCATTTATTCCCCATTTGTCAAGACTTCATACACACGTACATGTAATAACTTGACTACTGATAATGGTTTGTATTGTGAAGAAACAAAATAGGTGTTCCTGTGTCTAAAACAGGATATTTATGGAATGTCCAGAAGTTGGATTGACTCAAGCACCATTCCACTGCATTGCATTCATCCATGAACACTTGAGGTAATGATTAGTTCACTATCCCTCGTTCTCACTGAAGCTATGTTTACTCTGTGTGTTAAGGCCAGCTGTGTTAAATGACATTACAAATGCCATGAGCTATTCTTTCTGATTATAACCATAGAGGAGTAATCATAGTCACAGTGGGGAGAGTGAGAGCAACAGAGAAAGAGTAATAGAGGACGGGGGTGAAGAAATAGACATTTCAGATGTGAGAGAGAGAGAGACCAAATTACAAAACCTAATCTAGCTTGGCTTGTTTGTCCATTCAGAGCCAAACAACAGAGCATTAGTGGTGCTGCAAGTGGAGGCTGTCTGTGTGATGAAGAAGACAAAGATTTACTCCAGTACCCTTCTTTCTCTCTCTGTCTCTCTCTCTCTCTCTCTCTCTCTCTCTCTCTCTCTGTCTCTGTGGCCACTGTGAACTCTCGGGAGCACACAACGCTGTACACATGTAATTAAACCTCAAGGGAAGGAAATGTCCAATCCATGAGTTCGACGGGAGGCAGGCGATGCATGGCTCCCGCGCCGAGTGGTGACAGCGTTATGAATTAAAATGTGCCACAGGCTGGGGCTGACTTATTACCAGGAGGCCCTTGGTGACTCAGGTCCAGGCATCTGTGTTGCCAGAGAGAAATGCTATAGTAAGGCCCATAGTAATGAGTGGCCCGGGCTGCACACATCCTATTAATAGCCTCTCAGGTCTCCGCCTTGACTGGACCTGCACGCTCCAACAAGCTCAGCAATGGCTTTCAGCTACATGGTCTCCCATTCAGAATGGCAGGGTTCTGGATGGAAGGGAAAAGGGAGGGGAGGCGACGAATGCATGTCTGAAGAGGCAAATTTCACTAATGTACAATAAATCATGTATTTGAAAAGTACAGCTGTAATAATAATTAAAAAAAGACTGTATGGCAGGATATCAAAGATTCATTGTGTATAGACTAAGAGCTAATGCTTCAGTTTCAAATGAGAGGTATGGTATGTTAAAGTACCTGCAAGAAGGCATTGCAGCTAGACTGAGACAAATGAGCAACTGAAAAAGAAATAAAGATCATTACTTAAAGGCTCATAAATCAACTGATTAATTTGGACTAGTTTTGCACAGGTCTTTGACACCCATCACATATTTGCATCCCAAAGGAGGGAGAAAATGTGCATTATGTCAAAAGTATAGACAAAATTGCTATTTGGGTATTAACTGGGGCTGCTGTTAAGACACTGTTAAGATGTGACAATTATTGATGAAGGAGAAACAAGGACAAAAGAAACCAACTGCCCTGGCACACCTCACTCAACACCAGACTGAATGCCATCATACATCAATATCCCATCACTACAGTATAAATAAATACTTCAACTGGGATGCAGGGATACAATAATTTTCATATGATACAAATAAATTAGCCTTTCTGTTTTTCTGTTTTTTTTTCTTTGCTAATATAATGTTTTTTATCCATCCAGACAAATATATAAAAACAAAAGTATTTTGGGTAATTTTTCAACTATCCTACAATAAATAACATAATTGTGTCAAATGTGGCTGTGTGGAAAATAAATGGATTGTTTATTACAATAACATACCCATACCCACCAATTTGAACTGAATTTTAAAAAATGATTGTATTGTATTGTATCCTAATGTAAAGGAAAGATTGCTATTGCTAGATTACTATAAAAGAAAAAAAATGGAACAGCATATTTGAACTACAGTAATATAAAAACTGCAGTGTCCAAGGCAAGCACATTTGCATGTAGATCTACATCATAAGTCAATAACACAATAATAAATCATCAAATTGCCTCGTCCCCTATTAGTATACATGTGCAGCACAGGCAGCCATAGACCCTGGGGTTATAAGCATGCCATACATATACAGTAATGGGGCAGGCTTGACGGGCTGCCAGCGGTAACTCATAGTTTGGACTATATTTGACAAAATGGCCGATGTCAGCATCAGCAGCATGGCTGCTGGCGGACTCCCAGCTCATAATCCCTAATAGGCTGACAGACCTCATCACCACAATGTTATAAATGGACCCGAGTCCCCATAGCACCATCCACCAAGCGTCACAACTCGTCATTCTGATGTGGCCGTCTAAACCCGTCCCCCCCCCCCCCCCCCCATAACATCTTGTCATTTTTTGTTTCTGTTCTTGGGTATAAAATAAGTATTTACAGTTTAGCAGTCATTGCATCATGACGACTCCTGCTGAGTTCGGTTTAAGAGTCATTTTTGGAAGTGGGAGATTTTTTTGGGCCTCGCACAAGCTTTGACATCTCTCTCAGGATGCTCAGCTGATCCCTTTGGAAAAGACATGTTTTTCCTTCCTGATAAGACAGTTTTAGGAATTCAATCATGATTGCATAACATCACTTAGTTTCTACGTAAGTCTACAGAATGCTTTAACAGTGAGTGAAAGCTTCAGGAGGTTTAAAACCTTTCTACTACTGTAAATATGAAAGTCAACCAAAAGGAACTTTATTTTGTCATGTAAATAGAGCTGTTGTGCATACAGTACTTGGTGATTCAAGTGTCATTGACTGGATATTCATGCCTGTATTTCTTATCATACATCATCTGTGCCTACTAGGAGCTGTCAGAGATATTGTCATCTTGAGATCAATGCCTTCACATACCAAGCCAAAGATGTGAGTAAGAATGCCTGAATGAGTTCCTAAATGACCTTCAAAACGCCTTTTTGGAGGGCAAATGGGTGACAGTAAATGGGTGGTTAACAGGTAGCGGGATAGTAATGGTCTACTTGTATGCCTTTACTTCCAAATCTTGTCTGGGTAACACTTTATGGTAACTGGTACATGTAACAATTAGTAAATGGTTTGTTCATCATGTTTAAAGTATTGTTCCTAAATGAATTCTCATCAGTAAAGCATGCGTATAAACAGTTATGAATGGTTTGTTCATAGTGAATAAGCCTATATCTTAAATATGTTTATAAATTGTTTTTAATACTTAATAAAATTAAGTCATATTTCCATTATTTAACAGTTGTTAAGGAATTGTCTATGGTTTAATCAGTTAGAATGGGTGTGTTAATGATAAAGGAATTTACACCTACATGGCATGCCTTTATGAAAATAATGATTAAACACATGCACTAATAATTAGTTAGGGTGTGGATAGATGTTTTAGAAATCTCTTCCTAATACTATAATTTATGATTAATTCACGAGTTGCAAGTGTTTAGTTAAGGATATCTTGTGAGCTCATCTAAAGACTTTCTATGTCTTTCACACTGTTATAAGTATAAGTATATATACTTTTTTGATCCCGTGAGGGAAATTTGGTCTCTGCACTTAACCCAATCGGTGAATTAGTGAAACACACTCAGCACACAGTGAACACACAGTGAGGTGAAGCACACACTAATCCCGGCACAGTGAGCTGCCTGCTTCAACGGCGGCGTTCGGGGAGCAGTGAGGGGTTAGGTGCCTTGCTCAAGGGCACTTCAGCCGCGGCCCACTGGTCCTTCCGGTTACAAGTCCAGAGTGCTAACCAGTGGGTCACGGCTGCCCACAAAAGCAGACGCCCAACGTGGGGCTGTCTGAAAGCATTTTCTGTTAAGCATTTATTAAGCATTTGTAAACTGTTATTAAATGTTGTGTTCCTTGTTTGTAAAGCATTATTCCTACATTATGTAAAGCATCTGTAAACACAGTTCTAAATGTTTTGTTCATAGTAAATACGCCTATCTACTTTATATTTATGAAATTATCGCTTCATTATTCTGGGCAGAGGTAGTGTAGTGGATAAGGAGCTGGACTAACATGCAGTAGCTTGAAAAGGTGGGCGTTCAATTCCCAGCTTTCACCATTGAGCCCTTGGTCTTTAATTTATTAATTAAAATAATGTAATAATTGAATTTATATTTAATTAATGTGGAATTCACTTTAGATAAAAGTGTGTGCTAAAGGCAAATATAACCTGTACAACTCATTTGTAAATGCTTTGCAATACATAGAAAGTCCTCACTTTAGATAAGCTCACAAAATATCATTAACTAACCACTTGTAACTCCTGAGTTAATCAAGAATTATAGTATTAGAAAGTGGTTTATAAAACATGTATCCACATCCTAACTAATCATCTGTGTATGTGTATGTCACAACTGTTAAATAATATAAATAATACTTAATCAACAAATTATTATTGCATAATTTATTAAGTATTAAAAATGATTTATGAACATATTTTAGATATAGTCTGATTTACTATGAATAAACCATTTATAACAGTGTGTACAAAAGCTTTACTGATGAGAATTGATGTAGGAACAATATTTTACAAATGATGAACAAATGCTTAATAAATTATGAATTGTGTGTAGTTATTATAAAGTGTTACCCTTGTCTGTGTTGGTCTTTGTTGCCATGCAAATATGAATACAAATGCATAAAACAAGAATCATGATCCAACCCTCCCCTGATTCCTCATGCCCATCAGCTCAGCAGGTGCCTCCTGAGTGGTGAGAGGTGGGCACTGACACAGGAGGACAGGCCTTAGCTGGACTGCAGGATGGCTGACAGGCAGGTGGAGTCACAGGGGTGAGATGCCGAACCAGAGATAGTCGGAGGGGGTAGAGAAAAAAAGCCAGCATGATCCCCACTGCCTGTCGCCGTGGCGTCAGAAGCTGTCACAGAGCTGACACCTTCCTGTCCGATTCCCCTACCTCCACTCCCTCCTCACTACCGCCCTGGCAGGTTGAGGGATTCCCTCTCCATCGGCTCTGACAGGCCAAAGGTCTGTGATTTCAATCAGAAACAAGAGAGAGCTCAAGGACGTTCTGTTGTGTCAGATGGATATTTTGAGCACCCAAAATGTTTTCCTAAGGATATCAAAAGAGACTCAGCAGTCTGAGAAGCCAAAACAGTCTGTGACAGTCTGTGAATACCTGAAAAACACACTGACTGTGTACAGTAAGGATCCTAATTCCCAGGCTGATGATAATCCTTTCAATCATATGTGGACCTTTGATCAGCTACTAAGTCTGGGCCTATTGTGGGCCTACTGTCACATGCTTGTCACATGTCCACAGGAGCAGTTAACTAAGGAAATGTAATCAAATGTATACCTTGTCATGTCTTGATTGATTCACTCTCACTACAACAATTGTCTCAGTTTCATCAACAACTCATCATGTAATCAATAGAAATCTAACCAATCACAAACTGGGTAGCCTATTTAAGGGAAGTTCTGTAGCCAGATCCTCCCGCACCACTTTGGTGTGTAGTCATCATCCTCTGAGCTGGTTATGTTAATTTCTCTGATTGTTTTGTATGATCTCTCAAAGTATTCTTTTAGTCTATTTGCAACTTACATGTTATTCTTTCTAGAATTATGTTTGGATGAATAACTTGTTATACCTGACAAATAAATTGTTAAGCTCTGACCCGCATAGCCTTCTTGCGTTTCTTTAGATATCTTCCAGGTTACGGTGTGCCATAAGGAACGGCTAGGATTAGCTTTCGACGCCATAGGAGCTAATCAGTTGAAAGTGGCATGCTACCAGACAAACTGACCATTGTATTGCATTGTGATGGATCGCTGATTTTACTAGTAGTCTGGAATTAGACATCTAAAACCTTAGTACACCCTGAACCCTCTGGACACATGGACACAGCAAAAAAGGATCCTGTTGCAATATACAGTTCTTACTGAGGACTACCAAATACACGATCTTGTTGGCTAATGCCAACACTAATGACATCCTAGCTAAGATCTAATGAACTATTATATATATATATATATATATATTGTAATGGTAAAGGGTCTTGAGGGGTGAGACCCCTCTCTCTTGTGCCTGGTGAGTGAGAGTAGAAAAAACATTACATATGAGCGACGGGCCTTTAGGGGCATCACCAGCCACAGCACTGAAGAGACTTATACACATGCTCAGATTATACACTAACTACCGGTATCTGTTGACATTCTGTAAGGTTAGGGTAAGGGGTAGGGTTTGGCTAAAGTGATGTTGAGTCATTGTTCAACAATAATTTTTAAAGACGACTATCCAAGATGCAAACTAGCACACAGGGTTTGTCCTCACTCACAAAAACTGCTCTGTGCACTCAGACGTAACTCTCTGCTACGCCTGGATCTGGGTATCAGCCCACTTGTATGTCTCATAGTATTGCATGTCTGTGAAAGCTCATATCCAGTGTAAAATACATTTCATCACAAGAGTCATCTGCATTGATATGAATGTTGCCTCTTATGTCTCAGAGTAATAAGAATGCTTCCGTGTACCAAAATGAAAGTGATCGAATGTGAGCTGATGATGATGATTAAACTAAGCCCTGCTTTAATTATTCGCACAAGAATCTTTGGGCACAATGCAAGCACGTGGCCTCAAAGTGTCACTTTGATTTAGATGTGATGGAGTATATGAGGCGATGATCCAAAGATATCCCCCTCCCCACTGCATGTTACTTCTGTGATCTTGAGATCTCGGTATGGGCGTAGCTTACTGTAACTCTACGCAGCTGAGTACAGATTGAAGCACACAACCACTTCACATTCATTTGAGCTCTTATTGGGTCAAGGCCATGTGTACAGTATGTGACTAAGATGTACACTTGCCTTGCCTGCCTTCTTTCCATCTCCATCCTCAGAGGGATGAGTGTGCTTCAGCTCACTGGATTCTTAGAGGAAAGTTAACATGCAAGTGAAATCATTTTAGTATATCCTCTTGGAAATAGCTCAAACGTGTACAGAAATTGTAAAACATTGTATAGTAATTATGGAGGATTTTCAAACCAGCTTTTCATCAAATGGCATGTGGAGGTAAACTGATTTTTATGTTGTAGCCATTGCCTGCATTGTATTTGTACATAGTTCATTGGATCAAAATAACATTATCACAAAAAACATGATTCACATTGACTAATATTTGTACTGAATCCTGACATTTGTTACTATTGAACTGGGACTGGTGGAATTTGGGATACCATGGCCAACCTCTATGGTCTCCTCCTGTGGTGCTCTGAATGAGTTTACACGGAGGTTCATCTGCAGATTACTCAGACATGTACTGGCTCTATGTGCAACTGAAGCTTGCTCCTGTGGGCAATGGGAGGTGTCACGTGTGTGCATCAGGCAACGAGGCTTGAGTAAGGATCAAACTGACCCATGACTCTGGAGGGGGTTTCCTTTGAGCTGCTGTTCAAAGGGAAAATTACTCCGATCATAAGCCATCTGAGGACTGGGGATACAAAGAGTTGTTAGGAATTGCGTAGGAATTACATATCATGCTTGATTTGAAAATCTCCTTTATACCATAATGGAGATTTCCAATGGTTCTACTATTATGCATGCACAGGGTATGAATATTGGCTGCTTTGAAGTAGAGTGAGAAAAGAGAAGCTCTTTTAGTAGCCTAAGCTACAGACATGAATAGAAAAGTAAAATCAAACCTCAGAATAGGGTATTTCATAAAAATCACGGATGCATCTCTTTCACTGTAAGTATCTGTGAAAGGGTAATCCCTCCTTTTCCCAACCCTTCCCAGAACATTTAAACTATTTCTCCTACAGACAAACACTGAAACACCCTCACACTTTCACTTCCTGGTTGGGTAATTGGTGCCCTGATTGGGTAAGGGAAAGTGGCAGAGTTGTGTGGGGTTAGGTTATGTGTTCCATGTTATTTATTATTTTATGTTCCAGTGATGTGATTAGTATGTATGTATAGTTTTACTGTCATTATCATTTATGGTGGAATGTACAATATTTTGTGACGGCCTGCTGGCTTGGCCTGCTTCCATGTCTGTCTTGTCTGTTCTGTGTTGCAGTGGGCGTGGCCGCAGCTCATCAATGGGATTGGGGACACCTGGGCCCGGGTGTTCCACATCTTCTTAAACCTGCCGTTCCCCTTGTTCCAGGGGGCACCAATTTGGACATTTTCACTTAGGGGTGTACTCACTTTTGTTGCCAGTGCTTTAGACATTAATGGCTGTGTGTTGAGTTATTTTAAGGGGACAGTAAATGTACACTGTTATACAAGCTCTACACTGACTACATTTCTTCAGTGTTGTTGTCCCATAAAAAGATATAATAAAATATTTACAAAAATATTGAGGTGTAACGTTACTCACTGTTGTGAGATACTGTATATAGTGCACAAATATTATGGCTTTGACAATAAAGAGTCCTCCATTGCATGTTTTTTTTTTCATCTCAGAACATCTCCCATTCATTTTGGGGTTATGAATGCTTTACTTTGTTATCAAGTATTATCTTTCATCAGACGTTTTTTATTTGTTTTCTTTTTAGGCACATCTGTTCCAGCAGAAGTAAATCGGAAATCATTACTCATGAGTTGGGCAATGGCTTTCACTGTTTCTATACACCAATTAGACAGGGACATGCCATTGGCTCCCTCAGCCTCAGCCTCTCTAGGATGCATTCAGCCAATAAAACTCACCAACATGCTGGTCACATACAGCTCTTTTGTATCCCCTCCACCTTGACATGGCCCCACCTGATTACTCTCATAAAACATTTCCTTCCCTGCCTTTTTGGTATTCATAAGCTGTTGTTAGCCATGACGACTTTCCTCCCATTGGGGGGTATACACTTTGTAGATGTCGTGAAAAATGTTGATCTTGAACAGAGGGCTGCTGTTAAAGCCAGGGCCATTTGCTAAGCTTGACACACTCAAATGCAACGGCAAGAATTGTCGTTAGGTCTCCCTGCTGTGAATCCTCCACACAATCTCTGATAAAGGACTTTATGAGAGAGAGCGCGGCTAACATTAGCATTCATTTTTATTGAATCATTCAGACCTAATAGTGTTTTGATGGCTGTTGCCAAAGTTTGGTAAATACATGGGGGGGAGCACAAAAACAGAAATCTATTCAAATAGCAAAACAGTTTCTCTTTCAAGAGGATATCACAAGAGAGGCCTTGTCTCTGCCTCCCTCAAACAGAAGCTTCCAGTGTGGATATTTCTAAAGGTGAGTGTCTTTTTTTATTCTATTTTTCTACGCTTCCCAGAATAAAAGCAAACGTCTGCTCCAACCCCTTTTTTCCCTGTTCCCTCCTGAAATATTTATTCCAGAGACATAGACAAACAGAGCTGACGTTGCTCTCCTATGAAAATGTAGTGAAAATGGGTCATGATTTTTTCATGCATTTCGTCTGCCATGCCACCATCAGGTCCTCCATCAGCCATATGAGACAGTGGAAAGAGCCAAAGAGAGTGAAGAGTCTGGAATGGACCCTACCTTCCCAGGTGTGCCTCTGGTCTGAAGTGTTTTTATCCACGAGACGGAACATACACATCTCGTAGCGAGAGTGTGCGGTGTTTCTTTGTGATGATAAGCTGGGAAAATGTGCAATGGCTCGCAGTGCCATCGATCACCTTGCTGGCACTGTCAGGATGCTGACTGAAAAGATGCACAGGGAGAGACAGCTCGAGAAAGAAGACATTCCACAGCTCATTAAAAGTCAGAGGAGAGAGAAAGGGAGAGGGAGAGAGAAAGTATGTGAGGTCGGATAGCACACATAATCTGTTTAGGTGGCTACACTGATACCTAAAGGAGTTACCCTGTCAGGAAACACAGGACTATACTTAATTCATTAATAATATATGCTCCTCTCTCTCTCTCTCTCTCTCTCTCTCTCTCACACACACACACACACACAAACAAAAACACACACCAGCACCAATCTCAGCATAACCTTAGCTACTCAAACTGTCATCATGAGTGTTTCACCAGATTCTTTTTACAGCTATTGCCTTTCAAGGTGAAACGGAATCGCTGACTCCGAGGACAGAATGCTTAAGAAATAAGCAGGTGTCCTGCTTGTGTTTCCAGCTCATTTTCTTTTCTGCCCAGTCTGCCGTCTCTTTGGCCCATATGAAAAGCAGGGGGCGTCCCTTATGACAAATGAGGAGGAGGAGGGCTGAACTCAGTCATGGGAGGGCGAGAGGACTGAGGATTTTAGTCTAGTCCCACTGTGGAGCTCTGGGTTGAAAGCAGAGAGATGACCAACGCGGTGATTTCAGCAGGGTGATCAAAAGAGAGCAAATTGAGACGTGGGCGGGAAAGGGACAAGGGTGGGTAACTGCTCTCTCTGAAGCAGGGTACCCCCAGAATTGTCAGACCTAAATTTAAGACTTTTTAAGACCTTTTTAATACCACTTCAGATGAAATTTAATACCTACATCGCACCCATTCGGATAGAATAAATAATATTAAAGGTAAGATTAAACCTCAAATAATTACTATTTACAAGTGTTTGAACATGCCAACATGAACATGACAGCAGTGCAGTGGCAACGCAAAGCTTTGTCGCGGTAGTAACGTGACTGAATGTCCCGCTTCATGGACAAATTTACACGGAACCTAGTTGATTTCAGGGGGGGGGAAAATCGTTTGACTGAACTTTTTTCAGGCGATAAGTCATACGTTGTTCATATCTACCTATAGAGATAGCACCCCTTTTGCGGTCACGACCTATTGTTTTTTAATGTACAAAAAGATGCAAACAGCAAAGTAAAGCACCAAATAAACACCATAACGAGGCTACAGGGTACTAAGTTACTATGTAATTAATGCCACCTACAGGTGAATGCATAGAACATAACAATCCTATGGTTTGTGTACCCTGTAGCCTCGTTTTAGCCGCCAATGGCCGCCATGTGAATAAGGCGAATTGAGAGTGTTCTTGATTGAGATTGAGTTTTCCTGTTGAACAAAACAATATTTCAATACCATCCCTGACCATTGCTGATAAGCCATTGCTGTTCTTTTCTACTGCAGCAATGTTGTAGCAAGGCTTTAACTTACACTTATTTAATTACTTCAGGCCAAAAGTGTTTAAAGGGGAGATTTTTTTCTTGTTACTATGCAATTCAACACTAAGTAAAATCTATAAAATCAAGTTTGCAAGACTCATCAAAGTAATGAATCAGAACAGTCTAGATATTGTTCATATTTCCATTTGTTGCCTCATCTGCATTTAATGAAAACATGGTAATTTTGAGTTTTACAGACAACTCAAGTTTTCCAATGAGCAGCAATACTGTGTGCGCTCATGCAGGAGGTCTGCGCATCTGATGACGACAATCGTGTTGCGCTATGAAAGAACATGCGTAGCCTATTTTCTGAGCGCAAACACGGTCAGCCATAGATAAACGTAGCCTATCTCTGTCGTGGTGGCTAGTTGCACCAGGTAGGGAAGATGTCCTGAAGTGCAAGAACGTTAACCTTATGGCGGTCTTCTGATTGTTGGCGTGCTAAAACATTTTCCTATTGCATCCATGAACAATTTTCTTGCAGCAAACCGCGCAAAAGCAAACCCCTGGCACTTTATTTTTTTACACCATGGCTTGTTAGTTCTCCCCCGTTTCCAACAGCCGCCCATCTCCATTTATTTTTTAACTTTTGACCTGTGCCTTCCTTTATTGTTGTTTATGTAAAGCACATTGATGTTTATGTAAAGCACATTGAATGACCTCTGTGTATGAAATGCGCTATATAAATAAACTTGACTTTAGCAAGGCATCCATGACAGCTAGTGGCCTTGCCAAATAGACACACACAAAACATGACGCTAATATGCGAGGTTCTGGTAGGCCTACTGGTTATGGTTTTGTGCTATACATTAATAATAGCAAAAGTTGACTATTTTAATTGCATGGTTATTTTTTGTCAACATACGCTCACAACCTAGTGTCGTTAAAATGAGGCCTAAGCTAAATAGGCTACAAGGCTATCTGTGCGTCACAAACACGACTGACCCCCTTACTCAACAGTTCGCGATATTTTTATTTTATGTTAACATGCTCAGTCAAAACCTTCCTCGCAAATTGTGAAAACAGACAGGATAGGCATAGGCTACGGTTTATATTGCGTCGCTTTACACATACTGTTAGTTCCATTGATCAAAAACTGTAACAATAATAGTAGGCTACATCGGGTGGCAGCAGGCTATCTGTTCAAGTCATAGGTGACACCCAAAATGAATGACCTCCCCTGACAAGAGTTCGCGATAGTAAGAAATTGTCTAGGCTACATTGATGCACGGAAAGAACACAGCATCCAAATTAGCACATAGAGCTCACAATATCATAGACCTCCGTGGAAAAATTCCAGACTTTGAGGTGAAATTCAATACTTTTTAAGGCCTTAATTTAGGAAAATAAAATGTAATACTTTTTAATACTTTTAAGACTCCGCGGGTACCCTGTGAAGAGAGAACACGTATGCGTATGTCTGTCTGTAGACGCTAGAGACACATACCCTCATCCAGATGACCAGCGAGCACCAGGCGACGCCGGGAGAGAGGCAGGAAGAGGGTATACCGCTAAGATTAGACTTGTCATCTGGGACATGAACTGGAGAAATCATTCAAATTCAGTCAAGCTATTGATGGGGACACTAAAATCAATATTGTGCAAGGTCAAACGTGTTTCTAGGATGTTCTATAAGTTTAATGTATTTCAATTCATCTTCAATTGAAGCATTTAAGTAAAAGTATAGGGAAAATACAGTATGTCGTCAGCAAAAGCAGGGAAGTTTCAAGACTTATGAATGTCTGAAATGGAAAAAAAGTATTTTCATCATTGGCTTCACATTTAGATGATAATTTGAAATGAGTAGATTTCCATAGAGGAATCCCATTGTGCCCACTACTAATAGGTGTATAATGTGGCAGAGCTATTCTTATTCTTACCTCAGCTGGAAGGAAGATGAGCAGTAGGAGGCATATGGTAAGTACAAGGGGGACAAAATAAGTGCACTCGCAAACGTTCTTTCTCAAAAGATCAAACTGAACAAAGACGATACCTGGCACAAAGAGGGGCCGTTGGCAGTTGAGAACGTAATGGCCTTTCATTGTCGACTAAGCAGAGAAATCCAAAGCACATCGTGTTAAAGGAAGAAATATAGAAATATATACATATAGAAATAAACATATACATACATATATACATATACACAAATACATACATACACACACCTACATACACATACTGTATATAACACATATACATACACATACATAATATAAAAAAAAGAAAAGAAAAAGGAAGGGGGGAGGGGTGATCGCCTTCTTCTTTCAAAATGTTGTTAATAACACAGGGGTCCGTCTCTTTAGAAGTTTGTCCCCCTGGAGCCTCAGTTTATGGGTTATGTCCTCCATTCTATAGAGCTCCCACACTCGCTCCTTCCACCACTGAAGTGTTGGAACAATTGGCTTCAGCCAATTTACAGTGATACCCTTAATGGCTGCAGCAAGAAGGATTTGCAGAAGGTATACAGTATATCATCTCTTCGTTCAAAGCCATCAGGGGTGACTCCCAACAAAGCAACCAACGGATCCTTGGGGATCTCTATATTAAAAATATCGACCAATGCTGTGTAGATATCATCCCAGTATTTTTTAAGCTTCCCACAGGACCAGAAGGTGTGGACAAAGTTTGAGTCAGTTTCTCCACAATTCCTCCAGCAGCAACTTGTTGCTGAGGAACTATATTTTCCTGTTATGTGTGGAGTTCTAAAGTATCTTGCTACCATTTCCACTTGAATTCTCTCCAGCTATTGGAGGAAGTTACTCTGTGCACTTCAGAACAGATGTTAACCCAAGATTCCAGGGAGATATCTTGCCCAAGCTCCGTCTCCCATTTTGCTTTGATATACAAGGTATTGTGTGGTTCCATAGTCTGGAGACAATTATAAAGACAGGAAATAATTTTCCTACTATATTAACCTAGTTGAACCTTGATGAAATACTGTTCTATTGCAGATGGTGAGCGAATATTCTCAACCTCTTTGTGTTTATTAAGGAACTGTCTGATTTGAAGGAACCTGAAGAAATCAGTGTTTGGAAGCCCAAACTCCTCTGCAATCTGGGAAAATGACTTTATGTTATTGGACTGAACTAGTTGGTGGATGTAAATAAGTCCATATCTAGCCCAGTGTTTGAACCCTGCATCTAGTGGAGTAAAATTGGGAGTGTTTTTTATTGTAGATAACGAGGATATGAGGCTATATTTTTTTGTTCTGTATTTCTCTCCAGATTAAGGCACAAATGTATTCTACCGGATTTCAATGATATGTTGGAGAAAGATATCTGTTGAAGTGTATACTCACATTGTAACATTTCTATATCTAACCACCTAGTTGAGGTGCCGTTAATGATCCAAGCAACCATGGGCTTTAGTTGTGCAGCCCAAAAATATAATTTTAGGCATGGTAAAGCAAGTCCCCCATCAGGTTTAGGGAGCTACAGGGTTTTAAGTCGTATCCTGGGCCTCTTACCCTGCCATATAAAGCGGGATATCAAACGGTCCAACATACAGAATACTGGTTTAGGTATGGGAATGGGGAGCATCTGAAATGGGTACAGTAACCTTGGAAGAACATTCATACGGATAGATTCTATTCGTCCCACCAGGGACAAGTAAACCGAGTACTTTTGACACCCATACAAGCTCCCACTCAGTGAAGCTACCACCTCTGAAAAGCTCTTAGCAACAGCAATATGCTAATGTGAGCATGAGCTTGGGATTCAGGAATGTTTGGCAAGAGCTTCTGGTTCCCACGAAAATTAAGGGCATATTTCTCCTCTGAGAAATCCTTCAGGCTAGTCTTACCCAGTGACCCCCATGGTCATACTGATACCGTTGATTTAATTTTCACTAGCTGATAGCTGATCGTCTCTCTGAGCCTCTTTGTGTATGAATTCATTATCAATAATCATCTGAATCATTCTCAGAAAAGACCTCCCACAGAGATCAATCCACACAAAGTGTGAGCTCTCATTATGCCTTGCATAGTGAACAGTGTGTATGGGCAGTAGGTGTGTGTGTGCGTGCATGTGTGTGTGTGTATGTGTGTGTGTTTCCTTAGACATTCCCCATGTATTGAATGTAATGCAATAGTAAGAACCTCATTAACAGTGAACTCCCCTCATCATGGCCTTCTGACAGTGAACAGAATCTTTCAGGTTTACTTCAGCCATCTCATCCGTTGATCAGGTTACAGGTGATAACTTTTTACACCCACTATGTGTGTGTGTGTGTGTGTGTGTCAGTGTTGCGCGGGTTTGGTCACAAGCGGCCCGCGGTCGCCCGATATTTTAATCAACCCGACCGCAACTCGGACCGCGAATATTAATTAGGACAAAATTATACCCGACCCGCGAATTCAACCCGCTTATTTACAAAATGTGTGCTTTTGGTTATAGGCTGCATGCAGTGTGACAGTAGGCCATTTCTGTAAAAACAAACTAATTTATTTACGAAACTTGATGCAGTAGAACTACACGCAGTAAGCATGCAGGACATAATGTTTGCGCAGGAGAAAGAATGAGAATAAGAGCGCAAGCACGCACGCAACGCACAAAGGATAAGAACACTAGGATAAGATTTGAAGGCCATGGACATACATCTTTCTTTCGAAAACAGAAATGGTGAGGCGAGGTAGGCAAGAGAGATACATTGCTGGTCAAAACGTTAGCGTAAGAACTGGTTTATAATGCTGAATGAAACACAAAGCTTTACTAAAGCACATCCACTGTTTAAAGTCACAAACACAACGAACTAAGGTAACTTTTATGCATGCGCGAACCTATACATACCGGTAGATATGGCTGTGTAGTCTGTGCCATAACATTTATTCCTGCAGGCTGCCCGTTTTGGCTGTCATACTTTTAAATGGCTTCGCAAGAAGTAGGCCTAGACCATAACCATAGCCTATATCGCTTTTCCTGAAGGGGTGTCTTTATTATTTTAACTCGCGTCTTGCTTCTTTACTGTTGACTTTACTGTATTGATGCTTTACTGTATTGATGCTAGCTTTCTCGTGATATTTTAAGTAGGCCTATTTGTAGAAAATATATATTTAATTAATTTTAACTGACCCGCCCGCAAATGACCCGAATATCATTAAAATATTTTGTTTATGACTCATAACCGCGGGTGACCGCGGTCATCCGCGGCCGACCGCTTAATTTCGGGCAGACCGCGCAACACTGGTGTGTGTGTGTGTGAGTGAAAGAATACTTGTGTGTGGTAAATTAATCTGCAATAGTGGGCTGGCAATCACTGGCCTCTTTTTATTTGTAAAAGAGACCTCACCAAACTGTGTGCAGAGAGTGTCCATTAGCACTAATAAATCTGCCCTCCTCCAGCGTTAAAACACCCTGGCTCTTTATGTTCACCGCGCGGCTAAGCAGGTGCTGGGCATGCTTTATGGCCCCCTGAATCCTGCTTTTTTGTCATGCAGGGCCAGATTTACCCTCACCTATGTGTCTGTCACCTCCTCACTATGCCAGATTGATGGCATCATCATCATCATCATCATCACATGACACCCCAGCATGTCACCCCAGCAACAGCTGTCCACCTTCCCTTTGCTTCTTAAGGGCTGTTCACACCAAGAACGATAACTATAATGATAACATACATGAACATTTATGAAGGTTCATTTAGGCATCCAGGTGATAGTAGCTCTTTTAAAAAGTTTAATTTTAACAATGGACTAAAAGGTATAGAAGGTACAAAATGTTTCAGTGTTCATCCAAGTAATCAATGCTACAGGAAGTCAGAATGCCACAGTTACTTCCTGTAGCATTGATTACAATTGATGATGGTGTTTGGATGAACACCGAAACATTTTGTACCTTTTATACCTTACAATCCAGTGTTAAAATGTAACTTTTTAAAAGAAAGTATAATGATAACAACAAAAAAGTATCGTTCTAGCTCATATACATGATGACATTCAACCATAAACTATATCGATAATGACATGAGGAACAATATTGTTGGGGATCACTTTCAGAGCGATTTTGAAACTGATAAAAAGCAGAATCCATCAAATGTTAGCCATCTTATTCATCAACACTCAATGTTCCTTACCGTTGGTCAGTTTGGACGCTTTTATCGTTGTAGTTATACAGTTACCTTTTTGTAGTTATACAGTTACTTTTATAGTTATCGTTCAAAGTGGTTTAGAGTGAGTTTATAAGTGGAGGCGGAAGGCCTTGAGGGAAGCTAATAATGTTACATGAGGCATATAGGCGACTAGTCATTTGACTCTAATTAGTGTCAATATATACATACTAACTGCAAGCATAGCATAATTTTAGATTATTTTGGCTTTAAGTGGAAGGATAGGCTGTGTGACAAATAGTACAAAAATCACAAGTTGGCATTTAAATGAAAAGTTAAATTAATCTGCCACAGAACATAATCTCGTGACCTTCAAGCCTTTCACAGCCAACAGACTCTCCAACAACTTCAATTCTGTCCATGCATAAAACATGATTTCAGACCTTCACCCACGCAGTGATCTCGCCTGTACCCCCCGGCCACCCACACGCCATAAGCACCGATTGAGACCAAAATGAATCTGTCAGCTGGGCACAGCCACCATGTGCTCTCCCTAATAAAGAGGACACGTTGGCTGACTTGCCAGGAATACAAACCAACATGAGTTGTAATGCCTAAAACAAGCCTCATGCCTTACATCTCACATCTTATTAAGCAACCACCACCACCACCCCCACCACCCGACACATGCTCAGGCCTCCTGTCTGCAGACCGTATCTGCTACCGCAACATATCCCCATCTTCCAAAGACACATGGAGCTTCATCACGTTCCTCATCTACAGATGGCACTAGAATAATATGGCAGTAGGTGTGTATCCATAGTAACGTAGCACATGGGCAAATAAGAAAAAAGATTTGCTGGATAAAAAAAGTACAAAGAGCGACCTCCATAATTATGTCTCAAGTGCTGGTGATGAGATTAAAAAAAAACATTGGCACCAGCACAACCGACTCTATGCATTTGTTTAACAACTTTGATAAAGCAAAAGTTATGCTGAAGATCATTGGATCATTGGTCATTGGACAAGTAGGCACTATACACAACCATATGGCATATGCCGTGTGGACCATAAACATCATGGCTTGCTTTATTGCCTATTTGTGAGAATGCCAATTGCGTGTAATTAGGTTACATGTAATCTTAATTACTATCAGACTTTTATGGAATAGTGGATGAATGCAGAGCTACAGTAAAATCAATTGGACATTATGGACACTGCTTTGCTGCAAATCTGAGCAACCTTGAAATGTAAAAATTCTTTACATTCCTACTAAATAAGTAGATCCTTTCACATGTCTAGTCGTAATTTCAAAAGCAATCACTTCAACTATTATTCATTTTTAGGGCCATTAGCCTTTCCATTTGCCATGAAAGAAAACAACCATCACCGTAGCAATAATGAGAGTAGCCTACTTCAGTATGAAGACATACCGCATCAGCTGTTTTACACATAAGGTTTGAACAGGAAATGAGGAGTCTGGAATTGCTATTTTTGTTTCTTTGTTTGCTGTCTTTTGTAATTTTATCTGTTATGGATGGTTCTACATGGAGGTATTTACATTTACATGGAGTCAGAACTATGAAGGCAATTCTCTACAAAAACAGTTAGGGTTTTCCATAGTAATTCCTGAGGAGATAGCAGTTGAGTTTCGTTGTCCTGTTAGTTGAATGTCTGGTAACACTCCATAATAAGGTGCCATAATAAATAGCAAACTAGTAATTACCTAACCCTTTGTTAATATTTGTTAATTGTTATTAAAATATCTATTTGGCACAATTTAATAGTTTTTTAATCATTAATTAAATATTAGTTGTTTGCATAAAATCTGTATGTTAATGTTTTAGCAAATCTATTAACTAATATTGTATTAATATGTGTTAATAGTTAACTAAATGTCTTTTTGGCACTAATTAACAGTTATTTCTTGCATCATTTAAATGTTAAATGTTTATTTGCAAACTATATGTAAATAGTAATAGAGTTAATGACTTATTATTTAACTAATTGTTATTAAACTGTGCTTCTGCCTATCCAAATATGAACCGCTCTCCATAGGACCCTTACAATAGATAGATAGATAGATACTTTATTGATCCCCAAGGGGAAATTCAAGGAAAAAACACGGAGCTACCTTGACATGCTGCCACTTTTGTCGGTGCCGGAACCGCTTGCAATAAAGTTGGTTAAGCTTAATTAATATATTAGTAGTATATAGCTATAAGCGTGGGGCCCCTTATAATAAAGTTGGTTAAGCTTAATTAATATATTAGTAATATATAACTATCAGTATGGGGGACCCTTATAATAAAGTTGGTTAAGCTTAATTCATATATTAGTAGTATATAGCTATCAGTGTGGAGCCCCTTATAATAAAGTTGGTTAAGCTTAATTAATATATTAGTAATATATAACTACCAGTATGGGGGACCCTTATAATAAAGTTGGTTATGCTTTATTAATATATTAGTAATATATAACTAGTCAGACGGTGAAGGGACTGAGACCAAAACTGGCTTATCACATTTATTCCTTTAGGACAAGTTAAAACAAAACAACAAGTAGTTGAATGGGCTATATTACATGCATCATTCCTATACCATCACTGTCAGCCCTACTAGCAAGGGAGACATGCGACATGGAATGTTCAGGTGCACAGAACGACAGTTTATTAATATTCTGAGACTCACTAAACACTCACAGACGTAGACCATACGGAGGTAATGCATAAACATAATGCTAAACTAAATGTACATTCATTTCCTGCTATACTGAATTGCACTTTCCATGCACACTAAGCTAAACTACACTGAATGCATGGAAAGTTGCTAGCGGAGTTTACAGCTAGTCACGTTAGACTCAGTGTGTATGAACTCATGGTCATAATGAAAACATTAATAAACGTTCTCTAAAAAAATTGCACCCAAATCTTAACAATACATGTAAAGTAACATAATACAGGTGGTATATCAAAGTTTTCAACTTAAACAACATTTTACAGTTACAAAAAAAAATAAAAACAAAATGGGGAGAGCTTTATACAGTCAACCTACGCAATGCAAAGCATACCGCTTCTGATCGGCTATGGCAACAATACAAGGACAAAACGCAGCAGAACTGCAGTATAGCGTTTCTCCAAAGGGGGCTCCAAAACACCAATCTCAATAAAGCTGCTAAAACGGCGAAAATCACATACAAACACTAAACTACATTTCTAACTCTGTTACACCCACCTCCCCTGAATTTCACCAAATTCAAGCAGCAACCAAATAGTACTTCCAAAGACAAAGAGTACACTACTTTCAAACACTAGACAGAGAGTCACCAATTACAGGACAGCCAACCACAGAGGTATCCAATAAGGATGAAGTGGAAGAAGAGGAGCGCAAACTCTCACACAACCAACACTGGCAGTAGGGTGCCTTATACACCCCACAAGACCATAAAGCCATAAACCATAAATTCCATAAATTATCCACAAAGCTAATCAGACAAGCTAAATAAATAATAATATGTCATTAACTTTTATATTAGCATATAGTTTGTAAATAAACATTTAACATTTAAATGATGTAAGAAATAACTGTTAATTAGTGCCAAAAATATATTTAGTTAACTATTAACATATATTAATACAATATTAGTTCATAGATTTGTTAAAACATTAACATACAGATTTTATGCAAACAACTAATATTTAATTAATGATGAAAAAACTATGTTATATTTATTAATTGTATATATAATATTTAATTAATGATGAAAAAACTTGTGCCAAATAGATATTTTAGTAACAATTAACAAATATTAACAAAGGGTTAGGTAATTACTAGTTTGCTATTTATTATGGCACCTTATTTTGGAGTGTTACCGAATGTCTTGCTGCAGCCAACAATTATAAATGAGAACCATATATCAAAATAATTTATCTTTTACAATGTATTTAAAAGCAAGTTTACATTCCATAATCAAATTTTTTTGTTGTGAATGCAGTCTACCAAACATTTGATTTTGGGAATGAATTCATGGACAGTTTCCACTACACTGAAATGTCAACTTAGTTGATTTTGTATGAAACACAAAAAGACCAACATTTGCTCAGACTTTGATAGTTAGTCCAAAAAGGCAGTTGGACTTTGTTCTGTGTTTTCCTGGCACCTTTCTTGATATCTCAGGATGAATGCTTGTGCATCCACCTAGTTTTCTCTCTGGTTCTGGGATGACTCGGCTGTCTATCAGCCCAAACAATCTGCCCAAGCTATCATCTGGCCAGGAGGGAGGATTTCTAGCACAATCAATATGCCCCCCCAATGCCAGATGCTTCAGGTCAAATCTAAAATGTCCAAGTCAAGATTTGAGGCAAACAACGGAAATCTCAAAGACAAATATGGCCGACCTCTCAAAGTCACAAATAAAAAGTAAAACATTCAGGGACATGGTTGTGATTTATGGTTGTTATTTAATAAAAACAATTTAATGGTATAATCAAGCAATAAACTTATTTAATTATTCATGACAACTGCTTGCTTAGTTAATTGTGTGTGTACATTTTTAAGTTTTCATCAGTGGAGGAAGGGATAGTTGCCGGTGTGGCTTCCAGACATGTAGTATGTTAACATTTCTATTCACAGACATCAGTTATTATAGCTGTAAAACTTATCTATTAAATTGATATTTTCTGAAGTGTGTGTGTGTGTGTGTATGTGATGGGGATGCTGGAGATGAGGGGTCTAAAACAACCTCTGGCCAAATGCAAATGGCTGGTGGGAAACAATCGAGACACAGATGGCAAAAGGGTATGTTTGGGCAATGGGGATTTTTTTATTTTATTTCAGCTTGTTGGCAGCATTGCAGCCGTTGACAAATTGGTTCCCTTGGGTCACTAGACACTGTCATTTGTAGCCGCAGTTGACACCAGTCCATCAGGGGGGAAAATATGCCTGGGAGCAAAAATGCTTCCGCTGCATCTTCCATAACTGTCCGTCCACCTTATGGTCCAGAGAGGAGATGGCAGAGGATCAGCCATCTCTATGGAGACGATTGTAATAGAGACCCAATCATCCACCGCCACCCACTCCCCCAGGTACTCGTCTCCTTATGTGATCTCTAGCGGGGCTCACCCTGAATCCAAAGCAACTGATTACTTTCCCTATCAATCCACTTACAATGTCAGTTGAAAATGTGTTACCAAATTGCATTTCTGTTCCTAATTCATGCAAGGTTTACAAGTATTGGCATTATGGTAAAAAATGAGGTTTATGCTTTTTATATGTAAGCTCTGGATGAAAAATATCTCAAATTATGCAAATGAAAGTTGCCAATTAAAAAGCAAACTCATGTATTTACAGTTTTTCTCAGTCGCTTTGTTGCTATTCTCACATCACTATTAACATTTCCACAGCAGTTAGTGCATTTCTCAAAACAATTAGTGCAAACTGCAAAACCTAGTTGATAACCTGCAAAAGCACGTCACTTGCTCAAAATGGATAGTTCATTCCTCAAAAGCAAGTATTTATGTCAATGAAAGTGCCAGTGTCATCAAAATGAAAAGTCTTGTCGCCATCGTTTATGAACAAGATAGTCAAATGGCTTTGTCATGTTTTCATTATGACAGTTCTCTCAGTGTTTTCCAATGCAAAAAAAAGGTCAGAACTCGGTGACACTACCTGAACATGCTCAAGACAGCACTATACAGTACATGTACAGCCATTTGAAAACTACAGTAAAGTTACACATTGCTGTAGTTAGGGGAGTAAGTGAGTACAAGACACTGAATACGTACATTTTTACTGTATGCTCTTTGCAATTCTACAGCATTGTGACAGAATTTGATAACTAGTTCACCAATTTTGTATGTAATGACTCAAGCAATGAAATGAAGACTATTCGTTTTATTGGGAACGACTATTCAGTATCCATAAGTATAGTTAATTTTGACTGACATGACATAAGCAAATGATAATGTTAAAAAACAGCAGAGAATTGTATGAAAGCAACTGATACATGTCCAAAAGCATTTGCAATTTGTTCAGAGGAAGGAGAAATTGCTACTATGATGTGCACAAATGACTAAATGTTGTGGAGGTTGAACTAATAGTTATGAGAATTTTAATTCTGATCTGAGAAAAGCACCAAAGCGACTGAGAAAAACTGTAAAAAATAACTCATGATCAAGTAATGCACAATGCATCCAGCTGGGGAAACAGGCTAAACCTGTACAGATTCAACAATGGGAGATTCCATCTGGTTATCAATACTGATACATTCATCATATTGGTCAAATCTTGGGTTGAATGCAGCCCAATAACACATTCCTTATATCAGAAGTCGTTCCCCTGAACATGAGTCCCCTGAATATGCGTTAATTTAATTTTTTTGAAGGATCATGTTGAGGATGCAGCTTCAAAGCATTAAAGAAAAAGGCGGATAGCACTGTTAAAAGCTTCTTAGATCAACCCACATATCCAGTGATATGACAAATTTCAGAACAGTAAATTGCTTGTTTTCTTCCCTTGTTTCCAGGCTGCCAGACAATATAAACCTGTATCCGTGGAGACAAAAGCATCAAGTGTCAGAGATTGTATTCAGCATTATTCTCAGGAGTTGTATTCAGATGTGTTTCTTTAGATGTGAAAAACTGTATTCTGTTACTCACATAATATATGAGGTATGCATTCTGTTACTCACATATGAGGTATGTATTCTTTTACTCATAAACATGTATGAGGTATGCATTCTGTTACTCACATAATGTATGGGGTTCTGTATTCTGTTACTCACATAATGTATGAGGTATGTATTATATTACTCACATAATGTATGAGGTATGTATGAGGTATATATTATGTTACTTACATAATGTATGAGGTATGTATTCTGTTACTCGTATAATGTATGAGGTATGTATTCTATTACTCACATAATATATGAGGTATGCATTCTGTTACTCACATAATGTATGAGGTATGTATTCTGTTACTCACATAATATACGAGGTATGTATTCTGTTACTTACATAATGAATGAGGTATTCTGTTACTCGTATAATGTATGAGGTATGTATTCTGTTACTCGTATAATGTATGAGGTATGTATTCTGTTACTCACATAATGTATGAGGTATTCTGTTACTCATATAATGTATGAGGTATGTATTCTCGTATAATGTATGAGGTATGTATGAGGTATGTATTCTGTTACTCACATAATGTATGAGGTATGTATTCTGTCATCTTCTCTCATGTCTGTTTCTCATGTCATCTCTAGATAGACAGTAATAGTCACAGGCACTGTACCACTACACACTTCCTCAATCCCAGGCATCATCTAGGGACCACACTGCCAAATCATGTTACTTTTAAATAGCACATTGTAGTTTATTATAAATCAATAAACTAAATTAATAAATAACCTTCCCATAAACATGTTACTAATTCAAATCGTATTGAATATGATCACTATGATGCTTATTATTATTCTGATAATTACTTAATAAAAAGTAACATAAAAAACTATTAGTTACATAGTAGTTAATTTAGAGAGTTGCATTATGTAAGGCATAATGTATAGAACGCCGGTCATTATTGGGAAAATAGGTCCCGACAGGGCCCCGACGTTCAGCGGAGAGGTCTTGTTCCGCCCTGAAAGGACTTATTTTCCCAATAATGACCGGCGTTCTATACATTATCCCGCTTATTACACGGCTACTTGCCAAAACGAAATAATAAACTCCCCACGATATGACTTTAGCCTACATAGCCTAGCCTATTTGTTACCGTTCATCGTATGAAACAAATAGTTCGCAATAACACACGCTGAACTTGAATCAAACATTCTTTAGAACACAGCTGATCAACCGTGCGGAACGTTCTATTTGCCTTATGAAGAGCTGTGTAATAATAAATAATACTAATTATACCATGGTCTAGGTTAAAAAGGGTGTCGTTTAAAAAGTGATATACTACACCTATGAAGTAGATCTGGTAAAAAAAACGTTTAATCGCCATTCCATATCAATGCTTATGAATGGTAACTATAACAACAATAGTAGGACGACGGTTGAGCCTGGAGGCAGGCTTCGCAACAATGGAATCAACTGTAAACAGCTAAAAAAAACTAACGATTTTAGCTCTAAAACTCATTTAGTATTAATAATTGACTTCATATTTATTTATTTCGTAAGTGACCATGGTATAAACGGGATAATGCCCTTCGATGCATCCATTATCAGAAATACAAGGATACAAGGAAGTTTATTGTCACATGCATATAGTTACTGGAAGTAAGAAATGCAGTGAAATTATGTCTGGTGTCAGCCTATTTGTGCATTAATGGGGGGGGTAAAAAGTGCAGTAGAAGAGGGGTTTAGTAGATTAAGTGGCAAGGGCTGCATAAAAAAGGTGGGGGAGGATTGGGATTGGGTGGGGGACACCAACAAGGAGCACCCAAGAGCAACAGGGGCAAGGAAAAACTCCCTTACCAAGGAAGAAACCTTGGACAGATCCACGGCTCAAGGGGCTAACCCAACTGCCAGGGGTCTTGGTGTGTGTGTTGGGGGGATGACAGGGGAGATGGGATAGTGTGCTGTGTATGTGGGGAGAGGGCAGTGTGCAATATGTGTGTTGGAGAAGCTTCCTCATGAGACAATGTGCTGTGTATTGGGGGCGGGGGGGCAGTGTGCTGTAAGTATGTTGGGGATGTGTGTTGGAGAAGCTTCCTGATGAAATAATGTGCTGTGTATGTAGGGGGGTGGGGTGGGGGTCAGGGACTTACTATTGCAAGCAGAGTACTGTATGTATGATGTATGTGAGTGATGACAGTGAAGATGTGTGTGTGGGCGGGAGGGGAGTGGAGCAGTGACTGTGTGTGTGTGTGTGTAGTGTGTGTGTGGATAGGTGGGGGCAATGTGCTGTAAGTATGTAGAGGATGTGTGTTGGAGAATATCCTGAAGACAATGTGCTGTGTATGTAGGGGGGGGGGCAGTGTGCAGCAAGTATGTAGAGGAGGCTTACTGTAGCAAGCAGTGTGCTGTATGTATGTGAAGTGATGACAGTGATGATGTAAGTGTGTGTGTTGGGGATGGGGGGGGGGGCAGAAGGCTAGGCAATCAAGGACATGGGTAGATGGAGGAGAAATCAAAAATAATAAATAAAAAGTTCTATGGAGATGTGCAAAAGTTGGAGAAAGTCAGATATGTGTGTGTGTTTGTGTGTTTTGACGTGTGATGAAATAAGAAAATAAATAAAAGGTCTTTAGCATAGGGAGAGGGATGTAAAAGTGCTAAAAGTCTTGTAGGTGTGTGTGTGTGTGTGTGTGGGGGGGGGGGGGGGTCATGAGTGCTGAGTAGTGAATGAGTGCAAAGTCAGTATAGTGTGAGTTCAGAGTTCAGATGGCCTGGGGATAAAAACTTCTCCTGAGTCTCTCAGTTCTGGCTTTGTGACTACATAGGCGTCTTCTTGATTTCAGCGGTAGGAATAATCCATTGTTAGGATGAGAAGAGTCCTTCAGAATCTTTTGGGCTCTTAGGAGTACTCTTCTGGAATAGATATCTTGTAGAGCAGGGAGTTGAGTTCTTATAGTACGTTCAGCTGAGCGCACTAATCTCTGCAGAGAGTAATAAATGGACTTCGCGGAAGCAACCCCTCACGCCTCCGCGTCGTCCATTTGTTTCTGATAATGGACACCTCATCGGGCTTTATCCCTTATATATACAATATGGCTAAAATGATTGTGATCATGTATTACTATGCTGTTGGACTTAAATGTAGTCTTATTGAACCATTGAAATCATATTGGCCAATTTACAGTACCCATTCAATTTGGGAGGACTCCTTAATGCTACACAAAGTTATCTATGGAACCACTGAGCAAAAAGCCCTACGGCCCATTGCTTCAATGTAGAAACACACCTGAGTCAAAGAGAAGAATCCATGATCTACATGGTTCTCTGGTCACTTATAGACTAATAGACCAAAACTTCTGGGCAAGAGGTCCTGAGATCTACTGTGGTTATGGTGACTATTAAGTAATTGTCATGAGTGTACTAAAACAAAGTAGGCCTAATTACCTCACTGACATTATTTCAACAATTAGAAGTTGCTGTGAATCCATGGCATCCCTCAATGTGTATGTGTGGGTCTTAATTTGAAAGCAGATTCCTCTAATATTTACATATGTATGTGAATGTAATTCCTTATGCCTAAACCCATCCAAAATATAGATAGAAATGAGGTGATATGCAGACACTGCAAATGCATTAAGTCTTGAGTGAGGTCACAAACCATGGTTACATACTTCATTCTGAAGCACGGGCTGATATTTGGACTGTATGACACCCCATGTGCTGGAGGGACTCTTGACATACAAAGCATATTCACAGCTCTGCCAACAAGACCAAACTGGCTTTTAGATGCAAATGAGTGCTATGGCATCATGAGAAATTGCAAATGTCCTCCATCTAATATGACTGTGCCTCTTAATATGCCTTACTACCCTCAGGGAGGCATACATATCAACATCAACCGAGAATAGAAATGGACTTTTTTTTTAATAGCACAGTCACTGACAGATGAGTATGTTGGTCCCCATTCATTTCCTGATGGAGGGGGTTGGTTTTGAAGGGATTTCAGACCTCCTACTGACAGCTGAAAGTACACCGAGATTAAGTGGGAAACCCCCTGTAATGTTCTATACAGTGAACACACATGCAAAGCTGACTAAGATAAAAGCTTGAGTCGTGAGTTGGTCTGCCACATATAATTTCCTTAAATTTTAAAGTGATAACACCCCTGTATATAAATGGTCATCACCACTGGAATTTGACATGTAAATATATAGATAAGAAAATCCAAATATATATCAAGTTTATATGTTTGTTAGCAGCATTTTAATATGACTCAGATGGTACAGAGGACTATTACTTGTTTTGCTGTGTGAATGTTTTGCTGTGAATCCCACCCATCAAGTGCTTATCCATATAGAGTTCATATACAGTTCAGCAAAGATCACCTTGATATTTTTTGCCTAATACACAAGATTGGACATGAACACAACAAGCTAATAAGGTCATGTTGGGACGTCTGGTATTACAGATAGATCTTGACCTGTGACAAACAGACATTAATTATGTGATTTGTTCTTAGCCAATGTCCTATCAATATACTCCAGTATGTTCATAATAAACCTTTACTGGAGAAACATGATCAATGTAAGCATCTCTATTCGTCACAGAGAGTCGAGTCATTAAAATGGATTGCTTATATACAGAGACTATCATTACAGGAACTGTAACAGAATGAGGCCATGAAACAGAACGAATGGCAGTCAGAGAACATTGATCCATCCCTGTGCATTAAACTGGGCATAGATATATAATTCTCTTTGTTGACTTCCAAAATCAAAGTTCTTCGAGGTCCTTTAGAAAACAGAAAATAAGCACACCTTACTTTTGTTTTTTGGCACCAAGGTCCTGTTAAGTTAGTTTCTCTACACTTCAGTACTTAACTGACAGACAACTTCATGCCTATAAAGTAGCTGTACTGTCTCTATTCCTTGATTCAATATAAAAAAACACTTTTAAATGGCCAAGACTTCAGCATTATCTCAGGCAAGTCATTTAAGCTTTGTCTTTATCAACACAGGTAAACAAACAGAGCATTTCAATGCATTTTTTCATGATATTTGATGCAAAATAAAAAACAATTCTGTGATCACACTTTCACCACAGGCATATCTCTTTAATGTGGTCATGAACTCACTTCTCTTGTGAGTCATGTGGTCATGAACTCACTTCTCTTTGTCTTATCCCTTGTTCGCGTAGCGATTCTTGGATGATGCAACTCTTGAACTCTGCCTGTCGCTGCGTGGCAGTAAGATAGGTGAGAGATCTCCCCTCTGTGAGCTAATGCAAATCCAATCAGACGTCCATTGATCCGTCACACACCAACAGACTCCGCACTTCCAACCATGCACTGATACATTACATCACAGAGGGGACAATTAGGTGACATTCCTGTTTACTTTAAATGGCCACGACACCACCAGAGAGATGATTTAAAGACTGCATGGCCTTCTCTGCAGACTAATTGGCTTGCAGGTTACATAGACACAGTTTGATGAACTGTGTGAGATTAATTTATTAATCTAAAGTCAAATGGGTGATCTGCCCTTTATCCGACACCTGGCTGCTGCATGGGCTTATTATAGGGGTAAAGGTACTCAAAATACGCAAAATATATTTTCATTATATGGCTTATTTAAATTTAACTTTGTAGTTACAGTAATGTGTTTAAATGCAGAAATTCCAATTCTAGTTACTTAGATACTGTATTAATTTATCTTATCCCTCTGCGCATAGCGGTCACTACAGTGGACAGCTGTTTAAAAGTCATTTTCTTCCTAAATGCAATTGTTTCTATGGTGGAATTCCATATCAGTTGTTAGAATGCTCTCTGCTGCCCCCCTTCATTATGGTTTATTGAGTGGTAGGTTGTTAGAACTACAAGTAAACCTCCTCTAAATCCAAGATGGCCGACAGACAGCCACATGGTCAGCCCCTGCTGGGATATCTTGTCAATCCTTCTATACCAGAAGAACCCTAGAGGTTAAAAAAATATGATGATATGCAGGAATATCTAAGGAACAATATAATTCTTTTAATTTTGAAAATTTTATTTCAAATAAGTCTAAAATTGCGATTAACAATGGTATAGTGGACGTCATGCATTTCTAAGTATATTTCCAATACAAGTCATGTGGTTTATTCGTCTTTTATTATGATTTATCTTGGTTATCTTATCTTGAAATTCAGTTCATTTTTGGTGTATTTATGTTAGTTTTAAAAATCTGTCAATTTTTGTGCAAATTAGATGTAGTTCATGTTAGTAAAAAAATTCATTTTATCATATTTTTAGAACACAAGTGCAGGAAAGAATAGGGAAGACTATAGAATGGTCCAGGAAATTCCCTTGAAGAAGTATGGAGTATGTTTGTTCCTTTTAGAGATGTTTTGAAAGCTTAGATGGAAGCTTTACAGTTGCGAGCGCTGTTTGCTTTCTTATTTCGGCCTAAATAATAGGTAGAACGTTGAAGTGTGTGAAAGTATAGTTAAATGCTTTTCAAAGCATAAAATGAAATAACTGTTCATGGATTTATGATAAAATTCAATTTGATTTATTCTTCCATTAAGTTTATTCTGTTTATGTTGTGTTTAAGCGCATGTAGTCCAGTGTAGTGGACATGAAAGAATCATATTTTTGAAAAAAAAGTGAATATTTGGTTTTTTCATGCTCTAAGAAGAGTAAAAACACATTTAAAAATGTTTTGACTCAGGCTTTCATAATTCATGCATCAGAGGGTTATCTTATTCTGTTTTAGTTCACCTAACACACGTAGCATTTATTAATAACAGCAATGAACAATGCACTTTAAATTAACAATAAACACAGTGCTAATTTGTGGGTGGTTTGTTGCAGCAGTAATTGCTTTTCTTCAGGGAGCAAAGTCACTTTGCTCTGGTTGATAGACTGATCCACAAGCTGCTTTCAACTTTGTGCCTTCTGCAATATAGAGGAATTCAAATGAAGCTATGAAATAAACATGGCTTCCCTGGGAAACTTTGTGACACTCTAAAATGTTGAGTGATGAGACATTAAAAACCAACAGTACCCAAGTGAAAATTCAATGCATTTCCATCTTTAATTTCTGCAACTTCATCCAACTTTTTGGAGGTTATTGAAAGTCATTCATCTTCAGCTGACCTTCCCTAAAACGGAATAGTGAGGACACAATTCCATATTGCTATCCCGGTGCTTTCCAAATTGTCCAGAATAGTCAGAACATGATGAGGTCAACATGAGGTCCACCCAAGTGAAAAAGTTTCTGTAGTAACAAGGTTGTCAGGTTTCGTAAATAGTTCGGACCCAAGTGCAGAGTTAGTTTAAAAAGTTTATTAAACAGAAGAAAACTCCAACAAAAAACTTCCCGTCATACGGTGGAAACTGAACAAAAGGCAGACCCTCGGTCACAAAACTGAAAATGGCAAAAGGCTGACAAACCAGAAACACACTCCAAAGAGTAATCCACAGGCAGGCAAGGTCAGGTCCGAGAAGCAGTCCAAAAAGTACAGACAAGCAGATAATCCAAAACGGCAGGCAAATCCAAAAGACAGGTCACAGGCAGAATTCAAACAGGCAGGTAGTGTAGACAGAACAACAGGTAGAATCCGACAGCGGCTTTAAAGTGCTCAGAGAAATCGCTGGGACAATCTGACAAACTGAGGCTGACAACACACAGAATAAGTAGGCCTAATCATTAGGACTAAATAAAGAACAGGTGAGCAGACAATCAGAATAGGGCAAACAAGAAACAGGTGAGCACAAAATGGCTGACTAGGCTGACAACAGGAAGTAAAACATGACAGGTGAGGGCGGGATCTTTACACAAAGAAAACAAAGGCACATGGTTGCAAATACCCAAAATGTCGAGCAGGTGTCATGAAAGCAGGCATACTGACAAAGGTTGTTTACAGCAGAGCTAATCATCAGTCAAATTAGATCATTTTGAATCGAAGGTAAAATCCTCACCTTGAATTATCATGCTGTTGAGATACATTATTGAATACACATAAATATAATTGAATGGGAAAGAAGCAAAATCTAGAATTGTGTTTGATCCAGTTAATGAAAAGTTTGATCCAATTAATTGGCCCATAGTGAGTGTGTATTTGCACTTAATAATTAAACTGTGATATCAAAATAAATATTTCCAAAATCATGCACACTATTCATGCCATGGAGCATTTACTCTGAGCCTTTTCAACACCAAACTTCCAACTGGAATGGGAGGCTAATTGAATTTGCTGCTGTTGACTGAAAACATCAGACTGGCCATCTCTCCATGATTACCCTCCAGTGACAGCCCAGCAGAGGGCCAGCGTGATACCTGCTCCACAAGCTGAGCAGACACTCAGCTGGGCACCTAACGCTTTTAAGAGTTCTCTCTCTCTCTCTCTCTCTTTTTCTCTCTCTCTCTCTTGATGTGTGGATCACTCCCCGCACTCTTACACTCTGTTACATGTCGGTGCTTTCCACAGTGCAGGCAGCAGACTGTATAGTTCCCACATTATTCCATGTCCATTTGTGATAGGTACTCACTGGAAGGCTGACTTCTAATAGGAGCCAGGGGATCTCTGATTCGCTCCCCTGTTACAGGATTAGGACATGAAGCACGTTTGGAGATGACCGCTTGGAAAAAGGCCATGCCCAGCATAAAATGGATTTTTAGAGGACTAATGTTCAAATCCAAACACTAAATGTCCCAGGAAAATACAAACAAAATGCTGTAATTTCTGTATATAACCCAAAGGCTTACACATTTGCTTTCATTAACCTCACAGTTTTATCCATCATACTAATAACTATGGAGTGACTGTAGAATGTAGAAAATTGTAGAAAATAGCCTCATAATGTTGATATGTACATTAGGTACAGCAATTACATAATGTTATATTCTAAAACTTGGTGAAAGGTAGACCAGAATATCAGAACTCCATATCTTGTGTTAGTCTGCTCTTATCTAAACCACAGAACATGAAGAGTAATATTTTGCTCAAATGGTGATCAAAAGATATGAATTATTCATTGCATTTGCATAGCTCCTTGGTGAGACCAAAATCTTAACGCAATGTGTGGAGAGAATGAGAGAGAGAGAGAGAGAGAGTATGAAAAATAATTTGTATGTTATTTAATATAAGCATAGAGTCAAGGTTGTTAGACCCTTTGCGGATCATTACTCCATATGATCATATAACTTTACGAAGAATTGACCCCCCACCACACACACACACACACACATACACACACACACACACACACACACACACACATACACACACACACACATACACACACACACACATACACACACACACACACACACACACACATACACACACACACACACACACACACACACACACACACACACACACACACACACACACACATACACACACACACACACACACACACACACATACACACACACACACACACACACACACATACACACACACACACATTCACACAAACGTTCAGTCAGACTCCCATGTCACCCCACAATATGATCTAAAAAGGACATATTGGTCATCACACAATCTTTTAAGTGATCTATTTTAGTATTTTATACATTATCTAATAGCTTTACTGTGGTCTAGCTAGTTGGAAACACCAGCCAAACACAAATATTTCTTACTGAGAGAAGAATTTCCATACAAAATTTATAAGATTACTTTTACCTCCTAAAAGCACCACACAAATCAGAGTTTTCCATTAGAAGGAAAGCCAGTGAGCTCAAGTGCCCTAAAAAGTTCAACCAAGTTCAGCACGAATACTGTCAAGGGATCTAAATGTTAGCCTTTCCTTGCTCATTATCTGAGGAAAGTGTGGCCAATCTCTTATGCCACTGTAACCTGTGGTCATCATGGACATACTGTATAACTATTGAGAAGAACTCATAGAACTCATGGGAGCAGTTATATCTGGTAGACATGAGGTTTTACATGTTGTTGGAGGCGGTGGTGGAAATAAGAGGGGGGGCTATAAATAACCTTAAGTGTCCAGAAGGTGAAATAAAGGAAAGTAATAATGTTGTAAGCTACAGAGTGACTCACCAAGAACAGAGAGCGGTGGTTTGGGACATGCATAGTAATAATACTATTGACAATAAAATATATCATAGCTTCTATTTTACAGCATTACCAGTATTATTTGTGTATATGTGTATGTTACCACCTAAAGTCCACATGAAGTCTAATAAAATGTTTCAGGAGTAGGAGAACACCGCCATCATCTGAGGTCCTTTCTCTACATGAGGAAAAGATGGCAAAATAGTTGGGTGGCAGACATGTTCACTATCCTCATTCACATCACGTACTCATACACACAACCCCTTGAAAGATCCTTTGAGCAGCTCTCTGGTAAGCAACTGTCACCCTCACTTGATGGGGACAAATAGTTTTCTGCTGCTGCCACTCAGACTTGAAAGCGGATGAAGCAATGGAATGAGCTTTTAACACCCCTCTCTGTCACTTCATCTACCCTTTCAACAAAAACACAACAGCTCCATAAGGGGAACACTGTAGCCACAAAAGTATGTATTACTTTACACTCTGCTGTCACATTGTCCTGTCCACAGGAGAGAGGTTTATTCAACAATCAGTTGAAAAATATTTCCTTTGAAGTCTTCATATTGTGTTCTTAGTATATTTTCACACAAAGGTATATAACTGTCAGAGGTATTTGCAATGTAGTGAAATCCTCTGGGTGCTTATTCTCATAATGTACAATTCTGCATCCTCGGATGAACCTGACAGAATGACAATGACATGAGCAAACACATAACTCTCATGGAAGCCAAAAAACACAGATGTTTTGCTGTAATTAAACTGTAAAAAGCTATTGCAACACAAATTTGGAGATGGTCACTGTTTTTGTGGGACTGGTGATTGTATGCTTCTGGCACACTCAACAGAGGGCGTGCCAAATTACTGTGTGGCCCTCTAATGAGTTTGTTTGGTCTTGATTCATCACGGTAGAACATTCCAAACTAGCTTTATATTCTAGATAGCAATAATTACCATTGTATAGAAAGTGTTAAGATATTTTGTGTGTTATTGTACAAAGATAGGATTTTTGTGTGTTATTATAGCGTTTCAGTTTCTCTGTCTCTAGCTCTAGAGGTGGGCTCGGCAGCTTTCATCCAAAGGAGAGAATGCAAGCAGACTCACTGGAGGGTGCCAAGTCAGAGACTTCCGCAGGGAAATCCCTGAGACCAGAGACAAGTGAGTGTGGATTTGGAGGGGTTCAATGGGATCCATAGGAGATGAAAGAGGAGCGGGCTCCTTCATGGACAGTTATCCCAGGAAAACAGTGGTGTCGATCTAACTTTCCCACCACTTCAGAGCACCCCCTGAAAAAAAACACCCGTCACTCTTACTGACACGCCGACACAAGCACTTCCAAACCACCCAAACTGAGCTGATCCAAAGGATAAACCCAGTGGGGGTTTGATTTTAACTCTAAATAACACAACAGGAGGAACCAGTGTGAAAAAGACCATGCTGCACAATTTATCAGCTACAGTGCAACCATCTCTCTGTGTGTGTGTGTGTGTGTGTGTGTGAGAGAGAGAGAGAGAGAGAGAGAGAGAGATGGGGAGGACTGTGCCTTAAGAGCTTTCTGCTGATCTTGGAGGTTTGTGAGTGACCTCCTTTGTGAGCTCACGCTCTGTGGCATACTAAAATTGGCACCAAACTAATTGCATCCCACCACACACAAATGGTATCATAACTGCCATTCCAAACCATCACATGATGAAGTTGTATTGTACAACACAGCTTTGGATGGCGTCCATGGCTGTTTAAAAGCCTTACAGGCAGCGATGCAATTAAAAGCCTATTTTACCGTCCGTCAGGCAACAACCACAGCCACTACTACCATAGTCAGTTCACTTTGAACCAAGACTTTACTGAATAACATTGTTTGTGGTTGCATTTGACTCAAGTCTAGACAAAAAACCCAACAGCAATGTTCTCTTACAGCTTATCATAAAAAGATTATTTAATGGTGTTTGTGCTTTGTTTTGGAAACCTCGAGAGAATGCATCAGGAAGGAGTAGTGTGGCATAAGAAGAGCGATATCTCTATATTTCTGAAAATAACATAGCTCTGGATAATGATCAGGAGGTTTCTGTTTCATCATTTACAATTTTACTGAATAAAATTCACTGATATTCTATACAGTCACAATAAATCAAAACCCAGATTCAATATTAGTTTGCAATGAACTTTTCCAGCTCCCTCCTGAGAGGTGTTGAGAGACCGGAATTTCTTTTTTTTTTTTGCTTGCGTAGGATGAACTCAAGGGAGATGGAGACAGACGCACAGTGACAACACATGCACACAGACACCATGTTCAGCAGGCTCAGGCAGTGACATGAGGCCATTAGAATGCGCGCACAGCGAAGGCAAAGACATCCAAACAAATCCCATCAAAGAACAAGAAAAGAAGCTTCAGTACTATCTCAGTCAGGCAGCCAGCGCTCACACAACGCTGAATCATTTAAGACTGGAAACATCACAGAACCTAAGATATTTCAGCGTTCATGGTTCGAGGGCTTTGCATGGGGCAGGGGAGGTTAAGGGGGGACTCTGAGGACACACATGATGGAAACAATGAAAATGTGAACGAAAAATGTAGAACATGTTTCTAGTCGTCAATAAATATTCACAAAGTTTCTATGTGGTTTGTTAGCTGTCCAAGTCACTTTCACTTAACAACCATCTGTTATATAACTGACATCTCTGTAGAGAAGCCTGTGACAAATTCTTTATTTTATTCACAGATTCAACTGCCATAGATAAAAAAATATAATAAAACTGTCACATTAGGGATTGAACCGAGGCCTCTGGCTCCAAGTCCTGACTCTTTACCTATTGACTGGTTTCAGGTCCCTAACAACCATAGTCAAGAACGAACTCGGAGGACAAGCACTAGTTGTTTACACTGACAGCGCATAGAAAACAAGCTGGCTGAACTTGATATAAGATGAAGAATAAAAACATATTGCCGAAATATTTCGGTGTAGCCGAGTCTGGATTGTTTTCATCTAGAGGTGTAGCGGATGGACCCACAATTCAGTTCGGCAACGGATCACATGAGCTCATTTAAAGTGAATGGGATGCGTCTCCAGCAAAGCGATGCACGGAGCTGTGTGTGGGAGCCGTAAGCCTCCTCTACATACTTGCTGCACACTGCCCCCCCTCCCTACATACACAGCACATTGTCTTCAGGATCTTCTCCAATACACATCCTCTACATACTTACAGCACACTGCCCCCACCTACCCACACACACACTACACACACACACACACAGTCACTGCTCCACTCCCCTCCCGCCCACACACACATCTTCACTGTCATCACTCACATACATCATACATACAGTACTCTGCTTGCAATAGTAAGTCCCTTCACCATACTTGCAGTACACTCCCCCCCCCCTCTCCCCTACATACACAGCACATTATTTCATCAGGAAGCTTCTCCAACACACATCCCCAACATACTTACAGCACACTGCCCCCCCCCCTCCAATACACAGCACATTGTCTCATGAGGAAGCTTCTCCAACACACATATTGCACACTGCCCTCTCCCCACATACACAGAACACTATCCCATCTCCCCTGTCATCCCCCCAACACACACACCAAGACCCCTGGCAGTTGGGTTAGTCCCTTGAGCCGTGGATCTGCCCAAGGTTTCTTCCTTGGTAAGGGAGTTTTTCCTTGCCCCTGTTGCTTATGGGTGCTCCTTGGTGCCCCCCCCCCCCCCAATCCCAATCCTCCCCCACCTTTCTTATGCAGCCCTTGCCACTTAATCTACTAAACCCCTCTTCTACTGCACTTTTTACCCCCCCCACCCATTAATGCACAAATAGGCTGACACCAGACATAATTTCACTGCATTTCTTACTTCCAGTAACTATATGCATGTGACAATAAACTTCCTTGTATCCTTGTATCCTTGTATAATCCAAACAGAGGCAAATGGCAACTCAAAATCAGGAACTCAGGACCCCACCTCTCTAGGAATGCCTCCTGGATGGAAGAGATGGAAGTCCCTCCGGAGGTCTTTCAGGCAGAAACCCATGAACGTTCCTCCAGGCCGTAGCCCCTTCCAGTCTATTAGATACTGCAATCCACCACAAACTCTGGGGGAATCCGCTATGCGCTGGATAGGGAAAGCTGGCTGACCATCGACGACCCAGGGAGGAGGTGGATCCTTGTGGGCAGGGGCAAGGGGTGAAGTCAGCACAGGATGGAGCTGTGACACATGAAATATAGGATTTATTCTAAGGGAGTGGAGCAACTGGAGGCAGTAAGACACTGGGTTGACCCTGCGGACCACCTTGTATGCGCCCACATAACGCGGAGCCAGCTTGCGAGACATGGTCAAACACAAGTTTCACAGTCACAAAAGCAGAAGGTAACTTCATTAGGGGAATAAAGCGACAGGCTTTGGAAAACCTGTCCACTACTACTAAAATGACAGTATAACCTTCAGAAGTGGGAAGGCCAGTGGCAAAGTCCATTGAGAGATGAGACCAAGGACAACCAGGCACAGGAAGAGGATGGAGGATTGAGGATGTTGTTGTTGGGTCTTGCTCTGGACACACAGAGTACAGGTTGTCACGAAAGATTTGACATCCTTCTCCATCTCCGGCCACCAGAAATGTCTTTTCAGGCTATCAAGGGTCCTTTGAGAGCCAGAATGCGCTGCCAAGTAGGACGAATGACCCCATTGCAAGACCTGAGACCTCATCCTCTGAGGGACGAAGATACGATCTGGAGGACCTGTACCAGGACCCGGATTCCACTGGAGTGCCTCTGACCTCAATCTCAATGCCCCACCAAACAGGAGCCACAATCCTGGAACTGGGGATAATAGGTGCCTTCTCTTGCACAGAGCAAGAGGTCTCAAAGCGTCTGGAGAGGACATCTGGCTTCTGGTTCTTAGTGTCTGGTTGATAAGAGATGGTGATGTCAAATCGGGTGTTGGCTCCCTCCAGCCAATGTTTCCATTCTTCTAAAGCTAGCTTGACTGCCAATAATTCTCTGTTCCCAATTTCATACCGGGCCTTGGTGGGAGACAAGCTTCGTGAATAAAGCGTAGCGTGTTGTGAAAGTACTGCTCCAACCACCACATCGGAAGCATCCACCTCAACAATGAAGGGTTGCGAGGAGTCTGGTAACTGAAGGATGGGTGCAGACAAAAAGCAGTTCTTCAGCAGTTGAAAAGCCCCCTCTGCTTAAGGAGTCCAGACAAAAGGCACACCACTCTTAGTAAGGGTAGATATAGGAGCAGCCACAGTACCAGAATTCCAGATGAACTTGCTATAGAAGGTGGCAAATCCCAAGAAGTGCTGTACCCCTTTGACAGATTTTGGAGCAGACCAGTCACGGATAGCTTGAGTCTTCTTTGGGTCCATTTGAATCTGGCCCTACTTCAGGATGAACCCAACACACATGGAACCCACATTTCTCTGGCTTGACAAACAGGTGGTTCCTTAGCAGCCTCTGCAGAACTTGGCGGACATGGTGATGATGCTCAGAAAGGGACTTGGAAAACATTCATTTGTCATCAAGAAATACAAAAACAAAGAGATTAATCATATCTCTGAGGACATCATTATTATGACCGCGCAGGCGGTCATATAGGTTTAGTCAGATTTTTTTTTTTTTCTTTTTTTTTTTCTTTCTTTTTCGCATGTCCAAATTTCCGTCAATGATTCCCGGGACACTGAACCCCATATGGATAGCATGGAACCATCGTTTTTTGTTTTGATCTGTAGCCCCCCCGCTGGACTGCACCCCCCGAAAGGAGGGTAGGGCAGACACAGTTTTCTGTAAATATCTCGAGAACCATAAGGTGTAGGAGGACCATTTATTTTTGTATGTTGATCTCAAGAGGCTATGTCAACCCATTCTATAACCACTCATTACACAAAATTGGAAGTGTAGGATCATTATATCACCCTCTGAATGCACGCCAAGATTCGTGGAATTCCGTTCATGGGGGGCCACACAATAAATTAATTTATGTTACTATACACAAACTGGCCTGTAGGTGGCTGGAGACAGTTTTCTGTGAATATCTTGAGAACCGTAGGGCCTAGGAGGTCCACCATTTTTTGTATGTTGGTCTTAAGGGGGCATGTCAACCTATCCCATTACCACTTATTTCATGTATAGCGCCATCTAGTTAAAAATTAAAAAGCAAAACATTAGGTGTTTTCATCACAATATCTCTGGCTGACATAGTCAAAACTGCACAAAATTGAAAGTGTAGGATCATTATGACACCCTCCGTATGCATGCCAAGTTTCGTGGACTTTCGTTCATGGGGGGCCTTACAATAAAATAATTTATGTGTACATTTAGTGACCGTACACCAACAAGGATTCCCGGGACACTGAAAGACTGGGGTACACGAAACTTGGTGGGCATGTAACCCCACATGGATAGCATGGAACCATCGCTTTTCGTTTTGATCTGTAGCCCCCCCGCTGGACTGGACCCCCCGAAAGGAGGGTAGGGCAGACACAGTTTTCTGTGAATATCTTGAGAACCGTAGGGCCTAGGATGACCAATTTTTGGCATATGTTTGCCTCCAGGGGTCATGTAAACCCATTCCATATGCACACATGTGCATAAACAGATACACACGCACACACATACATTCACAGTAATCCTACGTATGACACATACTCACACAGTAGACATATATACGCATGCATGCCCATGCACACACACAGGCACATAAACAGGCAAACACACACATGCACACACACACACACACACACCCACACAAACATAAACATGTACACGCACACATGCACACAATTCAAGAATTTCTCAGAATTATGAACAGGCAAGATGGGGGTGGGGTTGTATAAAATGTATATTACATGTGAAATCTATGAACTAATCATGTTTTGGTACTTGTTGTCTAGCAGATACCAGTGAGAATTGAGTGTGCATAATGCAATTCAGTGAGACAGTTAGAATCATATATGCCTTTCAGCGTGACTTATTTTTGTGGAAAACGTGCTGGACTGGGCGGCAGTCATATTTTGTACCGCTCTGCGGTACATCTAGTTTAGGCCACGATAGTATATGCAAATCCTCAATCAACCATCCTTCTGTCCCACAAAAAAGAATCCGGCACCAGCTGGAGACGTGGAGGGGCAAATAAATCCGGTGGTCAGGGCTTCTTTAATATACTTGTCCATAGCTTCATGTTCAGGCAAAGACAGAGTGAAGATCCGTCCATGGGGAGGACTAGTGCCAGGGAATAGCTCAATGCTACAGTCATAGTGCCTATGAGGAGGCAGCATAGATGGCCTTGCTGAAGACCTCTTTCAGGTCTAAATATTCTTCAGGAACTTGGGACAACTCACATCCACAGGTTTAGTTAGTGAAAGGCCTGCACTTGACAAGAGACAAGTAGCATGGCACGTGGGTCCCCCACTCGAGGACTGTTAATTAGCCCAATCAATCTGTGAATTCAACCAGGGGAAGCCAAGAACTACAGGAAACCCAGGTGAATCTATCAGGTGAAGAGTGATTTCCTCTCGATGGTTGTCCGCTTGAAGACACAGAGGAGTTGTGGCAAGATTCATTTTTCCACTACCTAATAAACGACCATCAAGTGCAGTAACAGAGAGGGGTGGATTAACAGCATCCTGGGGCACCTGTAATTGTTGGGCCAGGTTCCCGGCAGCACCCAAATCAATAAAAGCGTGAAAGTTGTGTCGTTGCTCTCTCCATGAAAGAGATACAAAAAGGAATACTCCTGCACCCAGGGAGTTGGGAGAGAAAGTTGCCCCATCATAGCTCTCCCCTGCCTTGACGGTGCTGGCCTTTTCCCAGAAGCTCAGGACAAGACACTCGGAAGTGTTCAGGCTTACCACATTAATGACAACATCTCTCCCTTCTGTGGCAATCTCGTTCCGACTGAGGTAAACAGGTCCCTCCAACCTGCATGGGCTCAGGATCCTAGAGAGGTGTAGAGCTTGGGTACCAGGATGCGGTTGGAGCTTCAGTGGACAATTGGGGTGGACCTTGGTCCCGGCGATGCTCACGCAGTCGGTTATCAAGCTGAATGGCCTGAAAAGCCAGAGCCTCAAACTCCTTGTGAGGACCTGCAGAAGCCAGTCCTTCCTTTAGGGTATCTGACAATCAATAATGGAACACTAATATGAGGGCCTCCTGATTCCATCCACACTCAGCTGCCAAGGTCTGAAGGTGATGGCATAAGCTGCTACTCCCCTGGCTAATCTGTTATGCCCCTGGCTAAATTGCAGGAGCTGTTTGGCCACTTCTTGACCCACTTTTAACTGGTCAAAAACACGCCACATTTCTTCATTGAAAGCCCTGTAGTTAGAGCAAATTGGGCCCTGTTGGCCCCAGATAGCAGTTGCCCAAGGCTTTGTCAGTTGCAAGGGTTATTAAGTAGGCTATTTGGGATCGGTTAGAGGGATGCATGGAGGACTGTAATTCAAACATCAGATCACATTGTGTCAGAAACTTTCGGCACCCATCTGGATAATCATCAAATGGGCAGCCGTGGCCTACTGGTTAGCACTTCGGACCTGTAACTGGAGGGTTGCTGGTTCGAACCCCGACCAGTAGGCACGGCTGAAGTGCTCTTGAGCAAGGCACCTAACCCCTCACTGCTCCCCGAGCGCCGCTGTTGATGCAGGCAGCTCACTGCGCCGGGATTAGTGTGTGCTTCACCTCACTGTGTGCTGTGCTGTTTCACTAATTCATGGATTGGGATAAATGCAGAGACCAAATTTCCCTCACGGGATCAAAGGAGTATATATATACTCCACTATATATATACTTATCTTTGGGGCCCTGGAAGTCGAGGTTCAGGGTTAGAACCTGGAAGGGGTGCAGGAGCCCCCAGAACTGGGGATGGCGCTGGAGGTGATGGGTTAGCGATTCTCCACACTTCTTGCAGCCTCCCTTAGTATTTTATCGTGTCGGACAACTATGTCCTGTTGCCTATTGAGGGTTTGGGCATGTGTGTCCATGGTAGCTACTCCAAAACTGTTTAGAGTAGCCACAATGCATTCCATATCCATGAGATTTGTGGGGGTGGCTCCTGTGGTCTCTGCTGAGTCATTCATGGCTTAGTCATGTAAGTAAGTAAGTTGTGACTCTTTACCTATTGAGCTATCAGAAATAGGATTGACTCAAGTGCAGACATGATGTACTGTAGACAGTAAGTCTTTATTCCAAACAAGGTATCTTTTTCCAACACCCACAGATCACAAAATCCAACAAAGGGAAGATGACCCAAACTGTGGCAAAATGGCAACTCAAAATAGGTAACTCCACAACAGTACCTTAACAAAGTTCAGTTCATTAGTTTAGTCCAAGAAGCATCCCTAACAGGGCAATCCAGGTGAATAATCCAAAACACAGTCCGAGAATGAAGAGAACCAAAGTGACAGTACAGTGTTCCGTAGCTAGGCTTGACAGTGCCATACAGCAATGTCAAACAAAGACTAAGCAAAGGGCATGGCAGGAGCAGACGCATGGTCACATGACAGAGACAACAAGACACAGGTGAGTTGAATAACATGAAATTGAGGTTAACAAAGGTACGCAACATAGCATGTATTATAACAAATGGCCACCAGGGGCTGCCAATAGTCCCAAAAACATGACAAATCCCAAAACCATAAATAAAAACCAGAATGCTACCAACACCAGCAGCACAAAGCAAACATCTGCAGAAGCAAAATAATAACAAAATCAATCAAACTGATAAACACACATCCATGCATCCATACTCTAGAGATTATACTACTGTGTAATCTGTTTTTTTCAGCAGACGCTCATATAACATAACATAAGAAACAACCATATTGTTGAAGGTGAAGATGCAGGCAGTGAACGATAATATGTTTTATATGACATGTGCCATATGCCGCTCTGAGTCTGTTCCAATGAAGAGAGAATATTCAGAAGTGCCTACTCTCACTCAATAACAGGAACTGAGCAACAGTTACAGCGTTCAGGGGCTGAGAGGGAAACTTTAATCACGGCATCTGCTTCTATCATTAATCAAGGCTATAAATATTATTAATCACAAAAAACGGGTTTAATTTAGGCTTGCTTCCACACTAAATATTTTCAAAATGGATTCATTTTTAGCAGTCTGAGTATGTGGGATCTAATGGCTCCAGTGGATTCATTTTCAAAAAGGCAATTCTCTGATTAGGATTAAGTGAAATAATTTATCAAGTGTGGCCTGTATTGTTTTCTGCTCCACTAATTTACAGGCCTTTTAAAAGTGAGGCCTTGCCCTCAGCTACTGCACATAATGGGGTCGTAAAGTACAGCCACAGCCCTGCTAGGTTTTTGGTGTGGAGACAGACCGAGATTAAAGTGAGGGCACTGAAAAAAAATGATTATGTATATAAATCACACGATTAACTCGCCATCTTGGAAGATATCAGAAGCCAGAGGAGTTTGGTCTGCATTTATCATTCAGGCTCTGAGGATCCCAAAGGTGAGATCAAATATTTTATCATTAACACACAGCACAGAACTGACAACTGAGACCTGTGTGCTGGTATAAAGAGGATTCCCTATATGCTTTCACTCACACTCATGCTAGACATGATTAGACATTCTAGACATTCTAGATATGATTACAGGTACAGACATTATTGTCTATGCTGTTAACTGTACATCACAAAGATCCCTTCCTACTGTTGTTGCATCACTCTGACCATAATGCACCTGTCTGTGCCATTTTGGCATCTTTTTCCATACTTCAAGACAGGCCCTATATGCTCACAAAATTCCACATTTGCCTCGGTGCAGCCACTTTCTCTCCGGTGGTGGGGAATTCTGCACACTCCTCGGGGCTGATTCTCCATGGCCCACTCTAATCATCGGGCCACGTCAACAGAATGCCATCAGGCTCTTGCCCTCCTTTGAGGGAAGGTGTGTCTGGGGTCATTTCACAGCAGAATTTCACCCTTGGTTACACTCCTCACTGTGAGGTTTGTGGCTGCCTGGCCTCTGTACTGAAGGGGGTTTTCCTGTCTCCCACAGTCTTGTCAATGACAGGAGCAAAATACAATAGGCTATTTCACACTCTAGGGACTACAGAAGAGGACTAATAAAACAACAGTTATACAGAAGAGGACTAATAAAACAGTTCTATATATAAAAAAACTGGCTATGTTTCAGTCTGTTCATTACTTTTACTATGGGAAACCACAGGCCCAAGTATTGATTATGGGCAGGGGAGGGCACAGATGTGATAGCCAAAGCAGTGAAGCAGAGGCAGATAGACAGTCAGACAGACAGACAGAAAGAAAGAAAGCACAGGTCAAAGAAAAAGCCAGAAAATGAGAGGCAAGGAGCATGTAGACAGCTCAGAGAAATAGTCGGAGAAAAATAAATCTTTCACAGAGGCTGTCATCCAGAGAACCCCCAGGGAGCAGGGAAGCAAGAGGCACCCAGTTTCCCTTGGTGCTCAGCCCGGGCTCCCACTCCTGCATTGTGAATTCAAAGAGCAGCTCTCTCTCTCTCTCTCTCTCTCTCTCTCTCTCTCTCTCTCTCTCTCTCTCTCCTATTATGATCTTATTGGAGTGCAGGAGGCTTACCAATTCTGCCGAACAGACAGAAATTGGAGCTAGATGTCACATAACAGCCATTCCTGACAAGAAGATTTTCATTTAAGTGGTCGCTATCCAAAAAATAGTATTTAGGGGGGGGGGGGGGAATGGGGCTCAGAAGAGTATCCAGCCCTCTATCCTCCACCTCCATGGCAGCAGAAGCTGCTGTTCGTATTGGTACGTTGAGAGGAAGAATACAGGTGATTAGAGGTATGGCCCACCAGCTGTGAGATCGACAATGGTAAAATGGTGGGGGTATTGATTGAGTTACGTCAGCAGAGAACAGACACATAATGGCACTTCACTGTTTACCTTTGGCACACACTTACACAAATTGGTCACGCGGGACCTGTCTGGGACTACAATACAAGGTCGACCAAAAAAGTGGACCGATATCAAAACACTGCCGCGTTGTACCCAAAGAGCAGGATCAGCCGTCTCTGACATCCATCCCAACTACCACCCACCCCGGGGAAATCATAACGTTGCTAACAGCCTGCGAGCCAATCAAAAGCCCTCCCTACTCAACAACGCCCAGAGTTCCCCCTGCACATACCATCCAATTAGAGTGAGCGGCTGCATTCTATCCTGTAACCCCTGGCTCCATCCCCTTTGTATTTTTAGCGCCGTCTCATCAGACCCGTCTCTCTTTCTCTTCAAAACATCATCACTCCATCTCTGTCAGTGAAGAAATGAAATGAGAACATGAGAACATCCATCATGCCTCCCCTCCCTACACGTGCCATCTCAAGGGGCGCTGTTAAACTGTTTGCCTATGCATGGCATAGGCAGGGAACTCAAATTAGAGCAGCAGCAGGGCAATTTTTGAAAAGAGCCCAAATCAATGGAGTGGTTGGTATGCAATGTAGCAGCGAGGTGCAGGTCTTACATTAGTGACTCTGCAAGCCTACATGTGTGTGAATGTGTGTGTGTGTGTGTGTGTGTGAGAGAGAGACAGAAAGAGAGAGACCACATTACCATAATATGACAATAGCACACAGGGGAAAAGTTATGGAACAAAAATGTGTTTCACAGAGGGGCAGACTTAGGATCCAGTACATAATACAAAAAGGGTAAGTCACTTTGTCAAAAGGGGTTTCATTATATTGAGAGAGGTAGGGGGGAGAGGTGCTTACACAGTAAGAGGCATGCAGAAGATGAACTGGGTGATTCAATCAGACAAATCAAGAAGTTCTCTGTCAAACAGTTTGTGATTAATGGACAAAATTAGAGTGTGGTGAAATGGGAAAGATTGAGCAAACATTTCCATGGACACAGTAAAACCTTACTACAAATCAGTGAAAGTCAATGACAGTATGTAAAATGAAAGAATTCCTAAACCAGTCAATGCTCGATTATCCTTCAGATAAGAGGTTCTCCTCTGTAGTGAGTGAGGAGTGTAGTGTCAGTGAGGTGTGACTTTGCTTGTCATTTATATTGTATCAAAAGGTCTCCAAATGTGTGTCCAGACTTGTTTTTATCACCTCAACCTTCCATGCCCTTCTTCAAATATTAATAATCGCCCAGATAGTTGAAAGTTGAAAAGTAAATCTGCTGCCTGAATGGACAGATGACACTTGACCCGTATCATTGCTTCTATCATAGAGTCCTCTGACAAAGGCAAGTGCTTGCTATCAACAGGAGTACAGTGGCACTCCCATTGTGCGGCTTTCTGTTTTGCTCCACGTTAAGTAAACAGTGAGGGTAAGTGCACAGCTGCTGTGACGAAGCCACAACTCACATGAGGTCAGAGAGGTGGGCCTCTCGTGGAGGCAGAGAGGCAACCACAATGTGATCCAGTAGATAAAACTGATGAAAACACTTATATATCGTTAATATGATGCATGTGAATATGTTATGTGTTAGCATTTAGTACGGTGTCTTGTGTAATCCCGCTGGATTTTCTTGTGAAAATTTAAATTTTATTTACAGACATCTGAATATTGAATAGTTAACATTGGATGTAGTCAGGTTCAGGTTTGCCTTCAGAACTTTTTCTGGATTCAGAGCCTTATAAAAGAACGGTTTGTTCAAGCGCCAGTCCTCGGTTATGCCGATTTCAGTCGTCCCTTTATCTTAGAGACGGATGCAAGCCATGCAGGATTGGGGGCAGTTCTGTCACAGGCAGGGGCGTAGCCAGGATTATTTTATAGGGGGGGCCAGCTGGGTCCAGACTTTTTATTGGGGTGGCACTTGGGAATCAAAACTACTATTTAAAAACTACTCAAAAAGTTTTGAAGATTAGGATAGCCTATTTTAATAATGGTAATAAATTGTGTAAAGCCAACACTGATACACAGGTCAGTTTGTTGTCCACTCCAAATCATTTTCCATAAATAGGCCAATGCTATAAAAAAGTACATTATGATAATGCACCTTACTTAATCAGTCTTATTCAAATGATGTTAAATAACAATAAGATATTTAATCTTATACTGATGGCCAAACTATATTTCTTTCTGATATCCACTCTAAGTACTTGGCTGTAAGTAACATGGCTCTGAATTAAGAAATTTACCCTTAGAACCCTAGACTGAAATAAATGGCATTTTTATTTAGTAATGAAAAATGCCCTTTCTGCGCTCCATATCTGTGACACGCACTGATCTGACCTGACTGAACCCGAGTTTGCGTGTTCTGTGTGTACACTCATGATGATTCTAAAACAACTTTTTACTGCATTGTCATGAACAAAGTGAAGGCAAAAAGGTGTTTTTTTGTCGAATAAATTGGGATGCAATGTGAGTCTCGAATTGGATGCCATGCAGGAATTTGCTGGGATCTCAAAACCGCATTATGAACATACTTTGCCATAGAGAAACACATGATAGCGTTGGATTATGAACATGCCTTGCCACTACAACACACAAAAACGTGGGGAAAGTGGAGCTATATGAAGTTATTATTTTGATGTCATTTCGTCTGTTTTATAACCCAGAAGGATGTACTTGGTATCAAATGATAGCTCTGTATCTCCTCTTTCATCTGACATGCGTGGCATATCTATCCGATCACGGGTTCGTGAATAGGGCCTAATTCAAACGATAGTTGGTTTTTGTACATGATGTTATTTTGCAGTCACGTTGTCTGTTTTTATAGCCCAGAAGCATCGATATACTTGGTACCAATAGATAGCCCTGTCTCTCCTCTTTCTTCTGGTATGCTTGCCATATCTATGCGATCACGGGTTCGCGAGTAATTCAAACGAGAGTAGCCTAATGGGTGCGCAGGTAAACTATGAATCAATTTGATTTAATTTCATGATTTTTTTTGTTTTCATACTTGATCGCACAGGCAAGAGTTTAGTCTCGTTGGAAAGCCCCACTTCTGCTCTGTCACGCAATTAAAGTTTCATCTCGCTGCGATGAACAGTTCTGGAGCAATGTAACAAAGAACTCAGGCAAAGCAGCCTCTGCCTGACCAGCTATGGCAAGAACAACACGCAGTCAGCAAATTATGTTTTTTATATAAAGTAGCCTAGCCTAGGCCCCATTAGCCTACTTTTATTGGAGCCATGATATGTGCCTAATATGCTTGAATTTCACCCGAATTTTATCGAAATATTTTTGTAACAGCGTTACCGCAGGCATCCGATTATTTCTGGTCAGCCCCACACGTCAATGTCAGAGCCTACCTAAGGACAGCCCAACGCAGCTCACTTGGCTATGATTCGTGACACATTCTAACATCTTATTAGCATTAATGTTCCAACTCATCATCAACTCATGTTGTTACTGCATGAGGTTAAGTAGTAGTCAGTGTTTTTAACAGATGACTTGATTTGTCCCGCTGCTGCTGCCAGGCGCGCCTGCACTACTAAGCTACTAAGCTACTCAACAACAGAACATTTCCCTTGTGTGTGTGTGTGTATTCACACCAAATTGGCCTACCATACCTTCCCAACTATGCACAGTATCCCTTTAGCTGCATGCCATTAGGCTATTTACCATTTTCTATTACGTAAAGTTAGTGAACACGTTATCAAAATTAACGTGCACGCATTTTGTTTGAGCAGGAGAGAGAATACGCACGCAGACACGCAATAGGTTACTTGTTGTTTTCTTTTACTCGGCTATCTATATATGGTTATCAGCACACAATGTTGAGCTAATTCACTAACTCAATACTCATCAATGGATATCACAAGTTTAAACAACGAAAACAAAGGATGGAGGCAACAAAGCTAGGAGTTATTCCAGATGGGCAAGAACAAGGTAGGCAATTGGTGTGCTTGTCAGAACGTTAGACTGCACTAAAGCCAGACGTCACGTTACGCTGGAACAAAATAGAACAAAACTAAAGGTAACTTTAGCCTGTATAGGGCTGTATCAAGTTGTCCAAATGAGTAGGTCATTGTAGACATTGTCGTTGTATTATTGCATGTGGATGTTGTTATGCTATGCTTGTTATTTTGCTGACCGATGCACGGACCTAAAACGGACAAATATTGTTCACGAGTGATTTTTTTTTTTGCGGGGGGGTGGGGGGGGGGGGGGTGATGAGTGTGCGTACCATAGCATTAATTCCTGCAGGCGCCCCTGGCTGCTGCTGCACTAGGCCTAGCCTATCACGATTTGATCACAACCGTGGGCTACACTTCCTGACTGGGCCAATGGTCGTAGATAGAGTGCAGTAATTGGTTCAGTCCCTGCTTTGCAAAGTGTTGGCAAAGTGCCGTCGAAAACGGCAGCAATTATTTTTTTCTTTTTTACTTTTCACTGAACGGAGCTGGGGGGGCCAGCAGGGTGGCCAAGCTTTGACCAGTGGTGGCCGTGGCACCCCCTGGCCACCACGTAGCTCCGCCCCTGGTCACAGGAGAAGGAAGAGTTACGGCGACCAATAGCCGTAGGGCTTGTGGCCAAGTGAGAGGAACATGTCAAATTATAGTGCCATGAAACTCAAACTCCTTGCAGTCAAGTGGGCAGTCACAGAACAAATTTGCGAGTACCTCCTGGGCAACAAGTTCACCATGTACACTGACAACAATCCCCTCCAATACCTGCGAAATTGGGCGCTCTGGAACAGTGCTGGGTTTCGCAGCTTGCCCTCTTTGATTACAACATCAACAGCTACAGCTAATCGCAATGCTGATGCCCTTTCTAGGCTTCCCACAAGCCCCACTAACACTTTTTGGGAAATCTGTTAGCCACTAAGCCTTTGGAGATAATCGCCATTGACTTTACTCTCTTGGATTTGGCTAGCACAGGACAAGAGAATGTTCTGGTAGTCACAGATGTTTTCTCAAAGTTTACCCAGGCCTTTCCCATCCCTGATCAGAGCTTCCACCGTATAGCTAAGATTCTAACTGAGAGATGGTTCTATGTGTATGGCGTGCCAAGAAGAATCCACTCCGATCAGGGGCCCAGCTTTGAGGGGGATCTGTTGAAGCGCCTGTGTGACATCTACGGCATAACAAAGAGGAGAACCACCGCTTATCATCCAGAGGGGAACGGTCAATGTGAACGTTTCAACAGGACACTTCATGACTTGCTCAGGACCTTACCCCCTGAAAAGAAGCGTAAATGGCCCCAGTTGCTCCCTCAGCTCTTGTTCGCCTATAATACCACCGTGCACCAGTCCACACAGCACTCCCCATAAAAACTGATGTTTGGTCAGAAGCCACAGTTAACAGTCGACCACCTACTTGGAAATAAATGGAGGTGACCACGGGGACAGTCCACCGACTGATTGGGTGGTGCAACATCAAGAGTACCTGACTTCTGTCTATGCTAGTGCTAGGAGACACTTAGAAGAGGCTGCGGCATATCGTAGGCATGGTGGTCCTGACACCGTACCCATATTACCACCTGGCACTCTAGTCTTTTGCAAGAACCATTTTCACAGTCGCCACAAAATCCAGGATACATAGGTGTCCACCAAGTATGAAACTGTGGAGTGTCTGGATGGATTTGGCAGTTGGAAACCCGTTGAGGGTAGCCATAGTCCACACTAGGACTAGTGCTTAGCATCACAGTGACCAAGATGGTGTCAAGTCTAGCCATGATCAACTGTCCCAGGCTCATTTGAAGGGCATACCCCCAGGTAACCCTGAAGTTAGAGACCAGCTGAGGGTAGCCGTAGCCACAGCAGCTTACATCAGGACTAGCACTGAGCCTCCCAGGGGCAAAGATGGTGTTTAGCCTTGACCAACTGTCCCAGGCTCATTTGGAGGGCGTACCAGATGTCCAACCCCCCACAAACAGCGCCAGCCACCCGGCAGTGGCACCATTTAGCACAGACACTTTGGAAGAACCAGAGCTGGCCTCAAGCATAGCAGCAGGTGAAGATTTTCCAATCGTGCGCCCCCTGGAGGAGTTGGGTCTGAACCCTGATCCGGTTCTATCCCTCCAACGTTCCACTCATAATACTGCCGGACAGCATTCAAACCCCTTCCACCTCCCACAGTCTGTTTCACATGAATTCTCTGCCAGTGTAGCAGAAGTAAATGTTAACCCCATCCCCTTCAGGCCTTGGCAGTAGATATAGTGCCTATAAAAAGTCTTCAGCCCCATGCTAAAGTTGACTAAAAAGAGGAATAAAAAAAAAACATCTTTTGGAAATGGATTTTAATGCCTTAATTAAAAAAATGAGGAAAAATCCAACCTTTAAGGACACCAATTGTCTATGTGAATGAACAATGTATCGTTAATAAATAAATGGGCAATTCCACGGAAAATTGACTTTTTGTCATATCCATAACGCCAGTGAAATGCCTTGGCATTTGTATGATGTGAATGATAACATTCATTTTTCGTTCATTTTTTCTCATGTACATTCTTTAGCCAAAAATAGTAAATGCTCAAATGTCATGTAATCATTCACCTCATACCATACCATCACATTTTATTGGCGTTATGGATGTTACAAAAAACATAATTTTCCATGGAATTGCCCAAATGCTTCTTCAGTAAAATACAGGGCGCATAAGTATTCATACCCCTATGTTAAACCTATGTTAAATTCCCATAGAGGCAGGCAGATTTTTATTTTTAAAGGCCAGTTATTTCATGGATCCAGGCTGCTATACATCCTGATGAAGTTCCTTTGGCCTTTGGAATTAAAATAACCCCACATCATCACATACCCTTTGCCATATTTCACGATTGGCATAAAATCATCTCTCAATGCAAATCAAACCAGCTATTAGGCTAACTGAAATAAAACCATCCCAATCTCTAGGCCACAGTTTGCCTATTTTCCAAACACAGCGTACTGTACTTATGGAGGGGATATTGCATTGTCAGACAGAGAAATGCATCAAACATTTGTCCCTTTCCCCTCATCTGTCTAACCCGTTGCTACAATGAAATGTAGTTACATTAAGAGTGTGTGTGTGTGTGTGTGTGTGTGTGTGTGTGTGTGTGTGTGTGTGTGTGTGTGTGTGTGTGTGTAAAAAAATGCAAACTCAACGCCTGAGAAACTGTGGGCGTCTTTAGGGTCAGCACCCATAGTGGGCTGATCTAATAGGCTTGCTGTGATGGTCAGAGCCTTTTGCAGAGGTCATGATGGGTACCATCAGCCAGATGGACACACACACACACACACACACACACACACACACACACACACACACACACACACACACACACACACACGTCTCAGTGCAGCTTGCAAGATGGCACATCAATGGCAGACACCATGAGATGCATCTGTGCAAATACTCAGTTAGGCTGATAAAGGACAGTCCATTCATCTTAGAAGGAGGGGACACCTGCGTGCCTCATTCTTCTGCATACTGTGCAGAGTGTTGTTTGTACCTCTTTCTCTCTATGCAGCTGCTGGTTTAACTTCACTGCTAATGAGCTGTCACACAGTATCAACATCAACAAAAACAATTTCCTTGTTGAAGAATCTGCTTAAACAGACATCTTTGTCATCCATTAAAATGGGCCCTAACATGCTGATATTGAGCAATAGTATGGAATGATATTTACCTCTATTTCCCCTTTTACATCCTCGTCCTTAAATAGTCCTACATGTATGTCTGAATCTCCTGTAGCTGGCAATGAAGATGATAAACTGGGGAAAGAGAGGGAGAGAAGGAGAGACCAATACGTAGGCCTATCACACAATTACATGTGTTCTTCGTCAAGTAAAAAGTAGGCCATATTACCGAGCTTCACATTCAAAACAATTTTATTTTCCAAATGTTGATTCCACAACAAGTTAACACTGAGACCCTTTCAACTGACAGCACCAAGGTATGCTGTTGAAGAATAACAAAAAAATAGGCCACGGACAGAAAAACACATGAATTTGTTCATTCTGAAGCAACTCTGATATGATCAAAGCCAGCACTGTTTTGCGCTCCCAGCATTAAAAGGCATGAGGGAAATTGCTGTGATTGAATTGAGTCGGAGAAATCACTGGCGCTAATGCCACTAACAATAAGGACGTGTTCCACCAGGAGAGCATGAGAGCCTGACTAAAATATGAGACTTGCAAGTGTTAGCTGAGCTCTGAGGCTGCTTAATGCAGAAATTGGCAGAGACAAGGTAAGATGTATCCCACCCTTTGATCTCCTACAGACTCGCAGTAAGCTGGTAAGACCAGGTTTACTGATTCCTTGAGATGCAAGTAACTGCAGCTCAAAGTGGGACGAGAATGGCACTAATGTGACTGACTCACACAGGAGAGCAGTTTGCATGGCTGTGTCGCTGAAGGCGAGAAGGTAAATGACCTAATGTATCACCGCCCCTGTGATTGTGTTGATATCATGTCCACCAGACCAATTATTTCACTCTAGTTAAGGCACACATAAATGCTGTGTGCCAGACACTGTGCCTAATGTCAACATTAATTAAAGTGAGATCACTTTAACATCTCCTCTTTCTTAACTTTGGCTGTGTTCCCAAGTCTACCAGCATCAGCAACGACGATCACACTGGCAGCTAGTAGAGTCCAGGAGTGCCACACATCAGCCTGCATGGTGTAAAAACAAAAATAATCTCAAAACCCTTTTAACATGGAACCACATCAAATGATATGCTTGTCTGCCCCAGGCAATAAACTTAATTAATAAACTAATGCAACAACTCATTAGATTTGACTGTTGAAGTGTCAGTTCTTGCTTACTGAAACAAACAGCAGGATTGAAACCAAAAGACTAATGAATAGAGAGCCTTTGGTGTCCTTTCTGGACCGCAAGCCGTGATAATGACTTATCAATAGGCAACTCTTGGTCTCTCCATGTGCAGCTTAGTTCAATTTTCATCAGATGTTCTGAACACGTTTTCAAATTTCAGTGTAATAAAGCTGACATGGGAATCCTCTTGTTGTAGTCTCACTTTAAGATTCTACAGTGTTATATAATTATACTGTATAAGAGTAGGCTACTAGACCCCAAAGTTATAACCTTTCTTTATCTTTATTTTTATATGATGTTGTTTTCCACTGTGGTCTCCACAATGTGGGGTCCAGACAGCTGATATACAGTATTACCATATCTTTGATTTTCAACATCAGATATGCTAATTTCAACTATTTATAAATGTGACAAGCTTCAGCAGGAACAAATCCAAAGCAGGCAATGGACAGCATTTGTAGGCCTGCGGTGCTTCATTTTATGGTAAAATAAGTATCCACATGTCTATCCTACCAATCCTGGGTCCTCTTTTTGTAACCTTAAAGACCAAGTGAAGCAGGAAAACAATTTACAACAAAGTTCCACAACCCTGCTTATATAAAAGAATATAAAATCTTATCTTCACATTTTTAAACCATGAGAAGTCTTCATCATTTCACATCAGCGCCTCTGAAAACAGTAGCCCATATGCCAACTCCCTTTGTGTGCCTACCTAGCTTCAACTCATCTACTTCTTACATATGAATATAGCTCTCATGACAGTGCCACGCTTTCGTTTTGATTAAAGTTTCATTTTCTTCTTGAACAGATAAAAGTTTTCCTTGCACATTGTGGACCGAGTTACAGAGCGAAGCCTCTCCTTATTTTCTGTAATTGCAGCCGGTACACGGCCTCGCACGCATGCCATCTCTGGATGCAGCACACAATCATTGTTCAAGTTAATGGTTTCTGTAAACAGACGGATAATTTCCACCACAAAGAATCTCGATCTCAGTTAAAACCATTTCCTTAAGAGGCAACTGAGCTAAAGGAAACGGCAGAAGGGCTGGAATTCAAAGCACTGTGTATTAATGAATGAATTGAATTTCTTAGTTTTATTTCAGCACTGTTGGCTGAGATGTTTTTTTTTTACTTCATAGTTTGTTTTAAAAGTTTATTATTTTTTTTAATAAGCCTAACAATCCAGAAAACAACAATCTGCAGACAGACTGCATGAACTGTATTGGCTTCTAATCAAAAACCTAGCTCCATAATAGCTCTAGATTATATCAGAAGAATGTTACAGCTCTGCACATACATTTGACCAGCATAAGACTACACTGACTGATTGGCCAACTACATCTGGCCAGTAAAAAGCTATCACTCACATCAGCCAGAAATGTTCACACACCACTTATTAATTAGTGACCTTCCTGTTTGGAAGGCATTGGCAAAATTCTCTAGCTACATGTTCAGATTGAGATCAAATACTGTATTACCGTAGGTTGCATTAAGACACATCATATGAAATAGTGTAAACACTGCAGCCAGTGATTTGCACAGCCTTCCAGTGCATCTCTGTCTCTCGCTGACAACGTGCGGCCATGCCATGAATGAGTGCCACCATAATAGAGCCCATATGCTGCGTGACACGAGGGGATGGCTCACGCAGGGAGAATGCATGATGAGAAGTGGGCCGGTCATGGCTGCAGGGGTGGTCCATGTGTTCAGGTTCCTGAAGACTTGCACCACACCACTGTGCCTGCTTTCCATAGGCCTGAATTTAATCTGATCACCACTTCTGATCCTAGTTAATCAGAACTGTAGTGCCACGCTCGGCATCAACAGCCTATGGGACATGGCACCTGCAAAGTTCAGAAGTTCAAGTGCAAAACTCAAAGACATCATAATGACACAGTTTAAAAAAGGTGAATGCGATGAATGTGACACTAAATTGGAGCCAACGAGCTACTATTACATGACTGGGTTCCAGGCATTCATCATTGTAGTGAATGGGGGGAGGCGGCCCATGGATCTCAATTACACAGCTCAGTTCTAAGAGTTCAAACTTTCAACATTTCAGCTGACTCGTCACAATCGTCCACCCAGAAACTCCAACCTGACCATCAACAGAAGGCCAGAGCAGTGAATGAGTTCCAAACTGCGTACTTAGCAGAACCCTCTAGGGTGACTGTCATTTTCCTCAACGACCAATTTATTTGACACAATTTAAAACCAAGTCACAAAAAAAAAAACACTTGAGGGTGACATCATCTCCAAAGCCGTGACTCAATACTGCTCTCTGGTGGTTACCAAGGTTCAAAACAAGCAAAACAGAGTGCAATGAAAATGCATTCAGCAACATAACATGTTTTCACAGTGCTTACAAATATAGCATTCCCAAACTATATTTGAACAATGACTTACACTCTAATGTCAATCTTATGCCAATGACAATCTTAGCCATCATCAGTGCTCCTCGTATCTTCAAAACACAATAGAAGACAAAATAATGTAAAAAATAATAACACTGTGACTTTATTGCCTCCACAGGGAATAGTAATAATAATGGAATACACTGTATTCTTACATGTAAAATCTTATAATCCAAAGTAGATTGACAAAGTGACATCAACTTATTATAAATAAATAACTGTTGACGGTTGATGGTCACACATGTCCAAATCTTGAGTCACAGGCTGTATTGAGTGTCCTTTTTTTTTCAAAAGCTTCAGCTTGTCACAGACAGGATTATTCTGGATGAAACTGATCACCCAGCAAAGCCCCTCCAGTTTGCCTATTCCTAGTTGCAGTCCAAGAACTCAGTTGCCTGCTTTCAGTATTAAGAAAATACATTAGCATTTATGTTTTTGCAAACAACTGCATCGGAACCATATAGCGTACTCTTTTTTTAAAGAGTAGGCTTATGCTTTATTCATTAATTAAATCATCTCATATAGTATCTTAGCAGGTGGTTGATTGTCTAATACAGAGAAAATATTATGTGATACTGTTGATTACGATGAAATATCTTGCTTGAAAAAAGACCTCATTATCAGACAAGTTTATGTACTAACTTCGGCTCACCCACAGAAACAACAAGCAAGGACTTGCAATAATCACTATTGCAGTGAAACAGCCTTTATGTCACCGGCACACTTGTGATACGTCAGAGTCCTTTGAGAGGCAAAGCTCTTTCCGCAGCGGTCACAGCTAAAGCGCTTCTCGCCCGTGTGGACCAGTAGGTGAGCCTTGAGGTTGTTGGCTTGCGTGAAGCGCTTACCGCACTGGTCGCATGCGAACGGCTTTTCCCCCGTGTGCACCCGCATGTGGCGGCTGAGGTTCTGCGCTACGGTGAAGCTCCTGCCGCACACGCCGCAGCTGTGCGGCCGCTCGCCGGTGTGCACGCGCTGGTGTGTCTCCAGGCTGCCCTGCGTGATGAAGCTCTTGCCGCACGTGGGGCAGTCGAAGGGCTTGCCCTCGCTGTGCACCAGCCTGTGCATGTTGAAGTAGCTGAGCGAGCTGTAGCCTTGGCCGCAGACGTCGCATGTGAACGGCTTGGTGGGCCGGTGCACCTGCCCGTGGGCCTTGAGCGCGCCGGCCGTGTAGAACTGCTTGCCGCAGTCCTCGCAGGCGTGCGGCCGCGCGGCGCCGGCATCGGTGTGGGTCAGCTGGTGCCGCTTGAGGTAGTTGGGCGAGCGGAAGCTCTTGCCGCACGTCGGGCACGTGTACGGCTTCTCGCCGCTGTGGATCCGCTGGTGGACCTTGAGCGTGTGCAGCTGGTTGTAGCTGTTGCCGCACGTGTCGCAGATGAAGCCCTTCTCGCCGGTGTGGAGGCGGCGGTGCGCGCGCAGGTGCCCCGACTGCGTGAAGCGCCTCTGGCACACGTCGCAGCTGTAGGCCTTGGCGCCCGTGTGGATCTGCTGGTGCCGCACCAGGTTGGCCCCGATGCTGAAGCACTTGCCGCAGATCTCACAGCTGAAGGCTTTCTCGCCCGTATGAACCCTTTGATGAGTGTTGAAAGCGCTTTTCATACTAAAGCTCCGGCCACACTTCTCGCAGGTATATGGCCTCTCACCCGTGTGGACACGATGATGCGATTTGAGCCCACTTTTTTGGCTAAAGCATTTCCCACACACGTCACACCTGAACGGCTTTTCTCCTTTGTGAATGGTGAGCAAGTGCACGTTTAAGCTACGGCGAGCCGTAAAGCTCTTGCCACAGGTGCCACAGGTGTGGGGCCTCTTTCCCGTATGAATGACCTGGTGGGTCCGCAACTCCTTCACCTTGGGGAAAACCATCCCACACAGTCTGCACCCGAACCTCTTCTCTCCTTTGTGATCGGTCCTCCAGTGAAGCTTCAGGCTGCACTTGGCTGGAAAACTGACCCCACAGAGGGTGCAAATGGAAGTGCTCTCCCCGTCAAACACCACCTGGTGTTCCTTCAGGTGACTCTGCGTGCCAAAGATTTTGCTGCAGTAGGCGCACTTGAAGCGCCGCTCGCCCTTGTGCACGGTGAGCTGGTGGACGTTGAGGCTGCAGCGAGTGGTGAAGCCCTTCCCGCACTGCTTGCACTTGAAGGGCTTCTCGCCCGTGTGGACCACCTGGTGGCCTTTCAGATTGCTCCGCTTGCTAAACGCCTTTCCGCAGTGGCTACAGCTGAAGGTCAGCGCTGGTTCGACAGGGCCGAACTTCCAGACCCTTCCGCGACCTCTTGAGCGCTGGCTCTTGCGGTTTACAGATGGAGTGTCCTCATCCTGTCTCTGCTGGTTTCCAACAATTGCATGGGGAGTGTTAAGCTTATTTTCAGAGCATTCCAGTGTTGGTGCAGCCTCTGCAGTGTTGGTCCTGGACACTAGGGAATTGAAGGGGGGCAAAAACACAGTATTATACTATTTCACAGCCTTTTTACAGTCCCAAGTTTTTGATCTATGCCCTTCAGCACACCTACACCTATTATAACAATTATACAAACATACCATTGCTCAGGTGCTGGGAGGTTTTCTCATTAGACAGCTCAGTTGTTTTCATGTTTTCTGAAAACTGATGAAAGAAGATGAAAGTTACTTTGAGGGCAGCCGATCATGTTTTACAAAAGATCAAGGACAGTTATGGGCTTAGAAGCTAAGCAGTTTGGTCAGAAATGTAAAAAACAAAATGTAAATAAAAATGATTAAACAAACTTACTGTGTCTAAAACATCCAGCAGACCTTCATCAAGAGATACTGTCTGGCACGTACCTGAAACAAAACGCAAAACACTTAAAAACCCTTAAAACTTCATGGTATATTTTGCATTATTTTGCAGATTACAGTGTAAATCAAATGTAGCACAATTTAACTTATAATTTCACAGTTGTTAGCTCTGGTAGTAAATGTTATTAGCTTAACTAATAATGGAAACTAATGCTTAAAAAAATGTGTGTCAGTAAAAATGGTGACACAATGAAGAATGTCATCGATCCACACGGTCACATCAGACCTACCCAATGTCAGTCCACTAACTTGGACATCAGAGTTGCATGATTTGACAGTAGATTTGTTTCCATGTAGTCCTTCAGGGCAACATGTTATATATTCTGGCGTGCCTACCAGTGACAGAATCTTTGATCGCAGGGCTTCATATTTTATCTGACAATCCCTTGTTTCCAACTGTAGCATGGCACACACCTCCTGCATTAGAATGATGATTTTGTCCATGGCATCTCTGGATAGCCTTTCCAAAATCGACAACAGGAACTTCTGTTGACACAGAAAACATGTCTATCACAACGAACGATTCAGTGCATTTCCATATTACTGCAATGATGACATCCTAATTTGTTCACCTACATCAGAGACTTTGCCTATACAGTGGCACACTACAACAACACGTTACATTTATATTGCGCTTTTCTCAACATTCAAAGCGCTTCACATGGAAAGGGGGACCTCACTAACCACCACCATTGTGTAGCACCCACCTGGGGGATGCACGGCAGCCATTATGCGCCAGAACGCTCACCACACACCAGCTTGAGTGAGGGAGTGAATGAGCAAATTACAGTGGGGGATGATTAGGGGGCCAGATTGAATGAGCCAGGTTGGAAATTTAGCCAGGACACCGGGGAATCCCCTACTCTTTGCAATAAGTCATTGCGTTACATCTCCATGTTACAAGCTGGTTTTATTTTTCATAATCCACCATTCTAAAACAGGGTTAAAATGTAGTTTGGATAATTACCAGACACTACTTGCCGTTTTTGGCAAACTCTGCATGCCATTGCCATAGGGAACATGGACAAAAAGAAGCATTAAGAATGTTGGCAAAAATAACTCACTGTGAGTTTCTCATTGTCCGACTCCACTTCGGATGATGATGAATGACTTGCCTCTTTTTTGTCTTCAAAGCCAGGCATCCCCTTGCATGTAACATTTCCGACCACATACTTGCCTATTTCAGTAACAGCTGCCTCAACAAATATTTGTATAACGGCGGCTAACTCTCTTCGGAAAGCGCCTAGATGTGACATTTTTTAAACTAATTATCGTAGTAGTGTTTCTATATCTACAGTATAAACTGAACGACTATGTGGTTTGTTTACTCCGAGAATTTCCGTAAAAACCGGAAGTACCGCCTTCCCTTTCAGACGTGTAGTGCCCTCTATCGATATGGAGGCATGGGACATGTGCATAGATACCGTAATAAAGGTCATCGGGGTATAGAGAAACAGTCAATACACCATAAGGGTATGTGCAAATTATGGAAAAACTAATATTGGTAGGCTAATAGGTAATGAAGTGTTAGCCTACCATACCAGGCTGTAGGTTAGCCTATAAATATATATTTTTTTAAATCCCCAACTGAGATTATTTGCCGGATGTGAGAGTGAAGTTCCACTCAGTTTGCCTATATTATGGACAGTGTTGGGAGTAATGCGTTACAAAAGTAATGTAATTACTGTAATATATTGCTGTTTGCGGTAACGCGGTAATGTAAGGCATTACAAAAAAAAAATTGGGTAATATTTACTCGGTACAAACTTCAGTAACGCACGTTACAATGCAGTTTAACCCAAAATTAAGCGCTTGTTTTGTTTTGATACATATTTGCAAACACCACGCGAGAACAACAGAGGAGAAAAAATCCGAATATGGGATAGAAATGCAGAAAAAGATTGTGTAGCCTGGCAGTGCCACCGCTCCCACCACGCGCATCACGCACTTTGCATTGGGCACCAAAGTACAGAGGGGGCACCCAAATGTAACCAATGAATAGTAGCTTTACTGCAAACTGCGTTTCACTCTTCATCAATAACGTTTACAATGTCAAAATGCACTAACACGATGTTACATGCAAGTTTGATACCTTTTGGGTTCTCTCAATCACCACGTAGTACTAGAATTGGTGGGTCTTCAATCATTCGTTTTCCAAGCATTTAGGCTACATGAAGCACAGGATAAGCTGAGTCGACTGAAACGCATTCCATTCAGATAGCTAGGTGGATACCAGGTTCATAATTCACTTATTCGCAAAACGAAATGTGAAGCAACATGTCATTGCATACTTCCATTTCCAAAGCAATGAACATTGTGCATATTATTGTTAATATTGTGCTATCAATGTAACTCAAACAAATAAGGCTTGTAAACAAGAGCTGGCAAAAGGGCATTATGACAACGTAAAGATCAATGCTCTTAAAGTGACAGTGCACCATTTATAAGTAAAACAGAATTTCTTCAGAAATTAATGTTTAAAAATACACAGTAATGGTCTGTAAATAATAGGCCTTTTATTTCACTTTAGGTGTTTGAGTTATCATTTAAATGTCACTCACTCAAAGCCACTCACTTAGGGCACCGAAATGGCCAGCAGGCCACCATCTTGACATGTCTTTATTAAAGGAACCGTATGTAAAAATTGTATTTCAATGAATCATAAAATTGCTCTGATATGTCACTAGACATTAAGAAATCATGTTCATTTCAAATACTTATATCACTGACAACAGTAGTCTGGCCAGGATATTGTCATTTAAAAACTGAAGTTGCAGCCCTCAACTGATGTTGATGTTGTCATGTTGTGTTTTGGCCTAATGCGCCACCCTCCTCCTATCTACTAATCACAAAGTCAGTAGTGTTTCGTCATCCGGTTGCCAACTCTGCCAGTCAAAGGGGAGGGGAAGGGGATACACCGCTCTACAGTAATTTGAAAGTGATTACATACAATCTTACATACGGTTCCTTTAAGCTTTGATTTACAATATAGTAGGCTCTCTATTGATTTTAATGAGTAGGCCTAGGCCTTAAAGTTACAGTATTTCTATCACAATTTACCAGACTTTGACCTTTTGTCGGTTTTTAACAAAATTCTGACTATGATTGTTCCTTGTATTGCATTATGAGCACTGCGCCTATTGCATTCTACTGTTGCCTTAAGCCTAGCTCAGTCATTATGCTATATCACATCTCCCTCCATTGGAAGAGCAAGCTGCATTGAGCGTAATAAACTGCATTTAGAATGTCAAATCCATATTTCTAGATATTTTGGTGAAAGTAACTTAAAAGTAATGCAATAGTAGTGTAATGCCTTACAATTCAGAGACAGTAATATTATAATGTAACAAATTACTTTGAAATGACAGTAATAAGTAATGCATAGTACATTAGGATTTTGAAGTAACTTGCCCAACACTGATTATGGAGAATGTTTGTCCATGTTTGAGCAAGTTATGGAGTGGCGTGGTATGGAGGCAATCAGCCTGTGGCACTGCTGAGGTGTTATGGAAGCCCAGGTTGCATTGTTAGCGGCCTTAAGGTCATTTGTACTGTTAGGTCTGCATGGTGTCTCTCATTTGCTTCATTGCATGGTGTCTCCATATCTATTTGCCATAGATTCTCTAGGGTTCAAGCACAGTAATGCCATAAGCAAACCAGTTACTAGCTGTTTTGGCACTGTGTGCAGTTGCCGAGTCCTTTTGGAAAAGGAAATCAGCATCTCCATAAAGCTTGTCAGCAGATGGAATCATGAAGTGCTTTAAAATCTCCTGGTAGAAGGCTGCATTGACCCTGGACTTGACAAAACACAGTGGACCAGCAGCAGATGACATGACACCCCAAATCATCACTGACTGTAGAAACATCAAACTCACATCAGACAACTTGGATTCTGTGCCTCTCCACTTTTCCTTCAGACTCTCGGGACCTTGATTGGACCCAGATATTCAAATGAAATGCTAAATTTGTTTTATGTGAAAAGAGGAGTTTGGACCACTGAACAACGGTCCAGCTCTGTCTCTCCTTAGCCCAGGAAAGATACCTTGTCTTTGATTCAGGACTGGCTTGACACTAGGAATGTACCCCATTTCCTGGACACATATGTGCATGGTGGCTCTTGATTCAGAATCCAGCCTCAGTCCACTCTTTGTGAAGTTCCCCCAAGTTCTTGAATTGGCTTTGCTTAACTCTCAATTCTCTCAAGGCTGCGGTCATCCTGGTTGCTTGCACACATTTTCGTACCACACTTTTGATAATATGCTTTGATATAGCACTCTGTAAACACCTTGCCCTTTCAGCAATGAGTGTCTATCCAGTCAGCAGTCTTTACCTACCCAGATAGAAAGCACACGTTGTCACAACGTTGCCATTGGTTGGCAGTGTCGGAGGTGGAATTTCAACGTTGAAACAATGTCACAACAACCGCAGCGCCTCAAGCAATTGTATATAGAATGTTGGTTTATATTTGTGGTTGTGTTTACTGAACAGAGAGCTTAAAGGCTCAGAAAACTGACATTTCTGTATTATAACATATTTATTCTAATATTTTGAGAAACTGATTGTGGGTTTTTCATGAGCTGTAAATTGTAATATTTCACTTTATATGTAATTAATCTAGAATAATGAAATATTCACTTTTTTTAAAATAATTTAAATGGGATATTTTACACAATTTTGAGACCCACCGGTATATTACAATGTAAGACTAACTACAACTACAGTTAGACAACTGTTAAACATGTCATCATTCTGATAGAACGCTAAAAATTATGAAAAATATAGCCTAGATGTTTATTTTCAAAAGTTAGAAGGTTACACCGCATGCCAAGAATCACCCAATTATGTAATTAACATTGAGCAAGATTCCAAGACATTTTATTTAAATACAGAACATCATAAGGCATACAGAAATAGTGTCAAGGGGAGTATGTGCAAAAACTGACAAAAAACTAATACTGTTTTCAGCGAAAAGGTTTAGGCCTATAACTGTCCACAGCAGGTTTTTAGAGGTTTAGATTAGGCTAATCTCATATTCTTTACAATTGTATACTTCATAAAGTAAAAGGTGATCCACGGAATAAAAAAATGTATTCAAGTGTATACAGTAAGCCTATCATCATTACTATAGATCAAAGATTCTAGAGCGCTACGCGCAAGATGGATTACTGGCTGGAAAATAGGTTGGATATGTTGAAGTACGTTCTATGACTCTATGGGCGCCATTTTAATAAGCTCAGGTGTCGTCACAGATGCTGGCTACCGTGGGAATCCTATGGCGCTGATCCTAAAATGTTATCAATATTTGTTCTGTAAAGCTGTATGTTGAAATTACGAGAAACCCAATAGACCACACCATGTCTAGACCAGTTAAATATTGTATAAAGACAATGTCGAATTATTTCCGAGGGTAGGCTAAATTAGGCTAGGGCACTGACATCTGTTCATTCACCAAAACTAAGTTCAATAGCCTATATGTTGGGGATATAGCGTTACTGTAATTTCGTTACTTTATTGGGAAACGAAGTAGGCCTAGTCTAAAGGTAAATTTAAATTTCAGTAATTCGTTACAATTACTGAATAACTGTAACGTCCATTCCTGCATTAGGCCTACTCACATTATCTGTCTATAGCCTAGCCTATTAACTTATTGTCTCCATGATTGCTTATTTAAAATATGGATTAGCCTTGATAGCCTAGGCTACATTATTTCATAGAGATGTGCTAGTGTAGGCCTACAGCGCATTCTCTCCCTGCACCTCTCTCCCTCAAACGGGTTCAGCCTGCATCTCCCCTAAGCAAATCAAAACGGTGGCTCGTGCACTAACTGTTCATGCAGACTTCAACTGGCGCGGTAGCCTACACAACTTTGTTTAAAATGTATACATTCAAGTTGACTTTGCAAAGTTAGTATTATAGCCTATTTATCACAACGTTGTCTGTTGCGTTGTCAATCGCAAACGCAAATTTATTCAAACGGCTAAGGAATTAACTGTAGCTTAATTTGTGGAGGTCGAAGAGAAAGCACCTGTTTGGCATAGGCCTACGCGTAGCCACTGACGGGCATAGGCCCGTCTACTTGTCAGTCTTGCCCGTCCGATTAGAGGGCTTTCCTTCGTTTACGCTCACCATCTTAAAAAGACGAGCAAATCAACACTGCGCTGAAAGCTCAAGAATCAGTCAAATGCGAACAGCCACAGCTCCGTTTAATTGTCAGGTGTGATGAAATGCGTTCATATTCCACTTCTTATGTCATAAACGTTGCATGCCTATGGAAAGGTTTTGTGGTAGGATTGTTCAATGGTCAAGCTGTTGCTTTAATTTGTGTTTTAATTTATGCGACGCACCGATGCTGGGTTCATCAGTTTTGCGCAAGTTTAAAACGTTTAGCCGACTGCGTAATTTGTCATTTTCGTTCTATAAGTTCCACTTTTCATGTCATAAATGTAACATACCTATGATATGGCTTTGCAGTTGTACAATATGGTCAATCTATTGTCTCAATTGTGATTCATGTGAAGCGCGCACCGATGCTGGGTTCATGCACTTGGTCAGCCTGAACAGGAACATCTTGGAGAGGGAATGAGAGAATGAACGCATGCAAGAAACACTTTTTAATTAAACGTAGGCCTAATTTACAAAGACATAAAAAAAATGGTGATAATATAACGTTAGCTAAGTTAGTTTGCCTGCTAGCTAGCTTATCAGTAGGCTATACAGTCTCTCAATGGGAATTTATGTTATCTATTTACCAGTGCAATAGCTACTTCTGTCTAAATAATAGGCCTATTTACCTCTCCTTATTCAGTGTAAACTTGGAAAAAGACCAATCGGGCCTTTCACACTGTCATTACTTGCTGTTCATTACCGAGTAAAAAAAATCAATAAAAAAAAACAGCTGGCAACGTTAAAAACAGCTGTTCAGGTGAACTCATAGAATTGGAACTGTATATGAAATTTTGCGCTGAGCTTATTAAAATGGCTCCCTGTCAGGCTCAGAGCGTACTTCATGTACGTAACTGATCTATCTTGCTCCGCTCTAGAATCTTTGCTAAAGATTCACTGAGGTCAAGATAACCCGGAATGTGCAGGCTACATAGAAAAACGAAAATTAAGGCATTACAAAATTGTTACACATTAGTGGATTACTGCATAGTGATTTATAAGGATAACTCTGAAATACCAAAGTTCAATCCAAATACATAAAGGCTAGCAGTGGTGTAGTCTACGTGAAATGCAGGACTACACAGTACTTAAAAAGCATCACCATCTCAGTATACCCACTAAAAATAGGCAAGGATACGTATTAACATTTGGAGTGGATCACAGTATACCCACTACAGCTAACTAGACTGCACCACAGTATACCCACTACAGCTGACTAGACTACACCACTGAAGGCTGGTTATGCTTATTAGTAATCCATGGATCAAAAACGTATCACAACTTGTGGTATGGATGCTGTTGGATATCCACTGGTTGTTTTGACCGGAAGATTTGTTGGTATTCGGACAAAATGATGAATTAAAGGGAAGCTTGGCAGGATTTCCCCCTCTGCTGGAGAAATTGTGCATTATGCTATTTCAAACTGTGGGAAAAGGTAGTGATAAAGCACATGGATTTGTTTACAAGCTAGCGAACGGTTAGCATAAGTTTGGCAGAACTATGTGGATGTTACAAGGTAAGAAACACGATTTAAAACGAGTTTCTTGTTTCTCACTTCTCTTTCCGGGACAGTAGTCTCAATGTTGCAAGGTTGGTTTTCCGCCTGGGGACGCTAGGCGCAGCGAGAAAAGTCACCATTTTCACCGGGACAGGTCATTTAACCATCCAAATGATTTCTAAACGGGTTTATTAAGTTGAAATAGTTGCCAAGTTCCCCTTTAAAACCTGCAGTTGTATATACTGAAAATGTGTGTGTTAGGCCTACATGTACTTTTCGTAAAGGTATAGGCAACTCTTGGTACACATGATTAAAATTGTGCGCAAGTAATTTCTTTCTCTGGGAAGAAGCTTTGCATGTTCCTTCATTTCTTCGACAGCTGGCTCTTATACTGAATGTGAGTGTCTATAATTTCCTTGACAACTGATGGGTCATCCAGGGTGGACACATCACCTAGATTTTCCGTTTCCTCCATGGCAATCTTCCTGAGGATGCGTCTCATAATTTTACCCGACCGGGTCTTTGGCAGCCTTTTCACTATCTGTTGATGGGTAAGTAGTTACATTTAATACAGATTACAACATATCAGCTCTACCATTACTTCACATAAACTAGTGCAGGTAGAACTATTCTTACCAAAAAGTGATCAGGAACTGCATATTTTGCTATCTTAGTGGCCACTAGGCCTTTCAGTTGTTTAACAACAGCTGACTGGTCCAGACCAGCAGTCTCTTTCAGGACCACAAAAGCAAAAGGCACTATTTAGAGAGAAGGGGAAAGAGAGACAGGATGATCATTTTGCAAGTAGTTATTCAAATAACTATAATACATAAACCGATTAGAAGAAAACACCACAAAACACGTAACACATAATAATAATAATAATAATAATATATATTATATATAATAATATAATTTAAATTAATGATGTTATTTTTACAATCATATTTTGTAACCATCAACACCTGTGTCAATTAGTATGTTCTGATTAACTGTTGTGATGAAAATGTTTATGGGGGAGGTGTGACTGTTATACACCCCTGTTACCACAGGGTGATGCTACAGGGCCAAAGTTACATGTAGTTGAGTGAGAAAAAGGGCCAAGGGCCTTGCAAGGTTTTTATACCTTACATTGTATGCAAAAGGATAAGAGAATAATTGTCTTTGTCCTCTTTATGTCTTTCATGTGTAAATGATTCATCCATGCATCACATAAGAGCCTGCAGAAATACGAGAGTTCAATCATTCACTCAAGTAATGACTGACTGAGGGGCTATGGATGGACGATAAGACTTTGTTGCTAGTTGTCAGGGTCAGAAACACCCCCATGAGAAAGGTCCTGTTAAGAGTTTCCAGCAGATAGTGACACTGCACCACAAGGTCCACAACCTAGCTGTACTTGCAAAAAAAAAAACACACATATAGTGGCAGCCATTTGTCATACTTTGACATATATGGCACTTTTGGTCATTTTCATGAGGAACATTCATTCCAAGCATTATAAAGGGAAGCGTATCACCATTTTTTTGCCATTCTTTTCTCCATGGATATCCACTGTTATTTCCTCCATTACTTAGGAAACTTAACATAGGGTAACTTTTTGAGCAATATTGCTGAGCATGACAGGTTATTCATTTTCTGATTGGATGATCAGAAGTTGCCTAATGATGATGAAAGATATTCAGATAAACGTCAAAGGGAAAGTGCCCAAACACCACCAAGCAACACTGCACTTCCCAGCAACATTGCTTTAAACAGGGGTGTGATTGGCAAAGGTTAAAAACGAAGCACGGAGTACTTTAGTGTACTATAGTTTTGGCAACCGTATATACCGTATCTATATAACCGTATCTACACTTCATAAAATACATGGGGCAAATCCTATGCAAGGGTGGCACTAGAAAGGGGCCTTAAAGAAAGTAATTTTGGGCAAATACTAGGGGGGTCCGGGGGCATGCCCCCCGGAAGAAAAAATTTAAAAATAACCCTTTAAATGATGACATCTGATGACTTTTACGGGAAGTATTAATACATTGAGATACATATAATTCAAACATTATAGCATATTACAATACAGCCTATAAGGCCTAAAGAAAACGAATTTATAATAGAGCAAAGTAGCCTAGGCCTACACAAGATTAAACCAAATATGGCTGAAATATAGGCCATCATGATCATTTTGCCAACAGTGACACAGAACCATGGATTTTTTCCATTTATAACATGTTTTCTTTATAACTTAAACCAACATTGAGTACATTATTTACTATAGGCCTACTTGATGATAATATATAGCCTGCCCCCTAACAGTCCTCTGGGCCTATACAAAATAGTGAATCATGTGATAGGCCTACTGATATTGATGCTGATTGAAGAGTTGTTGATATTTCAGTTCCAAAGAGAATCAAATTACATCGATTCCTCTCCTCCCAAAGTAACACTGTAGGTCCTACACCTCTCCTCCTAAAATAAATGGTAGGCTCTGTTTTAAGCTACTGCACCAGGATTGTGTAGGCTAACCGGCTACAACACTAGTTTTAAAAGCGCACACACTAAATGGAGAGCTAAAATGCGGACTGTGCCTTTAAATTGGCGACTTTTTATCTATCAGCACAATGCTATAGTAGGCTAGTAAGACGTTTACTAAGTATGCCAAAGCTTTGATCTCTTAGCACCGTCACCATAACGTTACGTGTTCTCATGGTGAGATGGCATCCTGAAATATGTTTTAGACAAGGGGCGCAAGGTTCACCGAAGTGAACGGCTGGACAAACGCGTAAATGACAAGGTAAACTAAACAATGTAGTAGGCCTAAGTAGACAGGCTTTGTGGTTAAAACTATGAAAACCTGTAAGGTTAGGCTAGTCTGTCACAGTTAACTTCAAGCACAGCTTACACGCGCAGCATCACGAGATTCATTATCGGAAAATCCTGACAGCGAACCCGATGCAAAGCCAAAACGAGAAAAAAAAAACTTCATACATAATGTCTTTAAATCAATTTGTTGACCTGTACTGTTTCATGGCTTCTGCTGACAAAAACTAGTTCGCCACACACATTCACACTGAACTTGAATCAAGCATTCTTCAGAATCCAGCTGATCAACGCGTCCCGACTACTTTCACTTTCAATTAAATAAACGGAATAGGCCCACTAGGCTACTTGCGGCGGCGTGATATTCGGAAAGATGTGAAGCCCAAAACCCGTCGTCATTGTCAGCGGCCTGTTATAACAATGGCCTGACTTATACAGAAATATAGTCTACCTCTCACCCACAGACCCCCCCCCCCCCCCTAAAAAAAACTCATCGGATCTATACGAATTGTGTAGGTCTTATTTTCAAGTCGAAAAAAACGGAATTCCGTTTAAAAACGGAAGAATCACACCCCTGTTTAAAAGTTGTCCTATGTAGGCTATTAACTTTACTGTCTTTAAAGGTTTAAATGAAACCGTTCTATACCCACAAGAGCATTCTACAAGACATGTAACAGTTCAAGTGAATGAATGCAAATATTTGTGCCATACATGTTTAATTTCTATTATACGTGAATGTCAAAAACACTGAATTGTTGCAGGTTGTGTTCTAACTTCTTACCTTCTCCTTTGATATCGTGTGAAATACCTATGACAGCAGTTTCAGGTACTTCTGGGTGTTCGTCCTTACACAGAGAAAAACACAAGTAACACTCATGCCATCTTTGCTATACATATCACATTGGTAGACCAACACCTAAAGTATGCTCACCAGGGCATCCTCTATTTCTGCTGTGCCTAAGCGATGACCACTGATATTGATAACGTCATCCATACGTCCTGTAATCTGATAGTATCCCTCTACTGACCGGTAAGCTCCATCACCAGTGAAGTAATGACCTGAAGAGTAATGTCACACATACAGATTAAATATTTCATTTTTTATTTGCAAAGAAGGTGCTCAATCAAAGAGACAAGAGCCCATGCACTCACCAGGGTATGGCTTGAAATATGCATCCACAAATCTGTCATGGTCTCCATATATGGTTCTGGCCATTCCAGGCCATGGCTGACTGACACAAAGTGCTCCAGTGACATCATTTCCTATGATTTTCTGTCCCTGTTGCAAAAGGATAAAATACCTATGTAATTATGTAATAATAAAAAAAAGTGTGTGTGTGTGTGTAAATTAATAGAATAGGATTGAATAGAAATTGTAATGCTATACTAATATGACAGCATCACACACATGACCTTGGGAAAGACAACTTCCTCATAAACTGCTCGGTGAGTCCCAAAGCCTTAGTTAAGGCAAAAGAGTAACAGCCTGCCTGAGGTCAAAGAGTGAAAAGGGTACAGTGACCACAACACCCTCAAAGCCGTCTAAAGCTGGTAATCGGGAGAAACGCACAGAGGCCCGTTTTAATTGCAAAGTGAAAGACGTTTGGGGGGAGGGAGGAGGTCCAGCGCAGATGTCAGCATAGGTCAACCCCAAGAATCCAGTCAACTGAATGATGTGTTCTGGTCGCAGCAGAGATTAAGACTTTATGGTCATTTTCCTAGTACCACAGTTATCTGGAGACTCAGTCAGGATGATGGTCAATCAGGAAAACAGGTTTTATTCTTTCAGTGATGCGCATCAAGGGAGAGACATACGTTGCACCCAAATTGGGTCCGTATCTGTAACTAGACAAGGAATATTCTAAACTTAAGTACGTGACCTCTTCTTCTAACTCAGAAGGCTGATCCTTAGACAGTCGTTAATCAGGAGGACCCGCACTTGCATTTGGACAAATGTAAGCAGCCATACATGACCATGGGAAGTGTGAAAGCCCCTCTTTCCTGCTCACCTAGTATCTGGCTACGTTCACACCGCAAGTCGTAATGCTCAATTTGGATTTTTTGCTCAGATTCGATTTTTTGTTTGGTTGTTCACATTACCTTTTAAAATGTGGCCTATATCAGATTCCAGTGTGAACTGTTTGTGGCTCCAAACTGACCCGCATGCCCAAAAGAACAATAACAACGACATCAGCTAACTCCCGCCGGCGCATAATTGTGATGTAGATTGACGTAAAAGTCAAAACAAGAGATACATATGGGTAGAAAATCACCAATGGTGAAGAAAGGTGAAGATAATAGACTGAAGTCCTACTCCTCAGACTAACACAAGGGCAGTTTAGTAGAGGGCTCTTATCCCTTTGGTTAGTTGATCAGTTCCCAGACAATACTAAATTTATGGCTGTTGTGAAACCACAGTTCAAAGTATTGTAAAGGTGACATTCCCAAAGAACAGCTTTGCCAAACAGTCACTGAGATCTTGAAAGAGTAACCTTTAGGACCTATTTAGCCTAGACCTAATTAATGGAGCCAACAGCGATTACTATTTTATCTAAGCTATTTTATCTAGACATAAAACATTATTACACAGTATAATTACTGCTACTATAATTATTGTATATAACTACTATATTATATAACTACTGTTACTATTATTACCGTACTATTAATAGTAATAGTATCTGGAATACTGCAAAATGTGAGGATTCTGTTTAGTTAATTATACTGCTAATTGATCTGCTGTCTGAGCAGTGGACTCTAAGTGGATAAGCATGCAACACATGGGAGCAGCCAGTGCTTTGACACCATCATTACACCAGTACTGAGACAGAAGCCACAGAGGAATATAACTCATTACATATGCATTAATCGCCAATTCACCAATTTCCCTAATTGTCCTTAAGTTTTAATTAACCAATCAGCCATTCAGTAAGTCTTATGGTCACAAAATCAGGTCAATTTGCAACTGACAAATGTCTGAGTGGAGTAATGGTGACTCAGAAAGAAGATCCTTCAGATTTAGTCTGCCATACTTTAAATTACTAAATATACTCAGCTGTATATAATTCATATACAATATCTGTACACCTGAATAACTATAGAATGTATGTTTTGTATAAATATTGCATATAAATGATATAACATAAGTATTCTGTAAGCCACCAGACAGCCCTTCAGGGTGAGACATTTGACCCAGTCTGTCGGGTGAACTAATCCCCAAAAACCCTCACTTCTGCCGCCACTGAACTCCCAGTCTCACCCCACAAAGCAGTTGGCACGGGCCAACATATGGGGGGCATTCTCCTCATAAGTCACTTCAGGACGTGGATTATCATCAACTGATTATCTGTCCCAGTTTAATAAAGTCTCCTTAACTCTTACCAACCCCCTCTTACCACCACCCACACCCCCACCATATCCATCATACCCATCCCCCCACGCCTACTGAACCCCCATCCCACGCACCCCTCCTCTTGATCGACCCTTCTCTAAGCACACCATTCATCCTTCTATTCATAGGGATAAGAGGGGGGTTGGAGGGTGTGGAAACAATAAAAGCTACCATCCTTGAGCATTTTGTCTTTGCAAAACACACTTAATATTAGAGGAGTTCAGAAGAGATACTTCACACCTTAACAGAGATTGTTAAAGCAACAATTTACATTTGGAGTTGTACCAGTAATAAAATTACATAATTTTAAGTGATAATAACTACTGAACTGGCTGACATGAGCTGAACTATGTGAGAAACTATATGAGTTCTAACATCTGACTTCTAACTTCTCCTGACAAGGGCCAAGGGTCAACTGTGAGAAAAGTCACCTTCTCTCCCATGAGGGCTGGCTCTATTCCAAAGAAAGGTCTCATCGCCATGGCAGGTCGAATTTCTGCTCCCTCCTCGGAAGGCCGAGGGGAAATGCACACACCGCCCGTCTCTGAAGGAAAGGAACAGAGTACATGTTGTGAAGGGAGGAGAGAGTTGGGGCAGAGGGGAAAAATAACACACTACTTGTATCACCTATATATCACTGGTTTCATCAATGTGCGTCAGTAAGTACACCCTAGTCCATTGCCGTTTTCCATTAGACTTTGGACAAACATTATCCGTGACACTGTTATACAAAGATATAATGGAGCACTGGGCAGTAAGAGGCTAAAGAATATGATGACTGCTAATCCTGTCTGCTACCATTATGAGAGAAGGCAAGAGGTCCAACACTACAACACATTTCTACAACAGTTTTATTTACAATGTACAGTATATTATAATAGTAGGCTATAGAGATTAAAAAATAATCCAAAAGTTTAGTTTCCTAAAATGGACATTATTTTTTTCTCTGAAGCGTCCGTTTAAGGAGGCACTAAAGGGTTTTTCAAGGAGAACTGACCAAGACTAAGGGAGAGAGAGTGAGGGGGGGGAGGGGGTTATTTTAATTCATTTTCAATAGAGGATGCAGATGTTCCACATGCTAATCGCAAATTAGAGCCAAGCCACTGACAAACAGAGTATCAGACAGACTTAATGCATGGCTTCACACGGAACGCACAACAAATTAAGTCAGGCATCTTGAATTTCCCCTGGGGATCAATAAAGTATCTATCTATCTATCTATGTAGAATGGCACTCTTTCTTCAAGTTCATCCGCACTTGCTCGCCACCTCTAGTTTCTCTTCCATTTCTTAGCAAAATCAGCTTGTGTTGATTATGAATTTATATTAGTTTGAGAGAAGCCATCTGCTCTTTTAACTTACTAGCTCCTGCCTTTAATGCCTTTTTGTCAGCCAGTGATAGAGTGCAATTCCTGAGTTGCAGTCCAATAACACAGCTTAGAGGTTACGATGGAAAAAACACAGATTTACAAATCAAACTGATACCAACACTTTCAAAAGTCCTAATGGTAAATAATATTACAAATAACAATAGAAGTAATGAGAGTAAATCTTTACCCGTCTGCCACCAAGTATCCACTAGGGGGCATCGGCCATCTCCAACCACATTGTAAAACCAGTCCCAGGCCTCATGGTTGATTGGCTCGCCAACTAATTACAGTAACAAAGTACACAATCCATTGAGCATACATTAAATACACTTGACATTGTACTGTTGTTATGCACAAATCCATTTGAGAGTGTAGAGATATCATAATTTTGTAGTAGAATGTGAATGATACAATCTGGACAATCAGTTATTTCAGTGGCTTGTAGTTACAAAGCTAAACCAAATCCAGTACTTTTCCACTGTGTACACAGATAAAATGTATTTCTGTCAAGTACAATGAATTGCTTTCATCGCTTGCATTATAACTGCAGTTTATTTTATTTTAGTCAAAGTAATTGGATCCAAATACACTGGTTGAGTAGATTGTCCACTGTTTAGTATTTAAGGACCACACTGTTGGCCTCCCTGCTGGCCAAAAAAGCCTTTGCCAGCCTTGAGTTCACAAAACACACGCTAATTAAGAAGTGGCCCAGTGCACTGGCACTGAATCTGCCTTCTCTTTGTTAAATCCAGTGAGCACAGAGCTCATTAGAGCTCATTCCATAGAAAGGTGAACCTCAGATCAAAAACACTCCTGGGTAACTCATTAACCTGACCACAGTCATTTGTTTTGAAATGATTTTTTGATCATGGCACATTCTCTGGCACAGAAAAAAGATCTCTTTGGTCCCTCTCTCCTACTGCTCTAAATGTCCCCTGTGTAATTTTATAAGGGTGATAAACAGTAGCTGCTAAGGGTACAATGTCCAAAGGCGTGCTATAGTGGCACTTCCTGTTCTGTCTAACCTGAGCCAAGGGTTTTCAGCGAGGATCGGTCATACTTCTTCACCCAGCTCTCATCGTACTTCAGTAGCAGGCGGACGGCTGTCGGGGCACCATAGAACTGATTTATCCCCAGACGCTGCACAGTCTCCCAGTATCGTCCTACAACAGGCCATCAAGACTTATTACATACATCACTTATCAATAAAAAATTAAAAACAATGAGGGATATAACACCAAAGCATACGATGATAGAAAATATATAGTGCAATGGAACTCTGAGTATATTGTTCAATGACAAAAGGAAGTAGCTATTTAATCTTGAATCTTGAATAAAATTTAATCTAATCTAATGTAATCTATTGAGATTACATAATAAATAGTGATTACATAATTGGTATACATCGCTAATAGCAAGCAATTAAAGGAGAATTCCGGTGTGATATTGACCTAAAGTGTATTGAAACATGATACCGAGTGTGAACGTATGTCTTATAGCCCATCTCGGCTTGTCCCCTGCACTCCAAAATCTGGCGCTAGTTAGCCGATGCTACCAACAGCTTTTTCAATGGTGGTGCTTCGGCATCGGGCTAGCCAAGCAAATAAATCACTGTTTTACACCATTTACGAGGCTCAATGTATCTCCACACTTCATTGGTAGACTTCCGAGGGCCCTGACATTTAAAACGAGACATTGAGAACTTTGAAAAAGCACTGGTAGTTTACTTACAAGACGATTTATACAGACAGTATCTTCACGAAGTTTAGCGTTTGCAGCCATCTTGAATTTAGTCACGATAAGTCGAGCGACGAGTAAGAATGAACATGTATGATAAGGGATCAGATTCCAAAAATAATTCAGTGGAAATGCATGGATTCCAGTTGCTGCTACTGCAAGAAACTGGAATCCATACATTTCCACTGAATTATTTTTGGAATCTGATCCCTTATCATACCTGTTCATTCTTACTCGTCGCTCGATTTATCGTGACTAAATTCAAGACTAAACTTTGTGAAGATACTGTCTGTATAAATCGTCTTGTAAACTACCAGTGCTAAAACAGTGATTTATTTGCATGGCTAGCCCGATGCCGAAGCACCACCATTGAAAAAGCTGTTGGTAGCATCGGCTAACTAGCGCCAGATTTTGGAGTGCAGGGGACAAGCCGAGATGGGCTATGAGACATACGTTCACACTCGGTATCATGTTTCAATACACTTTAGGTCAATATCACACCGGAATTCTCCTTTAATAAATTTTTTGATAAAAAGCTTTTGAAAGTTAGGTGTTCTGTTGTGACTAAAATTCAAATTCTGTAATGAATGAAACAGCATACGAACAGCCATAAGTGACAATGGGAAGGCTTAAGGACCATCAGTACAACGAAATGCAGTTTAACATCTAAACAGTAGTGCAATCATAAAAAAATGCTTTTCTTTATAACAGTGCTTAAAAAAAGACATAAAAACACAGATCATGTTAGTCCATTATTAAAGTGCATTAACAAATAAAGTGCATTCTGTAGTTCTGAGGAATCAGACAGTCCATAGTCCATCATTAGTAAAGGCAGACTGCAGGATGATCATAGTGCTTTGTTGAGGTGCATTAATAAAGTGCATGGTGGTCAGAAGTAAAAGGAGTGCAAAAGGAGACGGGACGGAGCGGGGCAAAGAGTCTGATTCACAACTCTTTCAACCATAAAGTGCCACTGTCAATGAGTTATTGAGCAACATTGAGGAGTTTATGTCTTTCATGAATTGAGGAGTTTATATCTTCATTGAAACTGAGGCACAAATAAGAGCCTAAACTGATAAACAGGCACTATCCAGGCCCCTCAGCATTCGTCAACCTAGATACCACTTAGGCGGTTCTGTCAACTGACTGGCAAGCTTTCTGTGACTGTTCAGAGCAATACAGATACTTGATACAAGCTGTGAGGACACATGGAATGTTTACATGGGGAACAGGGGAATAATCCTCTCTGGAGTATATGAGGCTTTTCAGACGCTCACAAAAGCTGCTGTTGACACAACCTGCACTGATATCTCACCTGGGTCTGGGTACACAGGTGTGCTTTCAAAAAGCACAGTGGTAGCACCGTTGCATAATGGTCCATACACAACATAGCTGTGGCCAGTCACCCAGCCGATATCTGCCACGCAGCCAAACACATCGCCCGGTCGGTAGTCAAACACATACTGCAAAGAGAAAGAGCCTGGGTGAGATTACGGTAGAGCAGTGGTCATATTGTGAGTATGATGTACTTTCACAGTCATAGCATTAACTGAAGCATGATAATATGTTGGCCTTATGAAGAACAAATAAGCCATTAATGAGCTCTGAAGGAAATGAGTTACTATCAGTGGAACATTTGTATAGTTCACCAAGCCAGTGTCCCCAAATAAATCAGCTTTATTCAGATCACATTTTGGCCGAGGATAAGAAAGCCCTGGGTCTGTTTGTGTGAGGAAACCTACACATGCATCACCATGGTGCATCTTGCTCATAGTGAGTGAGTGCTAAAAAAATGCTACAGGTTTACCTGGCCCTCTGCCAAGAAGCCCAGAGTTTCAAGGGGTGATGTGGAATAAAGCAGCTTTGGTCTGTTATTTGATTCCAAATGTGCAGAGTGCCAACGGGACTGAATGAGGATGGGAAGCTAATGTCTGTTTGTGTGCCACTGAGCCGGTAAGCTACTTAGAAATTAGCAGCACATCGCATGCGGATTCATCCATGCCGTGTTGTCTGACAGTCATTATAAACAACATCATGGTCAATATTATCATCACACAGCTTTGTTGCTGACAATCCAAGCCCCACCCCCACCCATGCTCCCACACCCACACCATGACCTGGAGAGAAGACAGATGTTTCAGCGTGTCACAAAAACAAGCTAATTCTGTTTCAGAGAGGCCTAAAATCTGCTCCCGTATGGTGCATGGATGATGAGCAAGGTTTCTCACAACTAAGGGGGAACATAAGGCTGGAAGAACAAATATGCTAGTTGTACACAACAGTTTATCGCTTAATCTGTGTGTTATGATCTGGTAATTCCAAACAGATTCAAAATATATATCATGTCACTGATCTGCTGAAGTCTTTCTTATGGTTCTTGCATCACACAACACATTGATGCATTTTATGTAAGATTGTGGAAAAAAAACACATATAAGTATTGCAAAGCAAACCTCTTTGCATGTCATACATGCTCATGTAAATACAAACATGTTTATGACTGGAACGAAAATACTGTTGACATCATAGCATGCTTATCTTGTTTATGTACACACACAAGATCCATCTGGCTGGAGTCGGCTCAAAACAAACAAACAACTCTCAAAGACAAAGAGCTGGTCGGACAGGTGAACCCACCTGGTGAGTGAGGGATGCATAGAGAAGGTAGCCGGCGTGTGTGTGGACGATGCCCTTGGGCTTGCCAGTGCTCCCTGAGGTGTAGAGCATGAAGAGCATGTCTTCACTCTCCATTGGCTCTGGAGGACACTCGGCTGACTCCTTGGCCATAGCCTGAAAAACAAACAGACCCATAACATCACAGAAGGCTCAATTGAGTGGTTGGCTTTGAGTAGTTTGTTTTCACTCAAGGACCCTCAGGGGTCAGATTCCCATAAAATGAGCCAAAGTCCAAAGCTCACTTTTGTCTATATTTCAGTATGATCTTTGAGTAGTGTTTGAGCACACTTAGTCCATTTCCCAGAGGCATCTGGCCAGTGCTCTAGGGTTACCCTACAGTCTTACTGTACCTCTTCTAGTGGAATGTCCAGTTCCCCCATGTGGACTGTGTTAGTGGTCCTCTGAGCTACAAACACATGTGTGATAGATGGGCAGCTCTTCACAGCAGCATCCACAGTGGTCTTCAGGTTGATAACACGTCCCCCCCTCACGGCCTGGTTGCACGTGACCACGGCCTTGCACTGGGCTGGGAAGGACAGGCAAACCAAGTGGAGAATGAGTTAGCGCTCAGAATCCAGAGAATGTTCCGTGACATGCTTAAAATGCTCTCTAAGTTGTTCTACACATGCATACTGACTGACTGACTGCGTGCTAAATTTAGAGTGACCTTCAGATGGCAGTGGCCCAAAAGGGAATCTGCCTGTTGTCAGACCCCTACAAAGCTAAATTCATTTCCCTTTATTCTCAAACTGTCTGGCAACGAACCCCATACAATAACCCAAGTAAAAAATATATTATGACTGCATTTATCATAAAAACAAAAATCCTTTTGGAGGACGTATACAGTAGCCAGATAATTGTTGCTATGGGTTTAACCCTACATCATCTGTACATCTGTACCTCCCACCTCTTACCTTAAACTTCCACAGCGGTTCAAATGCATTAAACGAGAGCTGGTTCTTATCTGATCACATCATGTCAGTCTCCAATAGAATTAGTGGGGTAATGCAGCACCTGTTTAATCTCATGCAAAAGCCACAAAAGCTCTGTGGCTAAAGTCAAGGAGGATGGTGCCACAAGCAGGGATAAACCAAACAGAAAGGCAGGGATACATATTTCTGTTTAATCATGTTTAACCACATAGACATTTCTAGCTTGTAATACACTATATGCATGGTACATGTTTTATCATAGTTCTGACTGCCAGTTAAATCAATATATTTCATTCCCAAAGGATTTTCACAGATTTCGCCGGTGATATGGTTGCCTTACATTACATTACATTACATTACATTTGGCTGACGCATTTTTAACCAAAGCGACTAACAACATGGTAAACAGTTTAAGTTTTAGAGCAATTCTCAACAATATTGGGACAATTTAAAAACATAAGAATAAGTACAGTAAGAATAAGTGCATCAGTAAGTGCTGTTTTTAACAGTTACGTGTCCGTTTAAGACGGCTGGTGAGTGCTAGGATCAGCAAGACTTGTTGTAAGTGTTGCTATGAGAGGAGATGTTCTCTAAAGAGCTGGGTCTTCAGGAGTTTTTTGAAAATGGAGAGGGATGTCCCTGCCCTTGTAGGAACTGGCAGTGTGTTCCACCAACGAGGAACAACAGATGAGAAAAGTTTGGATTGGCCTGAGCGTACCGGAGGTAGAGCTAGACGTCGTTCGTCTGAGGAGCGCAGCGGTCTGGAGGTAGCGTATGTCTGTATGAAGGCATTCAAGTAGGTGGGAGCAGAACCGGAGACTACTTTGTAGGCAAGCGTTAGAGCCTTGAATTTGATGCGGGCCGCCATAGGTAGCCAATGTAGCTGGATGAGTAGCGGGGTAACATGTGCCCTCTTGGGTTGGTTGTAGACCAGGCGCGCCGCCGCGTTCTGGATCATCTGAAGTGGTTTCACTGCGCAGGCTGGGAGACCTGTCAGGAGGGCGTTGCAGTAGTCGAGTCGTGAGATGACTATTGCCTGAACCAGAAGTTGGGTGGCATCTTGAGTTAAGTAAGTCCTGATTTTCCGTATATTGTAGAGTGCGAAACGGCATGACCGGGCGACTGAGGCAACATGATCTGAGAAGTTTAGTTGGTTGTCGAGAACAACTCCTAGATTTCTTGCAGTCCTGGTAGGTGAAACAGACAGGGAGTCAAATTTGATGTTGATGTCGTGGTGTATGGTAGGTTTAGCTGGGAGGACCAGCAGTTCAGTCTTTGAGAGGTTCAGCTGGAGGTGGTGTGCCTTCATCCATGTAGCTATGTCTGAGAGGCAATCCGAGATCCGTGCTGAAACCAAGGGGTCATCAGGTGGAAAGGACAGATAGAGCTGTGTGTCGTCTGCATAGCAGTGGTATGAGAAGCCATGCGAACGGATAATCTGTCCCAAGGAGGTGGTCGTAGATAGCAAAGAGAAGGGGGCCCAGTACTGAGCCCTGGGGGACCCCTGTGGTGAGATGGTGAGGTGCAGATAGCTGACCAAGCCATGATACGTTAAACGAGCGTCCTGTGAGGTAGGATTCAAACCAGGAGAGAGCAGAACCGGAGATTCCCATGTTAGCGAGTATAGAGAGAAGGATGCGGTGATTAACCGTGTCAAAGGCAGCCGATAAGTCAAGCAGAATGAGTACTGATGACCGAGCGGTCGCCCTGGCTTCTTTTAAGGCTTCTGTTACAGACAGCAGAGCCGTTTCGGTAGAGTGGCCGCTTTTGAACCCAGACTGATTTGGATCCAGAAGGTTGTTCTGTGAAAGGAAGTCAGAGACCTGTTTGGAGACTGCTCGTTCAATGCCTTTGGATAGGAAAGGCAGGAGTGAGACAGGGCGGTAGTTCTCGACTTGAGCAGGGTTGAGAGAAGCTTTCTTAAGTAACGGTGTTACCCGGGCCATTTTGAACGCTGTTGGAAATGTGCCGGAGGTTAGCGAGGCATTGATCACGTGTGTGATAGCTGGTGCAATGGTCGGGCTGATGGACTGAAGTAGGCTCGTAGGTATAGGGTCCAGCGAGCATGTGGTAGGACGGCTGCATGTCAGGAGTCTAGATACTTCATTCTCGGAGAGAGGCGTGAATGCTGAAAAAGATGATCTAGCTGTCCCTAGAGGTTGTAGGAGTGCGGTATCTGAGTCAGATGCGTTGAGTGGGCATGTAGAGAATTGACTGCTGATTGCCGCCACTTTGTTTGTAAAAAAGCCTTAAGGGCTAAGACACTAAAAGTCTTCAGTGATTTATTTTGTACTCCAACCCATTCCCCTGCATAAACGTATTATGTAAGGTATTACAGCCAGGTATTTGGCGACCTTGAGGGCCTGCTCTATTTCATATCCTCTACTGGTTTAGAAGTCTCTGGAGTACAGTTTAGATGCCACTAGGAAAAACTGGTCTTATGTCAGCTTTTCCTTTTCGGGAATAAGCACTGTGTCCAAAACACACCAGAACCACTTTTATCACTGCTTGATGTTCCACTTTAAACATGAACTTCTGGGAAGTGTGTACAGTGTTGACACATGCAACACTTATCACCCCTCTCAAGGTGAGAGGAAGAGTGAACTGTGCTAACTATGGAGATAAAATATGGAGTAGGCTATATCTCATAAATATGCAGTGACCATTAATCTATTTTTGTAGGCACACATTTCAAGGTAAAAGGAAGTATTAGTTGTTATGCTTAAAAAGGAGTTTAAAAACCCTGATAAACCTTAACCTCATTGTTTAGCAACTATGATGAAATTCGGTAATCCTATCATTTCGCAACAGCTGACACATTCAACAGAATGTTCCTGCCATTATGCATGCTGAAACATTGTTTCCTGTGCGTTACAAAATGTAATTCCACCGTTAATGTTGTGGTTTAATAATGTGAGGTCACGCTTATGTTTAAAGTTGTCAGCAGTCACTTTTGTCCAAAGTGATTTACAATGACATCAATAAACATTATTAATTAACATTAAAATCAACAGCTGAAAGTAAAGTCATATAGCCTAAATAAAACAAATGCTAATATTAGTATATTAGACTACAATGTAACAGATAACAAATAACAATAAACATAAATATAAACAAACCACAACTCTGTGGAGATACAAGGTAAACAAATGTTTTTTAAGATCTCAAAACTATTAGGTTAATCATTCCACCAATGAGGAATCATATAGAAAAGAGTCTTGACTGTGACCTTACTGTGTTGATGAAAGGCTAACATAGCAGACCCTCATCAGAGGACCACAACCGGCGAGAAGGGGCATAGAGCTGGATCATGGAATTAAGAAAGCAATGCTATGCTATGCTGGCTGCTATAGGAAGACAATGAAGAGTAACTAACAGAGGAGTTACATGTGTCTTCTTTAGCTAAAGATCAGATGTGCTGCTGCATTTTGAGTAATCTGTAATGGTGTCCTTACACAAGCAGATAGGTCAGCTAACAATGCATTGCAATAGTCCAGTTTGGAAATAACCATGGCACAAGTATGTTGTATGCTTATGAACCTGACGAAAACCTGCAACACTGAGACTGACAGGGTGTAATGGCTCAATGCATATGACCTCTCTCTCTCTCTCTCTCTCTCACACACACACACTCTCTCTCTCTCTCTCTCTCTCTCTCCTCACCATCTTGGATCCTCCCTGCCAAAGCCTCTGAGCTGAAGCCAGCGAACACCACTGTGTGCACCGCACCAATGCGAGCACAGGCCAGCATGGCAGCCACTGCAATGGGCGACACGGGCATGTAGATGGCCACCCGGTCCCCTTTCTGAATCCCATGGCTTTTGAGAGTGTTGGCCAACCGGCATGTAGTCTCCAACAGATCCCTGTGGAGAAATAATGGAGATCCCGTATGCACAGGTTTGAAATAGTTGTCATTCGTTGAAGTTTATACAATGTAACACCCATCTGTGGGTCTTCTGAAACTGTTAAGACCATGTCTTTCTATTATGTAAATCAACGTTGCCCTAATGAAACCCTTCACATTTTTCTTCACAATGCTCTGAGTGCCCAGAAATGATTTCCTTACACACTTCATTCACAGTGAACATTGTGGGTTCAGCTATCTGTGACAGAGTCCCAAGTATCCTGTTTGTACTCTGAAACAGGAAGTTCTTAAGTAGGCCTACTATAGCAGTTAGCACGTTTTTTATCTGCCAGCACTAGGAATGCATAGTGAGGCTCTGGCATGGAAACCTAACCATTCTGCCCCTAATACAACTAAAAATTAGGATCTTACATAAACAATGTAGGCCTACAACACAAACATATTATGCTAAATACACTTGTGCTTATGTTCAATGTATTCTGTGACGTGGGCTAGAATAGCACTTTGATGAACATGTAAACAATAACCATTGCCACAGCAGATCAAGCAAGTGTTTGCCTTTGCAAAGCATTGCACTATAATCCTACAAGGTGCATCCAACAAATTGCATTAGATCAAGTTTGCATGCATTTATGTCTTATTAGTTGCAAGCAGTGGATTTCAGTTGGTTCTCTGACTGCACTTTACTTTAGTTTAACTTTAGTTTACCTGTAGGTCACTTTAACCTCTGTGCCAGGTTCATCTCTCTCCCACACCAGGGCGAGTTTATCGGGATGACTCGCAACGTGTACATCCAAACAGTTCACTGCCGACCAGAATATCATATGGTGAATTTAGCAGCCGTGACAAGTGCTTTGTCTGTTTAAACAGTGAAAACAGTGCTAATAAGTTGATTAAAAATGTCCCAGCCTGATGCACTTTGCTAACGATAGATTTGTATTTATTTTGTGGAGCCCGATCTTTAATAATGAAACAAAGACATGGATGTTGCGAGTAGTGCATAAAGTAACGGGTAAGGGTGTGGGGTTTTGGCTCGAATTGTGGTTACGTAATCGGGCTAAGAGAACAACTTGTATAACATCATGCATGGACTTGTTCTTATTACCAGAGACGTTCAGTTGTCCTCCAAGAAACCAGTTGATTCTTCCTTTAGAAATATCACAGTCCTTCACTTGGTCGAACGGTCTGATCCATGTTAACCTCTCTTTAGCGATTGATCCCCAAAATCTCTCTGAATTCTCCACTGACAGCTCGTACAATTCTGTGTATGTGCGACCAGCGAGAGTTGAGCTTAAGCGCGGCAGTAACTCTCTGTTCTTCACGCCGGTGCTTGATACTATTCTTCTAAAGTGCACAGGGACACATCTTTGGTAAGAGTCTTTCCTAAAGGAAACAGTCCCTTTGTTAACGAGAAATAAAACACTTGAACGGCTCCTATGTGCGGCCATATTCCGTCATTAATGACCGCTGTCCAGTGTGCGTTATCACGTTTTTACAGGCGGTGTAAGAGAGAGGAAGGCTGGGATAAGTAAGCGAAAGTTATCAAAAGCCTAGATCTGTTGGACATCCCCATCTGTACCTCTTCAGCACTTCGTGTTTGAGCAATTGTGTTGCGTAAGAAAGGCGGAATAACTTGCAAGAACCCAGCTCATTGAAATCGTCAGTATGCAGCTGTAATCTTAAAGTTGAGGAACACCATACTTCTCTGTGCACTACAGCAATGTACTAGCATCGCTATTTTTGAGTAATTGTCAATTTATGCATGGGCTATTTCGCTACTAGATGTGTCTCAAGCTGTAGGCTAAAGCAGGCTATAAATTATGACACCATGTAGGCCTAGGCTACAAAAGCTTTGCAATAAGTATTCGACCAGTGTCACTTTGACTTATTTTGCCGGTAAATGACATGAAGCCTAAGTAATAGAAAATAAAAAACATATAATATGCAACCTGTTGCTCAAGCACAATAAAAAGTCATTTACGTGGCACATAACTTTACACAACATTCCTTACAACAGAACTGTGCTGTCGCCTAGTGGACAAACATCTTCACTGTAGGCTACTTTCGTTTCTATTTGTGAGCATCTCAGGGAAGGCAGGCTTGGCATACAGTAGGCCAGTGTTTCTCAAATTTTTTCAGACCAAGGACCACTTAACTAATAAAAAGAAACTCACGGACCACTTAGCTAAAGACAGGGTTCCTACGCAGTATGGAAAACCTGGAAAAGTATGGAATTTGATGTTAGTAATTTTCAGGTCTGGATAAGTATGGAAAAAAGAAACAAGGGTTTGGAGAAATATTTGTGTTTCCAGACTATTACATTTGCAGTACTAATCACTTCACTCAGGTCATAATGAACCATTCCTACTGTTGTGTAGCTTAACTGTCAGTCCCCATCGTCAAGATACAACTATGATACAACTAAAAATGAGGTGATACAAGCTAAATGGATGAATATTAAGTGTCATTTTTTAATTCACTTCAGTTGTCCATACCTTTGTTTTCACCGAGTTATCCCAAACCAGAAGTGGCCGCAATGTCGAGAATATGGTCAGAAAAATCTAACGAGAATTTTGGAAATTTGAGTATGGAAAAAGTATGGAATTTTTAAATGGAAAATGTGTAGGAACCCTGTAAAGATTAGACCTACTTCAACAGTACACAATAGGCCTACTCACTGAACCACCACCTTGCTTATTGTCTTTGCACCTTGCTTATTGTGTCAGAGGATTCATATGATTTAAACGGGCATATCTTACATAGGCAGTGTTGCAGAACTGTTTAGATTTACATACAAGTTGGTTCAATATGGCAAACAACTCATCTATATTATATTTTACCACGTCTGCCTGCGGACCACTTGGGATAGCTTGCGGACCACCAGTGGTCCCCGGACCACACTTTGAGAAACACTGGCATAGGCTGATTTGGTACAGTTGTTCTCTAGGGCATACTTAAAGGAACACGCCACCCAATGTCAGTAGTAATATATGTTCTTACCTTAACTTTCACGAGTTGAGTCATACCTCTCCCGTGTCGGTACGTGCACTCAAACTCTCTGGTGCGTGGCTGGACTGTGTTAGCATGTTGCTATGCTAGCTGGCTTTGCCGTAACTAAGCGTAGAAGTAATCAAAAACATCTACGTTTTCCCGACTTAAATACAGTTGCACGAGTAGTTGATAGAAATGCTACGGCCACGCAACATGAAACGTGGCGATTTTCCAAGCGAATAAACAGGAGAACTACAATGTGTGGCGCAATAGCACTTGGGAGTACTTCGACCTAGCGTAGTAGTATTGTTAACACCTAATTGTAGATCCTATCCACCACAGAGTTTAGAATCCATGCTGGATCGACCCTCAGCCTCTCCCTCCCATCTGAGTGAGAGAGAGGCACACACACTAGAGATGCGCTGATGGGCTATTATTTCAACCATAACTGCATAGCAAAACGTATCATCCATCAGCCATCCATCAGCACCAAAGTTTTTTGACCAATTTTCAAAACCGCACCCGCCCACCATCCGCTGGTTGTTTTAATGTAGGCTATATGGGTGATGCAGCGCTGCTGACGTGAGGCTAGAAAGCCCTTGCCTGTTCTAGAAAGACTGATCCAATGCAGCAAATATATTAAAAGGCTAAAGTCGTACATTGGCTATGTTGTAGCCTATCCCCAGAATATCAGCAGCAAACTCAGTCTCTGTCTCGCAAAACAGTCTCCAAATAAAACGCACATCGGCCTGTTGCCTATTCTGCCAGCTTGTGACAATATATCGTTCAAAATGCTTGATTGCATTGCATTCTCCACATTTTTAGCTAAATTTTCATGTACCACATCAGCATTTTTGTTCAGTGAATAAACTAATTCTGTGGAAATGCATGGATTACAGTTTTTTCCAGTAGCAGCAACTGGAATCCATGCATTTCCACGGAATTATTTTTGGAATCTGATCCCTTATCATTCCTGTTCATTCTTACTCGTCGCTTGACTTATTGTGACTAAAGTTAAGATGGCTGCAAACGCTAAACTTCGAGAAGATACTGTCTGTATAAATCGTCTTGTAAGTAAACTACCAGTGCTTTTTCAAAGTTCTCAATGTCTCGTTTTAAATGTCAGGGCCCTCGGAAGTCTACCAATGAAGTGTGGAGATACATTGAGCCTCGTAAATGGTGTAAAACAGTGATTTATTTGCATGGCTATGCCGATGCCGAGGCACCACCATTGACCGCTTTGTTGGTAGCATCGGCTAACTAGCGCCAGATTTCGGAGTGCCGAGATGGGCTATGAGACATACGTTCACACTCGGCATCCTGTTTCAAAACACTTTAGGTCAAAATCACACCGGAATTGTCCTTTAACAAGTGTTGGCTTAACAAGTTACCAGTCCAGAACACACAGAAAATTGCAACAGAAAGTTGCCTTTATAATCAACTATTTGTTCCAACATCATTTAAACAAAGCATTTATAAAATTGAAGGATACAAGGATACAAGGAAGTTTATTGTCACATGCATTAGTTACTAGAAGTAAGAAATGCAGTGAAATTATGTCTGGTGTCAGCCTATTTGTGCATTAATGGGGGGGGGGGGGTAAAAAGTGCAGTAGAAGAGGGGTTTAGTAGATTAAGTGGCAAGGGCTGCATAAAAAAGGTGGGGGAGGATTGGGATTGGGTGGGGGGCACCAACAAGGAGCACCCAAGAGCAAGAGCAACAGGGGCAAGAAAAGCTAGGCAATCAAGGACATGGGTAGATGGAGGAGAAATCAAAAATGATAAATAAAAAGTTCTATGGAGATCTGCAAAAGTTGGAGACAGTCAGATATGTGTGTGTGTGTGTGTGTGTGTGTGTGTGTGTGTGTGTGTGTGTGTGTTTGTGAGTTTTGACGTGTGATGAAATAAGAAAATAAATAAAAGGTCTGTAGCATAGGGAGAGGGATGTAAAAGTGCTAAAATTCTTGTAGGTGTGTGTGTGTGTGGGGGGGGGGGGGGGGTCATGAGTGCTGAGGAGTGAATGTGTGCAAAGTCAGTATAGTGTGAGTTCAGAGTTTGGATGGCCTGGGGATAAAAACTTCTCCTAAGTCTCTCAGTTCTGGCTTTGTGACTACATAGGCGTCTTCTTGATTTCAGCGGTAGGAATAATCCATTGTTAGGATGAGAAGAGTCCTTCAGAATCTTTTGGGCTCTTAGGAGTACTCTTCTGGAATAGATATCTTGTAGAGCAGGGAGTTGAGTTCTTATAGTACGTTCAGCTGAGCGCACTACTCTCTGCAGAGTACTACAATCTCTAACTGTGGAGTTCCCATACCAGGTGATGATGCTACCAGTTAGAACACTCTCAACCGCTGAAGTGTAGAAGGCCTTCATGATGGATGTAGAAACTTTGAATTTCCTTAGCTGACGAAGGAAGTAGAGTCGTTGTCTGGACTTCTTCAGAACATATTGAGTGTTAACAGTCCATGTTAAGTCTTCAGTAATGTGGACACCAAGGTATTTAAAACTTGTGACTCTCTCTACAGGTTGCCCGCTGATCATTAGTGGGGTGTAACTGTAGTTCTGCTGCTGCCTTCTGTAATCCACTACCATTTCCTTGGTTTTATTGATATTCAGTGTCAAGCTGTTAGATTGACACCACTGTGCCACCTCATCAACCTGATCCAAGTAGAGCTGTTCATTGCTGTTACTAATCAGGCCCAAGATCACTATGTCATCTGCAAACTTGATGATGGAGGTATGACTACTGTTGGCTTTGCAGTCATGTGTGTAGATGTTGTACAGCAGTGGACTCAAAACACAGCCTTGGGGAGCACCAGTGCTGATGGTTAATGAGTCAGATGTCAGACCCCCCCCACTCTAACCACTTGTGAACGGTTGGTGAGGAAGTCAAATATCCAGTGACACAGGGTGGTGTTCAGTCCTAAGGCCTTCATCTTTGTGACCAAGGTGAGAGGTACTATCGTGTTGAATGCTGAACTAAAGTCAATGAACAGCATCCTCACATAATTCCCATTCCCCTCCTCCAGGTGAGTTAAGGTGGTGTGCATGAGGTTTGAGATGGCATCCTCTGTAGACCTGTTGGCTCTGTAAGCAAATTGGAGGGGGTCGAAGGAGGCAGGGAGGGATGAGCAGATAATGTTTTTCACAAGCTTCTCAAAACACTTCATCACTGTAGACGTCAGGGCTACTGGGCGGTAGTCATTCAGACATGATTCAGACTTGAGGCAAGTAGGAACTGTCTCTTGAGCCAATGATGTGTTAAAGATATAAGTGAACACAGGAGCTAAGCGAGCATAAAAAGCATTAAGTTCATCAGGGAGGGCTTTACTCACATTCATCATAGGAGGGGACTTTCTTTCAAAGCCAGTGATGGTTCGGAGTCCTTTCCACACTCGTGCTGGATCACACTACTGTTACTGTAGTACATTATCCCAAGCTTCAAAGAGCTCCCCACGTCTGTGACAGGCAGACGTGACACCGCTAAATTTTCAGCTTGTTTATACCCCACACTGAACGGATAAGAACGCTAGGCCCATCACTCTGGGGTGTGGTAGCCTACTCTCTGGGATTTATGCACCAAGGTATGATTCTATTTATAGCAGGACAAATAAAGGCAGGTTCCCATACAAGACGGGGTAACAATTGCCTACCATACCAACAATTAACATCAGTCCACTAGAAGACATTGTTTCGATTTAAGTCAATGAAATAACACCTCTTCTTAATATTTTATTATATGTTGTATTGTATTGTATTATGTTGGTTGGATTAATAGCCTACGGTTGGCAAAGAAAAGTCATTTTTCCACCATGGGTCTCCAACACATGTTCTCAAGCTCATTCTCTTGCCGTCCCTTTCGAGCTAATTGCCAGAGGCTGAAACACAATTGTTGCGACTCAAGGCATTCCAGCCTACGAATTTTATAAAAAAAAGTACAAAATCATGCATAATTAAACAATAGCTCAATTTAGGCTACTTGGCTACGCAAAAAGGTTTCCATTACAGCACAACCCCTATTCAATTCAATCTGCCTTGTCTCGCAATAAACAGCAGTGGAAATCCCGACACTTTTTCAACTGCATGAAACTTAACAGTGAACCATCAAATATCTCCCAGATTTCAGTGCCCATCAGTCCCAACATTTACAGTAGCAATATAATCAAACAGTCCAAAAGTAAATTAAATCCCAAACCAAAAATGCTTTTGATACCGGTATGCCGCTCCAAACGAAACGCATGTCTAAATGCAGGTTAGAAATATTTTAAAAAGCCTGCCTCGAATACCAGCCTGACTCAAATAAAGATGATGATGAATGATTTATGCTAAGCAAGTAGCCTGGATTATTTTATGATTGTTAGTAGACAAACTGGCTTCAGATATCCAACAGAGTGAATATAAGATTGTGCCGTCTTACAGCTGTAGATGGCTGTGGTTAGTGATGTGATGCTGTTAATGTTTTACATAGTTAGCGCAAATCCTATATGTTATTATTTATTTAGCGTACTTTTTCCTTATCAAAAGTGAGGGGGACGACGGCTGTCTCTTCAGCACTGCGGGGGACATATCCCCCACATATCCCTACTGAAAATGTGTTGATAGGCCACTTGTTGTTTTTTGCTGTAGTGTAGACCAATGTCACATAGCCTAGTACAGAAAACACTTAATTGATGTGATATAATGATGACTTGTTAAATGTATAGCAACAATGGTTTATTAACCCTTTGCAGACTGTGCCGAACATTCAATTTTTTCATACTCGATGGCCTTATGGCACAAAAAGGCTTATTGTATGATTATGCTACATGACAGAGATACAATATACCCACCACTGTAATCAGGAATAGCCCTTTCAAATGGTATAAAATATAATTAATAAGTTTGAGGAGAACATACATAATTTTTAAAAAATATCTTTAAAATTCAACCCCCAAAAACACGAAAATATCAGTTTGTCAAGATTAATCAAATTTTTCTCCCAATTTGCAGACGGCACGAAACATTCCGTTTTTTCATACTTGATGCCCTTGTGAGACAAAAAGGCTTATTGTGTGGCCATGCTACATGACAGAGATAAGATATACCCACCATTGTAATCAGGAGAACTAGCCCTTTAAAATGGTACACATCATAGTTAATACATTTGAGTGTACCACACATTGTTTTTAAACAAAACCTTCAAAATTCAACATCAAAAAACGTGAAAATATCAATTTGTCAAGATGAATCTTTCTTTTCACCTAATGTCTGTTGTAGATATAGTGTGCAAAGGATAGACAGTGTTGTGTTCTCCTCAGTGAAAAAAACAGAATCAATTTATCACCTTTGGTTCAGAAGTTATGATTAATTTACTCATAACAGTAACAAGTAGAATTTTTAAAGAGTAGAATGTTTTCATTTCTCGGTTTGGCATCTGACCTAAAAATACAGATATAATGGTCATGTAAAAAAATAAGATGTTTTACCATTAAAACAAGCTCAATATGGGATGTCTTCATGACAGGTTCAGTGTGTGTTACGATCGCGCCCCCCTGCCCCACCCCTCAAGTGGATTTGTCCAAGCAGCCGCTTGGTTTGTGGGGAAATATAGCCTAGTCCATGCATGGTAGCCTAGGCTATATAAGTGCCCTCCGCTGGCTGGTGTTCACATCATCGCAGTTTAACCGTAAACAGCAATCAGAGGTGTCTAATTTTATTCCATAAATATATTGTTTTTATAGACGTAAGTTGCACGCGCTACGAAGAGCTTCCATTTACTGCACCATGTAGGCTAGTGCGGTTTGTCTGTCAACATAAAAAAAAACTCCGGGCACAACCTACAATTTTCGCACAACTTGGTGGAAAAGTGTAGCACAGGTTAAAGAAAACCTATTCATGTTTGGACTCAAAAGGAACTTCAAAGTATTTCCCATATAGTAGCCTTTTAGCTCACAACGACAGTGAAAGTGGAACTTGGAAAGTGGAAGTCTCTCCACCGAGTGTTACATTAGATGCACAATCAATTGCGAGTCAATCAATTGCGTTATCGTTAGTAACGAAGGTAGCCTAATTTTGCAAAATGTGATGACGGCACACAAACTTGGGCAAAAACGTTTAGTATACACTTGTGGTGATAGCCTACAGTTAATGTGAATCTCTGACTATAACCAATGTAGAATATTTGCACCAAATAGGCCTAAAGGCTGTGGTTGTGTTTCTACAACATGTTGGCACAAATCGTAATTTATGTCAACTATGACGATCTCCATGCATGTTCAGTAGCCTATATTTTTAATTTAGTCAAGCAGTGACATGTGGTTTAATCAGTGTAATATATTATGTATTACTTATTACTCATTAGCGGCTCCTGGGTTGACAAATAGGCGGGGCAGAGTCTGATGATCAAGTTTAGAAAAAAAAGGCACACTAAGGGCGGTCCACGGAGATTTTGTTCATTTTTATGGCTCTTTCTTTCTATGGCTATGAGCAAAATCTGGGGAACGGAATCCCATAATGTTACCACTTGCGGTCAAAACACCATTTTTCATGCATTATTAACCTATGGTTAACCTACTTACAGTAATGTTATTTTATTGGGTAAGGCTATTTGCACCCCTGGTACAATTAGCAGTGTATGCTATTCATACCCTGATGCAATAAGAAGTGAATTCTATTCATACCCCGGTGCAGCAATGTGTCCTATTAGTACCCCGTCTGGTACAAATATCAATGTATGCTATTTGTACCCCGGTGCACACAGCAATGTGTTCTATTAATAGCCTACCATGTCTGGTACAAATATCAGTGTATGCTATTTGCACCCCTGTGCATTTATTCTGGCATATTGATCACACAATGTAATAATAATAATTAAAAAAAACAAGCAACATGTTTTTTTGTTGTTACGCTGTTATGTGAGCAGAGGTCATACACTTTTTGCTAAATGCACTGGGGTATGATGTAACAAATAATACAGTAATACATATGAATGTAGTGGGATTGCAGTTCATTGTATAAGTATAAGTATATATACTTTTTTGATCCTGTGAGGGAAATTTGGTCTCTGCATTTAACGGTGAATTAGTGAAACACAAACAGCACACAGTGAACACACAGTGAGGTGAAGCACACATCCCGGCGCAGTGAGCTGCCTGCTACAACGGCGGCGCTCGGGGAGCAGTGAGGGGTTAGGTGCCTTGCTCAAGGGCACTTCAGCCTCGGCCCACTGGTCGGGGCTCGAACCGGCAACCCTCCGGTTACAAGTCCAGAGTGCTAACCAGTGGGCACGGCTGCCCATAAATTGGCTTTACAGGAAGATGGAGATTTGATTTTGCCCAACTGATACGATGGATTTATGTATCCATTATCTTGGCCTTGATCATTGTAACGTGGGGGCGTTAGCTCTGGGGTGCGCTGGTGTAGAATTTGGGAATTGTTTTCACTCACCTGGTATGCACTCGGATATAAGTGGGAGTGCGAGTGTGTTGCATTTCCCCGGTGTTCCTGGCCTAAACCAGATAAACAAACCTGTAAAGAATGTTCAGACTTGTCTGTGGGTTTCAGGGAAAAACAACACCTTGATATTCCTTTTCGCAGAATAGGCTATAGAAGAATCTTTTCTTGAAATAGAATGGAACACCCCTACATTTTCTAAGAAGAATCCATTACCGGCTCCTGGCTTGACAAATAGGCGGGGCAGAGTCTGATGATCAAGTTTAGAAAAAAAAGGCACACTAAGGACGGTCCACGGAGATTTTGTTCATTTTTTACGGCTCTTTCTTTCTATGGCTAGGCTATGAGCGAAATCTGGGGAATGGAATTCCATAATGTTACCACTTGCGTCAAAACACCGTTTTGTTCATGCATTATTAACCTATGGTTAACCAATAATTATTTTATTCATAAGAAGTGAAGTTTAACATTTTGAGATTCCAGACAAATAAAAGCTACAAGGTAGGTACCGGTAATTAGCTCATAAGCTCAGATCAGTGGAGAACTACTTTGGGGGAAAAACTCAAGAGGGAAACAAATTAACCGAGAATTCGAAATCGAAATCAAAATTCCACTGGAGCTCCAAGCATAGGCTTCACTCCGCATTACACCACTCAGCTCTCATAGTCAAGTTCAAGTTGTTTATTGTCATGTAGGCCTACTCATAAAAGAAATGATAAGTAACGAAATGATTGTGTTCAAGAGCCAGCTCAACTTTAAAGAGTAAATTAAAAGTAGGCTATTCATTAAAAAGTTAGAAGCGGACCTGCGCTTATCCTGGACACCGGTAGGTTTTGCACGCACTGAGGATGCTGCTGACGCAGCCTTTTCCATCACCAGGTTCAATTGATGTGCATAGCAATTAGGGTACACGTCTTGTATTTTCTTACGCACTCCATCAAATGTCTGTGCAATCAGCCTTACTTTATCTGTGTCACTCTCAGATGAACAAACTTGTAGGCCTACACGATTTCGCACTTACACTGTAGCCCTCATCGAGTTGTGCTGCAATATTAGCTTTCCCCAGCATGGCTAATTTGCACAACTCAGATGCTAGCCTCATGTTTTTTGCCTTCTCTGAAAATGTTTCATGTCACACACACCTACACTAGCCTACTCCAAACATCCCCTTGTCCCCCAGAAGATCGGAAAAGCAGGCATGGAAAACAGAACATTTTATTGCGTTTAGGACAACCAGAGCTTCTTATCAGACATATGGCCTACCACGAACGTAAATGACCGACTCTTGTCCTTTGTTTGTTGGTATACAATGTTAATGTCGGGCTGATCAGGTCCTAGGTCTTTGATAGCTAATTTAACTACAAACTCAAGTCTTTCGAATGAGTTCTTTAAGAAAAACTCCTCACTATTGCACACATGCTGTTCACTCGCCATTTTTCAACTGTCTGTCTGACCTCACAAACTTCGTGCGGACTAATACAGTAGGCATAGGGAGGGAAAGTGAAAACCAGCGCCCCAAGTGGTTGCGTTCCTATCGAAGAGCAGCTCCAATGTTAAGTCTTAAGGTTACTCACGTAACCCCGGTTCTCTGATAGCATGAGTGAGGTATCTCACTATGGGACACGCCCCCTCGCGAGTTCCCCAGAAGCCATTATTTCATTACGCCAACCACCATTGGCTGGACGACTGACGTATGCGACGTGGAGGAGGTACTTCCTCCTCCCTTATATTCTACAGCGCAACGTCATTGCTTCAGTCTAGCTAACCAACCTCTTCTCGCCACCGGCAAGGAGGGTGGTCTGGTGAGATACCTTACTCATGCTATCAGAGAACTGGGGTTACGTGAGTAACCTTAAGTTCTCTTTCAAGCATTCATTCGGTATCTCACTATGGGATATCGTGACTCCTGGATTGCCAGACAAGCTTGCGATCCCCAACAACATCAGTGCGCCCCCGGTGTCCTAGTGCCTAACACTGAATGTGCCAAAGTCGGGGCAGTGACATCAAGTCTGTAAAACCTGACAAACGTTGTCGGGTTTGCCCAACACGCTGCCAAGCATACATCCTCTATGGGGAAGCCCTGAAATAAAGCCCATGATGTCGACATTCCTCGAGTGGAATGGGCTCGTAAACCGACTGGGGGTTGTAACCCCTTAGTCGTATAGGCCAGGGCAATAGCCGCCACAATCCATTGTGATAGACGCTGCTTAGTGATCGGTCTACCCAGATGTGACTTTGCACAAGACACAAACAGCTGTTCCGTTTTCCTTAACTCCGCTGTTTTGTCCACGTACGCACGCAACGCCCTGACTGGACAGAGCGCATTCAGCCGCTCCTGCTCCGGGGAGGCGAAAGGCGGTGGGTTAAACGCAAATAGTTCAATCGGCCGACACGACAGTGACGGGTTGAAAACCTTCGGAATGAACGCTGGGTTGGGTTTTAATACAACCCTCGAGTCACCCGGGAAAAATTGCATACAGGCTGTATTCACCAATAGGGCATGAATATCGCTTACACGTTTAGCCGTAGCCAAAGCCACCAACAAAGCCGTCTTGAGTGAGAGCACTTTAAGATCCAACTGTTGTAATGGCTCGAAGGGAGGGCGAGACAGAACATCCAAAACCATCGGCAGATCCCATGAAGGGGCCAGTGGTTTAGAAACCGGGCGGAGGCGTCGAGCCCCTTTCATAAATTGACGTATGAGAGGGTGCTGGCCCGCTGTTTTATCCCCAAAGCCTACATGGCAGGCCGAGATGGCAGCCAGGTAAACTTTGACAGTGGAGAAGGACTTGTTTTTATCCAGTAAGTCTTGCAGAAACGTAAGGATAACGTCCACAGAGCACTGGAAGGCTATCGTCCCTGTTTTAATACACCAGTCATTAAATACACGCCATTTGCTATCATACAACGTCCTAGTTGATGACGCCCTAGCGCTCTGAATGGTCGCTATGACATTGCAGGGCAGTCCTGCAGCTGTCAGATTCAGCCTTTCACGGGCCAAACCCAGAGGGCCAGGCGCTCTGGATGAGGGTGAAATATTTCCCCGTTCGCTTGGGACAGCAGGTCCCTGCGGGGGGGCAGTGGCCACGGTGGGGAGTGGAGTAACGGGATTATTTCTGCTAGCCAGGGTTTCCCTGGCCAGCGCGGGGCTACGAGAATGAGTGAGAGGCTCTGTTCCCGCACCCTGGCGAGCGTTGGAGTGATCAGTTCCAACGGAGGGAAGGCATAGAGCAGGACGTGTGGCCACTGGTGTGCCAAAGCATCTATCCCTAACGGGGCTTTCTGATCGCGCAGGGAGAAAAACATCGGACATTGCGCATTCTCCTCTGAGGCGAGTAAGTCCACTTTCGCTCGACCCGTTCGCAACCAGATTTGAGCCACCACATCGCTGTGGAGTTTCCAGTCTCCGTAGCGGGGGTTGCCCCTGGATAATAAATCTGCACCCAAATTCAATACACCGGGGACGTGTGTGGCTTTCAACGACAGGAGTTGTGTGCTGCTCCATAAGATCAGTCTGTGTGCCAACGTGTGCATATGACGAGACCTCAGTCCCCCCTGCTTGTTGACATAAGCCACCACAGTGATGTTGTCTGTTCTGACCAAGACATGATGCCCTCTCAGGATGGGCAGAAAATGTCTGAGTGCGAGCCAAACCGCCATCAGTTCTAGACGGTTTATGTGCAAAGATTGCATGTGTGAGTCCCACACCCCGTTTATCGACCTGCCCTCGTGAGTAGCTCCCCAGCCGCTCAGTGAGGCATCCGTCGTCACCACTTTCCTGTGTAGGACAGCACCCATCCTAGTTCCCTCTGTGAGGAAGAGTGGGCGTTTCCAGGGCCTTAGCGCAGCGCAGCAGGCTGCTGAGACTGCAACAGGATGATGGCAGTGACGCGAGGGATTCACTCCCAGCGACGCCACCCATCACTGAACAGCCCTCATGTATAAACCGCCGAGGGGAACGACCACCAAGGCTGACGCCATGAGGCCTAGGAGTCTGAGGCAGATCCTGAATTTCACAGTAACCCCCCTGCGGAAAAGCGTGAGGCATGCACGGAACACTTTGACTCGTTCCGCTGACAGGCGCGCTCTGAATGAGACGGAGTTTAGAGACAGCCCTATGAAGGTGGTGATCTGACATGGGCATAGCACGCTTTTCTCCCAGTTTATTCTGAAGCCTAGTAACAACAGGTGCTCCGTGAGGAGAGCCGTGTGCTGCTGCGCTTCCTGGTGTGTATTTTAGTATTTTAAAAATACTGCAAGCTTATCATCGCAAAGTGTTGTGCTAATGCTGGGAACAGGCAGGGATGGGCAAAAATACATCATAATGTATTTCTAAATAAAATACCTAATACCCTCATTTTTAATGTATCAAAATAAACTACAAAATACAGTAGGCCTAACCATATTACGTATGTATCAAAATAAAATACTGTATTTTTGTATTTAGAAAATACTCAAAATACTTTTTTCAAGGAAGTATGGAAGCACTGCAAAAAAAGCATTTTTTTATCCCAAACATTTAGCCTATTAAAACTATATAGTAAAAAACAATACAATTTGGCCCCTGTCGTATACCGTATGCAAGTTCATGTAGTGTGATCAGAATTAAGAATAATTCAAGAATTTACATTTACATTTAGTCATCTAGCTGATGCTTATCCAAATGACTGACAGAGCTTTCAATTAACCACATTATAATCAATAGGCCAAAATCATAATTGTGTATCTGTGCCAAAATTCGTAATTCAAGTCCAGTGCAGAACTGAATAAGAAAATCATACGGCTATGTATCTTGAAGTTCCAGTATGTGAGAGACTTGACGTGCCTTAATATCTCCAACCTCAAGTATGCAGCTAATAAGGAAATAGAATTGTTATTTAATTAAACAAGGTGAACTTCTCCCCACTGTGGAATGCAGTAAAGGTGCTACAAGGAAGGGAATTCAAACACACTCAACACCTTACCATCTATTGATGTCATTGTGGTTGAGATTTTTCTGTTAAAGATTGGCATGGAGACAATGGGACATGGTTGCCTTTGTCAGTGTCCTTATGTGAACTTGCACAGGTCAACTTGCTCATCTTTACCAGAGCTGATGCTTCAGCAATAGCCGTCAAAGCTGTAAGTGTTGTTGAACACAGCTGTTCTCACATTTAATTAGCTGATTGCGATAAACATAAACCATTGTTGCCTAATTACCAATTATTCATTACACCTGTCTGTAGTATCTACTTTTTTTGTGTTTTTCACATATAGTTATTTGCAGTATTTTTAAAATACAAAAATACACACCAATAAAGTATTTTGATACACAATACAGAGCCATTTCCTTCAACCCAATAAAATACAAATGACAAAATACTATTTTGCATTTGAAACACATATTACATGTTTCAGAAATACTACCCATCCCTGGGAACCGGCAGATTACATCTTTATAGTTGGCCATATGATGACATACTTAGGTTAATACTGTCTTTCACCAGTTAGGGCACAAAAATGGCCAGTAGCTGCACTGTGTAGCCTATCTTGACATGTCTTTAAGTTTTGGGTTACAATATACAGGTAGTGGGCTCTCTGTTGATTTTAATGAGTAGGCCTAAGCCTAAAGTTACAGCATTTCTATCACAATTGACCAGACTTTGACCGTTTGTCTTCTTTTAACAAAATTCTGGCTATGATTGTTCCTTATATTGCATCATGAGCCATCACTGCACCTATTGCATTCTACTGTAGCCTTAAGCCTAGCTCAGTCATTATGTTGTACCACATCACCCTCCATTAGAAGTGCAATGAGCTGCATTGAGCATAATAAACTGCATTTAGAATTCCAAATCCATATCTCCAGATATTTTGGTAAAAGTAACTTAAAAGTAATACAATAGTAGTGTAATGCCTTACAATTCAGAGACAGTAATATTATAATGTAATGAATTACTTTGAAATGACAGTAATAAGTAATACATAATATATTACGATTTTGAAGTAACTTGCCCAACACTGATGTCACTGCTTGACTAAAGGAAAAATATAGGCTACTGAACATGCATGGAGATCGTCATAGTTGACAGAAATGACGATACTGATTATATAATAACCTATAAGTCCAAATCTAAATGTTTGGGTTCAGTTTATGAAGTGTTGCTACAGCATGATACTGTGTGTTTGTTATTTATGGGGGGGAATCAGGGGGGGGGGATTTTGGTATCGGTGGGCTGGTGTGTGTGTGTGTGGGGGGGGGGGGGGGGTCGTCGGTCCAGTAGTGGGCCGAGAAAATTGCCAGGGCCGAATTTTGTTCCCAGTCCGACCCTGATCACAGATGTCAAAGCAACAGGTTGATAATCGTTTAAACAAGAGACAGGTGTTTTCTTAGGTACAGGTATAATGATGGTTTAAACAAGAGACAGGTGTTTTCTTAGGTACAGGTATAATGATGGTTTCCTTGAAACAGCTGGGGACCACGCACATAGACAAGGACAGATTAAATATGTCAGTGAAGACCGGGGCTAATTCTGCCCTACAAAGGCAAAAGGCAGTAACTGACCAGAGTGTCAAACTGAGAAAAATGACTTTAAAGTTTTTTGTTTTGTCTACACCAGCAGTTCCCAAACTTTTTTCCCCGCGGACCACCTTCTACATCCTGACTCGGCTCGCGTACCCCCACCATCCAACACATAAAAAAGTAACACATTCTATTGACGCATTCCAGGCATCCTTGTTTAATTAGCCGCCCTACATGATAACATAATCAAAATGTACAACTGGTCTATGAGCTCTCACATTAAAAAAAACAGTGTGGAGAACCACAATAGAATGGTTAGGTAGCATCTCACTGCAGACCACGGACTGTGGCTTTGCGCAGTCTGTCTCCCAATCCACGTGAAGCCTAGGACTATACTGTATGCCTCATCATACTTTTGTTTTCTTCGCGCAGTCTTCTCTGTCTCGTTCTTTCTTTTATCCCCCTGCGCACCATCTCCACCTTCATCATTCTGCCCCCCATCCCATTCCATCGTTACCTGTCTCCTGCTCTGTTTCTCTCGCTTCTCTTCTTCCATCGCTTTAATTAGGCCTTTTGGACATGGTCCCTGTTTTTAGCCAGTTTTCCATGTTTACACAGAGTTCTACCTAGCCTATTCTTCAACGAAACTAACGCGCCAGATATTCTGGCTGCCCGCATGAAATCATGTGTATTGTGTGTAGCTTATTTTTTTAATGAAAACATAGCCTATTATAGAGTTTACAAATTATTTCCTTTAATTTCACGTTTCCATATCCTTATAACCCGATTCGAAATTATGTATTATTTATTAATTCATTACAGTATTAATTAATTAATCATTTTTAACTCCTTTCCGCCATTGCCCTTCTCATCTCGCGTACCCCCTAGTGGCAGCTCGTGTACCACCAGGGGTACGCGTACCACAGTTTGGGAGAGCAATGAAAATCTGGTGAATTGTTGCCCTGATGAAGAAATGTGTGTATATAAAAAAAACCTGTGCTCAAAGTTGACCTTTGACCCTTATTTGTCAGATACTGTACTCTGCCTTTGTATTATGTACTAAAAATAAGGAGTCGTGCAAAGGCAAAAGGCAGTAACTGACATATAATCAATATTTGCTACCAAAGGCAGAGTATGGTAACTGTACTTGCACGTCGAAGAACAAAGCCAAAGAACAGTAACTGCAGTTGTGGCTCTCTGCCATGGTTGCTTGTATGGTTTTGGGAGTTACGGTGAACACAACCCTCCTTTTTTTTTTTTTTAAACAGTCAAATTGAAACTCATTTTTGGGATAACTCATTTTCGACCAAAAATGCAGTTACTGCCTTTTGGCTTTGTAGGGCAGAATTGGGCATAACATGATTTAAGGACACGGGATGGAATGCCGTCTGGGCTGGCAGATTTACGTCCATTCACCCTACTGAAATTCTCACGCACATCAGTCTCTGTTACCTGTGCATTTTGCCGCTTTGCGGCTCTTGCGCGTGCTTTTTCTGGACTCGCCTCTCATTCTCATCTCGTCTCTGAACGACTCTAATGGTGCGTTCATGCGCATGTGAAAAAAAATTTTCCCAGTGAAAACATCATCATAACGTCACCTCATACAGGAATAAGAGGTGGGAAACTGGGGGAAGATTGATTTTGCTAACTGAGTTGCCCAGTCACTTTTATTGTCACATTATAGGTCATTTGTAGGTCATTTGTAGTCCATGTGTACTTTAATGTTCAACCATTTTAATGTGTACTTGGGAATTGCTGTTTTTGTCACTTGCATATCCTTCTTTCACAAGCATCTTACACCATATTTTTAAGCAAATACTGTTGTTTATTTAAGATTAGTGAGCGTGTGTGTTAACCTTGTTGTGGCATCCATGTTTTTCACACATTCCAGGGTAAAGTACATGAACACTAGCAGTGGGAAAAACAACATAATCATGGACAGTCCCTGATAATCCCAGATGGCATGAACGAACCATAACCCCTTACTGGAAGTTTGGTTTTGATACATGAAAGTGTTGCTGAGACATGACCTCACATCCTGTTTGGCGGCATTACAGCCAACTGACTGAGTTTTTTTTTCTTTCACTTAGACATACTCTGCCTAGCTAAATAGCTAAATACTGCATTTCTAGTGGACAAATTGAGTGCTCGTAAAATACAGTTTATCCATAGTTTTTTTTGTTTGTTCCGTGGCTATTCTGGGATGATCATTGTTCCATATTTGTTTAATACATTTTCTCAATAAATGTGTGGGCCTATTTGAATCACATCTCAGTTATAGTGAAAGCATCACATTACTGAAGAACATAATGCTAGACTATGTTATTACACTGACTAGTATTATAGTGACATATTTTTTCATTTATTATATATCATATAGTAATTTTTCCAATTACATTTTAAATGCAAATAACTGATAATGTAAATTCAGATCAGTGCTGCAGATACAGAAAAAAACAGCCCTAAAAGATTATAATTTAATTCTATTTGCGTTACATTACATTGAATCACCCATGTGAATAAGGTTATTCAATATTGTCTTCTCTAGAGGATTTAACAATGTTATTTGCTCTTTTATTTTCTAATAATGGTCAACAATGGTGCCATCATATAATTGTCATTTTGTGAAGGGGGGAGGTAGTGGGCTATGAAAGTGGCTCAAGGATTTGTCTGGTGTATTGTGATTGATGACGTTTTAATAGATTTAATATCCCTCATTCAGAGTGATCAGTCTGTGGGAAGTGGCTCTAATCTCAGTATAGTCTGTGTTTTTGGTTTTGCTTCCCCTTCCTAATCTGTTTTTCTTTTATCCATATAACGAAAACAATAACATATTTTATCTATAGTATGACATAGTTAACAGTAGGATCACCATTTATTTTGTTACTCTTAGTGTTTTCAGTGATCATACATTTGGATACAATGTGTATTCATATATTCGTGGGCATTTGCGTGTTTATATGTGTGTGTGTGCGTGTACGTACTGCATTGCTTCAAGTGTTTAATTTCAATAGGCTATATTACACAAGACTATGCACTAGTTGTGTTTGTATATGGGCAATTCTGCACAAAACTGTCTCATCTATAACACCAACACAATGCCATGGTATTTAGTTGGCGTTATGGACGTGACAGTTTTGCGTGGAATTGGCCACATATATATATATATATATATATATATATATATATATATATATATGTGTGTGTGTGTGTGTGTGTGTGTGTGTGTGTGTGTGTGTGTGGGTGTGTGTCATATAAGCCTAGTTTGATTTTGTATAGTGGTTACAATGTAAATTACTTGATGGTCTCAATGTCACTATGAAGGTTCATGTCAGTTGTTATCACTAGAGAATGTTGTTATAGTGCCATCAATGGTAAAATAACCATGCCATATAAGGAATGGCATTATTAGAGGCTATATGTCTAACTAACTATGCAGAAGAGATACAGTCAACATTGTCATTTCAAAAATAAAATGAGATTAAATGCTCTGGGGCATTAGGGCACAATAAGCAAACTAGGGGGCAGGGTGCAATTATGTGATTTGTGGACCATTAAGTGGGAATTATACATGATTATGCGAGGAGGGTTTTAAAGATTAACCTTCACATTTGAAATAACAAAACTAGATGTTATGTGTATCTTAAGGACCATAAACGAACTGGGGCAATGGTCATGGCGGTAAGTGTATTTAATAGCTGGTAAAGCCGCCACAATAAGGCTTATGGAGCTCAAAGCAATGTGTCTAATGGTTTTGTATGACCTGTCAACAAAAGCATTCTCTGTGATAAACAATACAAGTCACTAAGGTTGAAAAACATTGTTTCACAAAGACAACCGCATTGTGCAGATTGTATTTGAAGAACAATCTTACTGTATCACTTTTAGATGCACCAAGAGTACAATCTGTAACAATCAAACAATCTGAGCAATCAAATTACCATTTGAAAATTATGAAAACATCCCTTCTTTCACATAAAAATAAAAGTGTAAACTCTTCTCATTATGGCACCCAATTGTACTGCCCAAGAAAAACTTCCTTCCCATCAGGCTTGTGCAAAATTCCAGAATTGAATTGAAACTGGCTCTTAAATTCCAATTCAATTCTTGAATTTCACTTGCATTTCAATTGAGGTAGCAAACAGGAAGCAGAACTGCAATTCGAATTGTGCACAACGCTGCTTCCCATATCATTCTGTTGTTCAGTTCTTGAAACAGTTTTGAACTTTGCTGTTTGCTGGAGGTTCAGATGAGCCATGACGAGTTAAACTAGGTCCTACTAATTGAGACACTAAGAAGGGATCTTTCTCAAAGGGTGCGATGGACCATTTAGATGTGTACATCCCCTGTGTGATTCACTGCAGAAAACAATTCATTTTTTGTTCACTCATTGGAGATTCAGACTTTCGTGTCCGTCAATTCTGACTAGTCCAGCAATCCATGCAGACTTGATCACCCCTAATGTCCATAAAATGAACTGAGATTGTCCTGTTAATAAACCAAAACAAATGCCCTTAAAAATTCTAAATGTGGTTGTTGAGATGACGTCTCAATGGCCACACAATGCTTTTAAAACATCAACAATGCTGAATGAGTTTAAGCTAAATCCAGCATTAGCGTGTCATGCCTGGCATCATCGGGGAATGACCCCATTGCTCATGACAACAACACTTGAAACTATATGCCTTCACAATTATTTTTTTTTTGCCTTCAAGGAAAACCCCTTATTTATTTTTTAAAGGGGTTTTCCTTGAAGGCACACACATGGTTAATGCTTATAGGGTTACTGAAACCAACAGGAATAAGTTATTTATATCACAAAGAAAATATTGTGAGGATTTCTTTGTGGTGCTGCTGAATTTTACAGGCGTTGTGTCAGATGTCTTTCCTTGTCATAATAAGTGCTCAGTCTTATTTGTGAGGTCCTGTTCTTTCTCCACCCTTCTATTAGGTAACCCAAAAGCTGAAGAAATAACAATAAATGGATTAATGGTTATACTACGGACCGGCTTTTTAAATTAAGATACATGTACAACAAAATGCATAGCATATATATTTTATTTGTCCACATGTGTTTGGTTGATTCTGTTGTTAGTACATTTTTCTCTTGAAATTTTATACATGACATTCAGCATCAACACAATTAAAGTGCTTTAGAATTGGGCTCATGGAAAAGCCTTTAAGTATTCGAGGTGCCAGGTGTGTACCCCAAATATTGACAACACAACACAATAAAACAGGTGGCAATATGACTATACCCAGAATTTCCACTGAGTCTTTAAATTGCCAGAGTTGTCTGATTACTGAAATAACTGAGTCAATATTAAAATGATCAAATATAAAGGGAACTTTAAGAGGCTAAATCCAAACTCTGGAATCAGTAGTGCCCTCACCACTAATTGACAAAACCAGTATGGCTTCTTAAGTACCAATGATTGAAACAAGAATGAATAATAACAATAAACATCAAACTCTCATATTTGAAACAAAGTGACTTGAACAATGACAATTAAAAAACAAAAGACAAATACATCTCTAAAAAGATGATGGGCGCCTTGCCCAGAGCTTGAATAAATTAGTCCTCAAGTTGATATCGTTGCTCATAGTCCGTATTCATTAAATAAGAAAAATATTTAACTTTCGTTGTCAGAATCGCTGTTCGTATCATTGATCTGCGGCGTAGTTTTCAAAGTGCTTTTATTCTCCTGTTTGGAAGTGCTCGATAGGTCAATAGCCATGTCCTCCATGTCGTCTGTTGCACTGGCCCTGTTCGACCAGGAAATGTCGCTGTCCTTCCCCTTTGCCTCTTCGCTGTATGAGTCGGAGTGGGTGGACTCCGGAGTACCGGGAGACTTCTTGGTCATCTCCAACGACTTTTTGTGCATTCCTACATTGAAGGAGAAAGTACATTGTTATTTCAAAGTTAAACGTGTATCGGAATATTCTGAAACCACAAATAAAACGGTAGGCCTACTTATTTATTTACCAAAAATACATTTTACATGGTATACTTGAATCACTTTCACCAGACGTCTCAGCTATGTATTCATGATTAAATACATATTTGAGTCAAAATTATTAATAGAGGTGAACAACCTGCTGGCTCACCTAGAAGCCAGGGAGCACACGAGCCCATCATGCCGCTTTTGGCGGAGTTGATAATCGATTCCGGTAAGGGGATGGAGTGGCGAACCATGGCACCGTAGAGGCCGTACTCTGCCATAACGCTGCTGCGTCCCCAACACTTCTCCCTCTTCCTCCACTTGGCGCGGCGGTTCTGGAACCACACCTGTTTCAAACACACAGGGTATAATTTTAAGCTGTTCAAGGATTTAAGGATTGATTATCTTGCTTGATGTTGTTGGCGCAGTTTGTAGGCCTTTGCCAGACGTGATTTTGAGACGCAATTACCTGTATCCTGTCCTCTGGTAATTCTGTCTTCATTGCCAACATTTCCCGTGCGTAAACATCTGGATAATGCGCTTCCTGGAAAGCCTTCTCCAGCTCCTCCAGTTGGTGAGAGGTGAATACGGTCCTAAACAAATCAAATCCATTAAAAACACAGTTCAGTGCATTTTACTTTTCAATCCATATCAACACATTAATGACATCTCAGTTTTTGCTCAGAATAGAAACGTGAAGCAAGCATACCTGTGCCTCCTTTTCTTCCTTTTTTGAGAGTTTCCTGAGTTTTTGCCATCGTTTCTATCTCCAGAGAGGCAATCGTCATCTGCCAGAAAAAAAAAAATTTGAAATGACAATCCTGCTTTTGATATTCAGTAAAATATTATTTAGATCCTAAAGTTTATTTATGAAATACTTGAGTTTTGGAATGCTTATTTTATTATCTGCTGAATTAAAAATTACTTAAAGGGAATTAATTAAACTTCCCAAGCCAACATGTCCTCGCAGATAAACACCAAGGCCTACCAATAAATATATAATATAAACACATAGGCTATTTAGTTTCATGATTGTGAAACACTAATGTTAGATTATGAAACGTTACAACTGGTAGCGAATGTCAGTTTCAGCACCGCTACAATCATGGCTACAGTGGACAGCTCCAAGTATCTCGGTTGACCAAAATAAACTAAAGCGTGTAATTCGATAGGCCAAGATAACTACCAGAATAGGCGTCTCTCTGGTGCTCCAAGTTTTGCATGAATTGACTCTCAGTCCTGGATTGAAGAAGAGGTATGTGACTTGGTAGGAAACACGGAGCGCCAGGTGGTTGCTGAGCCGCCAAACTGCACAGGAACCCCAAACCAAGTGGCAAGGAGCCTCCAGCAAAAGAGAAGCCTCCTATTCCCGAGTTCAGTTCACTGTTGCCGCCACCACCAGGCCCTGACTGATGTGGCTGGAGTTCCGATTCGAGTCCCAGCAGGTCGGTGATGGCAAAACCCTTCGATCTAAATCCTGAGCCATTGAGCCGTGCTTTGTCGATTCCAAAAGATGGGGTTAAAATCTTGACTTTTGGCTTTTCGTCCGCAGCATCCTCTCGTCCCGTCATGGTGGTCATCAGTAAATCTGACTTTCTCTTTCTTCCTCTAAAGCTCAAGTGGATGAGATGGGAGAGCGCATCAGCGGGACAATTTATCCACGTCCCCCAGAATTTGAGCGTCCAATCAGATTCAATCTGGGGTATGTCAACTAAGAGGAGGCGTTTCCCTTTTTCAATCCCAAAGGATTAATTGCCACCAATTTTCCCTTAAATCCGATAAGGATTTTCTTCCCTCTATTTGAATTGGTCCTAAGTAGTTTTTTTCGCTCTAGATGGCAGATTTCACTTAGACGGTAGGCTCATGGACAAACAGGCACGTTACTTGTTGTGTTGGATAGGCTATGTATGTTTTCTTGTTGGTAAATCGTTTATTTTAACAAATGCAGAAGCTCACCTGATTTTTTTCATATTTAATTTGCATATAGGTTAGGCTATATGCATTTAATGGTCTGCACAAAGCTGTAGGCCAATCCATATTCAGATTATTTTGTAGGATGTGGTTATATGCACTGAGCTCACAACTAAACGGTCAAATGTGTATATGATAGCCTACAGTGAGAGAATATTTCGACAAAAGTTATATATTTCGAAAATAGCATTCGTTCCAGTGTTACCAATATATATATATATATATAGGCTATATTGGTAAATATATGAGGGACATATAAATGTTTCTAAACAAAGTATAGCAACAAGTGAGCCACTTCTGGGGAAAGAATGTTAATGTTAGGATAATTTATCATAACATAAAATAGTTAAAGACCTCAGCACTCTGACTTCTGTTTTGAGAAATAAATTCAATGTTTCCCTTGACTAAGCACTCCAGGAAATATAATTTATTTATGAGATAAATAAAAATATCAAAGTGAGTCTTTTCGAGGTTTGCCAAATAAACATTAAATGTAATGTGTGTGTAATATAGGCTATAAGAGGTTGCAATACAAATAAATGCAGTTATGCAGACTCACACAGAAATTCATGTGCCTTGAATAATCTATTTATATATAAATATAACGTACTATAGGCTAGCACTCATTTCAGTTAAACAATACAGAGAACTCACCTACTATCGTTTATATGTTTAGGTGTGAGGATTGGTGGCTTGACACGTGTGCCCCACATGCACACTTTCGCTCAGGCAGACTAACGTGAAGAGATTCTCCTGTAGTAATTAAAGTTGGTAATCCGACCTTCAGCCAAATTTCCTGCGAGACAGATATTAGGATAAAACCTAAATTGTTTTGACGTAGCCATCAAATCAGCTTTATTTTAGCGGTTCAAGTTTAAACCCGGGGTGCCAGGAGAAAATGAAGCTCCTTAAGTGTAAAAGTAATTTGGGAAATTAGGCGCAAGTGGTAACCTCATCGGATTGGTGACCAGAGATGTCACCTGAGGTAGCCCACTGAATGAAACAAGAGTTTCACAAATGCTTTCATTAAACGAGGCAAATGGTATCATCTCTGCTTCCCTGATTTAAAAAGCAATTAGAAAAATCGTCTTACACAAGATAATTAAATGAAATACATTAAATTCGTTTACTCTTTCATTAATCTATGGCTTGAATGAGGAGCTATTAAAAATCTGCTTTTAGGGCATGTGTCCATTAGGATCAAAATCCTTGTTGTCTACTGTAATGGAGAAATGTTCGTGGGACAGTGGTGCAAAGCATTAATTTAACATTTTGCAGTTCTATCGAGCTATTTTATGGCATAAATAATATTTAAATGCTTATCTGAGATTATTAGGGTCATGCACAGTGTCTTCGCAGAATTAATGTGCTTTGAGCACCAGCATCTCTTTAAGTAATATTAATAACAAATACACTAAAGAATGATCATTAACATATTTCAATGTATCATTTTGCTTCATTTTAAATCACAATATTCTATCACTTTGATTGCAGATGGAGTTGATCATATCTAGGATACCAAACGAAATTTGATGGTTTCCCTTTGACATACTTCTAAGGAGGTTCGTTTAATTTAAAATTCTATTGAGTACTTTCTTAATTAAAAATAATAATAATTATTGCAGTCCATAAAATGGACTGACAGAAATCATATTGTTCTAAATTGTTGACAGACTTCTAAATTAAACAGAAAATAGTACTGAAAAGAAGAAGAAGCACTTAGATAATTAAATGTTTAATCACGTATGGTGATCAAAAAATTACATCCCTCTCCTTCACATGTTGCTTGCAAACCAAGTAAAGCAAAAATTATGTTATTTTAAGGGCCAGATTACAAGGCTGGGTTTCATGGTGTCATCAGATGAGATTATCTGGGATTAAACTAATCAGTAAATGTTTCTTTGGTCATTATTTTCTAGAGAAGATTTCCAGTCAATTCTCCACCGCCAAGATTATTAATCTCTTAAAGAGAGAAACGTCAAAAATCGCTTTTTGCTCTAATTTTCTCCAGTGATCTCCTGGCACATGGAAGCAGTTTGACTAATAGACAGGCCACGTACCCTAATTCTGAGATGGATCCAGCCTCTAGGAACTGGAGATTCATTATATGTAATGCTAGGTTGGTTAAGCCTCCCTCCTGTAATAATCCACCAATGAAAAGACATTGACACAAGCAGGCACACTAAACCTATAATGTGTTGCAGGCTATTAAAAAATACCAGCAAATGTCAGAGATGTAGATGTGGAGATGTAACAGCAGTCAGTTTTGATTGGAGATGTTTTAATTTCTGATTGTTGCAATATTTCTATTGTAGACCCAACAGAAACCCAGCAAATTATGTGAGCAAATTAAACAAATTAAATGTGAGCAAGCTTTGATGAACTGGAGCAAATTTTCATCCATTTTCAACTGTAGATAGTATATTATATATAGTGTATTTCTAGCATCCATTTGTTTCGAGCTAGAACTCAAGCATGCTCCAAGACACCGGATCTTTCATTAAACATTAAACAAGATACTCTTCAAGAATGGGACTTGGACTTAAAAAGCTTTGTGGAGACAAGCTTCTTAAAGGCAATGTAAATCTCACACAGAGATGCTACATGGTGTCCAGTGATCCTCTCCATAAACCATTACCTCCACACAGGGCTCACCACATCTGGCAGATGTTCATGGGCAAATCCTTGAAGGCCGGGTGGGGAGTGGAGCAGACTTGGGTGAAGGACTGGTGGGGTGTGAGGGTGTACACATGTTGTGCAAACAGATGGACACCACTGTGTCCAGATGTTTTGGCCTATCTATTAAGATTCCTCCAGATTTGTAATCACCAGGAACATGGTATACCATTGCTTTGGCCGCCATTGAAATACAGAGGAGCCACTAGCGTTCCCCTCAACCACACATGTCTGTCAGATCAGACCCCCTGCCAATGCAACAGTCATTGGATGCGAGTTGACAATGATCGGCTTGTTTTGAAGAATTGTCAACTCCATGCTGTGAATCTTATCCTTCTGTTTCCACAATTACAGACTCACATGTTTCAGTGATTCCCTGAATGTCCAGGAAAGGCAATGACACACGAGAAGAGCAGTTTGTCAAGCTCCAAAACAGATGCTCAAGCTGGGGTTGTCTCATCCGCCCCAAAATCACAAACAATGGACAACCCTCTGACCAGCCAAATTGTTCACATTAGTCATCTTCAATATGAATTGTCCTGACAACATTAATCTGATTTTTGTCCCTATTCAAATGTAATCTTTTATTTAATCATAAAGAAACAACAGACTCAGAAATGTAGAATAGATTCACAAGGGTTCAGGGTAGTTTAAAAAAAAAAAACAGCCATTTGCCAACATTATTAAACCTGAACAGGCTTAACATTGTTTGCTATAATAATAAAAAATAGAATCAGGAAGTTTAATTTTTCCAACTCTGATGGTCATTGCATGAGGGGAGGATAATGAGAAGGGGGTTGTTCTGGGAACGTATGTTATTGCTTTGTAGATTGTGATTCTGCTATGTAAAAGATTGCCTGATGATGAGGGCGACGTCGCTGAATGAATGTTTGGATTAGTTTTTGTGTTTCTTAGCTCCGCTAGACTGCTTACCCTTACCCCCCTCCCACGTCATTTTACTTATTTATACTCTTTTTCATTTTTTTATATCTCCCATTTGTTTGTCCTGATTAATTGTTTCTGCAATAAGTACATTGACATCTGTTTCCAACCCAAAGGTCACACATTGCCCCTCTAGCCATTTTTTTACAACAGCATGAATACACTTTAAACTATCTAGAGGGTTGTTTTACACTAAATACTAAATATGATGATGATGATATTAATGATGTACATTATTTGTACATTTTCTGACTATAAGTCAAAATGTGTTACAACATTAATAAAAAACCTATTCAGATCATTTGGAAACTATAATATGAAGAGAGTGTAACCCCATGTGGGCAGACAAAGGGGGCCCACTTTAAAGCGTGAATAGAAGTCAGTGTTATCTTCAAATGATAATTTGACTAATTTCCTCAATAGTTTTTCCTTTCTCCCTGTTCCTTACGTTCCTCTCCCCACACACAGACACGGACAGACACACACACACATACACGCAGTGGTGTAGTCTACGTGATATGCAGGACTACACAGTATACCCACTTAAAAAGCATCACCATCTCAGTATACCCACTTAAAATAGGCAAGGATACCTATTAACATTTGGGGTTGATCACAGTATACCCACTACAGCTAACTACTACATAACAGTATAACCACTACAGCTAACTAGACTACACCACTGCATACACGCACACGTACACACACACACACACACACATGCACACACACACATACTTACTCAACACACACATTCATAATGATTAAACTATTAGTACTGCCATTAAAGTATCACACCTCTCTAGGCCCACCCAGTGGCACATGTCTGTGTCCTGAGAGAGACAAAGTGTGGAGGCCAGTGAGAGAGGGAAAGGAGCGTTGGGACGCTGCGTGCCTCGGCCTCTCCAGAGAATACTGACAAAAGGCATGAACTGCCCACCAGGGAATCAAAAGACTATGATCAATTGAATGAATAATAATAAGCAACCGCGAGAGGGACATTTGGTTGGGTGTTGGATCTCTAGATGTCTGTGTTATTCTCTTGTGGACAGTACAAACTCCAGCTTTAGCAATGAGATGGAGTCTTTCATAACCTTGTTGTTCAATTGTGGAACTTCTTGGAACTTGCATTCAATATACTGTGCATATACTACATAGTATCCATCTATGGCTAACTAAAGAACTAACATATATCTTGCTTCAAGAGAATCTATAAATATTTTATGAAATTAAATGCCTAGGCCTGAAAGGTGTCAGTATCAAAACCATGCTGTTGATTACTCTAAACAATCTCAGCAAAACAGGCACTTAACTGAAAACATATAACACATAACATTCAACCTCATGAATAACAGTCAATAGAGGATTTTTATGTCTAGACCGCACTCTGCCGCTTCACTAGAACACTCAGATGCTCTGCTTTCCATCCCAAAAGTGGTGTAAGTGATAGCAGTAATTGGCACGCTATAATTCTCCACCCAGACAGCGATTATGCCCTGGGTCACCCCGACAAAGCCTGTGCAATACCAGGCCTTACTGGTTGTGTTGTTAATTGTTTTGCTGGTCTATTGTTTATGTAAGCTAAGGACAAGAAAGACAATAGTCTGGCCACGTGTCACACTCCTGCAAAGCAAGCTCCACACCACGTCGCTGTCCTAATTATTCAAAAATGCACATTTATGCAAATAGCCACCCAGTAGATTAACCTAATTCACTCACATAAACAACTCTTGGGGACTAGGATTAAAGTTTTTTGAAAATTAGACAAGCCACTAATGATCTGGTCTGAGTGGCCCATCTTGCATCTGAGAGCAAAAAAAAAAAAGAATAACAAAGAGAAGAGAGAAAACAACGTCACCCCAGAAGTGAGGCGATGCTGTGACAAGACAAACTTCAAATCTGTCGCAAACATAAATAACACAACCGCCAACGCCACCAGCGAGGTGATTAGGTGTAGCAGTTCATGATTAAAGATTAATGCCAGCCTCTGTGACTGACACTTGGCCAGATACGAGACACTCTCCCGCGAGCGGCGTCCGCCCTTCTGGATGGCCCACGCGGCTAAGTGGGCCCACGTGCCATATGATGCATTCTGTCTGTTCCTGCTGTCTGCTGCCAACGTATGGATAATGAACATTTTAATATATGCATGCGTGCTTGTGTGTGGCACTTATTATGTACAGTGAAGACAATTATTTGTCTGTCTTCAGGCCACTGATTGTTGTGTTTGGGTGGGAGGGGGGTCTAATAGGCTTCGTGTCTAATAGACAACATAGGACAAGAAAGTATTTCATCTGTTCCTATATGGACCATGGACATCAGGTCTGGCATCATGCGATGGTATGATTTGATTGGAGATTGTTCTTTTAGTATTTCAGAGTGATTCTACCCATCCCCAGATCTCTGAGGATAATTATAGCCACCATCCTGGCACACTTATAGCATTAGCAGAGTTCAATTCCATTCTAAATGACCTTTAAAATGAGCATCACTGTGCTTGTTAGGGATTGTTCGGTTTGAATGTATTAGTAATAGTGACCATAATAACCTCCCTCTGTATATGTGCTATCCAGGAATGACCCAGCAGTCTGGTCAGCAGGAAAGGGAGGTTGGACACCATTAACATGACTCCATGCAGACGGCTGACTGCCCAAAAGCCATCCTATTGGGAGTGTCATGACAACAAATGTATCTTTCCCATCTCTGACCCAGGTCCACCTTGCAACAAAGCACCCCTGTGGCTCCATTGGGTTAAGCAGAGGGCCCACTGCAAAGGGGCAGCAGGGCTGCAGCCTTGGAAGAAAAAGACAGCACAGCAGAAAGGACAAATGGAAAGACCGTGTGGACACCCAGCGTCCACTAAGCAAAGGCTCTAAATGGCGTTGAGTTCTTGCGCTCAACCTGCTGATCCACCAGCTCCCTGTGAAAGGGGTGAGTCTGTCCACTTTGATTACCTCAGTCCAACAATGGCGCCATTCTTCGAGCCGTCACAGGCCTGTCGGGATGACTTAGCCTGGTGCAGGATGATCGCTCTCCCTCTCATTCTCAGCCCACCTTCATAAAGTGTGCTAATTAGGGAGAAATCATCAAGTCACTTATGGGGGTACCCTCATTAGGAGGGTCCCAGCCAGGGAATGTCAGGGGCCGCCAGACCGTCAACTGTCACTGGCCAACGTTTACGAACACAGAGATAAAGAGCCCAATCATCAGGATGTCTCCTTTGTGCTCCCCTGTATTGTTTTCCCAAAGGGGCAATAAAAAGCCTTTTGTGAGGGGTAAACTGCAACAGGCCTCTCAGTCATCAAAAATTGCAATAAATTAGCAAATAAACTCGATAAAGCACCTCAAATTGTTTGACTGGAAGATTCTGTTGTGGTGCAATTTATTTTAGTGTGATGTCTTAAATCTTGTGGGATTAACTCAAGCAATTAAGTATAAATGCAAAGCTAACGTGCCAAAAGCTAACGTGCCAAAAAGTATGTTTTTATTTTTCAAAATTGGGACATTTCTATGTTTTGTAACTGGATTCTGGGGGCACACCAGAAAGAAAGTTTTGATTTAACTGCGAAAAGACAGATGAAAGTGATAGGGCCGCCTCCTAAGAGTATTATAAAAATGAAAATGAAATCTGGCTTTGATTTAAATAATAACTTTGATATTAAAAACCAGGGGATTAATGTGACTAAAGACTATTGCCCCTTTCTTTGTCATTGGAAAAACCTCACATATGGTAAGAGGCATATGGTCCACGTCATTGGAGAGGTATGCAATCTTCCTTATGGATTAACATGTTATTTCTAGTATCTTTTATTATATCCCCCAAACAAAAACGCATTCATCAGGCTTGGCAAAAAGACAGTCTTGCTTCTTAACTTCCACATCATCCTAAAAGATTTCACTTCTCTAATTATTTCTCCCCCATAAACAGAAAATGTTCATGCTGTTACATTAAAGGATTTATTTCCCTAGCAGATTGTGTGTGTCATTAATTTCTTTTTTTTTAATAATACCTGTATCTACAGAAGTATTGACACAGATTACAAGGAGCAGTAGGGGTGTGGTGGGAGTGGGGTTTACATGGGGATTAACGGTAAACCCAAAAAGAAATATCGAGGAATAAAACAATTCCTTGGTGTAATTAGGGAAATATGGTGTGATCCAGGATGGGTCAAAAGCCCTGTGGCGACCCTGCCACAGCAGCAGATGTCATGTGTTAACATTCAATGATTAAAATCAAGGAGCACCGGGGCCACTCCCTGTCGCACCCCGCCAACACACACACACACCACACACACACACACACACACACACACACACACACACACACACCACACACACACACACACACCACACACACACACACACACACACAATCTGGTCCCCCAGTCTGTATAGCAAGAGGCAGGCTGGAGTCACCACCACCACCCCCACCCATCCATTCCCCCACCTACCCTCAACCTACCAGACACTCAGACTGCCCTGGTCAGCCAGGAAGGAGACCGTGAAGCAATTCAGCTCCAGGACTGTGTGTGTATGTCGGTGGGGACATGTTTTAACATCCAGCCCCCCTTTAATACTTTAAGAAATACACTCACATCGGCAGGCACACATGCTTCTGAAACTTTTGAGTGGGTGTTTAAAGAGGATCCCAAAGGTTCAGGGTTGAGTGAAATACTGGTTTAAAAACATGACTACAACTAAAATGGATAGTGCTTATTTTAACCCCTGCTCACACTCCCCAACACCCCCCATTCAAACCCCACACCATCCAAAAAAGGATGAACATAATCCAGACTAGGTACCTCAAGATGTTCAGAGACAATTCGCCATGCCCCTCGAAACATCCCCCCACCCCTAAACACCCCCCCTACTGCCCCACCAAGTCCCACCATTAACGTTGACCCACCGTCTTACGGGTGTGTGCCCGCTTCCACAAGCTATGGTGGCAGGATTAGAGCAAACGAGGCTAAGAACAGATTGGAAGAGAGGGGGGAAAAGGCAAATAAGAAGAAAATCGGTTTAAAAACGCAAACATTAATTCACAATGAATGACAATGAATTCAGTACCCAGCCTGTGAGGCCAAGGTTCAGAATTTGGTAAGTTTGCCCCACTGATGCCCCCTGACAGTTGATAATTGGTTAGCAGAGGGGTAAATGATTTCCCTACAGTTCTGAACTGAACTTGAAAACAGCAAAGATGACCACAACACCACAAAATAGTCCTCCAAGCGAGATAAGAACAAAAAGGCCACTGAAAGGGCGATCATCAAATGCTCAAGGAATCCTATTCCCAGAGTGATGTAAATGCTCTAAAACATAGCTCAGAGAGAACAAAGCTTTATTTCTAACACTATTTCTTTCTGAGATCACTATTTATTTCTGAGATTGACTGGTGTGTTTGTATTCACGACTTTTTAATTTTGATCCTTCCTCACCTCCCCCTAAAACGACAATGAGGTCTGTGTCTGAGGCAGCAGGCTTCGTTTAGGGGTCATTACGAGGCATCGGGGGCATGTGGTGCCACGGCCACGCCATGCAGCACAGGCAGCATGGTCCATCCTTCTACGCTCCAGAAAGTTTGCCCTGGAGGTGAAACAGTTGCAGGACCCTGGCTAATTTAGTGCATATGCTCCATGACAACCTCGCGGCACCTCGGCAGATGCCCCAGTGGGGGTGGGAAGGATGGGGCAGTGGATGGTTGACTGACAGCATTACAGCACTGATGATGGTATTTAGTAGAATTTGCAGAGCTAATAGTGTTGAATGTGATTCTGTAAAGGCTTTGGTTGGAAATGTATTTACGATCATATTTAACATGTGACCACTGTTGGCTTTACAAGCAATGGTGATCCATGATTTTTGATGAGGGAGAATTAGATGACTAGGAGACCTCTGTATGCTGTATGGCCTCGCTTATAAATTCTAGAAACACATTCACACATTTCTTGTCAAGATTCAACCCCTGAAAACCACAGCGTAAAAACTAAAGAAAAACATGTAAATGTATAAACAGACCTGAGAGATGCCATAATAGGAGACATCTTAGTTATTGCTATTACTTAATTTTGCTGCTTATCTCATTGTAGGCCTCAAATCCAAGTTAACGCGGATTAACTCTCATGGAAAAGGCATTAAGAGGCGGATAACCTCTGCTTCCAATGAGTTAATCTACTCCTACGTTAATGAGTCTTGTACTGGATTGCTTGAATTAAAAGCAAATATCAACAGTCAGTGGGGGCTGAGTGCCTGGCCTCAATCATGTATCTGCGGTAATGCATTAAGTGATTTGATTCCCTGGGTAGTTGCTGTAATCATGTAATGTTGGTGAAAAACAATAAAATTAACAGGTTATCAGGAAATTAAACGTCTCCTGTTCAGGGGTGGTTTGGGGGGTAGAGGGGGGCATTAAGATCTTTTGTTCAAAGCAGAATTCAAAACAAGTCCAAATATGTTTTTGACTAATGGGGTAAAAAACTTTAGTCCAAAATGACTTAAGTTATTTAAGGACCAATGTTCTGTTTGGATCATTTAAAGGGTCCTTATAGAAACACCATGAAAGAATTGATATCTGCCCCTTCAATATTCATCAATATTCAATGCCTTTTAGCGCTTAAATGGTACCTAGTTCATCCAAAACCGAATAAAAAGGTAATGATTCTACTCGATCAACAATGGTACATAGAGTGCAATATGAACCGTTCCAGACACGCATTGGTAATGTCAGAGACTTTATTCTCAATATCACAAGTCAGTATAGCATCAGAATGATTTCTGAAGCCCTTATTTTAAGGTAATAGGTAAAAGAATTGCATTATGTTGCTTTAAATGACAGAGGATGGGTAAAAGTCACCCATTTGCACTGATTTTTTAATTGATTTGTCTTAGCGTGTGTATGTGTGTGTGTGTGTGTGTGTGTGTGTGTGTGCGTGTGAGTGTGTGTGTGTGTGTGTGTGTGAGTGTGTGTGTGTGTGTGTGTGTGTGTGTGTGTGTGTGCGTGCGCACGTGCATGCATGCGTTTTGTTACATTCATGACATTAAAAAGGTCATACAATTCTGACAGGCTTGAAGTGAGTTGTTGATTTTAGACAGATATTTGCATGGGTGGATTCGTGTGTATGTGTTTGTGTGTGTGTGTGTGTGTGTGTGTGTGTGTTGGGGTGGGGTGGAGGGAGTGGGGGGGGGGGGTTGGGTTGTTTGGGTCTTCTGTGCTGATGCTCTTTTCCTAATTTCAGGTCTGTTTGTTGTGTCTGTTCGATTTCAGATCACATCTACCCGTGCATGTGAGAGGGATTTTAGATGTGCCCCATAAATCATCCTCAATACCAAAGACCAGTAATTCCATGACAAATAAATTGTAGCCTAATCCTCATAATTTTATTGCTTATGATGTACCATCGTTTATTTTCATTTTCCTTGTGTCACAGTGCTATATGAGCTTACTCAATGCCAAATCCCTATTTTCTTATCATTTGATAACATAATAAAGAGAGATTACCATCACATGCATTGTGCACTTGTCCAAAACCCAAGTGGACTTTTATACAGACCTGCTCAAGATCTTGGTTCTAGCGTCGGTGACTGCTAAGGTTATATTTATTCCCTGTTCATTTACCGTTCTATTTGGATAGTCCACCTACAGAGTTCTAGAAAGTCTGATTTGAAAGACAGATTTTTTTCATATTCAAATTCAGTCTTTTGCACTTGTTCACTGATCGGCTTTATGATTCCCATCCCCATACCCTAACCATAAATTGTAGCTTACAGAATTTAATTTAATTTAATTGAATACTAGGAGAATTGAAGTAGCTTGCATATAACTAACCAGCCCCTTGTGTTGTTCTACTTCACTGTGCCATCCTACAATGATGTAAATTAAACCATAAAAGGTTATAGTTGTGCTCTACAGTGAGTTGTGGACAGAACTGATCCAGCCCAAGACTGAATGGGTTTAAGAATAGGAAGGGCAAGTCGTTCTGTCCACTGATTCAAGTATTATTTTTTTCCTTTATTTTTTGAGTGTCTTGACTCTGGCTGTGCAGATGGTATCATGTCTTCAAGCTAAATTAGCAGATTGGAATTTGCATTCTAATGTTCCAGGAGTAGGCTAAATGTTGTGGGTGAGTTTGATAAACTCTGTCCTCCGTCTGTTATGGACATTCATGAAGTCATTGCTTCTCACCTCATTGATCATCTCTGCCTTTCTTTAATATTTATGCACTTCTAGACTTTAGACACCAAGACGAGAACAGGTAAGCCTAACTTTGCTTATTTTGAAAGAAATATTGTGTTTATAATATAGAAGTAAGTATGATTATTATTTTATAATTAAAATTAAAATGAATTACCCATAATAGAGTTATTATTTGTTAGGAAAACAAATGGCTTTTCCATTATCCCTTTTAAAACTACTCTTTATTGATTACTACTGCACTATGCATAACAGTCATAGACAATATTTAAAAAAAACAAAATACTGTAAAACATTAAAATACAAAACAAACTGTTTTAAGACAGGTGTCTGATTCATTCTATATGAAAGATTCTGGCCAAACTGCCTCCACTGACATAATGCAATCAAAACACTGTCAAAAAGGATAAGTTTTTTTCCACAATTTTTTTTCTGATTTACTAAACAGTTCTTACAGATTAGCTTGACCAATCAGAACATATTAAGTAAATTGCATTAAATTATTCCATTTATATTATTATATTGTCCTGTCCTCTCTTAAAACATTATATAATAACTCAGAGGGGCATTACGCTCTTATCCCTTAATTTTCCATCTAAAAAGGTACCACACACAGATGAAAATTGGATTGGGCTGAGATAATGCAATTGCCAATAAATGAAACACAAAAGTTAGGCTTTGCGGTTGTGGAGACCAGCCGAGACACTGCAAATCTGGGGGCAGCAATGGCAGCTGAGGACAACTGATGAATCCCTTAAAGGCATAGATATGTGTGCGTGTGTGCGTGCGTGTCGACATGATGGCTTTTTTAAAGTATGTAGGTTTTCTCATCAAAAAGAATTCTGTGCTGTAATGAATTTTCTTTCAGTTAGATGGAGGCGAGGACAGTGAATGAGGATTGACCTGGTTATATGGTTGGGGCAGCCGTAGCTTACTGGTTAGCGATTTGGACTTGTAACCGGAGGGTTGCCGGTTTGAACCCCAACCAGTAGACACGGCTGAAGTGCCCTTGAGCAAGGCACCTAACCCCTCACTGCTCCCCGAGCGCCACTGCGCTGGTATTAGTGTGTGTTTCACCTCATTGTGTGTTCACTGTGTGCTGAGTGTGTTTCACTAATTCACGGATTGGGATAAATGCAGAGACCAAATTTCCCTCACGGGATCAAAAGAGTATATATACTATACGTATACTATATGGAAAGCTAATTTCACTATCTTATGGTCTTTCCCACAATCATACGTCAAAGTAGGCCTACATGACATGGAACAAACGATCAGTGGACCATGTGACCACGTCTTCCTGCAGTCCACGTGATTCTATAAGAGGGATTATTAGGAAATAATTTGAAGGATTTATAGGGATATAATTCAGCGTACGTATATTAGAACAATAATTAATAGAAGATTCCACTTACATCTTTTAAGACAGTGGTTCTCCAGTAGATTAAGAGATAGTGGTGGACATCTGGACAAAGCTACCTCTAATTTCTATATCACTGGATAACTATCACTGAGGCATGTAGTTTTAAGTAGTCTGACGTCAACAACTTTGTGGTGGACAATAAAAAAGATTGTCTTATATAGAATATAGATTGAACAAGTTAGTTTTCCTTACAGCACGGTTTGTATGTGTTTATGGTTGCTATGGTGATGATTTGATAGTTATTTTTGTGTTGAAATTATTGATAACACTTTACTTGAAGGTATCTACATAAGAGTGGCATGACTCTGTCATAACCTTAACACTAACCCTAACTTGTCATGACAAAAACTGAATGACATTTGACAGAAGCGAGTGATAGAAGCGTTATGTCAGTTATGTCAGCGTTAAGTTTATGACTTAATGTTATAATGTTTATGATATGTTCATGACAGTGTCATGTCATTCTTATGTAGATACCTTCAAGTAAAGTGTAACCAAATTATTTAGTCTTTTGCTATTAGTATGATATTGATGATAATGTTGTATGTCGCTTTGGACAAAAGTGTCTGCCAAGAACCATAACCATAACCATAACCATAAATATGAGTGTTTTCTCTTCAGGGCATAAATATGACAGATCATCTCTTCTTACCCAAGCTTCTTCAAAGACACTCAGTAAATTCAGTAAAGAACAGAGATAAAAAAATCATTCTTATTGGATTATTTACATTGCCATGATGAAGATGTAGAATTGAAATTAGAATGTGTGTTCAACTGGATTTTCCCAGAATTTGCTGTAATGCTAGGGCCTACTTGAAAAAAACCTTTATGGTAATAAGGAACAATGACTAATTCTCAGAAAGTTGATTTATTGTCATTTAATCTGAGGCCCGACCATCCTTGTGGGTCCTGAGGTGCTTTTAGAATAACCAATAAAATCCAGATTAAGCAATTGGTTGTACTTTAGGGGAGATTAAATAGGTTCTTGTTATTCAGGGAGCAATGCTTGTACTATTTAATCTCACTATGTTCATGGGAAACAAGCTATTAGAGAAAGTAGAAATGGGTAAATAGCTCCTGCTATTTTTAGCACTGATCCATGTAAACCCATGACAGTACTGCATCAAACCTCATGGAATACTCTTTGTGAAGCCCATGTCATGCAAAAAAATGACTGCACAACCATTTTGAAGCATATTTGCATTAGGATTTGAATTATGTGACTAATCAGCCGTTTGTGGTCTTTTATGTTGCTTTACACTTGTGGTGGAGGTAACTGGAATAATATTTGGAATTGTTATATGACTATCTTAACTGTTAATACAAATTAAGAATGCGTGTGCGTGTGTGAGAGTGTGTGTGTTTGTGTGTGTGTGAGAGAGAGAGAGAGAGAGAGAGTGCCCATGTCTATTTGTGCAAGCAAGAGGAAGAAAGAGAGAGTGAATGAGAGATGATGAATGAAAGTGTAAAACAGAGAAATTGGGACAGATTGGGAGAAAGAGGAGAAAGAAAAGAACACAGCGTCAGGATACAGTCATTGAGAGATGCAGGTCAAATGTATGTACTCTGTTTGTCCATCATAGAATAAAAGCAGTATTATTTTAGTGGGACATGACTCCTAACGATCTGTCAGTAATTGTTTGGAAAAAGTCATTTATATGTAAATCTCTATGCTACTCTGGACTGCTTAAAGTTCACCCTGTCCACTTTCGTTATTATGTTAAGTTGTAACAAATGTTTTTGCAGGCAAACCATTACGGATCCACATGTATGTGGCCTGACCCATTAACTGCTAAAGAGCCATTAAAGGCTTACAGATTAAATTACATTTGTGAGTGTATCACAGCACTTACACATGAAGTGAATGCATTTAATGTTTATTATTTTTTATATAAGTGCTGCATGCCATCCAAAGGCATATCTAACACAGCATAGCATGTTCCAGCAAAATAAATCAGGGTGTAGTGTATTGTGAATGAGTTGGTGTTGAACAATAACTTCTGATGCCATCAAAATCTCCCACACAAACAACGCAAATTAGCCTTTAGAGTGAAATCTTTTGAAATAAATCAGCCCTCTTATTTATATTCTGATGAATCCCCCAGCAGCGCTGCATATTAAACCTAAGAACAGCCTGCAAACCGTCACTTAACAAATTAATTGCACTGAACAATGGCCACGATAGGTCATATATTCAGAAGTGGGTGAGGGGGGGTGTGGCCTATTGTGCAGCAACTGTTGATGGACATCTGTAATGACTGGTGGGCACACAATGGGCCTACTCGCGTGTGTATTCAATTGGATGGGGAGGTGAAAACCAGTTCCTCTGATGACCCTGGAGAGCAACAGTTTGTGGGGGCGGCTGCCTACACTAACCCCTTCCGAACTTCACCACCCTGCCCACATTGATCTTTAGGTAACCGCAAAAGGATCTCTAGAAAAGCAGTCAGCCCACAAGAGGCTTGTGGCCTAGTTTATGTCACACACACACACACACACACACACATACATAGTCTTTGTGAACATATGGCACATTCAGTGTCATTCAGATAGGTTGAATAAGGAATTCTAATTGAATATCTGAAAACCATCTTCACCGCCTTCCTTTGAATAACTAAGGCCCTTCAATATGGGTTAGTACTTGGTAAACATGAAGTGTGTAGGTTTGTGTGTGTGTGTGTTTGTGTGTGTGTGTGAGAGAGAGAGATGGAGAGAGAGAGAGAGTGTCCATGTCTATTTGTGCAAGCAAGTGTGGGTGGGTGGTTCCACATAAAGGACTGCTCATGTGCATGAGAAAGCAAAGAAATTAGATTGCCCCATATATCAAGCCTAATGATTGTTAATTGAGGTAATGAATGAAGGGCTGAAAGGAGGCCTATGGCTACAGCCTGGTAATCTTTAACAAAACGGTCGATAGTCACAAAGGGAGGTGAAGTGCTTTTGACACGAGCAGACCAGAAACAGAACAGCTGGTGCCATATTGTCGAGAGGACAAAGTGATTGTAATTGCCACCATTGTCTTTCTCACTGGCTGAAAAAGGAGGGAAAAGCGAACAGGTCCCCTACAACATAAGTAGCCATCCATGTTGTATATGATTTCTAGTTAGTTTCAGTTTTTAAGAGGTTGTTGTGAACAGATTGGTCAGCTTTGCTCCAATCTCTTATCATTGTCAGCAGGACCTACATCTATATAAGTCCTAACTTAATTTAGGGGTTAGGGTGGATTTGTTGATCCTGTGATTAATTGGAGCAAATTCTTCTCAGATGTGTTCAGACAAACACAAACACACACACACACACACACACACACACACACACACATACACACACAGAGGAAAGTTCTGACAGCCTCACATCTGCTCATTCAGTAGAGACCTTTAACCAAAGCGACTTACAAAAATGAGGAATAACATTTAAGCTACAATGTAGCGAATACCTTAGGTAGCCTAAGTAGGGTAGGCTAATTTTTTTTCTTTCAGATCTTTTTTTCTTCAGTAATTTCGTGTCAACGATTCCCGGGACACTGAAAGACCGGGGTGCATGACACTTGTTGGGCATAGCCCCACAAGGATGACACGGAACCATTGTTTTTCGCTTTGATCCGTCGCCATCTCATAGTGCATAGGAAGACCACATTTCTTTAGTATGTTGGTCTCAAGGGGCCATATGTCAACCCATACCATAACTACTCATTTGATGTATAGCGCCACCTAGTTAAAAATGAAAAAGCTGTAATTGCATGTATCTCTGGCTGACAGGTTCAAAACATGGAATTCTGTTCCTGGTGGACCATACAATAAATTCATATATGTGTACATTTAGTGACTGTACACTATGCATGCACTAATGAACAACACACGCAAACACACAAATAAAGATACATGCACACACCCACACACACGCACACATAAACACACACATGCAAACACACACACACAGACTCACACGCACACACACACAAACATGCACACACACATAAAAACACACATAGACAAGCAGGCACACGCACACACACTCACAAGTGAAAACACACACAGAGAAGCACACATACAAAAGCAAAAACATGCACACACTCATATACACAAAAGTTGCAAGATGGAGACAAATAGACAAGCATGATTTATTTTTGCGGAGAGAATGTGCAGGACTGAGCGGCGGTCATATTGTGTACCGCTTTGCGGTACATCTAGTTAATACTACATCAACCTGGCTACTATTATATTACCAGAGAACGAGAGTGCATAATTCAAGTAGCATAGTAGTCAAAGTGTAGGCGAAGAAGAAAGTTGTAGGAGGTAAAGGAGGGAAGAAAATGAAGTGCATGCTTGGTGGTCGAAGTGTCCTCGAACCAATGATTGTTAAGGCGGAGCTCCGCCTTAACAATCTTTGCTCGAACCTCGAAAAGGTAGGCCTGGGTCTTCAAGAGCTTCTAGAGTGGGACACCCCTGCTCTGGTAGCACTTTGCAGGTCTTTTCACCAACCGGTAGTTCCACAAACGCAACGAGGGAGTGTTTAGCGTTGCGTCCATTAATTCAATAGAATTCTAGACAAGTGTGCAAGCATCAGCTATTTTTAAACATAAAACCATGTAGGCTACTAACGCTATAATGCGTAAATACTAGTCAGAAGAACTATCAGCCAGGACCGCCAGGACAGCGGTACCACACACTTCCTCGAACACGTCATCAACAGGAAGTGCCGTGATGACGTAATCAAACAGAGACACGCGTTCAGGAAACCTGTATGTTGTGTTTATGTAAGGTTGAGATTTATGGTCTTCTGAAGTTGTTTTTTCACTATCCACCGCTTACATTTCAGATGGGAGGAAAATGAGACGACAATTAAGATATGTTAAGTTATCCAGTCAAATAGATAGACATAAAGACGAACCGATCACTATAGAGTGACAGTGACGCCAAACCCCAAGACAGGACTGTAAGGTAAGAACTTTTAGGTTAAACCTCCTCTCCTTCTATGCCTATGGAATAATTATCCAGCGTCGTACCCTGCTAGATAGATGGTTGTAGCCTGACAGCTTGCCTCTTACTGTTATATTCCGTGTCTTGTCTGATGAAATAATAGGATGTCTAGCAAACACTTGTAGTTAACTTAACCGCACCATAAAAGTTATTTGACATGCTGCAGATGTAAGTTGCATTGTTAGGTGTCTACGTAAGTGTAGAAATGTGGGACATTCGTTTAACTTAATGCCACGTATTCATGTTTCTTTGTCCTTATATGGTTAGTATTGCTTGTGTGTTTTACTTCACTTTGGCAGGAGATCTGAAAAGTCTTTCTCTCTAAACCATAGGTAACTGAAAAAGAGAATGAGCATTTGAGGGCTGTCATGAGGATTCCAAAATTTGCTCTTGCCTTTCTCTTTGTTGTTTGCGTGGTGGTGTATCTGACCTATGTCAAGTACCACAATGACGACAAGAGGCCAACACTTCTCAAGCAACCGTTATACCATTGGGCCATCGACCACCACCTGAGGCCAACTTCAGCTGAAGTAGTCAGTGAAGATTTCTTGTATGGAATTATGTTTGATGCTGGGAGTACGGGGACGAGGATACACGTCTTTAAATTTCTCCTTCAACCCAATGGTATGAGAATAGTTTATTTGAAACATTTACAAGCCTCTCTCTCTATCTCTCTCTCTGTATATGCAATGATGGAGAGCACTCCGCATAATCCTCCACTGTCCCTGGGCTGGGTTTCTAAATGGGAAAAAATATGAATGTGGAGTTGTCATGCAGTAAGCTCAGGGCAGGCTACTTCTGTGGTCTGACAACAAAAAACTTGAATTCCAACACAAACTGAACAGGGCATGGTTGGGTGTGGATAAAATGATTCTGCTGATTCTTGCCTGACATAAAATGGAATGTGATTTAGCAGTTGTTGATATAACTTGGCCCTTGTTTGACAATATTTTGTTAGACCTTATTAGGCTTATGCAGCCCACTGCTGCACTGGGGGAAAGAAGTTGACACGCAGCTTTGCTGACGGCTTAGTTATCCCATTTGGAATATTATGCTAAATCACTTAAGTGCTGCTTTGGCTTTATTGTTAAACCTATGATTGTCATATTCTAATGGCCATCAAGCACCTGCCATTTATGTTAATATTTTGCTAAGCTCTTGCTATTTGGCGCGTGTGTGTGTGTGTGTGCGCATGCACTTTCAAACACACACACAAATATACACAGAAATAGCTAAGAGGTCGATTAAGATTACATTGTAGTTAGCATATATTTTTTGTCAACACGATTTGTTTGACTGTATAATCAAAGTGGCATTATGTAACTTTTTGCATTGGAACCGGAGTGATTTTATATGGTGATTCTGTCGGAGTGTGATTCTGTTTGTACAATGTAGCCTGAAACCTTCCATTTAAATTTTCTTATATTGCCTTAAGGCGTGTTGCTTAGCATTCTTGACTAATATGAATTAATTTTGTATAACTGTAGATTAATTATCCTCATTACTCTAACCCTTTTGTTTTGTCCATCGTTTTTTAACAGAGTCTCCTAAATTGGCACACGAGACCTTCAAAGCTATTAAACCAGGTCTCTCTGCGTACGCAGATGATCCTGATAAAGTAAGCTCACCAGTAGGCACTTTGCCTAATATTTTCCTCATGAATTAGGCAACTCTGGCAACACATACAGTAGTATTTCTATCCATGAAATGCAGTTGTATCAGTTCTTCATGGTTGTTACTGTTCACTCTGTAGTGTGCGGATGGCATCCTTCAATTACTTGAATCAGCCAAGGACAATGTCCCTGTGCTGCAGTGGAAGAGCACTCCACTGGTGTTGAAGGCAACTGCAGGGCTGCGTCTCCTGCCAGGGGAAAAGGCTAACCACCTACTGACCAAGGTGTGTGTGTGTGTGTGTGTGTTCTCTGTCCTGTCCTTTGTGATGTGGCGCTTTACAAATGTCCATAAAAGGCTTTGGGCCCTAGATGTATGGCTGGCTGAAACAGGTTATTCTGCTCAAGAGGGTTATCTTAAACACACTTGATGAGGTGTGGGTTTTGGATATAGGAGACATATCCAAATATCCAACATGATCTCTGACTTTAACAAATCATTACTGCATTAGGCTGATTTATTTATCTTTTATTAATGTATTTACTTTTTGGAAGAATGGGCCCAGGGCCCAGTTTTCCAGATAGTGGTGAATCTGATTGGTTACCAGTGTTATAATGACTTTAAGTGTGTTATGCTCGTGCCATGAACACATGACCTGCTCTTAATAGTACTTAAGGGGTGCTGTCCTTGTAAACAGTGCTTTACAAACTTCATAGAACCTACATGTTAACTGACTAAAAGACAGAAAAAAATCTGCATAAGTCTGCATACGTTAATAAACCATATGACACAAACAGACATAAATAATGCTAATGATTTAAAAAGTATATATATTATTTCACTGTTTTCATATTTGTTTGTTGCATGATGTGTGAACATATTAGGTTACTCAAGGCATACAACAAAATGACTGTTCTTTGGCACTTGTGGGTGTCCCACAGATAGTGAGTTAATGAGTACATAATAGGCCTAAGCACAGTCTTGTACTAGACCTTTTTTTATTGATTTGATAAAAGATTAAACTATTCCACCAAAGACTTTCCTTTCATAACATTGCCAGTTAGGTTCCATCACATTATCATCACATTATGAGTATGAAACATATCTCGTATGTCTAATATCATTATATAATAAAGAAAGAAATAAGATGTAAACATATTTTTAGTTGTAATTTGTCTGCGAGTCCCACTGTGACCTCAGTAGTTCCTGTTAAGACGTTCTTAGCCATCATCATACTCTGGAACAACCCGTAAATCTGAGTGTTTTCATGCCGATCTTACACTACAATGCTTTCGGGAAATGGTCTGAAAATTACAAGACATTCGTAAGAGGGACGTCATAAACAATTTAGACTTACAATGGTTTTGGGAGACCCAGCCCAGTATAATTCCAAGTAAAAAATAAACATGGATATCATTTCAATCTAATTAACATATAATACCATAGCTTCCTGCTACAAACTGAAAATGCTATTGCAGTAAAAGCTTCATCATTTTGCATCACCACACCATACATAGGCAATTAAAGAAAGGAGTGAAAGTAACCTTTCAGTAACCTAAGATTTGTTTTTATTATTTACATAGAAAATAGAGCTGAACACACTGAAGTTGCACTGCAGCCAATTCCAGTATGTCAGCTGCATTTTTACGTTTCAGCAATAATGTAAGCTACACATTTTAACCCAACCTTTCACTAATTAATTTGACACTTTTCCTGCTCTTTGTGGAGCATGCCATTTTTGTGCAACCATCTCCATGTGTTGACATTTCTGCCATCTGTTTTTGCCTTCAGACAAAAGCCCTTATAGCTTGAACCAAGAGACTTAATCAAAAATGTTAATGTGAAATCAAAGCTATTAATCAAAAGGCAAGTAGAATTCAGTAGTTATGTAATTGTTTTGGCACATATATAAAAAAACATTTTTCTGAACTGAAGGAAATTCTGCTCAGTCGGTGAGTGTTGAGGCACTGTCTTCAAGTTTAAACAGAATACCATGAAACTGTCCAGGCCTTGGTAAATATGTCAAGGTATAATGCTACTCCGATAGCTGGATGTCTGACGATTCCATCTTATCACAGTTCATAAACTCTTACTGATGCTGGCCCACTGTTTTCCGTAGGTTAAGGAAATCTTCGGAACCTCCCCCTTTCTCACCAGGGAGGAAAGCGTGTCCATAATGGATGGCACAGATGAAGGTAGGAGATGAGAGCAGTTACTGGATGCAATATATTGAGCATAGAGCTGTATCCCATTATCTCCAGCTTCATTAGTTGACAGTCACCAGAACTGTTTCTCAAAGACACTTGTTTGCCACTCCAAAAAGTACAGCACCAACTGTGTATTGCAGTGCATGCGCAAAAGCACTTTGAATTGAGTGCACCCTGTGATGATAGAGGATGACCTAAATGCCCTGCCGTGAGACATTTATTTGGGGTTAGAAATAACTGTGCAGTCATCACAATGACTGATACCCCAAACCTAAATTCATAGAATTCTAGCTCAGATTTATGGCAACAGCAAGAGGTCTTGGTGGGGAGATTTTGCAGACCATTTCCCCTGGGGAAGGGCTCTAAGAGTTTTTGAGAGGGCACGCTAAAGGGATTTCAAGTGGACCAGGCTTTGATTTCCCACTTGCAGTAGACCGGGCTTACAACAGATTACAGCAAAGCAAGTTAAATGTGGAAAAGTTTGCCTCCATGACCAGTAACAGCTTATTTCTCACACCAAAACTATGCATATTGGTAGGGCTTAACAATAGAGATATAACCCGGTGGCCTGGGGATAGTCCAAAGCTGTTTGGGGACACTAGCTTAACCAATAACTATCCTATTGGACCAGAGGAGGGGAATTTGTATTTCATACTTGTTTATGAAATAGCCAGATGTACAAGTTCCTGACCCCTGAGTTCTTTGTGGGTAATGGAGGCATTTTGGCCTGAACACTGCACATGTCTTATGCTAGAAATCCATTTGGATCCAGTGATCCTTGGGAGCAAGAATATTACTCCCCCTCTCTGCTCCTTACCTGTATTTTCTCTCTAGTCCATCCAGGACAGCTGCAGTGAGCATACATTCAGAGCATACATTAAAAAAGAATAAGTTTGTTTATGTCCATGGCTGTGTGATTTATAGGTCTTCGTCATATAGATGTATAAAGTGACGAAGCAATAATCGTATGAGGCATTTTTTAATCCAATCCTTCAAAGTAGTTCGCACAAGAAATAATGAGTGCAAAGGATAATGTTCCACTTAATCTTCGAAAACGGATTATCTGCCATTAATTTGTGAGGCAACAAATGTTGACTTTTAAAATAAAAATGGGAAAAAAGGTTTTGATTGATTCTATAATCCCAAATGACTTGCATAAATGCAGGAATTTTTTGGGAACCTTGGATTGGAAATTGCCCTTTGCATTGACAAAGTCAAATTCCCAAAATTCTCGCCAAAATCTTAATGGACAGATTTCTTTGGCTCTCCTGTGGAGCTAATGCAGTTGTCCTGTGGGATCCCTAACCGGATTTCACAGACTTATTATCTGTTATATTTTTGCCTCTCTGGCTCTTGGTGCCCAGGGCTTATCCTGGTAGATTACTTTGCTTCTCTGAAGCAGAATGCGTAAAAAATAAGAGGAATTTATGGACTGAGGAGGTGTAAGTGGAGCAACGTATGTGTGTTCGCTAAGCAGCGCCTTGTTCCACACTATAAGCGTTTTTTCCACATATTTTTTTTTTAATTTATTTCATAAAGTGTTCTTGTTTTGAGTTTTAGATCTCTTCTTAACTATTTACAAGGATAACCATCAAAGATCTGATATCCTTCTGCATGTTTAAAAACGTACCATTACTTTTAATGCAGCACTTTTGCAGTTGTCATGCAAACATTAGGATTATTTTCACTTAGTAGTAGTATGACACAGTGTGCAGATGTATAAAATAAGTGCCATATGCTTGAAATGCTAAATCTTGACTTTAAGAGGGTTTTACTGCTTGCCTGGATACAATTCCATTGATGTGTTGTTCCAATAGAACACTTTGTTTAAGTTTGACCCTGCTTTCTTTCAATACAGGAGTGTCAGCATGGATCACCATTAACTTCCTATTAGGTGAGACATTCATAGTGGTGACTTATAGAGAAGACTGTTGTTTTCATGTTGTTTATCTGAAATTGATTTGGCCAGTCAGATTGCTAGGACAATGTCATGGACAGAATACCATGAAACTGTCCAGGATTATGTTAAAATGTCAAGGTCTAGAGTAGGGCTGGGCGATAAAACGATAGCGATATGTATCGCAATAGACATGTAATCGATATCAATAAAATATACGTTCGATAGAACATTCGATAATTAAAAGCAACACACGCCTCCCGCCTTACGTTGTCTATAAATAAATAGGCTATATCTTGCATTGTAGCTAGTATGTGCAACTCTACCAGAGTAGGCGATAGAAGTAGGCTTACCTCAACATAGACTCGAGTCCTTGCCCCGTGCGCTCTCTCTCTCTCTCAAAAGGCGCATCCCTTCTCAGCATGCACATGTTATCCAAACATTCACAATCGTGCAAGACGACTGGCTTCAACCAGTGCTGCTTTTCATTCAGACTTATGTGCACATTTATTTATTTGAGTGTTTTTCATGATTGTGTTGCTATTTATTTTCCCTGTTTGCTTTGATTGATAACTGAGGTGATTAAAATCAGAGGAAGGTTAAGTTTAAAATAAAAGTGTTTAAATTGAACTTTTTCCCCCTTCTGGGGGAAATCAATAATTATCGATATCGACTGATATTAAATACTTATATCGTGATACAGTTTTCAGCCATATCGCCCAGCCCTAGTCTAGAGCCACACTGATGATTCCGTCATATCTTATCACAGTCCAAATAGAAAAGCCCAGGCATGGTCACAGGCGCATATTCCTGACTTTTACCGCTGAGAGATCTGACTTGACTCACATGGCATGTTATATTAGAAATATTGACACATATAAATTCATTATAAAAATTTTATAACATAAAATACCATATGAATATGTAGTGTATGTAAGGTAGCATAAGTTTAGCATTTATTAAGTTCATTATTCTGAGTGTGTACATTCGCTTGCTGGCTCCGTCACTGAGTCTGGGGACTCTCATCCTGCACTGACCCATGGCGCTGACCCATCAGTGGCCAGGTCAAAACCCACGAGCCCAAACAGGCTTAGTTTCAGCAATGCAAACAGAGCACTCTTTTTTTTCCCTTTTTAAACGAGTTGGGGGGGGCGGGGGGTAGAGGAAAAGGGAGAGATTAGTCTGGACAAGAGTTTTGTGATTACCTGTTATTGGATTTGAGTAGCATCTTGGCACTGTTACACTAACCCACCCACATCCCACCACACACACACACACACACACACACACCCATTCTCTCCCACAGGTGGGCTGCACACCGCTGCCACACCCACCGTGGGAATGCTGGACTTAGGAGGAGGCTCCACACAAATCACCTTCTCCCCAAAAGACGAGGTGAGTACGGATGCTTGTGGACACCCCCCCCCCCCCTCCTCTACGTCCCCACCCCTTCCTCTCCTCCGATAGCAAAGAGCCAGATCTCTTCTTTCAAAGCTCACAAACTACCGGGATGGCCTCCCATCTTAGTGCCTAATCCGCAAATGCCCTGCTAATCCTGTAGGGCTGGTAAATAAATGTTGTCGGACATTAGGACGGGGAGGGGGATTCTTGTTCTTTAACTAGGTCAGGCCTTGTACACGAGGGATTGAGGACCAATTTACCATGTCATTACACTGTTTTTCAAAGAGTTGAGATCTCCTCAGTGCAAGCCCTTGACGCCTTTATAAGTGAAATTGGTTTGCAGATTGGATCTGGCTTCAGGGTTTTTTCCCTCTCCTCTAATGATAGATCTTTTTTTTCTGGCTGGACGGATGATGAACATTACACGTGTGTGTGTGTGTGTGCGCACGCATATACGCTTGTCTGTATGTGTGCGTGTGCACGCCTATGTGAGTGTGTGTATGTGTGTGCATACTTGTGTAAGGTAAGGTAACTTTTATTTATATAGTGCATTTTTGCACTGAGAGCAACCCAAAGCGCTCCACACACAAGACATTGCACACACACACACAGCGTACCCATGACACCAAGACATAAACAAACAAATTTACAAAATAACAAAAGACATACAGGACAGACAACAAACAAAATTAACAAATAATAAAATAAATAAATTATAAGAAATTTAAAGAAAGAAAATTCCATGTTAACTTAGTCCAATTGATTGCATCTAACCGGCTGATGTCCGAGGGCAATGATGAAGATGATGACGACGCACAGCTGTGTGTGTGTGTGTGTGTGCATTTCAACAATTGAAATGTTTCAATTAGGGGTGTGATGATACTGTCAACTTCCAACTTTGTTCGATGCACGATTCATGGCTCAAGGTTCGATACACTCACAATAACAACCTTCGATAGATAGATAGATAGATAGATAGATACTTTATTGATCCCCAAGGGGAAATTCAACTAAGTAAGACTGAAATTAAACTAGGACCTCCCAGTTATTTATTCCTTTTTTGTGCAAAATGCAAAAATAAAGTATCAATCTCTTAACAGTGTGCTTTACCAAAATCCTTTCTGGAAAATAAAAGGAAAAATAAGAATGAATCAGAATGTCTTTAATCACATGTAAACAATATCTTCACATTCTGTTGCCAAGGCACAAAGCTCTGTTTCTCGAGGTCACAGAGTACTGTCGGTACTACCGACAGCTACAGTGCTTTCTTTGTGAAAATGTCGCCGGAATTCTCCGATATGTTGGTGCCATTGTACTTTGTTACACAAGTGTGGTTGCCAGGGATAGTTACTGTAATCATTTAATATATTATAGTATTGAAGTTGATATTAACATTACCTATTCTGTTCCATTCCCTAGAAAACCATTCAAACCTCACCAGATGATATTACATTGTTGAAGATGTTCAACCTGACCTACACACTCTACTCACACAGGTAAGATCAAATGGGCCTGATTAAGGTCTTTATGTGGAATATAGAACCTTTTGTATTTTGAGGCATGCTGGGTGGGCAGCCTTGGCCTCTAAGGGTCAGTGTGGCTATGAAAGTATGTTACCTGAGTTAGCACACCTATGTACAGCTGTTAACTCATTACACTTACCCCCCATTATGAGTTTTTGCTAGAAATTGCACACCGCCTACTAACAATGGCCCTGTTTCCACATACTTTGACTTATATTCAAGTGCTTGACCTCTTTTGGTAACAATAGATTGACTGTGTGATGAACTGTCAGAGAGTGGCAAAGGGTAGAATGATTTTTTAAGGCGGTTATGTACATCTCTGGAAATTACCACATTCTGCCTTCTTGGTCATTTATTTTGTCTTGGAAACACAACTGAGGCCCACTACCAGGTCTTGTGAATCTGTATCTCAAAGTAGATCAATATAGAATGAAATATGAGTACTTTAGACCATTATTTGCCAAGGTATGCTCATGCATTTTGTAAAATGCACTATAGAAACTCCGCATTGGACTTTTGGTTAATACTGACATTAAAAGGCTAACTGTGTGGCAACCTCTTAGTGTAGAAGCAAATATCCTGGTCTCAAATGAAAGGTAACACTCTGTAGTTTCCTGTGGACTATTTGGAATTTATGTCAGAGGTTCTGATATAGAATGACTACACAAAATATGGAATAGTTACACAAAAGTCTCTATTTTTGCATTTTCTTTGTTGGTTCAATGGATGTGTATAAGATGGGGTTATACATCTGCACAACTAATATTGGATAAAACAACATGAATATTTCTAGGGAAAATTTCTAGGGATTCCTGTGAATATGTCAAGACCCAATATGCTGCATCTACTTATTGCTAAGTGATATACACTGCAGCTAGAAAGTAGCACCAAAGGCGGAGGAAGAGGAGGAGGGCATTTTTGATAAAAATTTAATTGAGACATAGTAAGATTAATCTGACAATGTAAAACACCAAAGTTCAGTTTAGTTGTCTGATAAAAGCATTCCTCAAAAGTGGCAAATCGCTTGATGATGGTGATACTTTAAAACACTGTAGAGATGGAAATCACAATGCACCTCCATTAGGTCTGATTTTTAGATCATGATTTGAAAAAGTCTGCCAGTGAGTTCAGTGCACTTTCAGAGCACGAAATCCAGCAAACCCAGCCCAGATGTTTTGTATCTGGTGCGTTCTGACTTGGTTGGACTGTAAACTACCCACAGTGGGCCTCCATTGAAGAGATTACCCACCTCAGCTTTAGCCTAATCTGGACATTCTATGGCACATATGACACTTCCATTGCACATGTTCTTCCTTGAGTTCAAATGAGCCTGGAAAACTATGCATCTGTGAGATGCCCATTTCCCTTGTGCCTGGATAAAATGGCCTTGTGACCCATGCCATTACTATGTACTGAAACAATCTGAGCATGAGCTCTCTCTCTCTCTTTCTCTTAATGGCATCCATCGAGCTGTTGTATTTATTCCTGTCACTCTTTCCCCCAGCTACTTGGGCCTTGGCCTGATGTCAGCGAGACTGGCGGTATTAGGAGGAACCGAAGGACAACCTCGTATGTGGTTTTCAATTTATCTTCATCTTTTCCTTTTAAAGACCCCCCTCCCTCCCATAAATAAGCCATTATCTAATCTCTTAATAACATGGGCGAAGATTAATTCCTTGGATGCCAGCTGTTGCTGTGATTTAGTTGGAGCGTGCTGGCTTAACAGGAAAAACTGCCATCAGTCCAACACCATAGATGCAGTCTAGTCTTCTGCAGGAATTTGTACACTTAATTTCTTTTCATGTGATATTTTTCTTTTTGTATTTCTTTTTTTTACCCTTTGGGCATGTGAAACCAAAGCCTGTATTCTCTCTGCATCCCAAATCTGCTGAATATTGGTTTCTATTCTATGTCATAAACCATGGTGCAGAGTTCTGCAGTCATCAAACATTTGTAATAATGTCAGTACACAGAGTTGACCACTAGATGGCGAAAATACATCAATTTTCAGAGTAACTTGACCTTTTTGAACCTATGCATTCAGTTTCAAAACACATCTGTATTTGAACTGTTTGACTTGTTAGCTTAATCAAATATGTAAGACATAAGAATATGTCTTAAAATGTAATATTAATTCTAACCAGTTTTGCAACCACTGACTTTTTTCTCCACAGTCAAGGAAGGCCAGGAGCTGATTAGCCCATGCCTTGCTCCTGACTATACAGGCCAGTGGGAACATGCTGAAGTCACCTACACTCTGAGAGGACAGAAAGCAGGTATAGTAAATAAAAAAAAACATCTGCATGTCCCACTAACAATTCCTATACTTCATGTGTATGCATTTAGACTAACAAGGTTGCTGTTGTTTGTGAGAGGTTTAAGATGTGAAGGGTATTTGATAGCGGTAAGGAAACCTATTTAAATACTGTTTGTTTCAGGAGAACCTATCTATGAGTCTTGCCTTATGAAAGTGGAGAAAATGCTTTACAAGAAAGTCAAGAAGGTGGAGGACTTCAAAGATATGGAGTTCTATGCATTCTCATACTATTATGATAGAGGTGTGGACCTAGGAATCATAGGTATGTGATATATATATTTTTTTATTTCAGAAAATCAGCCGACTCACTGTTCACTGAATATTCATGAGTAATGGATGTCATGATAATAGATCATGTTAGTAGACTGACATAATGACAAAGCTTACAACTATTAATTAGTGATCAACTCAGGTCTTCAGTTCAGCATACTACAATGATTAAATAATGCTGACTCTTTTGTGGTTTAGATGAGCAAGACGGAGGGTCGATTAGAGTAAGTGACTACATTGAAGGTGCCAAAAAAGGTATGTTTTTTTCCCCCCAAGTCTGTTCAATGCTGGGCTTTAACATAACTCTTCCCTCTAATATCAAAAATAGAATTTTCCATGATGGAAAAACATAATGGAGTTATTAGGCCTATTTTAGTATAACAAGATGCATACTTGACAAACTTTGTAAATACCTAATATTAATAAATGTGCTTAATTCTTAATGCCAACACCCACTGGCGGCGTCTGAAGCGCGTCAACGATGCCAAAGTTTAGAACTCTTTCCTTTAATGGAGCAAAGCCCACTGGCTGTGTCTGATGTTCGTCAATGCCAAAGTTTAGAAAAATGCTTGAGCGTCAAATCCATAGATGCAAATGTCTCTGCCAGTAGGCATTGGCCTTTAGACCAATTCTAAATATACAATATAGATTGGCTAATGACAAGATTCCAGGTATTGGGGGTGTTCTGCTATTTTGTTTCTTTTAATTTTACTACTGTACCAGTATATATTCTGATTCCGTTTGTTTTGATTTTTTCAGTGTGCAATAATATGACTTCCAGTTCTGAAGGGAATCCGTTCATATGTCTCGACCTCACTTACATCTCAATTCTACTACAGGAGCTGGGCTTCCCTGTAGATAAAGTGTTTAAGGTAATGAAAGACCAATGCCAGAAATGGACAATAGTTATTGTACTAATAGACTTGATTGAAGCTTCTGTAAACAGAATTGATTGAAGTTTCAATGAATGAATGTTCAAGTAAACCATTAGCAAACAAAAAAAGTTAATTCTAAACAAGCCAATTATTGTGCATCTTCCGTAAATAGGTATGTTGATGTATGCATGTTGAATACTGAACATAACCACTACAATAGAAACTTTTTCTAGTTTTCTCTGTAAATTTGACTAATAGTTCCTGAAAACAATGCAAATTCTGGCAGTCGGATTGAAAGCAGCTATTTTTTATTTATTTTTTGTGTCAATTTCAGCTTTCCAGGACAATTGATGGTGTAGAGACGAGCTGGGCACTGGGGGCAACATTTCACTTCTTAGAGACACTCCAGACACTGTGAATCTGCCACCTGACCAGTTCCAGGCTCAGGTTAACATAACAGTTGGCCAGTGAGGATTTAAGATATTACTCTGGGATAATGTCTACATTGATTGTATTTTCTACATTTTACATGGGTGTTATCATGACAATGTGATCTTTTCATTATCTTGTCAGTTTGAATGTAATGATTATTGTGCATCAGTAGCCTACTGAAGACCGTCTGTAACAGATGAATGAAACACAAGAGGTACCTGATGTCATATCTTGACAATGCATGCCTAATGTGTTCAACTGTTTTTACTTTTAAATATATAAATCTAAAAATAAAAGTGTGGGTATTTATTTTCTACTTGTTGTGACATATCAGATTGCAGATGAAATGGAAGTTATCAAGTGCTTATTTCCTGTTCCGTCTGTATATTGAAGTGCTAGATAATGACTGTGATATGATAATGATTATGATAATAATGATTTACACATTTTGACACTGTTAGACAAGATTAGTTGCTTTACTACAGACACACGTACAAAACAGTTTAAGATAAGTGAAACAGCGCTTTCAGAACAAAAGGAAAGACAGAAGTAGACAGCCTTTCCAAAAGCCAATAGCCTAAGGATAGGGATGAGACTGTTTGAGAATAGAACTGGACTGTCTGCTTTTTCCTCAGAACCACAGGCTCGACTTCACAAGAATGCGTCGCACCACTCTTTCAGACACTGTGAGCAGGCACCTGCTTGTTTGGAGTTGGCACCACAGGTATCCTTGAGCCACTCGGTGAACAGCTCGCCATCCTTGCGCAACAGCAAGAACTGCCCCAGGACCACAGACGCCTGCAATACATTTATGAAAATACAGGTTTTCAGATTAGCCCTTTTCCCGAATTTCAAACGTAATATTATATAATTTGAATAGAACAAATTTGGATACACTAGTCAGTGAAACATTTAGAGAAAACACACACACATTAGCCGACCCCATCCAATGTTACAATAATGATGTTATTTGCCGCTCAGATATGGAAACTGGTGGGCGCACGTGCTGTAGGCCTATAGTTCAGAGGCATGAAGCCTATAGGCTACTCACTTTGTCGAAACCTTGACCTTCAAGTTTCTTTCCCAAAACTTCTCCGATTCCAGATAAAGCAGTCACGGGTTTGTCACCCATTGGCTCAGCGACAAAGTCCCTGTGTTTTTGCGATGTGGTCGACATGTCGGTGCTTCCCAGCCACTCGTTTCTGTCACCTTAGAAAAATGCACAGAGCAGCGCTATGATCAACACTGGTCGATCTGTGCCGCCTAGGCTAATGTTTGACTTAAAATATCCACTTTGTGATTGAAGTCGCTTCCTTTTATATTTGCCCTTTTGTGTTAAATTTCCAACAACATTCAGTCCTAGATATATAGGCTATATCCCATGTAAGATTTTTGTTTCCATTGCGTCTAGGCTAGTCTAGGCTAGCCTACTTGACATTTTAGAGACAAGTTTGATTAGGTATGGGTGTCAGCCGTCACGTGAAAAGCTAATTGACAATTAAGACTAATTGTAGACTAATGACACGCCTTATTTAACGTTCCAACTCTCGGGTATCGGGGTTTGTGCCTGACTCATCTTACAGTCAGACCTATTTAATTTTAGTAGGCCTAATTGTGGTGCTTAGGTTTATGGAGAATTGTGCATAGTGAAAATGGTTTTTAAAATATCCGTAGTTCCGTTGAATAAACCTAGCACTAATCTAAGGCTTAGACTATGCACCAAACCTAGCGAAACCCATGTGATGCATTTTACACGACTGTCTTTGAGCAACCATCAACGCTAAACATTTGGACGTAGGCCTACAGTTTAAATCCCCGCAAACCACGATCCTTATGGAAGACGCTTGGTAACGATTGTCTCGTTTTACAGCATGGGCTTGTACATACTTGACTGCGGTCCGCTGTATCTCTAACCTGTAAAAAAACCTTCCAGTTCGCTTTTCCTCCAATAAGAGTCGAGAACATTGGGTTGTCTGCCTCTCGTTGCACACTAACTATAAGGGGTGTGTCACATATATTCTTCCTTTCTCCAAAGTCCTCCGTCGTCCAGAGACTGGCAATTATCTGTCTCCTAATCCTGCATTCCTTCCGTCCTCGTTTTGCGACGTGAGTTGCCTCTCAAGTCATGGCCAAGCCACTGACCGACCAGGAGAAGAGAAGACAGATCAGTGTCAGGGACATTGCAGGGCTCGGTGATGTCGCGGAAATAAAGACCAACTTCAACAGGCATCTACACTTTACACTGGTGAAGGATCGCAATGTTGCCACCCCAAGAGATTATTACTTTGCCCTGGCACATACCGTCAGAGACCACCTGGTTGGAAGGTGGATACGCACCCAGCAGTATTACTATGAAAAGGACCCAAAGGTAAAAGCTTAATCTTTTCCTGTTCGTCTTCCTGTCGAGGATGGACAACAGGAAGTATCCTGCAGTCTAGGGCAGGTTGGAATACTTGCATGCTTGCATGCCATCAGAGTGAAAATGAAATGACCGATAAACAATTTCACGCCTGGGAAAAGATCATAATCATAAATGTACGACCTTCTAAAGTTCAAGCTAGTTATCTTGAAATGTGCTGTCTAACATAGCAAGACCCTGTTCTATATGTACAATGCATGCAGTTTTAGTCAAATACATGTTTACTGTCATATGCAATAACTAGTCAGGCAGTGAAAGCTCTTCCTTCCCTTTTGTTCTGTTCCCCCACAAACATGTAGGCTAGTCAAAGTAATGGATAAGAAAATATGTTTCATTATTATCACATGAGGATGATGTAGCCTAAGCTACATTTCATGACTATTCCCATATAATAGGAGTCGGTAACCTTTTCTAAAAGGGATTTTTTTTTACCAGAAATAAAAAACATCTGTCTGGAGTTGCAAAGATATCCTAACCATAAAATAAATCAGTTTAAACATCTCAATCTTTATTAGCCTCAGGCATATGGTATACTCGCCATACTCTGCATATGCTGTATTGTACAGTATAATATTTTCACTAACTGTTGGGACAGCTTAAAGCTTATGACGATATAAAGTTGTTAGAAATATTATTAGAAATAAACTTCCATTTTAGGGAAAGCCAGTGAGCCACTGAAGAGACGCTAAGGGGCCGCAAGTGGCCCTCGGGCCGCAAGTTGCCTACCCCTGCCATAGGAATAGTCACTTGTGAAGCAGTGCTTCGGTTGTACCAAAACGTGTGCTCACCGAAAATCCTACCCTCCTTATTTTATGCAGCCACTGCACGTAGGCTGGGGTTTTTAGGGGAAAAGTGGAAGCTAAAATCGCTTTTATAAAGACTTGAAGCCGAGCATGAGTGGCACACAGTAATGCTCCTTAGGACATTAAGACTCCCGTACATTGTATTTCTTACATTTTGGTACTACTAAAGCACACATCTTCAGGTGCTTGTTGACAGCCATGTCCACGAACAGGAAACTGGTTTGCCGACTTCAAGTCAGCTAGTGCATAGAGCCCAAGGCATAACGGAGGCAAAAGAACACAAGGATATTCAGATGGGTACAAACTAGGAATGATGTGTCAGATTAAACAGGAGCACCTGGTGTTAAATTGGTACTTTTAATCCAATGTACTGGCTGTTATGTTGTTGCTGTCTCTCAATGACAGAGAAGTAGAGGAGCCACAGGCCAGATATATCCTGCTGCAGTGCAATCAAAGTGCTGGTCTAGAGCCAAAACTGTAGACTCCAGGAACTCCACTCCATTGCAGCCCCTGTGCTGAATTTCCTGGTTGGGTTTAGTGACTTAAATGCATGTTGCACAGGCATTAGGAAATCTAAACCTTGCTTGATGAGCCTTTTTATAAACTTCTCTGAATAGTGTTTCAAGTATAAATATACTCTTTTGATCCCGTGAGGGGAAATTTGGTCTCTGCATTTATCGCAATCCGTGAATTAGTGAAACACACTCGGCACACAGTGAACACACAGTGAGGTGAAGCACACACTAATCCCGGGGCAGTGAGCTGCCTGTTACAACAGCGGCACTCAGGGAGCAGTGAGGGGTTAGGTGCCTTGCCCAAGGGCACTTCAGCCGTTCCTTCTGGTCAGGGTTCGAACCGGCAACCCTCCGGTTACAAGTCCAAAGCGCTAACCAGTAGGCCACTCTGGACTTGTAACCGGAGGGTTGCCGGTTTGAGCCCCGACCAGTGGGCCACGGCTGAAGTGCCCTTGAGCAAGGCACCTAACCCCTCACTGCTCCCCGAGCGCCGCCGTTGTAGCAGGCAGCTCACTGCGCCGGGATTATTGTGTGCTTCACCTCACTGTGTGTTCACTGTGTGCTGTTTGTGTTTCACTAATTCACCGATTGGGTTAAATGCAGAGACCAAATTTCCCTCATGGGATCAAAAAAGTATATATACTTATACTTATACTTAATAGTTTCTCCTTAAACATTAGCCATTGTGTAGCGCAAATCATAGGTATGCCTTAATGAAATGGTACACATATCTTTTTTGGGCAAGAAGACAGATGGCATGCAAATTTCTGCAAAATATCATCCAGTATTTTTTTTTTAAAACACACTCTGTAAAAAGATTTCTGTTTAACAATTCAAAATACAATATACACCTTGATGTATTTTCTTGCAATTTGCAGCGAATCCACTACCTGTCTTTGGAGTTTTATATGGGTCGGACCCTTCAGAACACCATGATAAACCTTGGCCTCCAGAACGCATGTGATGAAGCAATATACCAGGTAAAAGGGCACACCTGTGTTCACATAATAACATTGATGTATAACTGCAGCAGTTGCAGGTTCTTATGATGAACCGTACGTAACTGAAGCCTTAAGTCAGGTTCAGTCAGAATTGTGCAGTTTGAAATCATAAATTTATAAAAAGAGGGAAAAAAAATTATCTAATTTAAGATCATTTGTCGAGGCTTTGATAATAGGGTTTATGTGTCATCAAATTGCCGCCTTTTTAGACTCACTTTGCTCGACCTACTGCATCCAATACTTACCCAATGTTTAATGAACAAACTACAATTTGTTGAATATAAACTCTCTTGTATTGATGTATATGAGCACAATAATTACCGGTATATGGATATTTGAATGTATTGGTAGCAGCAAATCGGCTGTTGAATATTCTTAAGCTGTAGTGCAGTTTCCAGTACCTGATCTACATCTCAGTTGTGTCTTTCATGCTTTTGCATCTTAGTTTCCTTATTCCATCAAACCCAGACACAATGAAGTGTAAAGTATACTACACCTCATCACTACCACTACCACACACACACACAGAGAGAGAGAGAGAGAGGCCTTGTATATTTAGAAATACATATCCTGGTTCAAAAATGCATTGCATTTGTCTTGACCAGCTTGGTTTGGATCTGGAAGAACTTGAAGATATAGAGGAGGATGCTGGGTTAGGCAACGGAGGACTAGGGCGTCTTGCAGGTAAGGGATAATGACAAACAATACTATTAGTTTGTATATGTATTTCAAATAATATGTATAGTTTGGGTAAGTGATTATTCTCAATATGCATCCATCTTGCTCAATCTGTTTTTGTGCACTTTTGCCACAAATACATACTTGCTTGATATTTTAGTATGGCTTTAATCCCACACACAAGCTAAGGGCTTCCATAGAACAGTTATAGATGTGATCAAACATCTGATCTGCAGCTTGCTTTCTGGACTCCATGGCCACCTTGGGTCTGGCTGCCTATGGTTATGGGATCCGCTACGAGTTTGGCATCTTCAATCAGAAGGTTACCAATGGCTGGCAGGTGAGATATGGGGAAACTACCAATTCTACCAGCTTCTTGAATTTTTAGAGTACTTGTCTAAAAAGTAACACTTTTACTGGAAAAGGTAACTACGATTTGACTAAATAAATTAAAATTCTGGTTATTTGAGCTACCTTGCCATTAAGTATTTATGTCCCGTCATTCAGGTGGAGGAGGCTGATGATTGGCTGCGCTATGGTAACCCTTGGGAGAAGGCACGGCCTGAATACATGCTACCTGTGCATTTCTATGGCCATGTGGAGCACACTGCAGAGGGTGCCAAGTGGATCAACACTCAGGTGAGTCTGACCACAAGACAAATCTTTACTCATGACTGGCTTTACTCGGACTCTCAGATTTGTCTTTGAAAGAAAAGGTTGTTCTGAGGAGGTCAGTGAATTCGAGCGTCGTTATGTCATAGGGCGCACAAAGCAAGGTTCTTAAAGACATGGTTGGGTGAGTGTGGTGTGACGGGCCTGCGCAGAGTCCTGACCTCAACCCCATCAAACACCTTTGGGATGAACTAATGGAGTTTGTGAGCCAGGTCTTCTCATCCAACATCAGTGCCTGACCACACAAATGCTCTTCTGGATGAATGGGCAAAAATGCCTATAGATTTAGAATGAGATGTTATAAACGTTCCTGTAGGTAGAAGCTAATGGTCAAGGGTCCCAATATGTTTTTCTCCATATAGTGTATATAAAACATAAAAAAAGAAAGTATATGACTTTTACAGACTTTTCCAAAGAGGATGTAGACAGAGGTTCCTAATTTCAATGATAGGCAAAGTGTTAGACTAAACTAAAGCTATTGTGTGGCATGTGGGAACATTAAGTCGTACCAATATCTGTGCTTTGGATCTTGCTCATGGTATTAAAGCTACATTGTGTACTTTTTTTGAGTTAATTCTTAGCAAAAACCCATTTGTTCTTTCAAAAATATGTGCTTATTCATGTGTAATTATTTCCACCTACTAATCAAAGTATTCTCGTAAGTGTAGAATCTGCTATTCCAAATACATACGCACGAATGGCTGAATCCATGTTGCGCCTCCATCTTTGAAATACATTCGCCAACGAGGGACATTCCTGGAAATTCAGCTCCGCCTTTCGCGCTTGTAGGCAACACTCATTGCCTGATTAGCCTACTCGCGACTGCCGCAGATTTGAAAGTCTGTTGAAGATGGAGGATTACACCTATTCTCGAGGACATGAAAAGGAGTCGCCAAGGAAGCGAAAAGGAGAATTAAAACGACAACGCGACCGGAAAAACAACAGACCAAAGTCAATATTGGAGTGGCTTTTCTAAGACGGAAAGAGCTCGTGAGGAGCAAGGATTTTAAAAGGGACGCCGAAGTTGCCTGCTTTCTCCTCGACAGGTAATTCGGCCTATTCGTGTAAACATACAGTCTATGGTGTAAATGGAGTGGTAGCATGAATGGAGCAAGGTAGACCAGCCAGCCCATTGAGACCGATCAATGAGGGTCTAAGTCATTATCATGCAGAACAATAAAATACGGACAAAACTGCTTTGATTTAACTTTAGTCAATGCATCTACCAAAATACATGTTTCTTCACGGTCATAAAATGAATGTACTTTGTTTGTGGTTTAAGTGAGACATTCTAACATGTAGGCTACTGCTCTTTTTTGTCCAGCTATGAGAGAGAACTGGGAGCAGTCACATCAACACCAATGAAGGGAAAGCCCTCTAGTATTAGCTACTCCAGAAGTGTCCAGCATTTCTAATGGGACCGACAGGTCAGTCACGGCATGAAAACAATTGTTGATTCTATTGTTGTTTGATAATAACTGAAAGTATATTTTTAATAACTTGGTGTTTACCATTTTATGTACCGTCATATGTTGTGAAACGCTCTGCTTATTCATTTCAGATGAGCATCTTGGCGCAATTGCAGAAGCCCCTGAAATTGGAGGTAACCCATCAATGCTCATAATGTCTATACCCTAACCCTACATGACATTCTCTATTGTATATTTTCATGATATAAGCATTTATATATATTTTTTACAAAGCCGACATGAGCATCGTGGACGAAATTCAATGGTCTTGTTATGTGATGCACGTGCATGCCTTCATTGTTCCTTATGTAACCTTGCCTGTAACTCAGTCTAGGCAAAATAGCACTATACAGATTAGTAACAATATGTTGAACTATATAAAATGGTGTGTATGTCTAACGACACTGCATGTCTTCCACAGGATCAGCTTTCCAGGAGACTGCAAATTTAGAATGATGGCCCATGTTGCTTCAAAGGCACCATACAAAAAGGAAGGGTTCATGTGTAAATACCATAATTTGTTAATTTCTGTAAATAAATATATTGCAAATAACATTGTTGACCATGTTACTGTCATTTGGTGTTTCAAAATGGTAATTTACCACAGCTCCTTTTTTAATTATAAGTTTGTGGATGTAATGTATGAGGTACAGCATGAACAGTCTCTTATCAATTCTAAAAGTTTTTATTTTCATGAAAGCAAAATATAACGATGTACCGGTGTAAAATAAATTAAATACAGTTTTAAAAGGAACAGGCAGTACAAGAACACTAATACAAAAAACTATTTTCAATAACACAACATTACAACATTATGGGAAGGTGATATAAATTCCAGAGATGTCCCTGAGGGTCAGGGAATTTATCCCTTATCCTAGACACACAGCTTGGGATCACTCTTCTATTACCCTGTCCTAGAGACACCTGTAGGCTACATTGTATTTGGGAAAAGCAAAAGGTATCAGCATAATGTTATTTATTTATTTATTTATTTATAAACAAAAACATCTCTGTCAGTTCCATGCCGTTTTCAACAGCTATCAAACACAAAGGTCATTTTTGGATGGATGGATTTTTTGTGAATGTTTCTTCTTCTACATAAGATTTTAGTCATCTTTAGTTCATGTAATACTTTATTGTCAATGCACAAATTAAGTAACAGTAGTCTGAAACGTTATTGTTAATGCACAAATTAAGTAACAGTAGTCTGAAACGAAATGCTGTTTTACATCTAGTGGTGCAAATAACTGACATGTCCAAATGGGCCTTGATGAAATGCGTCGCTAGACTGTTCTACACATTTTAACGGGCCAAAGTTGAAGAGCTGTTGTCCGTTATTGTTCGTGCAAATATAGGCTGATTCATGTTCCCTTGCATTGTGTAACTGAGGTCCATGGCTAGTCTGGCTTTCACCAGACCAACCTCAATCTTTTAAGAAATAAAAAAATAAATAGCGGGCAGATCAGGCTGGGTTCACCAAGCCTAGTCCATAGGCACCCCATATTGTTCACGCTCTGGCTATTCTAAATGCAAAAATGCATCAGGGAGTTATGACAAAACTGTAACTAACAAACTAGATCCTAATAGAAAGCTGTTAGCTTCCCTAAGCTACAGGTAGGCTTATAAGGTAGGCCTATTAACAACATAAATTGTCAATAGGCTATGCTGGCGACACAAATAAAATCTCCTTTGGAAACCAATGGCTTACGCCCTAGAGTATCAAGCGGACTTAAACTGCCATATCGTGGCGAAAAGTTGTAATAAAATTCACGCAGCTCCATGAGTCAAGGAAAGCGCGAATGAAGTAGCCACTTTTAAATGGGACCCACTACACAGTAGCTTAAGGTGTGTTGCTAACGGCTCCCACACACAGCTGCGTGCATCGCATTGCTGGAGACGCATCCCATTCACTTTAAATGGGCTCACGTGATCCGTTGCCGAACTGAATTGTGGGTCCGTCGCGTCGCGTTTCTCCCGCCGCTCACGTTGAGGAGTTCAGCTGTTGCTGCACCGACAGACGGCACCGGCCAATCAAGCCAATCTACGGACGGCACCAACCAATCACATTACGGTTTTTCTTCAAGTCATTTGCATAGCTACCGTCGGGAACACCCACTGGCATGCGTTGACGGAACGCAGCTGTGTGTGGGAGCCGTAAAGCAGCCATGACATGAAGGTGTCATTGTTTGGATACTTCACACACACATGCTTTTTAATTTCACAGACTACAACTACCAAGCTGGAATCAAAGCACATCGATTCCCCTCTCACACCCTGCATGCACTTAAAACAAAATAAACAGGCGTCTCAGGGCTCCCACACACAGCTGCGTGCTTCGCGTTGCTGGAGACGCATCCCATTCACTTTACATGGGCTCACGTGATCCGTTGCCGAACTGAATTGTGGGTCCGTCGCGTCGCGTTTCTCCCGCCGCTCGCGTTGAGGAGTTCAGGTGTTGCTGCACCGACAGACGGCACCGGCCAATCAAGCCAATCTACGGACGGCACCAACCAATCACATTACGGTTTTACTTCAAGTCATTTGCATAGCTACCGTCGGGAACACCCACTGGCCTGCGTTGATGGAACGCAGCTGTGTGTGGGAGCCGTCAGTCTCACGCATGTATAGGCAAAACTGTATCAGACCGGTGTAACGTTGGTAAATCTTCCATTGCACAGAATGATTTTTGTAGCACGTGCAACAAATGACAGTCGAAAGATACAATTACAGTGCTGCTATCAATTTGCTTGGTATAACCGCATTTATAGTTTTCTACAAATGCAATCAATCAAATTGGCCTCCATCACTCACCCAACGCTAACGGTAACATTACCTAGGTCCTTATTGATATTATAAGATTAACGTACCTGCAGTAAAAACCAAGCATGTCCGATAAACATCCTCAGATTTATTTCGGCTTCAAGAAGAAATGGGAATTACATTTCATGTGAACATCATCCTATCCTTATTAGACGTTCTCTGCGGTAAACTATAGTCCTTGTAGGAAGCGTCCATTGTTATTCCAACCCACGTTTAACTTCCAACAAAATTACGTCTTACTGCAACGATGCGCCATCTAGTGGACAAACGCTACTTATCGCCAATACTGGAAATGCAGCCATGATGATGATGATGAATATATTTTGGCTTTCTTTTAATCCTACTGAATTTGTAATTATGTATCGGCCGGGGTGGATCCCGGGGACGAAACGAATGTTTTCCGTAAAAGTCTAGTGGGGCTACATACCCACCAAATTTCATGTGTCCCGGTGGTTCGGTGTCCCGGGTATCGCTGACCAAAAATTCAGTAAGTAGATGACGAAAAAAAAAAAAAAAAAAACTTTGACAATCCCTATATGACCGCTTCGCTAGCGGCGGTCATAATAAGACACAAGAAATAAGATCAGATAGGCTTGTTTAGGTAGCAAAGTTAGATTGTTAGCAGAATAGTAGTAATAGTACTCTGTGTCATTTTTCAAGTGTTCACACAAAATGATGAAGAATACTATGTGTATGGACATTGGACAATGAAAAGGTGGAAATGTTGTTGTGTAACATTTTCTATAGACCATAATGTAATCATATGTGTCGTGATTTCACTGGCAGACAACTCGCATCATGCAGTTGACTGGCAACAGCTAGAAATTGCTACATATAAACAATGGAGATACAAACAGGCAGGAAGCTACACCAAGCGCGTAACTGAAGCGTTCCGTTCACAACGTGTAAAATCAATTTTAGAAGAATGGTCTATTTCTTTTCTGGTGTAGTGGCAGCATACGCAACGCAAACGAACGTGCCTGGTGCAGCTTCCGAGCTAATTTCGGTGTCATTGACATTGATACTGTTCAGAGAAATATTAAAAACACAAACCTCTGTTGCTTCTCTCCTTTGTCTTGGAAGTTCTTCCACTCTCTCCTCGTCATCTTTGGAGAGTCTTACTTTTTCTTTGCCTAGGAGGTCTCACCGATCCTCTGCCACCGGCTCTTGGCTTTTCTTTACCTTTCCCTCTTCCTTTACCTTTCCCTCGCACCTCCGTTGCATCGACTGATCTCTGACTCTGCTCACTGAGAAAAATAGTAGGCTACGCTGTAAACATGGCCTTTACACTATTAATCTCACACATACAGAATAACGATAGCACTGATACTGTACTAACATTAGCATGCGGGTCATTCCGTGTCAAATCACCCAGTGGCTGGCAGGTCACCCTCTCCCAAAAAATCTAAAAAAACTCACAGGTGTTTGTAGACCAAACCTATGCATAAATGTTAAATAGTATATCTGTATCACTAATGGTTCCAAAACTACAGCCCTTTGAAGTTTCAAGTCATTTTAAGCATCATGGTGAACAATCCTTTTTGTTCAACTTCCAACATTATTGGCTCTTTTGGTATTTCACACACATTAGTGAAACTATGTGAATAGAAGTACATTTCCCTGTTGAATTTAACAATCCAATCAAATCAGGTGTATCTTGTGTAATTCCCCCTCTGCAAAGCTCTGAAAATGGCTATAAATTCATAATGTGAAAAAACATCACCACCTTTGAGGGCTTCTCATTCAAAAAGTATGTGACACAAATTCATCAGATTTTTTTCCCACTCATGTATGGATTATAAGGTCATGTCCATGCATTAACTTTGGTTGTTAACCATATCACATTGTCAGAGCATTTTTATTAAATTGGGCTTGATTTTCAAAAAGCCCGTTTTCATCTTCTCATTTCACCACGTGGACAGTTAACAGGATTTTTTTTAATTTTACCATATATCATTCTGTATGTGAGGATCATCTGCCCAAAATGTGGGCTTGTTGCTCAGTTTCTTCATTGAGATAAGATTTTTTACAAATATTGTCTATAAATCCTCTGAATTTGTACTTTATCTGCAGTACCACTTTGCACCACATGTGGTGCTCTTTTAATACAATGGAAGTCAATGGAAGAGTAAGAGAGTCACTTGTTTGCTGCACATATCCAATCTAAACACACAGTTTATGGTTCATATGGTTCAAGTAAAAAGGGGTTTCTAAAATTCAGTGCATTGTCAGATGCATTAAAAATCTATACTAACGATTTATCATCTTTTTACAAATGTCTCTTGGATCCACGAGTCCTCAAACCTTGTTATGAATACTTGTGATGAAAACACACATGGTCATCTTCATCAAGTGAAATACCTTGATGAACTGAATTTTAGAAACCCATTGTTTCTTGAATATGTTCCTTTATGACATTAATTTTCCAACTTCTTTCCCAGATCACATGGAGACAAAGCACTGATCTCCATCTTGATACTCTTTGTCTATGTATCACAGAGGACTGCATCCCATGCATATCACGATGGATATAGACTTTGCCTAACCAGTTGGCTAGTAATTATTAAAGTACTCACATAGGCACTGATAGGTTAAAGCTGGTGTAGAAAACTCATTTCAAAGATGGTAATTAAATCCTCTTGCTGCATGTATGATGACCAGTCAGTCTTATGTGTGTATAATTTACTTGATCAGTTTATTTTCTTTAAATAAGATTTATGTATGAGTAGTATGTTGTTCATGTTGCAATAATTATTTGGACCAATTCAACTATGAACCATAAACTGTGTGTTTAGATTGGATATGTGCAGCAAACAAGTGACTCTCTTACTCTTCCATTGACTTCCATTGTATTAAAAGAGCACCACATGTGGTGCAAAGTGGTACTGCAGATCCAGTACAAATTCAGTGGATTTATAGACAATATTTTAAAAAAATCTTATCTCAATGAAGAAACTCAGCAACAAGCCCACATTTTGGGCAGATGATCCTCACATACAGAACGATATATGGTACATTTTTAAAAAATCCTGTTAACTGTCCACGTGGTGAAATGAGAAGATGAAAACAGGCTTTTTGAAAATAAGGCCCAATTTTAAAAAAATGCTCTGAAAATATGAAAATGATAACAACCAAAGTTAATGCATGGACAGGACCTTATAATACATATATGTGTAGGAAAAAAATCTGATGAATTTGTGTCACATACTTTCTGAATGAGAAGCCCTCAAAAGTGATGATGTCTTTTCACATTATGAATTTATAGCCATTTTCAGAGCTTTGCAGAGGGGAAAGTACACAAGATACGTCTGATCCGATTGGATTTTTTAATTCAACAGGAAAATGTACTTCTATTCACATAGTTTCACTAATGTGTGTGAAATACCAAAATAGCCAATAATGCTGGAAGTTGAACAAAAAGGATTGTTCACCACAATGCTTAAAATGACTTGAAGTTTCAAAGGGCTGTAGTTTTGCAACGATTAGTTATCCAGATATACTATTTAAGATCTATGCATGGATTTGGTCTACAAACACCTGTGATTTTTTTCAGATTTTTTCGGAGAGGGTCACCTGCCAAATTGTGCTGAAATTGGGTGATTTCACACGGAATGACCCATGCATTCGTTTGCTGATGCTAGCAATGAAATAGTAGGCCTAGCCTACCAAAATAACGAAAACGTAAAACTATTATTCACTTTACATAGAGGTCATAACCAACATGTTTACTGGCTATATAACTAAATGCAATGTGTAATTGTTTTCTAAAGTAACCTCATCACTGGAAGGAACACTGGACGAAGTCGTAGGCCTAGTACTGGAAGCCATGTTAACCTTGGCATGAAACGGCCACCGTAGGAGTTAAAATGCGCTCGGAATGGGAGGGGCTAGAAAGTAATATTCAGTTGGTTGTCATATAGAATTTCACTGCTAGATGGGAGAAGTTCTTACACAAGGTAGCTTTAAATTAGCAAATAGATTTTGCCTTATATTAGCTTTAGCTAGACTTTAGACTTTGTCCATCTTTTAAATTAGGTCCCAGTGTGTAGATTACATGCTTATAGTGATCATGAGCTAATGAATGAATATGAGCAGTTGAATTTGACCCAGTGCACTAGGACACTACTGAACTACTATGCCGGTTTTGGCTGTTGCCTATGTGTAGTGCTTAAACAGCTGTTGTCTATTAATGCCTCTAATACTTTGTGTCGCTGCACTCATCACATTCCAGGTTGTTCTGGCCATGCCCTACGACACTCCTGTGCCCGGATACAAGAACAACACGGTCAACACCATGAGGCTGTGGTCAGCCAAAGCACCCAACGACTTCAACCTGGAAGAGTGTAGGCTTCTTCTCTCTCTCTCTCTCTCTCTCTCTGCCTGCCATGTTCAGCTCCACAGTCTAGCAAACCCGCACGATGCACCAGTCACATTCCTGGAACCTGTCAGAGACCAAGCACAGCTGATAATAGCACATACTGTTGTTGTGGCTGGCTATCTTTGGAGAGTCATTGACCTCATCTTCTCCAGTAGCAATCTCTCTAGTCAATCTGAGTGAATGGTTCAGTCCGAAAAGTAAAGCTGAAATATTTTCCAGATAATTTGACCACAATTTTTTGACGAACACACTGAAATGATGTGTAATATGAGTCAAGCTAGGTGATGCAGAAACCATATGGATGTGTTTATATATGGAAGAGAAATCTGGGGTGATGGCTACTTTAGTGTGTGTGTGTGTGCGTGTGAAATACCAAGCAATGCCAGTGTGTCAGCACAATACCCCCACCCCCCTGGCTTACAGAGCGGAGGTGGCTCCAGGCCATGGTCCCCATAGATACACTACACAGGCTAGCTAGTGAGAGCGTGTTTTGAAAAGCTGATGCGCACAACAGGGTATGCTGCCTTACACTTTGTGTTGCATACAGTCTCCCACATGTGAGTGCACAGACACACGTACACGCATGGATGCTACTGTACAACAGTATGCAGGCAGGATGTTTGTGGTTTGTGATTACAGACACACATGTCTATGGTTCCTCACAAGTGTCACAAGTTCAACTTCAAATGTAATGGGAAGATTTAGATGCAGTGGTTACAGCGGTAGTTTGACCATTAATCATTAGGCATAACTGTTTTAATTGTTATTGCTTTTTTTTGACAGTCAATGTTGGGGATTATATTCAGGCAGTACTGGACAGGAACCTTGCAGAAAACATCTCCAGGGTTTTGTACCCCAATGATAATGTAAGTCTACTACGCACTTCTGTTGTTACATAATGACTGTCATCATGGTTCATTGTCAGAGGATTGGTAAGTTTGTGTGGCGCACAGGAAGAGTTTATGCGTGTGTTAAGCTTGTAAGTTGAGCTTTGGGAAGGGGGTGTGGGGTTGGGGGTGGGGCCTTTTCTACAGTAATGGCCAAATAAGGATGCGCCACTTCTGCTGTGTGCTATCTGCTGTAGCCTATGGCTGTAACCAGTGACCACAGATTCAATATCTATTTGCATATGCAGCACTAGAAACACATTGCAAATACTGTTTTCCCCAAGAGACTTAATTAAGTGAGCTGTCTCCCATTAGACATGAATGTTTTAGTAGAACCAGTCAGCTGTGTTGATGGATATTAAAAGCCTGTGCTAAAATTACCCATCATGCATTGTTATGAGGGTAGCTCGGGTGTGCAGCAGCATTGCCAAGTTGTTTATCAGGCTGTTGAATAATTCTGTTATAATGTGCAGTGGTAATGGGAGAGGGCAGAGGGGATGTTATTTTAGGTCAGCATCAAGCCAGCACCACATATATTTGCTGAATGTACTAGGGTGGTGTGAATGGAATTCAGAAAAAGGATTTTTTAATATACACAGGTCTTGGAACAGGGATTCTTGTCTTTGTTATTGTACTTATGTTCTAAAATCAGATTAAGCTGAGTGAATGGTGCCTTAGTGCCATTATTGAGTTTAGAATGAATGTGTTTATTTGTGTCCATACACCTTGTCAAAGAAGCTTGTAACTACGACATCACATAGGGAAATGCTCAGTGGCTTGGCTCTTAGTGTGCTGTTTGGATCTCTTGATATGTAGCCTATGGAAGAGATTTTCTCACACGGTTTGACACAGTCAGTTTTGTGGTTGCCATTATATATATACTCTTTTGATCCCGTGAGGGAAATTTAGTCTCTGCAAGCACACACTAATCCCGACACAGTGAGCTGCCTGCAACAACAGAGGCGCTCGGGGAGCTGTGAGGGGTTAGGTGCCTTGCTCAAGGGCACCTGGTCGGGGTTCGAACCGGCAACCCTCCGGTCACAAGTCCGAAGCGCTAACCAGTAGGCCACGGATCCTAATGTTATGTTTTGTGTGTTGTAGTTCTTTGAGGGGAAGGAGCTGCGTCTGAAGCAGGAGTATTTTGTGGTGGCCGCCACACTGCAGGACATTATCAGACGCTTCAAGTCCTCCAAGTTTGGCTGCAGAGACCCAGTCAGGACGTCTTTTGAGACTTTCCCTGACAAGGTGAGGATCGGTTATCTCCACCAAACCTTGGTATCTCTCAATATCTAAATCTTCTGGCAGTGTTATAGAAAAGGATGTACCAGGACTTTGTGTAGTCTTATACCTGTAGCTGTCTTGTAGTCTATTATGTAGTATGTCGTTTTTTATATTCCTATGTGTCATGTTCATAGTAGTATTTTCTTTGTTGTCTGAATCCTAGCCATTACAGTTGAAGTAAGCCTTCTGTGTCAGTGTCATGATCCTCTCTGCTTCCTCAGGTGGCCATCCAGCTAAATGACACCCACCCAGCCCTCGCCATTCCAGAACTCATGCGCATTCTGGTGGACGTGGAGAAGCTTGACTGGGACAAGGTCATTTTGAGTGCTTTTTACAAACGTGTTTGAGTAGAGCTAGAGATCATGTTGTTGTGATAAATGTGAGGCTTATATTAATGTTAATATTGGGTGCACAAAATAATTTAAAAGAAATACCATGACAAAAAGCAGAGCAGCTCTTTTTTAGCACAGATTCTTAAACCCTAAGTGACAAAGTTCCTACATACCAGCTAACAATAGACCAGTATGTGGTCTTTAAGAGTAGACATTTTTGCTTTGTCATTGTGGTGCAGAAATTAGGTTTTTAGTTGATGGTATGGATAAGCCTGTCATCTATCCACCACAATAATGGAGTTATTGTTTAATCAGAAAATCTGCCCTGACTATGACCATTTGTTAATCAAAACAAAAGACTCCAAACACAAAACAAAAGGTGTATTTGTATTACAGGTTGGTTCTAAATAAAACATTGATCTAATACTTACTCATGGAATAGACATTCTTTTAACTGTCAGTAACCGCAATGCTCCCTTTTTTTGTCCACATGTCTAGGCGTGGGAGATAACCACCAAGACATGTGCCTACACAAACCATACTGTTCTCCCAGAGGCTCTGGAGCGATGGCCTGTCACCATGTTTGAACTCCTCCTGCCTAGGCATCTCCAGATCATCTACGAGATCAACCAGCGCCACCTGGATGTAAGTTTGGGATATGGCTAAAACAATGCGTCACATTAGTCTCCATTGATAACAAATGCGACTACCGAGTGGCTGAAATGACTAGGGGGTAAATTATGTCATGTTAATGGAAAATGGTGACCAAATTTTGCATGGGTTGCACTGTTTATTTTGACAGAAAATCAAAGAGCAGTTCCCAGGAGACATGGACCGCTTGCGAAGGATGTCCCTGATTGAGGAAGGAGAGCCCAAGAGGATCAACATGGCTCATCTGTGTGTAGTGGGCTCCCATGCGGTCAATGGAGTAGCTCAAATCCACTCAGACATCGTCAAGAGCACTGTGTGAGTGCAGGACAGCTTGAGCACTTTGACATGAGCCCTGTGTGGGCAACTGGGCACTTTCCTGACACATCAGCTTTTCACTTTTTCAGTTTGAATGTGTAAGCCCTGAATGATCTTTTTATCTGCCATGTTTTGTGTGTGTGTGTGTGTGTGTGTGTGTGAAGCTTCAAGGACTTTTATGACATAGAACCAGAGAAATTCCAGAACAAAACCAATGGAATCACTCCTCGCCGTTGGCTGTTGCTGTGTAACCCTGGTCTTGCCGACCTCATCACTGAGGTAGGCCAGATAGAACTTCATGGGTGTTGCATCTGTATAGTATCACAGCAGGAAATAATCACAGCAGTTTTACCTGTATTCTAAAATTGATCAATGATTCAGTTTTTTTATTTTTTCTCACACAGAAAATCGGAGAAGACTTCACGACTGACCTTTTTCAGCTCAGGAACCTGCTGGACTTCATTGACGACGAGGCTTTCATCCGTAACGTGGCAAATGTTAAACAGGTGCCAGCCCTGTCCTGTCTCCCATGACTGAATTTACAGTTTCAAACGCTTAATTACTTTATTCACTGTTTTTGTCCCATGCAGGAAAACAAGCAGAAATTTGCAGTGTATCTGGAGAATGAGTACCACGTGAAGATCAATCCAGAGTCCATCTTTGACATCCAGGTCAAGAGAATTCATGAGTACAAGAGGCAGCTCCTCAACTGCCTGCACATCATCACTTTCTACAACCGTAAGTGCAGTTAACCATAACCGTGTTGGACGCACCACTTCTCCTTTATATTCAGTGTTATAATTCAGCCTCAGGGGTTGAGCATTTCAGCGTTTTTGTGTGACTTCCTGTTCAAAGTCATTTGGGAGAAAACTGCCCAAGCATAAAATGAGACCATAACATGACAGCAGAAAGAATCCGTCAAGCATGTAGTCAGTGGGTATTTGCTGCCCTCTGCCTGCGGGCTTAAGAACTGTGTTGTGTCTTCTCAGTGACGTCTCTATGGGTAACATAGGGAATCCTAATTTCCTTGGAAGATATCTTTACATTTGTTTCTTTTTTGTGTGTAGGCATTAAAAAAGATCCAAACAAGGTCTTTGTCCCAAGAACAATCATGATTGGAGGAAAGGTACACTTGTGCTTTGTCAGCATAACAATGCCTCCATTTGACATTTAATTCTTGAAGTAGCAACTGTGTGCTCCAACTCTCCATTCTGTACCCTCTGTCTTGTCCTAGGCTGCCCCCGGATACCACATGGCCAAGCTGATCATTAAGCTCATCACTTCAGTGGGGCAGGTGGTGAATAATGACCCAGTGGTGGGAGACCGGCTGAAGGTGATCTTCCTGGAGAACTACAGGGTTTCGCTGGCAGAGAAAGGTGAGTGTTGAAGGCAGACCTCAAGCTGTTACAAGTGCATTCAGGTGCAGATTGGCTATTCATGAGACGTATGGAAATGTCTTCCATCTGGCGTTTTCACTTCAACAACTCCAGCATATATAATAACTATTATTTCTCTTTAGGAGTTTAGTGAAAACACACATTATAGTGGTGCATACGTCCTACAAGCTAAGTGTTACAGGCTTTGAGCAGTTTGTCAGGGTAGGTGTGGGGATGCTTGAGGTAAAGAGGGGATTTTGTGTTAGCCTGACGCAGACCTTCTGAATTGAGATTGAGAGTGGGTCTGGAAAAGGTTCATTGACTTCCGACTTCCAGCAGGGGCATAACAGTGAAATTAGCAGTGAAATGAAACTTAAATTGATGCATTAAACTCTTACCAAATCGTTTCAGAAGTACAGCAATCTTGTAAATGAAGGTTTTAAATGCAAAAGGTTTACTCAATTCCAAAGAAATACAGGTCCATGATGGATAAGCAATTGTGCTTGCGTGCCCGGTTTTTGGGGACATTGGAAATGGGCTTCAATGGCCTATAGGTCAGACGCAATTGCAGAGCAAATCCTAATTTTGCCAAAGGTTCGTATGGGTATTCCCAGGCTAGTTTTATGTTTAATACAGTACCCTCCAGAATTATTGGCACCTTTGGTAATGTTGACTAAAAATAGGTATAAAAAATAATCTTTTGATTCATTGTACTCTCACAATAAAAACAACAAGGAAAAATCTACCCTTGAAGGGAAAAAAAATTATTCTGAGAAAAAAGAAAATCTCTTAAAGAAATAAATATGTTTAACGAAAACACGTTGCTCACAATTATTGGCACCCCTAGAAAATCTTATACAAAACCAGAAGCAAACAGAAGCATTTCCCCATCTAATTTCAACTTCGTTAAGTTAATCAGAGTGTCTGTGAACTTTCAGAGGTAGTTCATTACTTTGTTTTTCACTTCATTTAGTCACGATAAGTCGAGCGACGAGTAAGAATGAACAGGTATGATAAGGGATCAGATTCCAAAAATAATTCTGTGGAAATGCATGGATTCCAGTTTCTTCCAGTAGCAGCAACCAAGGGGGCAGGCGAATTCCCAGAAGTAGAAGAATCGACGTAGGCTGGAGGGACCACCTCTCTGCTAACTCCCATAGAAGTCCATTCATTCTAGGATTTTTTTGAAATACCATAACTTCATATAACATATATCCTGTGCCGATATTGTAGCTTCTGTGTAATCTACATAAACACTACAAAGGCAAAACAGACTCCATTACCTCGTCCGTAACGTTGGTTACCCGTAAGAAGAATGGTTAGCTTGTTCGGTTGGAGGGAAGCTAGCTTTGACGTAATCTCTCTTTCGCGCCGTAGGGAGATAACCGTATTGTTTGGATAAGAAGCTCAGTCCACCTTACTGTCTATGACGGTAACTCATAAGCAAAACCTAGCATACACAGAGGCAACCTTATAATAATAAAAAAGTAAACCTAATTTTTTTTAAAACGGCACTAATCATTTCAGAGGTTTTCGATGGATTGACCGTAGGTCGGAAAAGTGGAAAGAAGATTAGCTTCAAGGCTATAACTTTTTTGTTTTGTTTTAGCATGACTGTTTTTGAAGATGATCATGTATGGTAGCTTCAACATTAACACGACTTGGTGAGGATGATATTAATAATAATACATAAATAAATGTTTAACTTTGATGACTTTGAAGGCGAAGGAAGTGTGAGAAGAATTTCTGTGTATCTATCATATGAGTTACAAGATTCAGTTCGATGGCTAACGTCACGAAGTTAAGTAAATTCAAGATGGCTGCAAACGCTAAACTTCGTGAAGATACTGTCTGTATAAATCGTCTTGTAAGTAAACTACCAGTGCTTTTTCAAAGTTCTCAATGTCTCGTTTTAAATGTCAGGGCCCTCGGAAGTCTACCAATGAAGTGTGGAGATACATTGAGCCTCGTAAATGGTGTAAAACAGTGATTTATTTGCATGGCTAGCCCGATGCCGAAGCACCACCATTGAAAAAGCTGTTGGTAGCATCGGCTAACTAGCGCCAGATTTTGGAGTGCAGGGGACAAGCCGAGATGGGCTATGAGACATACGTTCACACTCGGTATCATGTTTCAATACACTTTAGGTCAATATCACACCGGAATTCTCCTTTAAATCTCTTGCTTTGTATTCTCCAAACTCTATGGGGTGTCATAGGTGAATATATTACAAGCTATTTTATTGGCAAAGGAAGGCTTAAGAAGGTATTGTAACGATTTGATAGCGACCCACACAGTTGTCCAATCAAAAGGTTTATTTGCTGAGAACGAGAGCAGGTACACAGACACAGAACACAATACACACGGGGCAGGTCAAGCAGACACACACACTACACATACAGGGGAGGACGCAGCTCCCCACACAAAAAGGATCACACACGAGGGAGAACTAAAAGGGAAACATGTCACAATAAAGACGCTAACATTACACTCAAAACTAAGGAGAATTAACGACATAAACCCCCCAAATGTTCGCTCTCGAATCCCAGGATGCCCTGCGCGGGAGAACGCTAACACTGTCTTGTGCGCCGACGTTACACAGCTCCCCCAACAAGCCATTGCCGTCCTCGGCAATGCCCACGAGGTAGCCACATGCTAATGTCGGCGCGCGTCGCCCGCCACTCAGTTCAGTGCGACAGTACCGCCAACTCACGTGTGGTGCACGCCGCAGTAGCTCACTCAACGGGGCGCCACGCTGCTAGCAATCCAGTACGGGCGTGCTAGCAGCCACGTGGCCGACCCGCTCGTCACCAGCTCCCTCTCAGCAGCCGCCCTCAGGCTGCACTTTCCGCGGCGTGTCACCGCGGCACTCCTCCTCTCCTGGCAGGGCCCTAGGTGGCCTTTTCAACCGTCGACACTGTACCAAGCACCGGGGTTCGAGGGGGGTCAGATGAAGCTGCACCAACGCCACTCCGCTCCGTCGTTTCACCGACCTAGTCAGACAGGCACCGACTCCGCAGCAACCGGACCGCGCTGAGCTCTCCCGCTGCAGCTACCATCTTCAGCGTCCCTCCTCGTGTTGCCTTCTCGCAGAGCCGTCCTGCTCTGCTCCCGGCCCGTTCCACTCCCTCGCGGCCTCAGCGAAGGCACGACCCCCGAGATGGCCATGCTAACGAACTCCACACCACGAACTTGTTTCACAAGGCGCCGGCCAACAGGCCAACTAGAACGAGCGCCCATACAGCACGTGCCTCTCACACGCACCCAAACGTTTTTAAAGTTCAGAGGGCCTTTCCGTCGAAGCTGCCCCACCGTCGTGAGTTCGCTGCCCTCAGTGGCTCCGCCAACCGTCCATCGTCTAGGAACCTCTTCCTCGCCGCACTCCCTCGGCTCTGCTCACGCGTCGCGGCTCGCCGTGGAGTCAGCGCCCAGGCCAGCGTCATCTTCTCCGCGACCGCTTCTTCCGGCCAGATCTCCTCCCATGGCAGCAGGCAGGTCCCAGCGACAGCTCCTCTCCTCCGGCGGCAGTAACGATAGAAGGCCTCAAGCTCCTTAGCAACCCTTATAAGGGCTCTCCCTGGATCCTCTTGCGTGGGCCTCCACCCAGTGGTGAGGTCTCCCGCTCCCAGCTTCTCTCGCTGAGTGGAGGCCATGTCCGAAAGTCACTTCTGACACCAATGTAACGATTTGATAGCGACCCACACAGTTGTCCAATCAAAAGGTTTATTTGCTGAGAACGAGAGCAGGTACACAGACACAGAACACAGAACACAATACACACGGGGCAGGTCAAGCAGACACACACACTACACATACAGGGGAGGACGCAGCCCCCCACACAAAAAGGATCACACACGAGGGAGAACTAAAAGGGAAATATGTCACAATAAAGACGCTAACATTACACTCAAAACTAAGGAGAATTAACGACATAAACCCCCCAAATGTTCGCTCTCGAATCCCAGGATGCCCTGCGCGGGAGAACGCTAACACTGTCTTGTGCGCCGACGTTACAGTATTATAAGCAGGGGTTCCAATAATTGTGAGCAACGTGTTTTTGTTAAAAATATTTATTTCTTTATGATATTTTCCTTCTTCTCAAAACAAATTTGCTTCCCTTCAAGGTTGGATTTTTCCTATTTGTTTTCATTGTGAGATTACAATAAATCACCAACAGATTATTTTTTTATACCAGATTTTAGTCAACTTTAGCATGAGGTGGTAATAATTCTGGAGGGTACTGTATCTAAGCAGACCTAACCATTGGGAACCTCACTGTTATAGAAAAATGCTCTTTACTCAATGTATTTCGGTTTTGAATAACAGTCTCTTTCTGTCTCTCTCTGTCTTTCTCTTTCTCTGGCCTGCCTTTCATTCTCATTTTCAGTGATCCCAGCAGCTGACCTCTCGGAGCAGATCTCCACAGCGGGCACCGAGGCCTCTGGGACGGGCAACATGAAGTTCATGTTAAATGGCGCCCTCACCATCGGCACCATGGACGGAGCCAACGTGGAGATGGCCGAGGAGGCAGGCGAGGACAACCTCTTCATCTTTGGCATGAGGGTGGAGGACGTGGACGCCATGGATCGGAAGGGGTGAGTCTAGGGAGTGACCATATCAGTAGTTTCCTTTAGCATTATACACTACAGTAGCGAGTTTAGTTTCAAAAATATTCAATATTGAATAAATTTAATCAAAGATTGTTAAAAGAGGATTACTGCAGAGATTGTACATACTCTATCACTAGGAGCAGAATCCATGAAAATATCCGTGCAGAAAACGATACTTATTGTAATGGAAAATATATTGAACACTTTTTCAATATACTGACCTCTCATGCAAGTGCTGCCCAACCAAAGACTGTCCTGTATTAGTAATCGTGTCTAAAATTACCTGTGCAGATATAACGCTAAAGAATACTACGATCGACTCCCAGAGCTGCAACAGGCAACTGATCAGATCCGCAGTGGATTGTTCAGTCCCAAAGAGCCTGAGCTCTTCAAGGACGTGGTCAACATGCTGATGAATCACGACAGGTATGAGCAGATGATCAATGCGTCCATGCAATTAATTGTTTACATGTTACAGTCTAGTAATTCAACCTGTATGGTAACTTATTGTAAATGGCAACATAGTGAGGTGAGATATCCTATGGATGAAAAATAAAATGTTTATGTCAGTGAAGTTTGATTGATTTTTATTTTTTACATTTTTATGTTATTTCCAGATTCAAAGTGTTTGCTGATTACGAGGCATACATTGCTTGTCAGGAAAAAGTGAATGAACTTTACAAGGTATGTCACAGGTCGATATGACGGGCAATGCAATGTGAAAGGTCTGTGTCTTGCTGTGAAGACCCAGGGCAAGCAGCCTGGTAACCTAATTTAGTAGCATTGCCATTTTACAAAAAAAAAACAGTTGAAGTTGGTCCATCATCCTGTGTACGTTATGTGAAATAATATAAAGCAATAGTCTTCCTGAAATCCCTTCCTAAAGTAACTGGTTTAATAGGCTCCATTACTCACTTACTCAATATTATGGGCCTGTTTTGTCAATTGTAACAAGTAAATGCAGCATTGTAAAATATCCATCTTCCTGAATTGTTTTGCAGAACCCAAAAGAATGGACCAAGGTGGTCATCAGGAACATTGCAGCCTCTGGTAAGTTCTCCAGTGACCGCACCATCTCTGAGTACGCCAGGGAGATATGGGGCGTGGAGCCGTCCAACGTCAAGATCCCTCCTCCGAATGAGCCGCGCATCAGCGGAGATGCCTGAGCCGCAATCCCTACACTATCCTCTTCCTCTTCTTCCTCGCTGACTTCTTTCATCACTCCGTCAGTTACCGCGTCAACCCAGCGAGTCGAGGGGATGTCATTAACAGATCCAACAAGCCTGTTTGAAAAAAAGTTGCCTTATTGTGTTTAACCTTTTGTTCTTTTTAAACTTTTAAAGATAATGCACCTTAAATCCACCCTGTGCCCTTAGGCTGTGGGTGGCTGCCGTGCCTCAATCTTTTGTATATCACCCGTCAGGCCAGACGTATTGTGCAATTGTACAAGCTATACATTTGGGATCAATATGAAATTACACAAGTTGTCATATTGTCCTTGGTGTGAATGTGAATGTTAAAGAAATTATTCAAAAGTGCAAAAAGCAATACAGTAAATCAAACAATAGTGAGAAGTATCATGTTTCTGTGTGGATGTCAGTTGGATTTCTTAACCATTTAGTCACACCGTGAATTAGGAAACCTAGAGTCCAGTTTCTAGGCATGTCGTGTGATGCATCAGGAGAGTGTGTTCTTAGTTGTTAGAGTGTACTATCTTAAACACATATGGAAATAACAATGTTTGGGGCAGCTCAACAATGTGAGGCATTTCTAGGAATTACTGGGGGAAAAAAACAAAATCCAAAACATCAGCTTCATGTTCAACTTTTGTTGTATTTGTGCTGTGCATGATCTATAATGATCAGGTAAACCCCAAAGCTACCTTTACAGATGCATACATGTCTATAAATTAAATGCACAAAGTCTTTAAGGCTGTGTCCCTGAAGAAGTATACTGTTTGAAATCATTTTGATATATTAAGGTCAGATTTAACTGATACTTAATAAACACTTAAATATTACTGCTTGTTTTTGTTTAATAAAACTCCTGGTGTTTTTCTGGACATTTTACCGGTACAGATCAAACCTGTGCACACACCATTACACACACACCCTTGTCTGTGTATATTCTGACTTAGACCCAGCCCTTCTTTACTCAGTGACTGCATACTTAAAATAAATGTGCTCAGAGGTAACAGTTGACCAGTTCAACCAGCTCAGAGACCCGCATCAACAGACAAATCAGGTTCTCTTAACAGTCTGTCTTGCCAGTCCTGTAATGAGTGGGTTTGGCTGACAAAGGAAGATGGCTTGTTGCCATATGAGTAGGGTTGGAACTGAAAGGTAAGAATTGATAGGAAAGAACTGGGACAGATAAGCCACACCGAGAACCGAAAACTGTAACTGGAAAATTTAATTTGGTTCTGCCTATTCATGCATCATCATAATAGCCCCTTCATATTAAATTCTCTTTTTGAATGTTCAGTTATGGTTTACAGCATAGACTACTCCTGGAATAAAGAATATATTTATATTTTATCTAAACAATTTTACATTTTGGAATCAAAATGAGGAATCGATAGGAACCGGAATCAAAAAGCATAATTAGAATTGGTCAAATTTGAACGACACCCAACCCTACATATGAGATGGTAGTTCTTCATGCAGAGCCCTCTAGAATCTTTGGTTAAAATGAAGTTCAGCCTGAAGATATCCTGGTGATAACTAAACCCAAAACCTTCAAGAGCTTCACTCTTTCACTTCACTCAACTGGGGGTTGTTTAAGTTCAAATTAGGGCTGTCAAAATAACTGATTAATTTCGATTAATTAATTTGAGTAAAAATAACTGATTAAAAAAAATAACGCAGATTAATCGATTCTGTATGACCTTTGACCCCAAGCCGTTGTAGTCAGTAACCATCAGACTGTAAAATGAAGGAGAGAGAAGAAAATGTGCTGCCTAGATCATTGATTGGAACATTTAGTTTTCAAAAACGGCTTGATGGCGTGATAAAAATAAAGTGTTGATTAAAAAAAAGTCCTCTGCAATGTATGTGATAAAAAAAACTTCTTCCTTGAACTTTTGAATTGATTTCCTCAGCATATTAGGTCATATCATAGATTATTATGGCCATTATTAAAATAATAATAAAAGAGTTTTTGAACTTTAATGTCACTAATGCTGATTATTCAATGATTCATTTGAATTTAAATATTTAAAATACTTTCACAGCAAAAATCATATATATGCGATTAATTTAGATTAATTAATTACAGAGTATATAATTAATTAGATTCATTTTTTTTATCGATTGACAGCCCTAGTTCAAATATATCAGAGCAAGACCAGACAGTATACATTTTCCCCAAGTCCTTTATTATTTAAAAACATACATACTGTACTGTACATAATTTTCATGTCTATTCATTAAGGTTTAGCAGCTTAAAAATGATTTGTAAACCACTCTGATATATTAGCAAAAAATAAGATAGAGTTACTCTTAAAATAACAGGGCAGTTTCAGAACATTTAAAAAACATGACGGCCTTTAAAAATAGTGGGTGTTAATTTTTGTAGGCTCAGAATTCAGTCTTGTTAACAACACACAAAATCAGACATACGAGACCCAAAGTAGTCAGTGGCTAAGTATTGCTGTCAGAGTTCTACCATCTTCACTTCAATGATCATTATAGGCTGAAGAAAAATGTGTAGTTTCATCTGTCCACCATGTAAATCAGAAGTTCTGTGTTCACAAATCTATATAAGATAAATACTCAAACGATTTCAGTATTGTTTTCTGACTCACTGCTTTTCAGTTTGTAACAATAGATTCAAACATTAGCCTCAAATTGATTGTCAATTGGTGATGAACTCATCCCTTCTTACGCAACACTGCGCTTATCTGAACATCGTGGTCGGGAATGCAACAAGTTAGTATAAACAGTCTGGTCTGTAGCAACCTGGAGCCCCATCATAACATCAACAAAAAAAAAAACAATCAATGCTATCCACCAGCCTAGATGAAGAAAATAAATTCATACTTGTGTGCAATGTGAAATGTACAAAAGTACTTGTAGGTGGCGTCTCAATGCTGTCCACTGCTCGCAGCTCTATGGCTGCCCCCCCCCCCCTTAAAAAAAAAAAAAATTGAAATTAACTGTAGACTTAAAAACTGTACATACAACTCAAGAGTTTATGTAAGGCGTTTACACATTTCTGTTAATGTTGCGTGCAAATGTATTTCCAACTACCTACTGAACCTTTTGGAGACAACTCTAGTGATCTACGGCAGGCTACATTCCACAGGCTATTAATGTGACCACAATCAATAAATATGCAATGAAAGCTATGTGGAAAAAATGCATTATTTTACAAATAAGTCTTTTTGGAGTGTCAAAGAAAAAAAGCCAAGAAGATTCCTTATAATTTCTGTTGGTGACAGATTTGTTTTAAGAATTAACTTTGCTTTGGTCAACAATAAAGGGAAAGGCAGAAACTGTACCTTATCACAAGTACAACATATATTTTTTATTTATAAATAAAAGTTTTTCCTGTTTTTATGATGGCTTAAAATGCAATCACTCTGACCTCCTTCCACCAAATCATGATGCGCTCACGTGGCTCCATAACCTCAATCATCAGCCTAACTGACCGCTTACTACACGGGAGGAATGTTAGAAGACTGTAAAGGACGTCTGGACATTTGAATAATAATAACAAAATAAAATAAACTCTCCACACTCTTCAGCAGTAGGTCTTTAAATAGTGCTGTGACTAATAACATTAACATAGGCTATTAGGGAAGTGGGTCATGACTGTTGTTGTTTTTTAAGTGCAAGAGAGCATTAAAATCACCAGAAGAGATGTAAAGATATGAAGTGTCACCACAAGCGCCCGCTGAGCTAATGTGAGAGGATTTGCTGCCACAAGCTCTCTGTGGTTAATGAAGCTCTTTTAAAAGAAAGAGAAGAGGGAGGTGGTGGTGGTGGCCTTCGGCTCTGCGGCTACCAACTAGCCTGTCCGACTGCCAACGCCCACGTAATCTCTGCCTAAAAACAGCAAGGGGAGGCAGAAGGAGGGAAGAGAGGAGGGGAAAAGAGAGAGAAGGCTCTCCTCCCCACATACCTCTCCCCTCTGAATCAGCCTGAACATAAACCACAAAAAAGGTCAGAGCAGTGATCCACTCTGAGTAATACCAAAGAAAACCACAAAAAACAAAAACAAATCAACACTACTGCCTCAGACAGCCTCCTCTTCCCCAACAGTTGCAGGACCTGCAGGCCACCCCCCCCCCCCTCCCAAATTGACCCTCCAGCCCCACCCTGACAGTAATCTCTGCTGGATCAGGTTCCAGCGACTGGCAGCCATGGCCAGTTATAATGAACCTTAACAGGCTCCGGACGGTCACCCATAGCGCCAGACAAATGCCCATGCCACTCTTCCCAGATACGGTAGGGCTGCCGCTGAATGAACATGGTCAGAAGGCCGTCTAACCAAAACAAATGGTAGGAAGTAGGAGAGACAAGACACCTGGAGTCACTGTTGCATAAGAATGTGCTGCATAGAAGCCATAGCGCCCATCATGGAGACAGTGTCATTGTCTTTATTGGTAACACTAGTTGAAGGCAACCACCATCTTCTGTTGAGCTGTAACATTATTCATTAAAAGTCTCAGAGTATCTTATGAGACTAACTGTGACCAAACAAGTGTGTGGTGCGCGTCTGCATGCGCATACACAGGGGGCAGAGGGAAGTGCAAAGAAATTTAAACATCAGAAACAAAAAGGAAAAAAGATAAAATGACATTTCCATACATTGTACAAGTTTAAGTATATGACATACTTCAAATATAAAGTTGCGTGGTGTCCTTGGTCTTCCACTAGGCGTTTCAGGACAAAATAACATTTAAAATTCACATTATAGCAAAGAGGTTAGAAGAATTTGATTGGTGCGAACGGTCATTTTAGAGATCTGTTTCAGTTGCAATATGTCCAAGAAGATGTGAGGGTGAATAAATAGAACAAAGCTAATCTGAAAAATAAAAACACACTACTGGCACTCATCTTTTTTTGTAACCTCCCACTCTTCTACATCTCTGAGATGGCAGAGAGAGTACCGGGTAGTAGACATCTCCTGAGACCATATTCACAATTCTCCTCATGTTCTTTCTCTCTCTCATAACCCTTTTTTCTCTCTTTCCTTACATTGTGTAGTTAAAAACAACTTCAGTGGTGACGCCTGATCCGTTTCCTTCTCCAGTGTTGGCTGATGCCACTCGTTCGTGACGAGGTCTCGTTAATTTGGTGCGTGTTTCGTAGCCTTGCGCCCGAGCTCAGCTGCCTTCAGTGACTTGGTAACCGGTGAACACAGGGCCATGCAGATTTTCAAAGTTGCTTTGCATTGCGTTTGTTCATTAGTCATCCCTTCCTCCTTTCCTTCTTTCTTTCTCTTCCTCCATCTCTTTATCTCTCTGTCATCCTGCAGGCATGTCAGTAGCTTAAGGGGAAAAGGACTGGGATGGTGCGAGTCTTCTTTCAGTCCATGCTTCTGTGTACAGTACTAGATCTGTTTCGTGTATGCAATGCGTGTGTTTGAGATGTATCCACTACACAAATTTACGAGTGTGTTTATGTTCTTATGAGTAAAAGGTATGTATGTATGTATGTATGTGTGTATGTGTGTATGGGTGGGTGTGTCAACCACACTTCTCAGCTACACGTGGGGATGTGTTGTGCCAAGAAAGTCACTAGAGGAGAGACAAACAGGAGAAAAGAACACATGAAAATACACGTACACACACACACACACACACACACACACACACACACACACACACACACACACACACACACACACACACACACACACACACACACGTACACACACACGTACACACACACACACACACACACGCGTACACGTACACGTACACACACACACAAAATAGAACAGAGAATTAAGCAGCATCTCATCTCGCCCAACTCTGGTGAAACGTGAAACGTCTCCGCTGAAGGACGAGGGAGAGAGAGCTCACTAACCCTCATTGTCCTCACAATCAATACTTTAATGAGATAGGTAGGGTTCAATCCAATTGATGATCATTGACCACAGGTCTTAGTGTATGGGACAGTAGGGCCGGGTGGTTCTAAGCTCTTCATCAGAGTCAGAGCTCTGACACCATCAAAGTTCCTTTTAATGGGTAAAGGACCAAATTAAGAGCAGTCTTTGAGTCTATGAGTGTGTGCCAATGCTGGCCATTAGGCTTTGTAATCAACAAACTGTGTTAATGAGGGCATGGGTTACAGGTCCTGCAAGGGCCAAACAGGGTCTGAATTGCCATTTTACAGCCCTGTGTTGTACCTGAGTATATGTGGCAGCTCGGGACTCCTGTAGATGAATTTGTGTCGGTAGCCCAGGCTGACGGGGAAAGGGATGAACTGGACCTTGTGTCCACTCAGACTCTTGGACTGGGCAGCGATGTTGTACAGCTGAGCAATGGGAAGAAGAGGTAAGGCGTGAGCACTCACTCTCACACACACACACACACACACACACACACACACACACACACACACACACACACACACACACACACACACACACACACACACACACACACACACACACACACACACACACACACACACACACACACACACACACACACACACACACACACACACACACACACACACACACACACACACACACACACACACACACACACACACACACACACACACGTTTTCCAGCTGACAACAGATGCTGACTGGCAAATGAAATTCAAAGAAGAAACGGTCATCTGAGTCAGAGAATGTATTATGAGCGGTCTCATGTTAGGAATGTACAACACAGCACAGAGAAAGCAATCATTACAAGAGGGCTTGGAGGAGAAAAACAGTTCCAAATTACTAAGTGGTCTCTGTGTGTGTGTGTGTGTGAGCTTGATCACCCATACCTTCTTTCCAAGGTGGAAGGGTGTGTGTGTGTGTGTGTGTGTGTGAGAGAGAGAGAGCTTGATCACCCATACCTTCTTTCCAAGGTGGAAGGGTACAACTGTGTCGTCCTCTGCATGCAGGATGAGAACAGGGCACGATATGTGGTTCACGCTGAAACAGCAACAGAAACAGAAACAGAGAGAGAGAGAGAGAGAGAAAGAAAGAAAGAAAGGAACAAAGAAAGAGAGAGAAAGAACAACATAGATCTGAGTGAGGCTTAACTCATATGGGAGCATAACAGAGCTTAAAGGAGAAATCCAGCCAATTTTAACACAGAGCTCAGTTGATCATGTTCACAGAATACTGTTGGTCGGAAAAAACGTGAAAAAAATGTGTGCTTTCTGACACAAGTTAGCCGGCTAGCAGTTAAAGCCGGCAACGTGCCTATAAGCTGTTCTATGAGGGCATGTTCTAAACTGTACCTTTGGGCCTCCTAACAGACTCATAATGTTCAACCCAATCATTGTGAAGGAACAGTAGAAATCCTGTTTTTGGTAAGCCGTCAGCCTACCTGTTTCCCGCACTTTGGCTGCTTTAGCCACTAGCCGGCTAACTCGCGTCAGACAGCACCGTTTTTTTTCCACCATTTTTTCCCCAGGCTTGGCCTTCTTTCCCTGTGTGCACTGGGGTCATACTCTCCCATCCCAATCACTGATAGCATGGCATCTACTTGGTGAACTTCACAACATGGAGGCAAACTTACTTCTCATCGCTGGCAAATCGAATGTCATTTGCTGTTATGGAATCCAAAAAGAACCAATCAAATCCAGGTAGGTATCTGTAGACCTGTCAAGAGTATGAAAAGGAAATTACTTTATAACCATTTTACCATTAGAATTATGTTTCCAAAGCTTGAAGAGTTACAACAGACATTACATGTTTACCATTGAGAAAGGATGGCTTTTGGCTTCCTCTCGAATATTGGTGAACGGAGACTCCAATATCAAAGAATCCGGTGGAGTTCCTGCAAATTGAAAGGGCTGCATTTGAACTGTTATGCTTTTGAATTATGTACTTAATTACCAGGAGATAGAGGAACTGAAACAAATATCAGACTGTAAATAAGATGTCTTGTACAGTCTTGTAACTTCCCCCCTCCCACTCACATTGCTATTGACTGGGGCGGGGTGGTGGGGTGGGGTAGGGGTGGTAATGTGTAGAAACTGAGCTGCCCCTAGAGGTGAAGGGAAACCAATACCTCTGGCTGTAATTCAGGAATCAGAAACCTGAGCCCTAGTGTCAGAACAGGACCTGTGGGTTATCAAGGGTGTGTGTGTGTGTATGTGTGTGTGCCTAGAAACCACAAAGGATGATCTAGTTTCTCCTCTGCGGTGTGGCATGCCTTCATAGCCACATACCAAACAAGAATGAACCACTGATAACCTTGACTTTGATCTCCATGCTACTGCTGCTGTTGATATGCCTCATCTCTACCTTTAATTCAAGAGCCTATAGTCACTCTCACCTGCCCACCCTCCTCCACCCCCCAAAGCAGTCTTGCACACAGGAAGGACATTCAGACATAGGTCTGCTACTGCACTGTACTGTATATATAGAAGGTTTTTATGGACAAGCTGAACGCGCACTCTGCTGCCAGTGTCCCTTTCTGCTGACGTCTCATTATTCTGCCGAATGGCGCGGCTAGTGTGGTATAGCGCAGCAGGAGCGTGGTGGGGGTGGGGGGTCCGAGGGGGAGCAGCAGGTTGAGTTTGAGCCCTGGCTGGGTTAGCAGAGCCTGAAGAACTCAAGACTACAGGGAGAGAGTGCTAAATTTAGCGCTGGAATAATGAGCACACGCTTACCTCGCTCACACAGATGTCGGACAAGGTTTGTGGCCACGCTGGGGAGGGGGAAAAAAAAAAGAGAGAGAGCATATCTCATTTGTCACATGAGCACATCTTATTAGTCATGATTCAGCAGTTTACCCAGGCGCGCGCGCACACACACACACACACGCTTTTGCACTTGAAACACACAATTGCACATACTAAACATCCTTTAAAACAGCATTAGCAAGGTCAAAGAGACAAAAAGAACTAAAGAATTAGGCCAATTCTGCCTAATTTAAAAATATGTGTTGCAAACAAAAAAATTAATATAAATATAAAAACAGACAAAAAATTATTTGATCTTGTATGTCACTCTGCTTTTGTCAAGGAAGCAGAAAATACAGCATTTGTTTGAAAAGTCATTCGTTCACGTGGTCTATCGAGAGCCTAGTTCTCATGGTCCTCATTGATTAGTTTGGAAATGTGTCTCCCTCCTGTGACACCGAGCCACCCTCCAGGCCCACCACTCACCCAGTGCCCAGCGAGTGGCCCCAGATGTAGAGCGGCTTCCTGCCGATCCTCTGCTTCACCCACTGGTAGATGAAGTGGGCATCTGAGGTCATGCCCTTCTCAGAGGGACTGCCTTCAGAATCACCCCAACCTGAAAAAACACACACACACACACACACACACTCATAAGTTCCATTCCTGTTGGGTCATGATACATTATGTTACAATCAGCTGTAGAATTCTGGATGAAAAATATTTAAAAAATAAACAAATAAAAATAAAAATGTCACACTTACCCCTATAATCAAATGTGACTACATGGTAGCCCAATGAACTGAGAACCTGATAAACATAGAATGTAGAATTGGGTTAGCATTCCAGAGCATGCCTTATGCCTTTCATGCTCTTTAAACTAGACTCGGATATTTTTCACTTCTGCCATTAAGCTTACAGAAAAGGCTGAAGAATCAACAACAGACAATAAGCCTGAATGCTCATCTGAAATATTTATACATTTTTACAATAAAATACCATGTTCATGGAACAATCCCCTGATGAAAGCTCACCCAAGGCAACAGCACCATGATGGTATTCTTAACATATGGAACCAACTTTTGTCCATATATGCTTCTCTGTCAGATGTTCAGTTGAGTTGAGTTAAATACAAAAACAAACGACAACAAACAAATGCAGATGCTTTCCACCAGTAGTGGGATCCAGCAGCTAGGTGTGTCCACACTCACCTTATAGAGCTGCACCCTGTGGTCTCCTCCCCTGGAAGAGCAGAGATATGGAACTCAGCACACATGACAGGACAGACGCTGTTCCACGCCTACACTGAAGCCTACACTGTGGGCAGAGGGGGCGGGTGGCCTGTCTCTTGGCAGCCTCGTAGTCATTGCCAATTCCAAAAACCAGAGTTGACTGAGTGAGTCCTGTGAGGGCTGAATGGGGGCCACAAAGGGATCACTGAAGCCAAACTTTAATTCAGTACAAAATGGGATCGCTGTCCAGGAAACGTACAAGCCATATTGTGAAGACCCATTTAGTAGGACACTTTATTCAGAGCACGTTCCCAGTGGATCATGTTTGGCGAGTGGGGGTGGTGGTGGATTATATTTTCATTTGAAATTTGGAGTCCAACTACCTTGCGTTTCACACAAGAGAGACTTCAAATCAATGTGCTTATTATAAATACGGTAATACACACTTTTTTGCTTCCGATACAGAAATCTTGAGGGGGGGGGGGGGGGGCACACACTAACGCCCAGTTTCTTACCTGGTACCAGCGTTTCCGTGGAGATAGAGCATGACTGGATGGAAGGACTGAAGCGTGCTCTCATACCACTCACGGTCCTTTCCCTGAGCCTCCTTCCACATGTGCGTGGGGACCGTGTGCCTGAGAGACAAACACACACACACACACAGAGGAAGATAAATCAGACACTGGAAGAGGACAGGCACAAGAGACACTGCCTCTCAATGAATACTACAGGATCAGAGGCTGCATTTGTAAGAGTTTGGATAGAGAACAGGGCTTTCTATCTATAATAGAATAGAATAATAGAATCATCTATCGATAATTTTATTGTGGTTTTTCCATTCTGCTCTGTATTTCCGTTTCTTCTAATGTGCTCAGTAGCAGCCTATTCCTGTATTGAACACATTGATGGGTGAAACTTCGATCATGGCAGTTTATTGTGCACACATCACAAGCTTGCACTTTGGATGTGCAGAGGACCCACGAGCCTGCTCTGTCCTTTTCACTAAAACTAAATGTCCCCCAGCCCTGTGGGCAAGATCCACAAGGTCCTCTGTGTCCTCTCCGCAATCACTCACACAGATAACAGCTGACACAAACACAAAGTCTCTTTCCTCACACAAACACACACACACACACACACACACACACACACACACCCTGGGCAATAAACTGTGCATCGGTGCCCTCAGACTTAAGGCACTTTTCACACCCTTATGGGTGATGGCTCAAGGGTGAACAAGGAAAAGAGGGGGGGGGGGGGTAAGAAAGAAAGAACAGAGGACAGAAAACAAGAACAAAAGCTTCTAATTCTGTCCCTGTGTCCTTCCCTTTGCTCACTCACTAGTGAGGATAAAGGGCAGAGGAGCCCTCGAGCATGGGCACTGGTGCCAACGTACCACACGCCGATGTTGATGCCCTCCTCCGGCTGCAGGTAGAAGTTGTGGGTGTGGTTGAGGCCCTGGTCATGCGGCCGCTTCAGGTCGATGAAGTAGGGCATCCGCACTGTGAGGAGAGGAGGAGGAAGAGGAGAAAAGAAAGGAGAGATGGAGAGAGGAAGAGGAGAGGGAAAGAGAGGAGAAAATGGAGAAGTGAGGAGAGAAGAGGAGAGAAAGAATGAGAGAGGAGATGGGGACAGAGGACAGAACAGGTTAGTTTACAGCTACACCATCATGGCTGGGGACACAGTAACAGAAACAAATGACCCTTGCTGTGAGGCGAGGGATGGGGGAGGGTGGAGTCTGTGGTGGTGATGGGGGTGGGAGGGGGACTGCAGAGTAGGAAGAGTGTGACTGATGTTTTACCAGATAAGGCACCCAGTTAAGACTTCCTGTGCAGACAGGCCTGTGAAGACTAGCGTCATTCACTTCATTTGATATCACTGGCTGCCTAAAGGCTAGCGCTGCCATCACTCGTTACATCCAGAGCAAGAAAACCTGCTTAAAAAAGCTCAATAGTCGCGGCTAGGAGCAGTTCCTATTTACAGCGCCCGAGGAGAATCGTCCCACTAACTGATCTAGTGGAGGGATAGATTTCATGTTATATAAATGCAGTCTGACATACTGAAGCAAAAAGAACAAAAAAAGATCTCCATGATAAAATGAATAAATGTTTTAATAATGATGCTTTCTGAGTGATCACCATGGCTTGGCTCTGTACATTAACTAATAAAACAGCAGACTATTGTGGCCGTTTGTGTGGAGCGTCATGGCAGATGAGCGGCTGACTCATGAATGTTTTAAGCGCAGCGCAGGGTGGCTTCTCCCCGGGCCCAGGCAAGCGAGGGGGCTGGGGAGGGTGCTTGGGTTGCAGGTGCCCACAGAGAATATCGGATGGAGCGGCCCGCTTATGCCGCGCCGGCAGATGGAATATCCGCTGCCGTGCTCCACTTCCGTATGGGGTTCCACATAAGGTCCGGTTTCAGGGTCAGTCGACATGTGTTGAATAAATGCTTTCACTCACTCTCACACACACACTTACATATGCACACGCACACACTCACGTACACACATGCACAGCTGAAAGTCACCCTCAGTAATGTACAATAGTCAATTTAAATCAATAGAATCCTATTTTGTGTAACAGACTGGATTCATGGACTGCATTCAGGACACCACTAAAGTAGTGGTTCTTAACTGGTCTGGCCAAAGATCCTTGATTACCGCTTGAACTCTCTCTGGTCTGGCTTTGGGACCCACAATTTCCCATGTTCATCAAATCACTACCCATATATAACTTTTTAGTGTTCAACTCAAGACAACAGATATGGTGAGCTACATGCTAAGACACGCAAAGTGCCTGTAGGCCCATTTGTTTGGAACATGCTGATGTTTGTGAAGTCTTCAACTCTAGATGTCACCTTTCAAAGTAGGCTACTCGGCATGTTTGTCTTTGACATGGGTGCTTGGTTTCCATGTGACATTTTAGTTTAGATGGTTTCATGCCCTCATGTGCCAGCAATTCACTGCACACCACACACTGGGGTTTCTGAGTGTCCCATTTTGTTTACTTGTGTTTACCCCTAAAATTATGTCTAACATGACCTGTCACATAAACACTGTCTATCTATGTCCATGGCAATGACGACATATGAATAAAGTCTATCAAAATAAAGGTCCAATATTAGATTTGATAAGCATTTTAAATGAGCGATTTCTTATTTTTTAACACAAGCTCTGTGACCCACCCAGAACGGTTCCGCAACCCACTTTTGGGTCCCGACCCACCAGTTAAGAAACACTGCACTGCTAAGGATCTGCACACATAGAAATCCTCATGGAGAACACTTGAGTGTGGGATCATATCTCCAGCTTGGTTTAAAAAGAAGGCTGTGAATCCTATCTGTGTGTTATGAGAAGACGGCCGAACTCACCAAAATTTAAAAAGACTAGTTTGGCTTGAATGGAGGGGCAGAGCTTGATGATGACCGGGATGGCCAGGTAGAAGCCCAGCAACCACATCAACATCCTCCTGAGTCTCCACAGAAGGCCCCTCCTGGAGAAAACACACACACACACACACACTCATAAGACAAACCATGTCATTGGCAGCAACACTCCTCATCATCAACAACATTTAAGGCAAACCATATTAGTCGCACCAGGTATTTCACAAAGCAACAACAACAACAAGCTCAATAAAAAAGCAATTGGGCTCCTGGCTGAATGAGCACACAAAAAAACACTGATGGATGACATTTTTATTCCTAACTTGTTTTATTAATGGCATCGCAAATTATATGGAAACAAGCAAACAAACAAATGTGAAAACATTCAGGAATGGCTTTATGGATTTGTTTTGGGAAATTCAAAGTCCACCCACCCAACCCAATATGGAATATATGGATATGCAAAAGGCAAACACATGTGAAATGTAGAAGGCTGCATGCCTGGCTGGCTGACTGACTCTCTCGCTCTCCTCCAACCCCCCAGGAGTTTCTGCATCATATGATTCCACACCCGCGCTTCTAATTTGATGATAAGAGCTCCTGACTAATGCAGGGCCTTTAGTGCACAGGAGCTGAGCAGTCGACTCATCATTCTACGGCATGACCCTCACCCCAGCACATACAGTAGTGCACGCCGCCCACATACATTACAAATACCTCCTGCACAGACAGAACCCAAAAGGAAGCCCATTACAGACAGCTAAAGCAACACCCAGCATTCAGACCTTATTTGAAATTCATGCCCGTTGTACTACTAGGGCTTCTGAAGATACCTCATCCACACAAGACTCTAAACCCAAAGAGCCAGACTCATGTCCAGCTGGCTGAATTTGACACAGATACATGATCATCTGTCTGGGCCATTACAATGTCATGTTCTGGAGAAGCTCAGATACTCAAAACAACATGTACGTATGCGTGTGTGTGCATGTCTGTGTGTAATTTGAGTGGGGAGTGTTTTGTTCCCAATCAGTTGAGGGCTGCCTGGCATCCTTTGGTTTCCCACTCTCTTTGGGCTAGGGGCTGGGGGTCTGACCTGCTTTTACGCCCTCAGCCACACCTGACCGTCAGCCCGCGCTATCGGCAAGCCTCCCCAGGCACAGTGACAGGAGCATTACATCACCACATTTCTATTTGTGTTGCATAAGCCTCCCAGCAGCGTGTGGCGCATAAGCCCGGCATTATGAGTACAAGTGTGTGCCTATCTGTGTGTGTGTGTGTGTATCTACAGCCAGCCTAGCGAGCAGCCTAACTAGCAGGGGCAGCCTTGGGGACACAGCGCTGCAGGACAGGGGTGGTAATGACGGCGTGGTTGCAGTGACTCAGACACAGTGAACACAGGTTTTTTCTGGGTGGGAGTTATTTTGTGTTGGGGGGGGGGGGGGGGGGGGGGGCTTACCCCTGTGGGAGGCAGCAGAAGGTGATGAGGCCTGGGCCCACGCATACTGCCAAGGCCCTGTGATTCAAGAACACAAACAGCGGTGACTGCAATGAAGGTTTGTTTAAAAGTGTACTCTGTGATTCTCAACTGATAGACATTTGCTCCTCGTGGTCCTCTAGTGGTCCATTCCGTGTTTGTGATTGTTTTTTAGCATACAACCAGTCCTGGGTCTGCAGATGTGTAATAAACACAATGGCTTGCAAGAGGTCATATACCATTTCAACCGCACAACATGCTGCTTCTTTTTGCCAGAATCAAAGAGAACCAGTAATTCTTTATGTCACTCCTTATGACAATACATTGTCTCACCATACCCCCAGAAGGTGTGTGTGTGTGTGTGTGTGGTGGTGGTGGGTGAGGGGAAGTAAGTTGGTCCTTGATTCAGCAGTCGATGACCTCTTTTGCCCTCCGGTGACCTTTGGGTCCGGTGCAGAGCTGTGGGCACTGACATGTCATGATGAGGTGGCTGAAGCGTCAGTCAGCCAGGGAGGTAGCACATTGCCATGGCAACCCTCAGGCCACACACTCACATGGACTGCTTATTTCAAACTAAAGGTAGGGCATAACCTTTAGAGCACTGGCCTCTATACACACATACATAATGATGCATGTGTGAGTGTGTAAGCATGTCATGTGACTTGAGCATGAATAAGCCATATAGGGGTTTGTGCCAACAAGATATCTGGAACTGCATGGTTATTTCTCTGTGAGAAATAATCTATTGGAATAACTAAAGTCTTAGTTTATGTCCAGTTCCTTCCTGTGGTTCTGTAATAAAAAAGTCAGCACAGCAGTACCTTTGAACTTATAATTATTCCCTATGTAAAAAACACAGAATGTACTTTGTGCTGGACCCAACAGGAGCAGCAGTGGCCTTTCATTACCCAGATCGCATGGTAGCCTTGATATCAGTCAGTAACTGTTGCTCTTGTTTTCCAAGTCTTCCTAAGAGAAACGTGATTCTAACTAACAAGCATAAACAAAAATATTTGACTCTCTCCCTCTCTGACACACACACACTCTCTCTCCACCCCAACTCACTCACTTTATCTCTCTTCCTGTCTCCTGCTCTCTCATACTCAGCTATCTGTACTTCGATGTGTCTTATGCAGTGAAGTCTGTGTGAGATGCCAACGCCCTCTGAGAGATTGCACCGAGAGCTCTTCCTTGGCACCATGAATTATGCAGCTCATTTGAAAAGAGACTTTTAGACTCGGCATACAGTGCCATTGAGGAGCCGGGGAGAGACTGATAAAGAGAGAGAGACATGGAGAGAGACAGAGAGAGAGAGGGTGCGCTCAGAGACACAGGGAGACAAAAAAACAGGGGCAGGTAGAGTGAGATGGAACGCAAAAAGTTAGTGAGGGAATGAGAGAAAGAGAGACAGGCTGTGTGTGTGTGTGAATCTGTGAGTGTGTCTGTGTCAGTGAGCGAGTGAGTGATGCTAATGTGCAATTGTTTGCCCTCTTCTTCACATCTTAAAAGGATGCCAATAAGACTTTCTCAGGCTTACCAAGGCATAGGCCTACTCAAACCTTCACCTGGTCTGTAACATCACCAGGCTACGCCCCTGATAGACACAGAAGAGAATCAAAGCACTCCACCTACCCTTCACACACAAACCTCTAACTGTGTCCTCATGATGTGAAATGGAAAAGGGACTGAGATCATTGTGTGACACAGAGAAAAAGGATGGTTGTGGCGAGGCCTCCTGCATCATGACTGTGTGTAGGCAGTAGGCAGCATGTCAGCCTCTCTGGGTCCACCCAGCTGAGCTTTGAACCAAGCCACAGGGGAGGACCGCTTCCTGGAGGCCTGCCTATGCTGGGAGGCGTTTCTGCTGCCCTGATGGATTAAACTCACGGGGTTTCTTATTCTAAATGCATGTGTGTGTGTGTGTGGGGGTGGGTGGGTGGAAGCATAACAGTGACCTGCTGCTTCAGCTGTGGTGCATGCTGTAAGTTGTGAATAACCTGATGTCTATTAATCAATTCCGTGTCTTTGCATGGACCAAGGGAGCAAATGTTAGTGTTTGTTCCAGTGTGTGTGTGTGTGTGTGTGTGTGTGTGTGTGTTTCCCTGGTGAGTGTGATCACTCCTCCACATGGAGTGGAAAGAGGAAAGATGGAAACACCTGCTATTCAAAACATGGCTTCACAAAGCCCTGACCAAAGTCTGGCTTGACTGGACAGTCACTGTCCTCCTACCTCCCAACCCACCCTCACAACCCCACCCCCAAAACCAGGCCAACAGATGGTAGCCAGAACTGTGGAGCATGTGAGGTGGAGCCTCCACCTCCGCCAAACACACCACACTCAAATATACACCGCTCATGTTTGCTGCAGCAGAACTAACCTCTCACATCCACCTTCAGCACAAATCAATATGTCAGCAGCACAGAGTCTTATCAGCTATTGTTCAATAGCCTCCTACAATGAAGGGTCGCCCATGTCCTCATCTGATCTGTAAAATGACCAGGTGCTGACTGCCATGCAGAGCGTGGGAGGGAGAGACTAATACAGGAGGGAAGAAAAAGAGAGAGAGAGAGAGAGAGAGAGAGAGAGAGAGAGAGAGAGAGAGAGAGAGAGAGAGAACGAGAGTGAGGTGTGATGTGTCTGTGATCCGCTGTGCAGAGTAGACTGAAATACCTGCACGTTTAACACCCTTCCAGCTAATGTATTTAGTGGAGCATCCAGGTCACACAAATCTTCTGCCATCTGGGCCTCATTATGCTCGCGGACATGAAAGGGTGGGGGTGCAGAGGAGACAAAGCTCCACACCGTCCCGCCGGATGAGACTTATCAGCGGCTTGGTGCAAGACCACTTAAGGCATCCTTGCATGTCCAAAAAGTCCTCCATGGAGCGGAAAAACAAATACTAAACTTTGTAGAATTGTGTAGGACTTTCTAGTCTACACATTTATCTTGGCATAATTCATTGATATTGACAAACACAAAAAGATATCCTCTTTAACTGATGGTGATGAAGTACTTGTTATTGGTTACTGTTAGACTAAAGTCCTGACTCCCCCCCACCCCCCCCACACACACACACACTCCCGGTCACCCTCGCCCTGGCCAAGGTCAGTGCGGCTGGGAGGACCTTGAGACACCCGTGGCTGGCAGAATGGGTGCAATCAGAGCCGGTGCGCTAATGCACCCTGACAACGGAGGAGGAGGAGGAGGAGGAAGAGGAGAGGGCATTTCAGAGCAGGACTGCCACGGCGGCACCATCTGCCTCCATCATAGCTGGGCCTGAGGATGAGCGGGAGTGGGTAAATGGGGTCTGGAGGGAGCTGGGTTGAAATGCGGTTCGGGGGTCAGATGTTTTATTGGGGGGGTTAGGGTTGGCACTGCAACTAAAGCCCGACCGATATGGGATTTTTTTGAAGACAGATACTGATGACAATATTTGAGGATTTCAAAAACCAATAAACGATAAATAAGCCAATATTCATTTTTAACAAACATAATGTAAAAATGTACTGTAATATTTAACATATTGAAAAAAGAAATGAAATCCAAATGAAAGGCTCTTACAATAAATTATGAAATAATTATTATGAATGTGGGACATTCTACTAGAAATGTACATTTCCTGTTTTGGGATTGTTTCAGTGAATGAAACTTGTATAATACAAAAATGTCGTAAAGTGACTAGATGATCGATTTCTAGGAGTTGTTCTGTAAAAGGATATGTAATTCATTAGGCTCTCTGATCGTTCACATCAATATATTAAAAACATGAAATTAAACATAAATTCAAGAAATAAATGGAAATGTACAACTGTCTGCAAGTTTTTGTCATGCCCCGTCATGGTTACATAAAACATTACATAAAAAATGTGCTTTCCAAATGTGCTTTTAAAAGACTGTGACATCATTTAGCCAAGGTAATACTGAAATTGGTCAAGTGTAAGTTCTCTCATTAAATTATTTGCTTTTAAACTGTTATTTTTTTGCATGCTGTTTTTGAAGTGAACAATCTAAAAGCTCAGGCCCCATTACACTAAAATATTAAAGGAAATAATGGAATTGTTGTATATCTAAAAAAGGTCACTAAACTAAACTCTAGCCTGGCTAGCGCCACCACTTCTCAATGAGACGTGGTCTGGGAACCAAACGTTAATTTTCTCGTATTTGAAAAAAATGCCCAGATCCGTTTATTGGGTGCCACGGATGTCTATCAAATGCGTCTGTGCATAGCTCATCATCGTCTTGCTTTCCCCCTTGTTCTGTGATTGGTCCCCTATCTCAGGCGAAAATTTGCTCCATGGTCTCCAGGCTGCCTTAGCAGCATGAATCAAATCGCGCGCAAGTCAGCATGGGAACACCCAGGCTAACTGAACTCCATGCTTACTTGCTAACAGTTTTGATTCTAGCATGTTCTCAGGCAGAGAAATGGCCATTAAATTGACTGACTGTGCGGTCCCGTCACGTCAGGCCCTGTATACGTCACGTCAGCCCTACATAACTGCCATAGATGGCGCGTAACGGGGCCTGACAAATATCTTTGACAAATATCTTTTCAAGATATTTGCTTTATGATGCCATTTTTTGTGTTTTTTACACACCATTAGCAGCATTAAAGTGGACAGTTTTAAAAATGTAAGGAGTAGAAAGTACAGATATTTCAGTATCCACAGTAAAGTACAGATTAGGCCACACATACTGGATTTTTACCAGGATTGTTCTTTTTTTTGAGTGACTGTCCCGGATAATTAATAATAAAAAATGAAACGGCTTTTCGGTTTTGTTCCTGGTTGAGTTTATCGTACATCAACTCCTGTGTAGCTTACATACACAGACATGAAAGGCATGCTTTTTGTTGATTGACAGCAGAAAAATGGTTTATCTTATGACCTAGCAACTGATGCACAACCACAGCTATGACCCCAGACCCCATTTTGTAGTTACACGCGCCTGTCTAGTAGCCTAGTTGCTCTATAATGTAGAAAGGGACAGCAGCAGGGAAAGGAGTCCAAAGCGAGTGTGTGTGTCTGCGTCAAGGAGTGCATCAAAGCAAATCTAGGTAAGAGACAATAGGAAATGTTTCAACATGGTATATAGGCTACTACACAGTACTGCCGCTCCCAACACCCGCATCATGCACAAGGGCACCAAGGGAACAGAGGGGACATGTAGCCAATAAAAAGCTTTACTTGAACTGCTGTTCTCTCTTCGAGGATGTTTACGATGTCAAAATGCACCAACTCTGTGTTACATGGAAGGAAGATACTCTAATTAATTGGGAACGCATATTGTGTGCGCATCTGAGAGAGAGGCTGGCAAGCTTCAGGTGGCTCGTCATTATTATCTCCTTATTAATAGATCTGATCATATCTGATTGTAATAACTTAGTATTATGCATAGTATTGTTAATATTGTGACAAACAAACAAGTCTAGAGTTTATGGATTAGCCTTATATCTTACAAGAGCTGTTGAAAGGGCTTTATGAGAATCGTTTAGACTGAGTGACCTTAAAGTGACAATGCACCATATAAGTTAACAATGCGAATGTAGCGAATGCATTGTTGTTGTTTTTTCTACTCATAAGCCTCATTTGCTGTGGAGTCCTTGCATCATCGCTACTTACAAGCATTGTCTACTGGAATACTGGAAAATAAGATGGAGGATCAGTATTTCACATTCCATTACTTAATTTAAAATAGTTATCAGATGATATAAATGGCCATACGGATAGATCGGCAAATAGCACCGGTAATATCAGCACACTGATTTTAATTGTCAAAAATTGTCTCTGAGAAAGCCTGTTTCTGCATCGTTAACGAACACTGTTTGGAAAACAAAGTATCCTTATCCAACTAAGACAGTTAACAGTAACAAGGTGGGGTCACTATAATAATCCCCATTTTGTCAAAGGGGTAAAGATTGTTAAGCAAACATTTCACACATGACAGAGATAAATGAGCCAAAGGAAGACATCAAATTCCTCCCTAAGGTAAGATGGATCTCTGGAAGGTGTTAGATTTCAGTCTTACTTGCTCACTTACTGGGTCATTCCACGTCAATTCAACCAGGTCCCACGCACTTAGGTCTCAAGAAATTCTGAAAAAATTACCAGGTGTACCTATGTTACCCAAAAGACACACTGTAAAATTACTCTTATGTATGATCAATACTTTCCAAGATACAGCCAGTTTTACAGGGGGAGGGGGGTGTCGATTTTGTTCGGCCTCTTTTATTTGTCAAAGTTCACAATCCCACAGCGCAAGAAGTAAACCATGTAGGAGGCTCAAATTTTGCATGCTGGTACATAAATAGGAATAGTATGTAGCAAAATTGTCACGTTTGGTCTGGATGATCCTGCATGGTCATAGCTGTCCCTCAAAGTTGATCACAATTTTATTGGAGGTTTTGGCTGGGCTCTGTTTAGGCCTTCAGAAGACATTTTTGTACTCAACATAGGCTCTTGATTTATTTTCCTTACTGAGATAAGTAGAAACACTCTCACAAAAAGCAATGAACAGAAAATAAATCCCTTAAGGGTCTGAACAGCAGACCTCACAAGTCTGAAAAATCATTTTGGTTATCATTTTCAGAGCACCCAAACACCTTGTGGGAATATACAAATACTTTTTAAATATGTTTTTCTTTATTCTCCATGATCCCTTCTTTTTAAAAACACCAATTTGACTTGTCTTATGCAAATCTTTCTTTTTTATTTTCCACCCTGAACATGGGCAAAATGCCCCATTGAGATCAATATGTTTTATATAGAGTTACCACAGTGCCACCTGTGGTTGTATAGAGTAACCTGTGGTAGCTCTATAGAAAACATATTGATCTCAATGGTGCATTTTGACCAAACGTGACGATTTTGCTACATACTATTCCTATTTATGCACCAGCATGCAAAATTTGAGCCTCCTACATGGTTTAGTTCTGGTACTGTGGGATTGTGAACTTTGACAAAAAAAAGAGGCCGAACAAAATCGACACCCCCCTCCCCCTGTAAAACTATCTGTATCTTGGAAAGTATTGATCTTACATAAGAGTAATTTTACAGTGTGTCTCCTGGGTAACATAGGTACACCTGGTAATTTTTTCAGAATTTTTTGAGACCTAAGTGCGTGGGCCCTGGTTGAATTGACATGGAATGACCCTACTTATTTCTGCAACAATCAAAGAGATATGTTTGTCTTTTGTAATATGTATCTTACAGTAGCTCAGTACTTCTGCGAGTAATCTCAGATATCTGGAAAGAGCTTTGTTTCTAAAATTGTACAACCGCAACTGGCACTGCACCTCCCCCATGTATGCGTATAGGTGCGCACGCACACACACGCACACACACGCACGCACGCACGCACACACACGCACACACACACACATGCATGCATGCACACACGCACGCACGCACAACAGACACTCCACCAAGGAGCGATGCTGGTGAGCAAAAAGGATACAAAAAAAACTGCAGTTCATGACACAGCCAATCTACAGGCACAAGCTCAACACACACAGACACAGATTCAAAGAGGGAGAGGGAGAGAGAAAGAAAACAAAACATGGCTTATCAAAACACACTAATGTCAGATTTGCTTAGTGAACAAACAGCTTATTCAAAATATACACTTAAGTCTCTGGCCAACAATGTGTCTCCCTGCTGTGTGTATTGTGCTGGATGTAGCACAATACACGGCTTTATCAGCTGCCTTGGCTCAGCTCAGTCTCCGCAGCAACGTGCTGTTGCACCCACTCCTTCAGAGCGAGCCACTGCTTGGTTATGGTTCTTAGAGAAGACTGTCCTAAGAACTTTTATCAGCTGCTGATCCTTGGGTATAGTTCTAGATAAGACAAATAACCAATTTTGAGAACTCTCAGGTGATCTGTGGGTAGAATTTTGGATAAAATAAAGCATTGCTGCTAAATAATTCTAAGTTGATCTGTGAGTGTCCAGTACATTGGCGGTTCAGGCACTGATTTAACACAGGCTTCTAGCCTGAAGGGCATCATGAGTAAGGGCTTCATTCTGATCCATGAAAAATGACAAGACGGAAACGACAAGAAAAATTGCCGTCTCGTGTCACGACAAGGATGGATGGAGGAAAGCCAATGGGAGATGCTTCCGGAAGAAAAAGGAGCCGTCTCTTGCCCTCACACAGGCTCGCTTCAGTGGGACCTGTCAGGTGTACTAAGATAAACAACCTGCAGCAACCTCCAAACTCTCCACAGAAGTTACAGGTCAGGGAGAGAGAGCATAAGAGAGAGAGAGACAGAGGGAGTGTGTGTGTGTGTGTGTGTGTGTGAGAGAGAGAGTCCACACAGTAAGACAGTGGCTGAGCACTTGGCTGGAAGGCCTCTTTGCTGCAGAACAAATCAATCAGCTTTAATAGAGCGATTAAGCATTAGGGCTCTTACTGCCAAACTGTGGCTGAATTTGTTAGTTAATGCATGCACAACGGCGCAGGACTGCAAGTCTTCCTATTTCTATCAACAAGTCCCTTTTGATTATGTAACATAGACTCCTGGTTTAAAATAGATGCCCTCTGAGTTTTGTACAAAATGCACAGCCTTCCTGTTTTGTGCTGTATATTTCAAAGCTGTACCGTGGATCACTCTATCAGCAATTGTAAATCTGCAAAGCTGTAAATCATGTTGTCTCAGGGAATCATTATTCAAATTTCCTTCCTTACTATACTTATACTTAAATCAATGACCACAACCACCCGACTGAAAAAGAGGTATCTATGTGACCTAAATATAGGCTAGACAGTGAGTGCAGTGCTGAAAACCATGGAAAAAAATATATAAAAGGTATTTCCCCATCTCTGTTGCTTAGCCGCCATAATGCACAATGACAGTGAAGTCAAAGCCACCACATGCAGAGCACAGCCCAAGGGGAGAGGAGAACAGAGTCAGGTGGCAGGGATGCAACTCTGGCAGGCGAGTTCTTCGAGACCCACTGTGGAGCTGGGGAGGAGGTAGGGGATACAGTGCCACGCACTTTTAAATCCTATTCAGATGTATGCTGAACCAAGAATGGTTTGAATGGTTTGAGGAAGACAGACAATAAGAGGGTAACTGGAGTAAATGAGCAATCTCTCTCTCTTGCTTTCTCTCTTTTACACAAACATAGACATACACAGTTTTTTTCCTTTTGTTGAGTCCTCAGCATTCTTCGGTCTCTCTTCCTTCTTATTTCCCCCCACATTCTACCTCTCTCTTCCCCTATTTTTTCATCTCCTTCCTTCTCCATGCAAAAAGAAGAGGGTCAGCTAAAACCCAGTGGCAGATAGCTTTGTACACTATAGCCTACAAAAAAAGAAAAAAATATTGCACAAGGCTTCTTTACAGTCCCACCAATGGAACATGGCAACTAACAAAGTAACTTAAAACAGCACTGTTTCTTTCTGCTGCCTTTTAGTGGTTCCAGAATATATTCTAGAGTTCATTGAACTTGAGTGAAAAAGAAACAGGTTACTAGTTCCAACAGAGTTCAAAGCATGACTCAGAGAACCAATCTTTCTGGGTCTTTATGAGGGATGTGGCAATCCTGTGGAGACATGCAACTGTCCACTATCAGTGAGTGAAACTCAATGAGATCGTCCAGTCCCTGGTACAAAGAGGATGGGTATATATAGTTACTGTCCAAATGAGCAGAGCACAAAGGTGTGCGATTTCACATCTAGTGTCGAATCACAGGAGGCTCTGTGTCTTCTGCCGGCTGGTGTGTGTGTGTGTGGGGGGGGGGGGGGTGTCAGGACTTTAGTCTAACAGTAACCAATAACAAGTACATCACCATCAGTTAAAGAGGATATCTTTTTGTGTTTGTCAATATCAATGAATTGTGTGTGTGTGTGTGTGTGTGGGGGGGGGGGGGGGGGGGGGGGGGGGGCACAGAAAAGAGTGACTTCCTCCACAGCAACAGTTCAATAAAACTAAATCTAAGACTATCTCTGCTCTGGAAGCCTTTCTGCTGCTTCTTTGCTTTGCCCAACATGTGTATGCTGGTCATATCTACAGAGCGGCTGCTACGCTTCCAAACACCCCTGAGCAAGCCAGCATATTTGAATAAAGCCTAAGGGTACTGTACATGCCAGCAGGAAACTGTTTTTCATCTGCTAGTAATTTTTTGTTACATGAGATGAATGACTAGCGTGGAATGACTTGGAAGATGGGTACTATTGCAAATCAGGCCATAAGCTTCAACCTTACGTGATAAAACAGAGGATGCAGGTCATGGGTATGGAGAAGCTTTTTTGCTGACTTGGCGTCCTATTCACCTAATACCCTGTCTGACGCACTGAGCAAGCGGAGGGGCTGCTTCCTCTGAGCTAAACCCAGACTGTCCTCACAAACAGAACAGCTTTGCGCCACACAAGTGCTCTTCACGAGATCTGTGCAGTGTTAGAGTAAGAGAGAGCTGTTTAATGTCACAATATCAGGGTTCCCACTCTAAGTCAAATGTAAAATTCCATGAGATTTCCCTGACTTTCCCTGACAAAAAAAATGAATTCCCATGACTTACTATATAATGAATAGTACACTGGTCCTTTTGGGGCGATATTTCAAACCTTACATAGGTATCAGTGTTGCGCGGTCTGCCTGAAATTAAGCGGTCGCCCGCAGTTATGAGTCATAAACAAAATATTTTAATGATATTCGGGTCATTTGCGGGCGGGTCAGTTAAAATTAATTAAATATATATTTTCTACAAATAGGCCTACTTAAAATATCACAAGAAGGCTAGCATCAATACACTAAAGCATCAATACAGTAAAGTCAACAGTAAAGAAGCTGAAGACGCGAGTTAAAATAATAAAGACACCCCTTCAGGAAAAGCAATATAGGCTATGAGAAATATTGGGGAAAGTTCTTAAAGAAGATGACAGTAGTACAAGTTATGGTCTATGTAGGCCTACTTCTTGAGAAGCCATTTAAAAGTATGACAGCCAAAACGGGCAGCCTGCAGGAATAAATGTTATGGCACAGACTACACTGCCATATCTACCGGTATGTATAGGTTCGCGCATGCATAAAAGTTACCTTAGTTCGTTGTGTTTGTGCCTTTGATGTGCTTTAGTAAAGCTTTGTGCTTCATTCAGCATTATAAACCAGTTCTTACGCTAACGTTTTGACCAGCAATGTATCTCTCTTGCCTACCTTGCCTCACCATTTCTGTTTTCGAAAGAAAAATGTATGTCCATGGCCTTCAAATCTTATCCTAGTGTTCTAATCCTTAGTGGTTGCGTGCATGCTTGCGCTCTTATTCTCATTCTCTCTCCTGCGCAAACATTATGTCCTGCATGCCTACTGCGTGTAGTTCTACTGCATAAAGTTTCGCAAATAAATTAGTTTGTTTTACAGAAATGGCCTACTGTCACACTGCATGCAGGCTATAACCAAAAGCACACATTTTGTAAATAAGCGGGTCGGATCGCGGGTCGGGTATAATTTTGTCCTAATTAATATTCACGGTCCGAGTTGCGGTTGGGTTGATTAAAATATCGGGCGACCGCGGGCCGCTTGTGACCAAACACTGATAGGTATTGGTTTATCAACAACACAAATTAACAGCATACTTCCTGACATAAATGTAACACTAATGTGTTAAATATTTTAAACATGAGCTTCAATTGTCTAATGACTAAAGGAAGTAAAAGTCAAATCAATATCAATGAATTCAACACTAGACACTCAGGACTGTATTAATACCAGAAGTTCAACTTAAGACTGGGGATAATTGTGATTCCCAGCTCTGAGAACACAGGCCTTTTGAAATGACATGAGCAACACAGGGCATGTGAAGCCCCTTTATGTACCACTATGTGCTCCTTATTTCATGACATTAGTGTGTAAATTAGACTCTCTCACAGGACTCACAATTCAGGATCAGGGGTAGTGGTTACACAAACCAGAATCAAAATCAATCAAAGACCACTGCCCATGTAGACACATGAGGAGAAGAGGAGTGGACATTAATCCCACTTAAGTGACACCCATCACTAGCCTATTAATGTAAGTTATTATAAATATCTACAAAACAACTGTGTCATCAAGGATTTTTTAAGTCTCAGATGGAGTAAGTGCCCACTGTTGACCTTTAAGCTTGTAGCATGCAAGCAGCATCAGTGTGCTGTACTCTATGTAAGCACTGGTTAAAGCTTCTTTGGTAGAACAGCCTTCTATTTTTATTGACACCATCTCAACTACCTTTACTGTGGAGTGCAAGTCACCAGACACACCCAGCGTTGTTGCTCCAGACACGAGTGAAATTAGATAGGCTACTTTTTGATTAAAAAAGATGAGGTCGTTTCGAACTTAAGGACTTGGTTCCCCATGAATCGCTCTCTAACTACATCTTAACACCGGGAAAGTGTCAGTAACCTATATGTATGCAACGCATGAGACACAAAACTACATTCTACATTGAAATAACAAGTCTGATTGATCAATACGTTTATTTATGTCTACCCCAAGTGAGACTCCTTTGAGAGCTACTGTGGAGCTTGGAGAGCTACACAACTCGTCTGGCACTGTAGTTAATAAGATTAACGAAATATTTAGCCAGCAAGAGCAGGCACCGAGCAGTTTGTTAGTTACAACGCGTCGATATCTCACCTTCTGAATGCTCTCCCCATCGTCTTGTCCGGGTCTGCCGAATTGTACTGGGCTCCAGAGTCTGTGTTCCCCTCTCCTGTCTTGTTACAGTATTTCAGACTGCTGTCCGGCAATGTTTTGGTAACAGAGCTGTCATTATCTTGAGTGGGCGAGTTATTCCGCTTTCGCATCACTGAAATCTGAAGGACCAATTAAAAAATATAAAGCAAATATAACCGCAGCAACAAAGAACGCTTCAACCTTGCTTAATGTCGTTCGCTGAACGATGCCGGTTTGTTCACTAAAGACGGAGGGAGCTGCTGTTGTTGAAAAACGCTTCGAAGTGCAGGAGGCAGTGTACGCCACCAATCCCTCTACCGTTGTATCCACTCCCAGCGCAACCGACATTCAGCACTTTTCCTACATTGTTTGCAGAAGTCCTATATCTGCAGAGACCAGCTGATCAATTCAACCTTTCCCCTAAGTTGCAACTGCAGCCAATCAGAGAAGACCTGTCAGCCATGTTTGCGACAGTCGTAAAGTTAGCTTAACATGTAGCTGTAATCATATGCTCGTAACGTTAAGTCAGTTTAAATACTACATCTTCAATTTCCCTACATGCTACTTGTCAAAACTACTTGAAATACTGTTGAAGAAAAACTTAGGGTTATCAAGACATTCAATACGTGTCTATTGCTTACATCACAAAACGAAGGGGTTAGCTTGCTAGTTAGCCTAGACGGGAGGATCATAGAATTTCGAGTAACTTTAGCACATTTTAAAGTTGGTGGCTCTGGCTCTTTAGTAAGGCAGTTGTTTTCAAGTAAGAGCAGATGGTTTTAGATCTAGAGCTTCAAATCGCCCATACAAACGAGAAAACTTCCACCAATGTGCATTCGCATAAAGCACTTACATGTTTAGCCACCAGAGGCAGACGCTAGTTGATTCGGCTTTAATGTTAACTAACTACTAACGTTCAATGTGTAGATCAGCCAGAATGTTACAAAACACAAAACGTAATTATGGTAAGAAATCAACTACATTTGTTTAAAGTATACTGACAATATAAATTAGTTTACTTTAGAGAAAAGTTAGAAGTAAAAGTGATTTTGAACAACCTGCTCATCTTGAAACTTCAAAGACTCCCCATACCAGTTCACGAATGTCCCTTACAGTGTCCCCTAGTTTGGACATGGTCACGTGATCATCACAAACCTCATTGCCGCGAAATTACTCGTTTGCGTGTTCACTTGCTAAGGCTATTGATCAATCGTTATTGCTTATTTAACTGTTACATTAGTAAAATGTTTTGTGAAAAGGCAGTTGAACTTATTCGAGAACTTCATCGGATGGGTGATGGACAATTACCAGCTTTTAATGTAAGTCTGAGTGCTACGTTTGTTATCCTTCCATGAAAGTGGTCTGCTAACTATTAGCATCAAGCATCATAGTTATTTCTGTAACATTAAGTTAACGTTACTTACATTAAAATCCCTGAATGCTTTGGAATGTTCAAATAATAAGTTCATTTGCCAACATTAAAATGTCAATTGCAATAGGAGGATGGCATCCGACAGGTCCTCGAAGAAATGAAGGCGTTATATGAACAAAACCAAAGTGATGTGTAAGTGATTGACATGATGTTAACAATAGTCGAGTACAACAACCTGTGTTGGCTAATGAGATTTCACTTTTTCCCCTGTCATTTTAGAAATGAGGCGAAAGCTGAGGGCAAAAGTGAACTGATTCCTACCATCAAATTCCGTCACTGTTGCCTGTTGAGGAATCAACGCTGTGTCGCTGCATATCTGTAAGCGTTGTGCTTAATAATTTGTTGACCCTTGCCTTTGACATGTTAGTTTATTCTATATCGGCTTTGAGCCAATAAATCTCTATTCTACAGGTACGATCGCTTACTTAGGATACGAGCCCTTAGGTGGGAATATGGAAGTGTCCTTCCTACAAATATTCGTTTTCACATGTGCGCAGAAGAGGTAAATTCGTTTTGTTTTGGGTATCTATCTGCCATTAATAACATTAGCTTGCCAGTGATATCCGCATGCATGTTTGAGCTTTAGGGGATCATTATTATTTTTCTGTCCAGATAAAGCTCTCTTGGAAGTTTATGCTTTTGTCTTCAAATGTTAAACAGCTGGAATGGTTCAACCAGTACAAAAAGTCCCTTGCCACCTATATGAGATCAATTGGTGAAGGTGGGCTGGACATAACACAGGACATGAAACCTCCCAAGAGCCTTTATATAGAGGTGAGAAAGATGCAAAGGGCATAGTAAACACTCAGTGGCATTGTGAGGAATGAAGTTGTGTAGAATAAGTGTACGTTCTGTTATGCCTGCGTACTATATTGCAGTTCTTGTTTTTCTCAAGTTTACTTACTAATTCACTTGGCTGACGCAATTGACTAATATGTCAATTATTACAAGGGCTGGTCTCCCCAGAAGTTAAGTGCCTTGTTGAAGGGCACAACATTGGCAGCTGGGAATTGAACCTACACCTCTCGGACTACTGCATGCCAGCCCAGCTCTTTAGATATTAGGCTACCACTGTTCTTATTGATCGAGTGATCTAAAGTCATAGCGGCAGACTGCAGCCTTTCCTACTTCATTCAAATCTCTTGCTCTTGTCTGACTTAATGATAAATAATAGGAAATTTGTTACCGAATTAGACTTCCTGAGATATTTTTGTTTGTGTGTAGGTTCGCTGTCTGAAAGACCATGGTGAGTTTGAAATAGATGATGGCACAGTTATCCTGCTGAAGAAAAATAGCCAGGTATGCTCCAGCAACACTTTCCATTCAAATTTGTTTACAAATATTGAATTGATTAATATTTAGGTAAATGTTTCAAGAAAGTGCCATTGTGTATAACCTCGTTTTAACTTGCTCATGCATAATCTTGTTTACAGCATTTTCTCCCACGTTGGAAATGTGAGCAGCTGATTCGGCAAGGTGTCCTGGAGCATGTCATCTCTTGAGGTCACAATAGAAGAGTGTATAAGATATACAGAATTACATGAAAATATGTTAATGTGGGGAAAAAGGTTCTGAAAGCATGTGTTCAAGGGAAGAGGTTTTACTTGGTAAACATTTGTACATTAATTTATACAGTGATGTAGGGCAATAATACATTTACATCCTACTTAATAACAATTACTCTTCATAGAATAATATCACTGTCTGGGGAAAAATAGGATAATGTTAACCACCATCTTAAATGTTCTTTCCACAATCTTTTGTGATTCTACAAGCTTGAATTGTACAGTAGTGCATAAAGATTTCAAAATGTGCAAGTGTCAAAATGTAGCACCCGTGTATCAAAACTATACATTATGAAATACTGTACTTTTGGTTGCTATTACAAGTTTATTAAGAACACTTTCATAAATATCATTCATTGTTATGACCGGGCATATGATTGTGCTAAACTTGGATCCATGTTAACAGAAGAACCAGTGGGAAGAAAAAGAAGCACCCTGATTTCCCTGTGATGTTAAGATTGGGACCGAAACCCAAGCAGCACATGGATGTAGCATTCCTACATCCACTCAAACATATACAAAGACAGGGATCGACCTGTGAAACTGGAGGCTTTCAGGGGACAGGTTGTCACTGTAGAGGTGGTCCAGGACTACACTTTATCCATGTCTTTACAACAACTTAGCCATAGGATTATACTATGGGTTTTAAGAAAGCAGTAATATTGTAGCATGGTCCGCTACCGGTCATTTGTCTCAACCCACTTCATCAGACACTATAAAAAGCACAATAATTGAACCTATGATTTAAAACCTGCAACTGGTCTTACAGCCTCACAAGAGGTGAAAAAAATAGAGAGCAAAAATTGTACTCAGTACCCTAGATGAAAATACCAAGTTACCTGCTTGGTTTGTGCTCAAACAATATACATGAGGATCAATTATTGCTTTGAGGTGACTAAGGACAATGCAGCACCTGCCCCACTAAGCTGTAACTGCATCCTACTTGGTTGTGGTGAAAGAGGATAGAGGTATGTCACAATAGTATATATGGCTCTTGTGTAAGCTTGTAGGGAAAGACGTGCTCTAGGCAGACAGGGATGCAGGAGCAATTTTACGAAGGAGTTTGTTAAGAGCAGCCACTTTCTCCTCGAGTAAGAAGCTCTTCTTCTCAGCACTCTTCTGACGTTGTTCTGTGATCTGCAGTGCCTTCATGAGCTGGGAATTCTCCACGTACAAGTCCTTCAACAGGAGATCGGACTTGGCATTCTTGGTCAACTGTAAAACAAAGATTGATCCAAATATGGTGTCTTCAAAAGCCAAGTTATTTGTGTAATTTCTCTCCCAAATTATGAGTTTAGAAATTATTATAACACGATAAGAGTTGCTAAACAAGCCACTGCAGACATGGTTAAAAAACATTACAAATAAGTCAGATAGCTGCTTAGTTTTTTTTAACATCATTCAGAAGCCTCAAGTCTGGAAAGTACAACCAATAGCCTACACTGATTTAGCTTGGTTTTCAAATAAAACTTTTACATTAATTTACTAAACCTGCAAGTGACCAATAGGCTACATGCACAAAAGGCTCTCGGTGCACTCATTTGTTTCCGGCAGAGCCAGGTGTGTTTGAACCTGCCGCTGTAATTAGTGTCTACACGGACCCAGTTGGGTGTTGCACCTAGTGAATCAGCATGTTACGATAAAGAAGGATTTATGCGTGTGTTAAAATTATTATTGGGCAAACAAGATATTCAGTATCAGAGTGAAGATGTAAGGAGCAGAATACCACAGAAGATGCCATTACAACACAGTTAACGCTCCACCGGAAACAAACAAGCTACCTGACAAGCCTGTCATACATGTAGTCGATTTAATTTTGATTCAATTTAACATGTACATCAAATGGATCAACTGACATCAGCCTTTGTTGAGGTGAAGAATATGATGTCTCAGTAAGCTGGATGGACTTAACTAGCCAAACTTTTTGTAATCATTTACTCAGCATCAGCCCCTACCTAATTCAGTAGAACATGGATTGATGCTTACAGGCCAATTACAATTCAATGGAGCATTTCCAGCCAACAAGCAGTTTGGCAGAGCTAGACAAGCTCCCTGTAGCTTAATGATCAGATTAAATTGAAGAGGGCAGTGTTTAGCTTGGCTGATAGAAATCATGAATGTGCATTTTCTTGGAAAAGGATTGTGGATCTCAGGTGCTTCCTGACAGTTTAAGTTTAAGGGTCACTAGGATTGAGTGATAAGAACCCACCTGCTCTTTTAGCTGATTGACCTTCTCTTGTAACATCATCCGAACATTCTTCAGTTTAGCCTCCACCTCCTCCATCCTTTCCTGCATATGCCCCATTACCTTCTCGTATTGCTCCTGGAGGGAAGGACAGGATGGAAAAGATGTTACTATGGACATGTGGACCTGTTAATGCATCCTGGGTGCTGCAGCCTTTATGTATCAGATATCAATACAGCCATTTATGCCGCACAGGTCTAGTGACTTACTTCAAGAGTTAAATATAATTTTGCCATAATTTGGTCACTTTCACGCTGTACTGCCCACGAGTATCTTTTAAAATGTGAAGGTGAACAATGTAAGATTAAGTCTAAGTTTAATGCCATGACGGTCTCAGAACTGAGCTGAATGTTCAAATGACACTAAGGTATGAGCTACACCAGGCGCGTAACTGAATTGTTCCGTTTGCGTAGCGTCTGCTGGAACAATTAGCTTCCACTATAATCAATGGAAGTAGCTACACCAGACGTGACAGCGGCACGTACGTTCGAAAAAAAATAGACCATTCTTTAAAATGGATTCTACGCGTTGCGAACCGAACGCTTCAGTTACGCGCCTGGTGTAGCTCATACCTAAGGGTATGGGGGTTGGGGAGGCTCACAGCCAGCGCAGACCAGAAAATAAATGAAACTAAACACTAGCTGAAATTAGAAAACTGAGTACCCGGCCAGTTGCTGATTGCCTGAAGTTTTAAATAAAAAAATACCACCGTGTCTCATGTGCTCTGTGCATGTCCTTGGCAGTGGAAAAGTGTTCTCACCGATACTGTAGCTCTTAGTGCTGGATGGCTGCCCCTTACCTGCTGCAGTGCCAGTTGTGTGCTAGCCTTCTGCGCCTGAGAACGGAGCATCTCCTCCAGCTGCTGGCCCCGGCGCTGGTGCCCAGCCAGCTGAGCCTGGAGGGGTCCCAGCTGCTCCCTGGAGCCCGCACCCACCTGCTCCCGCATGTCCTGCAGCGCCCGCACATGCTGCGCCTGTGCCACGGACAGGGCCGTGTCCGCCTGCAGCGCCTGAGTGGACACGCAGCATCGGGGGGTCAGACACAAGTGCCCATACACACACTCAGGCACGCACACACACACACACACACACATGCAGGCACAAACATACACACTCTGGAGTTCTCAATTCTGCCATATGAGCATGGATAACATGTAATCACTGAGGTCAAAGCACCTCTGCATACAATAAACGTGAATGGGTCAATGGTTAACATCACTGATTTTGTAGTAGAGGAGTTTAAAAATGCCTACTTTAGTTATAATAAGACTTAATGGCACTGACTGGAATCTGCATGGATGCAATGCCATCAGTGCTGGCTATTGTTTCAAATCAGAGTTTAATCATTGCCTGGCATTCTGTGCGTTCTATGACCAAGGGGTATATTGGACTATGTTAATTTAGAGAGAAGAAAGGCTCACTTGATTCTTGGCATCTTGTGTAGCTGTCTCTAACTGTGTCTGTTTGTGTTTTAGAGTCAGGCACTCTTGAGTCAGCTTCCGCAGTTCCTTTTCGTGAGCCTGTAGCTGTGCCACCTGCCACAGGAAATTAAATTGTGTTTACTCTGATTATTTTCAACATGGATCTGGTTAAGTATCAATCTCTGTATTTCTGGACTTGAGACATTAAAAAAAAGAAAAGAAAAATAATTCCATTACCATCGTGCATCATGAGAATGTAAAACAGTGTCATATTAACCTTTTGAAGCAGGTCCTGGTTTTGTTTATGAAGCCTTTGGCATTCTTCTTCCATAGTGCGAGAGGCTTCATCCTCATGCTGCCTTCTGGCCCTCTGCAGTTCTTCCTTCTCTCTACACAGCTGACCCATACTCATCTCCAGCTCCCTCACCTGAGAGACATCAAGTGAACACACACACACATTCAGAGTTTAGTCTATAGGACACAGTGCTTAAAGTTCTTAGGCTAGGTCATTCAAGATTTAAGCATAGATAATTATGTTTAGCGGCTTCTGATAATGGAACAAGGCTTTCCATTTCCATTGCTTTAAGCCCTGAGTGCTTCATACGCTGTATGTATTTGACAGAATGAAGAACCTGTTCCAGCAATCACTACTTTTTTTACTGAGAGTGATGTGACACGAGGAAAGTATGCATTTGTGGGCTACCTTGTCCTGGGAGTCTTGCAACATTCTCTGCAGTGCTGCAGTTTCCTGGTTGTGCATATGACTCTCCTGGGATGCCGCTTGGAGCTGGGAGCGCAGCTGCTCTGTCTGAGTGTCAACAGCATGGAGTGACTCCTGGAGTTTCTCAACCTGTCAAGACATTAAACAAAGTTATTTTTAAATACACAGAACCACATCGCATGGATTCAGCAAATAGAGAACATGTTAGGAAGGCAACCTGAGAACTGTTCCCCCCTACCTTGTGCTTTCTCTCCTCTGCCTCTTTAAGCAGCCGCTCATTGTCTTGCTGAAGCCACTGGTGCTCTAACTCAACTTCAGACAGCTGCTGAATCTGCATTCCACACAGAAAAGTAAAATATCACAACCAGTCACCAACATAGGATAGACATAGTGTAATTTATGACCAGCTGACTGTTTCTCTAACATCCCACACATGAAATATCAGCAAGACAATGGTAATAGACACTTCAAGTAACCAGATCAAAACATCACCTTGTGCATATTCTCAGTAAGTTCCATAGCTTATTATGCTACTATGAAAGAATTTAAGGCTATTCCCAGAGGAGTTTTAAAACCAATGTTCTATCAATTTTACTGATGACCGATGCTTGCATTAGCTCTCAGAACTTGGCCTCCATGAGCATACCTTCTCCTTAGCTGCGGTCAGCTCTCTCTCCAGCCGCTCACGCTCCAGTTTCCAGCTGGCCTGGAGCTGTGCTCTGTCCCGCTCCTGCTGACTGGACACCTCCTGCAGCTGCCGCATGGTGGTCTTCCCGTCCTCCTGCTCTCGGCACACCTGGGCCAGACGTTCTGTCAGCATCTGGACGGCTCCCTGGTCGGCACGGAGACGTGAGCTCAGCTCAGCATTCTCAGTGCTAAGCTGGAGGTTCCGCGAGCTGAGGTCCAGAACCTCCTCGCGGTATTTTGCATTCTGAGCAAAGCGAAGATAAGGAAAGTCAGTCAAGATCACACACAGTTGAGGACTACTAGCTTTGACAAGTTTTAAATATGCATGTTATGTGTGCGTGTCTTTTGAGAGAAAACAGGTCTGTGGAGGGAAAAACACATTTACCTCTTTGTGCAGCTTTTCCTCCTCCTGTCTTTCCTTCTCATGTTCTCGCTCCATTTCATCCAGTCTCCTCCTGGCCACACATAAAAGTAAATAATACATATTCATATCATAGCGTTCATATTATACAGCTCTGTAACACTACCCCTTGATCATTCCTAGGTTTAAACTCACCTCTTTTTGTCAACCTCCTCTTCAAGCGATTTCACATCTTGTTGTAGCATAGTCAGTCGGTCTTTTAGGGCACAATTCTCAGAATTTACTTCATCAAGTTTAGCCCTGATGCAAACAGCACATAAACATGGTTAACATCTCCATGATGTGACATCAACACCACCAAGCCAAATTGATGGATGGACAATATGGATTCACACAATCACACTCAGTGAACTAGAACAATGAAACATAAGGCAAAGGCATTTTTTCCAAACGCATCAATCTAGATTAGTTGTAACAAACTGCAGGCACACGGCACACAGAGCCAAGACCTTCTGCGATGCTGGTGTTATTTGCAACATCTACTACCATGCAATCAAAAGAAATCATTCAGTTAGTGGATGAAAAATGTTTTGCACAATTGTGAATTCCACAAAGTCTGAGTTGAAACTGTGCAAGAGATGCGAGGAGAAAGAGATTGTAGTTAATCATTCCATTAGATACAGAACATTCAGAGAGAAAAAAAATAATAATTAAAAAAGTTAGACACACACACACACACTTGAAGCTACAGTTATTCAGTTCATTGCATCCAACGGTCAGCAGGCATAAATGTCTCAGATCATGGCGGGTGTGGGTTAGTCATTGTTTTTATTGCCTCATTTCCTGGGTTGACCAGTCCGCACGGCGACAAACCTGTGTGGACTGGCAGAGTCCATGCCCTCCTCCAGAGCCATGACCAGCTTCTCCATCTCCAAGAGCTGCTCCCTCATCCTTGTCTTCTCCCCATCGAACTCCTCCTCCACCCGGCTCTGCTCCTCTTGGGATCTCTCCAGGGATTTCTGGAGCTGTGTGTTCGCTCCTTCTGCCTCCTCCAGAGCCATGACCAAGTTCTCCATGTCCAGGAGCTGCTCCCTCATGTTCGTCTTCTCCCGCTCAAACTCCTCCTCCGCCCGGCTCAGATCCTCCAGGGATGTCTGGAGCTGGGCGTTAGCTCCGTCCACCTCCTGTCTGACAGCGCTGAGCTCTTTCTCTTTGTCCACCAGCTGACCCCTCAGCTCCTCCACCTCCTCGGAGAGGCTCTTGCCCTGCTCAAACAAGTGCACCTTCCGTTGGACTCCGGCCCACAGCTTTTCCATCTCCACCGTCTGAGCGTCCAGCTGGGCGCGAAGCTCCTCCACCAGGCAGTCTCTCCTGTCCAGCTCCCGGGTCATACGCTGGACATCCTCCCGGAACCCTTCGGCCTCCGCCTCCATCTCCACAATCTGTGCGGAGAGCTGGTTGGTCAGCCCACGGTAGGCCGCGTTTTCCTGAGCGAGGCAATCCCTCTCTTCTTTATCCAGCTCCAGTGTTGACCGGATGTCGGTCACCTTGCTCTGCTCCGATCGAAAGGCCTCCTGCAAGCTCAGCTTGCTCTTCCTCATTTGCTCCAAGTCTGTCGTCAGACTTTGGAGACGTGTCTGCAAATGCTCCATGTCTGTCGTCTGCCTTCTCAGCTGTTCGCTGAGCTTGGTTCTCTCCGCTTGAAGCACTTCCAGATCTGCGACTTGTCTCGTGAGTACTGCCTCTTTGAGCCTTACTGCTTCTTGGGACTTCTCCATGTTTGCCCTCAGTGCGCTCATCTCCTCGTCTGTCTCCTTGAACTGAGCTTGCTGCAGGGCGAAGGCACTTGACAGGTGGTTACAGTTCCCCTGGATCAGTTCCTTTTCGCTGCGCAGCGCGGCCGCCTCCGCCTGAGCGCTGTCCAGTTCCTGCGTCAGGTGGGAGAGCTTTCGGAGCAGCTCCTCCGCCCGGGTCCTCTCTGCCTCCAGCTCCTTCTCCCTCCGGAGCAGGTCGGACGTCAGACGCTGGATGGCGGCGTCCTGCGACTTCAGGTGGACCGTGTTCTCTTCCAGCTGCTCGCACATCTCCTCCAGCTTCGCCTCCAGGCGCTTCCGCAGCTCCTGCGCCTCCACCTCAGCCCGCTCCTCCAGCTCCACCCGGGTCCGGAGGCCGTGGATCTCCTCCCGCAGGAGCTGCACCTCCTCCTGGTGCGATTGGTCCAGGCGCCTCTTCTCCAGGGCCGCACCGTGGCAGATCTGGGCCTGCTCCTCGCCGGTGCGCTCCTCGTGGCGCAGGCGCTCCCTGCGCGCCTCCTGCTCCAGCTGGTGGAGGCGCGCTTCCCAGCGGCCCTGCTGGTGGCGCTGCTGCTCGGCCTGCTCGTGCAGGCGGCGGCGCTCACAGTGCAGCTGGTGCAGGAGGCTGCACTGGGCCTCGCTGTACTGCTGCTTGCACTGACAGAGCTGCCTGTCCATCTCCTCCCTGATTCAGCACACAGTCACAGCTTGTAAAAACGCATACACATTTACAGTGCAAGGCCATATTTTTTTTCCACCTATGGCATGAATGTGTGTGTGTACACACACAGAGTCTACATGCATACGGTCACAACATGACAGCATTACAAGTTCTCACACTCACACACACACACACACACACACACACACACACACACACAGTACTTAAACATTGAAGGAAACAGTTAGCTTTCTTGCTGCTGAATGGAGATTCTGTATATTGGTTGGTTATGCAAATGAGTCAAGGCATTTAGGTGGCAAGACATGCATAATTTAAGAATGGCACCTAAATGTTGACCCATTTCTGTATAAAAGGGGAAGATGATGCGTGTTAGCCATCCGGCAAGAAACCCAATTTCATCGCGTGCATGGCTTTAACTGATGAACAATGGCTGTTTTAGGGATGCAAGATTGGGATTCAATATTATCTGTGGTCAGCTGAGAAATAGACCAGCAACCTGGTCAAAACACTACAATTATAAGAATTTAGGGAATTCCACTCCAAAAACTGAGACTTCTAGTGCAAATGACCTGCTAACCCACAATAGTCATCAACAGCCCGTCCTCTTGAAATCAATAAAAACAAGCCCGGCCACCCACCTGACCAGTAGCACTTCCTGATCCATCTTCAGCTTCAGCTCGGCCTCCAGCTGGTCCTTCTCGGACGTGAGCCGCTGCACGATGTTGCTCATCTCACGGGCGTAGTTCTGCTCCAGCTCGGCCCGCTCCCGCTGGAGCCGGCGGTCCAGCTCCGAGCCCCAGGCCAGCCCCTCGGCCCGGGCCTGCAGCTGGGCCTCCAGCTTCTCTGCGCTCTGCTTCAGCCTCTCCGCCCGCTCCTCGGCCTGGGCCTTCTGCTCCTCCAGCTCGCTGATCTCCACCTTGAAGCTCTGCGAGATGTCCTTGCGCTCCACCTCCATGTTGCGCCGCATCAGCTCCATGCTGCGCTCGTAGAAGTTCACCTGCGCGCAGGTGGAGAGGACACAAGCTCACATGACGTCTGAGGCCTCTGTAAATGTGGCCATTCTCAGTATAAGGTTAATATGACGCTCACAAAATCATCTGCCTTTTGTCTCTCCCAGGGAGGCTGATGATGCATACCTGTGTAATGTGTACCCTGTTTATCCATTTTCCTATGTCTGCACATCTGTCCCAATGGTAATATTTCTAGTATTTCTACAGATCTCTGACCAGATTTCCATACTATGTTCTCGGTGTCCGTTTGCTCCATACCTTTGTCTCCAGCTGGATCTTGAGATCCTGCACCTCCTGTTCGTACTTCTCCTTCAGCTGCTCCATGGCCAGCTCAGTCTCTATACTGACAGGTGCAGACAGACTCTCCAAGGAGCCCAATGCTGAAACACACACACACACACACACACACACACACACACACACACACACACTCTAAATCCCATTCTGATATAATTCAAGGTAGGTTTATGGTGAGGGTTTTTACACTGTTGCTATTTCTTACCACTTTTATTTTCCACTTCAAGTTTTTTCTTGACTTGAGGAGAACTGCCTTTCTTCATCTCAGGGTCATCTAGAAGTGCAAATCAGAGTGGGAACAGAGAGGTTGACCAGAGAGACACATGCAGCTACTTCATACAACAGCAAATAAAAAGCGAAACTACTTCTGAGGGTGTGGAGGGGTGTGGCTTTGCGCAAGTGACATAAAATGAGAGGGTGGGGCTTTAGTAGTAGCACACACAAAACGCTTACGTTTACGCTACAACCCACATTCTGTGATCCCAATTAGTGCAGGTGAAAATCCTAATGCGCCCTGAGTGTACCTGAATCAGACTCGGTGACGAGCGCTCGGCGACCAGACCAGGTGGGAGAGGAGAGGCTCTCCCTCGAGCGCCTGGGTTTCCTGCTCAGGGTCTGGTTCTTCAGCATCTCCAGCTCCGAGCTCAACTCGTCGTTCCTGTCTCGCAACTCCTGCATGGCATACATTCCAACCAGTTAGCAGTGCTGGTGTCTCAGAGACAAAAACAAACACACAGACACACACTTCTAGCAACTTTCATCTATAGGTCTCAGCAAAAGGAGAGAACATCCAGCCTTTTTACAAGCTGGCATGCAACTCAATGGCAAATTTCATTCCTATGCCAGCCTCTTAGCACTACCATCACACAGCTATCAGAGAGCAATCAAAGCCCTGTACACAGGCTCACCTTCACTTTCTTAGTCCCCACAGAGAGAGTGCATTTAAATACAAATCACTCAATTAGCGGTGAAAATGTCAGTTTCAACTTCCACACGTCAACTCCCACAAAACAATGGCAGACGCTAGGTTTCAACGCAAGCCAAAGCAAGCAGACCATTACATTCTTTTAAAATAACCACACGTAAGACACTTTCGGAGATCATCAAGTCCGCAGAAAGTCTGATCTAATTTCATGCCCGGCCACACAGACAGCATGGACACTTAATCTTCTGCTCTAGATGATGAAGACAAAGGGGAAGCACAAGGGGGGCGAGCATCTGCCTGAGTCATCACTTCAATTACACACTGACAACAGGCACACAAACAAACAAACAAACAAACAAACAGACAAAATAAACTAACAGGTACAGGTGACCCAAGGTCACTTCCTCTGATATACATCAGTCCCGTTTGGGGAATACAGGAAGACAGACTAAATAGACTTATGTCCCCAGCTGTATATGAAAGTCTTAGTTGACATGCGCATGTGTGACGTACTCACCCTGCACTGGACTTCATACTCCTTAATGATATCAGAGAAACGCTCCTCCTGGTTTTCCAGGACAGCTGGGCTCTGATCCAGGCTGGCAAACTGACAAAAATCCATAATTTTAGACAGGAAATTCATCTTATTGCAGCATTTATTTTCTGTGGTATGCCGAGGTGGTTGGAATTATGATTCTGACGAGGCACGATATGTCTCTCAATCCAACACACAAATATGTTCCCATAGGAATAGGGTGAGGGAGTAATAATGTAATTCAATCTGGGGGAAAACATACATTAAAAATGATTGATTCCATGTGTGTGTATATAAAAGTCCTCCGTTTGTTTCCTTACAAAAGATCTCATAGTCTCTATGAAGTGCTTCTTTCGGTTTGTGTTTGTAGACAGTATGAGCAGGATTTGGGTGCAGCTGCTGCAGCAGGCCCACCTCACCCTCCACCCAGTTCTCACCTCGCGCTGTAACAGGCCTCCTCCCCCAGCCAGCGCTCACCTTGTCCTGCAGCAGGTGCTCCAGGTCCTTGTGCAGCCTGGCCACGGTGCTCTCGGTCTCGGCTAGCTTCCCCTTCAACGCGCTCGCCTCATCCTCTAGCCGAGCGTTCTCCTGTGACAGCGAAGCAGCTGTTATTTAACACCGTGCAAACACACGCAGCAGGGAAACACACACCGGTCAACTACTAGGCAACAACAGGCCTCATAATAACTGCCATTAATCTGAGGCACAGAGTGTGTGATGCAGACAATCAGGAAGTATGGATATGGTAGCTGTACACAGCATGTACACCTAGGTGGTTGCTAAATGGTTGATGGTTTGATGGCAGCTTGACTGCCTAGTCATGTCTCTGTCCCTTTAAATCAGGGGTGTCAAACATAAGGCCCGGGGGCCAGATCAGGCCCACCAGCAGGTTTCATACGGCCCCCAAGATGTTTTGGATAGGAAAGAAAAATTAGAAAGAAAAGATATTCACATCCAGCTGTCTTCAACAATTTGTAATAAGCAATTTCTGTGATAAATTGATTAAACCTAGCACTACAAACCACCCTCAGGAAGGAAGAGGCCAAAAAACTGACATGAAAGTAGGGTGTTTCAAGAGAGAAAGAGCAGGATATGACAAGTAAATTATTTGTACTTGTTTGCTCATGAGTGGGTATAGTAAAGGAGTATATAATTTAACAACACTCTGATACCAATGCAGAGAGATGAAAATGACCATGACAATGACTGCCCCCACTAGGTCTCATTCCAACAAATCTAATATGAGTTTGACACCCCTGCTTTAAATGATGCTTGGAGGTAAAGCCTACAATGAATTGCCACAAGCTAGAAGCATTTGTGTTACCACAAACTAGCAGCAGCAACATGGTAGTCACTAACTGAGAATACAGTGCATGACAGCTACCACATCCAAGCATGTCTGACTATAAACTGCACATCTGAACTGTGACCATCAGGAGTGGGTGGCACCCAGCTCACAGTGTTGACCATGACGGCTCTCCTCACCTGGGTGACGTTGCACACCTCCTCCTGCAGGCTGACGTCTTTGGCCTGCAGGGCCTCCACCTCCTCGCGGAGTTTGACGCGCTCCCATTCCAGCTGCTGCATCAGCACCTCACTCTCCTGCTCAGTCTCGCTCCGCAACGCCGTCAGCTTCTCCCGGAAGTCCTGCTCCAGACCCCTGGCCAATCAGAGAGCAGGACAGTCACAACCAGAGCCTTTTTTGTTGTTCTGATTCAATTTAAAGGCATTTTTAGAAAAGAATGTCACTATATATATATATATATATATATATATATATATATATATATATATAAAACCTCGATGCAAGCTGAGGGCAGCAGTGCAAAATTAATGAAAGCTGTTGTCTTTGGTGAATATAATAATTATTAACCTAATATATCTAATATAATTCTGTGTTCACCTACTATACAAATGCTTAGGAAGTCTTACAGCATCAGTTCAAAGAATGTTTGTGTTTCAAAATAATCTCTCTTAAAAGTACGGTCACCCTACTACGTCATTGTGCTTTACCATTAATTACAATGACAACATGAAGAGTGTGACTCTTTGGCATTCTTGCAACCTGAGACTCTTGAACCAGTAAAGCAGGCGGCACTGATTGTCTGGTTTACAGGAATAACTGTGCATATGGACTACCGGTATATGTGTCTTTGGAGGGAGGGCGTGTAATCAGTCTCTCACTTGATTTTTGTTTCATTGAGTGACTCCATGGTGGCGTGACGGTCATCCACCTCCCTGACCAGCTGCAAGTTCCTTCGGTCAGCCCATTCCAGGTCAGCCTTGGCTTTATCCCGTTCTCGACATGCCTGATCAGCCAGAGTCCTTTAAAAAAAAACAATTAAAAAAAAAACATCAAACAATGGACCACCTCACTGTGTCACTTAATACAGAATACATACCCACTACACAAAAGGCGCACCATTGTATCCACAAGATTTGAAAAGTGCATGACCCCAGACCAACATGGATGGTGCAACCATATTAATGCCATGCATTTACTACAAAGGCAGTAAAATGGCATGCTACGACACATTGCAATTGTTCCAAAACTGGGAATTAAGATCACTGCACAATGAAACCAGTCCAGCATGTACCAGACAGCGTCACAAAATTAGTGCCACCTCTAGATGGAGACAAAATTGAACAAACATGTTCTTTTGATATACATTGGGGATGTTTGGATTTGGATTATGGAGGAGAAATGGGTCAAGCTTTTTTTTTTTGACTGTAGTTGAATGTCATGTTCAAGCAAAGCAAATTAAAGTGAATGCAAAGTAGGCCACCCACTGTAGGAAGTGGATCTCGTTCTTGTAGGAGATGAGTGCAGCCTGGTGGATGCCATTGCCGCTGACCAGCAGCTCGTTGTCCAGCGCTAGGGTGAGCTCGACCAGGCTCAGCCGCTCGTCCAGCGAGAAGTCCAGAGTCTGGAAGACCATGACACATTTCAAAACCTTCCTTCAACCTCAAATGTCAACCACAAATATCTTTATCCCAGTGTAAAAAAAAAATCTTTAACCAATTGTAAAGATCAACAATGTTACTTGACAAAATGAAAAGCTTTAAAGCAGTCACCGGTCATTGTACATACTAGCACACACTAGCAGATAAAGCATGCAAGCGCCATGTGTCGTTACATGATAAGGCATAAGGGTTTGAACTCTGGAAAGGACAAACTCATTATATGAGGTTAATTTAGTCCATTAATTAACCACCTGTAAAACAAAAACTCTACTTCCATCCATTACGTTTAAAAATGCACACAGTATTAAGGCAAGGAGGAGTCATGCACAAGTATGTTATGGAGTACACAAACAGCTAATTAGTTATGAAGAAAAGCATTGGACCCCAGAGAGTTTAAGCACATCAAATCTGTTTAAGTGGTGCAGTGAGAGCACGTAATTACATTTTTCAAGGGCACATCTGAAAATAACTCAAATCACTCACGGTGACCTCCATATCCCTGTCAAAAGGAAATCCAGATAGCCACTGATGAATAGCACCAATGATAATTTAGCTCATCCATTGTTGTAACCAAAGACACAATGTCACCTTCACATCTCCTATCAGCCTGCGCAGTGATAGCTGACAGCAGAGTGTTGAAATTCCTAACAGATATACCAGCCTATCAGGGCAGACATGTAAGGGCATGAGACTGACTGACCTGTAGGATGTCCCTGCTGTTGCGGATGCCCTCCTCGGTCCAGAGGGCGATGACCCGCTCTGGACTGGTGCAGCCGCTCCCATCGTCCAGCCGGGTCAGGAGCTTCTGGCCCACGGTGGCCGAGAGCAGAGACGGGGAGGTGGACCGCGCCACCCTCTCATCAAACGCCTGCTGAAACACAGAGCGGGCCATGACATGAGCATGTGTAGCAGGCCGCCCCGAGAAGGATCACGATCTGCCAAGTGCACAGTCGCAGGCGGACTCGACCCCTTTCTCCCCTGACCTCCACCTCACGCTGTGCCGTACAAGCCCTCATTGGTCAAAAGATTGGGACCAGCATAAATAAAATTTCACGCACGACTAATAAGTGTCTTTTTTTTTGCTGGTGTAACCCATAATCTGGCTTAGCCTACTTTCCTTGCCCAGGCGCTTATGTCATGGAGCCAGTGCAATATTCACCATCTACACAGACTCTGGAGACAGCATTGTGTGTTGAGGCGAAACTCTTAACATCTGCTCGTCTACACCAGTCAGCATAAGCTATTGTTTCAGAACTTCACAATGAGTTAAATACCCCGATATACAGATTAGGAACTTAATAGTATAAAGCTGAGTGTAGATAAACATTAGGGAATGAAAACAATGATGTTTTATAATATTCACCCTTAGTGAGCCACCACTGTCCGCCTTTATAGAACAAATGTTAACTTTAATTTTGCGCCTTAACAGGCCACAGCTAGATATGAGGCCTGAAGTGCAGTACATCATAAAGATCTTGCTTGCTTCTGAGTGATAGCGTTAAACAGAACTGAGAGTGGGAGCTCCACCCATCTATCAATTAACTCAACTGGTTACAGGCTGAGGTTACATCACTCATCAGGGTTTTTTAAAATGTGGTCCTACTCAGCAGGAAGGTAAACACTTGGCTGCCCTGGCTCTGTGCCTGAATAAAAAGTTCTGCCATACATAAATTATGTTTTTATCTTTGATCATCTGTGGAGCTGAAGTCATTTATCCATTCCAAACATTTGATTTGTTTGAGTTTTTACGCAGTTCAGCTCAGTTTGTTTTCATTTTCGCACACTGTTTACAGACAAGCCAACAACAGCCAACAGTTCTCATTGTGATGCAATTACAATATCCCCACCTCAGAAAAAGGGAGTATTGTGCGTTGCACAATTTGCCACATACTCTTTATTCGCACTGATTTCAAATGGGCATTTCGTTCAGATGAAAACATTTCATTTACGCAATTTGAGAGGGAGTGGTTTATCAAGGGATACTGGCACTGGTTTGCTGCAATGATAGGTATGAGGTAAGGAGATCAACCCTTGTATGACCTCAAACCTAATAATCTATTGTTGCAAGAGCATAATACGATTAAATGTGACTTAAAATATCTCAGTAGGATTGTTTCTACTCATTCCTCCACCTTCAATCTAGACGCTGCTGATAGGCAAGTTTCACGTAGGCCAGATATGCTGGTTACGGAACAAATGACTTCACCAATAAATCCACAATGTATTGAGATAATATCACCCATTTCACCAGCTCTGAGAAAAACACAATAGACCTCTGAAGTTCGCCTACAAAAAAGCTGCCATCTTTGACATCCGGTATCTGGCGATTTTTCCTATGGGAAAATAACATGGGGATTTTGAATTATCGCACCTGTTAAACTCTTGCGGGGATGAAAAAGTCTGAAATGCAGACGTTTTCCTGAACACACTTTTGTCCTCTGCCTTTGAGTGGATACTGTGATCTCCGGTACGTGAAGGCGGCACACTTAGATTTTTGCTACTCCAGAGCCAACTTGCAATGCAACTTGCAATAGGTAGTTAGCTTCAATTAACAACCGGATATCCTTATATGGGCAAAGATGGCCGTTTTGGTTCTTTTTTGTAGGCGAACTTCAGAGGTCTATGGTAGGCTGGAACCCTAGGTTAACCACCAGTTCCCGTTAATCCCCCAGCTGGCCTCCGAGCTCACCGCTACGAGTCCTCACAGTCTCTAGAGTCCCATCAACAGCCTCCACGTTACCAGCATCCAATAAACTCTCTACAGTCAGCTTTATAGTCAGAATATGGGATGGGGCTTGCCAAAGGTCTCCTAACGCTCTGGAGACCCAAGAAGGTAGCTGCGTAGATGGGTTTGTGTGTGTGTATATGTATTTGTGTGCGTGTGCGTGTGTGTGTGTGTGTGTGCAGTGCATGCTCTTTCTCTGACTGACCTGTAACAGTGACAGCTGGGCCTTAGGCCTCAGTGGGGTGGACGAGGACTTTGGAGCGGGCAGATCTCCATGGTTGAAGAGGCCTATCTGGAACTCTTGCAGGCTGACTCGGCCATCTTGGTCCTTATCAAGCTTCCTGAAGAGAGCATCCAGCTCCTATACACACACAAACACACACACACACACACACACACACACACACACACACACACACACACACAGGAACAGATTGAATGATGTCCTCAGGGATTTCATACACTCAGGTAATGATGTTCTGGGGCAGAGTGTTTGTTACAACTTGACACTTTATGGCATAAAATAAGCAGTGCAAAAAACAAAGTAACTAGTGTTACAGCCAGTAGCACACAAAATACTTGCATGTCATTCTTCAAAATTGGCTTGGGTCCAAATTGGGTCCTGTTGTATAATATTGTTTGTTGGTGAAGGATTTGTGAGTAGTTGTGACTGTCATCCCACCTAACCCTTGAGACACTTAAAGTATCGGGGTCGGGGTTCAAACTGGCAACCCTCTGGTTACAAGTCTGAAGCACTAACCAGTAGGCCACGGCTGCCCCTTTAAAGACTGTGACCAGGGGTGAACAACGTCTTCATCGGGAAGCCAACCTGGGGAGTATCTCTAGCTACTGGTTCTCCATACAACTGTCCCACAGCTTCCACAACTTTCCAATATGAGGCCCCAAGGGCGAGCTCAAACCTTCACAAACAAGCAGTCAAGAGCTTCAAGACAGGCGCTCAAAGCCTGAAAAAGGTTTTAGGTCTGTATGTTTTAGTCTTGTCTTTATCTTGCCAACAATATTGCATGTTGTCACAAAAGAGAACGGTGATCTTGTCCCATATTAATCATGTAAAAATATGACAATCATGAATCATTGTCATTGTCTTCATTAACGAAATGACCACTGGTGTGTGTGTATATGTGTGTGTAGGTAGCTCTGCTGACCTCTGACTGCAGGTTCTTGAGGCCGATGTGCTCGCACACGAGTGACAGCTCCTGTCGGCTGAGTGAGCCCCCGACACCGACGCCCAGTTCTTCCCAAACCGCCCTCACTTGCCCATCGGTCACTTTCTCCCGCAGACCCGGTGAGTGCAGGCCACTGCCTGTGCTGTCCGGCTTCCAGCGCTTCTGCTGGCCTGCAGACACACACACACATGTGTGTGTACACACACACAAACACACACACACGCACACACACAGACACATGGCACCAGCCACCGTTTTAAATGAATGTCAAAATAATGGGCTTTAAACAAAATATCTGAAATAACGATGCTAGATTTGAAAATGTGTTCTTGAGACTTAAGACCACACAAATAATGTCCAATTGCCTTTACACCACATACAGTATAATGAAGAACCCAAGTACCTTGTGCTTCAAAAGAAGAGAGAAAGGCCTCCTTGTTGCTCCCAGTCTCTTCATCAGACTTCAGACTCTGAAACATAGACATTGAGGTAGAGTCACTTAAGTCCTTAGACATGGAAATATATGTACTCAAGGGAGCTTAGATAACATCTTTCACTTGCTTGCTACATAATACACTGATAGTGTTTTTGTGGATTCCCTTTTATCTGTGTATGCGTGTGTCTGTGTGTGTGTGTGTGTGTGTGTGTGTGTGTGTGTGAGTGAAAAAGAGCGGGATAGTGAAACAGAGAGTACAGGGTACCCCATGTCTGAGCACAGGATAGTAACAAAAGACAAAACAATGCAGTGACCATAAGGAATTCCCACCCGCCAACATTACTTCCACAACACTGAGCAAGGACAACCAGCAGACTGTAATGTCAAGCTAAAGAGCAGAGCAGCACCAGCTCACAACATATGGGCCCTGCACTCCTATCTAAGGGGCTTATCATGCACGTGCGTCTGTTTAAAAGAGAGAGTGAGTGAGTTGTTGTTTGTGTGTGTGTGTGTGTGTGTGTGTGTGTGTGTGTGTGTGTATGTGTGTGTGTGTGTGTGTGTGTGTGTGTGTGTGTGTGTGTGTGTGTGTGTGTGAGTGGGTGTGGGGGGCACGAGCGAGTGAGTGAGTGAGTTTATGTGTGTGTTAGTGTGAGCGAGTGTGTGTGTTTGTATCTGTATGTATGTATATATAACACCCGGTACCATTTCCCAATTATCGATGAGAAAATCCATACTGGTGTCATAATTTATTCCTTTAATGGTACATGACATCACACATGCCATCAAAACTTAAACTAAATCTCTGTGAACATGGCAATGCATGCATGTAATTTTAAATTGTATAATTACTGTGTCGGTACAGGCTATGCATGTTTGCGTGTCTAGTTGTTGCCATTTTTGGTGTAAAACTGTTATTGTGTTGTGCACTGGCGCCAACCAGTGGGCAATCCTCTTAAGCACATGAGGCAAAACCTAACTGATTACTTGCTGTTCTTCATTTTAAATGTACATGTTTTACAGTCTTCCACCTCACACACCCTACCTCCATGTTATTTCATTCATATAAATATTATATAAATAAAATCAGATTGACACGGCACTGCATTGTGACATTCCGCCACACAAACAACAAGGGCAGCACCAGCAACCACAAAGAAACATGAATAACTCTGCATGTCAGTCAAACGCAATCACATGAGCAGGTCAGTGTGAGTGAACCACATCGAATCCCTAAGTCATGACCAGAGTCAATCAGCCCACAGCCCTGGGCAAACAGCAGGAGAGTAGGAGGAAGGGGGGTAGGATAGATGTGGCACTGCCGCAATGTGGGACAAGCCACAATCAATTTTCATCAGCTTGAAATATTGAACAACATTACGTAATGGCCCACAAAACAAAACCCTATTGAGGGAGGCGGGAGTAGGACACTTTGTCTTCCTATTGCCTGACACAGAGAGAGAGAGAGAGAGAGAAAGAGAGAGAAGACAAGACAGTCAGGGAGAGAGACTGGGTGCCTGGGAGCTCGCTAAGTGCACTGGCAGCCTTCACCCGCACTAATTACACATGAGCAAGTATTTATTTCTGGCTCCTGCCCAGTCACACAGTGTCGCTGTGCAGACTGCACTGACATAACACACAAATCTGTGAGCACTGACTTACAGGGATGAACTCCAATTTTTAACATTATGTAGTCAATTGGATTGACTCCAATCCAATTGGATTATTACTCTTCTTCTCATTTTATAACAGAAAGTAGTGGTGGTAGTGCTTCTATAGGATTGACAGCAAGGGGCATTTTTCTAGCTTCAAGCGCATGATATTCACTTCTATTGGCTTTTACCAGTCTTTGCCATGTGACTGGAGAATAAGCCAAAGTAAAAGTTGTCTGCCCCATTTGGCAAATGTAAAACAAAATAAGTTATGCAACACAAAAAAGCATGGATCCGGAAATCTACAATATTTATGAGAACTGGTTCAATTATTTACAAAACAAGTGCTTGCTCGGAGCAAAATTCCACAAGAATACCTAGCCCGGAATTTCTGTGTCATAGCAACTAATGTGTGCCCACCCCTTCCCCCAACAAACGCGTGCACACACCCATGACTCCATCATCCAACTTGCCACCCATATTACATGTGCCCAACTGAACTAGTCAGAGATGTTATATCAGAAGATTTTATAGTAATGAAATGCCACTTTGTTTGTATGGAAGGCTGGATATATGTATGTGTGTGAAATTTTGCAAATTTATTTTGTCACTATTTATTGCTCTCACTCCAAATCTCTACTTCCTGTTTCCCCTTTGAATCTAGTAGGAATCCAGAGAGGTTTAAGCCTTTTACATAATGTGCAAACAGTTGAAATGTTAAACTATTTAAAAGAGATTACAGACAGGGTGGGAGGGGTTTACAGTTGCAATGAGCAACACAGAACAACTGGATTCGTGGCATGATGCACCAGACAGAGAGAGAGAGAGAGAGAGAGAGAGAGAGAGAGAGAGAGAGAGAGAGAGAGAGAGAGAGCAGTGGCTTTAAAACACATGTAATCTCCCAAGCCACGGAGGCTGCCAGTACAGCATTACATAAAAGGCCCAAATATTTCAAAGCAACCGGCAAAAAACACAAGGAAAGGAAGACACTCTGGGATAAGAGGATATGATTCTAAAAACAAGGGATGAATTTTGGCTTGTGGAGCATTATGGTCAAACATTGTTTTTGTTGTGGTATGTGTGATCTGACCCAAGTCTCTCATATCACATCTCCACCCATCCACCCACATACACTACTTCTCATTATCTGTGTAATCTTTCTTTCTCTTTCTGTTTCTGTTTCGGTTTCTCTCTCTCACAAGCCTGGTCAGCTCTTAACACTGAGCAGAAAATCTTTGTCACTTAGAACAATAGGAAGGAGACCCCCAACTTTTCACATCTCACAGTGATCCTGTGATCCTCCCATTGATGCAGAGACAATTTGCGATCCATAACAAAGGACACTAGCACACAAGGCCATCCTCTTGCCATTGTCCTTAAGGCCTTAATGGGATCCATACAATTATATACAGTAGGCATCCTGGCCACTTTTTGCCCTCACTCCATTGTTTTTCAAAAGATATGGACAAATCGAAAGTAGGAAATTGAAACTACTGCTAAGCAGATGCCAAGCTATTTTTCTTTTCTTTCTCAAACTGCATGGTTCATTCCAATGTCTCAGTCGGTCACAAGAAAAGGACAGGCAAAGGGTGAAGTATGCATAAAAGACTGACTAATTTCCTCTCCATTTCCAAAAATTTGAAAAGGGAAGAGGGAGAGGGTGATATAAAGAGAGGAAGAGAAAGAGTAAGAGAGAGAGAAAGCAAGAGGAAAGTAAGAACCCTGCATGAGAAAGAGGACAATAAGGAGGAAATGACAGAGTGAGGGCAGGTAGAGAAAGAGGTACAGAGAGATGGAGCAGTAAGTAAGACTTTAACAAGAAAGAAAAGGATAACAGGAGAGAGCGTGACAGAGCAAGAGAGAACGCAGGGCACGCAGCTTTGATCCCCAGCCAAGAGCACCACGAAGGGGTGAGGGTGGGGGCGGCTAGGCTAGGCTAGGCTCAATGGGCTCCCACTCTCACATTCCAAACACCACCACACTTCCTGAGGCCAGGGGAGACCGCCTCAAATTTGCTTACCTAGGGGGTTCAGAGCCTAGACTCAGGTATGTAATACCCTCCGCACACCAAACTGGTCATACACTCTCCATACCCAAAGTGAATCTAGCACAATGCTTCTGTCTTTTTTTTTCTTTTTCTAGAAGCTTCTGTGGTCCTAGTGCCAGGAGTAATCCATCCAGCTATAGTGGACTCTACGTGTTTGCCTCTTTTAGAATCCTGCGCCTGGCTGCAATCATGAACTCCAGCCAACCCTCCACAGGCTTTTTCTCAAATGACTCAAGCGGAAGCCGTCGGTCCGTTACCTCCACGCTTTCCAGCGAAGTGGAGCGTCGGAGTTTGGCCCTTCTCACTCCTGTGGTTTCACTCGGGTCGGTGTGAAAAGGTCCTGTCTCGTCGGTATCAGCAGTCCGCTCTGAATTGGGTCGGTCCGGCCGGCTCTTACGCCCATATCGTTTTGCTCCTTTCACAAACTTGGGCTGCACCTCTTCTGGGATCACTAGACAAATCATGAAATGGGGACAAGGAAAAGAAGGGCAAATACAGCTGTGAGCATAAAGATTTACAAAACAATTGGACAAGGCCAGAACTGTGATCTGCTCTCTTGTATGAGCATAGTCCCTCTTAAATAAACTTCAAATAAATAAATGAATATATTGGTTAGAAAAATGTTTTGAGTTCAGCAGAGCACAAAATCAGTTATTGAAAATGACCACCATAGATGTTCTTTACCATACTGGCTGGTCTCACATCTGTTTGATATTATACGTTTCTCTATTTAGGTCTCTCCCCAAATGCAGTCCTTCAAAACCATCAGACCTGACAGGACCTCAAATTATACACAACTCTAAGTGTGCTACTGACACAAGCAAAACTAAACGAATTATAAGAGGCTACTGAAATGTTACAATGAAATACATACAAAATGGCCGGTTATACAATAATTGCCCTGACCATATTTGGTCTCATCTATATACAGTGGTATCCAAATAAGCTGAGTTTGAACAAAATGAATGTAATCAAAACATCAGCCTTCCCCCCTCAGCCCAACCACAGCTAAGATGACCCATTACTTCTTATTAGACCTAGGCGTTTCCTGCATTTCTTTTAAGCATACTTTTTTGAAAAGATGTAACATTTGTAGCCCCTAAAGCATTAAACAGTCCAAGTAAAGAAACAATGTTATTCTGAAATATGCTCTTTTGGATTAAATTGAAAGTGTATATATCTAAACATTCAACTAAATCTAAAACAACTACAGCTAACTGCTGATTACAATGTGGATGACAAAACTGTACTGATATAATAACACACACAACAAGAAAGGAGACTGACTTTCAGATGGTGATAACATATCCAGCAGAAGTCATCACATGTGTTTACCACCACAGCCAGACAGTAAACAGTATACTGTTCAATAACCAAATCTGTTAGGCCTATCCTTCACGCCAGCACAGACCACTGATCCAATCACAGTACTGATTAAGTGTTTACATAAAGCACTCAACAATCTTGAGCACAACATGTAACAAGTGAACAAATCTGACCATTGTTTAACAAGAGAATTTCAGATAAGCTAAACCCAGCTTCCCTGACATTCCATTCCAAAATGTTTGCATAACATTCATTGTATACACTTAAAGATTCATTGAATCAATAGTATACTGTAAAACAAACAAATTTAAGACAAAAATGACGCTTATTCTGCACATTGTGTCTTCTGGGGGTATCACTAGGCTTATAGAAAATCCAAACAACTTGTTGTTTATTTAGATGTTTATTTAGTTTAATCTTGCAATCTGATAGACACAAAAAAAACCTGATACGGATGTTTTATTTTATTTTGTCTTACCTGGCTCCAGATAACTGCTATCCTCCTCAGAAGTACTGAACTCCAGAGAGCGTGACAACACTGCCACAAAGCCCTCTTTGAATTCTTCAAAATTCACCTGAACACAGAGTGTGAAAAGATGCTAATGCATCACAGGACAACAAAAGACTGATGATCATGTCTCACACATATTGCAAATACCGTTTAGGAGGTCTTTCAAGTTTATGTCTCTACATTAAGGGCAAAGGTGCACAGAGTGAGGAAGTTTAATAGGGCATGGTGCATCCCTCTTACCCTGGCATAATGCTGTGGCCCCAGCAAGGTATCCAGCATCAGGGGCAGATGTGCATCCAGGTGTAGCTTCTGGCAAAGCACCGAAAGCTCCTCTTTGTCCAAGTAACCGGTGCCAGTGGTGTCACAGCTGTTGAATTCCTCCTTCAGCTGGGCCACATAGCGGTTTTGCTCTTCTTCATCCATCCCACCACATACTGCTGGGCTACGCCGCTCTATCGGTGGGGGTGGGGGAGGGTCAGCGGGGAAAGCCACAATGTCAACAACGGTGAAAGGTGCACGACTTGCACTTGATCGGATGTTGACAAATATTCTGACCTCTCCGAATGTTGTACAAGCGGGGAACTTACACGACGCCCTACTCGGTCGGAGCTCTGTTACCGTAAACTATTACTGGGGAGAGTGCATAGCTGTGGCTAGACTTTTTGCGTCCCTCCAGTAGTGGATCGGTCCTCCGCATTCCAGCGAGGAGTGAGAGGCCAAAATCGTCTGCCTGGGTAGTCATGTCTCGTAGGGGCTACTCAATTCCTTTTGACGTTTTGGAGGTCTTGATTGTGCTTACATAAACTCGAGGGGCACAAAGTGCTACTTGCTGACCTTATTTCGGTGGCAAAACAGAAGTAAAAACCAACAATCACACTCTATTTGAACACAGTGACTATTTTTGACAAAACCAACAGCTTTTCATAGAGGATACATTTCACAACTCTATAATAAAATAATGCATCAATAGTGATCTTAATCTGAATTTTCTCGACAATGCAAAGCGCCAACAGGGATGCTGCACTAATATTTCAAGGCCTGGGGCTTCCCTGATAATCGATGTATTGGTTTGACCCATATTCAGACATCTAGACCAAAACTGACTTCTATTAAACATGTAGCTTCTACAGGCACCGGTTGGGTCAAAGTTCCAAAGATTTCTGAATTTTCGGATCTTCCCCGTCAAACAAGATCATCTTGATGGTCACACACGATTGGGACACAACCTTATACTAGGATATAATTTGTCACAACTTTATTGAATGAAAATATCCACTGGTTGATGGCGCAGATGCATTAATCGCTACTGTTGTGTGTCGCTACTGTATACGTAATTCACAAAACAACACAAAATAAACGCATACATTTACGCAGAGCTTATCTTTTGGGTAGCTCTGTAGCTTCGCGGCATGAGTGAAGTACGCTTCACCATGGGAACGGGAAACTAAGCGAAACAAAAGGTCGTACAAAATGGAGAAAAGCGGACAGTAAAAATACAAGTTGATTTCTACCGTCTTGCTGCGTAAAGTAGATTAAAATATTGTCTCTAAGTATTTAACAGATAAGTTCATACATTGTGTTGCCGATTGTGTGACTCTAGTGAACACTCGAAGACGTATTATAACAAAATGAAATTTGAGTCTTACCGTTTCAACTGCACCGTGGTCACCACTGTAAAATTCACGTACACGCTTTACGCCTTGAGTGTCCTCCCATTATTGACTTATGAGGTTACAGTAGGGTTACTCTTGGTTTGTTGTAGAACACATCTGCAGAGTGACCAAGTGGACTACATTCTCTGTACATTCTCTGAGCAGGGGCAGCGCAAGGGATTCTGGCGCCTGGCACTAGAGGGTACTGAGAGATGCCGTTCTACACTCATCAGGGAAATGAGCTCCACACAGGACACAGCGGCTCACATCCCCTACTGGTTAGGCGGTCGATCACGATGAGCGGTGTCCAAGTGTGAGTGGTAGTGAACATAATTGGGTATGGAATGTTGACGGATTTCAGTAGGGCAACTGATGGACAGAATCCTAAAATCAATCAATCATACAACTTCTCACTTGAATGTTTGTGCGGGGGCACACATATCAACTATTCCGTAGAATTAGTCGGAGACAGAGCCAGACTATTTAGATTAGAATGTGTATTTAGGACATATGGACACTGACAAGAAAGAGGGAGAGCGAGAGAGAGAGAGAGAGAGAGAGAGACGCTTGCCAAAGTAGTCAACATGTTCTGAATTAATAATTTGTATATTTTTCCCATCCGTACTCAAAGCACCTGATTCACTGAAAGTTGCACTACACGGATTCACAAGCTTTGTAAACTAAGAATTTGAGGAAGAACATTCCCCTTATTCCACGATCATGCTGAGGATGCTTCTAATATGGATTTTATTTTTTCGGAATCGATAAGTGATAAACATTCTGAAAAGCAAGGCAATACCTTTTCCTGCAGTATGTAGGCTAGTTTAAATATATACAAAAAAATTAAAAGTACAGGCAGCTATTCAACTTTACAGTAGGACAATTTGGCTCATTCCGTTCACATTATCCACAAAGTTGATGCATCGGGCCTTCCTGCGCTAAGGCTATTTATTCAATAGATGGCGACCGAGTGCTGGACTTCCACGCACACGATTACTGTAGTTCCATCAGTTGCTAAAGGGAGATAGCCAACAGATTTTCTTATCCACTGATTCATATCCTAACACCTGAAGCTTTCCATCTTCCAAACTTGCTCTAAATATCTTGCATATTTTGTGCAAAATAGTCTATTAGTTTACTAATACCAAAGATCCTTGATTCCACTTCAACCACTTCTTTGCTCAACTCCACCATCTACAGACCTAAGTAGCCTACTGTACACAGTCACTAAATGACACCTACAGTCACTAAATGTACACATAAATTAATTTATTGTATGGCCTCCCATGAATGAGATTTCACGAAAGTTGACATGCATTCAGAGGGTGTCATAATGATGTATACTTCAAATTTCGTGCAGTTTTGAACATGTCAGTCAAAGACCTGACGATTACAACACCTAATTTTTGCTTTTTCATTTTTAATAGGTGGCGCTATACTGCAAATGAGTGGTTATGGGATGGATTGAGATGGCCCCTTGAGACCAACATACAAAACAATTGGTCATCCTAGGCCCTACAGTTCTTGAGATGTTCACAGAAAACTCTGCCCAGTCCAGCGGATAGGCGACGGAAGGCTACATGCCCACCATGCTTCGTGCAGCCCGGTCTTTTATTTCAGTGTCCAGGGAAAGGCTGGCACAAAATTACTGAAGAACGGAACCCCCGAGGTGTAACTGCAAGATATTTTTTGTGTAGGCTATATCCAGAAAAGGTTCACTCATTCTACTAAATTATATGCTCATTTTTTGTAAATTGTGCTCTCATTTTACTAGAATGTGCTCTCAGTTTAGGGACTGTACGATATTTAGCGGGGGGGAGGGCCGGTCGCCAGACGATCGGGTTAAAAATGTTCTGCCTGGCCCTCCCCCCTGGTCAAATTTTTTCCCCCAGGGGCCTCCCCCCGGCTCAAAAAAATTCTCCTAGGCCCTCCCCCCTACGTGAATCAAATAAAACTGGTCGAAAAATGACGTTTACAAGGTTAAAACGGCCAGCAAATGTCATAAGCACACATACACACACGGGGCTACAAACCAGTGTTGCGCGGGTTTGGTCACAAGCGGCCCGCGGTCGCCCGATATTTTAATCAACCCGACCGCAACTCGGACCGCGAATATTAATTAGGACAAATTTATACCCGACCCGCTTATTTACAAAATGTGTGCTTTTGGTTATAGCCTGCATGCAGTAGTCCATTTCTGTAAAACAAACTAATTTATTTGCGAAACTTTATGCAGTAGAACTACACGCAGGCATGCAGGACATAATGTTTGCGCAGGAGAGAGAATGAGAATAAGAGCACAAGCACGCACGCAACCACCAAGGATTAGAACACTAGGATAAGATTTGGCCATGGACATACTTCTTTCGAAAATAGAAATGGGGAGGCAAGGTAGACAAGAGAGATACATTGCTGGTCAAAACGTTAGCGTAAGAACTGGTTTAAATTGCTGAATGAAGCACAAAGCTTTACTAAAGCACATCCACTGTTTAAAGTCACAAACACAACGAACTAAGGTAACTTTTTTATGCATGCGCGAACCTATACATACCGGTAGATATGGCTCTGTAGTCTGTGCCATAAGATTTATTCCTGCAGGCTGCCCGTTTCGGCTGTCATACTTTTAAATGGCTTCGCAAGAAGTAGGCCTACATAGACCATAACTTGTACTACTGTCATCTTCTTTAAGAACTTTTCCCAATATTTCCCATAGCCTCGCTTTTCCTGAAGGGGTGTCTTTATTATGACCGCCGCGCAGCATTTTTTTTTGTATGTTGATCTCAAGGGGCCATGTCAACCTATTCCATAACCACTCATTTCATGTATAGCGCCACCTAGTTAAACACAAAAAAGTAAAAATGAGGTGTTGTAATCGCAGGTATCTGTGACCTAACATAGTCAAAACTGCACGACATTGGAAGTGTAGGATCATTATGACACCCTCTGAATGCATGTCAAGTTTCATGGAATTCCGTTCATGGGGGGCCACACAATAAATTAATTTATGTTACTATACACCAACTGGCCTGTAGGTGGCCGGAGACAGTTTTCTGTGAATATCTCGAGAACCGTAGGGCCTAGGAGGTCCACCTTTTTTATGTATGTTGGTCTTACGGGGGCATGTCAACCCATCCCATTACCACTTATTTCATGTATAGCGCCACCTAGTTAAAAATAAAAAAATTAGGTGTAGGATCATTATGACACCCTCCGAATGCATGCCACGTTTTGTACTTTCGTTCATGGGGGGCCTTACAATAAAATAATTTCTGTGTACATTTAGTGACGTACACCAACAAGGATTCCCGGGACACTGAATGACCGGGGTACACAAAACTTGGTGGGCATGTACCCCCACATGGATAGCATGGAACCGTCATTTTTCGTTTTGATCTGTAGCCCCCCCGCTGGACTGGACCCCCCAAAACGAGGGTAGGGCAGACACAGTTCTCTGTGAATATCTTGAGAACTGTAGGGCCTAGGATGACCATTTTTTCCGTATGTTTGCCTCCAGGGGTCATGTTAACCCATTTCATGTGCACACATGTGCACAAACAGATACACACACACACACATACATTCACAGTAATCATATGTATGACACATACTCACACAGTAGACATATGTACGCTTGCATGCACAGGCACATACGCAGGCAGACACACAAGCACGCACACACACACACACACACACACACACACACACACACACACACACACACACACACACACACACATAACATAAACATGTACATGCACACATTTCAAGAATTTCTCAGAATTATGAACAGGCAAGATGGAGGTGGGGTTGTATAAAATTAATTTTACATGTGAAATCTATGAACTAATCATGTTTTAGTACTTGTTGTCTAGCAGATACCAGTGAGAATTGAGTGTGGATAATGCAATTTAGTGAGACAGTTAGAATCATATAGGCCTTTCAGTGTGATTTCTTTTTGTGGAAAAAATGTGCTGGACTGGGCAGCGGTCATATTTTGTACCGATCTGCGGTACATCTAGTTATTTTAACTCACGTCTTCAGCTTCTTTATTGTTGACTTACTGTATTGATGCTTTACTGTATTGATGCTAGCCTTCTCGTGATATTTTAAGTAGGCCTATTTGTAGAAAATATATATTTAATTAATTTTAACTGACCCGCCCGCAAATGATCCAAATATCATTAAAATATTTGGTTTATGACTCATAACCGCGGGTGACCTGCAAGCTTACGAGGGGAGTTGTGGGAGATTCAGGTAGGGTTGCGACTTTTTGAACTCGCCCACTCTGTCAAAGAGACGTGAATCATGTTTTGGCCTACAAACCTTTTAAAATATCGAAAACGGATCATTGATCAGGGGGAAAAAATATCATGGATCAGGAAAAAATAATTTTCCTCGGCCCTCCCCCCAGGCCAAAACATTTCTCCTGGGCCTTCCCCTAAGGCAGGGGTGGGCAACTAATTTCCCCAAGGGGCCACATGACAAACTGGGACTGTTGAGGAGGGCCGGATCCAAAATACCGAACTCAAGTCTGAACTTAATTCTGTCCAATTCTATTCTGTTCTTGTATAACATTAAGTAAATCATATGGTTTTGTTTACTACTCGTAAGAACAGATGAAAATGTGAGGGAGACAAATGAAAAAACAGCAATAGGCTATTTAATCTATGTCCAGTATTTAATCCTCATTCTCGAAAATTATTTTTTGACATTGACATTTTTTTTTCAGTTTTCAAAGACTGATATAAAAAAAGTACTATAATATCTAGATATAATTAGGCTAGGCCATAAAAATGTGAAGGAGTCAGTACAACCATAGGCCTGTGCCACCATTTCATCAACACTTAGCAATATTTCATCATTAAATCATTATCATCATTAAATTAACTCTATGCAGAATTAGACTATGAAAATGTGGAGCAGACAAAAGTAGGCTGTCATTAGTTAATCAACATGCACAAAGAAAACTATTTTAAAAATGTAGGCTATGTTTTTGCTTTAACTTTATGCACAAAACTGTGATTGGTCAACTCGCCCTGTGTGTTGAGCCGGCTGCTTCAAGCAACCTGTGGGTAGTAGCATCATACTAGTTCTCTAACATAAGCTTTGCAAATAAACTCAGACATATTTTGGTTACAATGATGGGGTTATCCGAATGTAAACTATCTATCTGCCAGTAACGTTTTGAAATTAACACTTCGTATTGCCAACAAACAGCAGGAGTTCGTTCTGACAACCTTTGCCGTGGTGAGCGACGCAGACATACTGTAAGAGACACAAAACTTTGAAAGGTTTAAGCCGACTTAAAGGCAACTGCATTGTGTCGACTCAGAAGCATAAATTCTATTCACCAGCACATTAGTGAGGGTTTTTACATCGCATCCACGCACAAATGTATGGGCGTCGCTTTCAAAGCAGTCGCTTTCAAAATAAAAGCAACGATATTGATTTGCGTGCATTATCTCTATGCTAGGCTTTTGACTATTGTTCTTTCACGGACCTTACGCGGGCCGGTCAGGGAAAGCCCACGGGCCGGATGTTGCCCATGTATGAGCTAAACCATCAGAAATAATGTGAAAACATACCTTACTTAAAGCAACACCAAATAACTTTTCCTCTGTCGCACGCACTATTTGTTTATCCAGCACCAGCTTTGCAAATAACAATGTCCACAGACAATGTAGAATATGTTGCATGATTTTATGAAAGTAGGATGTATTGCGACATCAGATGCAAGTCAAATTTGTAGTTTCTCATGTCTCATTCCATCGAACTACAGATCCGCTACCCGATCCGGCAAACTTACATAGTGCGGTTATAGCCGATAGAGGGCCGCTAAGCGAATGCAGAAAGTGCTGTTCACTCAATTACGAGTTGATGAACCATTGAAACGATTTTGGAAACATTATTTTAAGGTACAAAAAACTCTTTGGTGTTGCTTTAAGATGGTGCATCACATAGCTGGTTAAACCAGATTAAAAAAAAAAAAACTCATGCAAAAACATACGTACATGTTAGCTTGACCATAAGCTGGTTAAACTGTTTTCTTTTATTAGCAGTGATTATGTACAGGTTTAAACTACTTTCTAAAGACTACTTTGAATTAATCAATTAATCAACTAACAAATCAAACGCTTTGCATTGAACGCTGGCTACATTCATAATTTATTCTAAACTTTGTAGGTTATAATTAGGACGCAGTCAATCACATCTAGTCAAAATGTAAGGTATTTCATTTCATGCACCAAAAAGAAAGACAGAAAGAAAGAAGAAATTACAGTAGTTACAACCAATCGAGTATCTATTTCCGCTATCTTTACAAATTCAAGAATTGTCATTGGCTTAATGCAGACAAGCCCTGCCCACAATTCTCCAGGGTAACCGTACCATTGGACAAAATGTTGTGTAAATTGCCTAGAGAGCGAAACATCTTGGTTACAAAACTAGTGTTATGAAGTGAACATATCCTACTTAGAAGACACTATTCGTCTCACGTAAGTAGGCCCTAGTCTATTTTTTTGTCGACACTAGGCCTATTCTAATAAAATCTTTCATTTTTATTGAATGGGACGTCACGGGCTACTTTATCTAGAATAGAATGTTATTTCGTTCGTAATGTTCTTGTAGCCAAATGTGAGAGTCACATCATCAAGTTGTTGTTATGTGATGAGGTTAGTATAATAGCCAAATTTTAACTGCCTGGTAGCTTATGAAATGCTTAGTCATTCTACCTCGTGGTTCTGTAAACAACTTGTTTTGATATTTTGAATTCTCATAGGCGGTGAAGAAGAGGTCACTTCCTGTGTTTTTATTATTGGCACCTCATTGCTCGATAGTACTTTGTACAGATTTTGCGTGTCTGTGTTCAATTCTACTTTTGCAGGTTAACGATGGGTGCCAGCATATCGGTAGATCCAGATACACATGTCGTAGTGGTTGGTGGCGGTTTTGGGGGTATAGCAGCGGCACAACAACTCAAATCCAATGGCATAAAATTTACACTCATCGACTTGCGGGACGCTTTTCATCATAACGTTGCCGCGCTGCGCGCTTCTGTTCAAAGTGGTGAGCACTGAGCAGGTCCTCTAGATACATATTTTGTCGTAGGCATAATAGAGTAATGATAACAATTCTGAATGTCATGGTAGAAACAATGTTTTATTCTTATAAAACCTTTATTTTGTTTTGAAAGACTTTAATTTGCATGTGCTCCTTACAGGCTTTGCCAAAAAGACCTTTATCCCATACAAGGAAACCTTTGGAGAGAGCTTTCTCCAGGGTCGAGTAGTGAAGGTAGACACAGATGCAAGAGTCATTGTTCTGGAAGATGGACAGGTAGGCTATGGCTATGAAACATGTCCTCAGATGGAGATGAAAGCTTGCAACAGTGCAACATGTGCATATTTCAAAATGTAAACATGCATGGCTCATTGAGATAGGTATCTGACTAATTACTTGAATGTCTTGGTCTCAAAGGAAGTGTGTTATACACACCTTATCCTGTCTACTGGAACAGACGGCCCTTTTCCTGGGAAATTCAATGCCGTGGCCACCTACAAAACAGCCATTGAAGCGTATGAGAATTTTATCAAAGAGGTACCTTTGTGGTGTTTTTCTTACTAAAAAGTCTTAGTTTCTCCGTCTTCACTAATGTGTGTCAGGTTTGTAACCAAATATCTTAAATGCAGTAACCTATTAATCGTTGTTTCATATTTGTGTCTGTTGCTTTCAGATCCAATCTGCAGAGTCTGTATTGGTGGTTGGTGGTGGTTCGACTGGTGTAGAGATGGCAGCTGAGGTCAAAACAGAATACCCCAACAAGAAGGTAACTTTCAGACCAACCCTGAGTGGTCTCTGTGTTAGAGTCTGCTTGACTGATTGCGTACTATCACACACATAGACCTGCACCCATCTGTACACACACGCATGCATGCACGTGCGCGCGCACACACACTCAAACACACAAACACAAATACACACACACACACACACACAGAGAGAAAGAGGGAGAGAGATAGATAGAGATACGCACACACACAAGATTCTAACCACAGATCTTTAAACACCCAACACCCAGGTTATCCTGATCCACTCCCATATTGGCTTGGCAGACACAGAGCTGCTCTCTAGTGTGAGACAGCAGGCCAAAGATGTGCTGTTGGAGAAAGGGGTGGAGCTTGTGTTAGGTAATATATCACTTCTGCTAATAAATAATTGATATGTAAGTCCCATAAGGAACCTGTGTTGCATGTGGGGCAGAGATATGGCTTATACAGTGATTCCCATACATTGACTTATTTGTGGCGGCCTACCACAATATCAACATTGACCACCACGCAATGATTTTCCAGGTTGTAGCCTACTAAATTGTGCTTAAATCTGGTTAGCATCATAACCACGCTATGCTAATTTGTTAAAAACTGTTCCATTCAAGTTAATTCTGTAAACCAACCACCACAAATGGAATTCAATTCTGTGGGAAACACTGTTATAGGACTTTAATTTTGTGAATTCTTTATATTTGTGGATTTCCTGAGTTAAAGCAACACCAAAGAGTTTTTTGTACCTTAAAATAATGTTTCCAAAATCGTTTCAGTGGTTCATCAACTCGTAACAGGGTGAACGGCACTTTCTGCATTCGCTTCGCGGCCCTCTATCTGCTATAACCGCACTATGTAAGTTTGCCGGATCGGGTAGCGGTTCTGTAGTTCGACATGAGAAACTACAAATTTGACTTGCATCCGATGTCGCAATACATCGTACTTTCATAAAATCATGTAACATATTATACCTTGTCTGTGGACATTGTTATTTGCAAAGCTGGTGCTGGATAAACAAATAGGGCATGCGACAGAGGAAAAGTTCTTTGGTGTTGCTTTAATACTGGTGAAAATGTCTACAGTACTTACTGAAAAAAAGTGTGCTTTCAATACTTATTTCTCCCACTGTAGATAATGGGATAAGCGTGGGTAATAAGATCTTTGCGGTATGTTAATCTACCGCACCTATGTAGTCATGAATCATGATTCATGCGTTATATGACCAAATCAATCATGGGGCGAGTCATTAGACTGTACTTTTGCCAAGACTGTGTGACCTTTGTATTTTTGTATTAGCGAACACTTATTCAATACAGCAAGAGAGGGGACATGTTGTAAACTTGGTGGAGCAAAAGCTGTTTTGAAATAAACTTTGCTCTGCAGTTTCCAGAATAAACTAGTGACAGCTTTATCTTGCTTATGTCTACTCTAAAATAATCATCAGCTATTTTGGTAATTATTAATCGGTTTGTGTCCATTTTTAAAAATTAAGCTCAAATTTCTCTTATTTTACCACCTTAAACTTATTTTTTGATTTACTTAGGCTACTCCTCTATGACAGTTGTTGCATGTGGACTAAACAAGGCATTTGAGGACATATTCTTGGATGGACATTTTCTGTCATTTTATCGATTCAACGTCTACTCAATTAAACAATAAGGCAATAAATAGATTAATTGACTATCAAAAAATTTGTTGCAGCCCTGAAAATCCATGTAGGGAAAAACATGTACTTTGTAAGTGGTTCTCTGCTGCGTCTGCCACATATTCCTGATCACACAGCAGCTCAACATGCAGTGTGCACTTTCGTTTCCTGAAGCCGTGTGAGGCCTTTGTTCATTTCACCTAATAGCTACTCCCAGGCTGTGCAATAAGCAGGGTGACATGGCAATGTATGTCTTTCTCCTATGCACAACTGTTTAGTTGGTATAGCAGACTAAAAACAATAAGAGGTTCTAGAAAAGCTAACTTCCGTCACGTCTTGGTATAGTTACAACTCTCGTTTCAGCTGTCGAGTTTTTGATATCCAATACTTGACAGTTGTCTATAATAACTGAGATGCAGTTTACAGGTATGGCACCGATTTACTGTGCATTAATCCTATCTTTCAGCATCCATAACTTCATTTGAAAATTATTCTATTAGTACACAACAGAGTTTCTTGCTGTGAGTTTTATATCGCTCCGATCTTATTCAATTGTTTTCATATTGTTTGTTGGCTGATCTGTTTAGGCCAGAAGGTTGCTAACCTGAAAGATCTGACGTTAAATGTGACCCAGAAGGACATGATCATCACAACAGATAAAGGCACAGAGATCAAAGTTGATCTCGTCATCTGCTGCACAGGGAACAAGATCAACTCACAAGCATACAGCAGCACAATGAGTATGTGTGTTTTATGTGTGTTTGCTGTGCACATGGCGGCATGCCTGTCTGTGATTGTGCATGGTTTTGTTTCTCGGGGTGTGTTTGTTTATGAGTATAACCACAGCTATGCCTTACAAGTAAGAGGTCCCTGGGCTATACACAGTGACACAGCAGCGCAGTGCTTGTTTACAGTGTGGGTGTATATTGATATAGACCTGTGCCCAGATACGATTGAGTTTAAATTACCGTCAGGCTGGGACAGAGGCCAGAATTGTATTGGCCAAAATTAAACAAATATTCATACCAATCAATATATATATATGACATTTTCTTACTACATTCTGATAAATACAAATCCAAAGCCTTTTATGCATTAGTCATTTTTAACTTATTGAAAATAACTTCCTGTAGTGTCGCAAATTCTCTTATATATCCACCAGGGAGAGCCATTGTGTTTAGAATGTCGGCTGGATTTCAGACCTTTCGCAGATACCTTTTGCCAACTGCCACAATAACTGACCACCCCTATTGCTTGTAGATGCCTAATAAGGAAAACAACAAAAATAGTTAACCCTGCTGATGTTCATGACATGAACAGTTATACAGGCATATTCAAGTGGTCCTTCATACCCTGATTATTATTATTAATGGTTAATGATGATCTAGGAGACCTTAATTCTAGCCATATGTATCATCATAACACATCTGCAAACCTTTGTCTGTCCCTCTTTTCTTTTTTGCTTTGATTTGTCTTGTGCTGTACTGAGGTTTGTCTGAAATCATATGTGATGGAAACATTTCACACATCCTGATTAACATTACATGTACACTTGCTCAACTAGTCAAGCAGGTTTGCTCTCTCCTTCACCCAAGCAGTACACCCGTGGACGTGACTTTCTTACCCCCTGCTCACTCACAGATTTGCCCCAGTGATGAGTGTGCTTTTGTTTACATGAAGCTCATTGTGGGGGATGGTAATCGTGCACATACACAGATAACATCAGTGTCTATCCCATGCTCGGAAGGAGTGAGCTTGTGCTAGAGGGGTGATTGGATTGTGTGACTGGCTGGCTGACAACTTTGAGCCCTTTCTCATCTGACTTTTTGAGTTTCTTATTGCGGTGTCTTACAGGTGAATGTCTAGCTCAGAATGGAGCCTTGAAGGTGAACGAGCACCTTCAGGTGAGGGGTTTCGACAGGATCTATGCTGTCGGGGACTGTACCAACATCAAGGAGCCCAAAACGGCGTACCATGCAGGGCTCCACGCCGGAATCGCCGTCACAAACATCATCAACAGCATCACCGGAAAGCCTCTGGTCTCATACCGCACAGGTGACTAAGCCTGGCATGCAAAGACAGTCATCATTTGTCATTTGGGGAAAAAAGAAAAATGAGCTGTTGTCATTTGTCCCTGCCACATTCCAGAGCCACACCCCACTAAAAGAACTCCTTCCACGTAGGTGGATGTTGTTGATGTCAGACAGGTGCACCCTGAAGCGGGTGGAGAATGCCTTTTCCTCAGGTGTGGTAGCATGTGAACTGGGCGGGGTATTATGAGTATGTGGTTTAGTAACAAAAAGTTCGCTAAAAGTAAGAGGTCAGCGTTTTTTAAATATTTGCTAGGAGTGTGAAGCCTGAGGACTCCTGTCAGGAGGGTTACAACTTAATTAATGTTCATGTAGATGTCAGACAGACCGAGCCAACAAGCAGATAGAAGATGAATACACACGTCGATTAATTTTGATACCACAGATGAATGAAGACCTAGTCAGACAATGGTAGGAAAAATCATAAACAGAGTTTTATTTACAGGAATGCGCATCAAGGGAGGCACAGCATGACTTTACATAAAGATCCACCAGGAAAGTAATCAGGGTTTAAGTATTCTTCAAGGGCGACGGGAGATGGTGTTGGCCATCCTTTCTTGGTCATCCTGTGAACCACACTGAATCAGATCGTCATTAGTGTCAACCTGGCAATCCAGAGCAGATAGCTACTGATGTAGGAGATGTACCCATGAAGAATAGCAAAACACTGCAAAACCATAATATTCCCCCTCTTCCTATCTCTAAACACATAGTCACACACAGATGCAATATACTCAGGGACAGTACAGGAACAGAATGAAATAAAAACAATCATCTCCTAAGTGTAAGAACACAACAGCTGACACATATTAAGAAACATCATTTAGAACATTGAGAACATCAGAGGGGTATTCCAGAAAGCAGGTTTACTGGCTTAACTGGGTATGTTAACCCAGAGTTAGCGGTAAACCTGGGATTTCAGCTCCAGAAAGCTACAAAATGACCAGGCTATGTAAGTAACTATGGTAACATAGGCTCTGAACTTAACCTGGTAGGGGGTAGGTTTTGTTCAGGTTATGTTCAATTATGTTCGGTTATTTCAGTGCATGTTCAACCAGGCCGCTATATTTACACTTGTCACACAATGGCGTTTCATTTTGACGAAGGTCCGATTGACAAAGAAGCACAAAATCATGTAATATTCATCCGTGCAATTCACCGTGAGAGGGCGATAAGACCACGACATCACATGATAGCCTATCCATTCTTTTCCAAACAAGTTTTTCAAGAGCGCTAGAGTTTTTCAGCTGAATCCTAAGGCTAGGCTTGAAAAGCATTCTCCATCCCTACATTACGCATGGTGGATTAGAATAGAATAAAATAAATCTTTAATGTAGGCTATCTAGCCTACACCATAGTGGACATTTGTCTTTGGCTCACCAGACAGATGGACAAACAACATCTCAGACACATTGAAGATATAATTATGGACTGGACACAAACTACTTATGAATATAAATCTTACTTTCCAATACTCACAGTGTGCAAATTATATTTTAGACTGGTAGATAATCTAATGCAGTGTTTCTTAAAGGTGCTCTAAGCAAAGCAAGGTCTCTGTAGACAGCCCAGAGGGGTATTCCAGAAAGGAGGTTTAACAAACACTGAGATAAAACTTAACCTCTGGGTTGTCTGAACCTGTTGCGACTAAACCCGAGCTGTCGGTTCCAAAACACCGGTTACCAGTTAGTTCAATCAACCCCGTGTTAGATAACCTAGAGTTGTGCGCGTTCACGGCGAACCTATAAAGGCATCATCTATTGAGAGTCGAAACCATGAGTGAAACCGGCGAAACGAAGAGCACCGTATTTTTCAGAGGCGGAGTAGTCGAGGCTTAGAAGGAGAGAACTGAGAGAACTGTAATAACAAAAAAGAGCAATACTTAAGCGTCTGTGTCCGAGACCTTGCTTGGCAGAGAATAGTCTAACTGACCGTGTAAATGCGTACGTTTAGGATAGCCTATCAGGGCCGTAGTCACCATTGACATTCCCCCCAATATTCAAATATGACCCCCCCCCCCAATATTTGGACATAGAAAAATAAAGAAAGATTAAAACGCTATACTAGGAAACCAACAGGTATCTGAAATGTAATCAAATGTAGATAACGCACAAATTAGTGACCTATGGTTCCAGAGTAGCCTACACCCCTGAGTGGTTTGTCCTGGTGATTTTCCGTTTTTCGTTAGTGGCGTGCGCTATCAAAAGCTTCCATTTACTGCACCCTACTGCGGTGAGGTAGGGCTGTCAACAATATCGCAAAAGCTACTGGTACAATTTTCACAAAACTTCTTGGAAAGGTGTAGCACAGGCTAAGGAAATCCCATACATGTTTGGACCCGATCAGACTGAAAGGGAACATTTTCCATATTGTAGCCTATTCTCGCAATGATAGCGAAAGTGAAACGTTTTATTTTAAATGATGAATTTGTGCAAGCCTGTGTCATTTCTTTCACGTCTTTCAACATAAATAATGCATTCATATGCTAGTAGTAATGCCAGAAATTACAGTGTATAGGCCTCTTAGAAATGATTGTTGCATCTTGCATATTGTAATGATCTGAGGGGTATTCCAGAAAGGAGGTTTAACAAACACTGAGATAAAACTTAACCTCTGGGTTGTCTGAACCTGTGGCGACTAAACCCGAGCTGTCGGTTCCAAAACACCGGTTACCAGTTAGTTCAATCAACCCCGTGTTAGATAACCTAGAGTTGTGCGCGTTCACGGCGAACCTATAAAGGCATCATCTATTGAGAGTCGAAACCATGAGTGAAACCGGCGAAACGAAGAGCACCGTATTTTTCAGAGGCGGAGTAGTCGAGGCAATACTTAAGCGCCCGAGACCTTGCTTGGCAGAGAATAGCCTAACTGACCGTGTAAATGCGTACGTTTAGGATATATTACTATTTAATGTCAAAAGCACAATTAAATAGTTCACTGGACATCACGTAGCCTATTGTATTGACTGCTTTGAATGATGCTTTCTTAAACTAGCCTATCTTGTCACAGATTGAGTGGGCCATAGAATTCTTTGAGAATCCCAAATTTAATTTTCTATTTTAACGCGGGTTCTGCAGCTGTGGGCCAAGTTAAACTTTTGCGCTCCATCATCGGAAGGGTGAATGTCGGAAGGCATGGGTAGCCTATTGGACACATTTCGGTGCACATTTGGAAAATTGAATAAGTGATGCTGACCTCATACGCGGAGTTAGTGGGTGGAAACGGGTAATTGCATTGTTTCAAAAATTAGTGAAATACGTCTGGCATGACCAGATATTTTTAAAATAATTTAAATAACACAAAACAACAATAGAGAACGGGAGCAGGCAGGTTTTCTTCTCTTGCGATCCTTTACATTGAAAAGTGACATTACGGCCAACCTGACGCAGGACGCAAAAAACGCGAAAATTACTGTTGCACTAGTATGGACATCTTGCCGTGCCAACGTTGCAATAAAGGTTGCCTAAATGCCATGTATATAAATGTCCTGTCAGCTTACTAATTGATTTTGCGTTGTGTGTAGATTTGGACTTTTTATTCCACTTTGTTTAAACAGCAAAGTGGCAAAGCCTTGTTCACCTGTTTGGAACTGGCTGGTGAATGTGACGCGCGTAGGCCTGGCTAGATGACCCTTTTAGTGCATCTAGGCCTACTGATCGATGTGGATTACTTTTTTTCGTGTCATTGGATTACAGCAAAATATGAATATTTTTTTTCTTAACATGTCTTAACGTAGGCTAATGACGTGATTGCGCTTCGTTTCTGCTTTTGGAGAGGCATCAGACTGTAGGTGAACACTTCCTTTGATTCTTGGAGTTCTCGCTATGATTTAAGTCTGCCCTGCACTCAATAGCCTACAGTTTACTTACTTTGCCTTTGTAGAATCGAATTTGAGTTTTCAATGACGTGTTCTCCTTAAGCTAAGGATGCATGAACCGATGCATCTTGTTATTTCAAACTCCACTCTGCTAGGTGGCTCGCATGCCAGCAGGATTCTTGAGGCGTCGGAGGTTTACCAACGTTCCACAAGCACAGCTAAGCTAGCTGGCATCCGTTACACTAGGCTATATAGTTCGTTTTTAATAGCAAACAGAAGTGTCAAGATGGCAACAGGTCATTACATTCTTTAATCGACAAAATATGATTGTACAAAATATTCAATCAATGTGGGGCAAATAAGCTAGAGGCGGTGGATTAATTTATCAAAAGTGAGCAGCAACTCTATGGGAATTGTTAAATTGTTACAATGTAATTATATATAGGCTATCATTATTTAGCATGTTTGTTTTCTCCCTATGTGCTCATGCTGTGTTCCCCAAGTAGTAGGCCAGAGGGATATTTCACAAAACCTAGATAAGGGATTAAGCTGGGATTTTTAGGTTATCCTGGATGAATTTAGCCTTGACTTGGTTTCACAAAAGAGATGGCACATAAGTTACCATGGGGATTTATTCTCTGCACCTAGCCTGGTCCCGACCAGGCTAACAGCCAAGCTAAGTTAATTCTAATGGTAATTATGTCGTCTATTTGCTAAATGTATTTGCTCGCAAAACAAAACAGATTGTCTGCCTACTACCATATAGTTATTATTTTAATTGTGATAGCCTTATAATTATTAACATAGGCCTCGGTACTCTTTGTTTGCTTATGTTATTGATAGACGTTTGATGAATAGCCTACTGTAGTTGATTGGAAGTGGAGGGGCAAGTTCTCGGAGGTATTTTCAACTATAATATTAAGGTATATCATGCATCTTTGCAGAGGCAAGCGCTTTCTTAATGACGTTGCGTTCCGAGACAAGAAAGCACTCACACGTGGGTGCATACGTAAATTTGCATTCAGTTGGTCTACCACGCCTACTCCCGCTGTTTTACAGAAATAGCCATGATTCCCCATTCCAAAAATGACAACTTTACTTCATTGTTAGTCTATATCAAAAGCGGTTGTTCACTTTGTGTGAATGACGCTATTTTCCGCGTCTTTTTTATTCCAACCGTGGGCATTTTGGAGCAGAAACGAGAACGCGCACACATCCTGAATTACTTACACCTGGCTTGACATAGTTGCTCCTACTCATCTTGGATTGGCGTTAGTGAAACGAGTTTAGCTAGGATGGCCAGACAACGCTATGTCAAACCTCGCTTTATCACTTATCTTGGATGTCTTAATTCTGCCTTTGTGAAATACCCCTCAGGTCTCAGCTGCTACAATTATTTATTTATTTTTTATCTGCCCCCCCCTGGCTCGAATGTCAAACTCCGCCTATGGCTGACCTGCCAGTTGGTGAAACTAAACTTTAATGATCCTCGTGGGTTTGTGTCCAGGAAAACGAATGAAGTTGCGCAGGAACTGGTTTAGCGCAAGGCAAACTTTACGGACCGACCGACAGCTTGCCGATATGCTCTGCGTCTCCAACACTACAAAAACTCCCAGTCGGAGAGCGTGTGTAGCCTATTAAAAAAATATTTGATCCCAAATGCCATCAGCATTCTTAACCAAACTTAGTGACAACATGCATACCCGGCTGAGCTGTCCAGCTATATTTAAACTTATTTATTAATTTTCTATAGGCTATGTTTCCCCTTTTTTGTAGCCTACTGTAGGCTACTTGTTTTAATTATATCTTCAATGTGTCTGATGTTGTTTGTCCATCTGTCTGGTGAGCCAAAGACGTAGGCTAGCTACCCTACATATTTATTTTATTCTATTCTAATCCACCATGCGTAATGTAGGGATGGAAATGATTTTCAAGTAGCCTACTGTATATTTAGGATTCAGCTGAAAAACTCGAGCGCTCTTGAAAAACTCGTTTGGAAAAGAATGGATAGGCTATCATGTGATGTCGTGGTCTTATCGCCCTCTCACGGTGAATTGCACGGATGAATATTACATGATTTTGTGCTTCTTTGTCAACCGGACCTTCGTCAAAATGAAACGCCATTGTGTGACAAGTGTAAAAATAGCGGCCTGGTTGAACATGCACTGAAATAACCCAACATAATTGAACATAACCTGAACAAAACCTACCCCCTACCAGGTTTAGTTCAGAGCCTATGTTACTATAGTTACTTACATAGCCTGATCATTTTTTTGCTTTCTGGAACTGGAATCCCAGGTTTACCGTTTACTCTGGGTTTACATACCCAGTTCAGTTCAGAGCCTATGTTACCATAGTTACTTACATAGCCTGAACATATTTGAGCGTTCTGGAACTGAAATCCCAGGTTTACCGTTTACTCTGGGTTAACATACCCAGTTAAGCCAGTAAACCTGCTTTCTGGAATACCCCGCTGAGCCTAGCTGTTCATGACTGTGCTCCCATGATGCTGTGCAGTGTGTGTATGTGTGTAATGTTCATGTTCTAAACCAGTTGGGTGTAGGCTACTACGAATCTCAATTAGTGGGTTAGCGAGGTATGTTGCGTTCAAAGCCAGGCTATGCTGTGACACGAAAGTGTGTCGCTATATCACCATGGTATCTTATGCTGTCAACCAAACCTGGTCGGGAGGAGGTTATGTGCTAAGTTATAGCTCAAATCGTGTAATCTACCGCACACTGACCAATCAATTGTCTTAAAAACGAAGTTTTCTCACGTGTAGGATTCTGTCATATATCTTACAGGTGGAGCTCCGCCTCTACTAACATTTTGGATTTCGAAAGCGCTTTAATAGTGCCGTGCGTGCAAATATCCAACTATGGACGTGCATACCATACAACAACTGGTGACAATTGATTTATTTGATATTATAGGTTAGACACAAAAAATCACCGCAGTGTAGATTAAGCTATCGCTCATGAATGCGGAAGTAATTGTTTTTAAATAGAGGTGGTCTTGTGCGTCTCCACGTTACACGATTGGCCAAAGTCATCCCAACACCGAGAACGCGCACAGATCTGAGCTGAAAGCCTAGTTTGACAAATATACCACATAACTGCAATCGTAGTATCACTTAACGTAGGGGAGCGCGGGGCACAAAGTAACGCGGGGTTAAATGTAACACGGACTTTTTCCCTATTTGCAGGGGGTTGATCGAGGCATGCTATTGGTCAGTTAATCACATTACTATGAGACGGTATTCCACAAATTTTCAGTCAGTATGGACGTGTTTCCACGTAGATCTGCAGCAAAACGCCTTTTGAAGACATCAACTTAAATGTCTAGGTGGTACTTGTCTTTCCATTACTGAGTTGTGGGTGCAGCTCACTGACTCCAATCTTCTATCATCTTAATAACCGTCTTGTAGGGTAAAAATGAACACCGTTTTGAAACATGTAGCCAACTCATAGCAGGAGCTAGCTTATCTTATAACAAACGTGACCCAGCGGGGTTAGTTGTAACGCGCTGTTACAACTAAGCCACTCATACTGTACAATGATGTTGCAATACAAAAATATGCGCGTATTAGTGTTAGTTTAGTTAGTTTTTGTGATGTTTTGCATTTTGCCTCATGTGTTTTCAGGTTTGAGGGCTTTTCTTGGCAGGATTGACCTTGGTTAGACTCTTTGCTTCCTTTGGCGCATATTTCTCATGTTATTTCTCCGTATAGAAAATAAAGTCAATTTTCGACACACGTCTGTTGTTAGTTCATGACTTATGTATCATAAATAGTCAGATCCTATTCTATCATACACATTCAGATACATTTATTGAATTAATCTAATTAAAAACAGCCGTTTGGATGAGTGTTACAACTAACCCCGCATATGGGGCAGGTTGTAACATTTCACCTATCGCCACTCTCGGTGGAATTGTAAAAGAACAGTAGCTCCTACAAACAAACTTCCAGTGCATATGTGTAACAGAGATATGTATGTTGGTTGTTAAAAAGTATAACTAGTGAAACTCAAATGATTTTAGAATTATTTAGCCATAACCAAAAAGTGTTACTTTGTGCCCCGCGCTCCCCTATACCCCTGAGTTAGAGTTGAATGTCTCGAGACCATTTTTACGTGGTCTCGGTCTTCTCACAGTCTCGACCGTCTTTGGTCTTGGTCTTGTCTTGGTCTCGGATCCCTCGGTCTTGTCTTGGTCTCATTGTCTTGGTCTTGTGGGTCTCAGGTCTAGTGTTGCATGGTGTATCGATACTAAAAAATTATCACGATGCCTTCACGCAAAAAAACGATACGATTTCCGACGTTTTTAGAATCAATACTTTATTAAAATAATAAAGTTCTGTGTCTGTGTGAACTGCTGCTCTCACTGCTCCTTGCACGCATCTAGGCAAGTGGGCGTGTCAAGCAGGCAGCTCTGAGTGAGTGAGTGCGCAGCCAACAACGTCAACATAGTTTTTTGACAGTCCTCGGCCTTGTGGATAAAACAAAAGGTGACATGAAATCTGGAACTACAGTATTTCGGATACATCGCGAATAGTGCAGGCAAGCCATCAGGTAAACAGAGGCCCGTTTGTAAAATATGTTTCAAAGTCATTTAAAAGCAGTAGGCTACACATGGAACTTGGCTAAACACCTCGCAGACATATCCTAACATTTTTAAAGAGTTTAAAGAACGTCAGATTAACGAATATGCTATAGAAAACACAAATGGTTAGTGCCAAGTTCTTCTCTTCTGTTTTAGTCTAGCCTAAGTGAAACGAGTATGGTTCTCTGGGATAAAGCGAACCTTCCTTCATGAATACATTTTGACGAGACATAACTAGTTGTAGCCTAATCATAGGGTGCTAACGTGATGAAAGCGCAATGTTCACGCCAGAATAACATTGCCATAACTTGTAAACAATCTATTTCATGTTTGGTCAGTAGGGCCTACTGGTAATATTTGTTATGGCATGTCGACTGCAATTTGTTCAATAATTATTGCCCAGATGCAATGCGCTAATTAAAGCCCACATCGTATACCACCAAAGCGTGTTGAGGCCTAATAATAATAGCGGCTTATTGTTACGTGGTAGCAAATCATGTTATCAAAGAAATAGACGTAATGTAGGAGTGCACACGATTTGCAACAGGTAATGGTGTAGGCCTATCTAACGAAAACCTGAGTGGTTGGAACGTCGTATTTGTACACTGGGCCCAAAGAAATCTATTCTTACATTTTTGCCTTTGCAACTGGCAAAGAAATCCCATGAACACGGGAAGGCCTAGGGTAGCCTATACTGTACATCAGATGGCCTAAAGATTAGGCCCCTCTGCATAGCATTCAGTGATTTGCATGCAGTCATTTCAACACTGACCTTGATCTAGTCTAGTTTGGCTATTTAAAGCTTCTTTATTGCCAAAACACAGCACAATGTAAATGAACTATAACAAACAAAAAAGGACTTAATCACACAAAGTAGGCCAACTATTTTACTGACTAAAAAAATAATAATTATGTAGGAAGTTCAGAAGTTTAGAACCCAGAATTGACCAGCACATTACAAAAGTGCACCAAATTCAACAATGACTCAATACACTAGGAGGAGGTATGAGTCTTTTCTTTTCCAGAGATCTTAGGATTTTCTTGTAGGATCATTTCAGTATCGAGCATCGTGATATTTATGGCAGGTATCGTATCAAAGTCATAATTTTGGTATCGTGACAACACTACACGACATAGTGGTCGGGAGATTTGCAACAAATAATGTCCATAATACAAAACATAACATTCGATAATGCAACATTAAATTATTTTGCCTTTCATGCCCTTCAAATGTAACCTTTCAAATGCAACCAATCAATGACATACATGTATTTTGTTGTGATTAAGAAACTGGCGCTCATTCAATCAAAAGAAGCAAGTGTAGCCAGCGCGAAACGTTAGGTTTACATCGTAGCTGTCAGTCACAGTCAGACCTAGTAATAATAATGTCAGCGAATTCCGGCATCATTAAATTTGCATTCACGGAACATAAAGAAATTTGCAGTCCAGGGGCAAGAAAGAAGCATTCATTCTCTCTCACCGAAACCAGTCTACGAAAACATTTACAGTGAGTGAGCTCACAGTCACATTCATGACATGCACTGTCTCTGCATTGTTCTGTCTGTAGTTGAAATAATACTTTCTTGAATTTAAACTGGGACTGAACCTCTTACCACAGTACGCTGCTCCTATTCAGTTGATGCCAGTTATGGTGTAAAACTAGCTCACTAGCTGTTTTTTTTTTTTTTTTTTGGTCTCGGTCTCGTCTCGGTCTCGTCTCGACTTTGTCTTGGTCTTGACTCAGTCTGTCTTGGCCTTGGTCTCGTCTTGGTCTCGGTCTTGATACCCTCTGGTCTTGGTAGTGTCTTGGTCTCGGTTTAGGCGGTCTTGACTACAAGTCTACCCTGAGTCAAGGCTTTGTCAAGCCTCGATATGTCTACATAGCCTAGATATTTTTCTGCTCCAAAATGCCCACGGTTGGAATAAAAAAGATGCGGAAAATAGCGTCATTCACACAAAGTGAACAACCGCTTTTGATATAGACTAACAATGAATTAAAGTTGTCCTTTTTGGAATGGGGAATCATGGCTATTTCTGTAAAACAGCGGGAGTAGGCGTGGTAGACCAACTGAATGCAAATTTACGTATGCACCCACGTGTGAGTGCTTTCTTGTCTCGGCACGCAACGTCATTAAGAAAGCGCTTGCCTCTGCAAAGATGCACATAGTATGATATACCTTAATATTATAGTTGAAAATACCTCCGAGAACTTGCCCCTCCACTTCCAATCAACTACAGTAGGCTATTCATCAAATGCCTATCAATAAAATAAGCAAACAAAGAGTACCTAGGCCTATGTTAATAATTATAAGGCTATCACAATTAAAATAACTAGATGTACCGCAGAGCGGTACAAAATATGACCGCCGCCCAGTCCAGCACATTTTTTCCACAAAAAGAAATCACGCTGAAAGGCCTATATGATTCTAACTGTCTCACTAAATTGCATTATCCACACTCAATTCTCACTGGTATCTGCTAGACAACAAGTACCAAAACATGATTAGTTCATAGATTTCACATGTAAAATTCATTTTATACAACCCCACCTCCATCTTGCCTGTTCATAATTATGAGAAATTCTTGATTGTTTGTGTTATGTTTATGTTATGTGTGTGGGTGTGTGTGTGTGTGTGAGTGTGTGTGTGTGTGTGTGTGTGTGTGTGTGTGTGTGTGTGTGTGTGTGTGTGTGCGCGTGCCTGCGTATGTGCCTGTGCATGGAAGCGTACATATGTCTACTGTGTGAGTATGTGTCATGATTACTGTGAATGTGTGTGTGTGTGTGTATCTGTTTGTGCACATGTGTGCACATGAACTGGGCTAACATGACCCTTGGAGGCAAATATACGGAAAAAATGGTCATCCTAGGCCCTACAGTTCTCAAGATATTCACAGAGAACTGTGTCTGGCCTACCCTCCTTTCGGGGGGTCCAGTCCAGCGGGGGGGCTACAGATCAAAACGAAAAATGACAGTTCCATGCTATCCATGTGGGGGTACATGCCCACCAAGTTTTGTGTACCCCGGTCTTTCAGTGTCCCGGGAATCCTTGTTGGTGTACGTCACTAAATGTACACATAAATTGTTTTATTGTAAGGCCCCCCATGAACGAAAGTACACAAAACTTGACATGCATTCGGTGGGTGTCATAATGATCCTACACTTTCAATTTCGTGCAGTTTTGACCATGTCAGCCAGAGATATTGTGATGAAAACACCTAATTTTTTGCTTTTTAATTTTTAACTAGGTGGCGCTATACATGAAATAAGTGGTAATGGGATGGGTTGACATGGCCCCTTGAGATCAACATACAAAAAAAAGGTGGACCTCCTAGGCCCTACGGTTCTCGAGATATTCACAGAAAACTGTCTCCGGCCACCTACAGGCCAGTTGGTGTATAGTAACATAAATGAATTTATTGTGTGGCCCCCCATGAACGGAATTCCACGAAACTTGGCGTGCATTCAGAGGGTGTCATAATGATCCTACACTTCCAATTTCGTGCAGTTTTGACTATGTTAGGTCACAGATACCTGCGATTACAACACCTCATTTTTACTTTTTTGTGTTTAACTAGGTGGCGCTATACATGAAATGAGTGGTTATGGAATGGGTTGACATGGCTCCTTGAGATCAACATACAAAAAAAAAATGGTCCTCCTAAACCTTACGGTTCTCGAGATATTCACAGAAAACTGTGTCTGCCCTACCCTCCTTTCGGGGGGTGCAGTCCAGCGGGGGGGCTACAGATCAAAACGAAAAACGATGGTTCCATGCTATCCATATGGGGTTACATGCCCACCAAGTTTCGTCTACCCCGGTCTTTCAGTGTCCCGGGAATCATTGACAGAAATTTGGACATGCGAAAAAGAAAAAAAAAAAAAAAAAAAAAAAAAAATCTGACTAAACCTATATGACCGCCGCTTCGCTGCGCGGCGGTCATAATAACTATATGGTAGTAGGCACACAATCTGTTTTGTTTTGCGAGCAAATACATTTAGCAAATAGTTTATAAATGGAATAAAGCTCCTAAAAAATTAGCACGGAGGTCTGATGTGAATGACAGCTAGCTGAACCAATAAGACGACATAATTACCATTAGAATTAACTTAGCTTGGCTGTTAGCCTGGTCGGGACCAGGCTAGGTGCAGAGAATAAATCCCCATGGTAACTTGTGTGCCATCTCTTTTGTGAAACCAAGTCAAGGCTAAATTCATCCAGGATAACCTAAAAATCCCAGCTTAATCCCTTATCTAGGTTTTGTGAAATACCCCTCAGGTCTGGCCCGGAATTATGTGTTTTGGTGCATAACCAATAAAAACCTTGCAGTTTGTTACAATATGCGTGATAGCCTACAGTTAATGTGAATTGCGGACAATAACCAAAGAAAGGAATTTGCACCTCCATTCACCAATTAAAGGCTGTAGTAGGCCTAGTGTTTCTACATGTTGGCACAAAACGTAATTTTTGTCAGAAGCCAGTCTATAATGCATACAGGGGTAACATGAGGTGAGTCAGACAGAAGAGGGGCCTGTCTTAGTAGCCTATTCCTGAATCCTGTCCCTTTCAGTTTCAATTGCACGGGAGGGATGGGCGAGCTAGCTGATGTTACCCAACATTGCTTAGAGCACCTTTAACTGGTGGTTCTCAGAATTGTTCTGGTCCCAGAGCTTGTGGTAAAAAAATGGGCCATTTAAAATGCTACCCTATCAGATCTAATGTCGGCCCTTTATTTTGATAGACTATTCGTATGACAGTCGTTTTATTTAGCAGTTGTTTCATTTTAGCATTAGGCGGGCCTAAATATGGTGAAACGCAAGTAGCCTATGACCCTGAATATTTGAAGTATAGATTCACTAATGTTGAGGACAAAAAGGGACAGAATCCCCAGTGTATGGTGTGCAGTGAATTGCTGGCACATGAGAGCATGAAACCATCAAAACTAAAATGCCACATAGAAACAAAGCACCCTACTGTCAAAGACAAACCTGTTGAGTAGCCTACTTTGAAAGGTGACACCAGGAGTTGAGAACTTTGCAAATGTGCCTAACATCAGCATGTCCCAAACAAGTAGCCTAGCCTACAGGCACTTTGTGCGACCTAATGTCCAGGGAATGGGAGGGTCGCAAGGCCAGACCAGTTAGGAAGTCTTTACTGACCTAATGTGTTTTTGTATTTGACAGGCAATGTGACCATGCTTCTGGCCATGGGGTGTGATGATGGAGTGGGACAGTTCAACGGCTACAGGCTTCCTCGCTTCCTTGTCATTCAAGGCAAGAGCAAAAGCCTTCTCCTGTGGAAGAGTTGGAAAGACATGGGACAGACATCCCCATAGGATGTGTCAGCCAGAAGTGTAACATTGTCCGTCCATCACATCTGTGGCTATGAACCTTTGTCCTCACAGTTGACTTCTTTCTTTGTGTAGAAACAGTGCCTTTTGATACACGACCATAAAAAGGATAGACATTTGTTCTAATGTAAAGCTTTTGTCTTAATTACAGATGGAATATTCCACCATTTTAATTTGATGTACCTTTGCACAGTTGGCATATGTTATTGCATGTGTGCATCTATCATTTAGCACATTCATTTAAATTGTATGTTGCTGCCAAATGCTATGGGGATCAGATTTATATGCCATATGTTTTTCCAAATGTGGAAGTATGTCTCTTATTCAAAAAAGAATACAATGCAATAATGTTAATATGGTTTACAAGAGATTTCTATTGTATGACAGAACTTACTCAATAAATATGTCACAAAATATTGTTACATTGCAGTATCCCAACAGAATATTTATTCTGTAGTATACAGTATAAGTATATATACTCTTTTGATCCTGTGAGGGAAATTTGGTCTCTGCATTTATCCCAATCCGTGAATTAGTGAAACACACTCAGCACACAGTGAACACACAGTGAGGTGAAGCACACACTAATCCCGGCGCAGCCAACAGCGGCAGGCAGCGGCAACCGCGGCAACCCTCCGGTTACAAGTCCGAAGTGCTAACCGGTAGGCCACGGCTGCCCCAATACATACTTATTCTGACATGGACAGTGGTAAAACACAGCACAGTGTGAACACAGTTTAAAGGCCACATGTGCTCCTTATGGAAATGGACAGAGGACTAAAGCTGGAACTGAGCCATATACAATTCCAGCCAAACATAATGTAATATGTTGTTTCAGGAGTAAGGAAGGTAGAATTGTAATTGTGTTAGCTTTTGAGTTAAAACATACCCATAACAAAAACTTTCAGAGATAATTTTGGATATAAAGATGTCTTCTGAATGATTAAACATTATTACAGATCATGGATTATCTACCACCTCACGGTTTCAAACATGCAACATATGAATTGTATGATTTTTAAAAGATCCAGATTGCCAATCCAGCCATATTCAATCAGAAGACACCAGTGTGTTTTGGATCATTTGAAGGCCACCCAAGTGAAATGACTTAATCAAGATATGGTAAAATAGCAGCTTTATTATATTACACTGAATAAGTATTAATGACATTAATTTAAAAATGCACCTGTTCAAACAAACTGATAATTAAACACAATGGCTGAAGTCATCCAAAATTGGCAAGGATTACCTCCAAGAACCAATACAGCCTTGTAACATACTAAAAGCACTGGAACTGTTGGCACACAAATCTTTTTTTTCTGTCAGTATTTAACTATAAGTGATAGGTGAAATACATCTTAACAGTGTATAAATAAAACAAACCAATCACCTCAGTCACTTGAATAATCAAAATAATGTAAACAAATATGATTAAACAGAAAAAAACCTGACTGATGCACACAAATCTGAAGGGAAAAACTAGGCCAAATCCAACACCAGTTCTCAATGTAGAAAAAGAGAAACAATGAAATATTACAATTAAATATTAAAACTGCCTCCTCAGGAGTGGTCAAGAGAATATGAACCATCAGGGACATTCCAAGGGTCATTCTACTGACATACCTTAGCAAGACATAAATGAGGTAGAGATTTTTATTTTTAAAATTATATTCTCAAAGAGAAAAAAATATTTGGCTAGATACTATATATGTGTAAGTCAGCAATGAATCCTCACCAGTATACACACATGGTCAAAACCTGACTAGGACACATGCCAATCCCTTAATGTAGAAAAGGCAACATAAACATACAAGCACAAATATTTAAGTACAAACATATATAAAAAAAACACTTGACAGGCGAAACATCGTGGGCAAGACATATCCAGCATGATCCATTAATGCCATCATACAATCTTGTAATAAATACTAAAATAAATAAGTCTTAGAATAATACAGGGTAGGCTTGAGAGAGAACCGTTCAGAGAGCACAGCTATGAACGTCTGTACACAAATACCAAAAAAAAAAAAAAAAAATGAGTTTGCAAACCTATTTCTGTCAGACTTCCTATGTACTTGTAACAAGTAGGTCATGTCTCTGAACATAACAAGCACACTTGGTAAGAGTTGAGAAATGTTGAGAATGATTGGGGTGGAAAAGGGGGGGGGGGGGGGGGATGGGGGGGTCATTCTCATCCAGTCATCCATGCTTTAAAGGGAGCCTCACAGGTTTCACCACAGAACAAGTCTGGCCAGCAAACATCAGAAGATTCCTTGCAATCTCTCTGTGCATAGATATAGAAAACTAACAAACATATTCAACCCTTGGTATGCCTGAAGAACTAGACACACATGGTGCTCAAAACTCACAACTCAGCATCAGCATACTGTTAATCACTGGACAGTTTAATTTAAGTCAGGTTAGTTTGGGACACTTGGACAAAAGTACCTGTATCCTGCCAGAATCATAGGTTACATGATGCATGATGGTTATCTGCGCTTGTTTAGTTTAGATTTTTATCTGAAACGTTTCCCCTAAATATACAGCTATATGAGCCAGTTAAAGGCCTTGTATTAACATTTATAGTACATTTGGGAGATTAATGTAGTCACTGGCTGTGTGTTACTGGTGCGCCACACAGTGCAGAGGACATCAGAGAAGATTGCCACATAGGCCACAATCTCTCGGCACTTCCGTAATCATTAGCAAGCTACAGAATGATCTATGCACATTGAGGGAGATATGATGCCAGACCAAACCTTTGTGTTAAAAAAACAACATGACACACCTCCGAAACACAACAGTGAAGACTCCATTCTCACAGACAAAAAGCATTGCCTAAAAGGTCTACTCATCCTTAGTAGCCTTACCATCCTTAGCCGACTTCCCTTTCAAGCCCTTGAGGTAGGTCTGGTAGAAGAATGAGGCAAAGAGCACCAGATAGCTAAGGTACATGAGCGAGGCCCACACAATGTTGTCCAGGTACGACGGGCAGCCCTCATCCTGCATCCAACGGTAAACCAAGCCGACCACAGTCAGGCCCATGGCCATTTGGGCAATCTGGGCGGACGTGATGACCATGGCGAAGGGCTTGGGAATGCGGTAGCCAGCCGCACGGGCCGCATAGTAGCTGTACATCAGCGCATGCACGGTGTAATTCATGGTCATGAACCAGCCTCCGCCGGCCACCTGGTCTTTGTAGGAGTACCAGGAGTAGAGCAGCACGGTGATGTGGTGGTACCAGTGCAAGAAGATGAGCCGCTGTTTACGGAGCACTATGAAGGCTGTGTCGCCTGAAGGACATGAGAAAAAGAAGAAAAAAACCCACAACAAACAAGACCATTAAAATTAGTCTAAGACATAAACTCGTGTCCATGTTTGTAAATCTATCAGTGTGTTTAATGGGCTTGTATCAAGTGTGCTTACCCAGTTCCGGAGCTTTGCTAAGAACAAAGGCATAGGCCCAAAATCTGGTGATTGGTCCATTGTAGAAGCTCTGGTCACAGACTGACTGCTTAAAGCCATAGGTGTGAAGAATGTAAAGCATGTATATCCCAGTTCGGACAGCTCCAACAATGCTGTACAAAGAAAAGAAAACTATGATGACAAAACTGGCCATAGAGTTTATTTCAGCTGTTGGTGAATCTCTTTAATCATCCTGAAGAGACGGTTTTATACGTTTTTTTCCCCAGAAGGGGAAAAATGAGTTCAGACAAAATTTAACCTTTACGTTGTGCAACATAAATTTCATTCTCTGACAGACATGTACATCAAACAGGTATATCAGGTTGCTGTTTAGCCGAGACAGCATTTTGGGCTTACAACCACTTGACCCGAGGGGGTAACCATGTAAAGAAAGGCTGAGGAAGGGATTTGGTCACCTGTAATGGGGGAAACCAAACTCCTCAATGTAACAAAAGTGCCTCAATTTTTCCTCCTCTAAACTGGACAGGGCCATTGTTTTAAGTAGTGACACATTCATGTTTTGCTTTGGTTACCTAGCTGTCTGTTTTGGAGGTGGTTCCCTTGGCATGTTCAACAATCAACCATGAAGAAGCTGACATGGTTGCTATGTTACACCCCCTGCCATTATGGGATACTGAAAATGGGTGTGACAAAAATAAACATGGCGCAATAAACCTTTATGGGGGAAGAGAACAGACAAAATGGGGATTTTGTACTGCAAGCCTATTTATTTATATGGAATAATGACCCATCAACATAGTACGTCATGAATTGCTCTTTAGTCATCGTCTCTATAACATAACCTTCTGTTCCATTTTATCAGAGTTGTAGGCCTGTTTGTGGATTAGAGGCATGCACTCCTGACGAGCCCTAGTTTGTGGGTCAACCCTGCCAATGGATTAGGATTAACGGACATGGCCACAGGCTGTGCTGCAACTACTTACACACAATATAAAGCCAGAGCCAGTACAGCCACCAATGTGCATGCATCCAGATATCACACATGTACATACTCAAGAATAGCACAAGGTTACGAACATCAGAGAAATCCCCTCATGCCTAGTCAGGGAAACCTTTTGTCAACTCCATCAAACTATTCAGCACCCAGTCTGCCAGCTGATACTGAGTTTCTGACGTGTGTGGGGCCACTTTGCTGGTTTAGTTCCACTCACCTGAAAATGGCCAAACTCATTGACCACAGGATCAGAGGTTTGCGGAGGTCAAGTTTCTGTCTGTCCCTCATGAAGTGCTGTCCCCCAAACACCAGCGCCGCATATAGGCCACAGAATACAAAAGCATGACTCCTGGAAAACGTTTGAAAGAAGTCATCAGTTAGGAGAGGTTTTCAGAAAACTTGATATATCTGCATCGACACGGTTAGAATAGTCAGCACATCATACAAATACACAAGTGATTTCAAATTTAGCGATAATAAGCTAGTGCCTCGTGTTTATTGGGGGGTTGAGGAATAATTGACTAAAAAGTAGGCCTTGCCTAAATTAGGCTTCACCTATAACTTGGAAACATCTTAACTAAAAGACGATATCTGTCATTTACAGGCTATCAACCACGGCACTTCTGTAGTTTCATCATAAACGTGATGGGGAAATCAAGTGACACGTGTGATGCGGACACTGTAACTTACTTAGAGCTCCGAACGCAGGGAGGTAAACGCACGGACGCTGGACTTACCAGTTCTCCTGCATCCATTCGATAGCCAACCTTTCATCAAAGTGTCTTTCGAAGTTGTACTCGGAAAGAGTTAACTGTTGATAATTATCCGTTTCATTCATGTTAAACTTGTGTTGGCAGCAGAAGAGTGAAAGAGTAGTTTGAAGCTGTGATCACGCCGATGTTAACTGAAGACAAATTCCTGCCGGTATGCCTCAATTGGTTTGTCTCTTCTGACCAGAGGAAGAAATATCTGGCACCTGAGAGGTGGCTCAGCCAAATTATCGGTTGTGGCTGATGATGTAATATCTCCTCCCTCCTTGGGGTGGATCTAAGGTTTCTTGGTTTCACTCAGCAAGTATTACTAGAATTTAGTAATGACATCATCGCGGTTAGTGATCTTTTGAAAATGAACGAATGAATGAATACATAAATAAAATAAACCCCTACTATTATGTTTAATTCATATTTGTAAACGACAAGAGCTATCACAAGTGGTTGAATACACCAGGCTTGTGTCGTGTGGCTAATCTAGTACAACCTAGTGTTGTCACTTTTCCAAGATTGTGCAGCCTTGGTTGGTTCGTTTTTGGTTTAAAAAAAAAATGTAAGCCTACAATTTATCAAGAGCAGAGTGATAATTTGTTTTTCTAATCAGTTAAATATTGTTAATTATGCTAGGTTAAATATTGGCCACTTAACTAGGCCTATAATATATTTTCAGGGTAAAATTATTTTGTCAAACATCAGGTTGAAGAATCTGCTGAAATTGAAGGCATCTATGTGAACCCAGTTGACTTACACAATGTTTGCTATGTGAATGGATGCAGAGATCTTTGTGAAATCTGTGTGCATAGTTTCCCTGAAGTCCTTGCTTAACCTTATTACAGACAGAACAAAATATGTGTATAGGTCCTATACAAAAATGTCATCTGTCCAGTCTGCACATATCTCAAGGCTCAATAGCCGATCAGATTTTCTCTCTCACAACATGGTTTCTGTGGTTCTCCTTCAACTCTACCAATGGCTAGCTTCAATCAGTATCAGCAGCAGACATTTGTCATAAGTAAAGCTACCCTCCCTCAGAACATTCAGCTAATTGGAAAACATGTGGGTCCCTTACAGATGCTGACACAACATCCTAGAATGATCAGACACAGGTGATCTGCACATTGCAATGACACATGCATGAGATTTTGTAAAAGTCCTGCTTTTAGAAGAGATCTTCAACACTGGCTGTTGACCAGGTGAGTATCAGATATAAATCTGTGAATGAAATGTCCTGTAGCCTCAACATGAAATGGTGACATAAATATTTTGGGTCTCCCATAGCTGCCTACAAAGATGTGGATACTCATATACTGTATTTACAGATTGTTCTAACAATGAATACTAGTAGGAAATCAAAGGTTGTTTCTGATTAGTCAATAGTTCAGTTGACACAATCAGGGCTTGGTATAATCCACAGGATTGAGAAAAAAGATGTAATTTCATAACAAACAGTTATAGTCATAGCCATGTGTATAGGCTAGGCCTACCGTATGGATCTATAGAGCCATTTCCTCTTGTTTAACTGCCTATGACATTTAAGCAAACAAAGGAGAACATATAAAGTCTGTCATGCAGGTAGTCTTCATGCAACAACGCTTATTGATATTTGGTGATCTTGGACCAACAACATTCTACATAATAATTACAGCTCTGGTTGTCGTCACGTAAAAATATAAACACTATAAAATGTGTCTTTTTTATTTGATAAATATAAAAAAATGTACAATTAAAAAAATCCATTCAGTCACCCTACCGAGTGTGATTTACAGTTGAGTGCCCCCTCTTCTGGACAGATATAGTACTACAGTTGAATATTTTTTGAATATTTTCTGTCAGCCCAACTCCTCTCATCTGGCAGATGCTTCAGACAACCTCTGGTCTAGAGACCTTACAAGTTGAGGATGCCAACCATACCTGGACTTGTTTATATATTTGTTTATACAGTGTGCTGACATCTCATGTTTGTTTGTGTAAAGTGTGTGCTTGTTGTGATCTATCTATGTAAAGTGTCTGTGTAATGCAAGGCCGTAGTTCATGATGTCAAAATTGGGGGGCCATGCAAAAATATTCTTAAAAATCACAAACAAGTCATTAGTTAAGTCAGTAAATTAGGGTATTCCAAACTTTTGGCGGGCATAGGCGTGGATGAATTATGAACCCCTAGGCACAGATGCAAAAAGTCCTCCCCAGTTAAGATAGAGGCCCTCCCCAGTTAAGATAGAGACCCTTACAATATACATTTTGGAGACAAATGGAGTCATACCACAGGTCTATGTCCAGGGATGGATTACTGAATGGGCCTACTGGGCCCAAGAGCTCAGGGGGCCCTGAAGCCCAAGACTCTGTGTGAAGTTGCTTCTCCGCCCTTTCCACAAAACTCACCAGAAGTCATCATTTAAAAGAAATGACAAACTAGAGTATCTTTGTTAACCTCTATATTACACAGAATGCAATGCCTCTTTGTCTAATTACTTACGCCTGAAGACTTTTTTAAACTAAGGCTTATAGCCTAATAAGATTTAGATTATTTTGATTTTGATTTTATTATGTTGGCGGCTAATCACACAATGTTAAGGTAGTTTGAAAGGGACAGGATTCAGGATAGGCTACTAAGACAGGCCCCACTTCTGTCTGACTCACCTCACATTACCCTGCATTATAGGCTGGTTAGGACAATTCTAAGGGCCCAGCACTGACAAGGGTTAGGACGATTCTATGGCCCCCCCATAGACACATTGGACACAAATTATCTACCTGTACGAATGCATTATTTTTGTTGCAAGACGCACAAATTCAGCAATTAAAATAAAAGGTCACTACGTTTCACTTTCGCCATTATTGCGAGAAAATAGGCTACAATATTACAATATGGAAAATGCTTCAAAGTTCCCTTTGAGTCTTAACATTATCAATAGAAGTTCAAATAACACTCGTATTCTATTTTCAACTGTTGGAACTGTAGGAACTGTAGAAGAGGTATAAAAATAGTGTTTTGTAGCGGCGAAATGACATGCCCGCATCACTTCCAGGCTAAGGAGTTTTGACTAAAAACGGTAACATCGAACTTTCTCAAAACACATCCGAATGACATGATTTGGATGTCAACTCAACGTATGTACTCCCAATCATCCGTAAATTGATCTAAAGTGCATTTTACTCCGGATAATTCCTTTAAAGTTTTCAATGACATACGCCTCAACATAGATTCAGGTAAAACATCCGTCCTAGTGCTACTGGACCTTAGTGCAGCATTTGACCCTGTGATCACAATATTTTACTACACAGACTAGAACACTGGGTTGGATTTACAGGCATAGTTATCAGCTGGCTAAAATCATATCTACAAGAAATGAGCTTCTTTGTTGCCATCGGAAACTATACCTCAACACCAACGTCCTTGAGCTGTAGTGTTCCCCAGGGGTCGATCTTGGGGCCACTATTATTCAACCTCTATATGCTCCCACTTGGACAAATCATCCAAAATAACTTGATTTCATATCATAGCTATGCAGATGACACACACATTTACTTGGTCCCCTTGAATCTATGTGTCATTGTATAGAACAAATCAACACCTGGATGTCTCAAAATTTTCTTCAGCTGAACAAAGAAAAAACTGAAGTAATTATATTTGGTAAAAAGGAGGAAAGACTTAGGGTTGCCACTCTCCTTGACACAAAAGGGTTGAAGGCAAAGGATACTGTTGAAAATCTTGGTGTATTAATTGACAGTGATCTAAATTTCAACAGCCACATGAAAGCGATAAACTAAATCAGCTTTATACCACCTCAAAAATATTGCCAAACTTAGAGGGCTGATGTCAAAACATGATTCAGAAAAACTCATTCATGCATTTATCTCCAGCAGGGTTGATTACTGCAATAGACTGTTCACAGGCCTTCCTAAAAAGACTATTAAACAGCTTCAGGTGATACAAAATGCAGCAGATAGGATTCTAACCAAAACTAAAAGAACTGACCACATTACTCCATTTCTTAAGTCCCTGCACTGACTTCCAATAAGTCACAGAATTGACTTTAAAGCACTGCTGCTTGTTTATAAATCAGTAAATGGAGCAGGATAGTTTTAAATCTAGACTTAAGACCAAACTGTTCTCAGATGCTTTCTGCTAACTGCGCTGAGTTCTGGCAAATTCTGAATCTGCCTTGATTATTCTACCTTGTCTTTTATTACTTTCATTACTACTTTTGCCTTTTTTTGTTTTTTTGCTTATTAATTATTCTTTATTTTCAAATGATTTTACCTTGTGTGTTTTATGTTTTCTTTTTATTATGATCTTTATTATTATTCTTTACTTTTTAAACTATTCTTTGACTATTGCCCTTCTATGCTTTTATCAGCTATTCCTGTTTGCTTTTGTTTATGTAAAGCACATTGAATGACCTCTGTGTATGAAATGTGCTATATAAATAAAGTTTGGGGTGACCAGAGGGTCTGGGCGAAAATAATGAAAACATTTTTTTCACCAATATTAGCTTTTGAGATGTCTTGAGATGAGCTTTAAAAAAACGGGACATTTTTTTTCTTTTTCTTTTTTTTTGGGGGGGGGGGGGGGGGGGGGGTTGTCAGTGTTTGCACAGAATCAGTGTTTGCATATTTATGTTTCATACACTCCTTGCAACACTGCATGATTAGCATTTCGGTTGTTACATTACCAAAAAATATATACGCATGAAGGTATCCCACCTGCTGCCTTCCTCCAAAACTCCAAAGCTGCTCCAAAGATTATGTTCCAAGGACACAATTTGCCTATTGTGTATCAACAACACTCAATAACAGTTATAATGTGATGTGTTAAACACCACATTTCTTCTAACAATTTGACAAACTAGGCTATTTAACTAGCCCGCTTGCTTACGAGACTTAGTGCCTATGCAGTGTGCACCCGCTTCCTTTTTTGGGTTTTGGGTTGCCAGGTTTTATGACAAAAGGGTTGAAATTGAAAGTAAGTCATTGTGTAGGCCAGGGGTGTCAAACATAAGGCCCGGGGGCCAGATCAGGCCCACCAGCAGGTTTCATACGATAGTTAGATAAGATATTCACATCCAGTTGTCTTTAACAATGTGTAATAAGCAATTTCTGTAATAAATTGATTAAAACAAGCACTACAAACCATCATCAGGAAGAAGAGGCCAAAAAACTGATATGGAAGTAGGGTGTTTCAAGAGAGACAGAGCAGGATATGATGGCAGTAGATGATTTGTACTTGTTTGTGATATAATAAAGGAGTATATCACCAAACAACACTGATACCAGTGCAGATAAATGATAATGACCATTTACAGTGACGCCCCCCACGAGGTCTCATTCCAACAAATCTGGCCCACTGCCTAAAATGAGTTTGATACCCCTGGTGTAGGCTATTGTGTAGGGTGTATATCATACTCAATTTGGCAACCCGGGAAATGTCAGACTAACAAAAAAAATAAATGGATCCGTGATTTTAAAATTAAGTTTGATGGTAATGCAAATTCTGTGAGTTTCTCGGGAGAAATAACAAAACGGGAGGGCGAGATGACCGTGAAATACGGGAGAAACCCGGGACAAACGGGAGTGTTGGCAGGTATGTGACAAACAGGCAGCATTTTAATGCCTCTGTCATATTTCATATTTGTTAAATAAACCACAGTGAAACATTAACTGCAGCCATTGGTCAATTCATCTATAGGTTATCTGACAGCCCAGTGTGAAAGGCGCAAGCAGCACAACATTGTTTATTTTTGCAGCCAATCACTGCTGTTGTTTTATTTTATTGATTTGATTTTAGTCATGGAGGCTAGATTTGAAGCCGGAGATAAAATCCAACGGGCCACATTCGCCCCGCAGGCCAATAGTTGAATAGCCCTCTCCTAGAGCTTTTGAGATATTGCCACTGCTCCAACACTGAAAGGCACTTTTAGAATTCTTGGATCAAGCCAGGTTCAACGTGGCATATTCCACTGTCTGCTCACGTTGGTGACCGCACCAGAGCAAGCACACTTTGCAGTTCATCTGGAAATACATTCTAGTTATTCCTTTCAGCCCACTTTTTTGGCCAGCTCCTGCCCTTAGTACTTTTGAGATATCGACACCGTTCCAGCTCTAAAATGTCCGGCCGGTGTAAGTTGCTCGCGGAGATGGCATCACTGACCTTTGACTGACCATCACTGACCTTTTGGCATCAAGCAGTGTGACCCTATGACGTCAATTTCCGCCATATTGGATTTCCGCCATATTAGATTTTAGCGAAAGCCAAACTAGGTCACAAATTTTGTCCGATCTTTACAAACACTTTATATCATCTTCAGACCATGCCTCACAGAAGTTGTATAAAGGATTTTTGATATTCGAAAGCGTTCACCCATCACAACCAATCAAAATCAGTCACGAAGCTGCCAAAGGAAGCAGGTTCATATCTCAGCAAAACCTTCAGATATCAAAACCAAACTTCGTACATAGACTTGGGACTCGATTGTGAAGACGCGCAAAAAAACTTATGCCATATGACCTTTGGGGAACGCTGCAACTACCAAAAATGTATTTTGGTGTTTTGGATGTGTCAATGCATAGGACTTTTGATCCATATAATAGCCTGATGTTGGATACTATTGGACTCTGGGAACTATTGAGAGGATACACATACAGTTTAAAAAAATATTTAAAAAAACAACAACCATAACTCATCTGACATACCCACTTTTCCATATCAATCCACCTACTGCGATACTTCTACCATGTGACTGCAGTAATGCATTGCCGGTGTACACATTCTCTTCTCTACCTTGTCATGCTCTGCAATTCCATGTCCTGCTACAGGCTATGTGAAGGATGTATGTATGTATGTGAAGGAACACATTCACTATTTAAAGCTGACATAACAGTCATTTTCACAGTCATGGTGTTTGACTCTCACTTATAACTACTCTTTAATTTTCATGATAGAGTATTATTCAAAATTTTGTAGCCTACATAAGTATATGCAAATTCATATATTTACAGAAAATTACGTATTATTGTGTTGTTTTGTGGTGTTTAAATACTTGGTCGACTACGTCACATTGGGGTAGCAGCGGGCATTTTACCGGTACGCTAAAGGAAGATACAGCGATTAATAATGGGAACACAGTAAGCGTCAAAAGGAGATAAGAACACAAATGTACCGTGATACGAGCAAATGTGAGTTGTTTTTCACAACGACGAGATGTACAAGAAGGCAACGGAGCATTACTTAAACATATGCAGACACCCCATTCTAATTCCGGTACCCTAGAATGACGTCTCCTTCAGCTGGAGGAGAAACAGGGGGAAGCATATCTTCATCTGAAGGAGAAACTGCTTGAAACAAGTCTTTTAATTTGTTATTATTACTTGTTATCTACGTTATTACTTCAAAATCGTTTTTTTAAAAAGTTATTTTTTTTGCCTGTAATTACATCGTGTGTGTATCGCCGTAAGAAAATGTGTGTGTTCACTTCAGCTGATTTTGGCTTGGTTTTCACTCTGACATACACCATCAACTGTGAGTCCTTAAAGAGATGTGTGCCTCTCCTAATAATGTCCAGTGAATTAATTTAGGCACAGGTGAACTCCAATCAAGTTGTAGAAGCATCTCAAAGTCCTTGTAAGATTGTAATATTTGTAATATTTTTTATTACTCAGCTAATGAGCCCAGGTCTGGTGGACCCACTACATTATAAGGTTTTTAAATCAACACAGCCTTAACAATGTATCAGGTGTTTACTTTAGCTCAATTACCAATGATATAGACATCATTTACGGTTAAAATTTGCACATTTCCCCTGTGAGATCACATTTATTATCATTTGAATGATTTTTGTTTATTTTTTGTGAGAAAATGCAGTAAAAAAGGAAATTACATTTTGAATTCAAATGTTTTTTGATCACACTCACACACACACTTTCTCATAGACACACTCACACAAACTCACTCACACTCTCTCTCTCTCACACACACACACTCTCTCATAGACACACTCTTACACAAACACACTCAGACAATCAGGTTACAAGGTAATAGAAGCAATTCCCATTCTGTATGTGTGTTTCTTAAAAAAAGAAAAACAGACAAACGGTAGCCATGAAATCTTACACTGAATTTCCATGGTTTTAATCTTGATTATTATGAAAACTTTCCTCCTCTTATAGTAAAGCATCTGCTCTCACGAATCCATCGAATGGTCTACTGTGGTGTAGATGTGGGTGTGGAGTAGAGCAAAAATCCACTGAAAGTATGAATATTGGACTTTATACTGGCTGCAACCTGGTATCCTTTAGGGAGGCGCATGTACACCCTGTCCCCCACCTCTAGCTCCAGTAGCACCGAGTTGGAGGCATAGTCCTCATTGTCACCTTTGTCCTGCCATTCCCAAACCAGCAATACCTCCTCATTGTTCTTCATCAGCTTGACACCGATGTCTGCCTCTGCCACCCAGCTGTAGGTGGTGAAGGTAAAGAAGTAGACTCCTTTCACTGGAGCAGTGAACACCCCTGTGACACAGGAGATAAGTTGGCAAAGCTAAAAAATGAGTTAAAGGTATCCAATGCAGTTTCGTTTTATTTATTATTTTTTTTCTACTGGGCACCCTTTACAGTTGCATAGTATTTGCATTTACACAACAGTCGTAAATAACACTTGTGGTCACCTGGTTGACAAGGTAATATTACACGATTTGCGTTTTCACACAAATAGTAATTTGCTCGATTGCTATCACAGTGTTAATTTCGTCAGACAAGACAAGACGAAATATGTTCATCAACGACTTTTTGTGTCGTAGGTGATTGATAATGACTGACTGAGTGATTGATAATGACTGACTGACTCTATTATTGTGTTACATGCTCCAAATGTAAAGCACTTTGAGCTGCATTCTGTGTATGAAAGGTGCTATACAAATAAAGCTTATATTATTATTATTACAGTGTGTTGGAGCTATTTGTGGTTTAATTTTCTTTAGTATTAACATCCTTGATTTATTATCATAATTATTATTATCATTATTTGTTAACTTTAAACTGGGTTTATGTTTCTTTATTATTTGTATTATTGTTTTCCATTATGGGAGTTTAATTTAAGCTTGCGTTAATTGAATGGGCCGTCAGGTGCAAATTTACATATATGTAGGTCAAGTGGGATGGGTTGGAGAGGGCACCGGGGCATATGGTTTTTTACCAGGGATCAGAGAGGTGAACACTGAAAAAAATGGAAATAGGGGGTCTTTGATTTGACACAAATTAATTTGATATATGCAACATGATTGTTTTATATTCCGCTTGCAAACGTGTTTTAATTAAGTAGATTTCAAGAGATAATTTTGAATGCTGGATGTAGACATTTTTCTTGTGTTGATCGAAAGTGAAAATTTCAAGTTCAGACATACTCCAGAGCAGCAGGTGGCTGTAATGTGTCATTAAAACAATACATAGTAGTAGAAGAAGAAGAAGTGTTTGAAGCATGGTTTGACCGTTAAAGTTTGGATATCTATCATCAGTGACTGAAGTGGAAGAGAGAATGGCAAATCGAATTAGCCTACTGAAGGGTAAGTTTATCAACTTTATGATCATGTTATATCAGACAATAAATCTCCTAGCTGTTTTCTTACAGTATTACAGCGTTGCAAAGTTGACCCTTGATGTCTTTGTATTATTTTTTGGTCCATTTCTTTTTACCAAGTTAACGTTAGCCTAACCAACCAGTTAGCTGCATCTGTTGGGCGGTTGGAAAAATACATAAATCATAGTAAAGCTAAATTGGGGTTGGTTTGGTACAGTCCATTAATTTGATCACGTTTGAAACATAATAAGTTGTATGTGAGTGAAAAGCCTGTTAGCCTGTGTGCACCAAGTGTGTTGCCAGCAAATGGCTGCCTAAGCAAGCTAGCATAGCCACGTGGACAAAAAGCCATTTGCAAAGTTACATTATAGCATCCAAAAACGTTTAGCCCTAGGAAGTTGTCTCCCCATATGATGAAAATATGAAATATAAATATTTTGATTTGTTTGTGCAGGCAAAAAAACAGGCAGTACAGTGTACGCATACAACTTTTTTGTTACTGAGTCTAAGATGTAGTAATGTTACTGTTTGAAGTCACTGAAGTTTGATCTTTTATTTATTTATGAATTTACTGTTGATAAAATGAGTGTCTTATACACCAATAAATGGCTGTTATGCCAGATGTGTGGTGCAGTATGCGTATGTTTTGTCTGGCACTGTCGTATGTGTGATGGTATGAAACTAATTTTCTTCCTGCTAATCTTATTTCAGATCAACACGGAATTTCAAAAGAATCACAATTGTCCCACTTCAATCCAAGTTCCTGTCTCCAAGCAATGATTAAGCAAATTACTGATGTGAGTAATGCAGAGTTTTAATCATGCAAACCTTACAAAGGCTAATATTTTTGATCATGTTGATATTGATACTTCTTCACATATTGTTCTATTATTATTCTATTATTCATCACATCCTAAAATTTGTGATGATCTCGGGAAGAATAAAGTATCTATCTATCTATCTATCTATATTGTATTCGTCTAACTTTTTGTTTCTTTTTATCATATGGTCGTTTACAACAGTGGCTGACTTAAATGAAACTTGGATTAACATGCTAATCAATAATGTTTTTATTTAAGTGTGATATAGATGCTGGCCAAGTGTCTCCTGAAGGGACTCTGTATCTACACGGGGGAAGATCCTGAAAACTTTGTGCAGGAATATGTGGTATGTACATGAACATGTCTATTTTTCACATTAATTTCTCAATAGGGCTTTGTTAGAGGGTCTCATTTTCTTACTGTTATGTGCATTTGTCTGCCTAATTCAGGGCATGGATAAAGTTGATGTCATTGAAGACAACTGTTGAGGTTTATGTCCTGAGAGAACATGAGTCAAGTGAACCAGAGGACATTGGGGTCGTACTCCAAGGAATAAAGTTTTGACAGATCTACATGGCCGTTAGCTGTCACTATGATGTCGGAGTTGATAACCTCATGTACCTGCCCGTGCTTAGATACACCTTTGAGGCATTGCAAAAAATCTTCATGGAGCTGGATGAAGACAAACTCCCAAGGTTGGTTAAAGAACAACCTGTTTCGGTGAATGACTTTCCATTTTTATTTTTTGAAAAAGAAATACTGTTTTTACTATGTTGAAACCTGAAAGGACTATCAATGGCTGAGTGACCACGGGTCATGGAATCTTTTTGTGGATGTTTTTTTTATTATTATTAATTATTCATTATCTTTGTTTTAGGAACTAGAAATGTCACCTTTTGGTCAGTCATCTTTGAATCTGGTCCATCAGTCTTCAGGCCTGATCTCTCACTTTCTTTCTCTTCTCTCCCTCTCTCTCTTCCCCCTTCTCTCTCCCTCTCTCCCCTTCTCTCTCTCCTCTTCCTCTCTCACTCCTCTATCTTTCTCCTCTCCCTCTTCTCCCTGTGATGTTTGCTGCACTTTTTTCCATTTGTCAATTGCTGGATAAAAAACAATACTGTGTATTTCATGTTGCTTTCAATAAAAATTGACTACTAAACTGACTTGACTCTTTTCAGTAAAAATATGTATAACAGATGTCTGCAATTCTAGAAAAAACAGTTAAAAGACACTGTTCTGGTACTATAGGGACATCAAACTTTAAGAGTTTATTTTTTTAGCATTAATAAATGAAGTTAGAAGTACCTTTTACAATCTATTACTATTGACATGATAAAATTACTTTAGCATTACACAATACATTGGTATTACATAAATATGAAAGTATCTTCATTCAACATGATTTTTTTATGTAATACAATGTGATTTCAATTTGTAGGTTTTACAAGAAACGATTAACTAGAACAAAAGTGTAAAAATTGTGTCAGCTGGACACATTCTGATTATGTGGGACCGATGTACACATTAAAATCATGTAAATTCAAGGAACTTTTTTTTCAGTGAAGGCTGTAACTTGCTGAAATGGTGAATAAACCAACATTGAAATGCCTTTTCTGGTATGGACTTTGAATTGTTTTCCTTGACCTGCGTAAAGCCTAATCCACGGTGCAAGGATATGGCCATTTGATTTGTTTTATTTTGTTTTGTTAACGAAAGGACAAACAGCCATTACATAAAGTAAAAAACCTCCCCAGCAGTGGATACTTCTTGGATTACCTGAACAATTGTGAAAATGGACTAAGGACAATGTTTGTGCGTACTGGATTACTATTCCCACGAGGAGACGCGGGCCAAGGAGTGAAGGATTTACGGCCTGGATACAGCAAGGACTATTTCAATCCAATCCATCCCAAAGTGAAAGTTTTCTGAGGACATCATATTGGATAACGGTGACGCTACTGGAGCGCTGGATGTATCTTTCACTATTTGGATTATTGGCGCATCAAGTTTGTTGGACGTTGAAAGGCCTTCAACTTCGGGAAAAGCCCACGGGCGCGCGCATCCAGTCGCCATCACCAGCTCAAGTCTGCTGCACGGTAGGCCTATAGGTGGCTTATGCACTGTGAATCAGTTTTTAAAATTTGTGACCTTTTTTAAAAAAGTAAAGAATAAATAAAGAAAATAAACAAGAGACTGGAGACAATGTCCGACACTGCATTAAAAGCTGCCAATGAGCCACCACAGCGCGCAGCGCCAGCCACTGACATCGGCCTGCAATCTGTGCCTTTGTCTAAACGCCGCATCAGTTTTACAACAAAGGGCATGTTTTTTATACAGACTTGCCAAGAAAAGAGGACTATGAAATGCAAACAAGCTAAAATGTATATGAATCAGTTGAATGAGTTGATGCAAGCCACGGAAAATGTAAACGCTGTTAATTCCATTCTGAGTAAATTGATAACGTGTTTTGAAGAAGCCACGCAAATGCATGAATCATTTTTGTCATTGGATTTGCCAGAAGATGAGGTAGAGACGCAGACTAAATATTTTGAACAAAAAGTGGCTACCTTTTTCTAGTTTTATTGAAGAAGTAAAGAGCTGGCTATCTAATGCTGGGCACTCATATGAACCACCAAATGACGATAAACCCGCTGAAAATGATAATGACGATATTGGGCCTGAAGACAGCGCATCAAATGTTGCTGGTCCTAAAGTGAGCTCTAATGCCGGCTCTAGACTATCTAAAATATCTTCTACCAATTCAGCTAAAATTAAAGCGCAAGCAGAAAGGGCAGCATTGGTAGAACGCATGGCTGCTTTAAAAAAGAAACACCTTTTGGAGGCAAAGGAAGAAAAAATACGTTTGGAAAAGGAACAACTCCGGAGGGAACAGGAGCAGTTAAGAAGAGAAAAGGAACAACTGGCATTGGAAACTGAAATAAAAGAGACTAACGCAAAACTTGAAGTTTATAAGTTAAGTTCAGAGTGTGGCTCTAGAGTATCAGATGGCATGAACTCATATGTTGAAAAGGCCAAAATAATGTCAAATGGATTAAATCCTAATGCTGAGCAGTTTGTACCAACCCAAGGTGAATCTAACCCACCACTGAATCCTCAAGTTGTCAGACCAAAACACACTGGGATAATACAACCACCAGTTACAAATAGGCCTACTCCAACTTTCACACCACCAGCACAAAGGGCACATGATGCACAAGGAGGGCATCAAGCCCAGCCCACTCCGGACATTTTTAGCGTCATGCAACGCCAGAATGAGATCACTGCTTTGTTAGTCGAGCAAAATTCAGCCTCTGCTCTACCTATGAGGAATATACCTGTATTTGATGGTGACCCCTTGCATTTTAAATCTTTTTTGAGAGCCTTTGAAAACTGTGTTGAGAATAAAACAACAAATGTTAGTGACTGCTTGTATTTCCTGGAGCAGCACACCAGGGGCCAGCCAAGAGACCTTGTTAGAAGCTGCCAGCATCTTCCCCCTGAACATGGGTACCAAAGAGCAAAGACACTGCTCCCTGAACACTTTGGCAGTGAATATAACATTTCCTCTGCTTATATGGACAAAATTACCAACTGGCCCTCAATTAAATCTGAGGACGTAAGTGCACTGCAATCGTTTGCTTTATTCCTTCGAGGTTGTTCTAACTTAGTACAGCACATCAAATACATGAAAGAGTTGGACATGCCAGCAAACCTCAGGACTATCGTAATGAAACTCTCCTACAGGCTGCAGGAAAGGTGGAGAAATGTTGCATGTAACATTCATGAACAAACAGGTAGCAGGGCAGTATTTGTTGATCTTGTGAACTTTATTGAAAAACAAGTCAAAATTGTTTCAGACCCATTGTTTGGGAATATTCATGATCCATCTTCAGCCAACCAAGCTAAAACATCAGTTCACATGAAGCAGAGGAGAAAAGGAGGTACTTTTGCCACCAATGTTACTGCAACAAAAGATGGAGATAAATATAACAGAAAAAATATCACTCCTATTCCAGATAAGCAGATAAAATGTATATTTTGCCATTATACCAACCATGCACTGGACAAATGCTCACAGTTTAAATCAAGGACACAGCAGGACAAAATACACTTCCTAAAGGAAAAAGGGATTTGTTTTGGCTGCTTAAAGTTTGGACACACAAGCAAAGACTGCAGGAGTCGTTTGGATTGTCAAGTGTGCCATAGGAAGCATCCATCTGTCCTGCATGTGGAAAAGGATGGCGTAAAGGAAGAGACTGTGAGCCCTGCTTTACAGCAGACATGTGGACATATAGGGGCTGGAGAAGAGGACCGTACTGTTTTCCCTATTGTCGCTGTGAAAGTGAAAAGCCAAAAGAGCAACAAAATAGTGTACACATATGCCTTTCTTGAGAGGTTGGGGGTAACTGGCAAAACAGAGAACATTATACTTAGGACAATGGGGCAGATTAAAAAGGTACAAACTACTGTCGTATCTGGATTGGAGGTATCTGGTCTTGATCAAGAGGATTTTATTGAGTTACCATCTGTTCTGACACAAGCTACAATGCCAGTGTCAAGAGGGAATATCCCATGTCAAGAGGATGTTGCTAAATGGATCTACTTGAGCAGCATTAAGTTACCTGAGGTGGATTCCGACGTGGATTTGCTTATTGGCACCGATGCTCCCAAAGTACTTGAACCATGGGAGCTAATCAACAGCCAATGTGATGGACCTTATGCAGTAAGGACAAGAGTTGGTTGGGTCATAAACGGGCCTCTTCGTGGTGGAGACTCTGGAGGTAATGTCCAAACAGGCTGTACTGTTGTAACTGCTAATCACATATCAGTAGAATACTTGGAGAACATGTTAAGACAGCAGTATAATCATGATTTTAATGAAAGGACATGTGATGAACAACTGGAGATGTCAAGGGAGGACATTAAATTCATGAGCATTGTACAGAACACAACAGAGCTACAAAATGGACATTATTGCATTGACTTACCCTTCAGAGCAGAAGATCCTGTCTTTCCCAACAACCACTGCATTGCATTACAAAGACTTCAAAGCTTGAAGAGGAGATTTGCTAGAGACACTGCATTTAAACAGGAATACACAGACTTCTTGAACAACATGCTGGAGCAAGGCTACGCTGAAAGAGTACCCATAGATGAACAGGTTTCAGAGGGAAAGGTGTGGTACATTCCCCACCATGGTGTATATCATCCCACCAAAAGAAAGCTCCGTGTTGTATTTGACTGTGCATGCACATATAAAGGAACATCACTTAACTGTCAACTTCTGCAGGGCCCAGATTTAACCAACTCACTTGTCGGGGTCCTCCTCCGGTTCAGAGAAGAGCCTGTTGCTGTTATGGCTGACATCCATGCCATGTTCCACCAGGTTTTGGTTCCACACAAACATGTCAACTTTCTGCGTTTTGTCTGGTGGCCTAATGGAGATGTTGACAATGAAGCACAGGAATACAGGATGAGGGTGCATTTATTCGGAGCTGTGTTTTCACCAAGCTGCTCTAATTATGCTCTGAGAAGAGCAGCAGAGGACAATGCATGTGAGTACTCACCTGATGTCATTAATACAGTTAAATGTAATTTTTAATTGGATGACTGTCTTAAGTCCACAGCCACAGAAGAGGACGCAATACAACTGATACATGGACTGGCTTCACTCTGGGTTACTAACAGTCGTGAAGTGTTGGCATCAATTCCAAGTGACATCAGAGCTGCAAACACAAAGGAAATGGATTTGGACCAGGATCAGCTTCCCCTAGAAAGAGCACTTGGGATGGAGTGGTGTGTTGAAGGCGACACGTTCAGCTTCAGAACAGCAGTGCAAGAGCGGCCATATACCAGGAGGGGCATTTTATCTGTGGTGAGCTCTCTTTATGATCCACTTGGTTTTTTGTCCCCTTTTGTTATCCCTGCCAAGTTGTTGTTGCAGGAGCTGTGCAGACTGAACTTAAAGTGGGATGAGCCGATACCATCTGCGCTCTCCAAACGCTGGTCTAAGTGGCTCACTGACCTCCAGCATATGAGTGGATTTAAAGTGGAGCGATGCATGAAGCCTCGAAGTTTTGGGACACCTGTGAAGGCGGCACTCCATCATTTCTCAGATGCCAGTCAGGTTGGTTATGGCACAGTCTCCTACTTGAGGATTGAAAATACTGACAGTGTGCATATCTCATTTGTTGTAGGAAAAGCCAGAGTTACACCTTTGAAACAAGTCACCATTCCTCGCCTCGAGCTTGCTGCAGCTGTGCTGGCCGTTCGTGTGGATAAGATGTTGCTGAGAGAGCTTCAGTTACAACTTGAAAGGTCATTTTTCTGGACTGATAGTACTACTGTCCTCAAGTACATCTTAAATGAGACAAGTCGCTTCCACACTTTTGTTGCCAATAGAGTCTCAGTTATTAGAGAAGCCACAAACATGCAGCAATGGAGATATGTGAATACCAAAGACAACCCTGCTGATGAAGTGTCTCGCGGGCTGACGGCTAAGGAGTTTATGACTCAAAGAAAGTGGCTAAAGGGCCCCAAATTTCTGTCTTTACCTGCAAGTGAGTGGCCAATATTTGACATAGGTTCATCTTTGGTTTCTGTTGATGATCCAGAGGTGAAGAAGGAGCCAATTTAAAACAAGGCTCAAAAAATGTGTCTAAAGATAGTCCCCTGTATCGTCTTGATCCCTTCTTGGAAGATGGCACACTTAGAGTTGGCGGTCGCCTGTCTAAATCAGCATTGCCATTGGAAGTAAAGCATCCTGTGATCCTATCCAAAGATCTGCATGTTGCCCAGCTGATATTGCGTCACATTCATCAACAACTTGGACATGCTGGTGGTAATCACATGCTGAGCAAGTTAAGACAGAAATATTGGATCCTTAGTGCCAATTCTGCAGCCAGAAGAATCATCTCTGAGTGTATAGTATGCAGACGTTACAGAGGAAGGCTGGGTGAGCAGAAAATGTCAGACCTGCCTGAAGAGAGAGTCTTGCCAGACAAAGCACCTTTTACAGATGTGGGAGTGGATTATTTTGGACCACTTGATGTAAAAAGAGGACGAACCATTCTGAAAAGGTATGGAGTAATCTTTACCTGTTTGAGTAGCCGTGCTGTCCATCTTGAAGTGGCATGTTCTCTTGATACAGACTCCTGCATAAATGCTGTCAGAAGATTCATTTGCAGAAGAGGTCCTGTGGCGAGTATAAGGTCAGACAATGGCACAAATTTTATTGGCGCAAAGAAAGAACTAAGACGAGCACTGGCTGCGTTAAATCAATCAAAGATGGAGAGTACCTTTGTCCAAGAGGGAGTGAAATGGAGATTCAACACACCAGCGGCCTCACATCAAGGTGGCGTGTGGGAGCGCTTGATACGCTCAGTACGAAGTGTACTTACCTCTGTTGTTGGGCAGCAAACTCTGGATGAGGAGGGTCTGCAGACTCTGTTTTGCGAGGTAGAGGCGATATTAAATGACAGGCCAATCACAAGAGTTTCAGATGATCCTAATGATTTGGAGGCGCTCACTCCCAATCACATCCTCCAGCTAAAAGGGAAGCCCATCTTGCCACCAGGTTTGTTTGAGCCATCTGATCTGTACATTAGGAGAAGGTGGAGACAAGTACAGTATATCGCCGAGCTCTTCTGGAAAAGGTGGACATCAGAATATCTACTGGTGATGCAAGAGAGACAAAAATGGGTGAGACCGAAGAGGAGCTTTTGTTTAGGGGATATTGTCACCATTGCTGATGCCACAGCTCCAAGAGGCTCCTGGATGATGGGCAGAGTGTTGAGTACCTTATCTGACTCCAGAGGCTTGGTCCGCTCTGTGAGGGTCCAAACGAAGACCAGCATCTTGGAGAGATCTGTTACCAAGCTCTGTCTCCTCCTTGAGGCTGTCCCCTGAAAGTCTCTTCTCTCGCTCTCTCTTTCTCTCTCTCTCTTTCTCTCTTTCTCTGTCTTTCTCTTTTTTTCTTCCCCTCCTCCTCCTCTATCTATTTGATTTGTTTCAGATGTCCAAGTGTCCCTGAGGAGAGAAGAAGACCTGAAGATTCTTAGTAGTGTAGCTTAGAAATAGCTCTTATGCTTACGCTGAATGTAATTGTGGGATTTCATATTCACAATTAGGGGCTGGGTTGTTGGAGCTATTTGTGGTTTAATTTTCTTTAGTATTAACATCCTTGATTTCTTATTATAATTATTATCATTATTTGTTAACTTTAAACTGGGTTTATGTTTCTTTATTATTTGTATTATTGTTTTCCATTATGGGAGTTTAATTTAAGCTTGCGTTAATTGAATGGGCCGTCAGGTGCAAATTTACATATATGTAGGTCAAGTGGGATGGGTCGGACAGGGCACCGGGGCATATGGTTTTTACCAGGGATCAGAGAGGTGAAGGCTGTGTTTGCTGGCTGTAACTTGCTGAAATGGTGAATAAACCAACATTGAAATGCCTTTTCTGGTATGGACTTTGAATTGTTTTCCTTGACCTGCGTAAAGCCTAATCCACGGTGCAAGGATATGGCCATTTGATTTGTTTTATTTTGTTTTGTTAACGAAAGGACAAATAGCCATTACACAGTGCATGAAAAAATGCACTGTACTGTTCTTCCTATGCTTCTTCTTCTTCGTCTTCTTCTTCTTATTATTATTCTTCTAACGCAGTTAATGCAGCTTCAACCGTTTAACATAGAAACTTCATTCAAACTATGTTACGTAGGTCTTAGGACATCTGGGCTTTGTATTTTTCATCTTTGTAACTTTTATACTTTTTAAACTATTTATTAAAAACTACTCAAAATGTTCCCATAGACTTAACATTGGGCTGATGACATCACAATGGGCTAATTAACTTGATTTGCACCTGTTTCAACTTCCAGCTGCTCATCTAGGCCCCATCAAAGAGCAAGTTCAACTGATTGCACCTGTATCAACTGCTTTCTGCTGAACTAGGCCAACTCTCTCTGTGTCTCTCCATTCTACAAGGATATAAGGCACATTTCATCCAACTTTCTATCCATTCATCCTCTTCAAACCATTCACTCATCCACCCATTAAACTATCCATCAACATCCATTAAACAATCTGCCTATCAACATCCATTCAACTTTCTGTCTATCAACATCCATTACACTATCTACATTTAACTTTTAAACTATATACTCTGTCTCAGGCTTTAAGCATACAATATGGCTCTCGACTACAGATCCTGTTCAACTGCTTCCTCTGCCCACAACTCTTTCAAAATAAAAGTCCCTTTAAACTATCCAACTTTTTAACTGTTCAACTATTGTCAACTGTTGTAACTGTCAGTAAACGATGACTCCTATCAACTGTATCCTCTGCCTTCAACTGTTTCAAAATAAAAGTCCTCACTAGGTAGTTAGCATCATTAGCATTGTTAGCATAGTTAGCATAATTAACAATTTAGCATAACTGCTAAAATGATTAGCTAAGTTAGCTGAGTCACATGGTTAGCATAATTAGCATGTTAACATTGTTATCATAGTTAGCATAACTGTTAAAAATTATTAGCTAAGTTAGCTAAGTCACATGGTTAGCATTGTAATCATAGTTAACAGCATTACCATTATTAGCATTTTTTTTAAAAAACTGCTAGAAAACATTAGCTAAGTTAGCTAGGTAACTTGGTTAACATTATTAGCTTTGTTAGCATAGTTAGCATAACTGCTCAGTGTTTCCCATACATTGACTAATCTGTGGCGGGGCGCCACGAAATAAAAATCGGGCGCCACAGATGAATATTCTATGTTTAATTTAAATTAAATATAAGGTCAAATCCCTGCATTGGCATTGAGCTGCGCTTTTTACGCACACAGCCTTTCCTTGCCCCGCCCCGCTCTCTCTCGTAGCCCACTGCCCCACTCCTCTGCATGTGCATTTAACAAAATATTCACGATTGTTCAAGGATTGTTGTTGCCACATAGAAGCATTGCATAGAAGACGTCTGGCTAAATTGCTATTAAATCCGCTTAGCATCGTGACCATGCTGCGCAAATTTTTTCAAAACTGCTGCATTGAAGTGAACTCTGCTAAGGTCTTATCACAACATAGTAGGCTACATTGAAGAGACTAAACTAAGTTAAGTTATGAAATCAAGCAGTATCTCAAAGCTAACGTTAGAATACTGTTTGGATGTCGAATTTAGCATGCTTAGCCTACTTACAGCTGCTTGTCAATTTCGTTGAAGGGCTCATTTTATTGACTCTGACACTGAATGTTTGCAAAATCCCGATGTAAATGGAAAAGTGTTTTCCAAAATTCAAAAGTGCTTGTCCCAAGGAGAAGTACGAACCTTTATTTTAACTATGTAGAAAACATTATGAATTGCATCAACACATCAGCAGCCTTTCAACTGTGTTACAATTGCAAGGGTTCCCTCAAACGTCTTAAAGTGACAGGCACTCAATTAGACCTATACACTACCAAGACCTTAATCCACCCCCCCCCCCCCCCCGTTGTTAAAGTCAGCTACCGCCACAAATTGAATCCAATTCTGTGGGAAACACTGCTGCTAGCAAACATTAGAGCCATTCCAACTGTCAGTTATTGTCAACTATCTACCTATATAGAGCCTTTAAACTATTTGTCTATCAACACGCATTAAACTATCAGTCTATCAACAATTTTTAAACTATCTACATTTAACTTTTAAACTTTCAACATTCATTAAACTATGTGTACCAACATCCATTAAACTATCTGTCTATTAAACTATCTGTCTATTAACAACTTTTAAACTATCTACATTCAACTTTTAAACTGTTTACTTTTAAACTATCAACTTTTATTAAGCTATACAACCACCATGTCTGTCCTAGTGTCATTTTAATGCACTGGTAATTCCCTGGAATTACGTTTTCTAGTTATTATTATTATTTGTTTTCCATAACTGAGGGCCCATATTTTCGCCCTGGCGCATGGCAGAAAACAGGTTATTTTCTTGGCTTAATGTTTAAATTTTGCACGTCTCTTTTTTTAGGCAACACGCCAAGGTGTGTGGCTGGCAACTAACGACCTGAGGGTAAGTGTTGCTTTTTCCAAGGCTATGTTTTCGATGGTAACCCATTGTCAGTCAATAGTGAAAGTAATTAAAGGAATTATCCGGAGTAAAATGCACTTTAGATCGATTTCCGGATGATTGGGGGTACATACGTTGAGTTGACATCAAAATTATGTCATTCGGATGTGTTTTGAAACGCTATTTTTATACCTCTTCTCCTACGGACTTTCCCCTCAAGGTGGCGGCAAAGATGGCAACATTTCTGTAAAGGTACTGGCTTGATGAAATTAATTCTGGACTCTCTATTCGACCACATAAAGACCTCGGGATACTTCGGTTTGGCTTTAGGGACCCTATACTCACTACCACGTAAGTGTTATGTTGTTTGGAACTGTAGAAGAGGTACAAAAATAGCGTTTTGTAGCGGCGCAATTGAAATGCCCCGCTCACTTCCAGGCTACGAGTTGTGACTGAAAACGGTACAATCGAACTTTCTCAAAACACATCCGAATGACATAATTTTGATGTCAACTCAACGTATGTACCCCCAATCATCCGGAAATCGATCTAAAGTGCATTTTACTCCGGATAATTCCTTTAACTGTGTATTTACTGTTTTGTCGTTGACTGACACCACGGTGAAGTTAGTTTCACTTTGCCAATGAGTTCAAATAATAGACAAGTGTAATGTAGGCTATATGGTAGGTTTTAGTAAACCATTTAGTGGAATAACTGTTCTATACGGTCTCGCGTGCAAGCAGATTCCTTCAAATGTACCACTGACTATGAAAATACCGATGAGCTGTTTAAAATTGCGCTGCACGCTGTTAAAGGGAAAGACAGATGTAATTCTCATTGGTTTAAATGATGTTATGCCCAAAACACACCCATGACTGATTAAAAAACCTAGGAACGTCTTGTTGCTCTATCCACCTGACGTTTGATAACGAAAACACTCCCAATCTGGACTGGACATCCCACTAAATTTAAATAAGCTTTTCTCCACTGACCATGCGTTTATTTCTCCACTGACCATGCGTCATTACCTCGGTGTTAGGGTACTGCATACATCAACAGTGAGTGGAAACTTCAGTCATTTGCATTTACCATGCTAAAAAAACATCTTGCGAGAATCGTCAAACAGGCCTACATTGTTAATAGATATGCCTATAGCTCTTTGGAGATAATTTCTGCCTGTTGTTAGTCCTTCGCCTCCACAACAAAAGCATTTTCATTATGTACAAGGGGAACAAGCCATGAGTAGTAGGCTATTTACAAAGGCAAAGTAAAATATAAATATATCGTGACTGTAGGTGGAGCTCTAGAGTCGCCAAAAATACCTGAAACTGACTGCTTTAAAGTCTATAATGTTGGTTTGGCTTTTCATTGATTCACTAATCTGCCACATTTTGAATTGAAATATTTCATAGCAAAACTGGATGCATGTGATTAATTTAAATTAATCACAGAGTAGGCCTATGTATTATTTTTTTTAATCACTTGACAGCCATAGTTTTTAACTATAATTGCAAAGAGCTATTTGCAATTACATCTCACCACATGCCATTTGTTAAATATATTATTTTGTGTTTCTAGTCACCTGACTCAGGAAGTAGGATGCATTTTCAGAGGGAAGGCACCTACAAGGAGCGGAGTTAAAGGAACCGTATGTAAGAAAAATATTTCAATTAATCATAAAATGGCCCTGATATGTCACTAGACATTAAGAAATCATGTTTATTTCAAATACTTATATCACTGACAACAGTAGTCCGGCCAGGATATTGTCATTTAAAAAGTGCAGCCCTCAACTGATGTTGATGTTGTGTTTTGTCATGTCATGTTGTGTTTTGGCCGGGGGCCTGTACTACGAAGCGGGGTTTCTGGCTTATCTGGGTAACTTCGAGAGTAACTTGATCACGTGTGGCGTAACTTCCCGATTAACCCGTACTACGAAAGGTGGATAGGTTTTAATCAAGGTATGCTGCCATGGCAATTTACGCTGCATCTCAAACATGCTCCGACCAGGTTATGTTCTTGGTTAACCCGAGGTTTCCGTTAACCACACCCTTTATAAGTACCACCCCTCCACTAACAATTTCTCCCGAGACATGTCGGCGTACCTGGATGATCCATAGACATTGGAGCGCAAATCGTGAGGGACTCTCTTCGCAGGGCGAGGGGTTTTAGAGACCGCCAGAAAATATATATAGCCTACCCGGACGATATTCTCTATTAAGATATAGATTGTCAGCCGAGGGAATTCGTTATCTTTGTCAGATGATCTAGGAAGACGTCTCATAGCAATGCCCGTACGTGGACATTCATGTATTCCATCGGTGATGCTGAACATCTGAGCAAGAATAGCCTACTGTATGTCCGAAAATAAATCAGACATAGGCCTACAGTATGCTGAACATCTGAGCAAGAATAAATCGGACATATAGTAGGCCTAATAAATTAAAATCACCATTTTAACAAACGTATTGAATTGAATGTCATATTACTGTAGGCTACCCTGCACATAAAGGCTACACATTTCCACAGCACCAGAATCCGACCGAATGCCTCCCTCAACCCCCTCCATAATCGGCCTTCCACTATTATTTGCGATGGTCAAATCCTCTGCTACTGTAAAACACTCTGGTGCCTTACAGTAGTGTTCAAAGACACTTTTGTTAGCTGTAAAACAGAGGCCAAGTGAAGGCTATAAGCATAGGCCTACATGTTTTCATAATTAAGAAATATTAATGCAAGCTATGACTATATAAACCACTATTCTGAATAATGTGTTTGTGTTTCATTTTCACCTACTGCCATGTGCGTTTGGCAATGGTGTTGCATCTGAAATGTTCACAGGATTAGGCATACACTAAATCAGTCAATGGGGCTACTTAAACATTCAATTATCCTTATTACTGTAATCTATATGCCCACTTCTAAATTGTGTTGCATCTGTAGGCATTTCTATGAACTCAAAATAAATAAGCAATTGAATTATTTAAACTCATTAAATACATTCCGCAAGCTATTAATCCTCCGTATTTGAAGAACATGTGGACATAAAACTTTACTTTTAGGCATTTAGGCTACCCGATCTGCAATACGTTGCCAACAGCCTTGCCTTGCTTTGTTCACTGCCGACGTATTTGATTTTTGTCGTAGAGTGAGTTTTAATTCCTCATAACTTGTCATAATAATTGTGCATTCCTCATCTGTAAAATAAGGTGAACGCGTCATCACTGAAAGTGGTGATTTGCGCTGCAACCCGCCCCTTTTATGTGAACGCGCACAAACTCCAATGAGGTTAACCCCGGCTCAACAAATCAACTTCATAATCAGCGTCGTAGTACCGATTAACACCACTAAAGATAACCAGGTTTTGTCAACCCCGGTTTAACAAAGTAACCCTGGGTTACATCTGGGTAGGTTAAGCTCCCTTCGTAGTACAGGGCCCCTGATGCGCCACCCTCCACCTATCTACTAATCACAAAGTCAGTAGTGTTTCGCCATCCGGGTTGGCAACCTCGAGTCAGGGGGGAGGGGGAGGGGATACACCGCTCTTCAGTATTTTGAAAGTGATTGCAGTACCAGTTTTGGCCACAATCTTACATATGGTTCCTTTAATATCTCTAATCAACACTTTTTTCAATGTTTTAGAGTGGCTTACTGATGTGGTCTAACATATTTTTCTAAAAAACACAATATATCAGATGGATTAGATGAATAATTAGTACAACTAGGAACAACAACAAGATTTTATTCTGTATTTTCCTGTCAAATTAAATATTTTATGGCGCTATTGCGCTGTACAACCACCAGATGACGCCATTTAACTGCTTGCTTACATCCAAATAAGGCCCGAAATGCAGTGCCATGCCGCCAGGGATCTGGTGGCCATGAAATATTTAATGTAGCCCATTATATTTATCAGAAAAGAAGCGGCCATCGAATAATCTTGTAGCCTACTTCCTTACCAATTATTCTTCTAACTCATCTGTTATAGGCCTACTGTGTTTTTTTTAAACTTCGTTCCTTTATAAATTGTGGTGTAGGCCTATCGTTAAGGTACGTTTTTGAAACGTCTTTGAATGTAATTCGACATTAGATGACCATAAATTTGAGCAGTGGGCGCAGTCTGACAGTTTTCATAAGATTTCTCCACATTGCTTAAGCCAATTTCTGTTATTGTTGCTGTAGGCTATATCTTGTACCAAAATCTAGTTTATTATCAAAGTGAAATGATTACTGGAACTAGAAAAGCATTTCCTGAAGGAAATACAGTGCATGAAAATGCAAAAAATATGATGTAAAATATCATACAGAGTAAAAACAAACTATATTGGTTGCTAGGTAGATGAGGTTTAACATAGTTGGAATGACTGAACAGTTAAATAGGTGGATAGTTTATATAGTTAAATGATTTGCTTGGTAGATAAGGTTTAATATAGTTGGAATGATTGAACGGTTAAATAGATGGATAATTTAAATGGTTAAATTATTTAGGTAGATAATTGACGATAACTGACAGTTGGAATGGCTCTAATGTTTGCTAGCAGTTATGCTAACTATGTTACCAAAGATAATAATGTTAACCAAGTTACTTAACTTAGTTAACTTAGCTAATGTTTTTATATTTAGTAGTTATGCTAACTAGCATGCTAACATGCTAGCATGCTAACTATGCTAACCATGTTACTTAGCTAACTTAGCTAATCATTTTTAGCAGTTTTGCTAAAAATGCTAACTAGCATGTTAACATGCTAGCATGCTAACTATGCTAACCATGTTACTTAGCATGCTAACATGCTAACTATGCTAACCATGTTACTTAGCTAACTTAGCTAATCATTTTTAGCAGTTTTGCTAAAAATGCTAACTAGCATGTTAACATGCTAGCATGCTAACTATGCTAACCATGTTACTTAGCATGCTAACATGCTAACTATGCTAACCATGTTACTTAGCTAACTTAGCTAATCATTTTTAACAGTTATGCTAGTTCAGTAGTTTAAAGGCTTAAATTGTTTAACAGTGAAATATTGTAGTGAGGACTTTTATTTTGAAACAGTTTTTGGCAGAGGAAGCAGTTGAACAGGATGTGTAGTCTTAATAGGGCCAGTTTGTATGCTTAAAGCCTGTGACTGGCAGTTGATGCAGGTGGCCCGAACACCTGCCATAAGATTCTAATTGCTTAACGGCTCTATTGTGAGGTCATCAGCCCATGTTAAGTCTAATTTTGAACAGTTTTTAATTAATAGTTTAAAAAGTATAAAAGTTACAAAGTTGAAAAATACATTGCCAGGGTGTCCTAAGTAAGACCTACGTAACATAGTTTGAATGAAGTTTCTACGTTAAACGGTTGAAGCTGCATTAAATGCGTTAGAAGAAGAAGAATAAGAAGCCTAGGAAGAACAGTACAGTGCATTTTCATGCACTGTAATAAGTCAGCGGCATTAGTTAGCACATTTTTGAAGTATTGTTTTGATGTGTTGAATAGCGTGACAGCGATGACGGTAAGCTATAGGCTACTTGTTTTTGCTGGCAATCAAGCAAAAAGGTTCACGAACGTTCTTCTTTTTTCTAAATAGCCTAGGTTACGTTAGGCCTTTGACTCTGGGTGGACTGGGTGGAATGCCGCCTAGATTAAAAAGTTAAAGCAGATATACAGCGGAGAAAATAAGTATTGAACACGTCAACATTTTTTTCAGTAAGTATACTTCCAGTGAGGCTATTCGCATGAAATTTTCACCGGACATTAGTATTAACTTAGGTAATCCACACATATATAAAAATCCAAACATTAATGTCTAAAAGTAGAGTTATGAGTAAAAAAGTGGAATGGCACAGGGAAAAAGTATTGAACACGCTAAGAAAAAGCAGTACACAAAGGCAAGGAATAGCAAGGAACAAACTGGAATCTATAAGTATTTAGAGAAATTATCCCTCCTATCTGTGCAAATTGATATAAACTGGGTTAGTACAGACTGGTGGGCTATAAAAAGGTTTTTTGTTACCAAGGTGTCACACAAGAAACATTTCATGATGGGTAAAAGCAAAGAGCCCTCCCAAGACCTTTGCAACCTTATTGTTGCAAAACATATCAATGGAACTGGTTACATATGCACATCAAAACTTCTGATTCATCCAGCAAGCAGTGCTGGAGCCATTATCTGCAAGTGGAAGGAACATCACTGCATCATCAACTGGCCATGCACAGGATCTCCTTGCAAGATTTCTGACCAGGAAGTCAGAAGGATAGTCAGAAGAGTAGCCCAAGATCCAAGGACCACTCAGAGAAAGCTCCAGAAAGGCTTGGAGGCAGCAGGTACAATTGTTACAGAGAAAATCATAGGTAATGCACTTCACCGCTATGGCCTCTATGCACGCTCATCCCGCATGACTCTATTGCTGAAGAAAAACATGTCAAACCTCGTTGAAAGTTTGCTACACAACATTTGGACAATCCTATGAAATACTGAGAGAATGTATTCTGGTCTGGTGAGAGCAAAATTGAACTTTTCGGATGTCATACTACACACCATATTTGGAGGAGAAATGGCACTGTGCATCACCCTAAGAATACCATACCAACAATGAGGTTTGGAGGTGGTGACATCATGGTGTGGGCTGTTTTTCATCTCATGGTACTAGCAGACTTCATACAGTTGAAGGAATCATGAATGGAGTCATTTTGTTCAGGGAGAATCTTGCCATCCACCAGGATGATGAGGATGAGACATGGCTAGACCTTCCAGCAGGACAATGATCGATCCAAACCATTCAGCAAAGGAAACTCAATTGGTTTCAGAGAAAGGAAATCAAGGCCCTGACTTTAATCCAATTGAACAGTTTTGGAAGTTAACTAAAGATCGATCAGGATTCACAAGAGGGACCCCTGGAATCTTCAATATTAAAGGACTATCTGTTTAAAAGAATGGGCCAAAATCACACCAGAATACTGTGACTGATTAGTTTTCGTCATACAGGAAATGCCTTGAAGCTGTCATTACGAATAAAGGCTTTTCCACAAAGTATTTAAGAAATTTCAGCAGGCGTGTTCAATACTTTTTTCCTGTGTCATTCCACTTTATTACACATAACTCTACCTATGGACTTTAATGTTTGGATTTTTTTATATGGGTGGATTATCTGAGTTAATAGTAATATCTGGTGAAAATTTCATGCAAATAGCCTCATTGGAAGTATACTTACTGAAAAAAATGTTGACGTGTTCAATACTTATTTTCCCCGCTGTATAGGCTACACACCTTCCAAAATCAAACTGGCACAAAAAGTTAACGGCCCACGGGGAATCCTCCCGAAGCTCCCGATAGCCACTCCGGGGTTGCATTCAAAGCATTAAATAACTTAATTTAACAGATAGGCTATTGCAACTGCATGGTTAAAGGAATTATCCGGAGTAAAATGCACTTCAGATCGATTTCAGGATGATTGGGGGTACATACGTTGAGTTGACATCAAAATTATGTCATTCGGATGTGTTTTGAGAAAGTTCGATTGTACCGTTTTCAGTCACAACTCGTAGCCTGGAAGTGAGCGGGGGATTTCAATTGCGCAGCTACAAAACGCTATTTTTGTACCTTTCTACAGTTCCAAACAACATAACACTTACGTGGTAGTGAGTAGAGGGTCCCTAAAGCCAAACCGAAGTATCCCGAGGTCTTTATGTGGTCGAATAGAGAGTCCAGAATGAATTTCATCAAGCCAGTACCTTTCCGGAAATGTCCGTAGGAGTCTTATTGCTGTGTAACACGCTCTGGAAATTCACAATTTCGTCGCCGTTTAAAAAAAAAAAAACATAGTCCAGTCCATACAACTTCATTTCAATTTCGAAAGAAATACTGGACTATGTTTTTTTGTTTTTTTTTAAAACGGCGACGAAATTGTGAATTTCCAGAGCGTGTTACAACACACTCAGCAATAAGACTCCTACGGACTTTCTCCTCAAGGTGGCGGCAAAGATGGCAAAATTTCCGGAAAGGTACTGGCTTGATGAAATTTATTCTGGACTCTCTATTCGACCACATAAAGACCTCGGGATACTTCGGTTTGGCTTTAGGGACCCTCTACTCACTACCACGTATGTGTATGTTGTTTGGAACTGTAGAAGAGGTATAAAAATAGCATTTTGTAGCGGCGCAATTGAAATGCCCCGCTCACTTCCAGGCTACGAGTTGTGCCTGAAAACGGTACAATCGAACTTTCTCAAAACACATCCGAATGACATAATTTTGATGTCAACTCAACGTATGTACCCCCAATCATCCGGAAATCGATCTAAAGGGCATTTTACTCCGGATAATTCCTTTAACTATACCATGAGGTTAATAAAGTTGTTATATAGAAGTATCTAAATAACCTGTTAAAATGTACCAGAATTCAGGAAATTGCTTCTAGTCCAAAAAATAAATACACCCCGCTGGGACCCCCATACACCTCGCTGAAATGTCCCACCCACTTTCAGAATGCCTCCGACGCCCATGGAAAGAAGTATGATGGTCCGTGTACGGTCAGTGGATCTTCTGGCCAATCGATTTCCGTTTCGGAAAAGAAAATTACAAAACAAAAAACGAAGGATTATTTGATTTCCGTTTTAAAATACAAAATCGAAAAACGAAAATCAAGTCGTTTTCCGTTTTCCTAATCAGTTTCAAAACATCAAAATACAAATACCGAAATTAGTCTTAAATTTCGATGATCATTATTCAATGAAGCCTATTCTTAGGCTAATCTGAGGAGGCCCTAGAAGCTTGCATCATAGTCTTAGGCTAACTTGGTAAAAATACCTGTTAGATATGGCGGCCTTGGGAAGTGTTGCGAGGGATATAGAAGAGATGGTTAAAAAGGACATGTCTTATGCAGAAAACACTTTAAATAACTTTTGTTCACAAAGAGGTTACTCTGAGAGGAGCATCTGATGATTTTGCACCCAGCATAATTAGGCATCCACTAACTCGGGACCAGTGTTGGGGAGTAACGGAATACATGTACCGGCGTTACGTATTCAGAATACAAATTATGAGTAACTGTATTCCGATACAGTTACAAGTTAAATAGTTGGTATTTAGAATACAGTTACATTGTTGAAATCAATGGATTACATGACGATACTTCTCTGTTTCATAAGTTTGTTCACTCACTAAATAAATTAAGGCAAGTCCATTTCCCAGAAGCTCCTGAAAGCAATCTATGATGAAATTGTTTACATGTTTAAATCCAAGCCCCGCCGTCTTGCACTAGCCTCAAAACGCAGCCAGCGCGCATTATGGACGCGTCATATCGGAGACCCTGAAATGACTGTTTGCACAGCAAATTACGAGTAAAGTAAGTGGAGGTAACTCCTGTTCCTCACTGATCGTGGTTCTTGATGTCTGTTCAAAGGATATTTTCCCAAGTATTAATAGCTCAGGCTACTTCGGCCAATCGGTTACACAGTTTGCTAAGCAATAAGCAAAGCCTAGTTCACGTGTTGATTTAGACCTAGGCAATAAAACCAATCTCTAAAATAGGCACTGCATTCTAAGTTGTTTATTCTAACTTAAAATAGCTTTTATTTTTTCTAATTAGATCTACATTTACGTTTTAAAATGAATTATATGGTGCAGCCTCTGAAGAATTATTCTTGCGAGTAGGCCTAGCATATTTTAACGTGCGGTTTTTGATTACGCGATCACGTTCATTTTGAGAGCACTGATATACAGTAGCCCATAGTGTTTACATGTACAGGTCATTTGCGTTCCACCAGTCATATGCGCCCCTCACTTGTACTGGGTTGATGCCACCGAAAAATCTCACAGGCACACCTTAATTATAATTTCTGGCTACGCCCTTAAAGTAGCCTATTTATTTTGTTTGTTTTAATTAGCCTAGTCGCCTGCTGTAGTTTTAGTGGTCACCTTGCTATTTTAAAGTTGTATCAGGTAGCTTAGGCCTAGTTGACTTTACATTCTCCTATGTGGGCCTAACACAGCCATTTGGAACAGATGAACACACCAGAATAGGCCTGTTTAGTAGGCCTAAGCAGGATTTGATGGCCACATTCCAATGCAATTCAATGCGGAAGTAATCTAAGTATTCAGAATACGTTACTCAGATTGAGTAACGTAACGGAATACGTTACAGATTACATTTTTGGGCATGTATTCTGTATTCTGTAACGGAATACGTTTTGAAAGTAACCCTCCCAACACTGCTCGGGACCACCTGGGAACTAAGGTGGCAAAAGCAGTTTGCGAGGTAGCCTAGGCCTTAGGGGATGCCAGGCCTGCGGTCATTAGGCCTACCATGCCTACTGTATGCAATCACTCATTTTACTTTGATGTATTTATTAGGTTGGTCCAACATACAGTAGGGAATTATTGGCACCTCTGCTAAAGTTGACTAAAAAGAGGAATGTAAATCTTTTGGAAATTGATCTTAATGCCTTAAGTAAAAAAATAGGAAATATGTAACCTATAAGGACACCAATTTTCTTTGTGAATGATTAATGTATCATAAATAACAAAATTTTCTTCCTTAAAATAGGGTCATAAGTATTGGCACCCCTATGTTACATTCCTATAGAGGCAGGTCGATTTTTATTTTTAAAGGCCAGATATTTCATGGATCTAGTATACTATGCATCCTGATAAAGTTCCCCTGGCCTTTGGAATTAAAATACCTCCACATCATCACATACCCTTCACCATACAGATTGGCATGGTTTTATTTCAGTTGGCCTATTATAGCTGGTTTGATTTGCATTGAGCTCAATGAGCATCAATCATCCATAGTGTCTATTTGTTTACTGCTACTGCATTACTATTCTACTGCTCTTCATCCTGCACATACTTATTCTTAATAGGCCTACTATTATATTGTTACTGTTTCTGCACTACGATGGTACTGTTACCACACTGCACATAGCTGTACATACTGTACATATCTGTTTATATGGTTCATACTAAATGTCCATATTTATTCAGTTTTTCTGTAATATATTCTGTTAATACACTGCATATATCTATATTGTTCTTACTACTATCATGTATACTGCCACTACATTGCACATATCTGTACACGATGTTCATACATTGTCCATATTACAGCCATATTTATTCTGCTCTTATAAGGTTACTGCTAATACACTGCACATACTTATATTTAATTTATACTACTCTAAACCAGTGTTTTTCAACCACTGTGCCGGGGCACACTAGTGTGCCGTGAGAGATCATCAGGTGTGCCGCAGAAAATTACCCAAATGTCACTCACTGGTCCAGAAAAGCAACTGTTGCATCAAAGAATTTATAACCACATGCTCTCATTGATTGTATGATTGCACTATTCAGTATTCACAGAATCATCACATATCCAGTTCATAACAACAATTAAATTAGATATAGTCACCTACAAATGAAACAGAGGGCGCTTGTTATATTGAGCAGGTCTTGCATAGAAGCCATAATAAGGCCATATCTGTGTATTATTTGAAATTTTAGGCTATGGTATGTTTATTTTTTCTTCACACAGGATGTTAGTGTGCCGTAGGACATTTTAAGTGTCAAAAGTGTGCCGTGGCACAAAAAAGGTTGAAAAACACTGCTCTAAACCACCTTCTGAAAATAACTGTATACTACTGTCTACACTGCACTATATCTTTTCTTTTGGTTAGACGCAAACTGCATTTCATTGTCTCTGTTGTACTCTGCACAATGACAATAAAGTTGAATCTAATCTAATATAATCTAATCAAACCAGGTGTCCTGAGCATCAAACCAGGTGTCCTTAGGCTATAAATTGGATATTTCCTCATTTTTCTACTGGCATTAACTTTAGCAGAGGTGCCAATAATTCTGAGGTACTGTATGTTGGACCAACCTAATAAATACATCAAAGTAAAATGAGTAAAATGATTGCATACAGTAGGTAGGCTACTTGACCGCAGTAGGCCTGGCATCCCCTAGGGCCTAGGCTACCTCGCAAACTGCACCACCTCAGTTTTCAGGTGGTCCCGAGTTAGTGGATGCCTAATTATGCTGGGTGCAAAATCGTAGGATGCTCCTCTCAGAGTAACCTCTTTGTGAACCAAAGTTATTTGTTAAAGTGTTTGGGATTTCTGCATAAGACATGTCCTTTTTAACCATCTCTTCCCTCGCAACACTTTCCAAGGCCGCCATATCTAACAGGTAGCCTATTTTTACCAAGTTAGCCTAAGACTATGATGCGAACTTCTGGGTTTTGTTTTGTAATTTTCTTTTCCGAAACGGAAATCGATTGGCCAGAAGATCCACTGACCGTCTAGGCTACTCAGATTAGCCTAAGACTAGGCTTCATTGAATAATGACCGTCGAAATTTAAGACTAATTTCGATATTTGTATTTTGATGTTTTGAAACCGATTAGGAAAACGGAGAACGACTTAATTCTCGTTTTTCGATTTTGTATTTTAAAACGGAAATCAAATAATCCCTCGTTTTTTGTTTTGTTAACTTTCTAATTTTCATTTCCGAAACGTAAATCGATTGGCCAGAAGATCCACTGACCCAGGTGAACACGCTTAGAGGCCTCCTTGTTGGATTTACCATTGTCACGCATGATGTGCGAGTATTCGTTCTTAGATTCTTTTTGTCAAGACATTGGATTTATTGCAAGACAGAGGACCCTTTTTTCTAAACATGATGACTGGTGAGATAGCATTTCATCACACTGTAGGCTAGATCTACACCTTTAAGCATTCTTCCACGCTGGTTGTAATTTTGCATTTGAACTGTTGGATTTATTTCGTTGACTGTGGGACTGATAGAGCCTGACACTCTAGGACAGGGGTTGCCAAACTTTTCCATGACAAGGCCCCCCAAATACCACGAAGTTCTGATTAAGCCTCCAGACAAGGTGGAATACCAGCCAATCAGAAAGATTATCACGGAAAATAATAATGTTCAGATATGTGACAAAATTATTATAATGGTATTTTATAACAATACTCATAATGATGTATATGTGTACTTTTTTTGTTTATTTATTTTTTGCTTTTATTTTTCCTTCCAACTTGCTGGCGTCTCCTCGCGGCCGCCCACTTTGAAAACCATTGCCCTAGGAGACAATGATGTGTTTATTTCCAAGATTTACATTGTTTAACAAGTGTCAGGAGTTTTGATACATCCTTAATTAAGCGCCCAAGGCGGTCACAATTTTATTTAATTTGTCTCAGTACATGTAGGCCTATTTCATTCAGTCACTGTGTTTTTTCCGTTAAGGTAAAATTCTTCTTAAATTTATGAAGTAAAAATGAGAGAGAGGTTTTCACCCAGCATAGTCGTTACTGTCCTATTTGGTTAAAGGGGTGGTTCAGGATTTTGGACATAAGACCTCATTTCCAAGTAAGCAAGTGTGATATTTATCAGTGGAGACCGTCTTCAACACGTGATGTACTTTGGAGTGGGTAAGACTGTCTTTAGTGGCAGGCTAGCACATACCGTTGACTTGCGCTAGCCTAGCACCTGCGAACTCTGCAATTACAAGGACTGGATGAAACGTGTTGAAAACGGTCTCCACTGATAAATATCACACTTGCTTACTTGGAAATGAGGTCTTATGTCCAAAATCCTGAACCACCCCTTTAACTCTGCTGGCAATGTTTCATGACAGTGAGAAACAAATCCTCCCGCGCCTTAAATATAGCATTTGTAGCTTTCCATGAATTAAATAAACTCAAATTGTTAAACACTGAGAAGTGCATGTACCTATATTTGAATCATAGGCGCCTCCAACATTAGTCAGAGCTTTGCCATGGACCAAGGTGATCTCAATGTCAAAAGGTCCTATTCTCCCAAAACCACCATTATCCCATGATGAAGGCTGAAGAGCTGCAGTAAAGGCCACCTCTGAAAACAAAATCAAGTCAAACACACATTTAGTATGCTACATGGTCCAAACATCTGAATATTTTAAATTCTTGTTTAGGAAATGACTATAAACATTGTGTGTCATCCCTGTGTGATTAACACTTGAATCACTCCCTCTACTGGCCAAATATTGTTCTACAGCTGCCGACTACCATAATCTGGTGGCATTTAGCTGTATGTTTGAGAAGTAGTCATAAATATTGTCTGCCACTGTGTTGACCATTTTAATCAAATCCTATTGCCTTCATCTTGGTGTGTCTTTATCAAGCCAGTCACAACTGACTGCCAAATTCATATGGATATTTTATACTCTCAGGCAAAAATGAAAGCAATTCATAAATTGGACTTTATGCTGGCTGCAACCGGGCATCCTGGTAATTTTGTCAGTAGGCAAGAACCTATGTGATATTGCAGTGTGTGTGACACAGATTCATGCAACAATTAAAGCAATTCAATTCAATACCTCTTGACTGATCTTCACTGTCGTGAAAAGGGTAGAGCAAAAATCCACTGAAAGTATGAATATTGGAGTTTTTGCTGGCTGCAACTTGGTATCCTTTGGGGAGGCGCATGTACACCTTGTCATCCACCTCTAGCTCCAGTAGTACCGAGTTGGAGGCATAGTCCTCATTGTCACCTTTGTCCTGCCATTCCCAAACCAGCAATACCTCCTCATTGTTCTTCATCAGCTTGACACCGATGACCTCCTCCCTCACCCAGCTGTAGGTGGTGAAGGTAAAGAAGTAGACTCCTTTCACTGGAGCAGTGAACACACCTGTGATACAGGAGATAAGTTGGTATAATTGACCATAAGTTACAGGGAAAGCACTAACAGGAGAACTATAATTCTACAATTGCAACTTTAGTTAAAATGAGAAATCCAATTCCAAGGAATTATCAGTGCATGAAAATGCAAAACATATGATGTACAATATAGTGTTAAAACAGATAATAGATAATGTAGATATAATTACAATGGTTTTGCTTCTGGTTGTTGCGATGCTAAATGGAGCAGTTTCTATGATGGTTGACATTATATTGGCGGTTGCTAGGTTGTTTCTATGGTAATTATGATGGTTGCTAGGTTGTTGCTAGGGAACATGTGGTGGTTGCTATGCCAAATAAAATGGTTGCTATGCTGGTTGCTAGGGTAATCATGGTGGTTGCTAGGTTGTTTCTAGGGTAATTAAACTGGTTGCCAGGGTGTTACTAGGGTACATATGGTGGTTGCTATGCCAGATAAAGTGGTTGCTATGGTGGTTGCTAGGTTGACATTATAGAGGTGGTAGCTAGGTTGTTGCGGTGACCGTGATTTGTTCAAGTAAGAGTTGTTCCTGGACCAACATTCTAAAGACGGTCCTGGACCAACAACTCTTTAACCAATCACAGCCTTGTGATGTCATCAATGTGAGTCTTCTGCTTCTCCCATTGCCATTTTGAAATTTCCCTCCAGAAACAACCAGTGGATCACCAACTTGTATCTCAATAAAGGTAGGTCCTTGCATATTTGTGTGTAAAATAGTTGTAAAATAAAGTAATTCCGAGTGGAATCTGAATATATGCACCTTAGATTTTTTTTATTTTCGTTTTAGTTGACTTGGTTCCATGTTTGTCTAATGTTAGCTGCCAGGCTAGGGACCATACATTTACTGTAATACATTAGCTTCCTAATAGGTAATTCAGTGGCTATGCATCTTTTAAATAACTTATTTCGAAGGGATACAGTAGTTGAAGTAGCTTTGAAGCTCATTTAGCAATCTTGGTGCCGCTGTTATTATGTTAGAGACTAGGCTAGGGAACATACATTTATGCTACCAAATTAGCTTGCTAATAGTTGTGTTATGTTAGTTCACTTGCTAAGGAGCACACTTTTGGACTTCTAATGTAGCTTGGTAATAGGCTAAAGCAGTAGCTTTTGTTTGTACATGGTCCTGGAGCGACGTTGCCATGTTGGTCTTGGACCGTCTTTACAATGTTGTTCCAGGACCCACATTGTCATGTTTGTCTAGGACCATCATTACAATGTTGGTCCTGGACCGGCTTTACAATGTTGGTCCAGGACCCACATTGTCATGTTTGTCCAGGACCGTCTTTACAATGTTGGTCCAGGACCCACATTGTCGTGTTTGTCCAGGACCGTCTTTACAATGTTGGTCCAGGACCGACATTGTCATGTTTGTCCAGGACCGTCATTACAATGTTGGTCCAGGACCGGCTTTACAATGTTGGTCCAGGAGCGGTTTTACAATGTTGGTTTGCTCGACCGTTTTCTTGTGAGCCCTGTATGTGTTTAGCTTGGTTTCTTGATGGCTAGCTCGCCAGCTAGTGGGGGTTTAGCGCAGCAGTCACTTGCTACCGAAGTTGCAGGGGGAGCTGTGTAGTGAAGAATACACAGTTTTTAGACCAACTGGGATATTCAGTGGCCTTAGTTGTAGGCTGTACCATTCAAAGTGTTTCCATAATGTTCTTCCAAAAGTGGATGCTCTGTTAATGCAAACTCAAATCTCTATCTGCGCCTCTTGCAATGATGAGCTCGAAGATGCTGTATGTAAGCTTACAACTGCTCTCAGCCACTGGTGGATTTTTGCAAGTGCCTTTTTCATGACCTCACTTCGTGCTGATTGTGATTGGCTGTGACAGGCAAACAATAATTAAAAAGCCATCTGAATAGCTCTGTGAGGCATGACCTAAGCACATTTGGGAGAACACTGGAAAAAATATGTTGCCTTTTTATGTGGACATTTTGATAAAATCCTGTATGGCAAAGTATTTAATAGGCTAGGAATTAACACCATAAGTTGTGTTCCATCCATCTTGATCCAAGTAATGCAACAGTAACTCATTTGTTTTTTATTCTAAAACCGATAGTTCCGGTCCTTGATTGTGATTGGCTGAATCGCGTTCGATGCCGTTGTAAAATCCAGCACAAAAATACACCTTGACCGCATTCCGTTCTATATTACTGCGCTACCATAACTTGATACAAAATTTAAAGTAGCTGTGTCTCGACGTTGCTTGGCAACCATTCAGATAGAGGAAATATATTCAAGTCCGTAGGTTACGCTGATTCTACAACAGCTAGCGCGTCGTGCCTAACAACACCCCTTAGCTGTTGTAGAATCAGCGTAACCTACGGCCTCTCGGGGCTTATTGCTTAAATTGGACATGCAGTTTAACAACTAAAGCCCTCCTTACACTGACAGACTTTGGAAAGATTTGCAAAGATTTGGAAAAGATTTTTTAAAGACTACAGTCTCAGACCCTCTCACATCTAAAGACAAGTAATAGAGTTAAAAGTCACAGACTATGATTTTGCAATGACTAGGGATCTTGCAGGGTCACTATTTACAAGACTGCAACTAGATTCCTTTAAATTATTACCCATCGTGCAATAGATATCAACAGGAACTGAAATGAAGCCTACTAAACTCAAAAGCATATTTCCGTGTTTCTGCAGCATTGTTTCATGCGTGACATCCCTAACCGATATAGAGTTCTGTCACGTGGAAGAGCCGACTAATGATATATAAGAAACGAAATAACAAATTATCATATTCATGGGTTTCATCAGGTCTCTTGCTACAGCTGTCGCCTTCCTGTTTGGTGTTGGAGAGAGGTCACTATTGGTTTTTATATTGTTCACGTCACTATTTGCATGAGCCACGACTAGAAAGACTTGCGATAATATCAAACATGTTTGATATTGTCGTAACAGCAAAACTAGAAAAAGACTGACTCCGACTGACTTAAAACCGCTTGGCACCTTACACTTAACGATTAATGGCCTCCTTACACCAAACAACTTTGACAAGATTTGGGAAAGATTCTTGAAAGATTGGAGTCTTTTAACTAGTGCCCCCCATTCAAGCTATACTCAAAAGACTACAATCTTTCAAGAATCTTTCCCAAATATTGTCAAAGTTGCTTGGTGTAAGGAGGCCATTAGTTGACGGGAGCACGCCGCGATTCCAGTACAACTCCCATGATTTCTGTCCGACTTTGGAAATTTAGTCGCCGACAGAAAACAGACCAAAATCGTACAAGGCCGCCATAAGTCGTACCTCTAGCTTTGACCCATTGTAGCGTTAGAGTACTGAAGGCGTCAACAAGAAACATGGTGAGAAATAGCATGGGATTGTCCCTAGTAGTGTGCAAAATGTCAAAACCTTTTGCATTGTACGGGCTGCCACAGACTCCAATGATGTACTAAGAAGTGGAATAATAAGAAAAGGTAGAAACACTATGAGTCCTTCTGCAACATAGTCATCAAAACAATCATAGTTCCTCAACACAGGAATTGAATACCTATATTCGAATCATATGCGCGGCCAACATTTGTCAGAACTTTGCCATATTCCAAGGTGATCTCCGTGCCAAAAGGTCCTATTCTCCCAAAACCACTATCATCTGGTGATGAAGGCTGAAGAGCTGCAGTGAATGCCACCTCTGAAAACAAGATGAGGTCAAACACATATTCAGTACACAGAGTGTCGCATGGTCCAAAAATGAGAGTGATATTTTCAATTATTGTTCATTATTTTAAATTCTTCAAAAAATAAACATGTATATTATTTCAGTCTCCAAACAGGTCTCTGAATTCCTTTCACAGAACAACCTTCTGGATCCTAATCAACCTGGGTTTTAAAAGCGGCCACTCTACCGAAACAGCTCTAATGTCTGTAACAGAAGCCTTAAAGGAAGCCAGGGCGCCCGCTCGGTCATCAGTACTCATTCTGCTTGACCTATCGGCTGCCTTTGACACGGTTAGTCACCGTATCCTTCTCTCTATACTCTCAAACATGGGAATCTCCGGCTCTGCTCGCTCCTGGTTTGAATCCTACCTCACAGGACGCTTGTTTAACGCATCATGGCTTGGATAGCTGTCCGCACCTCACTATCTCACCACAGGGGTCCCCCAGGGCTCAGTGCTAGGCCCCCTTCTCTTTGCTATCTACACCACCTCTTTGGGACAGATTATCCGTTCGCATGGCTTCTCATACCACTGCTATGCAGACGACACACAGCTCTATCTGTCCTTTCCACCTGATGACCCCCTGGTCTCAGCACGGATCTCGGATTGCCTCTCAGACATATCTACATGGATGAAGGCACATCATCTCCAGCTAAACCTCTCAAAAACTGAACTGAACTGCTGGTCCTCTCAGCTAAACCTACCATAAATCATGACATCAACATCAAAATTGACTCCCTGTCTGTTGCGCCTACCAGGACTGCAAGAAATTTAGGAGTCGTTCTTGACAACCAACTAACCTTCTCCGATCATGTTGCCTCGGTCGCCCGGTCATTTCACACTTTACAACATACGGAAAATCAGGACTTACTTGACTTAAGATGCTACCCAACTCCTGGTACAGGCAATAGTCATCTCACGACTTGACTACTGTAATGCCCTCCTGACAGGTCTCCCAGTCTGCACAGTGAAACCCCTTCAGATGATTCAGAACGCAGTAGCACGTCTGGTCTACAACCAACCCAAAAGGGCATGTTACCCCGCTGCTCATCCAGCTACACTGGCTACCTATGGCTGCTTGCATCAAATTCAAGTCTCTAATGCTTGCCTACAAAGTAGTCTCTGGTTCTGCTCCCACTTACTTGAATGCCCTCATACAGGCATATGCTACCTCCAGACCGTTGCGCTCCACAGACGAACTGTTTAGCTCTGCCACCGGTACGCTCAGGCCAATCCAAACTTTTTTCATCTGTTGTTCCTCATTGGAGGAACTCACTACCAGTTCTTACTAGAGCAGAGACATCCCTCTCCATCTTCAAAAAACTCCTGAAGACCCAGCTCTTCAGAGAACATCTACTCTCGTAGCACTATTTACAACTAGTCTTGCTGATCCTAGCACTTACAACCTGACTAGAACTGACTCTCGATTGTTTAAAAACAGCACTCATTGATGCACTTATTCTTATTGTACTAGACCTATTTTAAATTGTCCTGGAATTATTGAGAATTGTTGCTTTAAAAAGCTTTAACTGTTAACCATGTTGTTAGTCGCTTTGGTTCAAAATGTGTCAGCCAAATGTAATGTAATGTAATTTCAAATGTGCTGATCACTTACATATATCAAAAATATCTATGATAATGCAATATGACTCATGCAACAATTAAAGCAATTCAATTCAATACCTCTTGACTGATCTTCACTGTTGTGAAAAGGGTAGAGCAAAAATCCACTGAAAGTATGAATATTGGAGTTTTTGCTGGCTGCAACTTGGTATCCTTTGGGGAGGCGCATGTACACCTTGTCATCCACCTCTAGCTCCAGTAGTACCGAGTTGGAGGCATAGTCCTCATTGTCACCTTTGTCCTGCCATTCCCAAACCAGCAATACCTCCTCATTGTTCTTCATCAGCTTGACACCGATGTCTGCCTCTGCCACCCAGCTGTAGGTGGTGAAGGTAAAGAAGTAGACTCCTTTCACTGGAGCAGTGAACACACCTGTGACACAGGAGATAGACAGACAGGAGAACTGTAATTTCTACTGTATAAAGTTCTATTTATAGGCGTCTATTTTTGACTACTTTTCCATACATATACCACAGTTTAAACATATTTGCACATACTAGCACTCTGCACATTTTCTTATGAAAAAGATGGGATTACTATTTCAGGTGAAATGAAAGACAAAAATAGATGTACTGCAGAGTGGTACAAAATATGACCACTGCCCAGTCCTGCACATTCTCTCTGCAAAAATAAATCACGCTTGTCAATTCATCTTCATCTCCTACTCCATCCCCTACTTTTGGCCAAATCGAGATACAAATACAAACAATACAATAGTTAAATTTAACAGTGAACAATTTCAAATGTTGGTAAGACTACATTAAGGAGAATAGCAATAATATACAAACCATAACTGCAGATTTGATTGCCCCCGACCCGACAAAGCCCCTGCACCTAGAACTGACCCTGTAACCCCACCATTTGTGGTCAAAGAACATGAAGTCAAAGCCCTGCTCCGCAAACAGAATGTGAGGAAGGCAGCAGGGCCAGACGGTGTGTCTGCTTTCACTCTTAAGAGCTGTGCCCATCAACTTGCCTCTGTCTTCACAGACATTTTTAACTGGTCACTTTGTGAAGTCCCTGCATGTTTTAAATCTGCTGTAATCATCCCTGTACCTAAGAAATATCAGCTGTTTGAATGACTACAGGCCTGTTGCTCTGACCTCTATTGCAATGAAGGTTTTTGAACGGCTCGTCTGTAGACATTTAGCCTGTGTTGGGATGGACAGCTATCAGTTTGCCTACCGTGCTAACAGGTCTGTAGAGGATGCTGTTTCCCTGTGCCTCCACAGCATCCTGCAGCACCTGGAGGCCCCAGCTACATATGCAAGAGTTTTATTCATAGATTATAGTTCTGCTTTTAACACCATTATACCCACTACATTATTTGGTAAACTCCAGTTGATGGGAATCAATCAATCCCTCTGTCACTGGATTTTAAACTTTTTATCAGACAGGCGGCAGGTGGTGAAAATAGACAACCTGTTCTCCAAACCCAGTATTATCAACACTGGGGCCCCACAGGGATGTGTCCTCTCTCCTCTGCTCTATCGACTGTGTATCCCATTCTGAGAATGTGAAAATCTTCAAATATGCCGATGATACAACTGTGGTGGGACTTAGTAAGAACTGTGAGTCAGATTACAGATCTGAAGTGGCAGCCTTAGAGGTATGGTGTAAGGCAGCGGTCCCCAACCACCGGGCCGCAGGACATTCCTAACCGGGCCGTAGCCTACGACACGAGTTTAAAAAAAATGCATGCAAACTAAACTAAATTTAATTCGCAATAATGTCACGTTTTTTCATGGCATAGGCCTATATGCAGTTGTTTGATTGCACGCATGTTTGCATTTTGCAAGGTCTATTTTCTTACGTCTGTCTGTCCCGCCTTCAACACTTTTACATATTGCCTTCAGCGCTGCGCAGCCTCAGGTCAGCTCACTTCACTCGATCAGTTGTTGGCGAACAAAAACAGCAACAAAAAACAAGCATCTTTAGCAGGTCACTGGCCAGAGTGTTTGAGTTGCGAGAGCCGCTGCAGAGATTTCTTACAGAAAAAAGTCACCGTTAGCTGCACATTTTGGTGTCAAAACTCGCTTACCTGTGTGACACATTCGGGTTGCTTAATGACCTCAACCTGTCACTCCAGGGGAGAATGACGACTGTCTTTAAACTGGCAGATAAAGTCGCTGCATTTAAAGCCAAGCTTGATTTGTGTGGACGACAAGTGGACCAGATAAGTTCCAAAAAGTATTGGGGGTTTTGGGAGAGACTGAGGCAGGGCCCTTTCTCTCGCAGCTGGTGCGCGATCACCTTGTTGCACTTTCAAATGAGTTTGAGCGTTACCATCCTCCAAAGATCCACGGCAAACCAATGAGTGGGTCCGCAACCCATTTGTCAATATCCCGAATAGTCCTAACTTGTCAGCGCAGGAGGAAGAGCAGTTGATCGAAATTGCTAATGACGGTGGTCTTAAGAGTGTGTATAAGGAAACCTCTCTGGCGGGTTTTTGGATCAAAACCAAAGCAGAATATCCCGAGATAGCCGTAAAAGCGCTGAAAACGTTTCCCACCACGTATCTATGCGAGGCCGGGTTTTCGGCAATGACTGCAACTAAGACCAAATTGCGCAATCGACTGGACATTTCAAACACACTGAGGGTGTCCCTGTCTTCCATCACCCCCAGATGGAAGCTTCTTGTTGTAGGGAAACAAGCAGGGCTCCCACTGATTATATTCGTAATGCACGTTTAGTTCCCATGTTTTGTTCCCATATTTTGTTAAGCATGTTCACACTTATAGATGTAGCTAAGTTGTTCAATATTCATAGTTCATATTGTACAATTTTCACTTCTTCAAGTTCACGTTTTTCACAAGAGATCGTTACCTTCACTGTTCATACATAACTAAAGCTAGTTCTTTTCAAGTAATGCATGCACAACACATATGGAACATGGAACCCCCCCCCCCCGCCGGTCCGTGAAAAAAAATACGAATCAAACCGGTCCATGGTACATAAAAGGTTGGGGACCCCTGGTGTAAGGAGAACAACCTGTTTTTAAATGTCAACAAGACAAAAGAACTGATCATAGATTTTAGGAAAAATACAGTAGCTCACTCCCCTCTGATTATTTATGACCAGGCAGTGGAGAGAGAGTTTTAAATTCCTTGGCACCACCATATGTCAGTCCCTAAAGTGGGAGGTCAACACCAACCTCATTATAAGCAAAGCCCACCAGAGGCTTCACTTTCTGCGCCAACTCAGGAAGTTTGGTGTAGCTAGGGATGCAATGCTCCAATTTTACAGAGCTACAGTGGAAAGTGTGCTTGTCTTCTCCATTACTGTCTGGTATGGTAACACCACCTCTTCAGAGAGGAAGCAGTTGGAGAAGGTGGTGCATTCTGCATCCAAAATCATAGGACATGTCATCCCATCTGTAGCCTCTATCTATGCCACACGGATTAGCCATAAAGCCCAGAAAGTACTAGGTGACCCCTCCCACCCTGCCAGGTTCCTTTTCCAACTACTGCCCTCTGGTAGGAGAGTCCAAAGTCTCAGGGGTAGAACATTTCGCTTCTGCAATAGTACTTACCCTGCCACTATTAGGCTCCTTAATGCTCAGACACCTTGCAGAGCAAACCTGTACTAAATGACTTCTTTCATATGCACTTTATAGACTGCACAAGACACTTTATGGGAAGATTTTTACTGCTTTTTACTGGTTTGAATGCTTGTCTACGTGATTGTCTTTCATGTTCTGTATGTGTCTTTCATGTTCTGTATGTTTCTGTGTATGTATGTATTGTCTTGTATTTTAACTGGAATGGCACCAAGACAAATTCCAATCAACTATGTTGACATGGCAATAAATGATTGAATTGAATTGAATTGAACTTATAAGAAACGCTTAATTGACTATGTGCGTGTTGAACAGAGATGCCTTTAGACCGTGCTTGAAAGACCCAAAACAACAGGAGACGGAGAGCACTGGGCAACTAATTCCACCAACAAGGAGCCACTGAGGAGAAGAGTCTTGAATCAGACCTAGTGTTTATGGCTGTTATCGACATAACAGACGCTCATCAGAAGACGGTTGGGGATGTACTGCTTCATCATAGTATTAAGATAGTAGGGAGCAGATCCAGTAAGTGTCCTATAGGCCAAAGTGAGAGATTTAAATTGAATTCTGGCCACTATAAGGAGCCAGTGAAGAGTAACTAGGAGAGGAATTGCATGTGTCCTCTTTGGCTGATTGAGTACCAGGCATGGTGCAGCATTCTGAATAAGTTGTAACGATCTTACAAGCAGGCAGGCCAGCTAACAGTGAATTACAATAGACCAGTTTGCACATAACCATGGCCTGTACAAGAAGTTGTGTGGAATCTTGTGTCAGATCTTCCTAATGGTGTAAAGGACAAACCAACATGATTTTGCAATTGAGGCTACATGCTCACATGTGCGTGTGTGTGTGTGCCTGCGTGTGTGTGTGCCTGTTTGTGTGTGCGTGTGTCAGTATGTGCGTGCCAGTGTGTGTGCATGTGTACTGTGTGCGTGTGTGTCTTTATGTGTGTGTGTGTTTAGGTGTGTGTGCACGTGTGTGTGTGTTTGTGTGAGCATGCATGCGTTTTTGTGTGTGTGTGTAGCTGATATGGCTCCCCATGAATGAGACCAACATACAGAAATAATTTGGTCATCCTAGGCCCTACATGTCTCGAGATATTGCCATCTACAGGCCGATTGGTGTACAGTCACTAAATGTACACATAATATTCATTTATTTTATGCCCCCCCCCCCCCCCCCCCCCATGAACGGAATTCCACGAATCTTGGCATGCATTCAGAGGGTGTCATAATCGGGTGTCGAAATTAACTTTTTGGCTTACTAGCCAAAATGGCTGCTAGATAGAGATACCGACCAGACATATTTTTTACCAGCCAAAACTAAACAATGCTTTTTCATAACTATTTTGAAAGTAGCCTATCATTCTCCTATTATAGAGCTTTTCAAAACACTTTCAGAAGATTGGAAGTTCTGCTGTAAATTCCATTCAAATGAACAGGCCTGCCCAATGTTCGGAGGTTCAATCATTTTGTAGCCTATGTTGCAGAGCAAACGAATGACGTTGCTCTATCTTGGTCAGTACAGTAGGCCTAATCAAGGATCTTTGCTATAATGACCGCTGCAAAAATATGACAGTGACAACACATTTTGAGCTATGAATCACGTCTTTTCTATATCATTCCGTTTGTTCGCTATCATTGAAAGTGAAAGTAAGCAACAAATATGTTATGTTTCTATGCAGCATCTGAAACTTCTAATTTTGTGTGGCAATCTATTTGTTTTCCCAGCAGATGAATGAACTTTATTGTCATTGTAACCAATGTACAATGAAATTAGAGCACAGCTCCGCATGGTGCCACAGCATTACACAAGAACAAAACATATACACAAAATGGACATAATAAATATTAAATACATAATAAATATGACTAAAAACAGGATGAATTGAGGACAGCTGGCAGCTGTGTAGGGGGTAATGCATCTGGGAGTCATATATTGCATCAAGGATGAAGTTAGTGACTGTTTAGAGTCCGGATGGCTACAGAAATAAAACTGTCTGAGTCTGGATGTGTGTGCTTTTGCAGATCTGTAACGTCTGCCGGAAGGTAACAGTTCAAAGAAGGAGTTAGCAGGGTGTGTTGAATCTTTGGTAATGTTCATGGCTCTGCGGTGGTAGCGTGTGTTTGCAATAGTGTCCAGGGAAGGCAGGGGGCAGTCAATGACTTGAATTTCCCCTGGGGATCAATAAAGTATCTATCTATCTATCTATCTAATGATCTTTTGTGCTGTCTTGATGACCCTCCATAGGGCCTTCTCTGCGGCTGAACACACTGCATAGTGTCTCACTCTCTACATAGTGAGATGCCATACGAGAGTATACTTTCTATGGCAGCTCAGTAAAAGGCTAGCAACAGGTCACTGTTCAGACTGTTCTTCCTGAGGATTCTTAGGAAATGTAGCCTCTGGGTTGCCTTTTTGATGTTTGCGTTAGTGTTGGCTGTCCAGGTGAGGTCGTCGGAGATGAGGATGCCAAGGTTCTTGAAGGAGTGTACTCTCTCCACAGGGTCGCCGTTAATGTAGATGGGTTGTGGATCATTTCCCCTTCTATCCCCCTGAAGTCCAGTATAAGCTCTTTCGTCTTGGTGGTATTCAGAGCAAGATTGTTCATTGCGCACCACTCTGTCAGTCGCAGCACTTCTGGGCAAAGAAAGAGTTTAGGTCCTCCGCCAGTGAGGTGTCAGTGCCTCTACTACCGTTGGTGCTGCCCTTGTAGTTAGTCAGGTGCTGTATACCCATCCACATCCTCCTTGGGTTGCCGTTGGAGAGGTGGTTCTCAATTTTCCTCTTATGGGCTGTCTTTGTTTTTTATGCCTCTCCTCAGGTCAGCTCTAGCAGAGCTGTAGAGGTCCCCAGATTTAAAAGGGGTGTTGCGCTTCCTGATGAGGGCTTTGACCTCGCTTGTCATCCAGGTTTTCTCGTTGGGAACCTGCTGGAAGTGTTTCACAACTGCAACATTGTAGCACAGGTTTTGATGTAAAAAAGTACAGTCTCTGTGTATGCACTGAGGTCGTCTTGCTCGAAGGTGTCCCAGAGTGTCTGCTCAAAACAGTAGCATAGTCAGTGCATCGTCAGGCCAGGTCTGGTTAGCTGGGATTTCTTTCAAAGGGGGGTGTAAGCTGGCATCACAAGCAATGCATCAGATGCATCAAAGGGTAACCAAATAACTGTAAGACTTCTGACCATGTCAACATTTGGTGAACAGAACATCGATGCAAAGCAGATTTGATATGGCAAGCCAATTTAACGTGACAGACTGCAGTCTATTCTTGCAGTTGATAAGTCCGTTTTCCCCATGCCAAAGTGGCACAGTACCTTCCATAATCTAGCCGCCAATACAAAGATATACTCGCCATTGGCACTTGGCGGGTGCTAATTTCGAGCCCTGGTCATAATGATCCTACACTTCAAATTATGTCCAGCCAAAGATACATGCGATTACAACGCCTCATTTTTGCTTTTTTATTTTTAACTACGTGGCGCTATACAGTACCTCAGATGAGTGGATATGGGATGGGTTGACATGGCCCTTTGAGATCAACATACGAAAAAAAAGGTTGGTCATCCTTGGCCCTACTGTTCCCTCTGAATCCATGCCAAGTTTCATGAAATTCTGTTCATGGGGGGCCATATCACACACATGCATGCCCACACACACATAAAAACACACACACACACATGCAGGCAACCAGGAACACACACACACACAGAGATAAACACACATACACCGTTACCCCCACACATACACACTCACATAAAAACACACACACATGCAGGCAACCAGGCACACACACACAGATAAACACACATACACCATTACCCCCACACATACACACTCACAAGCGAACACACACACACACACAGGCACACATATACACAAAAACAAACACTATGCAAACACTCATTTCCATACACAAAAGTTGCAAAAGAAGGGGATGGAGTAGTAGATGGAGACAAATTGACAAGCGGAGGAAATGTGCAGGACTGAGCGGTGGTCAGAGTTATGACATATTCCTTTTCCTCAGAATAAATGTGCTTCCCTTCAAGGTTGGATTTGTCCTTACCAACTGATGATTTTTTTAATCCCTGTTTTTAGCCAACTTCACTATGGGTACCAATAATTCTGGAGGACAATGTATGTGTTGCCATGATCTGCTGTATAGGCAGGAAGGGATCCTGTTAGTGCTGGGCAGTATGACCAAAAATGTATATCACAGTATTTTTCAAAATTCTTATGGTTTCACGGTATTTTTTTTCCATGCATAATCAGATGTTCACAGCATTTTCTACAGGTTGAGAGAGGAATTGCTGCAGTACATTGACTAAGGATGGTCTATTTTACTGTCATGATGTAGAATAACTCCAATTTTGCATGGCCCCAGAAAATGATGCTGTTTACAAAGAGCCACTCATGATTCTAATGAAGAATCTAATCAGAATGCAAAGATAATTGCAGTCAAAATACAGAACTTTTACTGTGCAAATTTCACAAACATCCTGTAGCCTATAAAACCAATACAAAAAGTAGTGCAACTTGCAATAATTATTTTTTTTTGAAAATTATACAATTTAAAATAAACCTCTCTGCTAATATGCTTACTCTGTCAAATAGGCCTATCAGAAACATGCCTTATTGTTATTGTGTGGTTTACATCAGGGGTCCCCAACCTTTTATGTACAATGGACCGGTTTGATTCCTATTTTTTTTATTCACGGACGGGGGGGGGGTGGGGGGGGGTTCGGGGGTTCCATGTTCCATATGTGTTGTGCATGCATTACTTGAAAAGAACTAGCTCCAGTTATGTATGAACAGTGAAGGTAACGATCTCTTGTGAAAAACGTGAACTTGAAGAAGTGAAAATTGAACAATATGAACTATGAATAGGCCCTATTGAACAACTTGAAGCTACATCTGTAAGTGTGAACATGCATAACAAAATATGGGAACAAAAACGTGCATTACGAATATAATCAGTGGGAGCCCTGCAACAAAAAGCTTCCATCTGGGGGTGATGGAAGACAGTGACACCCTCAGTGTGTTTGAAATGTCCAGTCGATTGCGCAATTTGGTCTTAGTTGCAGTCATTGCCGAAAACCCGGCCTCGCATAGATACGTGGTGGGAAACGTTTCAGCGCTTTTACGGCTATCTCGGGATATTCTGCTTTGGTTTTGATCCAAAAACCCGCCAGAGGGGTTTCCTTATACACACTCTTAAGACCACCGTCATTTGCAATTTCGATCAACTGCTCTTCCTCCTGCGCTGACAAGTTAGGACTATTCGGGATATTGACAAATGGGTTGCGGACCCACTCATTGGTTTGCCGTGGATCTTTGGAGGATGGGAAGTAACGCTCAAACTCATTTGAAAGCGCAACAAGGTGATCGCGCACCAGCTGCGAGAGAAAGGGCCCTGCCTCAGTCTCTCCCAAAACCCCCACTACTGTTTGGAACATATCAAATACACCCCGGTCCACTCGTCGTCCCCACAAATCAGGCTTGGCTTTAAATGCAGCGACTTTATCTGCCAGTTTAAAGACAGTCGTCATTCTCCCCTGGAGTGACAGGTTGAGGTCATTAAGCAACCCGAATATGTCACACAGGTAAGCGAGTTTTGACACCCAGTCCTCATAACTAAAATGTGCAGCTAACGGTGACTTTTTTTCTGTAAGAAATCTCTGCAGCGGCTCTCGCAACTCAAACACTCTGGCCAGTGACCTGCTAAAGATGCTTGTTTTTTTGTTGCTCATTCTAGCAGTTTAGCTAACTTCGTGTGACACCGTTCGCCAAGAACTGATCAAGTGAAGTGAGCTGACCTGAGGCTGCGCAGCGCTGAAGGCAATACTATATGTAAAAGTGTTGAGGTGGGACAGACAGACGTAAGAAAATAGACCTTGCAAAATGCAAACATGCGTGCAATCAAACAACTGCATATAGGCCTATGCCATGTAAAAACGTGACATTATTGCGAATTTAATTTAGTTTAGTTTGCATGCATTTTTTTTTTTAACTCATGTCGTAGGCTACGGCCCGGTTAGGAATGTCCTGCGGCCCGGTGGTTGGGGACCGCTGGTTTACATGACGTTAGTGGTAGGCTAACCAGTCCCAGCGGCATGGGGGGGCTTTGGGGGGCCAGGCCCATCCGGGAAGTCATCTGTGCCCGCCCTGGACGAGCTTGGCTGCTCAAACCAACCCCAATCCCATAGATTGATTTTGAACACTTATTAAATGTAGGCCTATATTATACGTTTGTTAATCTAGCAAGTAGCAAATAAAACTTGTAAAATCTGTATTATTCCGTAGCTAATCAATCAGGAACACAGGGGCGGAGCCAGACATTGTAAACATTCGGGGCTTAGCCCATTTAATTTTTTTTTAAATAACCCCCTAACTACATAGTTCTCAGTAAAAATGTCAAGTTTTTGCCTGAAATTGCACTGTGCCTATTTACAAGGGCATTGTTCCCACTTCTTTTGGGGTCAACCATCAAGTGCTGGACCTCTATAGAAAGCTGAGAACCTGTAGCTTTCGTAGGAAGCAGTCAAGATAACTGTGTGATGTACTGACAAAGAGCTACAGAGGCTAGAATATAGTTTTTTCTTTCTGCCGGATTACAAGCATCTCTGAACTGACCACATTTCAGCCCTCTAGGTCACTTGATATCCCTTAGAAACACAACGAAGCCCTAGCACCAGGTCTTGTGAAGCTGTGTGCAAAAGTTGATCAATATAGAATGAAAATATGAGTGCTTTAGACTATTATTTGCCAAGGTATGCCCATGCGTTTTGTAAAATGCCTATGGATACTCCCCATAGGACTTTTTGTTATCCTAAATGCATACTGACAATCAAATGCTTACTGCACATGAATCCCTTTGTGTAGAAGCATAATCCTGGTCTCAAATGAAAGGTAACACTTTGAGGTTTCTTGTGGACTATTTAGATTGTATGTCAGGTGTTCTGATATAGACTGACTACACAAAATATGGAATAATTACAAAAAAAGTCTCTATTTTTGCATTTACTTTGTTGGTTCAATGAGTGTGTATAAGATAGACTATACATCTGTACAACTAATATTGGATAATACAACATGAAGATTCAATTTCTATGGATTCTTGTGAATATTTCAGTACCCAATATGAGGCATCTACTTATTGTGCTGCAGCTACACTGCAGCCAGAAGTCAGGGTATCACCAAAAGCGGAGGAGGGGGAGGGGGGCATTTTGGATCAAATTTAATTGAGACATAATAAAATTAATCTGAGAATGTAAAGCACTATACAGATTGTACATCAAAAAAAGTTGTCATTTTTGGATTCCCAAGAGTCAAAGCTTTGAAATGGTGTATAACATGCTACATAGCAATATGGTGCATACATACGCCGGCGGGACACTGAAAGTTATTTGGCTAAATAATGACTTCTAGTGAATTTTGTGTAAACTAATGGACACATTGAGACTTAAAAAATGTGAAACTAACATTCAACAGATTCAAGGTATCTGACTGGCACTACACTGTGGCACAAAATTATAGTTTTGGGTCTTTCAAGAGGCAATATCTGTTCATATCTGTTTAGCATGTACTTAGTTAATTAAGCGTTTCTTATGGTTTGTATATTATAGTATTTGTTTATTTTCATTAGGCTATTGTTTGATATGACATTATTGTTTATTATTATATTCTCCTTCTTCCTCTTCCCTGATCTCATCTGTGTGACAAATATATAGAATATCTTATACTATAATATACATAATATTATGATATAATTACAGTATGGCCAGTCATCATGATACAAGGGTATTTTAGAAGGAATGCATTATCATCTTGACATAGGCGTTTCTAAATTATATTAATTTTGTAATTTAGCAAGATTATTCATAGGTTTCATCAGGCCCCTTTACACAGGTGCATAAAATCAAGCCATGATGTAGCGTTGTCAAGGCAGCATTTTCACTGGATCTAAACAAATCAATCTAACCATTGAAATCACCATAGCGGATAGCCCAGAGACCTGGCATAGATCGTGTAGCAAGTCAAATTATTTTTCAATATTGGGCTTTGAAAATAAGGGATATATTTCCTCAGTAATAGAGCATTTGGTGACATTTATAGAGAAACCGAGGGGAAGTTATATTGGAAATAAGAGTTGCCGGGAATTTAAAACACTAAAAAAAGATTCGGGGCTTTTGAAAATAGATTCGGGGCTTAAGCCCCCTAAGCCACCCCCTAGCTCCGCCACTGCAGGAACATTAGGTAAGCCCATCACCAAAATGGAGAGGAGGTTACGTGGTGCCTACTTCACTTCTGCAATAACCCCTGTCATCCGATGACAAATAGCTTATCGGCTCGCAGGTAGGCTATATCTCATATCGTAGTTAGTAGAAGTAGCCTAGGCCTAGTAGTTTCTGGGTTTGTTTGATAGCGTTAACCTTTAGCCTACTGTTTTTTTCTTCTGACCTAGTCGGAGAACAGGGAGCTTGTTACCACTCCAGGGCCGAAGTTATCCGTAACTTCGGGGCTAACTCCCTAACACTCTATCTGAAAGTGGTTAGCAAATGAACGAGTATTTTGGTTTTATCTGCGTATTTATTTTTGCATTATTTTGAATATGACTAGCCAGGGGCGGAGCTACGTGGTGGCCAGGGGGGGCCACGGCCACCACTGGTCAAAGCTTGGCCACCCTGCTGGCCCCCCCAGCTCCGTTCAGTGAAAAGTAAAAAAAAAAAAGATTGCTGCCGTTTTCAATGGTACTTTGCCAACACTTTGCAAAGCAGGGACTGAATTAATTACTGCACTCTATCTACGACCATTGGCCCAGGAAGTGTAGCCTACGGTTCTAATCAAATCGTGAGTAGGCCTAGTGCAGCAGCAGCAGCGGGACAATTCAAGTCACCTGTTAAAAACTTAACCTCAGTGACAACAGGTGAGTTGATGATGACTTGGAACATTAATGTTAATAAGATGTTAGAATGTGTCACGAATCATAGCAAAGTGAGCTGCGTTGGGCTGTCCTTGTTAGGTAGGCTCTGACATTGACGTGTGAAGCTGATAAAAAATAAGCGGATGCCCGCGGTAACTCTGTTACAAACATATTTTGATAATATTCGGGTGAAATGCAAGCATATTAGGCACATATCTCCGGATGGCTCCAATAAAAGTAGGCTAATGGTGTCTAGCCTAGGCTACTTTATAAAAACATAATTTGCTGACTGCGTGTGGTTCTTGCCATAGCTGGTCAGGCAGAGGCAGGCTGCTGCGTTGCCTGAGTTCTTTGTTACATTGCTCCGGAACTGATAATTGCAACGAGATGAAACCTTAACTGCGTGATAGAGCAGAAGTGGGGCTTTCCAACGAGACTAAACACTTGTCTGTGCGATCAAGTATGAAAATACAAAAAAATCATGAAATTAAATCAAATTGCATCATATTTAGTTCACCTGCGCACCTATTACTCTCGTTTGAATTAGGCTACTCGCGAACCCGTGATCGCATAGATATGGCATATCAGAAGAAAGAGGAGGCACAGGGCTATCCATTGGTACCAAGTATATCAATCCTTCTGGGCTATAAAAACAGACAACGTGACTGCAAAATAACATCATGTACAAAAACCAACGCTGCACACCCATTACTCTTGTTTGAATTAGGCCCTACTCACGAACCCGTGATCGGATAGATAGATATGCCACGCATGTCAGATGAAAGAGGAGACACAGAGCTATCATTTGATACCAAGTACATCCTTCTGGGTTATAAAACATACGAAGTGACATCAAAATAATAACTTCATATAGCTCGACTTACTTACCCCACGTTTTTGTGTGTTGTTGTGGTGGCAAAGCATGTTTATAATCCAATGCTATAATGTGTTTCTCTATGGCATAGCATGTTCATAATCCGGTTTTGAGATCCTAGCAAATTCCTACATGGCATCCAATTCAAGACTCACATTGCATCCCAATTTATTCGACAAAGAAACACCTTTTTCCCTTCACTTTGTTCATGGCTCATTGTACTTGTTTGAGTATGGCACTTACAATGACCAGGATAAATGCTTCTAACTAAAGGTAGTGAAAAAGCCCTTAAAACAGTCTAGGGTTCTAAGGGTTAATGTCTTAATTCAGAGCCATGTTACTTACAGCCAAGTACTTGGAGTGGATATCAGAAAGAAATATAGTTTTGCCATCAGTATAAGATTAAATATCTGCATACAATATGTGTAGTATTTATTATTGTTCTTTGAGTTAACATCATTTTAATACGACTGATTAAGTAAGGTGCATTATCATAATGTACTTTTTATAGCATTGGCCTATTTATGGAAGATGTGTTGGAGTGGACAACAAACAGGTTGTCTGTGAATGGACCTGTGTATCAGTGTTATCCTAATCTTCAAAACTTTTTGAGTAGTTTTCAAATAGTAGTTTTGATTCCCAAGTGCCACCCCAATAAAAAGTCTGGACCCAGCTGGCCCCCCCTATAAAATAATCCTGGCTACGCCCCTGTGACTAGCTCCAGTCTCAACAGAACATCTACTTTTCCCACACGCATCTCAGTTCTAACACACATATCCCCTCTCGCTTTCTCTCTCTCCATCCCTGCGCACGGGGCTCTCTTAAAGGAGCTGCACCATTTTACAACAATTGCATCTACATTTTCATATTAGAATGTTTTGCCAAGTGTAAGCTTAAACTACCGTGATCAATTTAAGTTCCTGTGCCCCCCCTGGAAAGGTGTAATGCCTGTCCGTGAATTTGTGTCTGCCGCCGGGTCTGAGGCTAACGTTAACTTCATGTGGATGTGGATGTCTTGTTAGCCTGCCACGAGCTTCTGAAAGGTTCGCTAGGCAAAACATTAACAAAAAAGTTTGTTTTGGTGCACTGATGACAGTCAGGATCATTTCTAAATAGCCAGCTAGTATTGCTCAGTGCATGTCTATAACATGCTTTACTTGCTACCTGGATAATTTCATTTCTTAAGGTGAGATAAATGATAAGCTCATTAAACTTCACTGTGTTCGGTGGGTTGCTAACTAACGACATCACCAACTAGCCAGCTAGTTACAGCTGTTGAACAATCTCAATAGAATTTTCGTGACTGTAAATCCCTTTCAATGCAGTATCCCTTAACGTTTTTCCTTAACTTACGGCTCCTACACACAGTTGCGTTCCGTCAACGCATGCCAGTGGGTGTTCCCGACGGTAGCTATGCAAATGACTTGAAGTATAACCGTAATTTGATTGGTTGGTGCTGTCAGTCGATTGGCTTGATTGGCCGGTGCCATCTGTCGGTGCAGCAACAGCTGAACTTCTCAACGGAGCGGCGGGAGAAACGCGACGCAACGGATCGATCCACAATTCAGTTCGGCAACGGATGACGTGAGCCCATGTAAAGTGAATGGGATGCGTCTCCAGCAACGCAACGCACGCAGCTGTGTGTAGGAGCCGTAAGAAACAATTTAAGGTATTCTCTGCAACACCCTTAAATAAACCCCTTATCTAAGGAGAAATTAAGCCTTAAGGGTCATACTTCAGGGAAAAAACTTAAGGTGTTTTGTGTTTACCCTCACTATGCCTCGCAGTGGCACCATGCGTGCGTGTGAAAAAAGTCCCGTCTGAAACACTGTCGCGCTGCGCAGCATCCCAAACATTGTGTAATCAAATACACCGGTATGGCGGTATATTGAAAATTCATATACGAGAAATATACACCGGTATACGGTGTGAACCAAGGGGGCAGGCGAACGTTCGGAGAGCGTAGACACTATGGCGGATCTGAGGCTAAATAGTAGACCAGTTCACCTAGCCATCCCCATTGAACCCCATTCAATTTTGGCGCCACTTTGACATCAAATAACATTACAGCTGAAGTGTTTTAAGCCTTTATATGAACTTTTTCTATTTTTCGGAGTAATACAACATTGTGTGATTGGCATCATAACCTCGTAACTGACCTACCGGCTGAGTAATAAACTTTTTTCCGAAATCAATGCTAAAGTGACGTAATAAGCATACAACCAGAGCGGGTGAAACGTCGCACAGGAGCAAAATAACCATATTCTCTGGATAAGAACGAAAGCATCGGAGCACAACATTTCAGCAAAGTTTTGATGGATTGACAGTAGCCTGTGGCGAGTGCTGTTTATATTAAATCACATTTATCTACGAACAACTAGGACATTTAGAACAGTAATGTAGACATGGTGGTAACGAAGTAAGTGGCTACATCTCTCGGTGCAGCTATCACAAGAGTTACACGAGTCAGACTACGTGCCTACGTTACATTTACGTCCCCTGAGCCTGCGCAGAAAGCCTCGTCGACCAACAGGAAACGGTTGAAATTTGCTTCACCCGCCTCGATTGACGTCTACGTGATGACTCTGTCCATATCTTTTACTGTCTATGGTGTGAACCGGTATACCGCCCAGCACTAGATCCTGTCCTTGTTTTCAGTACAATAATTGTAATGTAATATGTACATAATCAATTTGTATTATGTACATAATCATATCACCATGCCCCCTGAATCTCTCCCTCGAGTTATTCTTTATTATGACTGCTGACCAAGCGAAGCGGCGGTCATACAGTATAGGTATAGTCAGTTTTTTTTTTCCAGAAATAGTCTTTCTGGGTTTAGTTAATGATCGGGCTATATATAATAAGACCACTTTTTAATAGTGGTTGGTGTAAACCGGGACATTTTAGCGTACCGACAGGATTTTGTCGGAACTCGGGACACGCAACTCAAAATCGGGACTGTCCCGGTTAAACCGGGATGTCTGATCACTCTATTCTGTGTGCTAGTTGAATAACTTGCCTTTCCAGATTAAATGTCCTAACTGGTTTAAAAAGGCATGTGAACAGTCTCTAAAATAAGGGTAGCTTCTTTAGTAGTGTCGTTGAAAATGTGCATGTTCTTTTATCTTTTTTTTCTCTCTCACTCATTTGCTCTGCTACCGGCTTGTGCCTCCACATCGCCAAAAATGCTTAATTGCATTGCATTTTCCACATTTTTAGCTAAATTTTCATGTACCACATCAGTATTTTTGTCAATGAATCTTTTGTAAATTGCTTTACAATTACCGTCGGGCCTGGGTAGAATTCTCAATCTTTTTGGCCTCTATGTGTCCAGTTACATAATCTCTGTCTGTTCTTGGTCTTGGATTTTGTGAAATAAATTTCTAAATAAATGCGACTTATAGTCTGGTGCGACTTGTGTATGTTTTCCCCTCTTCGCGACACATTTTTTGACTGATGCGATTTATACTCCAGAGCGACCGTCCGGAAAATGCGGTAAATGAAGAAATACAGAAAAAAACAAGATATGACCAAAGTGTACATTCATTTATAGGCTACATCTCATAATTTATGTCTACATTTATTTATTTATCCTGTCATCTTTGGTCGTCCAAATTCCATTCAGTAGCGTGCAGCTGCAGACTCTCATTTGGAGCTTCCATGTTGTAACAGTCATTCATATTTATATATAAATATTAATAATAATAATCATATATATATATATATATATACATATATATATATATATATATATATATATATATGTTAGGTGGCACAAAGGTACAGTTTAGAACATTCCCCCATAAGGTAGCTTGTAAGCACTTTGGCTACTATAGCCGCTAGCCAGCTAACTCGCATCAGATGTTTTTCCTGACCGACAGTATTCCGTGAACATGATCAACTGAGCTCCTTGTTAAAATTGTCCGGATTTCTCCTTTAAGCAATTAGCCCCGAGAGGCCGTAGGTTACACTGATTTAAGAACAGCTACTACATATATCTGCAGTGTTGTGCGTGAACGAGTTCAAAAGAACGTTCATTGAACACGCTCATTTTTTCGTGAATATTGAACTGAACGCAACACATTTTTAATAAAGAACTTGAACGTGAATTAGTTCACATTATGTGTCATGAACGGCAGACATCACTGTACATGAACGTTGGAATTTGTTTTCCATTGAAAACTGAGTGACATCTGTTTTCTCTTTTGAAACGCAACAAGAAAAAGTTCCTCTCTCCTGTATTCTCACTGGTGCCGCTTAAATCATGTATCACCAGACAGAAATGGTTTTGACATTGTGTGCGCAATGCATTGCGGGCAACGTAGTGTCCGGCTGAGAATAGTTGAATAGCATACTTATGGAGTCAAAATAGGGTCTTTAATATTGAGAGCTTGTGAAAAGATGTTCACATGTGTAATAAAGTTTTGCAGCTGTGCAAAAGGAGTTCTGCATGTGAAAAGAAATTTCGTACCTGTAGAAATATTTTGTACATGTGTGAAAAAATGATGTACCTGTAGAAATATTACGCACTTGTGTGAAAGAAATGTGTATCTGTAGAAATGTTTTGTACATATGTGGGGGGAAAATGCGGATCTGTAAAAATATTTTGTACACGTGTGGAAAAAATATGTACCTGCACAAATACTTTGTACGTGTGTGAATCTCCTACGAGATGCTTTCCTGCGCAACACTGAAAGTACGAGTGTGAAACTGAGATACAAGCTTACGGACTTTTGACCCTAATTTTACTGCCTTTCTGAAGAGCCAATCAACACATCGCTTACTGCCAACCAATCAGCGTTTCCCACCGACCACCTAGATTTTGGTGCTAAACAGATTGGCTTCATATCGAAGAGTATACTCAGAGCCCGTCTATAATGTCTTATTAGAAATTCTCTGGTATACTCTTTGATTGGGGTTGCAAAATTATAACTTAATTAAGAGTGACGTGGTAGCTCAATTTATACTGTGATCGCAAAAAGGGTTGAAGCGGAGCCGTAATGTTAACGTTAGCTATCCCATCCGCTTTTTAGACTGTAACGTTATAGGTTAGCTTCTAGCTAGCAGTAATGTTGACGAAATAGTTGAATTATTCATTCCATTTCCGAAAGGGTGATTCAGTGGTGTCATTCATGATTAAAAACAGGAATACTGTACACACATTTATGTTTATCTGCTATTATTATTTGAAATGAGAACACGTTTATTTTATCACCCTTTGCAAGCCTATAATAATAGCCTAGTGGACGGCAAAAAGACGAATCAAATGAATGGGTTGTAATGGGACATCCACAGCTAGGAGATTATAGTGAGTGAGATTATAGTAATGCCCTTCCAGGACTGTTGGTTTGTTGTTTGGAATACAACATCCCATTTTCTTACATAGTTTTGTTTACTTTGTGTTTGGGGAGTATTTTAACCACACGGTTATCTCGTCAGTTTATGAAGCACAGCAGCGGTTGCTGTAGCAACCATAGACTGAACAGGACGGTAGACTACCAAGCAAGCAAGCGCTTAGGCAAAGTCTATGGCAAGATCTGAATGTAAATGGATAAACCCGTTCAAGCGTTTTCTTTATTTCCTATTTCTTTCAATTCTTTAACTTAAGACATGTAAGAATTAAGCCTACTTATTCGCTGGGCAACGTAAAAAACTGACGAGTTACATTAGCCCTAGCACTATGAGCTACGATAAACGTCAGCTAGGATAGCTATGGCAGCTATCATACAGTTATTATTTCATGTTCTGGTATGATATTCTTAACGTTTTGACTATGTTACAACTGATAAAAGCATGACAAACAAAGTAACCAAATCGCTTTGCAATATTTTAGTCCAGAAATACTTATGGGTGTTCATTTACAGTAATGTTACGACCTATCTGCCCTTGCTGTTACCACCAGTTTTATTAACTAATCTAGATCTGTGGGTTAGCGGCAAAATCTGGGTGGTCGGTGGGGAACGCTGATTGGTTGGCAGTAAGCAATGTGTTGATTGGCTCTTCAGAAAGGCAGTAAAATTAGGGTCAAAAGTCCGTAAGCTTGTATCTCAGTTTCACACTCGTACTTTCAGTGTTGCGCAGGAAAGCATCGCGTAGGAGATTCACACACGTACAAAGTATTTGTGCAGGTACATATTTTTTCCACACGTGTACAAAATATTTTTACAGATCCGCATTTTCCCCCCACATATGTACAAAACATTTCTACAGATACACATTTCTTTCACACAAGTACGTAATATTTCTACAGGTACATACATTTTTCACACATGTACAAAATATTTCTACAGGTACGAAATTTCTTTTCACATGCAGAACTCCTTTTGCACAGCTGCAAAACTTTATTATACATGTGAACATCTTTTCACAAGCTCTCAATATTAAAGACCCTATTTTGACTCCATACATACTGGCTTCCGCACAACGTTACCCGTGATGAATTGCAGCAGAGTGAGGTAGGCATAGCAACGCCGCGTACCAGGCAACGACGAGAGTGCGGAGGGCTGGATGAGCGAGAGAGAGAGAGACAGACCAATGACGAGAGTGAGAGAAAGCGCTGCAATTTAAAAAAAATGGCTAGTGGAAGTGATGGCACAGAGACAGACACCGATTCTCCTGAACATTTAAAACAATTGTGATTTCTAGCTCGTAGTGTGAAAAAAAGTATTTATTTGAATATCTCACGAAAAAAGTAAAATGAACTGAACTTTGAACTAGTTCAGAGTTAAAATTGTGAACTTTGAACGTGAACTGTTCACTTTGAGCATGTATGAACTGAACTTGAACTAGTTCAGAAAAGCTGTGAACTGGCACAACACTGTATATCTGGCAAGATTTCATAAAATAAAGGCACAGCAACAAGAAATGTAACGATTTATTCATAGATAATCATTCTTCCACCAAGAAGTATATTTCCTCTATCTGAATGGTTGCCAAGCAACGTCGAGACGCAGCTACCCTAACTTTCAAATCAAGTTGTGGTAGTGCTTCCTAGGTATAGAGTGTGCAAGTGACGCCACTTCCACTTGCCTCCATGGGACCTATCTTTCAAAAAATTTTGAACGCCAGTCTATGGCGTAAAATAAATTATTTTCTGGTCCCGGTTGACTTGTGCCTTGAATTACCCATATGATGTTGGTCAATTTTAAAGACAATTTTTCATGTAAAGACATTTTGCAGTTTGTTTCGTAACTATTGAATTACAACATTGTGAAAGATCGTAATTCCAACGACTACAAACCCATCAGTCGCGCTAGTGACGTTAGCTCATTCACAGCCACACTAGATTGTACAAGCATACCAGCAACAGGTCTTAATTGGGCTTTCCTTGCCGATGAAAATACCATGAGTCAGAGGATTAAACACATCAGGTAAGTTGTATAGACTGTACATTACATACTGTTAAGTGACAGCAGGCAGCAAGATGCAACCGTTAACTAGCATAACAGCTATCAGCTAGCTTCTAATCTTATCGTTTCATTACGTTGGTGACGTACATCGTTGAGACGAGAGATGTAGTCCACTGAGCGGATTCGTACAAAACCAACATAACTTTTGAAGTCTATCGAACAACAGTACTTTCTTGGCGTGAAAAATTATCTTTTAAATTCACACACATCATATGTGAAATTCGTGGCACAATTCAAACTGGACCAAAAAATAATTGTTATCTCTCCATTAACTCCCGTTCATATTTTTTTTAAAGACAGGTCCCTTGTAGCGGAAGTAAAACGGAAGTCACTTGCACACTCTATACGTTAGACCGGCACATCCGGGAACTTGACTCGTGACAAACGTTCCCGCCCCTTTCGGGGGGAAAACAAACAACCCCTCTCATTAACTCCAACGCAAATTAGGGTCAATAAACGTAATTCGTACAGAAATCGCAGGAGTAAATAATAACAAAAAATACCACAAATCAATATGACCACTCAATACATAACCACTTTGCCGGTCGTTGACCGTGAAAGATACCTACAAAAGCTTAATTCAATTAATATAAAAAACATGTCCCTTCAGTCTCCCGAGTACGAAGTGGTGCAACAACCCCACTCAGTACCCGGACATTTACTCGTAGCCTATCTCATGGAGTCTCCAGGTAAGTAACTAAATTGTTTTCCTGTATTTTTGCCTTAATATTTGAATTTTAATGTAGTGTAGTTGACTCACAGGCTCAGATGTAAAGTATGTTAGTTAGATAATTCCGAGATATGATAATTTCTGTCATAGCCGTTAAGTGTTAGCCTAGATTTCTGTTTTCTTTGGTCTGATTCATTTTTGGTGTAACGTTGGTTGTTTGTCTTTTGAAGACTAATGAACGATATTATAATTTCATAAAGATATAATAACTAGGCTAATATTTATTTGCCAACAAAGCTGTAGCCTAACCCACCTGCAACTTTTCGTCATGTCTACCGGTTCACTTTGGCTTGTTCTGAGGGAATGTTTTCCCCTTAAAAGGGGCATGGCGCAAACAACCTGCTCTGTGTGACGCGGGTCCGGTTGTAAGTATATGTTTGTGCTGGATTTTACAACGGCATGGAACGCGATTCAGCCAATCATAATCAAGGACTAGAACTATCCGTCTATCCGTTTAAACTATCCGTTTAAGAGTGACACAAATGTTGTCCTCCCGAATTTCTGTTTACAACGCCATTGTTTGTTACACCTTACTTACCCAGTACTCTGCAATTAGTCCTAAGCTAGAATTTACATTTTGACTGCAAATTCCTAATTTGATATCATTCATTGAGAATTGAATACCTGTGGTTGAATTATAGGTGCGTCCAACATTAGTCAAAACGTTGCCATGTTCCAAGGTGATCTCCGTGTCGAAAGGTCCTATTTTCCCAAAACCACTATTATCCCATTATGAAGGCTGAAGAGCAGCAGTGAAGGCCACCTCTGAACACAAGATGAAGTCAAACACATTCAGTATACAGCATACAAAATTGTCAAAATATCAAAATGTTAATAGAATAATGGAAAGCTTTAAAGGTGCCATGTGTAATATCCGCTGAAAAATCAATTCATACTCCACATTCCATAAAAGATGGAGGCAGTATACCTCCAGAAAGTGAGTTGGTCTACCCTAGAGTAACAACCGAGAAACGTGTATTGCAGTTTGGCTGGCGGTTATGTTGCCCGCATACCAGCTCCCATGGCTGAAGCTGGTATTATGACACCTGTCGGGCTGTGGCTAGTAATTTAGCATGCTAATTCTGGTTGATATCTCGCAGGCACTATACCTTGCCATTTTTTTAATGACATCATCGCCCTTATTTCTTCTCATTCTTTTGATGCGTGTAGCTCATTTTTTGGATATTTTTACCTCAATTCTTACACATGGCACCTTTAAAACTGCAGCAGCTTACCCTCCTTAGCTGTGATCCGTTCTTCTGTTAGCAGTACTAGTTGAGCTGTACAGGAGTACAGAAATGCCACTAAAATAGTTAGAGTCCTCATCTTTACACTGAAGAATAAGTCGATGGGTCCGAGTTCGGTGGCAATATAGGTAGCGGGAAGCTACGTCAAGGGATTTCGAAATGGGCCAGACCTCTCCAGTGAAGTAAAATTATATAAACCAATCTCATGCAACCAGTGTTATATTCTGATCTACCTATCTACAACTTCGGCCTGACTGTCCACTTTGTGCGTCTGACTTTGCTCTTCGCCACTGAAAAACAAATACAGACTTTGTCCAAGACTGCAAAATGGTTAATAAATTATTGATGAATTGTGTAAGGGATAATGACTGCAGAGGTTTTGTGGTCACCTCCCAAACTGTTAAGTAACAAGCCCACATGTCTGTGAAAGTGTTCACTTCTTATACCCTAGCGGCCGTCGACGGCCGTTCTATATTCTCCTGTAACGGCCGCGGCCGGCCGCAATTCTTAAAGAGACATCTGCTACAGTATAACCTTCATACATGAAATAATACAGCGTTAGTGGATACATAAACACCAGACTTTTATTTTGACACACTTAAATGGCTAGGTCGCTATTGACATTTCTCCGGTATTTTTGAGTTTAGCCTGTTGACTGACCGGCTGAGGACTTACTAGTCCAGTCATTTTAAGCCAAAATAGGGGTCAAGGTTGAACAAATTGCAACACAAGCAAACTTAACTCATTTTGAATCCTCAATATGTCCTGAGTAAGGGAAAAAAAGCCCCGAAGAATCCCGATAGGGGAAAGTTTAGAAAAAGACCCAAATATACCCTATTCATGCGCCTATACAGTATTTTTCTCACGTGAATAGGGGAAAAAAATTAACCACATATCACCATGAAAATTACTGAGTTGATTACTTACATCAAGACAAACAAAAAATGTATTATACGTTTTTTGAAACTGTTTGTTAACATGGGCAAACAGGGCATAATGTAATTACCAGTGTTGGGAGTAATGCGTTACAAAAGTAATGTAATTACTGTAATATATTGCTGTTTGCGGTAACGCGGTAATGTAAGGCATTACAAAAAAAAAAATTGGGTAATATTTACTCGGTACAAACTTCAGTAACGCACGTTACAATGCAGTTTAACCCAAAATTAAGCGCTTGTTTTGTTTTGATACATATTTGCAAACACCACGCGAGAACAACAGAGGAGAAAAAATCCGAATATGGGATAGAAATGCAGAAAAAGATTGTGTAGCCTGGCAGTGCCACCGCTCCCACCACGCGCATCACGCACTTTGCATTGGGCACCAAAGTACAGAGGGGGCACCCAAATGTAACCAATGAATAGTAGCTTTACTGCAAACTGCGTTTCACTCTTCATCAATAACGTTTACAATGTCAAAATGCACTAACACGATGTTACATGCAAGTTTGATACCTTTTGGGTTCTCTCAATCACCACGTAGTACTAGAATTGGTGGGTCTTCAATCATTCGTTTTCCAAGCATTTAGGCTACATGAAGCACAGGATAAGCTGAGTCGACTGAAACGCATTCCATTCAGATAGCTAGGTGGATACCAGGTTCATAATTCACTTATTCGCAAAACGAAATGTGAAGCAACATGTCATTGCATACTTCCATTTCCAAAGCAATGAACATTGTGCATATTATTGTTAATATTGTGCTATCAATGTAACTCAAACAAATAAGGCTTGTAAACAAGAGCTGGCAAAAGGGCATTATGACAACGTAAAGATCAATGCTCTTAAAGTGACAGTGCACCATTTATAAGTAAAACAGAATTTCTTCAGAAATTAATGTTTAAAAATACACAGTAATGGTCTGTAAATAATAGGCCTTTTATTTCACTTTAGGTGTTTGAGTTATCATTTAAATGTCACTCACTCAAAGCCACTCACTTAGGGCACCGAAATGGCCAGCAGGCCACCATCTTGACATGTCTTTATTAAAGGAACCGTATGTAAAAATTGTATTTCAATGAATCATAAAATTGCTCTGATATGTCACTAGACATTAAGAAATCATGTTCATTTCAAATACTTATATCACTGACAACAGTAGTCTGGCCAGGATATTGTCATTTAAAAACTGAAGTTGCAGCCCTCAACTGATGTTGATGTTGTCATGTTGTGTTTTGGCCTAATGCGCCACCCTCCTCCTATCTACTAATCACAAAGTCAGTAGTGTTTCGTCATCCGGTTGCCAACTCTGCCAGTCAAAGGGGAGGGGAAGGGGATACACCGCTCTACAGTAATTTGAAAGTGATTACATACAATCTTACATACGGTTCCTTTAAGCTTTGATTTACAATATAGTAGGCTCTCTATTGATTTTAATGAGTAGGCCTAGGCCTTAAAGTTACAGTATTTCTATCACAATTTACCAGACTTTGACCTTTTGTCGGTTTTTAACAAAATTCTGACTATGATTGTTCCTTGTATTGCATTATGAGCACTGCGCCTATTGCATTCTACTGTTGCCTTAAGCCTAGCTCAGTCATTATGCTATATCACATCTCCCTCCATTGGAAGAGCAAGCTGCATTGAGCGTAATAAACTGCATTTAGAATGTCAAATCCATATTTCTAGATATTTTGGTGAAAGTAACTTAAAAGTAATGCAATAGTAGTGTAATGCCTTACAATTCAGAGACAGTAATATTATAATGTAACAAATTACTTTGAAATGACAGTAATAAGTAATGCATAGTACATTAGGATTTTGAAGTAACTTGCCCAACACTGGTAATTACATATAGTTAATTTGTATACCACAACGGAGCTAATAGTCCAGGCAAAGGTCTGACCCAAAACTAATTGCAACAGAATTTATTTTCACATTTTTATATTTCAATTGGTGATCTTTACACCATAGTAAAAGACCATGAAAATCCAGTTGGTGGAAATATGTTAAAATGAGGGTTGTTTTATGCATTATTCTTCAGCAAATACTGACAAAACTGTAATTAGAATGTTGTAGAATACACATTCTAAAGAATATCTGACCCCATCTAACTTAACATGGAATTTTAGAATCTTGCATTGTTGAGGAACATTCTTTTATTTTCAAAGAGTGAATTCCTTTGGCTTATTTCAGACTGGTTTGTTGCAAATTGGTGTCTATTTTACATTGTGGCCCTTTGAATCAATGGAAATGGTTGTTGAATCTTTAAATAGAGCCAAGTGGGTTTTTGCATGTAAGTGTTCCACAATGTGTAATCTGTACAAACACATAGGCATTATTCAGCCTAGGAAAGTGGTTTTGGTGTTTACATAATCTGATTTAGAGGTCACTGAAACATACAGTATATCACAAAGTATCAGTCCATCATTTTGCAAGTCTTATAGTAATTGACCTCTTGCCCAGGGGTTGACTGATATACTGTCTGTCCAATCAGAGGGGCCTGTATGATGCCCCTTTACTTTGCACAATTTTTGTCTAAAACAATAATCGGACAGCACAGTATGTTTATGTTAGTAAATGCAGGAAAATTGTGAAGGCAAAGTTGAAGATGGACATGATCATGTCCTAATTCGACAGAAGGGTGCAGATGGGATAACTGCAGTTAGCCTCCAAGTGACTCTATTGTTGTGACATCTGGCAAAAATGCTATACTAATAAATATAGTTTAAGATTAATAATTAACAATGCATGCCTATGCATGGGTCATGGTTTTACCAAAGTCATAGAACAGTCAAAACTATACATTCTAAAAGTATATGCACTGTACATGAAATATAGCATCAATCAACTTATGTCCCATCTTCCTCCATACCATGCATAACACATACTCCTCTATTCTGTATAGGCGAATCAAGTGAACAGCTGATACATTTTGGCCTGCACTATTAAGGGAAACAAATTAAACACCCTAAACTATATATTTTCTGAAAGCATACCCTCCGGAGGAGATATAACGGCTCCCACACACAGCTGCGTGCTTCGCGTTGCTGGAGACGCATCCCATTCACTTTACATGTGCTCACGTGATCCGTTGCCGAACTGAATTGTGGGTCCGTCGCGTCGTGTTTCTCCCGCCGCTCGCGTTGAGGAGTTCAGCTGTTGCTGCACCGACAGACGGCACCGGCCAATCAAGCCAATCTACGGACGGCACCAACCAATCACATTACGGTTTTACTTCAAGTCATTTGCATAGCTACCGTCGGGAACACCCACTGGCATGCATTGACGGAACGCAGCTGTGTGTGGGAGCCGTAACACAAATTAAGACATTTCCCATCTTCCTTTATGCCATGCACAATACATTGCCCTCTATTCTGTAAAGGCAAATCTAGTGTAAAGTGGATACATTTTGGCCTATACTGTCCAGGGAAAACAAATTAAACACCATAAACTATATATTTTATGAAAGCATATACCCTCTAGATGAGATATAATACCAGTTAAGACATGTATTATCTTCCTCCATGCCTTGTACAATTTGTTTGTCAAATGTTGCAATTAGTTTTGGGTCACTATACATTAGCTATACATAATTACATTATGCCCTGTTTGCCCATGTTAACAAACAATTTCAAAAAAAGTATAATACATTTTCTGTTTTTCTTGATGTAAGTAATCAACTCAGTAATTTTCATGGTGATATGTGAAGGTTAATTTTTTTCCCCTATTTGCGTGAGAAAAATACTGTATAGGCGCATGAATAGGGTATATTTAGGTCTTTTTCTAAACTTTCCCCTATTGGGATTCTTTGGGGCTTTTTTTCCCTTACTCAGGACATATTGAGGATACAAAATCAGTTAAGTTTGATTGTGTTGCAATTTGTTCAACCCTTTCTCCTAAAATGACTGGACTATACCGTGCCTCTGGAGTTAAAGCTTCTAACAAGCGTCCGCGTCTTTTCTCATTAGATGAGATAGTATTGATGTGCATCCACCATGTTTTGATGTACGTGACGATCATATTGATGTAAGAAAATGACAAAAAAAAAAACATGAAAGTGTAATATATTTAACCAGTGGCGGAGCTAGGGGGTGGCTTAGGGGGCTTAAGCCCCGAATCTTTTTTCAAAAGCCCCGAATCTTTTTTTAGTGTTTTAAATTCCCGGCAATTCTTATTTCCAATATAACTTCCCCTCGGTTTCTCTATAAATGTCACAAAATGCTCTATTACTGAGGAAATATATCCCTTATTTTCAAAGCCCAATATTGAAAAATAATTTGACTTGCTACACGATCTATGCCAGGTCTCTGGGCTATCCGTTATGGTGATTTCAATGGTTAGATTGATTTGTTTAGATCCAGTGAAAATGCTGCCTTGACAACGCTACGTCATGGCTTCAGTGTTCCAAAAAGCCTCTGTCAGAAGTCTGTCACTTTTACAGTCTGTGATAAAACACTTTGTGTACATGTTGTTGAAACCAAAGATTCTAGAACAGAGCAAGATAGATCAGTTACGTCATAGGCATGAAGTACGCTCTGAGCCCGACAGGGCGCCATTTTGGTAAGCTCAGCACAACATTTCATATACAGTTCCAATTCTATGAGCCCACCTGAACAGCTGTTTTTAACGTTGCCAGCTGTTTTTTTTACTCGGTAATGAACTGCAAGACCTGACAGTGTGAAAGCCCTGATTTATCTTTTTCCAAGTTTACACAGAATAAGGAGAGGTAAATAGGCCTATTATTTAGACAGAAGTAGCTATTGCACTGGTAAATAGATCACATAAATTCCCATTGAGAGACTGTATAGCCTACTGATAAGCTAGCTAGCAGGCAAACTAACTTAGCTAATGTTATATTATCACCATTGTTCCTTTTTCTACCTGTAGGCTATACGTTAACCCTTTGTTCACGGCCTGCTTAAACACAGCGCATAGGCCTAGGCTATTATTATCAATCACTAATAAGGTCAAGATTTCTCAAGCGTCTGATGTAACTTAAATAAATGCAAATAGTTGGCCTATAGCTAAACACAACCGTGCTTGACACTAATTATTATCGTTTCCATGCAGTCAAAAACTCCCAAATTGTCCTGCTTGCCTATGTGAAATGCATATGACCACAGAAATTAGCCTATATACAGGCTGGAGCCAAATGAAAACATGTCTTTGTAAATGGCTTTGTAAATTAGGCTACGTTTAATTAAAAAGTGTTTCTTGCGTGCGCTCATTCTCTCATTCCTTCTCCAAAATGTTCCTGTTCTAGGCTGGCCAAGTGCATGAACCCAGCATCGGTGCGCGCGTCACATGAAACACAATTGAGACAATAGATTGACCATATTGTACAACTGCAAAGCCTTATCATAGGCATGTTACATTCATGACATGAAAAGTGGCTAAACGTTTTAAACTTGAGCAAAACTGATGAACGCATCGGTGCGTCGCATAAATTAAAACACAAATTGAAGCCGCACAGCTTGACCATTGGACAATCCTACCACAAAACCTTTCCATAGGCATGCAAAGTGGATATGAAAAGTGGAATATGAACGCATTTCATCACACCTGACAAATAAACGGGGCTGTGGCCGCGATTTAACTGATTTATTGAGCTCTCAGCGCAGTGCTGACTTGCGCGTCCTTGCCCTCTAATCGGACGGGCAAGACTGACAAGTAGGCCAGCCCGTGGCTACGCGTAGCCTATGTCAAACAGGTGCTTTCTCTTCGACCTCCACAAATTAAGCTACAGTTAATTCCGTAGTCGTTTGAATAAGTTTGCGATTGACAACGCGACTGACAACGTTGTGATAAATAGCCATTCTAACTTTTGCAAAGTCAACTTGAATGCATCAATTTTGAACAAACTTGTGTAGGCTACACCGCGCCAGTTGTAGTCTGCATGAAGTTCTTGCCCAAGCCACCGTTTTGATTTCCGTATAGGGGAGATGCGGGCTGAACCCGCTTGAGGGAGAGAGGTGCAGGGAGAGAATGGGTGCTCTACACTACGCACATCTCTATGAAATAATGTAGCCTAGACTAATCCATATTTTAAATATTTTAAATAAGCAATCATGGAAACAATAAGTCAATAGGCTAGACAGATATTGTGAGTAGGCCTAATGCAGGAATGGACGTTACAGTTATTCAGTAACTATAACGAATTACTGAAATTTAAATTGTAATGTGTTACCTTTAGACTACTTCGTTTCCCAATAAAGTAACGAAATTACAGTAACACGTTACCCCCAACACTGGCCGATTGAACTTTGGTGGATGATGGACAGATGTCAGTGCCCTAGCCTAATTTACCCTCGGAAATAATTCTACATTGTCTTTATACAATATATTTAACTGGTCTAGACATGGTGTGGTCTATTGGGTTTCACGTAATTTCAACATACAGCTTTACAGAATAAATATTGTTAACATGTTAGCAGGCGCGCCTGCAGGTGTCAGGCTCGAGAGAAAATTTCCCTTGTGTGTGTGTAATGCATTCACACCAAATTGGCCCACCATACCTTCCCAACTATGCACAGTATCCCATTAGCTGCCATCAGGCTATTTACAATTTTCTATTACGTAACTTAGTGAACACTTATCAAAATTAACGCGCACACATTTTGTTTGAGCAGGAGACACAATACGCATGCCATGCAGGCACGTAGGCTACTTGTTGTTTTCTTTTACTCGGCTATCTATATATGGTTATCAGCACACAATGTTGAGCTAATTCAGTAATTCAATACTCATGATGGATATCACAAGTTTAAACAGAAATTATGGAGGCAGCAAAGCTAGAGGAGTTATTCCAGATGGGCAAGAACAAGGTAGGCAATTGGTGTGCTTGTCAGAACGTTAGACTGCATTACAGCTGTTTAAAGCCAGACGTCAAGAACAAAACAAGGTAACTTTAGCCTGTATAGGGCTGTATCAATGCACGGGGCTAAAACCGGGAAACGAACAAATATTGTCCACGCGTATTTTTTTATTTTTTTTTGCGTGGGGGGGGGGGCTGTGGGTCTGGTGTGCGTACCATAGCATTAATTCCTGCAGGCGCCCCTGCATGTTAGGATCAGCACCATAGGATTCCCACGGTAGCCAGCGTCTGTGACGACACCTGAGCTTACCAAAATGGCGCCCATAGAGTCATAGAACGTACTTCAACATATCCAACGTATTCTGCTGCCAGTAATCTATCTTGCTCTGTTCTAGAATCTTTGGTTGAAACGTTATGGACAGGGGCGGAGCCAGACATTGTAAATATTCGGGGCTTAGCAAATTTTTTTTTTTTTAAATAACCCATTAAATAATGACTTCTAGTGAATTTTGTGTAAACTAATGGACACATTGAGACTTAAAAAATGTGAAACTAACATTCAACAGATTCAAGGTATCTGACTGGCACTGCACTGTGTAAAATTATAGTTTTGGGTCTTTCAAGAGGCAATATCTGTTCATATCTGTTTAGCATGTACTTACTAGTTAATTAAGCGTTTCTGTTAAATATAATTTGTGTATAGCGCTCTTATATTGTATTACGGTAGCCTAAGAGTGTTGGTTGTTATATGTGGGGTATTACGGTTTTTCATACCTGCCTGTATGCCATGCTACTTCAGTTTCACTTGTATGTAGTTGATGAAGGTGACGGATGAACAGAGCCGTACTCTATGTGAAAGTTCATTTAATAAATGACATTGAATAGACACTCCGCTTATTCTTCTCCACGTCAAGTTAAGCCTGCGCGACAGTCAGTTAACTTAACAGGTTATGGGCCCAGGGCCGAAGATAAGCGAGTGTGAAAAAGTTTAACGCGACGTATTACGCAATAGCTAGCCAGCAAGAAGCTGAGAAATTGGCGGGGTTGGAAGATGGCAAACCGAGCAACAGGAGTCCCAGCACCGCAGCTTTTATTCGACGGATCTGAAGAGAAATATGACCTTTGGGAAACGAGGTTCCTAAGCTGTCTACACATTCTCAAGTTGAAGGAGACCATTTTACATGAACCCGCTCAGGCGAGCGATGAGGACAACCGGAAAAATGCAGACTGCTATGCCGAACTGGTAAGGCTAATAGACGATAAAAGCCTATCGCTAATCAGGCACGAAGCCGCTGATAATGGCAGGAAAGCCCTGAGCATACTTAAAGAACATTATTCAGGAAAAAGCAAGCCACGGATTATAAATATGTACACGTCATTAACAAAGCTGCGAATGGCAGAAAACGAAGCTGTTACAGACTTTTTAATAAGGGCAGAGAACATCATTACAGCGTTAAGAGATGCGGGAGAAACCATGAGTGATGGATTAATCGTAGCCATGATGCTAGGCGGGCTACCAGACTCGTTCAAGCCGCTAGCAGTCCATGTAACGCAGAATGAGGATAACGTTACGTTTTCAGACTTTAAAAGAAGGCTACGGGTCTATGAAGAATCAGAGAAAATGAAAATGACAGAACAGACTACAGATAACGTGATGAAGACGCATACAAGACAGGGCGGAGGCCACAGCAAGCCACAAGGTAACAGAAAAGAAGAAGATGCCAACTTGACTTGTTATAAATGTGGAATAAAAGGACACAGGGCGAGAAAGTGTTACAAGAAAGTGTGGTGCAATTACTGTAGAAACAATACCCATGCTGAGTCACTATGTAAGAAAAAGGGGGGACAAGATGGCGCCAGAAAAGTTGCTGAGGAACAAGATGGCGATGAAGGAGATTACCTCTTCATGGCTAAACATGTGAAAAGTGAAAGACCACCACTCAACGTGAAAACAAAAGGCATCATGGTGGACGCGGGGGCAACTTCCCACATTGTGAACGACATCAACAAGTTCCAGAACTTCGACAGCTCGTTCCAGCCAGAGACCCACTGTGTGGAATTAGCCGACGGAAGCAAGTGCAGTGGAATGGCCCAACAGAGAGGAACTGCGGTGATCCACCTTCTAGACAACGCTGGACGACAACACACAGCGCAGCTACGAGATACACTCTACATGCCATCATACCCACACGACATCTTCTCAGTGGCAAGAGCGTCAAATGGAGGAGCTACAATCACTTTCAAAAAGGGGGACAGCCGCATGGTCACCAAGGATGGTAGCAGGTTTGACATTCATGAGACTGGGAATTTGTATTACTTGCCAACTGTTGAAAAAGATGTTGATCAGTGTAATGTATGTCATGATCTACAGACATGGCACCAAATACTGGGTCATTGTAATTTTGAGGATGTTAAAAGGTTACAAGGTGTTGTGAAGGGCATGGAGATTAAGGGAGGTGCAGTTGGGTTGGATCAGTCATGTGATGTGTGTACACAAGGAAAGTTCACTCAGACAAGAAATAGGGAGCCAGATAGGAAAGCAAAGAAGCCCCTAGAACTAGTTCACACTGATTTAGCCGGGCCTATGTCCACACCAAGCAAAGAGGGACACAGATATGTGCAGTCCTTCACAGATGACTACTCAGGCACTATACTTGTGTACTTTCTAAAGTCTAAGAGTGATACGGTGCAGGCCACAGAAAGATTCTTAGCAGACACAGCGCCTTATGGAGAAATCAAGTGTATCCGTTCAGATAACGGCACTGAGTTTACAAGTCGAGACTTTCAGGCAATATTAACAAAGAATAGGATTAGGCATGAGACGTCTGCTCCTTACTCACCCCACCAAAATGGCACTGCGGAGAGAGGTTGGAGAACACTCTACGATATGAGCAGATGCCTACTGATAGAAAGCGGGCTGCCAGATGAGCTGTGGAACTATGCTGTGCAGACCTCAGCTTATGTGAGAAACAGGTGCTACAGTAGACGCACAAAGAAAACGCCCTACGAGTTATTCACAGGCAAGGTACCAAATGTGTCCAAATTGCAAAAATTCGGATCAATGTGTTTTGCTTACAAGCAAGAGAAAAGCAAATTGGACTCTAGATGTGAGCAAGGCGTTTTCATAGGCCCAGCCTATCTAGTATACTATCCAGACACAGAGAGGGTCCAAAAGCATAGACTGGTTAAATTCACCATTAAAACAACCCAGGAAAGGGAAACACAAACATCTGAGTCACACATAGAACACGGGGGTGTACATCCAAGGGTTGACAACAGTGAAGAGAGTGTTGTTGATGAAAATGTGGAAAATGTACCAGGTCAGGGTGATCAAAGTGGTATTACCGAGACTTCACCTGAAAAGACTGAGTACACACAGCCAGGTGAAGTCACAGAGACTGTGACCAAAAGGTACCCACCGAGAAATAGAAAGAAACCAGCTCATCTACAGGATTTTGAGACTGGGGATAAGGAGGACAAATTGCACACATGCATGGACTCTTGTTACAGAGCGGTGTGTGATATACCTCAAACTTACCAGGACGCTATTGCATCAACCAAAGCGAGGCAGTGGACAAATGCCATGAAAGAGGAGATGCGATCTCTGGAGGAGAACGAGACCTTCAGCCTAACTCAGTTGCCACCAGGCAAACAGACAGTGGGGGGCAGATGGGTTTTTGCACTTAAGACAGAAATTGATGGGTCTGACAAATACAAGGCAAGATTTGTAGCAAAAGGCTACAGTCAGAAACAAGGCACTGATTATGATGAGACTTTCTCACCCACAGCTGATATGACAAGTGTGAGAGTGGTCATGCAAAAGGCAGTGCAGGATGATCTAGTCTTACACCAGATGGATGTTAAGACCGCTTATTTGCATGCCCCAATTGACTGTGAAATTTATATGGAGCAACCTGAGGGTTATGAGAAAAGGTCAAAATCAGGTGAAAAGCTAGTGTGCAAGTTACACAAATCTCTCTATGGTCTTAAACAGTCAGGGAGGAATTGGAATGCTATGTTGCATACATGTTTAGTTGAGAATGATTTTGTACAGAACCCAGCTGATACCTGTGTGTATACAAGAGAAAAACACAATGAGAAAGTAATCCTAATAATTTGGGTTGATGATCTGATCATAGCAGCTAATAATGAGAGTGTTCTGGGAAATGTAAAGATGATGCTTACTGAAAGGTTCAAAATGAAAGACATGGGAAAGCTGAGACATTTCTTGGGGATAGATTTTGAACAAGCAGATGGTTTAGTCAAAATGTCACAGGAGAGATATGTGAGAAAGATTCTAGATCGATTTGAAATGCAGGATTGCAAATCTAGAGAAACACCATGTGAACCAAAACTTGAATACACAGAAGATGCTGAGAAAATGAAAGAGCCAAGAAAGTATAGGGAGGCAGTAGGTAGTTTAATTTACTTGTCCACATGCACTCGTCCAGATATAAGCTTTGTGGTCAGTAAACTCTCTCAGCACTTTGCTGAACCAACAGTAGAACACTGGAACACAGTAAAGCATGTGTTCAGGTACCTCAAGGGTACAACAGAACAGGGGTTATTCTTCAGGAGAAATGACACAGAAAACACACAATGACACAGAAGTCTAAGGGTCTACTGTGATGCTGACTGGGCGTCAGATTCAGCGGATAGACGAAGTACATCAGGGTATTGTGTCAGTCTAAATGAGGGAAGCTCTTTGATATCCTGGAAAACAAGAAAACAACCAACAGTAGCGTTATCTACTTGTGAGGCTGAATACATGTCCTTAGCTTCAGCCATACAGGAATGCATCTACTTAGAACAACTGCTCAGGGGTATAGACACTTACCAATACGCACAAACAAAGGTGTATGAAGACAATCAAGGTGCCATAGCACTAGCCAAAAATCCAGTTAACAGACAACGTTGCAAACACATTGATATTAAATATCATTTCATCAGAGAGAATGTGAATAATGGGAAGTTTATTTTGGAATATTGTCCTACTGATCAAATGATTGCTGATGTTCTGACAAAGCCAGCTACTAAGCTGAAGTTGAAAAGGTTTGCAGGAGACATGTTTGGCACTTAGGAGTGCAAAGAGTGTTTTATACTTCAAGATAATGAGGAAGCCTCATTCTGTTATTTTGTTTTCATGCAACCTAATGAGATAAGAGCGAGTGGGGGTGTTAAATATAATTTGTGTATAGCGCTCTTATATTGTATTACGGTAGCCTAAGAGTGTTGGTTGTTATATGTGGGGTATTACGGTTTTTCATACCTGCCTGTATGCCATGCTACTTCAGTTTCACTTGTATGTAGTTGATGAAGGTGACGGATGAACAGAGCCGTACTCTATGTGAAAGTTCATTTAATAAATGACATTGAATAGACACTCCGCTTATTCTTCTCCACGTCAAGTTAAGCCTGCGCGACAGTCAGTTAACTTAACAGTTTCTTATGGTTTGTATATTATAGTATTTGCTTATTTTCATTAGGCTATTGTTTGATATGACATTATTGTTTATTATTGCTATTCTCCTTCTAACTCTTCCCTGATCTCATCTGTGTGACAAATATATAGAATATCTTATACTATAATATACATAATATTATGATATATTTTACAGTATGGCCAGTCATCATGATACAAGGGTATTTTAGAAGGAATGCATTATCATCTTGACATAGGCGTTTCTAAATTATATTAATTTTGTAATTTAGCAAGATTATTCATAGGTTTCATCAGGTCCCTTTACACAGGTGCATAAAATCAAGCACCTAGATTATGAATGCAGACTGCATGGTGCTTGATTAACACACTTATGGAAAGGGCCCTTTCCTCTCAATATGTCATTGTAATGTTTTTTTTTTTTAGTTAATAATTAGTTAGGCAGCCAAAACAACATAACATGACTTTTATATTTATGTGGACTCTTGGATTATAAGATCTGTGGTGGTGGATAGGATATCAACAAGGTTTTAAGGTAGGCTAACAGTTAACATTCTTTTGTGCAACATATGACACTGAAAAGTTGACATGGGCAGATAACTGTTAATGGGTTTTTCTGACATTTCAAAACAGTGTAGCCTAATTTATTAGCTACAAGACAAGGATCACTTTGTTTTGGGAGCTGGAATTTCTTATTCTGCAATAGGCTTAGCTAGCCTATGAGAGTACTGAATTTGCCTTTTCCGCCGGCGAACGAGGACATTTAACGTTAACGTTAAGCATTTAGTGCTAGGGAGCTAGCCAAGTAGCCTAACGTTAGCCTGCCTAACTGACTGAAAGCTCTTAGTGAAATCACCAACCTGAAACAACACTATCCGTCAGTTCACTGGGCGATGTTGTTGCTTGAACAGAGCTGGGTGGTCTTTTGAAAAACTTTCTAATATCCATAACGTTTCAACAACATGTACACAAAGTGTTTTATCACAGACTATAAAAGTGACAGACTTCTGACAGAGGCTTTTTGGAACCGAAGCCATGACGTAGCGTTGTCAAGGCAGTATTTTCACTGGATCTAAACAAATCAATCTAACCATTGAAATCACCATAACGGATAGCCCAGAGACCTGGCATAGATCGTGTAGCAAGTCAAATTATTTTTCAATATTGGGCTTTGAAAATAAGGGATATATTTCCTCAGTAATAGAGCATTTTGTGACATTTATAGAGAAACCGAGGGGAAGTTATATTGGAAATAAGAATTGCCGGGAATTTAAAACACTAAAAAAAGATTCGGGGCTTTTGAAAAAAGATTCGGGGCTTAAGCCCCCTAAGCCACCCCTAGCTCCGCCACTGAGTCATGGCTATGTCATGGGGACACAAATGGCACCTTTGGCTAAGAATGACCCACTAGGTTTTAGGGTAGGCCTACTTATTTTTGTCTGTCGGTCCAGGTCAACTGCAATTGCATGGGGCTGATGAATGATCTGATGTAAATACAAAGGCAGTTGAAAAAGAGCCTATTACGCAAATCAAACGGGTTTTGCATCAGCAATATTTTGTTGTCGGCAAAGGTCTGTGAGAGAATTTGAGACGAGATTGCTGACGTATATTATTCATATGTCTCGCGTTTCGCTGACGTAGTTCACAGACTTGTACTAGGAGCAACCCGATGTCAGGATCTTTGCCGATGCATTTAACTTCGCCAGTGGTCGGCGTATCGCTAGCAAGACCGGCTGGTGCTTGGCAGACATTGCCAGCAGGTGGATTGTTTTTGTTATTATTTTCGTGCGAACTTGCTCTAGTTAAGTAACTAGGATAGTTAACTTACCCCGCACTGCCTGGCCCGTAACTTACATTACGTTAGCAATTTGTTTATCAGGACTTCTGGGGGGGGGGGAATGGATACGCGGCTATCAGAACTTTTTGGAACATGTTCCGGATATAAGTCCAATATACAAGGAGGGAGTTCTTGTGTAAACAACGGAATGGCCTCTAAAAAGACCGTGAAGAATGGTAAGAAAACGAAGAATCGTTCTGCGCGACAACTGAAATCAAGCAATAATCCTCCATACCTACCTCCAGAGGTGAGTCCAAACAGCTGGGAAAGTTGCCTTTTGGCTAATGTAACTTCTGCTAATAATGAAAGCTTGCTATTATTGGTAACTGGCGGAATGGCTCGGCTAAAGTTAGCTTAATTTACATTACGCTCCGCTAACGTTATTTATTTACCCCATGCATGAATTACCTTAACATTAAACAGTGTTACTTACGAAGTTATACCAACGTTCAAATTAAAACCTAAAGTTAAGTTAGGGTTATTGCAGGTAACGTTAACGTTAGAAGTTAACATTAGCAACTCCCTAGCTGGGACAGCTGAACTAAAGCATCAGCTGAACTAAAGCATCATTGATAGAAGTGAGAATGAACAACGTTTACTACTGGGACATGTCAGCTTAGGCTGTTTAACAAGTTTAATGATCAAGATCTAGTGGCAATTTATGCTTCAGCTTCACGAATGTCTCTTTAGCAGTAACGTTAATGTTAACGTGATCTCCGATGTGAAACTTTGCTTCCTGGCTAACGTTAGCGTGCTGCATTTGTTATTATGTTCGTTGGCCTAGCATATATTGGGTTTGGCATTCAAGTTATTAATACCTGTTTTGTTACTTTACAGCTGTTCTTGTATCCTATGTCTTTAGCTGTGAGTTTGTTTACCTTATATAAGTCAAATCAATTGACTGGAACTTGTGTCATAAAAAGATATCATGTGCGCTACTTTAGCAAGCTTTAGTTAACGTTAGCAGTCTTTTCAGTGACGTAGCCTATTCATGTTAGCTTTACTAGCAATGCAAGCTTGCCTGGGTAGGAAACTGTACAGAGACGTCTAATAACTAAACCATGTTAAGAAGATTGAGGTATCTCACGTTATTTCAAAATATTTGCTTTGGTTGTATGCTGTAACTACCAAGTGACGCTAAGTTACATCAGCGTCATGACGTCCAAGAACAGCTGTGTTTGTAAACAGCTGAGTACCATACCGTCGCTGGTGTCAACTTAAATAACCAGCGCCTCCCTACTATGGTGGGCTATTAATAGTAGCCTACTTTAGTCCTGAGGTTGCTTGTCAAAAACTAAAAGAATGAGACATAATGAGAAGATTGGCATTGATGGTGGCATGAACATTATCACATTTATTGAGACATCATGTATCAGTTAATGCATAGTAACTTCAACAAAAGTTGTAGGGCTTACATGCCTATCGTAAACGTTATGTTAGAGAGACTATCATGGGGTATGGAATATCTTGTTTTGTTTCTTGTTGAAGTTTGTTTCTTGTTTGGTTTCTATGTCGAAGTTTTCTCAGCATTTCCCAATATGGTTACTTGTAGGGATAGCAGTTATTAGCAGGTCAGTAATTTTAGACATTAACATGGTTTAGCCTAGAAAAAAAAGATATTGGTGAATTGCCAGATTTATCTCTCATTTTAAAGTCTGTGCATTAATTTATGTACATTTTTCAATATAAAATAAAGATAGTCAAAGTTCTGGTATACTTAATCGGTACTATGGCAATGTTCCACTATGTTACTATGTTCTAAATAAGCCCACATCATGATGTATTAACAACATATAATTAATTACTGTTTTCTAAGAATACTAAAAAACGCCAACATATTTAGTAGCATGTTCAATATTAAAAGATGAGAAAAAATAGATCTTAAAGGTTTCCCTGAGTGAAGCCCCAACCCGATTCACATGATATGCAAGTATTATATAAAGACATGGACCTATTAGTCTAAGATACCTTTGCATCACATGGCAATCTTAGTTGTCATTCTTTTATTTATTATGACCGCCGCTAGCGAAGCTAGCGAAGCGGTCATATAGGGATTGTCAAAGTTTTTTTTTTTTTTTTTTTTTTTTTTTTTCCCGTCATCTACTTCCTGAAATTTTGGTCAACGATACCTGGGGCACCGAAACACCGGGGCACATGAAATTTGGTGGGTATGTAGCCCCACTAGACTTTTACGGAAAAATTTCGTTTGGTCCCCGGGGGCCACTCCCCCTCCACGCTGGGCCCCCCGAAACCCAAAAAATGCAGTTTTTCCTAAATAACTACCTGAACCGTGGCACCGAGGATGAAGAAATTTTTATGGTATGTTGGTCTCAAGGGCCCACATCAACTTAGCCCATAATCACTCATTTGTGATTTGCACCCCCCCGGTAAAAAATGAAAATGCAATATCATTCTGCTTTAATCGCCCCTCTCTTCAGTAAAGACGTTCAGAACTGCACCAAATTTTATGTGTATGATTAACCTGACATTCTCTGGGGGTATGCCAAGTTTCGTAGAATTTCATCCATGGGGGGGTCTAAAAAATTAAGTTATGTGTACATTTAGTGACTCTACACTCATTGGCCTGTAGATGGTGGTGCACACATATACACATGCACACACACACACAGGCACCCACATACTATCGGTATTAGAACGGCTGATACATAATTACAAATTCAGTAGGATTAAAAGAAAGCCAAAATAAATATTCATCATCATCATCATGGCTGCATTTCCAGTATTGGCGATAAGTAGTCGTTTGTCCACTAGATGGCGCATCGTTGCAGTGAGACGTAATTTTGTTGGAAGTTAATCTAAAGTGGGTTAGAAAGACACTATGCTTCCTATAAGGACAAGACTGTAGGCTACAGTAGTTTACCGCAGAGAACGTCTAAGGGTAGGATGATTTCTGCATGAAATGTAATTCCCATTTCCTCTTGAAGCCGAAATAAATCTGAGAATGTTTATCGGACATGCTTGTTTTTTACTGCAGGTAGGCTACGTTAATCCTATCAATAGCAGAACGTAGGTAAAATAATGTTACCGTTAGCATGGTTGAGTGATGGAGGCCAATTTGATTATTGATGTATTTGTAGAAAACCATAAATGCGTTTATAGGCTACCAAGCAAATCGATAACAGCACTAATTGTATCTTTCGACTGTCATCTCATTTGCTTATGACCATAACCTAGGCTACTAACAGGAGCTAAGTGAGTTAGCCACAACACGTTCGCTACGTGATGGTTTTTTAATGGAAAATATATAGGCCTAGGCTACCTGAAAGATAACCTGTCTATGATCCCGTGATGATCTACATCTCCATTTAAACCAGATGTTTTAGAGCGCACGTTGAGATGTATTCAGGGCAGGGCTGTACCTACACATATTTGTTGCACGTGCTACAAAAATCATTCTTTGCGATGGATGATTTAATACCAACGTTACACCGGTCAGATACAGTTTTGCCTATGGCTATTCCGTGAGACTGAGGCGCTTTTTGTTTGTTCGAAGTGCGTGTTTAGGGTGTGAGAGGGGAGTCGATGTGCTTTGATTCCAGCTTGGTAGTTGTAGTCTATGCGATTAAAAAACACGTGTGTGTGAAGTATCCAAACAATGATAACGCTTTCATTATGGCTGCTTTAGCCACAGACCTTGAGTTACTGTACAGTGGGTTGGGTTCCATTTAGAAGTGTCCACTTCATTCGCCCTTTCCGTGATTCACAGCTACGTGAAATGTATTACTACTGATATGCAAAACTATTAACTTTTCGCCAAGAGGTGGCAGCTTGATACTGTAAGGTGTAAGCCATTGGTTCCAACGGATATTTTATTTGGGTCGCCAGCATAGCCTGGTGACAATTTGTGTTGTGTAATAGGCCTAGCATAGGGCCTACCTTATATAGCTTATAGTTTGTTAACAGTCACGGTTTTGTCATGCAATGTCTATGCATTTTTGCATTTAGAATAGCTCTAAAACCGGGGGGCGAACACGTCGCAGGGGGGGCGCCAGTGCGTGGATATCTCAATCGCAAAATTAAACAATATTTCTATCGGGCGCCTACCATGGACTAGGCTGGGTGAAAATCAAAAGATTGCGTCAAAAGATTGAGCTTAACCATGGACCTCATGGTTGCAAAATGCAAGGGAACATGAATCAGCATATTATTTGCACAAACAATAACGGAGAGTAGCTCTTCAACTTTACCCGTTAAAATGTGTATGAACAGTCTCGCAACGCATTTCATGAAGGCCCTTTTGGACATGTCAGTTATTTGCACCACTGGGTAAAACGGCATTTTGTTTTAGACTACTGGTATTTAATTTGTGCATTGACAATAAAGCTGAATATAATTTGAACTAGATGACTAAACCTATGCATATGTAGAAGAAGAAACATTCACAAAAATCCATGACATGACCTCTCTTCTTGATAGCTGTTGAAAACTGCATGGAACTGACAGGGATTGTTTTAGTTTAATAATAAATAAAAAAAATACATTATGCTGCTACCTTCTGCTTTTCCCAAATACAATGTAGCCTACAGGTGTACCTTTCATCAGTCCAGTTGCAATGGATGGACTATGATGAACTGCCCTACTTGTGATTGTTTAGAGATTTTAAAGGTTTTATAACAATGTTACAGATTTTTTGGCCCAGAAACAAATCTATTCACCTTTGCAGCGCCAGTAGGCTACTTTGTGTGCGGAATGTGTGCAAACACACATTCCAAACAAGCATACACAAAAGTTTCAAGAGTGGGGGATGGAGTAGAAGATGGAGACAAATTCATTAATATGATTTATTTTCGCGGAATGGATGTGCAGGACTGAGCGGCGGTCATATTTTGTACCGCTACGCGGTACATCTAGTTCCATTAGACTTAACCTATATTTTGCAAACCTCAACTTGTAGTTTAAATCTTACCTGAAGACACTTTGAAATCATGCTCTACCTGCACTAATTAAGGTCTCTCATCCCTGATGAGCCCTCGCTCTAATCTTGTCTTTCCTTTTCTCCTTCAAAGGCTTTCTGTCCAAAAATGTTTTGCTACTATATAATTATTTATTGTACCCTCATGATCATAGATGCATCAATCAGATACTGATATCGGTCCGATACGGATTCAAATAGCTGAATCAGGTATTGTGACTATTGGGCTGATCTAGTGAACTTAAAGGAACACGCCAACTTTTTTGGGACTTTAGCTTATTCACCGTATACCCCGGAGTTAGATAAGTCGATACATACCCTTCTCATCTCCATGTAACTCGGTCTGACTCACCCACCGCTAGCCTAGCTTAGAACAGGTGCCTCGAAGTGGCAACTAGTAGTAACTACACGCACAAAGATGACAATGGTATGTATCGACTTATCTTACTCTGGGGAATACAGTGAATAAGCTAAAGTCCCCAAAAGTCGGAGTGTTTCTTTAATTCTAGTTTATGTTTATGTTAACGTGCACGCTACATAATGCATTAGCAGTGGGTCGGTAGACCAAGGCCTATACATTTTGCCAGAGGCAGAGCTCACATAGCATGGAGAGAGCAAAAATCATGTGGTAAGCAGTGTATTTCACACTTCGGTAACAAGCTTTAACTTGGTTAAACATGCCAAAACATCCACTTGAATTTAGAACACAGTTTATCCTAATTTTCATATGTGAAGCCCTCATGTTTCATCCTATAGATTTGTATGCATGTTTTTATTGTTGAATTTGAATTTTGTGCATATGCATGCATGCATGTGTGCATGATATATTAGCCTTTTTGTCTCAGACAGCTTCATCCCTAATCGCCCTGCTTTCTGTTCTCCTTTAGGCTGAAGAGGGGAACATAGAATATAAGGTGAGCACAACCCATCTCATGAATGATGTTTCAAGATTTAGGTTATTAGTATGGGGGCGCAGTGAGCTGCCTGCTACAACGGCGGCGCTCGGGGAGCAGTGAGGGCGTTAGGTGCCTTGCTCAAGGGCACTTCAGCCGCGGCCCACTGGTCGGGGCTCGAACCGGCAACCCTCCGGTTACAAGTCCAGAGTGCTAACCAGTGGGCCACGGCTGCCCCAGTTGTACTTTAAATTGGATGGAATTCGTTCATTGTAGAGATATGTGCACCTTTGCGCAGCCTCCCCTTGTCTCTCAACAAACCTACATGCATGTTTAAAGAAAACATTAAGTCCACTGGCTAAATCGTGCTTAAACCTGCATCATAACCACGCTGCGCTAATTTGTTAAAAACAGTTAATTCTGCAAACCTACCACCACAAATAGAATTCAATTCTGTGGGAAACACTGAAAGATGCACCAATATGGAATTTTAGGGCCGATAACGATAATCGATATTTATCGGTTTGTTGCGGCCGATACTGATACGATAACTGATATTATTACACGGCTCTTCACAAGGCAAGTAGAACGCTCCATTGGCTTGAATGGGATTTCCCAAAGTTCTACAGTAAAATATTTTCATGCAATTACCACTGCAAACATATAATTACCGCTGTCAATGGCAATGGGTTTTGTGCTTCTGATACGTCTTTCATATCACTACGCAAGGACTGGAACTTCATTCAAAAGTGAAAGCAGACGGTTGATCAGCTGTGTTCTAAAGAATGTTTGATTCAAGTTCAGCGTGTGTTGTTGCGAACTATTTGTTTCTCAGCAAATGCCACGATGAACGGTAACAAATAGGCTAGGCTATGTAGGCTAAATTCATATCGTGGGGAGTTAATTATTTAGTTTTGGCAAGTAGCGGTGTAATAAGTGGCATAATGTATAGAACGCCGGTCATTATTGGGAAAATAAGTCCCTTCAGGGCGGAACAAGACCCCTCCGCTGCACGTCAGGGTCCAGGTTCGCCCTGTCGGGACTTATTTTCCCAATAATGACCGGCGTTCTATACATTATCCCTTACATATTACTCTTGAAAAAAAAAAGTGAATTGGGGACAGCATTTAATAAGCATCATTTAATTGCAGTAATTTTTACCTACTACCAGTGATGGACAGAACCCATAATAGTCCTCAATGATATAGCAGTCAACAAAATAGCAGTAGCCTAGCCCTATGTGTGGCTCCTTTAAGTGAGGTTAACGTCAGTGAATTACAAGTGAGTGGCCAGCGACAGTGTATGAATCGTTTTCATATCTATGGAGTAGAACAGGGGTCTCGAACTCAAATGAGCTGGGGGCCACTTCTGCCAACGTCATCTGATTGGAGGGCCGGATATTTCTGAAAATACAATGTTTTTTTTTCTTCAAATACCACACAAAACTGCAAACAGAAAGGTGTCTTTTTAGACACCTGTGCTAGCAACCTTAGCTTATAAATAAAATAATGATAAAATAAATATTAATACAAAATAACAAACAAAAAGCATAAAAACAGGTATGTGTGTGTTTCACACCAAATAAAAAATATTTTCCTCTCATAACTTATTTAAACCTGCATGGCAAACTTTAGGCGCCAGGGTTCAGAAAACAACACCATTGGATTTTGATATCAAAATTTCAAAAGGTTTGAAAGTGGTCAGAGACAGAGATAAGTCCTACTGTAAATATAAAAATCTTTGAGTATAAACAAAAGTTTATGAAGGGAGTATATTTACCCATCTAATTTGCCACTCTAGCAAGCACCTCAAATTATGCACCTTTCAGTAAATACCGGATGTTGGACATAGTATTTGAGCAGGTTTACTTTCTTTTTTGTCATATTACCCATATAACAAATTAACAGGACAACAGTAGGCCTAAGATGTAAACCAACAATAGTAAACTATTACTAGCCTATAACCACAAACCGTTATTATAGGCCTACAATAATATAGCCTGGTCAAATCAGTTCCTATCGTGGGTGACTTTGTAGTTCTTCAGAGCCCTATTTTTACTACCCCTGCTGTCTGTACCACGTCCATTACGGACACGATCATCATGATTACCACTGCCACATCCAGCTATGTTGGGCAGAGGGTCGAAATAAGCATGGTATGCTTAGTGGACACCGTCGTATACACGCAAAGACGCACCTCCATTCACAGACACACCGTGACTATCACTGTCAATAGTCGATCATAATCTCCAAAAGGCAGATATTCTCCTTCAGAATCAGAATAGGTGAATAACATAGCCTACCCAAGACTTCATCACACGTGAAAGTTTTTTCAAAATTTGGTGTCGGCCTATTTCTGCTTCAATTTGTGCAAAATTATGGCCTGCATCGCTTATTATGGCCTGCATCGTCATTACAAACAAATGCACGTCTTCGTGTTTCTCGCGTGTACAACATTTCCTGAAAACTTTGTGCAGCGAATTTGGGCTTGAATCGAAGCTCTGGATGTCTACTAGTGGAGGAGAGTAGCCTACAAATGGGATTTGTCACGGTCTTGGATCTATCGTCTATTTTAACCAGTGTTGTGTTTGTAGCAATTAAAAATACCCTCAAGGGCCGAATTACATATTATTTTGACATTAGGTCACGGGCCGGAATTGGGCCGGGCGCGGGCCGGAGTTTGAGACCCCTGGAGTAGAAGCTCAATGCAGATAAACGGCTAAGCTGAGAAAGAGCTATAGCGACCAAATCAGAGATTGTGAGGGAAACTAGTTTCAACTGCGGGTAACTGAGTAAAGCTGCAACTCCTCGGACTGTGTCTAATGTCCGTCTACTCTGTTGCGCACAACCTGCTGCAGGATAAATGAAAGGGGTTAGCCTAGGGATGAATGATTTATTGCATTTGCGATAATATCGCGATATGATGAAACACGATTTTCAAACCTCAAAGGCTGCGATTACGCTTTGTAATATGTGACCACCATCACCAAAACGCATTTATTGCGCTTGCCAACGCGCCACCGACTCTTCAGTGTCAAGAAAGGTCTGATCAGTAGAGCTACTTTGGTTAAAAATACACGTCTTCATTACCTTTTGCTCGAACCTGCCATGTCCCTGGTTCTAGTTCATAATTCCCCTGTGCTGCTACTCTGGCTGGTAACTTCGTTCAGTTGTCCAGCTGACGATTAAAACTCCACGACTGTTTAGGCTGCACAGCAGCCATTAACCTGTGCACTGGGGGCTTTGTTTACTGGAGACTTTGAGTACAGGACAGTGGGGGCATTTGCGATATCCAAAGGGGTTGGCGGCGCAAACATTTCATCTCACAGGTAATGAATTGATGCATAATGTTATCCGCAAGTAGTTGACACAGCAAACCATCAAAAACCCAGCTGTTCTAACATTAGCTTACCAGATAAGGCTCTAGGCTACATACTGTACATGCTGATAACCTTGCCTGTTTAAATAGTTTTGTCTCCGCGATTGGCTTTGTTGTGATATGAACAAACTAGTTAATTTGCATGCATGCGTATTGCGCTGCAGTGGTGATGATGCTAACCTTTAGTTAACACCGAGCGGAGCGGCCATTCGGCCGCATTTATTTGCGCTGCAACAATCTACAGTAGTTTGTTCCGATTTAGTAGAGCGGCTACAGGAAAAATCGTGCAAATTATGATACAAGCGTGGAATTCGGCAGGTATGTGCTCAAGACCAATACAATCAAATCTACCTGATTGGCCACTTGAAATGGCAGCCATTTTCCAAGATGGCCGCCAAAAAAAGACCCCAAAAATTGATTTATTGCTCAGAATTGACCAAAGATATTATGATACAAGCATGAAATTAGGCATGTATGTGCTCAAGACCAATACAATAAAATCTGCCTGATTTGCCATTTTTAATGGCGGCCATTTTCCAAAATGGCCACCATGAAAAACTCTAAAAATTGATTTGTTGTACAGAATTGACAAAGGAAATTATGATACAGCCATGAAATTTGGCAGGTATGTGCTTAAGACCAACACAATACATTCTAACTGATTTTCCAGTTTAAAGGACGGCCATTTTCCAAGATGGCCGCCAAAAAATACCATAGAAATGGATTTGTTGCACAGAATTGATCAAGCAAGTTATTATACAAGCATGAATTTTGGCATGAATGTGCTAAAAAAACAATACAATCAAATCTACCTGACTCGCCACTTGAAATGGAAGCCATTTTACAATATGGCCGGCAAAAGACTGAATTTAGCCCAGAAGTGAGCAAGAAAATGATGATACAAGTATGTAATTTTGTGTGTTTGTGCTAAAGAGCAATATAATCAAATCCACCTCATTTGCAACTTGAAAATGTAATATGGCAGCCATTTTTAAAGATGGCCACCAAATAAGACACTAGAACTTCATTAATTGCAATTAATTTAGCAGATGTGGCCCAAATCAATTTTAACATTCACTGCATTTCTGTTTCCTTCTATGATGAAGTCATTGGAAATTCAATCAAGCAAAAATCAAGCAAAAAGGCACATAACTGAGATTCAGTGTTTCACAAATGAACTATGTACAAAGACTACAAACCCTGGAAGGGCTAAATTAATCTTAGAAATCTCACTGAGGGACAATAGAAGAGAGCGTATGCAACAGCATCAGGACTGACAGAGCCGTGAACCAACTTGCCTATCTAAAATACGACTGTATAACCAGAGCAGGCGATAACAGAGCATGTTTTCTTTTGTTTTGTTTTTTTTTGGTAACTGTAACAAGGCAAAGAACTCGGATGCCAAGAAGAACAATATGGCAGTAAGTATCTCAGCATGGAAAAATAACAGCAATTTTTCAATTGTGTTTTTAAGAAAACACCATCAACATTTCACCCTTTGGAATTAATTGAGTCACTGTAACAGTGCTCTACATCTACTATTCACATGTGCAAGTTCAAACACATAGTGCTGTGCACAAAAGCCCCAAACGGAAGCACTTGCATCTATGGGTGCAACCTTTTTTCACGTCCGGTTTCTGCTGCCCAGAAAGCCTCTGCACACTCAGGGGACCAGTCCTGAGGGCAGAGCTTCCTCCTCTGCACAGGTCTACTCACACCTTTACCCCTGCGTGGTCGCTTAGACCCACCTGTAAGTGCAAAAAGTGGCCTCGCAATCACAGAACAGTTTTCAATGAAATGCTGGTAGTAAACCACCATGCCTAAAAAGGAGCGGATCTTGCTTGCAGATGGCCATCAGCCTCCATCAAATCTGACTGTGAAACATTCACAATAGCCTCAACCTTATCTGGATCACTAGCCACGCCATCCTGAGAAATTATATGCCCTAAAAACTTCACAGATCTCCTAAGAAAATTGCACTTAGCAGGCGACAGCTTCAAGTTGTGCTCTTTCAGCCGTTCAAACACCACGCGTAAGCCCTGCAAACTTTCCCCTTCAGAGCTACCAAATACAAGGACATCGTCCAAATAGCACAGAAGACTTAAGAAATTTTGATCGCCAAAGATAGAGAGCATCATCCTCATAAATGTAGCTGGGCTATTGCAAAGGCCCTGAGGGAGCCGGTTATATTCATGCAACCCTAATGGCGATGAAAAGGCTGTATATTTCTTGTCATCCTCATGTAACGGCACATTGTAATAACCCGACGTGAGATCCATGGTGGAGAAAAACACATTGCCACCTAAAGTTGCAAGGACATCAGCCTGGTGGGGGAGTGGGTTGGCGTCTTTCACAGTGCGCGCATTAAGCCACCTAAAGTCAGTGCATATCCGCAGGTCTCCGTTTTTCTTCCACACCAGCACCAGTGGAGAAGCGTACTCACTACCAGACTTTCTAATAATTTCCTTCTCCTCCATCTCATCCAAAGTCTCTTTCAACCTCTGGTAGTGGGCCGGGGACAATCTGCGATATGGCAATCTGAATGGACGGTCATCAGTCAACCTAATCCTGTGGCAGAACCCATGCGCCTCACCACAGTCAAGATGGTGACGACAAAAGACAGACTCATATTCTTTTATTAGGTCAACTAACTTATCCTTCCAATAAGAAGAGACCTGACAACTGTCAATGGGTATAGCACCCAGTCCAAGACCCTGCAGCGAAGAGTCACCATTAGCAACACTGCTGCCAAGATCACTCTTGACAGATAAGCTGCCATGAGAGCCACCTGCACTCACTTTAGCTGCATGCTGCGAAACAAAGTCCTGATCAAAATCCTCCAGTGCAACGCATGGATATACATCAGCTACCTTCGCATTTTTGCGTAAGGTTACTGCAGCTGACTTGGGATTAAAAACCTTGACTGGAAGCCACCCATCTCCCCACATAGGAGAGACAACACGCCCTACTAGCATCTGCCTATTAATACAGCGCGAAGTGCTGGGCTCCACAGCAACTGTCACGTCCAGAGCGAAAAAAGCGAATTCATGACAAAGCTTCTTCAACGACCTTGGCTACTTGGTAGCTGAGGTTGTTTCTGGTGTACACGCATCTTTTGTTTAACAGCAACATCGAGAAAACCATGAATTGCCGTTATTAGCATATTAGTGTCATTATATTATTAGCATGTCATAACCATTTTATTTGTTTTTGATGGGGTGGGGGGTGGCATCACACAACATTAAGAACTGGCATTATTAGCATGTTATCACCATGCTATTTGTGTGTCATAAGTGGCTTATTTGTCATTGTGGAACATTTTTAATATCTGTATCACTTCATCATCTATGGAAACATATTTAAGGAGAGTGAACATTTTTTTACACCACATTCACAAGTGGATTTGATTGTATTGGTCTTGATCACATCCATGCCAAATTTCATGCGTCCATCATAATTTGCTTTGACAATTCTGTGCAATAAATCAATTTCTAGGGTCTTTTTTGGCAGCCATCTTGGAAAATGGCCACCATTTCAAGTGGCCAATCAGGTAGATTTCATTGTATTGCTCTTGAGCACATACAAGCACGAAACTCAACATGTATCATAATTTGCTAGGTCAATTCTATGCAATAAATCAATTTCTGGGGTCTTTTTTGGCGGCCATCTTGGAAAATGGCCACCATTTCAAGTGGCCAATCAGGTAGATTTGATTGTATTGGTCATAAGCACATACCTACCAAGTTTCATGCTTGTATCATAATTTGCACGATTCTTGCCAAATTGGCCTTGTAGCCGCTCTACTAATTCACGTGCAAGTAGCCTACAGAGGAGAGGAGCGGGTCTGTGCGGGACTGTTAACTAACGAAAGAAGATCATAGCCTGACTGCAGCCCCTTCTAAAAAAGCAGGAGGCTACCTTTAAACATAATTGTTACCAAGAGGAGGACCTAGCCTACGAATTCAATAACAAAATAAAGCATGCATGATTTATCATGACTACACGGTGGTAGCGAAAATCGAAATCTGCTTTTGATAGCCTACCACACTTCCCTCCCCTTATTCCAAGATTAAGATAGTAGCCTATACAAAAAGCACTTCATACTATCATAAAAATTTGTTAAAACAAATAGCTATTTGCAATTTGACAAAACACTGGTCCTCATTTTGCGAATGTGAGGATGCTATGAGCCTGTTGCATTTAGTTAGATGTCCGAGTCACGTATAATGTTTGAAAACCACTGGCTCATAATCACAATAATTTAACACACGACAGTTGGATAGCCTACTTCATCATGTCCCCATGCCTACATTTTTGTGAGCAGCATAGAGATCGTTAAAAAAAACAATAAAGTATGGCTCTCCGTTTGGGACATCGAAAACGTATATTTTTAATAGGGTAGACTACCGTCGGAGATGCTGACTTGCAAAGGCCTCGGGATAACACGTTATCTCCACTATCATCACCCATGCCCCTTGATCAAAGTGGGGAATGAAATAAAAGTTTGAGAACCACTGGCTTAACAAGTTACCTGCAGTCCAGAACACACAGAAGCTGTTGCAATATTCTGATGATATTGGCGATGATATCGGCAAATGTTTGTTTTCCAAAGTAAGAATTTCACTTCACCATGCACCTTCGACAATGAATAGCTCATTACACTTGTTACTGTTAAACGTAGGCCTAACTGGTATCATTACAAACATTATTCTGTGTCCTAAAACTGGCATATTTTATGGCATTGTGTCATGTAAGTTTGTTGCAAAATCTAGAGAAATGTGTGAGGTGGTCAGTGGGGGACAATTGAGACACACATTGGATTGTGTTATTACTTGAACATTCCACACTATCCACAGCTGTGGTATTAGGGGCAGGAGGATTAGGCTACTGTTAGCGCAGGCTTTATATAAAATTCTTCAACAGAAGGCCTCGAATGCAGGCTTGCCCAAAATAAAGGCCTGTGGTTTGCGCAGCCTACAGTAAATAACAGACCCGCCACAATGTGGATGCGGTATAATACTTTTTTACGAGCAAGATGTTTTTGGGGGCCTATGCACACTGCATGTTCTTAAATAACAATGATCATCAGTAATATTCGACCATTAATTTCTGTAAATGGGCAAGCGTGACCACCTTGATTGGCTGATTGGCTGATGATTGTAACGCGGGCATGATTCCAAACACCTCCCTTACTGATAATGAGTGACAGGTGACTGCGCAACATAATTAAATTAATCTGTCACCATATGCCTAGGCTACGTTTGCAAAGAGGAGAGCATTTTAATTTGATTCACAATGAAACTTTACATTTAATTTACATGTTAACAATGAGTAGTTTTGGTTGTTGTTGGTGGCGTTATTGCATCCCTTTTATGAATGCAAAATTGTTCCCTCACGATTAGAAGCTCCTGTTGCCGCATAGGTTACGCATTTCAAAACATCTCACAAATAAAATGCCACAAAAAGCTGTTTATGAATAGGTCTTAGTGAGTTAGGAGTCCTCTCGACTTCTTTTAAGCTGTCCCAGACTTAGGTGCTACTTTTAGGTCTAAAATGCTTTGTGAATTACTTTTTGTGAAAAAAATTGGGAGTCCTAAAGTTAGGAGTGACACGCCCATTATTTTTAGGAGTTGCTCCTAAATTCGCCAGTTAGGAGCTACTTTTAGCCTTAAAATTCTTTGTGAATACGGCCCCTGAATAAAAAGGCCTAGCCTAAGGGCTAGTCCACACATACGAAACCGATCTTTTTTTCCTCCGTCTTCCCTGAAACCGCATCAAGAATATTTGCGTCCAAACGGATCCATCTCAACACGACTCAACACGTTACTTCATACCCCAGGACTATAGGTGGCACTGTTTCTTTACAGAAATTGACCAACATTTGCGCTTTACAAACAGACAGAATAGGCTACAACCAAATGGCTAGTGCAAGGAAACCAGAATTGTTTGTGTGGACTGATGGTGAACTGTCAACTGTAGTCAACTGTAAAACTAATAAACTTTATTTTACGGTTTGTGAAGGGTGCAGTCCCGTCCTTTATTTGGCTAATGCAGGTAGGCCTCGGTTTGTGAAGGGTGCAGTCCCGTCCTTTATTTGGCTAATGCAGGTAGGCCTAATCACCTTTACTTTCTTTGGTTGTAGGATAGTCCGTGATTCACATTAGTTTTGGCTATCGCCGCAATTAGGCTACTAAACGCAAGGCTTACCCAAGTTCTGTCGCCACATTTATACTATTGCTATAAAACCTTCGTTAGTAACAGTCAATACTTTTGCCTGCATCAAATCGCACATTCGCATTCAGTGTGCTACCATCGGCTTAACGTGAGTTCTAAGCGTCTTTGTATGCTTATATCTGATTTCACTCGACTGTGAATGCATGTATATATGTTGTAAGACATTTAAAATAAATGAATGACACTGGCACTACGCACATTAATGTAGCCTAAACTTACACCGCACTTTCCTAATAAGTTCTCTCGCGTCACTGACAGTAGCTAGAATAGGGAGGGAAAGTGAAAACCAGCGCCCCAAGTGGTTGCGTTCCTATACATACAGTCGGATACTAGTCATAATCGTGGTTACTGCCCCCAGTTGCCGTGGTTACCGTGGCTGAAAAGCCCCCGAGGGGGAAAACATTCGTTTAGATTGCATGTAAACTAATGGAGGTGCACCGGCTTGAGTACAGAAAGCACCTATACAAATATTAAATCTTTTAGCAAACATCACTAAACGGCACAAACACATTTCAACTGAGAGTTATCTGTGTGTCAAGGAGGTTAAGGGTAACATTAAGTTCCCTCATTTTGCAAATTCCAGTTAAACGGCCAGAACTGTCTCGAGTGTACTCATTGTAGAACTGCTTTCAATGGCCGGACTGTGTAGCTCGGTTTAGCAAGCTAACCCTTTTGCCTTAACATCACATACTCGTAAGTTGCATCTGAATTTATTCTCACATGAATGCACATTCCCTACAATGGCCGTGGGAATAGTTTTAACAAGTAATGTGTACCAGTTGGTTATGTTACACTGACGATATAAAGTTAGCCAGTTAGCAACCTAATGATGCTACCATTGAATATAGCTTCCAGAGAAATGTATCGTCAACATTGGGCAATCGAGGGTGAATTAAGTTGTTAGCATATACTGGGCAGTTAAGTAAACACAATTCCTTCAAATTATTGTGTTCAGAAACAAGCAGAACTCCACCTGAATGTAAAACGAATGTATAAAGTCTAACTGTTAGCTAGTTCGCCCATTGACCACGTGACTTTACCCTTCGACGTTACTCACGGTAGCATATTTTGTTGATTAGCCTGGTTAGCATTGCCACTTAACACTTACTGCCAGCTCTTCATGTGAGTAGAAGCACAACACCAGTTATCCAGACATAAAGGTTATCACCACGCGGTTTACATCACCTTCCGTTATTACAAAAATATGTAAGCCAGTTAAGCAAATTGTCGTATTGATCAGTTAGAGATTAAGCGCCCAAACCTGTGACGTCACATGCAACTGTAGTTTGTTATCACCATGTTACGACAAAAACTGATCCTAAAAATAAGGTATGACCACTTGAAGCAATAGAGGTGACCCCAGTGCCTAACATATGGAAGGCATTAAATTAAGATTCCAATGTGCACCGAGATTTATTTTTTCTAAAAAAAAATTCCATCCCCTCCGCTAAACACTAGGAACGCAACCACTAGATGGCGATGAGATTTCCCTCCCTATGCATAAAAAAACACCGGGAAAAACAGTGTTCAGTCCACCAAGTCATAAGCTATCGGCGCTGCGCAGCACCAGTTGTGATATTTATCTTACGGAGTGTAATCGAGGTAATGTCATGTATGAAAACTAGTTGCAGCTATTGTTAGGCAATACTATAAGTGCAAGTCCAGGGCAGCTGAGGTGTGGCAATGACATCATCGATACGCAAGCAGGATGTGCGGTTTCGCTGTCTAAACGAATTCAAACTGGCTAAGGTTTCAGATTTCTCCACTCTGGGACCAGGTTTCAGAAAGGTGCGGTTTCGGGCAGTGCGTTTACAGGATTCGTTTGGACGCTTGGCCAAGACGAAGCAAAACCTCTGCGTTTAACCTAAAAAGAGTCTCCGTGTGGACGGGCCCTAAATGAATCAAGAGTAAGGCAAAACAAATAGCCTAGTAGCCTAATGAAACATACGGATTGATGTAGTATCTTTGTAACATTATTAAATTATTCTGTTACTATGCCTACGTTTGCAAAAGAGAACATTTTAATTTTATTCACAATAATGTTACATTTAATTTACATGTTGACAATGATTAGCCTAGTTTTGGTTGGTTGGTTATGCCTACAATGCAAAATTGCTTCCTCACGATTGGAAGCTCCTGTAGCTGCATAGGATTTCAAAACACGGCAAAATGCCGCAGGTTTGTGAATAGGTCTGTGAGTTAGGAGTCCTCTCGACTTCTTTTAAGCTGTCACAGAGGTGAGATTTGTTGGGGGCAGGGCCGGATTAACTGGGCACAAATGTCTGATGGCCCCCCTTCCCCCCAGCCAACATGAATTGGGTGGTGAGTTAATAGGCCTATATCGTGAAGATTTTTCCTGCCATCTAAGGCACGAGCGCATCTGTGAGGTCAAGCCTCACCAAGTAGCTCGTTTGTTTACAACTAACATTCCATTTAACTCATTGAGTGCCAAAAACGTAATATTACGTTTTTCCTTCCCATGCGTTGAGTGCCAAAAACGTAATATTACGTTTTTAGCTTTTTTTTTAATTACGAAACTAGACAACTCTAACACACCTTATATGTGATTTTGGGAACTCTGTGATGAATGGAAATGAAATATATGACGAACGCAAATATATGATGAATCTGGACATTTTATCTGGACATTTTATCATAACTCGGTTGCCGCTTTGGGTCGAATCAGTGACGCATGCACGTCAACTCAAAACCAGGCCATTTTCGTGGGTCTATCACTAGGTGGCAGTCTCGCCAGGTCTCGCTGATCACTTCCCGGAAAGTTTACAGGCAACACTTCATATTTCATGAAAGACGTTATATCTCCATTTCTAGAAAAATCAGTAATATATACTGTAGTGGGATCATTCACAACAGTGGACATCCTAGATTATGCTTGACTCTCTCCACACACATACACAAACACACACTGAAAATGATGGCTTATGTGATATGTTTCTATTTCATATATTTTTAAATTCATATAGAGTGTATTTAGTTAATAATGTATTTTTTAATGTATAGCATTTTACTAGTAATTACTAGTAGCTAAACATATTTAGTCATTTGAATGCTTCATATTGACGTTTAAACTATAACACTTAGGCATATCTTTAATGTGGTGTGTAGGTCTAATTGAGTGCACATTGGTGATGAGTAGGTGTAATTGAGTCCCTGTCACTTTAAGAAAATATGTGAGAGTAATTAGCCTCCCTTCAGCCTGACGGTTTTAGGCTAGTCGCTAGTGAATAAAAGTTGTGCATAGTGCATAAGGATATGTGGATGCAATTCATTATGTTTTCTATGTCATTAGATAAAATTAATGTTCAAAAAACTAACAAGTTGAAGACAATCTTTCTGGGATCAAGTGTTGACGTGACTTGAGCTAGCAGGATAGTTACCAAGGAGCTCTTTCCAGATGTAAAAGTTTGCCATGGTTGCGTAGCCTATTTGCGTAAGCGCAAAGTGGTTCTCTCTTTCTCTCTCTCTCTCTCCGTGTGTGTGTGTGTCTGCGTCTGCATGAGGCTATGTTCAATTCAACTCGGTAGTTGATCCGTCCGGTCAATAGCACCGCAATCACGCCACTTCATGATTATATTAACGTCATCAGACAGGCTGTAAAAGTGTATGCGGGAATTTCTCGCATTATGATGGCTAGAGTTGCGGGACTTGAACAAATTATGCGCAATACCCGCAATCCCGCAGTGAAATTTAAGCCCTGATTAGTGTTGGGTGAATTGAAATGTTCTCAAAGTACCCTTATGGCTGAAAGCTGCTTGGGATCCCCCCGTCAAGCAACATAACCATACAAACGCGCTTCCTGCACTCATTCTTTCAAAAGGAGTAATTTCGGCTTTGTCAGAAGAGCTGTGGACGGCACGGCACTGCATGCCCAATGAAAATAAATTAACGCACACAACACAGACCCCGCTTCTCTCGCGTCAGTCACTGACATGAACGAAACACAGAACACGCTTCTCTCACGGCAGTCACTGACAGTAGCCTAGAATAAATGCATGGGGAAAAACACTTCCCCATGACAAAGACATCGTAAAACACTGAAAGTTAATATTTTGTCACTAGCAACATACATCTGTCCTTTGTCAAATGTGTTATGTTCCAAGTAGCCTATGCGTAATTCTGCTTCATAAAGTTGAACAAATACATTTGCTTATTTCACAGAAAAATATAAATAGCCAGTTAGGGTCTACAGTGCAGAGTTGGTAGGTTATGGTAGGCCAACTTGGAGTGAACATACAAACAGGAGAAATTCTTTATCTAGTAGCTGAGTAGCCTGATGGTAGGCAGGTGCGCACATATAAGGCCGAACATGCAAGCGCCAATGAATCGTGCTCTCACGACAATCACGCCGTTAAACTTAAATAGGTTAACATCACTCTAATTTCGCCTTCAAGCAAGGAAAACGATGATTTGAAGACATCTGTTTCGTTGGAAGGGCAAGGGGGTAGCAACAGGGCAACACAGAGACAGGCCCGATGGCAGGGCTGTTATGAGAGTATTAAAATATGGGATATTCTACGGGAAAACATTAAAACGGCAAGACAGCGGGGGAAAGTTAAAATATGTGATAAACACGGAACAAGTTGGCATGCATTGTTTCGTTCCCCGTGCACAGGGATTATTTGTCATATTATTATCACTAGGGGTGTCACGATTCTCCAAATCCTCGATTCGATGTAATTTTCGATTTTAAAGTCACGATTCGATTCGATTTTCGATCTTTTTAAAATATTACTATTAATGCATTCCTTATATGTTATTTACTCTTTTTGGCCTTTTCCTTTTCGGGGGGCTTTTATTTTGATACCGCTTTGAAACCGTTCCAACCGCGAGGTTGTAATGTAAACAGAACTAACATTAGGCTAAAAAAGAGACGTGAACATGGTAAAATGAAACAACACAGAATGTTAATTTCATTGTTTCAGCACACTCCGAAGAGACCCAAGGTTAGTGTTCATGGAATATGTAGCCTATAAATGTGCATTTTAAGCCTTAAAGTAACTTTAGACTGTAATTAGACCATCTTTTCACTTGCTAAGTTGAGTAGGCTAAGTTAGTTTTAATTGACGTGAATGAACGAATACTTCCACACCGGTGATTTCAAAGTAGCAAGAGGGGCTTTGATTTCGGTAGGTTGATGTGTAGGCCTATATTTTAACTGGCTGCAGCTTAAAATTAGAGGAGTGTTGACGCTGCAGTTCAGCACGTGCATGTGTGTTTGTGCGTCTTGTCATACATGCTGGACGTGACATTGGTGGTGTGGCTGCATCGTCGATTCTACTTTTAAGTTCGAAGTTCGAGATTGAGATGTAATTTCGATCGATTTCGAAATAAAATCGAAATCGTGACACCCTTAATTATCACATATGATTATTTGTGAAATTGTGCAAACAGGTGCAACCCATTTGAATAGGAAGGACTGGTAGCATGCAAGCTCACGGGAAAGATTGATTTAAGAACGTTATCACAGTGTGTGGCTGTGGCGCAAAGCAGTGCGGACGGAAGACGGCGACAATTGGCAGGGGAGGGTCATGTCTTTTTTAACAATTCTGTCGGACGGTCATTGCACAATTTCTAGCAGGCAAGGGAGGGTCATGCAACTTTTGACTGAAGCACTCAAAATTCCTCCGGTGGCCCCTTCAATAAATAATGAACAGTCCCTAGATTGCTGCTGGGCTATACAGTATGTCTTGGTTCATGTCTGTTAACAACTCATTGCCGTCAAATGCGTAGCCTATCTCGCGGTTGCATCCATTACAAACAAACATGCAATGTGAACGTCTGGGATTGGGGAGAGCACTAAATGCTCTACTGAATAAGCACAAAGTCAAACCTTTAAACGAAAAACACTCTTTAATAATCAAAAAAAATTAACCGCTAATGAAGTAAACTTGTGACCATCAAAAAATCGTTTATCGCCTGTAACTCCGTGATAACAGGACGTAACAGGAAGGCATTTGGCTGAGCAACGGAGGTTAATATGCTCTATATTTTGTCCAAATGATGTCTGTCTATCATCGTTGCACTCGGAGAAAACCAGAATGTTTAATTTGTCCTGCGTTTCTTCTACGGCTGCAAACGGGATTCACTCGCAGTTAACCAAATCTGGCTCTAGGTAGGCTGAGCTCCGCTCTGCTAAGATTAAATGGAGGATCATTCATGAGAGGATTTTAGGATGCACAGATTCAAATCCACAGATCTTGTTAGAATGGTGAAATACATTCACACCGCTGACATTATTTTGAGAAATAAGTAGCCAGTAGCCAACCAAGCTCAAGTAACCAGGAGAGCCTAGTTGGGAAATTAGGGCTTTAAAAAATATCGGCACAAATTATCGGTCGGAATTCTGCTATCAGATCGATAATAATATTTTCATTTTTTCACTTATCGGCCAATTATATATTGGCTGCCGAAATATCATGCATCCCTACTATGTAATTGTTAAAACTTCAATGAAGATATTATTGTAGACAATATCTTCATTCTCAACACACACAACCTGACACAGCTGTTGAAGCACATGCTGCATCCTTTAGTGACTGGAGTCAGTCATGATTTAAGCCTTTAGATGATATTTGACTAATATGTGTACATTTTATTTTTTATTTTATTATTCAAAAGCGCAGGCGTCAGTCTACAAATTTATGAGCACTGAAGAAAGAAATTGAGATGCCTATAGTCTAAAATGAGAAGCTACTCTCTTTGTCTCCAAGAGGTCCAGTTAATATGTTTACCTCCCATGCTGTATTACTGAAGAAATACAACAAAATCATTCTCATATCTAACATCCAAGTCCATTTAAGTCCTTGATGGCAATGTGATTTTAAATCATGAATATCAAGCACGTTGTTATAAATATACCTCCTAGCAAATGTGTATCGTATTTTCCGGACTATAAGTCACTTTTTTCATAATTTGGCTGGTCCTGCGACTTATAGTCAGGTGTGACATATATCAAAATGTATATAATTTAACATGTTTTTAAATGTTAGTCAGTATGAATTGACATGATCCCTACATGAAACATTACCGTGCACAGCCGCGAGAGGGCACTCTAGGCTTGTGGAATGAGATCGGGAGCTTGGTGAAATTGCGACAGGTCAGACATTTTTTCATACTTAAGCCTAAAAGTTAGAGGAGGTTGGGGGGGTCACCACTGGAAAAATGTATTAAATATTGCTCTGTAAATGTGCAAGTTCTACACACTTTCAGTCAGAGATTAGGGCTTGCACGATGCCTAAATCATACGTGCATACCGTAAATCCTCAAATTATAGCCGGGATTCTATTTATAGCCAGGCATCAGATTCCGACAAATAAAGGCCGGACCCCAAATAACCTACAAGCCATGGCAATAATTGTGTACATTGTTTCGATTTAACTCAATGAAATAATTTTATATTGTTGGTTGGTTTAATACTGTTGCCAAAGTCGTTGTCCTACATTGGGTCTCCAACACGTTGCTCTCAAGCTACCAGTCGCTTGCTGCCCCCTTCTGAGCTTGCCAGAGGCTGAAGCAGTACAAGCAGTACTAGCCTACATTTCCCGCCTACGAATTTAGTAAAAAAGTAAATCATGCATAATTTAAAAAAATAACTCAATTTAGGCTACCGTATAAGGTTTCTATTACAGCGCAGGTTCAATGAATGAATTAAAGCGGATGCCTTGTCTCATAATAAACAGCGGGTGGAAATCCCGACACTCGTTCAACTACATGAAACTTAATCAAACAGTCCAAGGGCCCTATCACGACATTCTAAAGTGCATCGTCACTCGTCAAAAGTCTATTCAAATTTAGTAAGATGTCCAGTTCACATTGGGAGGGGTTTCGTTCTCAAAAGTGGAGCGCATGGCGTAACAAGGTGTTCCTAGGTCTTTTAATCAGTCATATGGATGTGTTTGGGGCGTAACATCATTTTAAACCAATGAGAATGACATCTGTCATTCCCTTTAACGGCGCAACGCGCGATATGTCAAATAAATGCATCGGTATTTTGGCATTCAACGGCGCATTTGAAGGAGGCTGCTTGCGAGACCGTATGGAATAGTCATTCTTAAACCATGCTTTACTAAAACCTAGCATAGCCTTCACGCATTTGCACTCGTCTATTATTTGAACTCATTGGCAAAGTGAAACTAACTTCACCAAGGAGTCAGTCAACGACAAGACCGTTATATGCAGTTACTTTCACTATTGACTGACAATGGGTTACCATCGAAAACATAGGCTGGAAAAAGCAACACTTACCCTAATGTTGCTCAAATGACTAAATAAAACAACATTTATCCTGCAGGAGTTGCTTATATCTCGTGACAGTGCGTCTTCAGCTGTGCTCCATACGTGTCTCTCGCCTCTCCCCTAATCACTTTTAACCGTCATTACCAATTTGCAAATGATGGTGAATAACTACTCATCATGAGATGTACAGTATTTCGTAATATCTTTATTTCCCATTGTAATCGTGCAATTTGTAATGCTTTGCATGGACGTGCGCTAGTGTGCGTTCATGAATGATAGAAGGATGGTGCGTGCACCTGCCAATATGGCTGTTGACATGTGCTCTTAAAATAGCATATGAACAACTCGCCATTGACTTCTGACCAGGTTTAGGTGGTGTATGATAGCGATTTTTAGACAACGCGCCAGGTCCCTCCCTAGGTTGTTAATTGCCACACCCCTGGGCGCAATGCTTAAAAAATAAACGTGCAAAATAACGAATTCAACTTTCCGCGGGTGAATAACGAGTATTACACCATGCGCTGGTGGCCCAAAATACAGCCCCAAAAGTAAACTAGAAATGCAATTCCAAGGAATTGCCAGTGCATGAGCAAAGAATATGATAATAAACAGATAATGCAGAGATAGTTACAATGGTGCTTCTAGGGTACATATGATGGTTGCTATCACAAATAAAGTGGTTGCTATGCTGGTTGCTAGGGTAATCATGTTGGTTTTTATGGTGGTTGCTAGGTTGACATTGTAGAGGTGGTTATTAGGTTGTTAGGGTAAATCATATGGTTGCAAGGATGTTGCTAGGGTACTTATGGGGGTTGCTATGGTGGTTGCTAAGGTAATCATGTTGGTTCCTATGGTGGTTCCTAGGTTGACATTAAAGTGGTGGTTGCTAGGTTGTTGCTAGGATAATTGAGATGGTTGCTAGGTTGTTGTTAGGGAACATATGGTGGTTGCTATGCAAAATAAAGCAGTTATGATGGTTGCTAGGGTAATCATGTTGGTTGCTAGGCTGACATTATAGTGGTGGTTGCTAGGTTGTTGTTAGGGTAATTCTAGATGGTTGCTATGGTGTTGCAAGGGTACATATGGTGGTTGCTATTAGGGCTGTCACTTTACGTTTGAAAATCGATTGCACAATCGATTGGACCAAACAACACAAGTTTCGAAAACTAAAATGGGGAATCGATTTTAACCAAATATTTACACTATTAATTTTAAACGAAATAAACAAATAAAAAAGATAGATGTAACAAAATTCACAAACAAGAATATAAGAATATAAAAGAATTCCGAAGTGCAGTAAGCATTGCGAAAGCTAAAAAGAAAATTCCCACCAATTTTACGCACCGGGAACAGCTGTTTCAATCAGCTGCTGTGCTGCTCGTGTTTTGCCAAAAAATGGAGGACGACGCGATCAACCTGTGCGACATGTAGAGACGAGTGATAGGCCCTAATAACTTGAGGAGATGTGGAAGTACTTCGGATTTTTGGTATATCAAACTATGGAGAAGAACAAAGCGGTAGGCTACGCAAACTGTGCAATCGAGTTCTACGTAGGCGAAATTTGTTTGACATTTCTAATCGTAAACACAGACACAGCTACGTTGAAGCCTGCAGCCATGTCACTGATGTAATGGCAGTCCACTCGGCTTACTGGTTTTCGAGAATGTTGCACTTCTGTTTGTCATTGTGCACGAAACTTCACGCCAATAAATCATCAGAAATATTGCTGGCTTGCGTCTTCAAGCGCCCTCTTTACGTTCGTCCTAATGCCTGTTGTTTGTGGATTGGCCTATATTTCGCGTTGAAAATGGAAGCGTCTTTAGACATAAAAAATCGATTTTACAATCGATTCAATGAACACTTACGTCTCAAAAAATCGAACAGGATTTTTTCACAAAAGTGACAGCCCTAGTTGCTATGCAACATAAAGCTGTTGTCATTATGGTTGCTAGGGTAATCATGGTGGTTGCTACACTGTAGGTTGACATTAGTTTTTGTTGCTAGGTTGTTGCTAGGGTAATTAAGATAGTTGCAAGGGTGTTGCTAGGGTAGTTGTGGTGGTTGCTATAGTAACTCAAGTGGTTGCTAGGCTGGTTGCCAGGGTCATCATGTTGGTTGCTATGTTTATTGCTAGGTTGTCATTGTGGAAGGTTGCTATGCTGGTTGCTAGGTTAATCTCATTGGTTGCTAGGTTGTAACTGTGGAAGTGGTTGCTAGGCTGTTGCTAGGGTATTTGACATGGTTGCTAGGCTGTTGCTAGGGTACTTGAGGTGGTTGCTAGGCTGTTTTTAGGGTAGTTATGGTGGTTGCTATACTGGTTGCAAGGTTAATCGTGTTGGCTGCTAGGATTTAACTGTGAAAGTGGTTAATAGGCTGTTGCTAGGTTGCTGCAAGGGTATCCATGGTGGCTACTATCAGAAATAAATGAGTTACTATAGTGGTTTGCTAGCTGACGGCCCTCCAAGTCGCCGGTGATCCAAGCGCAGCGAGAGAACGAGTTTGTGTGTATGTCAGTGTAAATGCAGTAGACGTTACTCACGACCGATCACTCAGAACCGGGAGATTCCGCTCAGTCCTGACTCAGAGGAATCGGAGGCAGCTATGTCCCAGCTAGCCGAGGATGCGACTCCGGTGGAGGATGTTGCTGCAGTCAGCCTGCAGTGCACACCTCAACAGCAGCAGCGGGTAGTTGGTGGTTGGCACTCCGGTGGGCTCAGCACCGGAGGCAAAACGCAGTCGTCCCTGGGAGGTCTGGCTCCGGTGGGCCCAGCACCGGAGGCAAATCGAGTCCGTCTCCGAAGGAGAATGCAACAGGAGCTATCAAGTCAGCTACCCAGGTCAGGATAGCTTCAGCTACAAAATAGCACTGACAAATAGCTAGCGGAAAGTCTGACCAGCACTTGACCGGTAACTTAAAAGAGAAGGAGTAAACAAGTACGATGTGCCGATGTTACGGAGTAAGTGGGCCTATGAACAATTGTCTCCACAAACTACAGGCAGCAAAGTATCCTCTCTCTTTAATGCAAACTCGGACTGGGAGGAGATGGAACCTTCACATTCCCCGCGATTTCGCGGGCATAAACAATTAACAAATAATCATTGGCTGAGTATAAAATAAAAATAAAAATAAACAAACAAAGACATTTGATTGGTTGACATGTACAGTATTCCAACACAACATAACCATGGCAAACCCAAAGCATTGTGGTCATTGTAGTGACAAAAATTAAACAGTGCAGTAATAAACACTAAACAGATTTTACAGATGCTTGCATAATCATGTTTTGTTTCAATGGTTGCTATGTTGGTTGCTAGGTAGGTGGTGGTTTAATATAGTTGGCTGGAGGCTAAGTTGATGATAACTGACAGTTGTAATGGTTGAACAGTTAAACAGTTGAGTAGTTTTAAATAGTGAATTACTTTCATTTTGAAAAAGTTGTGGGCAGAGGAAGCAGTGGAACAGGATCTGTAGCAAAGATTCTATAGTTAACAAGATGAATCATAAGAGAATTCGCCAATCAAATGAAATGGCACTAGTTCCGGACTCCTAAATAGGCGTGTCAAAACATAAACTTTTCTCTGAATAAGCAATAAGAAAATCTAAATATAATTTTGTATACTATTTCATAGTCATTGTTTGTGGGTGATGCCAATGAAACACTATGAAATAATTTCATTTGACCTGTTCTGCCCTACAAAGTCAAAGTGTAGTAACTGCATTTTTTTTGTGATTCACTTTTTTACACCAATATAAAATGCCATATCAATCTATCAAAATCTCATTAATCTACTGAATCATTTCCTGAAGATATAGGGATTTTCATTTTCCAGTATCTACTAAAATACAGTGTGAAAGACAAACAACAATGCTGTTTTTCTCAGTTTGGAATTCATTCATTTGTGGGTTGTAAAAATAGGGCTCTGAAGAACTTCAAAGTCACCCGCGATATGGAACTGATTTGACCAGGCTACTTTATTGTATAGTAGCATAGGGTTTGTGATTATAGTAATAGTTTACTATTGTTGGTTTACATGTGACTGTTTTCCTGTTCATTTGTTATGTCGGTGAAATGACAAAAAAAGAAAGTAAAACTCAAATATGTTCAACATCTAGTATTTACTGAAATGTGCATAATTCATGGTGGTTGCCATACAGTGACGTCATAATATGCAAATTAGATGAGCAAATTTACCCCTTCATAAACTTCTGGTCATACTCAATGATTTTCACATTTACAGTAGGACTTTATCTCTGACCACTTGCAAGCCATGGCCTTTTGAAATTTTGATGTAAAAATCCAATTTATATTTTTTAAACCCTGGCGGCTAAAGGGTTAAGAGATTGTATGCTTAAAGCCTGAGAAACTGACAGTTGCTGCAGGTGGCCTGGCCACCTGGCCCAGGATTCTAATTGCTTAATCTCCGATTGACGCAAAGTGCGTCAAAAAACACACGTGACAGAGCGGAAGTGGGGCTTTCCAACGAGACCACGCACTTGTCTGTACGTTAAAGTATAAAAACAATCATGAAATTAAATCAAATTGCATCATATTTTCAGTCTATACTTCTCTTCGTTCACCTACGCACCCATTACTCTCGTTTGAATTACTCGCGAACCCGTGAACACATAGATATGGCAAGCATATCAGATGTAAGAGGAGACACAGGGCTATCCATTGGTACCAAGTATGTCAATCCTTCTGGGTTATAAAACAGACGAAGTGACAGCAAAATAATAACTTCATATAGCTCGACTTACCTCACGTTTTTGTCTGTTTTTGTGGCAAGCATGTTTATAATCCAATGCTATTGTGTGTTTCTCTATGGCAAAGAATGTTCATAATCCGGTTTTGAGATCCTAGCAAATTCCTGCATGGCATCCAATTCAAGGCTCACATTGCATTTTATTCGAACAAAGAAACACATTTTTTGCCTTTACTTTGTTCATGGCAATGCAGTAAAAAGTTGTAGCGAATCATGAGTGCAGACACCATAGGTACAACACACAGGCTAACACGTAAACTCGGGTCAAGTCAGGTCAGATCAGTTCGTGTCACAGATATGGAGCGCAGAAAGGTAATTTTTAATCACTAAATAAAAAAATGGCATTTATTTCTGTAAGGCGCACACCACATATGTCTGTAATACCAACGTCAACATAGTTGAGATTATGCAAACTGTTATGATTGACTGACACGCGTGTGCGCACACCTGTTGAAATCATACGCCGGACGCTTTAGGCTATAGTCTTTCTACATGGGTTTAGTTAATGATCGGCTATAATAAGACCACACTTATACACCAATAGTGGTTGGTGTAAACCGGAACATTTAGGCTATACTTACTATAGCGTCGTCTTTTTTTCTCTCTTGGTCTCTCGGAGGTAGCCTGCCGAGCATTTGCTCTGCTGCCAGCTTGTGCCTCCACATCGCCCAAAATGCTTAATTGCATTGCATTCTCCACATTTTTAGCTACATTTTCATGTACCACAACATTAAAAGATGGAAATAAAAATACAGTACCCTCCAGAATTATTGGCACCTCTGCTAAAGTTGACTAAAAAACGGTATAACAAATAATCTGTTGGTGATTTATTGTAATCTCACAATGAAAAAAAATAGGAAAAATCCAACCTTGAAGGGAAGCAAATTTATTTTGAGAAAAAGGAACTTGCAGTGTTTCCTCTAGGATTTTTTTAAGCAGTGGAGGCAGGCCTGTCCGAACCACACCCCCCCACCGTCCCCCCGTCCCACGGAACTGACAACTGACACTTCGCTGCAACACAAACAATTATATGTATTCACCTCTATTCACACAAAATGAGGCATTATTTTCAGTTGTGATTGAGCTGTATATTTGGAGAATCTACAACAGGTCTGCACAATGAATTTTGAAAGGCAACTGCGACTATTGTACGTCTGCCCCATTTCTGATACCGTGGGGGAAGGAAATTAAACCGCGGGGGGCCGGCACTACCAAATCAACATAGAGGAAACACTGACTTGTTTTACCCTTTTTATCGAGCAAACGGGGCTGTCCTCCCTCTGCCATCTCGCTTACGCTGTTTTCTGAATAAGATGCTGGTGCTGCAGGTCACCACACACACAGCTCACGGGGCCGTGTTGAATGCTCTGGGGGAACGACTGAATTGCGCATTGCGCGTCTCTTTCAGAAAACCTCATAGACAACGGAAAAAAAACAAAAGAATCGTTCCAACTCGATTTTATTAATTTGGAGATCATTTGACCCAAGAATCAAAATTGTGATCAAAATTCAATTAATTGTACAGCCCTACAATAAAAAATGAATATAAGTGAAAAAAATAAAACAATTTAAAATAAATAAAATATTAATATAAAATATTAATATTAATAAGCAATAATGTTGGAATGATTGAATAAAAATCCTAAGGATATTAATCCTGCGGACAAGTCTTGCCTGGAACTCGTTGCTAAGGGCTGCTTACATTTTGTGATGGTGCGTCTTCAAAATAGCTGTTAGTGGCGTAATGATTTTTAGTGGGTATAAGAGAGTGCATTTTGGATCGTGCCTGACCACACTTATTTTTTTCATTGACACACCTGTGAGTGCATGGCAAAAAATGTATCCTTTAGCCTTGGGTGTAAGATAGGAACAACACTTGCGTCGCGCTTGGTGCCACGTTGCACCGGGTGTAAGATAGGGCCCTTCTGTAAAGGCCAGCTGATGATCCAAGTTGTGAATATTGTCATCTGAAGTCCATTGCTTACTGACAACTGTCTGATAACTAATTGGGTTTGTTATTGGAAAGAGTAATTTCAAAATTAGCAAATGTTTTAAAGAATCTCTGATAGTATTTTTCATCTTTCCTGAGTAAGGTTTTGTGTGAAAGGAATTAAAGACCTGTCCCAAATATGAGCATATTGAGTTCAGCGATTGAAACATAAATGCTAGGGCTATTAATCAAGGTTTTGGGGCAAGGGTGGGCAAACTTTTTGGCTCAAGGGCCACATTGAGTTCTGAAAATCGGCTGGCAGGCTGCACAAGGGCCGCTCAAAAATACTGCTAATTTGATGCTGTTTAACAAATTGTTATAAATTAACAATTCACTTTCAGTTCTCAATGATCTTCTGCCAGCTCCGCTCCGCTATGGCTAGTGCAGTACCTATGGCTTTGCCCTCTCACAGTTTATAAATGGTCAGTGGTGGTTACTACTGTTGCCTTCATGATTTCTTTTTAAAAGTTTCTTATAAGAAGGAAATATCAATTATCAACAATGACAAGCCAGCTGGAACCTGCCGCTCTCTCCCTCTCGTGAGCACTCAGACGCGTTCACAATTAAATGGAGTAGCATAACATTCAAGTTAGATCTGCTGCAAAGGAGATAACAAAGAGTAGGCCCGTCATCTCTGTTACATGATGTTTTGACATTGTGTATCTCTAAGAAGAGTGAAAAGAAGTTTGCAGTAAAGCTAACCAACGTCCTCTATTGCAAAAAAAAAAAATAGCGAGCAGCCTAATAACCAAATGATATGCTCGGCGGGCTGGATTAAAGCGCTTGGCGGGCCGGATCCGGCCTGCGGGCCGCAGTTTTGCCCACCCCTGTTTTAGGGTATTATCTTAGATATTCTTTTTGGAAGCCTGGACAGCTGTCCTCCAAGCAAAATCTTTGAAAAGGTTAGTGTTTTGTTCAGTGGGTGGGATTCCAAAATTATTGTTGTTGGTGTGTTAATGCTGTTGTGATCCCATCACAGTTGAAGCTGGTGAATCCTACACAGTATCGCTTTGAGCACCTGGCCACACAGATGAAATGGCGTCTGCAGGAGGGCAAGGGAGAGGCTGTGTACCAGATTGGTGTGGAGGACAATGGTCTGCTAGTTGGGTTATCAGAAGATGACATGAAGGCATCACTTAAAACGCTCCACAGGATGGCAGAGAAGTAGGTCTTCCATTCACAAACATGAATACACATAAACACACACCAACGTAACATGCCTTGTAACATTAGGTCTTCTGCAGCAGCTTAGAATAGCAGAATTAGTAGCCACGGTTCAGTTAACCAATTCATGAATTAATAATATCTAGAGAAGCACCGATTGATCGGTTGGTGACCGGAATTGGCTGATTTTCACGTGATCGATTTTATGCCGGTCAAATGTAGCCTGGTCCTTACCGCCTGTGACTATGTTTCTCTTCGTCATACAGTCTGGTACAATGTAATAGGAATCTGTCTCCGTAATGGGAGGATGCTTATTTTGAGGTTTAAAATCATTGGAGTTCCCTTAACCAATCAGCAACGTTTGGTAATGACGTATGCTGTGCGCCGGAGTTCAGGCTCTTACGCTTACCACTTCCGCTTCCAGTTCAGGCTCTTTTACGATTCCCTCTTCCGCTCTCAGTAGTAGACAGACCGCTGGCTAGTTTGTACCGGTTTTGAGATCTTGGTGGCAATGACTCTTCAAGATAATGGATGTTAATGGCAGCAAACTTTTATTTGAAAACATGATAAGTACTGATGCATGTAGTACACTTGTGCGTTTAGGTTTAGTTATTGACAACACCCCCGATCAAACATCGATCATCACTGCCCGTCCCTGCCGCTAATTACGTGCCCACAGCTGAACCACAAGCGCAGCTGAACGGAGATAACCGATTGCGACATTAAAAAGAATCAAAGTTTAGCGATCATAGGCTACACGATAATAGGGGTGGGTGATATATATCGTCTGCGATAATATCGTGATTGCTGTTTTAACGATGTGCAAATTGACATTATCGAGTATATAAATTACTTAGGGGGAAAACACTCAATCACGCATTGAACCCCCATACATTCACTAAGCCAGGAGGTGTATGCGAGAGAAGCCTGGCTGCAGCAGAGCATGTCACGTGATTGCTAGTGGTCCAAGCTGTCACACGCACGCCTAATGTTTATTTTGTGCTGCTACTTCGTTCAAGTGGCATTGATGAGTTAAAGTCACGGTATTATATGTAAACATTAGGCTAGCCTTTGAGTATTTTAATAGTCAGTTGCAAACAAAGTAATCTTCTTATTTAAGCTTTTTGTAAATGGACTAAAGTTCGCTCTAAATATAAACTTTTATTGATTATGCTAACCGTTAGCATCTCTATGGGATTTCTCATATACATTAAGCATAAGCTAATGCATTAGTTTCTATTCTGTAAGGTCTGCTTAGTTTTACAGTGAAAACTAAGTAAAAGTTTGAAAGGAACTTCAGCTTCAGACTTTCTCTTGGGAAACTGTCAGGCCTATCTATCCTCTGTAATGTAGCTGGCTAGACCATGTCATTGCCACACACACAAATGGGGGCAGAATTGGAAATGTGTCATAGAGTGACAATGCATTGGTTTGGTTAAAAAGTCACAGGTTAGGTTATTGGTTATTATTGTAATGATGCTATTCATAAATAATGAGCTGTAAATTTAAGTCAGACTTTTAAAAACAGTTTTTTAAAGGATATCGACTAATTATTGTTATCATCAAAATCACAAAAAATATCGAGATATTATTTTTTGTCCATATCGCCCACCCCTACACGATAATAAGAGGTCAACAAGCAGCGACATACAGTAGCCCTAGTAGTACTACTCCACTTAAAAAAAAAAAATACTCGAACTATTTACTGCACGTAGACTAGGGCTATGCCTTGATACCCTAGTCTAGCTTATTGAGAAAGTGAAAGTGCAAATGATAGCCTATTAGGCAAACAAAAGTTAAAGTTGCTTTTGACAGAGTAGCCTTCAATGAAGAAAACTGATGCTTTGAATACTGAATCAACTGCAAGGCAGTGCTTCACGTGTTCTGCAGAAACTGTCAAGACAGTGCCAAAATTCACTGATTGGCTCTTCAGAAACGACGACAAAACACTGCCAAAATTTGTGTCTGTAAAAAAGTTTTGTAGCTTCGTAGATCCAGTTTGCACACGAAAGATAGATGTTGCACTTCTCCCATGCCTGTAGCTATAAAGCTGTTCCACACACATTCAAACTAAATCCCTGTGGACAAATGTTTTTCACAAGTGCACAAAATATTTCTGCAGGTACGCATTTTTTTTGCACACAGACAAATTAATTCCACAGTTACAAAATGGTTCTTCACAAGTGCACAAAATATTTCTGCAGGTACGCATTTTTTTTTGCACACAGACAAATTAATTCCACAGTTACAAAACGGTTCTACACTTATGCAAATCATATTGGGCACACAATCTTTATGTCGTTGTTCTGACTCCATATCTCTGAAAGTTTCTATAGCCTAATTGATGCATTTAACCAGAATTTGGATTTTTTTCACCGCAAAACAGACATGCGCTGTTTTCATATACAGTATGATGGAGCACCTAATCGCTATTATCACTTATCCTCCCCTGTTTTTGTGTGATAGCCTACTCCCACTTTTCCCTCGGCCTCCCATAAATACATCAATGCATATCATGTATCATGAAAATTGTTTTTGTATTTTTAGTTGGATATTAAAAAAAAGGGTACATAACAGTGCATTTATAACAGTGCATAGTGCATAACAGCATTTATATTAGTAGTGCATCCTTAACAGTGCATTTATATTAGTAGTGTGTGAAATGAATGTCCCACACTGGGAAGCATTGTAGTTTGATACTGCAACTAAAGTTAGACTTGAAGAAGAATCTGTCTGCTCACTGGTTCCATTTTTTTAACAGCCATTTCATTATTGGTTATATTTCTATGTTAACATGTTCTATTAAAGAAAAGATAGAAAATAACTATTTGTGTGTGCTAGTAAAGATATTGGCTTTCGCCGCTCTACTGTAGCCACTCCCCCATCTGCTTGTGTGTGTGTTAACTGCATATCTACGGGCACCAGTAAGTGCAGTGTCAAGTTTGACGTTGTTTGGATACTGTAGCCACTCACCCTCTCACACAGCACAGCGCGGGACCAGAGACAGAGGACAGAAGTGGAGCTTTGGTAGCACTGAATCAGGGTACAGCACGGGTCAAGATGTTTGGATGATTATCATGTCTAACATCAACAATAAAGGTTCCCTGTATGCAGTTTGCTTGCATAAAATGATTCCGCAGACTTTGCAACAACACGCCAACAAACACGGGTATGCAGTGGCTATTCAAAATTATGTGCAATATAAACTGACACTTCGAATAGCCCAGGCTACTTTGGACTTGAGACTTTGAATAAACAAACAACAATTCTGACTGCAAGGTCCCAAATTAAAACGAGCGATAGGCTAATGGTCTCGAATTTATCAACGTTTCAGAATGCCACACAGCTAGACAACGAGTGGCAGACAGAGCGACATGTCTGCTAATATATTATAATATAATATTTAGTATTCATTATTGAAGGCTTAGCTGGAATGATGTTTTTCCCTATCATCTTGTTTTTAAAGCAGGTGTACCTGTGGGCATGTATTAAAAGTGCAACATTTAACCATAGTTGGCAACACTGACATGGAGCTGCAGGACCTAGATGGCTCTCCTTTGTGATGATGTAAAAAGACTTTGCAGTCTGGATGGAATCCTCTCATGATCTGGATATGGACTTGAGCCCACTAGTTGGTGACCAATACTGTAGGCTCAGATTAGCTAATTAATAGCAACAGTGTTAGCTGTAACTTCACTCAGGAAACCACTGATGCATACTGTTACAACATATAGGAAGGGCGGTGCTAAGTCGGGGTCCCAGTGCATCATTAGTCCCCTTTTTCTGGCCCATCTTAAATATATTGAGCACAAAAATGAAGTCCACTTTAGTGATCTAACTCAAATTGGTCTTTTTTAAACAGGTTTTTTAGGAAAAGTTTTCTAACCTAGATAATGCACAGCTGATGTGTTTTGGTGTAATATTTTCTACAGGGTAGGTGCAGACATTACAGTCCTTAGAGAGCGGGAAGTGGATTATGACTCTGACATCCCACGTAAAATAGCAGAAGTCCTTGTTAGAAAAGTACCAGACGATCAGCAGGTATGGTTTTTGTTTGACAGGTTTGACTGTTTTTATAATACTTTTTTGTTTGTTAATGGGCTTGAGTATGTTAATCATTTTGTGTGTTTGCGTGTGTGTGTTTGTGCAGTTTTTGGACCTGCGTGTTGCCGTACTTGGAAATGTTGATTCAGGCAAGTCAACATTACTGGGTGTGTTAACTCAAGGGGAACTAGACAATGGCCGCGGAAGGGCACGACTCAACCTTTTTAGACACCTTCATGAGATTCAGTCTGGACGAACTTCAAGTATCAGCTTTGAGATACTGGGTTTCAATAGCAAAGGAGAGGTAAGAAATTGGGTCTCTGTGTATGTGTCATGTTCATCTTGAGTATTTGACTTGAGGGAAATTAATTCAGATGCTATTAGCATTAATTATATGGCCTCAGGGCTGTTGCATACACAGGATTTCCATTTCGCTAAAGAAATTAGAAAATGTACTAGGGACAATTTTTATGTCAAAGTCATGCACTGCAAATTAATATATATGTTTTCATAATTAAGTTTAAGAATAACATTGTGTAATGTCACACGTGTCAGAGATTAAATAATGCTACAGAAGCTAGGGGTGTGCATACAAATAATTTCAAATTCTCAACTGACCATGTTACTGAACTGACAGTGTTATTCAGTTTATAAGATGTTTATTATGTTCATTATATGTTTAGACTTCTTTGGACGTGTTTAAAGTTGGCAACGCTCCATTTCTCTGTAGGCCTATGTTTTAGGCAGCACAGCCCATAGGCTACTAATGTGTTTTTAAAACGAACTTCTGTATATAGTATCTCTAGTATGCATTTCACAAATATGGCTGCAAAGCAGGACAATTTGAACGTTTTTGACTGCATGGAAACAGTCCAGTCTTAATATAATAAGTAATGCCAAGCACGGTTATCTTGTGGGCTCATAGAATCTGTCTGAATTGGCTTAACAGAGTGTACTGTATGCCCATGGCGGAGAGGTCTATTGAATTGAATAAAGAGGATGATCCTGAGTTAAAGTAACCCAGGGTTTATTTATGGATGATAACAACTTTTGTTTGGGATCAAAAATACATCAATTGGAGTAGTTTTGAGCTAGATTATTTTTGCATTAACAACAAAATGGCTTATTGCGCAAAGGGCATGGAATAACGTCAGAACAAATCGCTATTTTTAAACCACTGACAAGTCTCAAAATAGCATTGCACTTTGGTGGTAGTGTGGAGAGTATGCCTACTGCCTACAGACAAATTGAAGTATTGTAAACTTTGTGTACAGAGAGGTTATAATGAGGATTGTCTATCAAATCCATGCATTACCTTAACTCGTCTTCTGGTCGGGGCCATCTTGAGGAAAACTACGTACAATTCAGTTGGCTTATTTGACTTCATGCAACACTGCGCTTGAAGGCAAATGAGCCAGATCTGTGCAGCTCTGCATGAAATCAAATGAGCCTAATGGCAACAAGTCAAGATAGTGACGACCAGAAGACGAGTTAATAAAATTACTTGATAGACAGTCCTTATTCAATGCAAGATGAATCATAATCAAGTTGAACTGTGTGGCAGGTGAAGATTAACACTTTTAATGAAAATGTAGATATGTGCAGTAATCGTGCATAAAGTCCTCAATTTTCAATGAGATATTGAATTGAATAGAATTGTTGACATAATAATCATAATCAAATCATATTGGGATCGCACAACTTCTATCATGATTCCATGCGTTATAGAAATAACTGAATAGGGATATTAATATTCATGTAGTATATTTTGTAAAGAAGTTATTTGACCATCCGTGCACATCCTTAACAGAAAGCAATTCTTTCACAATTCATTTTGGCATTTGGGATAGAATTTTAAAAAGTGAACAGCAGGCTAAAACACTGGAGCACTGGCTATTATGTACTACAGGGCTTGTTTTCTTCATACTAAATGTGTGTTGGCAGGTGGTGAATTACAGTGAGTCACGGACAGCTGAAGAGATCTGTGAGAGTGCCTCAAAAATGATCACCTTCATTGACCTTGCTGGGCATCACAAATACTTGAAGACCACCATCTTTGGCCTTACCAGCTACTGCCCAGACTTTGCTATGCTGGTTGTTAGTGCAAACACTGGCATTGGTATGTCAACTATCATCATATTTTTTTCTTCACCAGACATTTTTGATGGCTAGCATTTGATATATAAACTTGTTCAGGCCTTTTGGATCCCGATGAGCTGTGTTTGTCATAGGCACTGTATAACGATCAATTGTCTATTGTCTGCTGAACTGATACCCTTGTTCTGGCAAAGCTGTGTCAGTCTATCACATCTTTGGTAATTCAGTATCTTGTAGGGCTGCAGCCAGGGTAGGAATTTCACGGCGGCCACGACGGCCATGGCGTTGGCCGTGAAGCCCCTTTGAAAATCATAGGGCATAAAAAAAATTCTTGGGTTCCGGTTTCCGACCGACCCTGTCAATTTATGTGCGACCCAAATTTATTTTATGAGCTTGGGGAAGAAATAACACTAAATATATTAAATAAATCCACAAATAAAAGGCGAACTATAATTACATTAATTACCCCTTGCGTTATGTATAGGGATGAGCGTATTCTCTCTTTTACAAATGCACAGCTGTTCACGAAGACGATTGTTTTCGTCACTTACCAAGGCACTCGCAATTTTGTCCAAACACCGCAACTTTTTCGCAAATTTGACCAATCATCGTAGTTTCACCATTAAATTTCACCTACCACAACAGTCCCTTGCGCAGAATATTGAGCCAGATGGCACACTTACTTCTGCACCTTTTGCATATGACACCAAAGACTGCCCTAACGTGTTCGTTCCTCTACAGTTTTGATGACAATAAATAGAAGGCTAACGTTAATGATCTGCTTACTTGCATCTCTCAACCTGGTGTTGCTAACCTACCTAGGCTATGAAAGTAAGTTAATTAAGGCCTACTTGGTTTACTAATTTTTGAGTAGGCTATGCCAGGGGTCCCCAACCTTTTATGTACCATGGACCGGTTTGATTCCTATTTTTTTTTCACGGGGGGGGTTCGGGGGTTCCATGTTCCATATGTGTTGTGTATGCATAACTTGAAAAGAACTAGCTCCAGTTATGTAGGAACAGTGAAGGTAAAGATCTCTTGTGAAAAACGTGAACTTGAAGAAGTGAAAATTGAACAATATGAACTATGAATATTGAACAACTTGAAGCTACATCTATAAGTGTGAACATGCTTAACAAAATATGGGAACAAAACATGGGCTATGGTGGGCTTTGCCGCGATTATGGACACGTACCAAATGCGTCATGTGAAACGCCTGTGGGCGCATTGGAGAAAGCCATGAGCGTCCCTCTCGCACGATAAAGGTGTTGAAAACGGCCAATAAACTCCTCTAAGCAGGCAATAGATGGCATGGGCATGTCACATATTATTGTCTTTTTGATTAGGCCTACTAAGCACATATTCACGTTTAAATGAATTTAAAACAAAAGCAAATTGTCCTGAAAGCATCCGATATGTCGCCCTTGGATTGAAAGTCAAAACTTTGAATGCGTCTTATGAAGCATTGGAGAAAGCCATGAGCGTCTCTCTCGCAAAATAAGTATAGGTATAAGTATATATGCTCTTTTGATCCCGTGAGGGAAATTTGGTCTCTGCATTTATCCCAATCCGTGAATTAGTGAAACACACTCAGCACATAGTGAGGTGAAGCACACACTACCTGCAACAACAGCGGGAAAAAGATGGGGACTAAACGTGCATTATGAATATAATCAGTGGGAGCCCTGTGCTTGTTTCCCTGCAACAAGAAGCTTCCATCTGGGGTGATAGAAGACAGTGACACCCTCAGTGTGTTTGAAATGTGCAGTCGATTGCGCAATTTGGTCTTAGTTGCAGTCATTGCCGAAAACCCGGCCTCGCATAGATACGTGGTGGGAAACGTTTTCAGCGCTTTTACGGCTATCTCGGGATATTCTGCTTTGGTTTTGATCCAAAAACCCACCAGAGAGGTTTCCTTATACACACTCTTAAGACCACCGTCATTTGCAATTTCGATCAACTGCTCTTCCTCCTGCGCTGACAAGTTAGGACTATTCGGGATATTGACATGGGTTGCGGACCCACTCATTGGTTTGCCAAAACCCCCACTACTGTTTGGAACATATCAAATACACCCCGGTCCACTCGTCGTCCCCACAAATCAAGCTTAACTTTAAATGCAGCGACTTTATCTGCCAGTTTAAAGACAGTCGTCATTTTCCCCTGTATGTCACACAGGTAATCCTCATCACTAAAATGTGCAGCTAACGGTGACTTTTTTCTGTAAGAAATCTCTGCAGCGGCTCTCGCAACTCTGGCCAGTGACCTGCTAAAGATGCTTGTTTTTTGTTGTTCATTCTAGCAGTTTAGCTAACTTCGTGTGACACTACCGTTCGCCAAGAACTGATCAAGTGAAGTGAGCTGACCTGAGGCTGCGCAGCGCTGAAGGCAATTACTGTATGTAAAAGTGTTGAAGGCGGGACAGACAGACGTAAGAAAATAGATCTTGCATAATGCAAACATGCGTGCAATCAAAAAACTGCATATAGGCCTATGCCATGTAAAAACGTGACATTATTGCATATTAAATTTAGTTTAGTTTGCATGCATTTGTTTTTAAAACTCATGTCGTAGGCTACGGCCCGGTTGGCCCGGTGGTTGGGGACTGCTGGGCTATGCAACCCATTGGCAAACGTTTACCTGGATATGTCCTTTTAGCTTATGTCATGTTTGCTAGCTTGTGGGCTTAGTTTGAGTAGTGCTACCAAAATCATAGAAATTAATAAAATTGGAAGACATTTACCTCTTCTATGATCCAAAAATGATTTCATTCCAGTTGTTTTTTTAACATTTATTTTAACTAATGACATAGAAGACATTCCCAATTGCATCCACATATCGTAATGCACTATGCAAAAAGTGATGTACACTCGTAGCCGAACACAGTGAGATGCAAGCCTTCCAATCCACTCAGAAATGTACTTAGGCTACTCTCACGTCCTTAAAGGGGCAGGCAGTCAATTAGACGTACACCACCAATGTAATGACATTAAACAGAAGTGTAGTCAAATAGTTTAAATCAATATGAAATTACTAGATACTTACTTGGCTATTAGTAATTATGCAGGCCACAGACTATGAATTATTAAAAAGATATGAACTTAATATGAATTGCAAAATATATGAATGTATTGAAACATATGACATGATGCCATCTCTTTAGGTGACTGTCTTTTTTGGACAGTTCTACTACAATGCTTTGTGAATGACCTCAGTCAAAGCATTTTCACAAATAAAGTAGGCCTACTTTGATTTTCTGTAATCCTTACTGTTTACCTTTGATTATCCGGTAACGCTTTAGAATAACATGTGCTTATTAGGTATTAACAGTGCATAATAAGCAGTTAACAATTCATTACTAACAGTTAGTTAACTGTTGTTATCCTTTAATAACATTAACTAACTGTTAACATGCAGCTTGTAAGTGTTAATAAGCAGCCTTTTAGGTTACTTACAAGCATATTTGTTAACAGTTGTAAGTGTTAACAAGCAGCTTGTTAATGCTTGTTAATGGTGTATAAGACAAAAAGGTGGATAACTAATACGCTTATAAGACCTTTCTTACCTATTTGTAGTACATTTTGCAGCCCCCCAATCTAAAGCGAGGACCATGTAGCCTATAGTTCCACAAGCCCAACCTTCTATCTCTCTATACTATATCTCTCTATCTAGCTTGGTTTAGCTGTGAGAAATGCACCTTTAAAATTGTTGCAGTGAGCAGGAATCGAACCCCGGTCTCCTGCTTCATAGAGTGCATCGCTACTTACTGAGCTACACTACTTTTCTTGTACAGCTGATGACATTGTTTATTTTGATTCTATATTCCGAAGTGCTATATCACACTAGCTATGCTTTTTACAAATATGTTTCTGATGGAAAAGTGGTGTTTAATTAATGCAGAAACAGACCACGAATGTTCGCCTCTGTTCAAGGCAAACTGAAACATGTTTCAAATCGATCACGAACGTTTGCCTATGTTTGCAACTTTAAACCAGAGCTTTGAACGCACCCACTTATCGTCTTTAAGCCTCGGTTGCTAGGTAACCAAACTATATACAAAGCTGGCATATCTTTAGATTGCTGACAAACTGTTTTATGCGTTCACTGAACAAAGATTATGGAAATTAAACACCACTTTTCCATCAGAAACATATTTGTAAAAAGCATAGCTAGTATGATATAGAACATCGGAATATTTTCCATCAGCAAATTAGGAACAGTAGTGTAGCTCAACAAGTAGCGATGCACTCTTTGACGCGGGAGACCGGGGTTCGATTCCTGCTCAGTGCAACAATTTTGAAGGTGTATTTCTCACAGCTAAACCAAGCTCGATAAAGAGATACAGTATAGAGAGATAGAAGGTTGGGCTTGTGGAACTTTAGGCTACATGGTCCTCGCTTTAGATTGGGGGGCTGCAAAATTTACTACAAATAGGTAAGAAAGGTCTTATAAGCGTATTAGTTATCCACCTCTTTGTCTTATACACCATTAACAAGCATTAACAAGCTGCTTGTTAACACTTACAACTGTTAACAAATATGCTTGTAAGTAACTTAAAAGGCTGCTTATTATCACTTACAAGCTGCATGTTAACAGTTAGTTAATGTTATTAAAGGATAACAACAGTTAACTAACTGTTAGTAATGAATTGTTAACTGCTTATTATGCACTGTTAATACCTAATAAGCACATGTTATTCTAAAGCGTTACCGATTATCCTTTTTAATAAGCATCAAGATTATCAGTGTGATTTTGGTCTTACTAACCTTAATTGCCCTAAATGTAAACTATTTTTGCAATTTTCACTTCCTCCCGCAATTTCTCCACAAGAAACAGCTAAAATCACCGCAACTTCCATCCAGGCATTTTAGGTCGCAACAGTCTCAAAAAACCTCGCGAAATCCTGGTGGGATTGATTTTCTACCTATCCCTTACTGCCACTGGAAAAAAAACCCTTTTTTTTTTTATGCCTAGGTTTACAGGCCACGGTGGCCTTGGTGCACCCTTCTTTCAATATTCTGCTTTGTGTCCTACTAATAGCGATTTTTATTTAGCCTGTGGCCTGTCAAAATAATCTTAGCATTCACAGCGCAAATTAATTTAGTCTTTTACGCAGTGGAGAAAGTGACAGCGCAAGAAAGTGCGTCCAAATTCACCCATTCTTCTCAGTTGAACTACTCGCGAAGTAGCCTAGGCTATTCATCACACAGACATCACAAGTATCACATGAAAGAGCTTTTTCTCAGCTTTTAAACGATGTTAGCCGATAATTGCTGTGTTGAACGGTTCGCGAGAAAAGTAAATAATATAATTCAATTTAATCATACATTCTACTGAAGGTTTTGCGTCCATGATCTCCCTACCCATTCATCTCGGTGGAATACTTCACGAACCCTTCTTTTAACACATGACAAACCACATATCAGAATAAACAGCAGACCTTACCGAACACAAAGGTGTGAAGCAGTCCCTAGATATCGCCTAGATATTGGTAAATCAGAGGACAGCTGACTAAGAGTTTGTGAAAGTAGCCTTAATGATCACAAAATGCTAAGCATGCATCTAGGCTATTTGAGTTTCTTAAAGTTGAGCTGTGCTACATTTTAATGGTTCAATACATGATTTCATAGCAGGCCAAATATAAAATAAATTGTATATATAGCCTAGATATCTGTTTTTACTTTGGTCAGATGATTTACAGTTATATGTAATATGTCATGTTTCATGTTTTTGTAATGTTTCATACAGTGATGCAGGTCTACTGCAGTGAATAGGCTAAATACAACTTTGATCATTTTTATAGCCTACTACTGTATAATTAACGTTGGCCTTAGTGCCCTGACATGTGGCCTTTGTGCCCTCTACCAAATATGCCCAACTGAAGGCCAAGTGGCCTTGCCCCCAGAATGGTGAAATTCCAAGCCTGGCTGCAGCTATCAATTCTTTCATCGATTAATCGAGTAATCGGATAAAAAAGGATTTTGCGTTATAAAGTGCAATTTATTAATATGCACAACAATTATCATGCTGTAAACTAGTCCTAGTCACTACAAAGTAAATTAATGTATTGGTTTATGTAGATTTGTGCATCTGCAGCATTTACCATTACTCATACCTGTCAACACTCACGTTTTTCCCGGGTTCTCCCGTATTTCAAGGTCATCTCCCAGCACCCTCCCGTTTTGTTAATTTTACTGGAAAACTCCCGTAATTTGCATGGCCATCAAACTTCATTTTAAAATCATTGATCCATTCATTTTTTCTATTAGTCTGACATCTCCCAGGTTGCCAGATTACAGATACTCATACACAATCAATTAGTTTCAATTTCCACCGTTTTGTCATAGGCTAAAACCTGGCAACCCAAAACCCAATAAGGAAGCGGGTGCCGACTGCGCAGCCTGAGTCTCGTCGTAAGCAAGCGGGCCAATTGAATGGCCTACTCCTGAACTAGCTGTTGTGAAATTGTTGGGAATTTAATTGATTAACACATCACATAAACTGTTATTGAGTGTTGCTACACTGAACTTGTGCCCTCTGAACCAAATCTGAGGCCATCCTTAAAAATATTTTCGTTTGCCGTAACCCGACCGACCCTGTCAATTTAGAACCGACCCAAATATTTATTTTTTTCCCCTTTTAGTCTGACCGACTTGCCGGTTGTAAACTTGCGTTAATACCGACCGATTGTTTTTTTCACTCTAAACAACCAATAGAAATGCAATGAAATAATATCTCTTTTAGTAGGCCCAAGTATTGTGAATATAAATTGCCTACATGCAAACGTGGCTCACTTAAATAAAACCCCGTGGCGTCATCTCTACACCATTAGTTTTACGCATGTCACACTATGGCCTACGCTTCGTTTCATTCACACAAAAAAAACTAATAACGCTTTTACTTGGCACGAAGTTCTGGAAGAACTGTGGCCAGATCTTTTCTCAACCCTTCTCCCCCCTAGTCTAACGGTGACCGTGTCGGAGTATTGAAATTGGTTGTGGTCTATTCAGCATTTCTCAACATATGGGTCCGCAACATGGAGACTTCTGGTCCGCGGAGTCGTGGAGTGAAATTAGGCCCGGTGCTTCATCTGATAATTTGCTGCGCAGTTGATCAAGAAACCGCGGATCGACGAAAAAAGAAAACAAACGTTTCTGCTATCGATGTCATTAAACATGGAGCCCTACAATTAAGTGGTGAGCACTCATTCAATGCGCGTCTGCGTGAGAGAAACTGAAACTAATTGATAACGTTGGTATCAAAGCTCCGCTTCAACCTGTTGGAAGGCTATTTATTTATTTAACGAAACTTAATAGAACGACGTTGTTTTTTGGAACTTCCTTAGAAACAGAGCAGAGACTGTATAAAACACTGTATAGCATTGAGTATTGTATAGTCAAATTTCAATATAACGTGGCCAAGAGCTAGTAGCCTTCTTTCTGGGTACATGTAGATGAGCCCTATGACCCCAAAGTCTGCCATGACCGGGCCTCAGGTCAAAGATGAGTTTGAGAAAGGCTGGTCTATATAACCTGCATCAGAATGAGATTTGCAATGGTGCGCCTGAAGGCACGGGTTGAAGACCCAGTCAGTTACGTCACGATATGCACATTTGTGTAAATTCATTCCTACGTAATCACCATGACCTAAAGTTAAATGTTGACACCATTACTACCAAATAACCTCCCTTACAAAAAGCTTTTTCTTTTTAAGTAACGTGCAGTCATACTACAGTACAGTGCAGTAGTATTTTCATGTCCAAAATAGTACAGTGGGATACTGTCAACTGTTCAAAACCTGTTGAACACAACAGGTTGTACTATGCAGTACAATGCAATTTTTTATGTCCAAAATACTGCATTTCTTGCATAAGAACTGCAAATATTTCCTCCAAAACTGCAGTTTTGACACTTGAAGTAATGCAATTTTTTTTGTAAGGCCTATAATAAATAAAGCTGCAAGCAGTAATGTGGGGGCCTAGCAGTACTAGCAAGAATGGCGTTGCCATGGTGTAAAGGAGGGTGTGTCCGAGCAGGTGGAGAGAAGACTCAGGTGGAAATCCAAGTGCCAATTACGACTTTTTTATTATTATTATTTACTGGTAGGCTACCGGCAGGTTTAAGTGACAAACAATTAACAAACAAACACTGGACAAACAGAAAACAAAGATAGGACAATGCCCACGCTTCTAGGCCCCTGTTATAGCAACAGTACTTACGTCCTCTCTCGTCAGAGACGCATCTCTCTACTAAAGCAACCCCAGGCATTAAATAGCACTGGTCACAACCAAATCACGGTCACAATTAAATTAACATCTTGAAACAAATATTTCATCTCTTAGAAACCCTTGCACAGCACAATACTCAGATTCTTTCTTGTGCATTAACCAAAAACTGCGCTTCCAAAAGAAAACAATGAAAAGAAAAGTTTGCCACAAACACCCCTGCGCTAATGAGCGCTTCCCTACGGGAGCACGCCCCAAACATTGAAAAAGGTCTTGCCGTCTGCAAACCGGCTTGCCCCCTGTACACGGAAGGCCGCCATGAAGACTGGTGAGAACATTCGCTAGTACAGCATTAACATGCAATGTCAAATTTAAGAAGTTACCTTAAGATGTTATGTGCGCGCTTGCAACCCCCAAACTGCATTGATGTCACGCTATGCAAACAAATTAACCGATAACAAATATTCCATTCCTACTTCCCTTCACCACGCATCCAAACATTCAGCCCACCGTACATACATACATTCATTCACATGATATTGGCTTGGTACAAATTACATTGTCCACAATCATGGCAATCATCCCCCCAGATCATATTAATGTAAAATGTCTCGTTTTGTTTAAATGTTGAGTCTTATTGTCCGTGTCGGGAGATTTGTCAGATCAAGTGACAGGCGCACTGCGCTCTGTCACACATGGCATGAGCAAGCACTCCAATGGGTTGAAGCAGAGCTTTGCTATACCAATGTTATCGTTCGGTTTCAGTTTCTCTTGTGCAGAATTAGACTCCGCGGCTCTGCGGACCAGCAGTCGCCTCGTAGTTTGAGAAACGCTGTAGGCATTGGTAGGGCTGGGCGATATACCAAATATACTCGATATATTGCAGTTTACTGTACGTGAGATACATTTAAGTGTTATATCGCAAATATCGAGTATTTCAGTCATCATGGTTTTAAGCGGTAACACTTTGCCGTTTCGTGTCCCTGTTTCTCTTAACCTCTCCCCCTCCCTCTCAGTAACAACGTGAACAACGCACACACACTTACCTATCAATCCTGAACAATATATTCAAATGAGGGTGTGACATGTGACATCTAGGTGTAGACGAGAAGAAGTGAACTTTCAGTTCAAAAGCGGCGGTAGTATATCTATCTATGGGTTCCACAGGCTAGTGTTGTTCAACAATGAGCTAGGTTAATAAATGCAAGCAGTTCTGATTTGGTTACACAAAACGAAAAACGAAAGGAAATACAAGGGATCTTCAAATTAAAGGTACAATATCCGTGCATTAAGCTGAAGGACTACTGTTTCTATGTGCACGTCTGATGGTTTGAAAACGACAGAGCATATGCACACATCCCACTCTCCACACATGCTTTTCTCGTGCTAAATGTTCTTCCCTCCAGATTGATTTTTAAATTAAATTTATGAGATCCGCACATCTGACTGTCTCAAAACAAAAACGCCACCCTGTCTTATTTATCAACCAACAAGGGGCCTTTCAAAGAAGGCAGGGAAAGAAGAAGAGAGAATGATAGCCAAATGACAGGCCATGATGAATGCTCTGCAAATAGGCTAAAATAAATCAATTGATGTACCTTATTTAGGTGTGTTGAAATTTGTGCATGCACACTTTTCCCTATGAGGAACTTAGTAGGCTACTGGCAAGAATTCAAAACTACTTTCACCCCTGCTAATTTTAAAATAGAAACCACCTGTGAATAACCAAGAATGTTTTAATGTGGATATAATTTGCAGGGATTGGACTGGTATGATTTATCCTAGCCTACTGCATCATACTAGCATGATTTAAAACATCACAGGGTGAAAGTGAGAATTCATTAAGTCCTTTTGAGAAAATGTCCATATATAGAGATATATATTTATTGTATATCGTGAAATAGACTAAATCGCAATATTATTTTTTTAACATACCGCCCAGGCATTGGAGGTATTGCCATTACTTCACGTCACCAAAAGCACAAGTACACAAAGTACACAAACAGGCTCTGATCTAACCATTAACAACGCATCGCATGTCAGGAATAATTATTCGACCTGGCAGGACAGATTGCCTACATTTTCACAGTGACTTGACTAAAAACATATTTAAGACCCATCCAATCTGAATTTAAGACAATTTAATACTTTTTAAGGTCTTATTTTTAGGAAAAGAGATTTTAAGACTTTTTAAAAGGTACACTATGCAGGTTTATGTATTTTTGGCGTCTTGTGACTTTTCCCCCCTGTACACATTGAAAATGCTTTTTTTGTGGAGGTGAAGGATTAACAACAGGCAAAAACTATCTCCAAAGACCTCTATCTACTGACAAGGTAATGTGTCACGAGATTTGTTAGGCCACTGTTCTTTAAGTTGCATGGCTGGTTTTCCTGGTGTCAAGCCTTAGCCAGTCTTGCCTAGGCTAAGGAGAAAAAGAACTGGAATGTTGCTCAGTGGTCTAGTTGTTGGATATCAAGGTCCCAAGAGTCTGGAAGAAGAGTGGAGATGCATAGAATCCAAGTTGCTTTAAGTCCAGTTTGATATGTCCACAGTCAGTGATAATTTGGGGTGCCATGTCATCTGCTGGTGTTGGTACACTGTGTTTTATGAAGTCCAGAGTCAATGCAGCCGTCTGCCAGGAGATTTTAGAGCACTTCATGCTTCTATCTGCTGACAAGCTTTATGGAGATGCTAATTTCCTTTTCCAGCAGGATTCGGCACCTGCCCACAGTGCCAAAACTGCTAGTAACTGGTTTGGTGACCATTAATGCTGCCATCAAAGCAACCTGGGCTTCCATAACACCTCAGCAGTGCCACAGGCTGATTGCCTCCATACCACGCCACATTGATGCAGTAATTTGTGCAAAAGGAGCTTGACTAAGTATTGAGTGGATAAATGAGCTATTTCAGATTAGTCAGATTAATTGGTGCTAGTAGTCTCACAATTAGTGAAATGGAGATTGGAGTGTGGTGAATGTGTCTAGTATAGTAGTATAAAAACACCTGTGTCTGGAAGGTCCAGTCACTGGTTAATTTTTAAAAGTATTTCTAGCTACAATTCCATCATGAAGACAAAAGAACACTGTAAGCCAGGGGCACATTTGAATTGGGTGAATGTGAGCCTCCCCTTAGGGTACATAAGTACAGCTTTTCCTACTGTTTAGTTTTATCTTTTTCTACTCAACTACTTGAACTGCTCCATTTCTTATCCTGGACTGCGACTTACTGGATAGAAAAGGCAACAACAGATTAATTATGTGAATAACAATCTACAGCATGTGTGAATGGCCAAAAAAAGGAGAAATCATGGGGGGTATACCACACATTACTTTGGTGTTAGGGTACTGCACATGTCATTGACCGTGAGTGGAAACTTCAGTCATTTGCATTTATCATGCTAAAAATCTGACACCAGGCACTACGCTGATGCCTGTGCCAAAGTGAGAGACGTTGAACTAAAAAGTCTATAATGTTGGTTTGGCTCTTCATGGATTCACTTATCTGCCAAAATTGTGTTTAAAATGTTCATAGCAAAAAATGGATGCATGTGATACATTTAGATTAATTAATCACAGAGTATGTAATTCATTTAATTATTTGTTTTAATCGCTTAACAGCCCTAAGAAAACACAAGCCATTACCGCAGGTTTGCTAGGAGAAGTCTGTACAAGTTGATTACTGAATCAGTGCAGCACATACCAAAGGAGGAGAGTTCGATAATCAACTTGTACAGACTTTCTTCTCACAGGATGGTGACAACTAAAAGAACAATAGTAAGGTAATGCACTTATTAAACTATATGTTAGAACAGTACTACTAACCTATTCTTTCTTTCTTTTTTTTAAACAGCTGGCACAACAAGGGAGCATCTGGGCTTGGCCATGGCACTGAAGGTCCCAATCTTCATTGTGGTGAGCAAAGTGGACCTGTGCACTAAAGGAACCGTAGAGCGCACTGTCCGGCAGCTGGAGCGAGTGCTCAAACAGCCTGGGTGCAACAAGGTGCCCATGCTGGTATACAACTCAGATGATGCTGTCACAGCAGCTCAGCAGTTTGCACAATGCCCTAGGTATGTAAAAATCCATTATATCACTAGCATCCCTAGGCTCACTTGGCTAAAATTAGTAACAAAACAAAGAAAAGCTAATCCCAAGTGATCCATGGTGATGACAGTAAGTTTTCCTTCCTGTATTACCTTTTTACAAATCTGTATGTTGATTTATTGTGTTTGTTTTTTCAGCATAACGCCCATTTTCACCTTGTCCAGTGTGTCAGGCGAGAACCTGGACCTGCTGAAGATTTTCTTTAACATCCTTCCTCCCCTCAGCAATAGTAAAGAACAGGAGGAGCTAATGCAGCAGCTTACTGAGTTTCAGGTAGAAACAGCCCCCACCAGGCGCGTAGCAAGCATGGGGGATGTGGGTGTTATAATGTACACACTTTTGCTGGAATATGATTCTATCCCCCACACTTTTTGTCAGATTAAAATGAAAGTAAAATATGGAAATAAACGCTCCCGTAAAGAGTTGGAACCGTATCTACCATAACGCACACACAAAGAGACACAAATAGGTCTTGATTTGATTGAATGGTCATCCAGCCAATCACATCAAGTTAGCCAGTGAAGAACCAGAGCCGCTCTGATCAAATTCAAAGTGTGCATCTTTCAAGGTGCTGCTGCTTGGGTCTACATTATAAAGTATGCAGTGAGCAGATTTCAGGTAGAATTGAAATGATAATTGTTACCGCATTATGCTAATTTAGTAAACCAAAATTCACTGTCTGACTGACAGTTTTTGTCACAATGTATAAATGCAGAGAGTCACAGTGAAAGCGGAGGTGCGCGCACCAAGGCACTTGTTTGTGCAGAAAGACCTTGGCTACTATACTGTTCTCAGAGCATTTTGCCTTCTCTGTCTATGATCTGCAGCTTTTCTCAAACTATGGGCCTCCTCAACAATTAACCTACTGGTCCACGTAGCCGCGAAATTAAGTTATGGCCGGTGCTGGAGATCTTAAATACGATCGCGTTCCATTTAGAACATCTTATTTTGATCTTACAAACGGAGGCGTCAATACACATTTGAGTTCTACATCTGAGAACTAAGATTTCCAGCATGTAGAACTCAAATAGAACGCTTATGAGCGCTCATGCAATGTGTGTGTCCCTGCAGCAAGTGAAACTAGGTAACGTGGGCTAGAAGCAACAATAGCTTAAACAACAACGTGGCTTCCTGTAACTATTAATGGAAAAAGAAACTGCTAATCATAATCTTTAAATTTACATTAAAGGGACACCAGGCAACGTTTTCGTGTTAATTACTCATCTTCGTAAGTCGGTATATGGTTAAATGACTCATTACAGGGCGAATGAAGACTCTCTCGCCCGCCCCTACTGCCTGTAGGAAGAATATCCCGCTTGCAAGTTCAGTGTATCGTACCCGGCGACCGAAGCAGTTTCAGTTTCCATCCTGCATCCACAGCACAGAGGGAGGCTAACGAAACGCTAGCGATTGTTGCAAACGTGTGTATAATGGCAGAGCCGGCGAAGAAGCAGCGAAAACCCTTGACGGAAGATGCAAAGAAAAGGAAAAGAGCTCAGACCGAGCGAGGGGGAGTTTCGTAGAGAAAAAGCATCAGGCTTGCCTGGTGTCCCTTTAATTAAGCTGGCTATATGCAACACAATTTATTTATTTTCCCTTTGCATATGTTTGGGTAGACTTCAAACGTTTTTGAATTTGAGCTTACAGTTCTGTATTCTTTATTATTATATTTATTTAGGTATTAGTGATACCTCGAAATTAGGCTGCTGTCTGTTAGGGCAATTTATTGTAGCCTGCTAACCCATATGCACAAAACATAATTTCTGAAATGATTTCTTGATTTATAACATGAGATATGTCTCCATGTAGGGTAGTGTCAAATAGTGAAGTGATAGGTAGATCATGTAGGCCTACATGTCACATGAGCCACACATATGAGGGGCGCTGTTTCTTCTGTCCCTCCCAAACTGCATTAAAATGGTGTGTTTAGCAATCAGAATTTCGTCCCTGTAGGGAGTTATTTATAATTTGGCAAGATTGTTTCATTTTCCTATCCCACAACCCCCACACTTTTAAAAAGCTTGATACGCCCCTGGCCCCCACACAACAACAGACCTAAATGCTTCCCTTCTGTCAAAAATATTTCTGTAGAAATATGATTGAGTAATTGATTCAAATTGTCCTGATCGTGCCATTGCTTGATTTGTTTCACAAATACATTTTTAAAAGATGCATGATTTCACAGGTGGATGAGATCTACACAGTACCTGATGTGGGAACAGTAGTTGGAGGAACCCTCTACAGGTAGGCCACAACTGTATACCGGAAGAGAATCTACCTGGAAAGCACAAAGCACAGGATGGTGGATAGGCCTGTGCAATTAATTTAATTTAATTTCAATTTCGATTTCGTATAATGGACAAAAAAACGATTATTTTGCCACGTTCCATTTAGAAATGGGTTTTTTGGAAATAGATACAATTTTCAACTCATACAGCATACTGATTCACGCTGCTTCTTTAAGCCCCGCATTCGACACGCCCCTTCCCTCTGTGCACAGGCCAATCAGTTTTGGGTTGTGTGTGCGTCTGCTCCTGCAGTCGGTAGCATCACGAACCAGGCCAAAATTGTAACTAGCGCATTCTCTGCTAAGTTTGTTACTATCACTGTCAAACGAAGCGACCAAATTACTCGGAGAACTTATGGCAAGATGGCTAATCTAATGTTAGAACATGCCTATTTAAAAAAAAAAAAAAATTATTAGCACGTTACAGCTTGTCTATTCGCTTTTACTAGTGTAAGAGGATAACAATGCAAACGCGAACGCTACCGTCAGATCATTGTTTGCTCTTTCAGTCCCTCCCAATGAATTATGAAATGTATTTTCCAAGAGGATAAGCCTCTCGGTTAGCCTACATTTTAAGTTGCAAACTTTGAAAATCTGTGGGGACACTAAACACTCCAACCAGCGTGACTAACTTATATTAGCTATCCAGCTATCAACCTGTGGTTTCAACCAGTGCTGCTTTGACAGGTGAAGCAGAGAGCCAAAAACAGATAACTGTATGAAAAGATGCAGAAGAGGAGAAAGAGAAAAAATGCTAATATGCTGTTACGGAGAGAGAGGGGAGCAGTTGTAGATGCCCATGTAGGAACCCCCCTGTTAGAGCTGTCTTTTTTGGGCACTTGTCCCTTTTGCTCCAGCCCACCCTGTACTTGCCAGAGATGTAGGCAAGCCTACACAGAAGTAGTATTCTAAAGAAAAAAGCATTTTTATCAGATCATCAGCGAACATGTCATTGGATTTAATCCAAAATGTATACCACAGTATGTAAACACAATGTAATACATCTGCTGTATAAGCTGTTATAAGACTTATTTTATTCAACTTCTCTTGGTTTCCTTATTTTCCTTATTATAGCCCCCCATGAATAATCGTTAGTCGATAATTGTAATTACAATTTTTACCAACATAATCGTGATTATGATTTTTGCCGTAATTGAGCAGCCCTAATATTGGATACTACCACTGGATACTTGTTGACATCTAACCTGTATTCAGTGGCATCTGGATACTAACACTGGATACTTGTTGACATCTAACCTGTATTCAGTGGCATCTGCCGAGAGGGTGAGCAGCTGGTGGTAGGTCCAACAGATGAAGGACAGTTCCAGAAGTTGACTGTATGCAGCATTCAGAGGAACCGCCTAGCTTGCAGGGTTCTCCGAGCTGGACAAGCCGCCACACTAGCGCTTGGTGACTTTGACCGTTCATTGCTTCGAAAGGTTGGTTTCCTGCCATGGTCCATCATGCATAAATATTGTAGTTGTATTAATGCAGCATATATATGACTGTATCTTTAAGCAGGCTGATTCTCAGAGCTGGAAAAATCTGTTTTAATTCCCCAGGGTATGGTGATGGTGAGCCCAGAAATGAATCCCACAATCTGCTGGTTGTTTGAAGCAGAGATTGTTTTGCTATTTCATGCAAAAACCTTTCATAGGGGCTTTCAGGTGACGGTGCACGTAGGCAACGTCCGACAAACCGCCACAGTTGAAGCCTTGCAAGGGAAGGTGAGGCCTCATCATATTACCCTTGCTGCATTTTACATGAGTGATAGTGACCTTTTCTTACTGCATCTTCACTTTCCTATTTTGTCTCAGAAGTTGTCTTGTTCCTTTTCCTGTTTCACAGGAGGATTTGCGCACAGGTGAGAAGGCGGTGGTGCACTTCAGGTTCATTAAGCACCCAGAATACCTGAAGGTTGGTGCTAAACTACTTTTCAGAGAGGGAGTCACCAAAGGTATTGGCCAGGTTACAAGACTACATCCTGTGATTTAAGACCAAAAACAACTCAAAGCCATACCTACCTCAGGTGATGTTGCTGTGGAATGAAACAGGTCAACTCACATCAGATCAGAAGAACAGGGTGCTGCAAGTCAGAGACTTCCAATGGTCCTCTTCTGGTTCTCTTTGTGTTTATCCAAAGTTTTCGATTCTTGTCTATTGTCACATTGGCCCAGAAAATGGACCTGTTCATCTGTTCTTTCTCTCTGTTCTTTCTTAAAATTCCTCATATCTAGTTACTAAAATAATTATTATTAGTTTGCTCCATTTTGAGGTACTTTTTAAATCTTACCTTGGTGCTTACAAAGAACAACTTCTGTTCAAAAAATATCACCACAATGAGGTTGAATTAAGGACATGTAAGGTTGACTTAGTGCACAAAGATCGTAGCCACCTCTGAAAAATGTTTGGAATGATTACACATACAGCTGACTCAGCTGACAAACATGCATTTGATTATTTAGAAAATGCACTAAAATGAAAAAGAAGAGGCTTTACAAAACCAAGATTGGTAAAACAGGTTGGTGTGAAAAGCAGTCTATTCCCATGGCAGCTACCCATTCCCATGGCTAAGTTTAGAGAGAGAGGAGACAACCAGGAAGGCACACATGTCCTGATCTATGTCTGAGTCCTACCAGTTTTATTTATTTTTCAGAACATAAAATGCCTGAGTAAGATACATGCTCTGATGTCCCAAAAAGACCTGACAATCGATTGTTGAAGGGGTGTCTATTCCCCTGCGCTATACTGCTAAGTGGCAGTTTGAAAGACTCAATGTGGCTGTGGCTTGGAAATGGAATGTTTGGCTGAGTGTCGACCATCATAAATGCACAATTGCTGCTGCACTGCCTTTATTTTCATGTCCGTTCTTTCCTCAGAGAGTTTGACGCCTGTATTTAGTTGTGATGCCATATGCATATCTTCAATGCATACCATTTCGTTTGCCTTAACTCAAGTGCTTTCCTTTGGATTTCCTCAGGATTTTATAGTTCATTTGGAAACTGATTATAGTCTTACACTCTAGTTAAATATGTTTAGAGTTTTTTATTAGAATCTAGTAGCTTCACAACACAATAGGTACCTAAATGCACTGCTTTTTAATCGATAATGAATATTGTATCCAAACCAGCCATTCAGCAGTTGTCAAGCATCACTTTGTATTGTTTCTCTCCTGTTTTTTTTTTGTTTTTTTTTGCCATTTTCATTTTGATGAGATTCATTTTTGCTAATATGTTGTCAATTAAATGATCATGGGGTTTATTGCAGTGCCTAAGTAAGAAGTTTAGTTATGCGTGTTCATTCACATCTCAGTGTTGTACACCTCATTGAAAAACTGACCTGGTGATGTAATGTTTTAATACTATGCTAATTATAGAAGTCATTTCATGCTCTCAGAAACCAGGTTTGTCTAAAGTATATCAGCAATGGTTTTCTGGTCTAGTTCATCAGATTCAAAGCTCTGTTTATCATATTCACTCTGTAGTCAATCATGCATTATTGTTTGTTGTGGTTCTAGTTCAGTGGGAGAGAGTACGCGTTTGCACGTGTGTATGTATTTGTGTGGTGACCGTGTATTTGAACCAAAACTTTTAAATCTAGGAACAAAATCTTTACAAGCATTTATGACATATTTGTACACTTTTATAATAACTTCTAGAGTAGGTCTTTGGGGTTGTCATGGTCTTTTGACCAGTGTGTCACTTTCTATAGTTTGAAGCTTTTTTCCCTTCTCCTTTTAAACAGTGTACAATTTTAATCTACACAATGGTAAAATACAATATGTATATTATGTTATGTATAAATAAATATACATCATAATGGTGTATGTGTGTGCATCATTTATATGTACCTTTTCTTGGTCACTGCTGTTTTTATTTCATGCCATCTGAAAATAATTTTATTTTCATACTTTCCCTTTCATTTATATGTGAATTTGGGTCTAAAATCTAAAACCCAATTTTCTTTGCCAATCTTCTACCCGATTCACAGCTTCCTGTACCCTTTTTATGTTTAAATTAGCCTTTCTACCACTTTACCATAGACTTACATCTGCAGTGACCAATCCACACTGCAAAACTAATGTATGCATTTCATAAGATCAAGAATGGAATATGGAAGTTTGGTGTACCAGCCAGCTTAAACAAATGACTATTTGTGTCCAAACTTTTGACTGGTAGTGTAAGTTGGGAAAGAGGTGTGGCAGAATTATTAAGTTTTGGAAGGACTGAATCAGTGGCCAAAACAAATGAGGGTAGATGATTTTGTCCTGTAGGCTGTTGTGGCCGTCAGTTCCATTGCGGAAAACAGAGGTTCCTAAAGTTGATTTACAATTACTTTGAATTAAATCAAATAGCATAGATCTGGTTATGGAATTTCATTGTCATGTAAGATTCAGATTCCTTTTATTGTCATTGTAAAATGATACAATGACATTTCATTGCACCAAGTGAGGATGGATCTCAAGCAATAAATAAGTTAAAAAAAATAAACTACAGGTGCTGGTCACTTGGTTTATGTCAGTAATTCCTTTCAAAAAGTGAAACTTGTACATTATATTCATTACTTACACACAGACTATATAGATTATAACTGACAACTAAGAATATTACTTAAAACCAGTACAAAAAAGTTTTTTAGAAATGTTGGCCAACTGAAAAGTATGAGCATGTACATCACTCAATACTTAGTTGGGGCTCCTTTTGCCTGAATTACTGCAGCAATGCCGCGTGGCATGGAGTCGATCAGTCTGTGGCACTGCTCAGGTGAGAGCCCAGGTTGCACTGATAGTGGCCTTTAGCTCTTCTGCATTGTTGGGTCTGGCTTATAGCATATAGCATTTTCCTCCTCAAAAAGGTCAGGCAAGTTTCCTGGCCAATTAAGAACCATTCATTTATTCATTCATTCAATCTTTATTTATTCTCAGAGGTTCATTGAGGCTAGTCCTCAATTTCAGTGAAGCCGAGATTACACAGTAACAATGGAATAACGAGATATAGTATAATAATTGTGGAAAATAAAACAAATAATAAGATAACCTACATACCATTATAAAGGAGGAAGGGAAATAAAAATACAGAAAATATTAATAAAATAATAACAAAAATAAAATAACATTTACATAAAACAGGTACAATTTGACATAGGAAGGTTTGTGATTACAGATCTGAATTGATTATAGGAAAGTAGAGTTCATTTTTATGTTACATTGGAGATTATTCCAGGAAATAGGGGCACCATAACAAAAGGCCGACTTTCCCAACTCAGTGTGGACACGAGGAGTCTTAAGCATCATTTGATCTGGTCTGATAGGGTCCAGAATTCCAAACAAGCATGCTTGTGATTTTGTCTCCTTTCAGTCAAAGATGACCAACCCACTTTACCATAGAGGACACAATGATGAGTGCTATAGCCATCACCAGTAATGAACCTCAGCGCAGAGTGGTAGAGTCCAGGGCTGTAAGTGAGCAAGCAGTAGCATTTCTATAAATCACATCACCATAGTCTAAAACTGACATAAAAACTGCTTCAACAAGTTGTTTTCTACATTCCATAGGGAGGTTGGCTTTGTTTCTGTTGAAGAAACCAATTTTTTGTCTCGGTTTTTTTAATAGGATGGCTATATGGTAATTAAATGTGAGTTTGTCATCCAGCCATATACCAAGATATTTGTAATAAGAAACTATCAATGCTGGAACCATTTATAGTGGTTATTTGCAAACAATTAACCTCAGTGTTCCTTGCTCTAGTAAATAGCATATATTTAGTTTTCTTTTCACTTAGTACTAATTTAAGATTAATGAGAGCTTATTGAAGAACATTAAATGAAAGCTGAAGATTATCAATGGCTAGTTGAACAGAGTCAGCAATACAATACAAAATAGTGTCATCAGCATAAAGGTGGACTTGACAACCATTTAAGGAAGAGACAATATCATTAATATAAATGGTGAAGAGAACTTGGCCCAAAATGGACCCTTGTGGAACACCCTTTGTGAATGGCAAAAACTCTGACTTGACATTTCCTGACTTCACACACTGAAACCTCTGAGATAAATAATTCCAAAACCATTCACATGCCTTATCATCCAAACCAATATTATGTAATCTTTGTAAGAGTAAGGGATGATCAACTGTATCAAATGCTTTTGACAAATCAACAAAAAGGGCAGCACAGTGCTTCTTAACGTCTAAGGCAGATATTATATTATTAGTAACTAATGTGGTAGCTGTGATAGTGCTGTGGTTTGTTCTAAACCCAGATTGTTGTGGATTTGATGACTTGAAAGAAATTACTTAAGTTGGAGATTGGACGGTAATTATTCAAATCACCCCCCCCCCTTTGTGCAAAGGTGTCACATGGGCTAGTTTCCATGCACTAGGAAATATGCCCATCACAATGGAAAGGTTAAATATATGCACTATATGCTTTGTGATAATAGGAGCAGACAATTTAAGGAAAAAAGGATCTACATGTAAATGATCTTCTCCAGTAGCACTCCTAGTTTCAATAGCTTGTAATGCCTCAAACACTTCATTTTGAGAACCATGGATACCATCCACACCAGTAGACGACATGGCACCCCAAACCATCACTGACTGTGGAAAGTTTACACTGGACTTCAAGCAACGTGGATTCTGTGCCTCTCCTCTCTTCCTCCAGACTCTGGGACCTTGATTTACAAAGGAAATGCAAAATTTACTTTCATCAGAGAACATAACTTTGGACCACTCAGCAGCAGTCCAGTCCTTTTTGTCTTTAGCCCAGGCGAGACGCTTCTGACGCTGTCTCTTGTTCAAGAGTGGCTTGACACAAGGAATGTGACAGCTGAAACCCATGTCTTGCATACATCTGTGTGTGGTGGTTCTTGAAGCACTGACTACAGCTGCAGACCACTCTTTGTGAATCTCCCCCACATTTTTGAATGGGTTTTGTTTCACAATCTTCTCCAGGGTGCAGTTATTCCTATTGCTTGTATATTGTTTTCTACCACATCTTTTCCTTCCTATCGCCTCTCTATTAATGTGTTTGGACACAGAGTTTTGTGAACAGCCAGCCTCTTTAGCAATGACCTTTTGTGTCTTGTCCTCCTTGTGCAAGGTGTCAATGGTCGTCTTATGGACAACTGTCAAGTCAGCAGTCTTCCCCTGATTGTGTAGCCTACAGAACTAGACTGAGAGACCATTTATTAGAGATATCTACATTGAATTTCATCAACACTTTGAACTTGTCTTCCTCAATTCTTCTACCTTTACTAGGCTTTCGCCACCACCATCACCACTTCCCCTTCTCTTTCTTGCTCCTCCGCGCCCACCTAGACCCTGAGATTCCTCCTCCATATCACTTTCAATATTTCCTGTAGAGCCTGGCATTGCGATCAAATGAAAGAAATAAAGCAAAAGTGCCGGCCAGCCGAAGGCCGTCGAACAGACACCCTCGCTCTACCAAAACAAACAAATAAAGCAAACGAAAAGAGCTCACTGACACAAACTTACGACCTTCCTTTACTACCCGACCTAGGAAGTTGTGCTGGCGTTCCGCGTTGCAAATACAGTTTAAAAGAGAAAGAGGAAGTGATTAGTTGCTGTTGTTGCTATTTTCGGGATTCTGATTGGCTAACGTGGGCTTGAGCTTCTCGTTACACTGCCATCTACAGGTTTGGCATGCTATTGACGGCATATATATACACAGGTTACTGTAAACAAAAACTTTTCTGAAAACTGGTGAAAAAAGGTGTGCACAATGTTATTTTTTAAAATGGAGAGGGTGAACCTGTATCCAGTTTGCTCATTATGTTTGTATTTAAGTCCTTGTCCTTCAAGAAGTTCAGAAGTTACTTCAAAATCGTAATGTACTATGCATTACTTATTACTGTCATTTCAAAGTAATTTGTTACATTATAATATTACTGTCTCTGAATTGTAAGGCATTACACTACTATTGCATTACTTTTAAGTTACTTTCACCAAAATATCTAGAAATATGGATTTGCCATTCTAAATGCAGTTTATTACGCTCAATGCTGCTCATTGCTCTTCCAATGGAGGGAGATGTGGTATAGCATAATGACTGAGCTAGGCTTAAGGCTAACAACATACAGTAAGAATGCAATAGGCGCAGTGCTCATGATGCAAAACAAGGAACAATCATAGTCAGAATTTTGTTAAAAACCGACAAAAGGTCAAAGTCTGGTAAATTGTGATGTAAATACTGTAACTTTAAGGCCTGCTCAATAGAGAGCCTATTGTAAATCAAAGCTTAATAAAGACATGTCAAGATGGTGGCCTACTGGCCATTTTGGTGCCCTAAGTGAGTGGCTTTGAGTGAGTGACATTTAAATGATAACTCAAACACCTAAAGTAAAATAAAAGGCCTATTATACAGACTATATGTGTGTTTTTTAACATTAATTTATGAAGAAATGCTGTTTTCTTATAAATGGTGCACGGTCACTTTAAGAGCATTGATCTTTACGTTCTCATATGCCCTTTTGCCAGCTCTTGTTTACAAGCCTTGTTTGTTGAGTTACATTGATAGCACAATATTAACAATAATATGCACAATGTTAAGTTGTTTTAAGCAGCCTTCATTGATTTGGAAAGTATGCAATGACATGTTGCTTCACATTTCGTTTTGCAAATAAAAGTGAATTATGAAGTATCCACCTAGCTATCTGAATGGATTTTTTTGTCGACTTGGCATATCATGTGCTTCATGTAGCCTAAATGCTTGGGAAACGAATTATTGAAGACCCACCAATTCCATTCTACTAGTACTACGTGGTGGAGATTGAGAGAACCCAAAAAGTATCAAACTTCCATGTACCATGGTGTTAGTGCATTCTGACATTGTAAACGTTATTGATGAAGAGTGAAACGCAGTTTGCAGTAAAGCTACTATTCATTGGTTACATTTGCCCCCTCTGTCCTTTGGTGCCCTACGCAAAGTGCGTGATGCGCGTGGTGGAAGTGGTGGCACTGCCAGGCTACACGAGCTTTTTCTGCATTTCTATCCCTTTATTCTCTTTAATTCAAGTTCACAACTCAAAGCTGACATGCACTAGAAGAACATAGTTTGTGTTTTATCAAGAATAAAAAAGATTAGCGTGGCACCACTTTAGATGTTTCATTAAATGACTTGTGCTATTTCGCGAGGCATAGTGAGATCTTTCGGTTTCGCCCACAAAGTGCACTAACTATTATGTTCTTCATATCCTTGTCTCTGACAAGCTAAAAATAATGAGCGTAGGCTTATGTGCATCCCGCAAATAGAGTCCGACTTTGAGTCTTCTGCAGCCACAGTCATCTTCAACCAGTATCAGGAAATACGTTCTACTATTTTGCGCAGATTTTTGATTTTTTCTCGTCTGTTGTTCTCGCGGTGGTGTTTGCGAATATATATCAAAACAAAACAAGCGATTAATTTTGGGTTAAAATGCATTGTAACGCGCGTTACTGAAGTTTGTACCGAGTAAATATTACCCAATTTTTTTTTTGTAATGCCTTACATTACCGCGTTACCGCAAACAGCAATATTACAGTAATTACATTACTTTTGTAACGCATTACTCCCAACACTGTTGAAATATAACCTGTGCTTTGCCAAATGTGCAAGATGCCCATGGCACTAATGCTCCTCCACACCATCATAGATGTTGAGTTACGAACTGAGCACTAAAACAAGTTGGATAGGTTGGAGATAGGCCCTCTCCTCTTTCGCCCAGGTGAGTCCATGATTTCCAAAAAGAATGGCAAACTTTGATTGGTCTAACCACAGGACCTTTTTTCCGTTACCTAAGTCCATTTTAAACAAGCTCAGGCCCAGATAAGAGGGTGGTATTTTCTGTATCAATACTTTAGCTGTTACAATTTTGGCTGCAGTTTTTGAATTGAGTATCAAACTGTGCACATAGACAATGGTTATCAGAGGTTTTCCTGAGCCCATACAATGACAGGTCTGGAAACAAGTCTGGTGTTGATGCAGTGCCATGAGGTCCAAAAGAGCACGGCCATCCAATGTGTTTTTCAGCTCTTTCCCTTGTTTGCAAAGATTTCTCTGGATTCTCTGAATGTTTTAATAATATTATGTCCTGTAGATGATTAACTCCCCAAATACGTCACAATTTCATGTTATTAAAATCACATTGTTTCATCATTTGTGCGTACACGTTTACACAGAGTGATGAATACATTTCTAAGAGACTCTGCCTCTCTGGGATGCTCTTTTTCATACCCAATCGTGTTGCCACTTACCCTAATTAGTTGTGAAACATTCTTCCTTTTGTCTTCTTTATCATTACACAACTTTTCCAGCATTTTGTTACCCCATCCCAACTTTTAAAACATGTTGCTGCCGGTATCAAACGTTAAGGGCAACAACAACCGAACCTGTAAGAAATCGAAAGGACATCAGTGCTCATTCATTCAACTTTCGTCCTATAATCCATGTTGAAGTTGCGAAAACTACAATCAAATCTGAGATTTCTGAGACAATCAGGTGAAAGAAACAAATTTAGCCGTCTAGCTCCATAGACCCTCATAGGGAGGGAAAGTGAAAACCAGCGCCCCAAGTGGTTGCGTTCCTATCGAAGAGCAGCTCCAATGTTAAGTCCCATAGACCTATTTTAAAAAAAAATACTGTGAAGCCAAATCAGCGATCTTATCCACCAAAAATATTTTTCAGTGTTTATACAGTAATAATCTTCTAACTGTGAAAATGTCAGACCCTATTTTGCCTTATTTAAAAAAAATCGAAATTGCTCCTTTTGTTTCATAAACGAACTACAAAAAAGCCACGTGACTTTACCCTTCCACGTTACTCACTAGCATGGTTTGTTTATTAGCCTGGTTAGCATTGCCACTTAACACTTACTGCCAGCTCTTCATGTGAGTAGAAGCACAACACCAGTTATCCAGACATAAAGGTTATCACCACGCGGTTTACATCACCTTCCGTTATTACAAAAATATGTAAGCCAGTTAAGCAAATTGCCGTATTGATCAGTTAGAGATTAAGCGCCCAAACATGTGACATCACATGCAACTGTAGTTTGTTATCACCATGTTACGACAAAAACTCAAAACAATTCAACTGATCCTAAAAATAAGGTATGACCACTTGAAGCAATAGAGGTGACCCCAGTGCCTAACATACGGAAGGCATTAAATTAAGATCCCAATGTGCAGCGAGATATATTTTTTCTAAAAAAAAATCCCATCCCCTCCGCTAAACTCTAGGAACGCAACCACTAGATGGCGATGAGATTACTTTCCCTCCTTATTGTTTTTGCACTTGTTCGTGATCGCCCCTAGCGGAACTGGAACAGATTGCAGGTACAAGAGAACAAAACCCTTCATTGACGTTTGAATCTTCGGACGTCATCAGTCACGTGCTTATGCCAATTTGATACAAGCTCTGCTACACTGTTTTGGAACAGTTTGCTTGGCGGGAGTGATAGGCTACCAGCTTCGGTGCCTCAGTGAACGTCCCATCACTAGTTTCAGGTTTCACGCTGCTGGCAATATTGGAACTTTCGTTACTGTCGCTAGTTTCACGCTGCTGGAGAAAGGGAGCAGAGAGCTTGAGGAGTCATTTTTCACCTGGATCCGTGTCGGTATGTAACCCCTTCACTAGTTCTCAGTGCGAGTTCCCTGCTAATGAAATCGACACGGCAGTGCAATTATTGAAACCGAGCGCTGCTGTGTTTAAAATGAACAATGTGGTTTAGCATGCTATCCTGTGGGGCGTTAACGTAACAAGCTACGGATTTTTAATGCTTTTTGGCGCTAAAAGATTGGTAATTTTCTCATTTAGTTTGCTTATTATCGTTCATGACCATCTTATTTGTGATACCGGTGTTGTGTGCCTTCTGGTTTTTCCACCTAGGCTACTGGTTTCCTTCTGCGTGCTCGCCTAGCTCACCACACCAGGAGTTGTCAAACATCTAAAAAATGGTTTTAGACAGATTTGAAGTTGCATTTCATATCAACGCAATGACCACTGCACTACAACCACTCAGACAAAAGACGTGATATATATATATTTGCAAACTATAGCATTAAAGGTGCATTAAGCTTTGTTGGGTAACGTTACTTCTGTTGACGTTCAAATACAACAGAGAGCTAGCTCGCTACTCACTCCCAATTGAAACTCACAAACGCGCATGCCTATGTGCTAGTTTAGGGCTAGTCCACAGGTATCAAACCAATCTTTTTTTCCTCCGTCTTCCCTGGAACCTTATCAAGAATATTTGCGTCCAAATGGATCCATCTCAACATGACTCAACACGTTACTTCATATCCTAGGCCTATAGGTGGCACTGTTTCTCTTACAGAAATTGACCAAAGTTTGCACGCTGTAGGCTATACAAACAGACAGAATAGGTTAGGACGAAAATGGCTAGTGGAAGGAAACCAGAATTGTTTGTGTGGACTGATAGTGAACTGCCAACTGTAGTCAACTGTAAAACTAATAAACTTAATTTTTACAGTTTGTGAAGGGTGCAGTAGTCCCGTCCTTTATTTGGCTAACGCAGGTACAAATAATCTCCTTTACTTTCTTTGGTTGTATGATAGTCCGTGATTCACATTGGTTTTGGCTATCACCGCAAATGCATAGGCTACTAAACGCTAGGTCTACTCAAGTTAGGCTATTCTGTCGCCACATTTATAATATTGCTATAATACCTTCGTTAGTAACAGTTAGGGCTGTCACTTTTGTGAAAAAATCCTGTTCGATTTTTGAGACATAAGTGTTCATTGTATCGATTGTAAAATTGATTTTTTGTGTAAAGACATTTCCATTTTCGCCAAATATAGGCCAATCCACAAACAACTAACAGGCATTAGGACGAACGTAAAGAGGGCGCTTGTAGACGCAAGCCAGCAATATTTCTGATGATTTATTGGCATGAAGTTTCGTGCACAATGACAAACAGGAGTGCAACATTCTCGAAAAACAATAAGCCGAGTGGACTGCCATTACATCAGTGACAAACATGACTGCAGGCTTCATTGTAGCTGTGTCTGTGTTTACGATTAGAAATGTCAAACAAATTTCGCCTACGTAGAACTCGATTGCACAGTTTACATAGCCTACCGCTTTGTTCTTCTCCATAGTTTGATATAGCCTACCAAAAATCCGAAGTACTTCCACATCGAACTCCTCAAGTTATTAGGGCCTATCACTCGTCTCTCTACATGTCGCACAGGTTGATCGTGTTGTCCTCCATTTTTTGGCAAAACACGAGCAGCACAGCAGCTGATTGAAACAGCTGTTTCCCTAATGACTTCTGAGTAGTTCTCTCGCGTCACCGACGATAGCTAGAAATGCATCAAGAAAACACAGGGAAAACACTGTTCAGTCCACCAAGTCATGCTAATGATCTTCTCATGAAGTCATGAGAATGGGTCATTCCGTGTGAAATCACCAATTTCAGCGCAATTTGGCAGGTTACCCTCTCTGTGATAAAAAATCACAGGTGTTTGTACACCAAATCCATGCATAGATCTTAAATAGTATATCTGTATAACTAATCGTTGCAAAACTACAGCCCTTTGAAACTTCAAGTAATTTTAAGCATTGTGGTGAACAATCCTTTTTGTTCAACTTCCAGCATTATTGGCTCTTTTGGTATTTCACACACATTAGTGAAACTATGTGATTAGAAGTACATTTTCCTGTTGAATTAAAAAATCCAATCGGATCAGACGTATCTTGTATACTTTCCCCTCTGCAAAGCTCTGAAAATGGCTATAAATTCATAATGTGAAAAGACATCACCTTTGAGGGCTTGTCATTCAAAAAGTATGTGACACAAATTCATCAGATTTTTTTCCTACACATATATGTATTATAAGGTCCTGTCCATGCATTAACTTTGGTTGTTATCATTTTCATATTTTCAGAGCATTTTTTTAAAATTGGGCTTGATTTTCAAAAAGCCTGTTTTCATCTTCTCATTTCACCACGTGGACAGTTAACAGGATTTTTTTTTATTTTACCATATATCATTCTGTATGTGAGGATCATCTGCCCAAAATTTGGGCTTGTTGCTGAGTTTCTTCATTGAGATAAGATTTTTTTTAAATATTGTCTATAAATCCACAGAATTTGTACTGGATCTGCAGTACCACTTTGCACCACATGTGGTGCTCTTTTAATACAATGGAAGTCAATGGAAGAGTAAGAGAGTCACTTGTTTGCTGCACATATCCAATCTAAACACACAGTTTATGGTTCATAGTTGAATTGGTCCAAATAATTATTGCAAAATGAACAACATACTACTCATACATAAATCTTATTTAGAGAAAATAAACTGATCAAGTAAATTATACACATATAAGACTGACTGGTCATCATACATGCAGCAAGAGGATTTAGCATAATTACCATCTTTGTAATGAGTTTTCTACACCAGCTTCAACCTATCAGTGCCTATGTGAGCACTTTAATAATTTTTAGCCAGCTGGTTAGGCAAAGTCTATATTCATCGTCATATGCTTGGGATGCAGTCCTCTGTGATACATAGACAAAGAGCATCAAGATGGAGATCAGTGCTTTAACAAACAATCAAACAATGGGTTTCTAAAATTCAATTCATCAAGGTATTTCACTTGATGAAGATGACCATGTGTGTAGGGATGTAACGATTACCGGTATAATGATAAACCGTGATAAAAATGTTGACGATAACAATTACCGTTTTCTTTTGAAATATCATAATTATCACGGTTGATTACCACGGTGTTGAAACCGTGTGTTTAATCCTTCCCAGCTTCATCCGAGCCTGCTTTTGACATACAGTAGGCCTGGTACAATGAAGCAAATTTGGTACCCTACTGATTCTGTTGTCTAATTGATGGTTTTAACTGCTATTTGGATTAGGATACAACTGATTTTAAAAGGCGGAACATTTTAACCGCAAAACTTGCACTGTATGATTTAGCCACTCTGTGTCTTTTTATGTTCGCGTCCACATTAAATCCATTCCACTCACGTTATCAGAAGAACACAGTAGGCTAGCCTAAAGTTTTATTTTGAACACTTAATTTGGTCTCACTCTGGGTAGGAATTTCACGGCGGCCACGTTGTTGCCCCTTGCATTGGCCGTGATGTCCCTTTGAAAATCAGAGGTACAGGCCACGGTGGCCTTGGTGCCCTTCTTTCAATATTCTGCTTTGCGTCCTACTAATAGCGATTTTTATTTAGCCTATGGCCTGTCAAAATATTCACAGCGCAAATTAATTTAGTCTTTTACGCAGTGGAGAAAGTGACAGCGCAAGAAAGAAAGTGCGTCTAAATTCACCCATTCTTCTCAGTTGAACTACTCGCGAAGTAGCCCACTCATCACACAGACATCACAAGTATCACATGAAAGAGCTTTTTCTCAGCTTTTAAACGATGTTAGCCGCGAATTGCTGAGGTGAACGGTTCGCGAGAAAAGTAAGTAATATAATTCAATTTAATCATAAATTCTACTGAAGGTTTTGCGTCCATCTCCCTACCCATTCCTCTCTGTGCAATACTTCACGAACCTTTTGTTTAACACATGACAAACCATATATCAGAATAAACAGCAGACCTTACCGAACACAAAGGTGTAAAGCAGTCCCCTGTACAGTTAGCCGTTCCAGAGTAATCCAGTTTTGAATTTGCAGTAAATTTCGACATGCATGGATGTCTCCAAATTTGGGCTTTAAGTTTTACAATGTGTTTAAATTGTTCCACATGATTTCATAACGGGCCAAATACAAAATAAATGTTACAAATATCGCCTAGATATCGGTAAATCAGAGGACAGCTGACTAAGAGTTTGTGAAAGTAAATCACAAAATGCTAAGCATGCATCTAGGCTATTTGAGTTTCTTAAAGCTGAACTGTGCTCAAATTGTTCAATACATGATTTCATAACAGGCCAAATATAAAATAAATGTTAAATATAGCCTAAATATTAGATGATCAGATGATTTGCAGTTCTATGTAATATGTCATGTTCCATGTTTTTGTAATGTTTCATACAGTGATGCAGGTCTACTGCAGTGAATAGGCTATACAACTTTGATCGATCATTTTTATAGCCTACTACTGTATAGTTAACTTTGGCCTTGATGCCCTAACATGTGGCCTTTGTGCCCTCCACCAAATATGCCCAACTGAAGGCCAAGTAGCCTTGCCCCCAGAATGGTGAAATTCCAAGCCTGGTCTTACTCATTGGATCCAAATAACAGTAATAGCAACCTCCAAGTAATGTTAGGGTATGTTAAGCTATAAGCACATATAGCCAATTAAACATAAAAAACTGAACGGGACACTTTTTGAAACTATTTCAGCTTGTGTAGGCCTATCAGTGCTTTCTGAACATATTGAACACACTTTTAAAAATACCGTGATAATACCGAAAACCGTGATAATTTTGGTCACTATAACCGTGAGGTTAAATTTTCATACCGTTACATCCCTACATGTGTGTTTCCATCACAAGTATTCATAACAAGGTTTGAGGACTCGTGGATCCAAGAGGCATTTGTAAAAAGATGATAAATCTTTAGTATTGATTTTTCTGCATCTGACAATGCACTGAATTTTAGAAACACCTTTTTACTTGAAACATATGAACCATAAACTGTGTGTTTAGATTGGATATGTGCAGCAAACAAGTGACTCTCTTACTCTTCCATTGACTTCCATTGTATTAAAATAGCACCACATGTGGTGCAAAGTGGTACTGCAGATAAAGTACAAATTCAGTGGATTTATAGACAATATTTGTAAAAAATCTTATCTCAAAGAAGAAACTCAGCAACAAGCCGAAATTTTGGGCAGATGATCCTCACATACAGAAAATCCTGTTAACTGTCCACGTGGTGAAATGAGAAGATGAAAACAGGCTTTTTGAAAATCAAGCCCAATTTAATAAAAATGCTCTGACAATATGATAATGTTAACAACCAAAGTTAATGCATGGACATGACCTTATAATCCATACATGAGTGGGGAAAAAATCTGATGAATTTGTGTCACATACTTTTTGAATGACAAGCCCTCAAAGGTGGTGATGTTTTTTCACATAATGAATTTATAGCCATTTTCAGAGCTTTGCAGAGGGGAAATTACACAAGATACACCTGATTTGATTGGATTGTTTAATTCAACAGGAAAATGTACTTTATTCACATAGTTTCACTAATGTGTGTGATATACCAAAAGAGCCAATAATGTTGGAAGTTGAACAAAAAGGATTGTTCACCACGATGCTTAAAATGACTTGAAACTTCAAAGGGCTGTAGTTTTTTGTAGTTTCTTACTTAGGTCAAACAGAACTACCTCAGCCTCTTATTGGCCTGACTTTGCACTAGTATTTTATTTTATTGACTGTCTATGCACAATTTCAACCAAATTTTGCTGCTCTTATTTTTTCATTATATGTGCCCTCTTATTTACTTATTTACTTACTTTTTTGTTTACTTGAATGTTATGTTTGTCTGTGGACTTAAAATTGGTAAAATATGTCTTGTCTCCACCGTGGGATAGTGAGAAACGTAATTTCGATCTCTTTGTATGTCTGGAACATGTGAAGAAATTGACAATAAAGCTGACTTTGACTTTGACTTTGACTTTTGGAACCATTAGTGATACAGATATACTATTTAAGATTTATGCATAGGTTTGGTCTACAAACACCTGTGATTTTTTTCAGATTTTTTGGGAGAGGGTGACCTGCCAGCCACTGGGTGATTTGACACGGAATGACCCGAATGAGTCATGATTGGCACTGCGCAGCACCAGTTGTGATATTTATCCTAAGTGTAATCGTAGGTAATGTCATGTATTAAAACTAGTACTACTATTGTTAGGCAATACTATAAGTGTCAAGTCCAGGGCAGCTGAGGTGTGGTGATGACATCATCAATACGCAGGTATGTGGTTTCGCCGTCCAAACGAACTCACAAGGGCTACGGTTTCAGATTTTTCCACCCTCGGATCAAAAAAGTGCGGTTTGGGGCAGTGCGTTTACAGGATTCGTTTGGACGATCGGCCAAGACGAAGCAAAACCGGTGCGTTTAACCCAAAAAGCGTCTCCGTGTGGATGGGGCCTTAGATGGTGAGCATGTCAACGTGTGATATTTGCATAAAATCAGTGAATATTCAACAAGCCCCCCCCCCTACTTGTTAACAGCGCTCAGCTCTGCCTCCGCCCCTCGGAGGTTCACATTTTCACGAAGCAGTGAGCGACAGAATATGCAGAAAGATCTTGCCAAATGCGCGGACATCAGCGGTTCATGTAGGCCTATCATGTGGCATTATCCACACAAAATCCTTTACAAACAGGAACGTGTCAAAGTAAAACAACGAAGGTTTTGAAAAAATCCTGTTTGATTTTTTGATTGTAAAATCGATTTTTCATGTCTAAAGACGTTTCCATTTCCATTCCATTCCATTGGCCCTTGAGCCAAAAAGTTTGGCCACCCCTGGTCTACAGTGTCACAGTCGGATGATGATTCAGAGTCAGAGGTTTGTGTGGCGAAAAAGGCCCGAACCCACCATTTTCAGGAAGACTGCCTGCGAGAATTCAGCTGGTTGAGGTACTATAAGGAGAAGAACTCCATGAACTGCAAATGTTGCAGTCGCTATCCCAGAACTGAGGGGAACACGAAGTTTGCCGACAGTGCAGGCACTTCGCAGTTTAAACACAATACACTAGATAAACTAAAGCAGGAGTATGCCGTGATATGTTAAAAAAGTGCACAATAAAATGTGACACTGAATTTGAAACAGCACATTGTAATTTCTGCATCTATTATCAAAGTATTTATTAGTAATACAATGTAAATTAGTAGAAATGTGAATATTTGATTAGCATGTTGATTTACAGTGTGTGCCCCTAAATTTCCTGGTTGCGCCCCTAAAATGTTCAGTTGGGGGCCACTGTGCTCCTAGTGAACACATGGAGCCCAGCATGATGTCCATGTTAACTGGTGATAGCCCTGCATGATGTCCATGTTAACTGGTGATAGCCCATGACTTGAGCAAACACAGCGAATGCAAGCCTTGAACAATGCAGATTTATTTTGCCTCACATACCAAAACAGCTACAACAAACTAGCATGACCCCACTTCAGATGTTGTTCATTTTTGGGGACAGAAACACACATTGTGATTATAATGGTCTCTCCACATCGACTCTATCCAGAAAAAGGCCCAGCAGAGGTTATACTTCCTGAGAAGAAAGTTTAATCTGCCTAAGGAGCTGCTGACCACTTTCTACTCAGCCATCATTCAGTCTGTCTGCACCTCCATCACTGTCTGGTTTGGGTCTGCCACCAAACGGGACAGGGCCAGACTGCAATGGACAATTAGGGCTGCAGAGAGGATCATTGGAGCTGACCTTCCCTCCATCCAGGACCTGTACCGGGTCAGGAAAAGGGCAGCAAAGTGATCAGACTTAACATCGAGGCGGCTTGATCAGGACCATCTCGAAATTACCCCACAGCAAATAAACAGAATGTAACGGTTCAACACCGCCCAGAACCAATAAGCAGTCCGTAGTATCTCGTTGGCCCCCTCTGCCACTGGACCTTCAGAGCCAGAACAGCGCAACAGTTGGTAACTCTTATGTCTGATAACATTCTCGCTTTACACAAGGTGTGATCTTCCCATGCTACCGTCCATAGTATAACACGGTCCATAATGTAATCCATACAAGATATCAGAAAACAGTCCATGTATGAGCTAGCGTGTATGTTGTATATGCATGTGTGGGTACATAACTGCTGATACGGAGGGCAGATGAGTGCCAAAACTGCAGTTTTGGTACTCAGAAAACTGCAGTTTTGACACTTGTAATGCAGTAATTATTTTTGTAAAGGCTATTATAATTATGTCTGGGGTAGGCAATAGGTGAGTTAGCCCACCAGGAGTGTGTGTGTGTGTGTGTGTGTGTGTGTGTGTGTGTGTGAGCGCGACAAAGAGAGAGGGATGAGTGTGTGTGTGATGAGTTTTTTGGTGTATTGCTTACTTGAATTAGTTAACTACTTAGAATTTCCACAACTTAACATCATATCGACTCACAACATTAGTCTACTGCCGCTACAAATACCATACATTCTAACTAGCTAATACGTTAAATCAGGGAACATCAGTGTTTATGTTGCCTTGTCGGCTACGCTTCGTGTGCTGGTGTTAACAACTGGATGCTTTCGGCTCAGATGTTGAATCATCGTTGACGTGCTGTTATGGTACGGTAGTTCTGCTTTGCAGTGGACACATTGCACCTTGTCTTCTTTTCTAAGTTTGAAATTATCCCAAAACTTTGGACATTCTCTGCCTTTTACGGACGGTTATAACTGTCCGTGTGAAGCAATAATCCCTGAGCTGAGTAGGCCACATAATTTTCCATCATTTTTTGTAATCAAATTATTTGAATTGGTCGAGTAATCCTTTCAGCCCTAGCCTAAATGAACTAAATTCCATAACCTAGGTAGGTTAGCAACACAAACTTGAGAGGTGCAAGTCAGCACATCAACTTAACATTAGCCTACTATTATTTGTTGATGTGCGGCCATAGCATCACTTAAACTAGCAGCCATGTCTCGCTACTTATCACATGACAGCTGCAGGTTAAAAGCTGCGTGTGTGTGTGAGGAGGAAAGACACATAAGCTACGGGATGCGCCGACTGTCATTCTCTAATACAATTAGGTATTATGACATTTCTAATTTCAGGGTATTGCGATACTTTTGTAGTATTGATGCACGGTGCAACACTAATCAAAGGAGAACAAACGCTTAGTTCATGGAGAGACGGCAGATGCAAGGAAAGTCTAGGCGCTCACCCGTATGACCCAGGAAAAATTTTAGTCACACCCTTAAAAATTTTGGTCACACTCTAGAGCCCTGTACTGCGTAGCTACGGACCAGCTGGCTACAGTTACAAATGCAGTCAAGAATATCGCTCATTCCCTTGTCCTTTCAAGTGTCTGTTAACTGTTGGTGGGAAGACATCTTAACAGTATGGTGCTCCAAAATCAATTACAACCTCTCTGTCTTTTCTAGAATGGAGCAGTCAATGGATTATGGGAAAGAAAGAGTTGTTGCTCTGGTGGATATGGACTGCTTTTATGTACAGGTAGAGCAACGGATCAACCCTGAATTAAAGAATAAGCCATGTGTTGTGGCTCAGTACAAGACATGGAAGGGAGGCGGGTAAGATTCTATCATGTCTGATTGTAGTGCATGTCCTCTTGCATAACTAGGGTTGGCCAATATGCATTAACATGCCATGAGAAAAAAAAGTATCCGTCAACATGAGACATTTACATCGATTGTCTGGCGTTATAATTTATTTGCCTCCGGTGTACTTTGGAGTGGGTAAGACTGTTTTTAGTGGCACATACACATACTGACATACTGACAAACACATACTGATGACTTACGCTAGCTTAGCAACTGCAAACTCTGCAATTAGAAGGACTGGATGAAACGTGTTGAAAAACGGTTTCCACTAATAAATGTCTTACTTGCTAACTTTGAAATGAGGTCCTATGCCCCTTTAAGATCCAATTTTGTCATATTTCTTTAGCATCATTGCGGTGAGTTATGAAGCAAGAGCACATGGGGTCACCAGAAACATGTGGGCAGATGATGCCAAGAAATTATGTCCAGACCTCCAGGTGGCAAGAGTCAGGGAGTCTCATGGCAAGGCAGATCTTACACAGTGAGTTATTTTTTTTTTTAATCTGCATCACATTATGATGCTATCCAATTTCTGTACGTGAAACCATTTTGCCATATCTTGTAATTGCTCCCATCATGAACATGCTGAACCAAACAACTTGTCTCATGCACATATTTTGAAGTTACTGCATGCACTGGGTTTTGTACACAAGCATGCATGTTGTACATGACATTTCCTGAACGAAATACCAATGCTTGCAAAGCAAAAAAAAAAATGTCAGTGTGAACACAAAACCAACAAGGTAGCCTAGAAGATTATAAAGGTTAAGTAGTGAGAGAGCGAGATCTACAGGTGGGTCTCAAAAAAGTTCATTTTTTTTTTCTGTAATTTATTTTAAAAAGTGAATCTTTCAAGTGCTTCGTATAATTAGAATATCATCAAAAAGTTGATTTATATCAGTAATTCCATTCAAAAAGTGAAACTTTGATTCTAACTGACAACTAATGAAAATCCCAAATTCAGTATCTCAAAGTTAGAGTATTACTTAAGACCAATACATGTTTTTTTTAGAAATGTTGGCCAACTGAAAAGTATGAGCATACGTCTGTACGTGGTGGTTCTTGAAGCACAGACTCCAGCTGCAGTCCACTCTGCGAATCTCCCCCACATTTTTGAATGGGTTTTGTTTTACGATTCTCTCCAGGGTGCGGTTATCCCTATTGCTTGTACACTTTTTTTATACCACATCTTTTTCTTCCCTTCGCCTCTCTATTAAGGTGCTTGGACACAGAGCTCTGTGAACAGCCTGCCTCTTTAGCAATGACCTTTTGTGTCTTGCTCTCCTTGTGCAAGGTGTCAATGGTCGTTTTTTGGACAATTGTCAAGTCCGCAGTCTTCCCCATGATTGTGTAGCCTACAGATCTAGACTGAGAGACCATTGAAAGGCCTTTGCAGGTGTTTGAGTTAATTAGCTGATTAGAGTGTGGCACCAGGTATCTTCAATATTGAACCTTTTCACAATATTCAAATTTTCTGAGATTTTTGAAATGACCGAATTTGGGGTTTTCATTAGTTGTCAGTTATAATCATCAAAATGAAAAGAAATAAACACTTGAAATATAATTTTGTGTGGAATGAATACATTATTCAAGTTTAACTTTTTGAATGGAATTACTGAAATAAATAAACTTTTTCATGATATTCTAATTATATGACCAGCACCTGTATTCTAGAATCATTTTTGGGTTTAATCTTGATGATTACAGCCTACTGCTAAAAATCAGTATCTCAAAATATTAGAATAAAGAGGTTAGAATACAGAAATGTCAACCTTTAGAAAAGAAATGAACTAATCTGATTATTCTGACTACGGTAATCTGAAATAGTTCTGAAATAATAATTTATGCACTCAATACTTGGTCAGGCTCCTTTTGCACAAATTACTGCATCAGTGTGGCGTGGTATAGAGGCAATCCACCTATGTCACTACTGGGGTGAAGCCCAGTTTGCTTTGATAGCGGCCTTGAGGTCATCTGTATTGTTGGGTCTGGTGTCTCTCATTTGCCTCTTGACAATAAACCATAGATTCTCTATGGGGTTCAGGTCAGGCAAGGTCAGACAAGCAAACCAGTTACTAGCAGTTTTGGCACTGTGGGCAGATGTTGAGTCCTGCTGGAAAAGGAATTCAGCATCTCTATAAAGCTTGTCAGTAGATTGAAGCATGAAGTGATCACTCGTGATTGGTTGGCAGATCTGTCACCATTGGTCACCCTGGGTAATTGTGAATGGAAACCCCATATTCATATTCATATTCTTATAGGCTATTATGTTGTAGCCTATTATTATCCTATGTAGGCTACTAGGCTACACTTTTATTACCATCAAGGACACAAATTAATTTATTGAGGAAAGGAAAATTTGCCAGGAACATCTTTTCAAAGAAAGAGCTTTATTAGCACAGACACACAACTACAAAGCGAAATCTGCCCTCACAACAAATGGGAAGCTCACAAGAAGCCCTAAATCCTACAGCAGTATAGAAGGTAATTTAGGTAACTGGTAGCATTCTGTCTGAATTCGGTCCGTTTTGCAGTCTGTGGAGCATTGCCCTGTAGCTACTTCGGAGTTTGGCTCGCTTCCAGCAGCTGTAAAAACAATCAATAAAGACAATCAGTACTGCGTGATACACTGTGTAGGCTATGGAAACAACACATCTAATGCACCTGAAAAATAGTCCCGAAAAGCAGATCTTACCCTCTTTCTTCTCGATTGACTCCGAGCTCTGAACTCTTCACAGCTTCCGCCTGAGATGCAAGGTCTCATTGTTTAGGCTACCTGCATAGCCGTGGGAAGTGGGGGTGCTGGGGGTGCGGCAGCACCCCCTGCAGGAAAGCATGCGTATTTATGTGTCATACCACTCACGATCAAAAAAAAAGAAGCACTCTGTCCCCCTGTCTATTATTCTATTATGCACTAAAAATGTTACATTAGACCTGGGAGATCTAAACAAAAACAAAACAATTTAACAAAACAAACCTGAGGGAGATATCCTATGACGCTAGCTTTATGGTACGACAAATATGTCATATTAAGTAGCTGAATATTACAGTGAGTTTCCCAAGGAACTGGACACGGGCCGCCTCGATCTTCAGCTTAAAATGATGCTTCGTGTTATCGGGGAGTCTCGGTGCACCACGCTGAATGGTGGCATCGATATTGAGTAAGCTCCCTCCACAAACGAGAGCTCTCTTCAGTGAGGTGGATGAACTTATTCATATGTGTCTTCAGAGCGTTCTTTCTCCAATCTGAGAAGATTGAAAACATGGTTGAGGTCCACAATGACACAGAAACGACTCACATACCTGTCCCTCATGAATGTGCACTCTGATATCCTGAATGCTTTAGACATCAAAGCCCTCATGAAGGACTTTATATCCACTACCCTTGAACATCAAGCAGTGTTTGGTGTTATTCATTAAATAACCAATTGTCTCATAGTAAGAGATGGATTTATTATCAGCTGCCGCTGAGCAGTGTATGCCTAATGATGAGGCCTGAATAGTTTAATTATTTCTCTTTTATGCTGATGGTTTATATGCTCTGCGCTGTGTTTTTTGAAAGTGTAGGCTAAAAGCTACACTGTGCGTTTATGATGTTAGCATTTGTAGGCTATATTTGTGGATCAGTTTAATGTAGGCTAGCCTATGAATATTGCGTTGTGTAGGCCTATGTTATGCATATGTTTTGAGTCAATGTGTTCTGTCTAATATGCTGTGCGATAGGGTCTTTAGCCAGTTTTATATTTCATGCGTTCACCGTCTATTTCGGTGCGAGGCTACAGCAACTTTGTTACTTTACTAGTGTAGCGGCAGATAGCAGACGGTTACTTTGTTTGCGTTAGTATCAATCTGTGCTTTGCGACATTTTGTCGCATTTTTTTTGTAGTGTAGCCATAATTTTTTGACAGTGATGTATGCCTGTGCTGTGTGCCATGCAATGCCAGTATGCTTTCCATTAACAGAGAAAGGCGTTTAAATAAAATACAAAACTTTCAATAAAGCCTATTTTTCCTGGCAAACTAAACCCCCCCCAATCAAAACTCACTTCCCATGGCCCTGGCTGCCTGATGCTCCTGTGTAGGCTACTGTCTCGTAAGGTCTTACAGGCAGCTGGAAAACAATTAAACGAAAGTGGTATGAATGAATAAATGTAAATCACAGTAAAATTAAACAAGCAAGGAGAAAACAGTAAAAGTCACTTACATGCAATGGCGACATGACTTGCAGACATAGCTCCGAGCAAATATCGGTCACAGCTTCCGCCTGCAATGCAAGGTCTGGTTGTTTACCTGAAGCTCCTGCGTACTGTCTCGTAATAGGCCTTACAGGCAGCTGGAAAACAATTAAAGGATAATTCAGGTATTTAGCACTTTGAGTCCCTTTTCTGGTTTGTTTTGGATGAACTAGAGTGGTGGACACCGAAATTTTGACGATGGGTCTTGTCTCGAATTTTCTGACTCGTTTTGAATCGCCTTTAACTACTTCAGAGTAGCTGCCTATGGGCATGCACAAACATGTCCTTAAAGATGCCCTGCCACACCTATTTCATTACTTTATGGTAATGTCTTAAGTTCTACCATGGACTCCGTAACATTTTTTGTGGAAAACATGCCTTGGTTACCTTGTTTCAAGCCATTCTAGTGTGGTACTGAAAGCCTGCAGGAAGACTCAGCTCGATTTGCGCCAGTTCTCATTAATACAACAAGCTAAGCTCCTTGACTCTGATTGGCAAACAGCTAGTAGTTTTTGTCCATAACATGACAGCTGTTATCAACTGATTTTAGCTTCATGGCATGAACTTAGCTTGGCTAGCGAATGCTAGCATTGTTCAAATGGGCATTAAACCTGCTAGGCTAGCGAGTGCATTAAACCTGTATAACATAGCACTTCCTTGAGTTGACAATAACGTTTTACTTACGGACTGGGCACTGGTCGTAGACGGCCGCAATGGTAGCTGTTATCAACTAATTTTAGCTTCATCGCATGAACTTAGCTTGGCCTGCGAGTGCTAGCATTGTCCAAATGGGCATTAAACCTGTTAGGCTAGCGAGTGCATTAAACCTGTATAACATAGCACTTCTTTGAGTTGACGATAACGTTTTACTTACGGGCACTGGTCGTAGACTGTTGCGATGGTAGCCTTAGCCTACTGCTCCAGGCTTCAACAGCAACCTTTTTGCAAAGCCTATGGCATTGTTCCAAAAAAATAAACTGAAGCAATTTGATCCTCAAGTCTGGGTTCTTGCATTGTTGAAGTTCTATTCGTGCATAGCGCACAAGCCCGTCAACATTCAGCCATCCTTGCATAGGCCTACGAAAACTGTCACAGAGCTAAACGAATTTTGTGGGCACGGTCTCAACTGGGCGAGCTCATGAATAGTAATGAGCTAAATCAATTCCACGTCAAACTGAAGAGCTTTTGCAATTGGCCTAATTTCTCTGCTTATTTCTTTTCAGTGGCTAGAGCTGACGGAGCAGGTAGCTGTTCATTTTCACATTCACGACATAGCACAAACACATATGGACCTAACATATAAAAAAAATAAGTAAAAACGGTTTTGAGTGGCAGGGCAAACCCTTAACGTTCGTTTTTAAAACTGTGCAACTCACCGAGTGGTTAGTGATGTCCGTTGATGTTCCAAAACAAGTAGCGTAGCGAAATACAGTTTCTGTCCTGTTTTATTTGCCATTTTGTAAAATCCCATTGATTTCTGTTGGAAGACACATTGCTCCTTAATATTACTGCGCTAGCGGAAACGGAAATGGGGTCTGTTTACGGTTGTAGTCTTTGCTTCAGACTCAAATATTGAGCGGAAGTTTATAGCATAACCATTTGTAGCATAACCATTGTAATCTTTTTCTTGCAGTAAAGCTACTATATATTGGCAAAATTGTGGTGCCACCTCTGTCCCTTGGTGCCCTACGCACAGTGTGTGATGCGCATGGTGTTAGGGGCAGCACTGATCACTGTGCTTTTAACAAAACTTTAAACTGAAACTTTCCACCTAAAAGCCACTCACCGTTCCTCTCCATCTTCAGCTAACTCAGGCTGGCGGCTACCCCTGATATCTGAATTGGGCCCCTCAGTCAAAAAACATGGGTAACATTATGTGATATGTCTTAACCTGTGTTACATAGGGACCATATTATGTTATTCACCCCTGATATCTGAATAGGGCCCATTAGTCAAATAACACAGGTAAAGCTGTGTGCCATTCAGTTCACTCCTCTATTTGTTTGAGAACAGAAGATGGAAATTTGCTTCTCCTGTATGTATATTGCCCGTTATTTCATTATTTCATTCAATTTTGCCTTCAGCTACAGGGACGCAAGTGTGGAGGTCATTGAAGTGATGTCACGTTTTGCTGTGATTGAGAGGGCTAGTATTGACGAAGCCTACATGGACCTTTCTGCAAGTGTAAAGCAAAGACTTAGGAGCATAGAAGATGTACAGATTGAGCCACACCTCCTGACGTCCACCTTTGTTCAGGGCTACCCACAGGCTACCACCAGCCAGGATAAGACTGAAGATGCTATGTTGGATAATGGTCTGTCTTGAGTTACAACCAGTTTTCTTGGTGTCATGTCAGTTGAAATCATATGATTGAATATCTGCAACACAGTCAGAGAACACAACAATTATTTTGATTACAAATCTTTAAATCTTACCTTGCCAATGACTATTTAAGCAGCTTGACACAAGTGGGAGTGATGTTAGTAAAGGATATCACCACTTCTTACCGAAGGCTTACGGGGTACCGAAGGTAACAGCCGTGTTTATCTTTTGCCACACCACGACCACAAGTGTCATATTGCTTTAATACAACAGTTCCATGACCAACTAATTTAGTTTGAAGACACAAAATTGTGTTTTCTATTGCTTTTTAGATTTAGACACGTAAATAGTTCCAATCTTATTCTTCTTTGTGCCTAGTTCTTGAGTTGATGTTTTTGATTGGTCTTGCTTTGTTTGTCCCCACAGATGCAGTCAGATTAAAGGGCCTGGGCCAGTGGCTGGCCTCTTTGCCCCCAACAACGCAAATGGATAGTGCAGACCTGCAGCTGGCTATGGGGGCCATCATTGTAGAAGAGATGCGGGCTGCTGTTGAGCAGTGCACTGGCTTTCAGTGCTCAGCGGGAATATCCCACAACAAGGTTAGTCTCTTGTATAGTACGCTATTATAAAATACTAGTGCAGTGCCCGTTCAAACATGCTATTCCTGTAGAAAATCTGTAGCCCAGTTACATGTCCTCAGGTAGGCCTGATAGTATATTATCAGGTCTGCATATTATATTAATATTATATTACCTGGTCTACAACCAACCCAAAAGGGCACATGTTACCCCGCTGCTCATCCAGCTACACTGGCTACCTATGGCGGCCCGCATCAAATTCAAGGCTCTAACGCTTGCCTACAAAGTAGTCTCCGGTTCTGCTCCCACCTACTTGAATGCCCTCATACAGACATATGCTACCTCCAGTTCGATGCGCTCCTCAGACGAACGACGTCTAGCTCTACCACCGGTACGCTCAGGCCAATCCAAACTTTTCTCATCTGTTGTTCCTCGTTGGTGGAACACACTGCCAGTTCCTACAAGGGCAGGGACATCCCTCTCCATTTTCAAAAAACTCTTTACTAAAGCTCTTTAGAGAACATCTCCTCTCATAGCAACACTTACAACAAGTCTTGCTGATCCTAGCACTCACCAGCCGTCTTAACCCCTTGCAGACCGCGCCGAACATTCCATTTTTTCATACTCGATGGCCTTATGGCACAAAAAGGCTTATTGTGTGATTATGCTACATGACAGAGATATACCCACCATTATAATCAGGAGAAATAGTCCTTTCAAATAGTATAAAATATAATTAATAATTTTGAGGAGAACACACATATTTTTAAATAAATATCTTTAAAATTCAACCCCAAAAAACTCAAAACTATCAGTTTGTTCATTTTTTCCCCAATTTCTGTTGTAGATAGAGAAAAACTTAGAGTGTATGGGAGATTCACAATTTTGTCCTCTACTCAGTGATGAAAACAGAATCAATGTATCACCTTTTGTTCAAAAGTTATGATAAATGTATTAGACCTTTGCAGACGGCACGAAACATTCCGATTTTTCATACTTGATGCCCTTGTGAGACAAAAAGGCTTATTGTGTGGCCATGCTACATGGCAGAGATAAGATATACCCACCATTGTAATCAGGAGAACTAGCCCTTTAAAATGGTATATATATAGTTAATAAGTTTGAGTGTAACACACATTGTTTTAAACAATACCTTCAAAATTCAACATCAAAAAACACACGAAAATATCCATTTGTAAAGATGAATCTTGCTTTTCACCTAATGTATATTGTAGATATAGTGTGTGAAAGACAGTGTTGTGATCTCCTCAGTGAAAAAAACAGAATCAATTTATCACCTTTGGTTCAGAAGTTATGATTAATTTACTCATAACTGCAAGTCGCGGTAACATGTAGAATTTTTAAAGAGTAGGATGTTTTCCTTTCCTGGTTTGACATCTGACCAAAAATACACAGATATAATGGTCATGTAACAAATATAAGATGTTTTACCATCAAAACAAGATGCATAGCTAAATATAGGATGTCTTACTGTACTCTGAAGAGGCTAAATCAATTGTGGGGAGGAAAGATAAAGGCTGAAATAAAGACTAGCCAGATGGTAACTGCTTCTCCGTGTGCTTCATTCTACTATGAAAACAAGAATAAGAGACACTGGCACATGTGTTAGGTTTACTAAAGAAGAAATAAATCATTTTATTTAGATACGTCTTTAACAATTTCATTAAATAATCAGGAACAACAACTTCAGGTAAATAACAAAACATATGTTTACAAACAAGCAGTAACTATTAGAACTACAAGAATGACAAGACAACAGTATAACAAAGATCAACAAAATACTTTAACATGATGAACAAAGCATCAATTCATATTAACATTCACACATATAAACAATTAAAACATTAGAAGAAATTCAATACATTTAACAACCATACAGCATATAATTTGATACAATATATAATTATCGATATCATTTGCCCTACACATAAGGTGATACACTAACGCCGCATTCACACCAGATCCGTGTGTGTGTTGTCACAGCTGTGGCGTGTGTGTGTGTGTGTGTGTGTCCATCTAAGCCTAGCAGATGATGAGGTGTAAATGCTACTGGAGTTGGTGTCCCTGTCTGTGTTAGAAGGATAGGCAAAGTGTATGCTTTCTACCTGACATGGGACTTGACCATGCTCAAAATAAAGAAATTGTCAGATAAGAAAATTAGAAATTGAATTACAAATCTAACCAAACTATTATCACTATAATCCCTGTCATTATTGTTATAAGCAACACTCTTATCACAACCAGAAATGTGCATACGCCCAGTTGGGCGAACACACACACACACACACACACACACACACACACACACACACACAAACATGCTTACCCAGCTGAGGATGATGGGAGATTACTCTCCTCCTCTACCACATCATTGTCTTCCTCTTCATCCAGAAACTACCCATCCATGTCCCATGTCCATGCCACCGTGGTCCTTGGGGTCATGTTTGCCATCAGCAGTCGGCTGCTTTCACCTCAGTTGCACATACTTCTCTCCCTCCATCTAAAATAACAAAAAAATCACAGGTCTGATAGTAAATAGGTTGTTTAGTTTTATTTTACATTACTTCCACATAATCTTAATCACCACCAACCATGACTCTTTTCACTAAAAGTATTATTGTCACTGGAGGACTCCAATATTGCTTGGAGAGGTAACATTAGTCTCAGAGCTCACTAGGTGTTATTGCCTTGGCTAAACCATACATAGCATACCAGCTTACAAGCAAACATTGATTCATGAACATGAGTCAGGAGATATGACAGAAAACATCTAAACAGCGTATGCATACACATACACACCGTGCATAGGCTACTGCAGTTGGGTAAAGACAAAACACCCCCTTAGAAAATAATGTGTCGACGAGTAGGCTTGGGTGTATGAGCTCCCATCATAGTTAGCCACCCAAAAACCTCATAATCAAAGCAGCCAACCTTACAGCCTAAAAGCTAAACAATACTAAGACACATTTATAACAAATCTTCAGTCATGTATTCATGAAAACAGCAGTCAATGAATAAAATCCTTACGTTACACCATCGGTAATCAACACAGTTTTCACGTCGGTAACGTAACATTAACATTGTCATTCATGTCAGATGTTTCTATCTAAGTAAGCTAAGCAACTTGGCTACAAACAACTGTAAATTGTGCTATACATATTACGAAGGAATGAAAGGTTTATTTGACAATAAAATACCGATTAGGTGCTACTTGACATAAAGTTGGCAGTCATGAAGCACGGGAGTGAACTTTATCACGACTACGCGTCAGGGACATGTTGCAGCCTCTTCTGATGCTAACGTTACCTAACTTAGCTAGTTTTCTGTATCAGCTGACAAGCAAGGAACATCGTTCAAAATAGAACAAATCGTTAAAATGTCAGTCCTAGTAGGTCTGTAATCTTGGTTGACATATAGTAACCCCCCAGAAATTACTGAAAATAATGAGTTTACTAAAGATTACGGTGTGCTAAAATACCAGCTGTCATATCAGCTGAAGTGAACGCACACACGCATTATGTTACGGCCATGCATACAAGGTGTAATTACCAGCAAAAATAACTTTTAAAAACGATTTTGAAGTAATAACATGGATAACAAGTAGTAATAACATAAAAAGACTTGTTTTTACCTCAGATGATCGATCCAGTAGTTTCTCTTTTAGACGACGTCAAGATCAACGATGCATAGTGCTTCCTGCTGTTTTTCCTCTAGTGGAGGGAGACGTCAACTCTTGATTTTTCCTTCACGTAGTAAAATAAATTCGCGCCACAAATCCCTTAACCAATCATATTGCCAGAAAGCCTATGATGTGACGTTTTTGAGGAAGTTTTCATTGATAAAATTGGTTGGGGTATGGCTGAGTTATTAGACTGAACGTCATCGGTACTGGGGTACCGAAATTAGAGCGTGCGGTCTGCAAAGGGTTAAACTGACACGTAACTGTTAAAAACAGCACTCACTGATGCACTTATTCTTACTGTACTCTAATGTTTTTTAAATTGTCCTAAAATTGTTGAGAATTGCTCTAAAACTTAAACTGTTTACCATGTTGTTAGTCGCTTTGGCTAAAAATGCGTCAGCCAAATGTAATGTAATGTAATGTAATATTATAATATAATAAATGTGTAGTGAGCAGAATTTTGGACATTGCGTTAATGCACGTAGTTTTTGACCTGTATGCCCGATTTTCAAAATTGAGGTACTGTTGGATCAAGCCGAGTTCAATCTACCCTATTCCACTATCTGCTCCTGTTGGTGAAACGCACATGAGCAAGCACACATTGCAGTTCCTTGGAAATACTAGTTTATATTCTTCCTTTTTACAGTCATGGAGGTAACCATTTCATTACCTGTTGTACACTGTTCAAGCTGTGTTTGTAATAAATGAATATCTCAATCTCTGAATCTGAAAATAAATATGGTCAGATGCTATTTTATAAGCCTACAATATCCTCCAGAATTATTGGCACCTCTGATAACGTTGACTAAACACCGGTATAAAAAATAATCTGTTGGTGATTTATTGTAATCTCACTATGAAAAAATTAGGAAAAATCCAGCCTTGAAGGGAAGAAAATGTATTTTGAGAAAAAGTAAAATCTCAAAGTCATCAAATAAATATCTTTAACAAAAACACGTCGCTCACAATTATTGGCACCCCTGCTTGTAATACCTTCTTAAGCCTCCTTTTGCCAATAAAACAGCTTGTAATATTATAATAATATGGTGGCGTGGGACCATTTTATCTTTTAAAAAACGATAATGTTAGTTCACTGTAAACACTGCGATGTAATAATTGTCATTGTTTCGATTTAACTCAATGAAATAAGAGCTCTTAATATTTTATATTGTTGGTTGGTTTAATACCTTGTTGTCAATGAAAAGTCGTTGTCCTACACCATGGGTCTCCAACATGTCGCTCTTAAGCTCAGTCGCTTGCCGTCCCCTTCTGAGCTTGCAGGCTGAAGCAGTAGGCCTAGGCTACTAGGCTACTACATTTAAACACAATTGTTGCTGCTACTGGAGGCATTCCAGCCTATGAATTTAATAAAGTAAATCATGCAATTCAAACTCAATTTAGGCTACTTGGCTACGCAATAAGGTTTCCATTACAGCACAGTGCATATGTTGAATGAATGAAAGCGGCTGCCTTGTCTCGCAATAAACAGCGGGTGAAAATCCCGACTCTTTCAGCTACATGAAATGTAATAGTGAGCCATCAAATACCTCCCAGATTTCAGTGCTCATCAGTTCAAACATTGAGCGATATAATCAAACTGTCCAAAAGTAAATTAAATCCCAAACCAAACAGAAAATCTTCTGCTTTTGATAGCGGTATGCGCTCCAAACGAAACGCATGTCTCACAATAAAACGCTCGTAGAAAGGCCTGCTCAATATAATAGGGGCAGCCGTGGCCTACTGGTTAGCGCTTCAGACTTGTAAGCGGAGGGTTGCCGGTTCGAACCCCGACCAGTAGGCACGGCTGAAGTGCCCTTGAGCAAGGCACCTAACCCAGAGTTTCCGCTAGAAAAAAATGGTGCCGGTCAAAGTGACCGGCAGAGGTTTCGTTTTCCGGACATTTTGATGATGTGCCGGTCAAATATCCTATTATTGCTTCTTAATTAGTCAAGTTGAGGAAAACAGGAGACAGGCTATATAGCTTAAAGAATGACATAATCAGGCTGAATAGAATTCAACATGTTCATTAGCCTAACTTACATAAACATGCCTAACAAGATCTAGCCAGTATTTATGTTTTCATGGAACGCAGGAGTCCGCTTCGTTCATGTTTTTTTAAAAAGGCTACGTTGTTTGTTGCTGCCCACGTTATCTCCAGTGGTTCCACTGTTTAACTTGCAGAGATGCGCACACACAAGAATGAGCGCTCACACCACTACCCCCTAAGGCTATGCCTCTTTATTTGATAACAATACATTAAGAAATCTTTCCTATTCTGGGAAATGTTTAGTTTCTTTTTCTTTCGGTCCGTGGTTCAATGATACCGTTTAATTGTGCTGGAAATTATCCAGACCAGCAATCTCCTCGTCGAGGAGGCCCTAACCCTGCATAGATAGAGAAAGCATAGGCCTACTGTATGCTTTGGGTACAGAACACAGTTGCATGTCCAGTGTACACGGAGAATGACAGTGTCTTGGAGCGGCCGCAACCAGCTGCAACTCCACTTCCAACGTCATGATTCCGACAGATACGCCCGACACTTTTTATCTGGTGGTGGTGGAGTTGACCGGACATCTGAGGCTTCAGACGTTACCAATTTATCATCATCCATCGCGTCTGGCCTCTGAAAAAACTTTTAAGGCTAGTCTGCCTGGGCCTGGCCATGTTTGAACCGCCTCACTAATTTGTTCGTTGTTTATTAACATGGACGTTTTAAGCATGCGCTTCCTATTTGAAATGCAGCATAGGCTATGCGTGTTGTTTTAATAGCCTTCAAACGGTAGAGCATGTGCATTTAAAAACATAGCCACGTATTGCTTTAATATAGGCTTACATTTTAAGGCTTATTCTCAAATTCATATTGCGTTAGGGGGACGGGATTATTAGCCAATTTCAATCGGACAATTTGACCGGAGAGATTTAATTTTGTCGGACATTTCATTTTTTTTCCGGCCAATGTCCGGTAATTACCGGACAACGGAAACCCTGACCTAACCCCTCACTGCTCCCCGAGCGCCGCTGTTGTTGCAGGCAGCTTACTGCGCTGGGATTAGTGTGTGCTTCACCTCACTGTGTGTTAACTGTGTGCTGAGTGTGTTTCACTAATTGACGGATTGGGATAAATGCAGAGACCAAATTTCCCTCACGGGATCAAAAGAGTATATATACTTATACTTACTATATATAGCCTACGTCTGCCCCAAATAAAGCCCTGTGCTTTGCGCAGCCTAAGTAAATAAAAGACCCCGGCCATAATTTGAGGATTTACGGCAGTTATTTTCTTATGAGGCTTTGTTAAATAGCCTAATTGATTGTTATAGGCTAATCTCTCACCCTCTTGCTCGACTCCGTGCCTTGGATAGTTTTGTTACATTTTGACAAAACCTGTCAGATCTAAGCATTATTATGTTTTTGGTTGTTATATGATTCTTTTTTATAATTTATTATTTTGGAACAAACGAGGGTCTTTGTTTAATCTGAACGGTGGCTCGCATTCCGCTGCTTTAGAGCACCGCAGCGTAGCGCTTGATATCTTCAAGTTTAGCCTAACCGAACGTCCAGTTTAACTGCCACAAGTTATTCTTCTTGTGATAAAGATCTCATGGAGGAAAAACACGCTGTATTTTTGTATTTTCATTGCCTTTTTAAATTGATAAAAAGTTAAATAAATAATGAATTTTAATATAGGCCTAGAAATATTAATAATTAATCGATAGTCGATAGTTTTTCTTGGTGTTAATGATACCATGTACCTTAATTAGGTTCCCAAGGCCTTTGGGAATAAAAACAGCCCCACAATAGCACAGCCCCTCCACCATTATTCGCATTAGGCATGGGGTTCTTTTCAGTATATCCATTCTTCTATGTATGCCAAACACACCTAAAGTGCTCTGTTTTAATGATCTGAAACGCAAGTATCTTTGCGCAAAACGCAAGTAACTTTGTGGGCGGATCTTGGGCACTGTTGCTATTTTACGGGCGGGATAAATGACTGTTGCGCCCGACGCATATTTAAAATGGGTTGGTCTGAAGTAGCAGTTTACTCATGGGTGTGGTTTGGGCGAACGTGCAATAAACCAATCAGAGCGTCATCTCACATTCCCTTTAACAACAGGTGCGCTTGTTCCATGGCGGATTGCTATTATGATGGCGGATTTGTCAGGCACAGCCAGGAGCAGTTCACAGCAAGGACTGTTCAGTTAGGAACAGTTTGCTATTGATTTTTCTTTTTGACAAAATGTAAATACAGAAATGTCACAAAGACATACTTTCCGATGTTTTGGGCTCACTCTAACTGAATCACTATGAATGCATGGTGATATTTTGAAATGTTCTTCTGTCAGATAACCTCTCCTCTCCCGTGCTGCTGCTTGGGCATTTGGGTTAAATTGCATCGGTATGCAGTTCAACATCACGTCTCCTTAAGTCCTAATATTTCCTCATTTGTCATCAACACATCCAGATTTATGTTTATTTTCCCACATCTTCATTGACACCACAATGATCCCTCGTATTTTCCTTGTAATTATGTATGATTTGCAGAAATGGGAACTGCTGCGTCCGTGTATATGAGAGGAGCAAAGTGTATGTGCTTTGTGCACACGCTACATTATGGCCAAGCAGGTGTATGGCCGGACGCACTGTGCTTACCATCACGCAACTCAACAACGAGAGACAATTTCCTCTATGTGTGTCTTCACACCAAGTTGACCTACAATAACTTCCCAACTCTGCACAGTATCTCATTAACTGCATGACAGTAGGCTATTTACAATATTTTCTGTAAAATAAGTTTGTAAATACGTTCAAAATCAACTTAATGCACGCACAACTTTTGTTTGAGCAGGAGAGAATAACAACACACGGACGCAGCAATTACAGAAATTGTAGGCTTGCTACTTTCTTTTACCATTTATGGTTGCTGGTTATCAGCACACAATAAACTGATTTAAGCTAATTCACTAACTCAAGACTTCAAGGCCATCATGGATATAAAACGTTTTTGAAAACAACGAAAGGATGGAGGGAGCAAAGGATGGAGGCAGCAAAGCTAGGAGTTATTTCAGATGGGTAAGGTAGACAAAATTGTGGTGTTTGTCAAAACATTAGCGTTACAGCTGGAATAATGATTATAGGCCAGGGGTCGGCAACCCGCGGCTCCGGAGCCGCATGCGGCTCTTTGATCCCTCTGATGCGGCTCAGCCTTTGAAAATAATTAAATAAAAAAAAATATTTAATTAAAATGTATTTTATTTTAGTTCGTTCATTTTCAAAATGTAATATTGTAAGTCTATCTGAGTAATTTAGCCTATATAACTTTCCACCTCACTTGACTCCATAACCGTAGCTGCACAATATTGTTACATTCGTGGTTCGTTGCCATGTCAATATCAAACAAAATCACCGATTTCCCTCCATTTCAGTCAATGAGAACACTTTAATTGTTATTGTTGATGTGTGCGCTTGCTGTAGGCTAGATAAGGAAAATGTCAAAAAGGAAACGTCAGCGACCACAACTTGCGAGCGTGAACACAAGGCTGAAATGGGAAAGTTTCCATCCGAAGACTGATTCTGAAAACGCGAAATGAACTGCCTGTTATATCGCACACTGCAACGAGTTAATATTGCTGTGTTAACCCTGTTCGGTTCCACTTGCATGTGAGAAATCTTTCTCACATATGAAAAATATAAAGACAAACCTGCGCTTACGCTTAAGGGCAATTCCGCGCAAAACTGTCAACAATGCCATGGTATTTAGTTGCCGTTATGGATATGACAGTTTTGCGGGCAGTTGCCCTTAAATAGTGACAGCCTCAATTCTTGCATGAAACTTCACCTCACTGAATATGAGCCAGCCAGACTCCAAGGCCATCACCAAATCTAATCTCTGGTAGGCCTAATGTTCAATTTCACCAATGACATGTCAACGAAAATTGAATGTTGTGTTGTTAACTATGATGTTACTTTGCATACCAAAGGACACTGGAAAAATAGGGGGTGGTGTTTAGCCTACATGGGAAGCCTAAGGTCTATACTTCTGTCATTCCACTTTACATTTCAAGTTACTTGCACATTAAAACCAGTAGAAAATGTAGGCTATTTAAAAATCCTCTGTTGAATGAAAGTAACTGTACGTTAAATATCCAAACTTTTTCTTGTAACTGTCTTTATGTGGCTCTTCTAAGATTAACTCATTGAATTCCAAGCTGTTTTCGGGAGCTTTGTCTAAGAGTGCCAGCAATCTAGACCATTGTTGATGATTTTTGTACAGCCACAACATATTCTGTGTTATAGCTATGAACACGTACAATAGCTCGATTAAAAGGTGAGACTTTAAGCTCTCGGTGGGTGCAAACCGTGTATTTCTACACGCCTCTGTTCCTGAGAAATCACAAGCTAAACAGTGGCTAGTTTTCATCAAAATCGCTGCTTTTTTCTAGAAATGGAGATATAACGTCTTTTTATTTATTTTTTTTATTTTTATTTATTTATCCTTTATTTTACCAGGTGATGTCCCATTGAGATATTCAAATCTCTTTTACAAGGGAGCCCTGGAGCCTTTCATAAAATATGAAGTGTTGCCTGTTACTTACTTGTGTAAACCTTCCGGGAAGTGATCAACGAGACCTGGCGAGGCTGCCACCTAGTGATAGACCCATGAAAATGGCCTGGTTTTGACCTGACGTGCATGAGTCACTGATTCGACCCAAAGCGGCAACGCGAGTTATGATAAAATGTCCAGATAAAATGTCCAGATTGTGCGTTTTCATGAGTTTCACGATCGTTATATATTTAGTTTCGTCTAGTTTCGTAATTTAAAAAAAAAGCTAAAAACGTAATATGACTTTTTTGGCACTCAACGCATGGGAAGGAAAAATGTAATATTATGTTTTTGGCACTCAATGAGTTAAAAAAATAAGAAATTTGGTAAAAGTGGCTCTCCAGGCAAAAAAGGTTGCCGACCCGTTATAGGCTGATGTTAAAGCTAACACGATGTTTAAAGCCATAAACAACCGTAAATTGGGACAATCCTAAAGGTAACTTTAGGCTTTATAGGGCTGTATAAAGTTGTCCAAATGAATAGGTCATTATTAGGCGTTGTTGTAAAGATATTGCATGTGGATGTTGTATATAGGCTACTTTTTAGGTGATCAATGCACAAATGAAACTGGGAAACGGACAAATATTATCAATCTGTGGCGGAATTGTTTTCTGAATCTGCAAAATAGCACAATAATTAAAGTTCTCTGTCGTACGACGGATTTCCGTCAATTTGATTTTAGAAATGCCATATTTGAGATCGATGCAGATCCGATGAGAAAAAATAAATAAAAAGGGGGGGGGTCTATCACTTCTTCTTTTCCTTTTCTTAAGGCAACTACAAATATTAGGTCTGATGAATTAATGTGATGTTAAATGTTTAAAGGGACACCAGGCAACGTTTTCGTGTTAATTAATCATCTTCGTAAGTCGGTGTATGGTTAAATGACTCATTACGGGGCGAATGAAAGGTCTCTCGCCCGCCCCTACTGCCTGTAGGAAGAATATCCTACTTCCAAGTTCGGCGTATCCTACCCGCCGACCGAAGCAGGATCAGTTTACAGCACAGAGGCAGGCTAACGAAACGCTAGAGATTGTTGCAAACGTGTATATAATGGCAGAGCCGGCGAAGAAGCAGTGAAAACCCTTGACGGAAGACGCAAAGAAAAGGAAAAGAGCTTCAGACCGAGCGAGGGGGAGTTTCGTAGAGAAAAAGCATCAGGCTTGCCTGGTGTCCCTTTAAAGACCTAATGTAGACCTAGTGTTCTTGAACTTTCTGTGTCTCAATCAGTGACAGCGCAAGAAGATACGTCAGCCATGAGTTTCGCTTTGTTTATGTTGTAGCTACACGCTTGTCTCATTAGCCTGTGGAGTGTTTGCTTAAAAAAAAAAAACACGTCTGGAGGACTAACAGTCTAAAAGTTGGATTATAGTAAGTATAAGTATATACAGTATACTCTTTTGATCCCGTGAAGGAAATTTGGCCTCTGCATTTATCCCAATTCGTGAATTAGTGAAACACACTCAGCACACAGTGAACACACAGTGAGGTGAAGCACACACTAATCCTGGCGCAGTGAGCTGCCTGCAACAACAGCGGCGCTCGGGGAGCAGTGAGGGGTTAGGTGCCTTGCTCAAGGGCACTTCAGCCGTGCCCACTGGTCGGGGTTCGAACTGGCAACCCTCCGGTTATAAGTCCGAAGCGCTAACCGTAGGCCACAATCGAGACAGCTGATAAGGTTGGCAATCCATTTAACTTTTTTTGATTAGATACATTGTGAGCTCTATGTGCGAAAGAGATAAGGTGTCCGGCCTTGATGTTAATGATACCTTAATTGGCAGGGTAAAACGTCTTCCTGTTTCTGTCTTTCCTGTGGACTTTTCTTTTTTTTTTCTTTGTGCTCTTCCACAGGAAGTTGATTTACACAGCGGCCCAATCTTGTGAAATGGGCTAATTTCTTACTATCGCGAACTCTTGTCAGGGGAGGTCATTCATTTGGGTGCCACCTATGACTTGAACAGGTAGCCTGCTATGCCACCCGATGTAGCCTATTATTGTATTGTATTATACAGTTTTTTATCAATACAACTTACATTATGTGTAAAGCGACGCAATATAAATCGTAGCCTATGCAATTTATTATCCCGTGTGTTATGACATGTTTCACAATTTGCGACGGAAGGTTTTGACTGTGCGTGTTAACATAAAATAATAATAATACAATCACTGTCATCGTTAACTGTTGTGTAAGGGGGTCAATCGTGTTTGTGACGCACAGACAGCCTTGTAGCCTATTTTGCTTGTGCCTACACTTTTAACAACAGTAGGTTATGAGTGTATGTTGACAAAAAATAACCATGCAATTAAAATAGTCAACTTAGCTATAAAATATTATTAATTTATAGCACAAAACCATAACCAGTAGGCCTACTAGAACCTCGCATAATATTAGCGTCATGATTTGTGTGCGTCTATTTGGCAAGGCCACTAGCTGTCATGGATACGTTGTTGCTAAAGGAAGGCACAGGTGTCTGAGAAAACAGTTAAAAAATAAATGGATATGGGCTTGGCTGTTGGAAACGAGGGAGAACGGCAAGCCATGGTGTAAAGAAATGCAATAGGAAACAGTTTTAGCACGCCACCAATCAGAAGACCGCCATAAGGTTAATGTTCGTGCTCTTCAGGACATCTTCCCTGCCTGGTGCAACTGCCACCACGGCAGAGGTAGGCTATGTTTATCTATGGCTTACCGTGTTTGCACTCAGAAAGTATGCATGTTCTTTCATAGCACAACACGACCTGTCCCTCACCATATCGCAACCTCTTGTCAACCTTATACGATCTGTTGCTGAAGACAAAGCGCCATCTCCAGATTGTCATTATCAAATGCACAGACCTCCTGCATGAGCACACACAGTATTGCTGCTCATTGGAAAACTGAGTTGTCTGTAAAACTCAAAACTACCATGTTTTCATTAAATGCTGATGAGGCAACAAATGGAAATATGGACAAGATCTCGAATGTTCTGATTCATTACTTTGATGAGGAAATGGGAAGTCTTGCCAACTTGATTTTACTTGGTGTTGAATTGCATATTAACAAGAAAAAAAATCTCCCCTTTAAACACTTTTGGCCTGAAGTAATTAAATAAGAGTAAGTTAAAGCCTTTCTACAATATTGCTGCAGTAGAAAAGAACAGCAATGGCTAGTCAGCAATGGTCAGGGATGGAAAAAAATTAATTAATATTTTTAACTCCTTTCCGACATTGCCCTTTTCATCTCACGTACCCCCTAGTGGCAGCTCGCGTACCACCACAGTTTGGGAATCTCTGCTCTAAATAATCTATTAGCAGTGAGGTCACTTTTGAAGAGATTTTGGGGGACTTGGTGAACCCAAGATGATACCTTTGTCTGTAACTCTCCAACAGTGGTTCTTGTGGAATTTTTTGCCTATCTTACCATCCTCCATACTGTACGTGGGGGTTAGATAACCATGGGTCTTTGTCCAAGCATGTTTGTCACATTTCCAGATGATTAGAACCTTTTAATCATTGTTTTAACTGTAAATATAGGCATTTTCAACAAAGTACCTAGTTTCTATAGACATTCTCTGACTTACAAATGTCAACACACTTTTTTTTTTTTTATTTAAATTTAGCGTAATCTTTTGTCTTTCCGATGTTGAAAAATGACTAGAGGATTTAGCCTCTGTGTGACTTTATTTTCATACCATAGTGAAAAAGAAAGAAAGTCATGAACTACTTCTGAAAGTTCAGACACTTTGATTAATTTAAATAAGTTGAAACTAGATAGGAAAATGCTTCTGTTAGGTTTTGTATATAAGATTTTCAGGGGTGCCAATAATTGTGAGCAACGTGTTTTCGTTAAAAAAAGTCAAGTCACTTTTATTTTTATAGCGCATTTAACATGCACAGAGTGCAACACAAAGCGCTCCACAAACAAGACACAACAAAAAGACAAAAGATGTCGGACGGAGCGGCGTAGTCGCCAGCCTTCCTGCGACATCAAGACAAACAAACAAATTTACAAAATAACAATTGACGCACAAGACAAAAGATGCCTAATGGAGCGGCGTAATCGCCAGCGTACCCGAGACACCTAACGGTAGACATACAAGACAGACAACAAACAAAAATGAACAAGTAATAAAATAAATAAATAAGAAATTAAAATAAAGAAAAGTCTGTGTTAACTTAATCCAACTCAGTCCAATGGCAATGACATGGCGCACAGCTGCGTCTTCAGTCCAACCCGGAGGATCCAACGTTAACATCTTTTGTAAGTGACGTTGGTAGGCCTACTTGTAGATTGCAGTCTAGAGATCACTAGAAGCATATTTATTCATTACAGTGTGGTGGTCTTTCTGCTGGGCCTTAAGCCTGTCGCACCTCCAACGGTGCCTGTGGTGGACTGTGCATGGCAGGGGTCGTCCACTTCCCCTGAGGCAGGCCTAATCCTGACCGCATACCGCACGGTTTTGCTGCAGGGTCTTCAGCTGGGGACCACCGCTCATTGACTTTTCGCCCCTTAACCCAGAACATCTCCTGGTGGTGGGGCAGTGAACAGGGACGTCTCCCTGACACCCCCTGCAGCAAAACCTAATTGGATGTTACTCCCCAAGCCTTGTCTCGTCGTTTCAGCCAGAGCCAGTGGCTTACTTTCTCCGCTTCCTCAGAGAGCTCTTTGGTGGATCTGCTCAGTGTGGCTCCACGTAGTCCCAGGTCCTTGAGCAGGCGTGATGTAGTTCTGCCTACAAAGCCTCTGGCTCCCACCTCCACCGGGTACAGCCTCACACTCCATCCACTTTCTCTGCACTCCGCGACCAGGTCTGCATACTTTGCCTTCTTTCTCTCATATGCGGCCTTCAGTCCCTCCTCCCATGGCACTGTCAGCTCGATCAGTATTGCTGACCTCACCGCTGCAGACCACAGCACCACGTCTGGTCTTAAGGTGGTGCTGCATATCTCCTGTGGGAACTGGAGCTGCCTTCCCACATCTACCTCCATCTTCCACTCCGCCCCTGGTGTTAATAGCTTGGCGGGTGGTCTCCTGTTGGTATGCACTGTGGCTTCCCCCTGCCTGAGGAAGTGGATACTGCGTCGGTTCTCTGATGGACTCTGGTTGTTTGCCTCCTGCCGACTTTTCTCCAGCACCTCTGCCAGCTTGCTAAGCACTTGAGCCGACCCTGTGTAGAAGCTAACCGTCTGAAGTAATGGCCGATCCCGCAGATCAGCAACTTGCTGGACCCCCGACAGCGACAGCCTGATGCTCCGAGAGACTGCAGAGCTCCCCAACGTCAATGGTAGTTTCGAATGTTAGCAGCTAGAAGCTAGACTGCTCAATGATCAATCCAGACACAGTTAACGTTGGTCTGCACAATCCAGACTCCAGGCAAGGCAGATGGCAGCTCCCAGGTAAATAGCAGCTCGGCGGCCACAACAGATCCCTCGCAGAGTAGGCCCAGGTCCAGCTGTCCTGATAGATCTCCTCGACCAAACAGTGAAGTGCAGCACCTCTCACGGATGGATGGATGGAAGGATGTCAGTCCAGGGCAAAAGCTAGTTCTAGCCATAGCAAGCTGCCAATGGACTTGGAAGCAGTAAAAGGGACTAAGAATAACATGACAATTATTGAAAATAACATAAATGAAGAGAGAATACATTTAACTAGACAAATAAATACAAAAAATTAACATGACATTACATAAAATTACAAACATTACATAAAAACAAACAAAAACATGATTCCAGACGGAGCGGCGTGTCTCGCCAGCGTCCCTGTAACTTAGCAATTGTGGGTGGATTTTTCCTCATTATTTTCATTGTGGGAGTACAATAAATTACCAAAATATTATTTTTTATACCTGGTTTTTAGTCAACTTTACCAAAGGTGCCAATAATTCTGGAAGGTACAGTATTTAGGTCTGTGTCTAGTTAGTTCATTTGAAAATCAATTGAGAATCCAAAATCGAAAAAGGGAAAAAATAAGACATTTCTTTATGCTCAGATCAAAATCAGAAAATAAAGGAAATTGACCTAGCTTAAAGCTGGAAATTGGTCAAGTTAGTTACTACAATCACAACAAAAAACAATTCTCTCTCTCTCTCTCTCTCTCTCTCTCTCTCTCTCTCAGGTCCTGGCTAAGCTTGCTTGTGGCCTGAACAAACCCAACCGCCAAACAGTACTTCCCCTCAGCTCAGTTACCCAACTCTTCAGTAGTCTCCCCATTAGCAAAATGTGAGTTCTGCATCATTTCATTTATGTCTTTTTTTGTACATGGTAAGCTGTGAATGCACAGTTCAGTTGGAACTGTGGGTAAACCATTTTGTCCTTCCTCATAGTCGTAATCTTGGAGGTAAACTGGGGGCCTCCATCACAGAGACTATGGAAGTAGAGAACATTGGAGAGCTGGCAAAGTTCACTCAGGGCCAACTGGCTCAGCACTTTGGCGTAAAGACTGGGTGAGGCCTTGAGTACAGTTAAATCTCAAGTTAACAAAAATTCCTAATTGAATAAGTAATATTATTTATTTGGTGCTTGCTTATGTATTGGTTATATTTGAATGTCACATGCTTCTTCTGTAGTCAGTGGCTGTATGACTTGTGTAGAGGAATAGAGTTTGAGCCAGTGAAGCCTAGACAGCTGCCAAAATCCATCGGCTGTAGCAAAAATTTTCCAGGAAAGACCTCTCTGGCCACCAAAGACCAGGTAGCATTCTGCAAGTCTCATCTTTGCAAAGTCCATTATAACAACATGTGCAAATACCAGTACAGCATAGATGGACACTTTTTACCATAACTGTTTGACTTAATCATTTTCTCAATAGGTCCAGCACTGGCTTGAGCAGCTAGCTTTGGAATTGGAGGAAAGACTGATCAAAGATAGGGACATGGTGAGGAAAATGAGTCTCTGACCATGATTTCTTGCCGGAACCATTACAAATGCAGTCTTTGACTGAATCATGTTAAACTCTTCTGCCCCCCCCCACCCCACCCCACAGAATGGACGTGTGGCTAAGCTTCTGACTGTGGGAGTGAGGCTTGCTGGAGAAACAAAGCCTAGCAGTTACTCTCGTTGCTGTGCTTTGGCACGATATGAAGCCAGCAAGATCTCCACTGATAGTTTTGCAATTATTAAGAGCCTGAATTGTGCTGGAAACCACCAGCAAGCCTGGTAAGTAAATGAAAGTACACAGGGAATGGTACCATCAGTATTCAGGATGTTGAGTACTTTCAATTGCTTCTTATTTCAAGATATTTCATCACGACTGATTTGGTTATATTTACTGTTACTCAGGTCCCCTCCCCTCACCCTACTACACCTCTCTGCCAGTAAATTCAGCGATGCTCCCACAGCTTCATGTAGGGGAATCACCAGGTTTCTGAGAAATGATGTTATTTCCACCCAGATACCTCTTTCATCCCACAGTCCATCTGCTAGCTTGGCAATCAACAATCAACAACTACCAACACCTAAGAGACCAGGAATGATCGAGTCCTTCTTTCAGAATGTTGTCAAGAGAAGGCAAGATCATGTTGAACTTTCAGAGGGTGCTGAAAATGAACTTGAAGACAGTGGAGAGGAGGAAAGGACGGATGACAAAAAAAGTTTACCTGAAAACAGTGCCTCCACCTCATCCAGCATGCAAGTAACATCCTCATTCTTTCAAAAAAAAAGTGCAGAGAAAAAACACTTCCAGTCTTTCACCACCACAGCTGATGGTTCAGGTGTTGCGTCTTACCAGATGGTGGAGGATTCCTGTCAGAGTCATAAACATGCTGTTTTTCACCCTGATAAAAATACATATACACCTACCAGTGATGGCCTGTGTGGCATGATCGAAGATTTATCTGTTCCGGAGTCTACTTTGAGCCTCTCCTCAGATGACCATATGCCATGTGATCGGTGTGGACAGGAAGTGCTAGCCTGGGAGATGCCAGAGCACACAGACTACCATTTTGCACAAGATTTACAGAATTCTTTTTCCTCCCCATTACCTTCTCTCTCTTCATCCAATCAGATCCCAGCTAACCTGTCCAAAACAAATGTTTATCCAAGGTCTAAGACATCACCTCTCGCCTCTGGTAGTAGAAAACCTAGCAGTGGTTCCGGAAGACAAGCCAAAAAGCCAAAACTAGAGGGCACCGTTACCCTCGATTCCTTCTTCAAAAGGAGTTAACTTTGAAAAGTTTTGATATAGACCTTACATTTATTAAATTTTCTATCGATGAGTAAATTAAAGCCAGAAATACAAGATTCAACTCAAGAGAAGCCAACTGTCTCAAAGCACACATTTCTCGTATTTTATTTTTATTTACATAAAAGATCCTGTGACTGCAAACTGTGAGCAAAATCACCATACTTGTATGCTAGTTCAGATGAGAGGCTGTTAATCTGTACTTTCAGAAAATTGGTAAATATAATAATGGCTTTACTGGTTGGTGGTATGTTTCCTGAGAAAATGATACCCGCGTCCATGGCACCACAGCCTCCCAGTCTGAAGACATTCCAGTTAACAAGCAACAAGTGGTGGTGTTTTGTGTTGACAACGTTCTGTTGTAGATTTAGTGAAAGCATAAAATTAGGAAAATTAAAGTTTATTTACTACATTTCTCATTATTGTTGTACAGTAGCATACACTTTTGATGTAGCCATTACAGAGTATTCTGAAAATCAATACCAATTGAATGAATGAAATGCCAATTCTTCCATTGTGCTGCTTTAAGCAGTGGCATTTGGTGTTAAAGTGGTACCCAGTTAATCTAAAACTGACTGAAAGGGTCATCTTCCCTGTGCATAGTGCTAAACCAGATGGTCCGGGCACGCAATGGCAATTCAGATGCCATTCCTACTGCCAACTGCTGTGCAACTGCGCTAAATGTCACCTTAGTCATGTGTTACAATGCTGCTATGCTCTGAACGTCTGTCAGATGGCTAATTTGTAGCTCTGTTCCAATGTGACTTCATTTAAACTTCTCAAGGAGTTTGGCAAATTGATATACAAACGTAATGCAGCCAAAAAAGTGGAACTACATCATAGGTGTGCAATTATCAGAGAAATAATTGATGTTCTAAACACTGCATCGTTAAACTACATGTAGACGTTTTAAACACGCAGTTGCCCCTGGGTCCATGATGGGAAATTTAAAATGACAGTTCCCCTGTTACTCCTATCCCTGCTCATTTTTGTTGTGTGTAGGCCTACTGCGTTCTAGTTCGTCATGGCCTAATTTGCCAACATCAAACATGTTTTGTATTCAAATATAAATTCTTCAAACATTGGAAACATTGACTCACTGTAAAAGCAGTTCACTCACCCATCCAATTAGTCATCCACACAGGTTACTCCCTAACTGACACACCTCACATGTGTAGCCTACCTCACCTCTCACTCAATTGAAGTTGCTTTATTAGCATGACAGTTGGTGGAACAGTATTGCCCGTTAGCAAACTCATTAAATTCAGAGTGATCACTCTTCACTCTTACTTTTCCAGTGTAAGAGAACAAAGGCTACTTTGTTTGTCTTTGGGCTTGTGATTGATTATAAGTGTTTTAAAACTTTTCAATATGTAAAGTATGATTTATTGATAAGAATGATATATTGAAAGCATGATTGATGGCATATTAATATGCGGTTGCATCAGGACCGATGTAGGCATGGGCAGTAGTGTTGTGTGGGTCAACCCGTTACCCGCGGGTTGGGCGGGGGCGGGTAAGCTTGATCAGAAAATATTGCGGGCGGGGCGGGTCACAAATTGCCAAAGCACTTCTTCTCACAGAGTTCTCACTTAGTTATTAATAATGTAGGCTACAGAACATTAAGTGCAACAAACCTCCCCCTGCATAAAACAGGTTAAGATATGATTAGTCTACAAGACCTTCTATCTTCTCTTCCCCTCTCCCTCTCACACAGGTGCGTGACAGAGGGCAGAGGGTGCGCTGCAACCCTCTGCATTATGTTATACGTCTGCGCTGCCTCTGCAACCCTCTGCATTTAGTTATAGCCTACGTCTGCATTAAGTAGCCGATGCAGTTTTGTTAGGTTCGTGGATGCATGCTATAATGACAATTTTCAACTTTCTTTCATTAGACAGATTTCTGGTTCAGTTCATAAAAATGTAAAGTTAAGGCAACAGAACACATCTGTGTCAATGTGTGGATGCGCGCGCGCGTCCAGAGAGAGAGTGAGAGTGTTCATGTTAGGCTACATGATGTAGCCTATTACTTGTGTTTTACCTTTAAATACATCAATAAATAATGAAGGATCTTTCAGTTTGTTTATTCATTCAGTAGGCCTAGCGTATGTCCATAAAGCTAGATTCAGATTCAATTAATCCAACATGCTAGCGAGCCAAGCCTAGTGCAACAACTCGCTTTGTTGAAGCATAGCCTAGTCAAATTCTTATTGTTTCAGTGTCTAGGTAATAAGAAAACATTGTCTCTACCTAAATATGGACTACAAAGGATAGCCTTGGCTTTATAGGTACATTGGCTTTTTTTTTTTTGTCGGGTCGTTAAACGGATCGGGTGGGTGCGGATGTTAAAAAACCTTAACCTGCACAACACTAATGGGCAGGGGTGGGCTAAGCCCATCCAAACAAAGCCTAGGTTTACAAATAACGTACAAAAATGCAATGACATACAATTTCAATGGCCTACAATTACATATTATTAATAGTTATCAATCACAAAAAGCCTTCAATATGAAGAAACATTTGATATGACTCCCAATGAATGACAGCATATTTTATGTGTAGACCCTAATTAATTCCTATAAGTCTACATACAAAAGGCATTCAAAAGTGCCATATTTTGATACCCATATCTAAGTGGGATTTATTATCCCAGCTGCACCAGGTAAATAGTGTTCAGTGTCCCGCCGGCGGGATGGTTACCCACCTCCCCCACCATTCTAAATCAATTGTAGCCTATGCACCATATTGCTATGTAGCATAGTATACATGTTATACACCATTTGAAAGCTTTGACTCTTCTCTTGGGAATCCAAAAATTCATGTACAATCTGTATAGTGCTTTACATTCTCTGGCTGCATAGCTGCAGCACAATAAGTAGATGCAACATATTGGGTACTGAAATATTCACAAGAATCCATAGAAATTGAATCTTCATGTTGTATTATCCAATATTAGTTATACAGATGTATAGTCTATCTTATACACACTCATTGAACCAACAAAGTAAATGCAAAAATATACTTTTTTTGTAATTATTCCATATTTTGTGTAGTCATATCAGAACACCTGAATACAATCTAGAGAGTCCACAAGAAACCTCAAAGTGTTACCTTTCATTTGAGACCAGGATTATGCGTCTACACAAAGGGGTTTATGTGCAGTAAGCATTTGATTGTCAATATGCATTTTGGATAACGAAAAGTCCTATGGGGAGTTTCCATAGGCATGTTACAAAACGCATACCTTGGCAAATAATGGTCTAAAGCACTCATATTTTCATTCTATATTGATCTACAGTAGCCTACTTTTGCACACAGCTTCACACGACCTGGTGCTAGGGCTCAGTTGTGTTTCTAAGGGATATCAAGTGACCTAGAGGGCTGAAATGTGGTCAGTTCAGAGATGCTTGTAATCAGGCAGAAAGAAAAAACTATATTCTAGCCTCTGTAACTCTGTGAGTAGCCTACATCACACAGATGTTGACTATTTCCTACGAAAACTACAGGTTCTCAGCTTTCTATAGAGGTGCAACATTTGATGGTAGACCCCAAAAGAGGTGGGAACACAATGCCCTTCACAGTGCAATTTCAGGCAAAAACTTGAAATTTGTATTGAGATCCATGTGGTTAATGTCATTATATGCCCTCAGTAAACAGCAGTATTGTGACGCTGCGTAGCGACGTAGCGTGTGTGGGTCAAAGGCCCTCGTTTTCGTAAAAAAATAATTATTTCTCAGGCTGTTGCAGTTGATATCAGTGATTAATATGAATGCCCTCAGTAAACAGCAGATCAAACAGACAACAAACAGTTGCAAACAGTCAGGCACTTGGTTTCATGAGAGATCGCTAGTGCCCGCACGGACTAGCGATTGCAGTGAATACCGGACAGCGGTAAAATTAAAGGGAGATAGCCTGACCGGGCGGGCACGTCATCAAGTAGGTTTCGAACCGCCGATGCTGGGACAATTCTTCATGTGCTCCGCACACCGACGTTTTGTCCATTGTGCTACTGCAGGGATGCTGAACGAAGTGCTCCGTGTTACATCCATTATTACTGGCTGTACCGTGTGTGGGTCAAAGGCCCTCGTTTTCGTAAAAAAATATTTTTATTTCTCCGGCTGTTGCAATTGATATCAGTGATTAAACGGACCCAGTGTGAATGCGGCCTAAGACTGGACCGTACCCGAGTGCGATTACTCCCCCCTGACCCGGGCTGGTCTCTGTTCACATTACATTTTTCACCAAGCCATTGGTCCAAACGAACTCTGGTCCGGACCAAACGGTCTAGTGTTAGTGTTGCCCCCTAAGAAACCTCAAGAGAAAGAAATTATGAAGGCAACAAAGATGAGGGAAGGCTAGAGGAGGTGGTGGATTTATCAGGTTGGTGCCATTTATAACTTTCATTTTTATAACCTTCTACTTTCCATCTGAAGAACTTAATTGAGTTTTCACTAATTAGCTATATGCCTGTTGACACATTCCTAGCTAACCAGGCCCATAATTCACTTTTCATTGCAAACAGAAATGTAATATGCCATATGTCATATGCTTCCATTTCCAAAGCAACGAATGAAAGCTGCTTGTAATAACTTACTCTGGTCCCTCACACACAATATTATCACCCCAAATAGTGTAGGCTCACTGACTTTAGATGGTGGAGGTGGAAAACACACAAACCAGAGCTGAACTCCTTTATCAAAAATACAGAATAAGTTATTAAAACGGCTTAGGCCTACTATGGTTGAGCAAGAAGGAGAATGTTTCTATTTGTAGTTTTAATTTAGTGATAAATTACCTTGCCTTTTTTTAAATGAGTGAGGTTCGCCTCTAGTGTTGTTGCAATGGAGGCCGCAGTGACAAGTCGATGTTCAAGATTTCCATACGAGTCTTGGACGAGTTTAATACGAGGAAAATGAAACAATGTTAACCAAAAATTACTGGTTTTAATTTCTTAGGCCAGTGAATAAAACCAAAAGGACCGATATATAAAAACTAGATGGATAATTAGATAAATAGGATTAGATCAGACAGATATGCTTCAATAAAGTAAGGATTTTTCTTTTTTGGGGGTTTTAGCCCATCTCTACTGCTGACCACCTTGGGTGAGAACTGGAGCCACACTCGTATAAGATTGTTTTATTATTAAAATACTGAATAATGAGATCATACAAACAAAGTGTCACATTAAAATAAAAAATTATATATATATATATATATAAAACAAAATCATTGGGATAATGGTAGAGTATGCATGTCCTTTGACTATCCTTTTTTGTATTTGACATGGACAAAAAATAAACTTTCACCATTGTTATTCATCCTTCTACCTTACCTACAGAAAATGGCAAGTAAATGGATATAGAGAATTGGTGTAAAAATGTTTGATATTTACTACAACTATTATTTATTATTGATAATAACAATGCATTTATTTTTTACAATAACTTCAGTCCAGTGACTTCATCTTTTTGCCTATCCTTTTCAGTAACAGAAAACTGAATATAGTGTTAACTATGTTGAGTATTACAAATGTGCACATAGAGATAGCAGAATTAACATAAAAAGGGTGGTGACAAATGCTAAATGTTAAACAATAATCAATTTGGATCAACAAATATCTAATATATTGATTCTTTTATTTTTATCCCAAGATCAACTCTAATATACGACATACAATAGTAATAATAGTATAGAGGGCATCCATGCGTATAGTAAAAACCATGACTGTTTACATGCACACCATATTCCGAGGTAATTCCATAAGGTCCACGGTCTGGTTATTATATCCAGAATTCGCACAAAACCTGTGTGGAGTTTCTCACACCCCTTTTCACCAGTGGTGTATTCTGTAAAAAAATTCAAACTTTCAGGTTTGGATACATAAATTGGCCTCATCTTCACTCAAGAAGTGCAAACTGTTAGTCATGCTTTTCCAGACCTGCCAACCTGTTTGTATTTTGCGTAGCAACCACGCATTTTCACATCAAAGTACGGCGGTACCGAGCAGACATCCAACTTCTCCGGTAAGCTCCCTGGAGCCCCTAATTAGTGACATTCTTGACAGCATAAAGGGAGGCCACTATGCTTTGCCTATTTTTTCTTCAGCCAATGGTGGGTTAAACAAGTGTTGACTCGCAGATTCCAGTTCCCCCCCTGAGTGCATGTGCAAGTGAAATTCTTTAAAAGCAATCAGTAATTTGCATTAGTCAGCAGGTAAGAATTGAACATTGAATGCATTTTTTAACAAGCCTCTATCTACTGTAGCCTATATTCAGGTGAATTAAATATGCTGGTATAACATGAGGGAAATATGCATTTCTTTGCAAAAAAAATGCCTAATACCTAATAATAATGGATTTAAAAGAGGTAATAATAGACCAGACATGATTGAATAGAGACCACATATAAGAAAATGGATATGAGAACATATCCACATCAGTCCCTATCAACATAAGAACAGGATTATTAGACTCTAAAACAGATCGTCAACATGAGAGCTACTGTAAAAGATTCCGTTTGCACTTTCAGGAACACATTGGATCAAATTTAGATAGATATCCAACATCAAAGATGGGTCACTATCCATAACTGTGTATCCTGCGTGTATGGCTATGTCTATTTTTGGATGCATGATTGAAGGCCGACGTGAGGATTTTTTTTTTCTCTGCTCGAGGTGCTACTCAAAATATCTTCAAGTTTGGCTGGTCTGCTTTTTGCTAGTTTACCGAGTTGTCAAAGCAACAAACCAAGCTACCAAAATTCCTTGCATAAACATGTGCAAATTAATATTCAGATTTTCTGATTAACTCAGGGATAGGCCAGGGGTCTTATCCGTGTTTTTAAGCAATCGGAATATAATCATGTTAAGGCAATTGGGTTAAGGTGTTTACATAACTGGAATATTGTCATTATTCTAACTAAAGCAGGAATATGGTGTGCATGTAAATGCAGTCTTTGACCCCAGTGATTTCTGAATGAATCCACAGAATAAGTGGAAATGGAAAAAATGGTCCTCTATTACAATGACACTAGGTGAAGTGCTCACAGAAAAAATAACACACGGATTTCCTTTTTCATAACACAAGGCAGATATTGCATCAAAACTCATTTGGGAATTCAATCAATGACCTGTATTAGATGTCACTAAGTAGAGGTTGCCTCAAGGACTTATTAACACCGGAGCACATGAAACGTGGTGGGAAGCTATTGGTCCCCAGGTAGCACAACCCCTATGTGCTGTGATGTGCACAGTTGCCCAGTTGCCGTTTATATCGCTCTAACTCAATACTGCACCAATTTTGATCATTTTTGTCCCTAGTGAAATCTGGAACTAAAACAGGGCCCAGGTTGAAATCCCAGTTTCCCTTTTCTGCAGATCCTTGTGTTTATGTGTCTAACATGAGTATGAATAAAGGCCTGCCTTCTGCTCCTAAACGCAAATCTCTATTTCAGCAAACCTCCAGATAGCGGCCATTGATTCATGACATTTAATATAGGTATGGATCTCCCTCTATTAAACGCTTAGATTAAGAAATATACATGCACAACATAAATGATACATTTCTTAAAAAATTTACACATTTGTCATCTGTAAAAAATGCTTTGGATGAGCCCAAAGAGTTACTGATTATAAAATCTTGATGGATATATATATATTTTTTTTTTCCTCAAAGAAATCCTTCATATATTTTGGTATCATCATATTTTGACCGAGCTGTCCTTCTAGTAAGCTCTGTCAATCCATAGATGAGCACCCTGTGATTCTTCAGTGGTTTGATGTTCCTCAGTTTGATCTGCTCCACATTGGCCAGTATCCTCTTCTTTTATGCCAGACTTCTCTGTCGTGGCTTTATTCTGGGATATAACTGCAGAATGAAAGGTTACAAATCGTGAGATAATGGTCTTTCTAACAATTATATCTGTGTCCTTCTCAGGGAGTTTGCTATTCTATGATTAGCACACTTGCAGGTCTGTGTTTGGGAACATGATGGTGACTTTTATCACAAGAGTATAACATTTTTACATCTGACATGTTGTAGGTACATGGCACACTTCATATGGTCTAATAAGACAGAACTACTTACACATGATCATAACTTTCTTTGTCGCGAAACAACAGGGTCTCTAAAATTATTTTGGAAAATGAAATTCCAAAAATTGGAAAGACTTCTTAGATCTTTGAGATCTGTTGCCATGTTTAACTGAAATGACTATCCAGAGAGGAGACAACCCCCAGCTTTAAATCACATAACAGCACTCAAGAAGAGACATTATTCATCAGGTTTTGTCAACTTGGAACCCTACCTTATGTTGTATCTGCATTCCCTGGCAATGCACATTTTGCTATTGACCTTGTCACCATGTGACTTTCACACCTCTATATTCTATCTAGTATGCATACACATTTCTCAGGTAGCAGTTCTTACTCTGCGCTTTAATCAATCATGGTCATGATATCAAAGCCTACATACAATAACTTTACTTTTTCAGTTCCAAAAGATGGCAAACATGACTTTGCACTCACCCCCAAGAGGTTGCGAGGTATGTATCCCTCCGTGTTGCCTATACGTGCCCACCACCACTCCACCTCATCCTCATCCTCACGCCGAACAATAGTCATGCAGTCACCCTCCTGGAAACAAAGCTCATCACTGCTCTCCTTTTCGTAGTCCCACAGGCCATAGACTACTCCTCTGTTCATGATACCCATCTTTTCCTGAACACCTGAGGAATTAAGATGATAATATTGCTGTATTATGACACCAACCCAAACATCACTCACTGACATAAAAAAACTAGAATTAGAAAATGTTAAAAATATAGTTGTGCTGATTACCAGTTACCTTTAACTAAGGATGGGAAAGCCCCAAGAAAGCGCAGAGATTTCCATACTTGTCTACCTTACTCACCATAGAGAAACTGGGAGCACTGTGTATAACCATCTTCCATCTCCTCACACTTGTCTGCTGCTGTCTGCATGTCACTGTAAGTCATGGCAAATACAGCAGCCCCAGATTCCACCAAAAACTTACAAACTTGTACATTATTACAGGAGGCGGCACAATGTAGGGGCGTCCTAAAGAGAAGAAGGAATGTGATTACTTATTGTAAGTTATTCAAATCATTCTACTAGCTCACATGTTATATTTATATACTATTCTATAAATTCTTTTCAATACTTTGACAAAAAAGATATAGCATAACAGGGAGGTTACACCGGATGTGTAACTGAAGCACTCCGTGCCGCTATCATATCTGGTGTAGCCAGTTCCACTAATCATAGTGGAAGCTAATTATTGCATCAGACGCAACGCGAACGCAACACTTCAGTTAGGTGCCTGGTTTAGTCTCCCTGTAAACTTTAGATTTAGTCTACGAGAAAGCATTCAAAACTCACCAGCCATCACTGTCAGCTGCATTGACATTAACACCAAACTGCACCAAGAACTTGACGATCTCAGTATGCCCAGCGCATACAGCATTATGCAGGGCCGTAATTCCTTCATCATTAGGCTGACTGGGATCCTCAACCTAATTCAAAAGAAAATGCCTTGAACAATGACACTAATTTCATTCAGTTGTGATGTGCAAATAGTGTGTTGCAGCTATATTTCATGTATGACTCCATATGACCTGACTCTTTGACCTTCAATACCTAGCCGTTTCATCTGGTTTGATGAAGACCCCATTTCTGTGCCTGTGGTTCATCGACTATGTCGTTGGAATCCTTGGACCAAGTAGAGTTCAATGTATGCTATGACATAAATTTCCACCATATTGGATTTCCCGCCGTATTTGATTTTATCAAATTGATTTTATTTACACTGAAAAGCTCTCATAGGTCACATGTTTTTCACAGATGCTAATTTGCAAATTTGGCACAGCCTAAGCTTCACAAATTACTTTATGAAGCCATTTTTAAAAGTGTTCACCGGTCACAGCCAACTGAAATCTCCAGACCAAGCCTCACAAAAGCATTGAATTAGATTTGTAATATTTGAAAATGTCAAAGCAAATCTAAACCAAACAGGAAGTGACCTTACACCTCAGGTCTTTGGTTGCTTAACATGAAACCTGCTGTGAGTGCTTACAGCCATGTGTCTAATGTAACACACCTGACAAGTAGCCAGTAGGTAATTTGAGTTTGATACTCTCAGTTACTCTCACCTCATAGATGATCCTCTGGACTAAGTCATACTCCCCTTCTAGGGAGGAATCCAGCAGAAGTGCCAGTGGGTTAAACTTAACCCTCATGTTGTGGTCGATGCGTTCTGATCCAGCTTTCCGCAAGTTTGTCCTCTTACCCTGGAAATCCATGAACACACACACAGTTAAATTAAATCGAATGTTACCAGCTGACGATGCTTCCTAACAAAAACCAACAAAAAAATAAACAACCATTTCTTCACTGCTTCACTGAAGTTTGTACCAATCCACATTTCAAAATGAAAATCTTTGCATACTTTATGTGCTGCAGTGACAAATTCACCAGCCTGTGAAATTTGATCTGTTTAGTTGTACTCTGATGTTACCTAATTGTTAGTTTTAGACAATCCATGAGATGGATTACTCAGGAAGAAAGTAGGGATGCACGATATCGGCCCGACATCGGTATCTGCAGATAAGAGCTTCATAACTTAATTATCGGCATCGGCCGATATGAACATTTCTGCTGATATGCCTGGCCGATAAGGTGACCGGTTAACTATGCGCACGCGAAGCAAATGTTTGTTACTATGAGCGCCAACAACATACTACAACATGTTCGCTGTGTGGCAGTATTTCCAAGTTCTGGAAACTGATGCGAGGAGGGGTATACCCATACTCTTTTAACGTTACCAATTTAATTACACATCTTAAGAGCCATCATCCTGAACTCTTCAAAGCACTAAGCCAGACAAAACAGCACCAGCTAAAACCTTGACGACGCATTGCTAAGCTTTTGTTTACAATGGCAATCAGTTTCTAACGTGTGTAACGTTAGCTAACGTTAGAAAGCTAGCATGAGTTTCATGAAGTCCAGAACGAAGGCTAGCTGTAAAGTTACTAGCCTACGTGTTGTAGGTCTCATTCATTTTACTCTACAGACTGACATTTTAAGTTTACAGGGTTACAGCTGCATTTCTGTTCATTTGAGAACATATTGTCAAAAACGCAGTTCTTGGGGAACTGTCTTGTAGGCTACTGTTCAAGTAGGCTATGACATTTACATGTTTATGTGAAAATATTACTTAATAAATGTGCCATATTTGAAATAATTTACATATTTTTCATGAGTGAATGTCTATTTCTAAAATGATACAGGGTTGAATCAAAGTAAAGTTTTTAATGTCCCCTATCGACAGCAAGTAGCCTACACTATCATAATAACAGGTTAATTGTAGTACAGGAGAGACTTTTCAATTAATACAAATTAGAGGTGTATATCGGTATCGGCAATCGGCCAGAATGAGCTTGTAAATATCGGCTAAAATTCAATATCGTCCACCCCTAGAAGAAAGACCATGTGTAGGCTACAAAGTCCACGGAAGTATCTGTTTGCTATGAATGTAGAATGAACATGAACACTGCCCAGGTCCATCATTTTTTTACATTTTTTTAAAAAGAATTCTCACTAACAGGCTGTGTGATTAATTTGATATACATTTAGATTAAGTAATCACAAAGCATGTCATTAACTGAAAGATTTATCTAATCACTTTGTACTACCATTTTATTTTTTATTTCAGCAAATGAGCCTGAAGTTACTGTTGCCTTTAAAGATTTAGCAGACCAACTAGTTAAAAAACAGTATTTTGCTTTAAGAAAACGATGGTTTTCCACCACCATTTGAGGTGCATGTAGTAGTAGTAGTAGGAGTAGTAGTAGTAGTTGTTGTTCTTACTGGAGGCAGGGTGACCTGGCCTGTGACCTCAGGTGGCTCCATGTTGAAGGTGTCCTCCCCAAGGCCTTCCTGTTCTGGTCCTGCTCCACTACTAGGGTAGGGAGGGGGTGGGTATGGGGGAAACTCCTCCAGGAACGTCTCAGGAGGTGGAGCGGGCAGGTTCAATGGTTGATCCTGAGCTACTTGTGTGGACAGGAGAGAATCCTCTGGACGTGGTGCAGGGTGAGGTGGTGGTGGTGGTACGAAATCATCCTCTTCAGTCTCAGAGACGGCGGAGGAAACAGTAAGTGGCTCAAGCAAGGTCTCCACAGGAGCCACATTCACAACGTCATCTAAGGGAGTGATCTCAGTCACAGTTGCTGGAAGAATGGTTGAACTTTCCTTGTCCTCTTCAACAACACTTGGCTGGTAAACTGGCTCAGAGGCAGTGGTTTCCATGGCAGCTAATGTGGTTTTCTGGTAGAGCAGTTTCTGAATGTTGGGTCCCGCAGGACCCTCAGGCTCAGTGATGGAGCTACGCTTCTTAAGGGGGCGTGGTGCATTATACAGCTTCTTGCGCAGAGCCTCCAGGTCCACATCACTTTGGTGCCGGTAGGGGTTGGAAATGAAGGGCAGTAGCTTAGTGGGGCTGAGGGGCCTTGGAATGCGCTCGGTCTCCTGGTTCTCAGGCATACCAGGACCCAAAGTGCCTTGGTCTACTTCAGAGTCTGGGGTGTTGCTGCTGCCACTAGGTCGTTCCATGTAAGGATTTTCTGGGTGCTGGTTCTGAGATACCTGGGACCCTCCAGAGATTACTGGTTTCCCATACACTAGAGAAGAGTGGCAGAATTGCAGAATTGTAAATATGTAACATGTATATTATGGTTCAAAAATATCATATCAGAAAAGACAAATGGTATTCTTTACTTTCAGTTTTATCTTGGCATCATTACAGAACACTGCCAGAGCACTGAGTGACTGCCCTTAAGTCAGGCCTTTTAAAAATATATTAGCCATTAAGTAAGGGATAATGTATTGTCCGCCGGTAACTATCGGAAAATAAGTCCCGACAGGGCGACCCCGACGCATAGCGGACAATTCTTTATTATAAGGTTACTAGCCAAAACGAGAAAAGAAACTTAGCACAATGGGTCTTTAAAAATTATTTTGCTAAGGTTTTGTTGCTTCCACTGACAAAACAAACAGTTCACCATACAGATATAACTTGAGTTTCAGGTGTTGCATGGCAACGTCGTACTAGCTGACTTTCACTTTCAATGAAATTCCAGTGTTTCCTCTATGTTGATTTTAGCATGGCGGCCCGCCACGGTAAAATTAATGCCGCCATAATATCAGAATCGGGGCAGACTCACAATGTCGCTGCGGTTGCCTTTTAAATAATCCTGCCGACTTTTGTCCCCCGCTGGCTGCTGCTCACATTGCAATTTGACAATAAGTAAAACTAGTCAGAGGTTATTATGGCCCGTCCAGTTTCACTTCAGATTTTACATATAAGTATAAAGTATATTAGTATTTAATTTAAATTTTAAAACATTAACTTTAAAACATTAACTTTCTTCTCAGTGAGTCCTCTTGATTTTGTAGCGGCGGCCACTGCTTCAGAATTAGGGCAGACACACATTATTTTCCAGACGCATAGTTAAATGCGGTCCGCTGGCTGCAGATAATTGCAGTTTAAAATAAACAGCAATGCTAATGTGAGGTACCTGTCTAGTTTTATTCCATAAATATATTGTTTTGTAGACGTTAGTGGCATGCGCTTCCATGTGCTGTTTGTCAACATCGCAAAAACTACAATTTTGTGGAATTGTACACTTGGTGGAAAGGTGTAGCACAGGCTAAGGAAAACCCATTCATTTCTGGAGCTGATCATATTCAAAGGATTTCCCATATCGTAGCCTATTAGCTCACAACAGCGAAAATAAAACATGGAGAGTGGATGTCTCCCCGCGGAGACTCCGCTGTAATTAGATGCACACTCAATCGCGATTCGATGCAGGGAAAAAAACATCTTGTAGTAACGAAGGTAAGCAATTTTGCAAATGTGGGGACGGCACAAAAATTTACCATAAACATTTTGTATGCACTTGCGGTGATGGCCTAGTAATGTGAATAGCGGACTATAACCAAAGAGAGTAAAGAAACCAAATTTGATTTGCACCAAATAAAGACTGTGTTGTGGGTTGTGTTTCTACAACATGCACAAAACGTTCAAGCAGTGACATGTGGTTTAATGCATGGGTTAACGTGACATGAGTCAGACAGAAGATGGGCCTGTCTTTAGTTCCTGAATCCTGTCCCTCTCAAATCACGTTAAATGGTGTGATTAGCAACTAGAATTTAAAAAATTCCCGGGGTGACACCCCGTGTTATTATTATTATTATGCTATAGGTTCAAATTAAGCTATAGGCTATAGGTCCTATGAGTCTAAGCCATAGTAAAAAAAGCCTACTGCTAAAACAAAAACTAGAGGAATCACTGAATTCCATTGCAATAAGCGAACGGACTTCTTGCGGAATGATATGAAAGACTTGTATCAGAGGCACAAAACCCGTTGCCATTGACAGCGGTCATTATATACTTTGCAGCGGTAATTATATTGTTTTAACAGACCTCCGAACGTTGGGAAGGCCCATTCACGTGAATGGAACTTTCTGCAGCACTCCGGAGAGCCGTATAATAATCATACACATCATGCACTATGTCAAGTTAACTTGATATCTAATATCTAGTTTTCCCAGCTGTGGCGTAACAGAAATGCTCAGAATATAGCAGCAGGTCCTAAGGTATATCATATGCTCCTAACAAAATAATACAGGAAAGCATAACTAAAATGAAGGCTGGCTTACCACTAACAAAATGATTACGGTTCTGGGATCTTGATAATGCTCCCTGCACACACTGCTGGGAAACTTCGCCTAAATACATCTTATAGATGTAGCTTGCAGCACCAGATTGTGGCTTTTGAAGCCCATTTGCATCTTTCGTCCCAGCGAGCTCCGGGGTGAAGGGACGAACTGTGGCCGCTGGTGGGGCTTCCTGCTTCGAGGGCAGAGGGAGAGTGTTGCTCTGACTTGAGGGGAGAGGCAAGCGACTCTGTGAGCCAGCAGTTTGTAACTGGATGGGACCTTTCACTTTGCCTGGGAAAGTACTGGTGTGAAAGGCCTGCTTGCCATATGGTATCTGAGTGCCTGGTGGAAGGTTGACCTGTCTGGGTTTGTTGGGCACTGGTGGTGGAACCTTTACGACCTTTCCAACAATCTGTAGGCACAGAAAATGTGTAGTTAGATTTAAAATGGCATAGAGCATGATCTCATGTCCTGTAAAGGAGCCATCAAGGTCATAAGATGAACTGAAAGACTTGTTCAACAAAATGCATTCATTTCAAAAGCTGTAGTTTTACTAAACTATTGGAGAAAGACATAATGATTTCTCCGCACAAACATAATTTCCAATGAGCAACCTCTGATATAGCTGCCCAATTAGCGTGCCCCAACCATAATTACTACTATATAGCTACTTTGATTTTCCGTTAAGATACTTTAACATACTCATTATTTTATTTAATGCAAATCAAAATAGTTACACAACTCAAAATTATGGTCAGGGCAGGTTAATAGGGCTGCTCTAGCCGCTAAGAAAATCAAAAATGGCTGAGGCTTGATTTGAGTCCAGAGATGGACATTTCTTGTGAGATAAATTATTTTGACACTTGAGGTTACTGAATGGAGATATTCTAGCTCGAATACTGATGTTTTTTGTAATCCGTCATTATGTGTCTGACAGTAGACACGTGCAGCTCTAGACTGACATCCATCACACCAAATGCCTTCAAAGTCTGGTTTTCTTAGTAACCTGGATGGATCTTTGCTGGTATGAAATATTACTTTGTTGTGTTTAAATCCAAGAGCAGATGGGATGTTATGTATTTTGAGGGTTTTTTTCTTTTTTAGATTTTTGCCCCAAAACCAGTAAGGTGGTTTAATTCCTACTGCTTTGGCCTACTGAGTTTTTTTTTTTTTGCCCACCACCACCCACAACTTTATTTTTAATTAAGTAATATATTTTTCAGATGCAAATACAATTTGTCCTACCTCAACCATTTATGTGACCCTGGAATCATATAGCACCACGTGAAGCGTGCAGATAGTCGTCTGTGCTACCTAAAGTGCATTTTGAACAAATATCTGTGTTGGTTAAGCCCATTTTAAACATTTTACTTTGAGTGATGTGAGATCTATGAATGACTTTATACTGTATAAACTCTAGGTTTGTGTTAGTGGTCATGGAAAATGTGTTTTTGCAGATTTGTTCCCAATAATCAGGGTTGGGAGAGAACGCCAAGTCATTTTCCCACTTGTTTATTAAGTTATTAATTTTCATAAGTTTTTCTACAAGTTCAGATGGTTGTAATGTGTTGTTGGTGAGGCTTGTTTTATCTTTAATTTTAAGTTTAAGCTGTTGATATTGAAGGAACTGTTCTCTCCCATTTCTGTGTCAGTGTATTGAATGACATGAATTGGTGGTTGTCAAACATGTGGTGAAGATGTGAGATTCCTTTTTGTGCCCATGTGGAGAAGTGAAAAGGTTTATTCTGTAATGTGAACACTGGATTGTGCCAGAGTGGGGTGTACCTGTTTAGTGCTAGTGATGATTTTGTGATTTGGTTTGTTTTCCACCAGGCTGTCAGAGTTGAATTGATGGTAATGCATTGGCAGAAGTTGAATTTTTCTATTGATTCTGAGTGAAAGGGGAGGTCTGCTATTGTGATATTTGTACATTGGTTTTGTATGTTGATCCATTTAACTAGGTATTGTAAATGATTTGCCAGGAAGTAGTGATGGAAGTTTGGTGCCTCAAGCCAGCCATGTGATTTTTTTTATTTTGCAGTGTTGAGAGTGATATTCTGGGTTTTTTACTTTTCCAATAGAATTGTGTTGTTAATGAATTGAGAGTTTTGAACCAATTGTCTGTGGGAGTAGTGGGGATCATAGAGAAGAGGTAGTTAATCTGAGGGAGAGTTTTCATTTTGACAGCGGCTATTCTTCCGATGAGTGTGAGTGGGTGTTTTGACCAGCGTTTGAAATCGTCTTCAATTTTCCTGAGGAGAGGAGTATAGTTGAGGCTAAAAATCCTGGAGGAAATATGAATCCCTAGGTATTTGATGTTGCCAGTTTGAAAGTGGGGGAAAATATCCTGAGCTCCAGAATCCCATGCATTATCGGAGAGGGGCAGTACAATTGATTTGTTCCAGTTGATAGTGTAATGTGAAACACAAGAAAATCTATTGATGATATTGAAAGTTTCTTTAACACCTGTGGATTCTGTATGTAAAGTAAGAGGTCATCTGCATATAAACTGATTTTGTGTTTTACGTTTGCTGAAGTGATTCCGGTAATTGTGGCCCTTGGTGATGTGTATAATGTTTAAATCCAGTGGATGAACGACTCTCCGAAGCCAAAACTGTGGAGAGTGTTAAATAAAAATGACCAGTTTACCTTATCAAAAGCCTTTTCTGCATCAAGTGAAATGATAATGGTTTTCTGTTGTGTTTCTTGTGATATATTGATTAGGTTGAACAGTCTGCGGACATTATCTGTGGCGTGTCTATTTTTCATGAAGCCTGTCTGATCTAGATGAATGAGTATAGGAGTGACTGTTTCTATTCTGGTGGCTAGTGCTTTGGTGATAATTTTCAAGTCAGTGTTCAATAGTTAGAGAGGTCGATAGCTAGAGGGATGAGGGCCTACTGAGTTTTTAGTTGGACCCTTCAAAATGGGCAAAATGTATTTATATCGGTAAAATGACCCCCCGCATCACCCTCTGCCGGGTTCTCTCGAGGACACACTCTCAATTAGTTAGCTTGCTAAGTTTAGTCCAGAGATTCCTTCTGTTGCTTTAAATACAATGAATTGATTGATCAATGAATTGACCTAAGAGAAATAGGAACATCAATGAAAAGAATCAAAAGTTAAAGTTGGTTGTAAAAAGTGGGCAACACTTGAAGATGGGCTTACCTGGGCATCCCTGACCAGATCCTCACTGCTTTGGTTCTTTCGGAGGGCGGTAGGAGGCAACTCTGTGGCAGGCAGCTCACTGGATTCAAACATTGAGAAAGGGCGCACTTTCCTGTCCTGTCCTCCTCGCTTTAGTACCTCAGTGTCAACCTCTGCTACATCGGCAAAGAACATATTAGCAGTTTAGACACTTTCTGCAGACATTGGCGGAAATTCATGATAGAGCTAGTGTAGGGTAGTGCCGGGGTGGGGTGGGGTGCAGGGACTGAGGCTTACCTTGTTCTTCTGGGGTGTGGGTATTTGTCCTGGGGAGGGTGGAAGACAAGCCATGGCTCACAGTAGAATCTGTGCTTGTAGTAGAAATGCTCTGGTCAGACAGACCAGCCACCTTTGGTGAATGGACACCTGTGAACATTGAGCCTTTTGAAAATGAGTGACGTCAGTATCCACTCAAAGACTTACACCCACAGTGCAAAAGGTAGAGCTTTAGGCAGAATAGAGAAAACACAACAGAGCAGAGAGCATCACACCGATCACACATGTACCTTTTCATTTTACAGCACACAGTAGAGAATACAATATGCAATCATGACAGTGACTGGGTTCATAATATCTTGATATGATACCACTTTTTCATGCCCTATGCAGATGCCAATGCAACAACCTTGAGTATCTGATACCCATACAAATCCAATAATGTGTTTTCCCCTATTAAAGCAACTAAGCTTATTCGGTCATATTTCGGTCACATTTTAATAAGAGCTAACAAATATGTTCCTATTTTTTAATCATCCAAAATTAAAAATGTGATATGTGACAATATGTTTATGCTTGCGCAACTCAAATCTACGGACTCACATTTGGCAATGAGCAAAAGCAACTATGCTTTTGGGAAACGCACCCCGGCTTAGTATCAAATAAGGCAAAATGTTGATGCTTAATACTAATAAGATCATTGAGATAAGGAAAGTTTGTAATGTTGCCATTGCCCTCACTATGCACTCTGCACACGTGTTGCCATCTGATGTGCAAACATTATCGGTCCGTGTAACGCTTTGCAGTGCTGTGTTCTATTGGCAGAATTCACATGAAAAAAATATAAAAATGGGCTTAAAAATCCGTTATCCATTCTTTAGGACGGCACAGTAAATGGGTTATTGATGCTTATTTTGATTTTCAATTGAGCACAGGTACGGTTTTCTTTTTTTTGCTCAATGTGAGCGCATGAAATTACATTTTTTTTAAAGGGCCAGTATGGGTGGAAATCCCAACTACATGAAACTTAATAGTGAACCATCAAATACCCCCCAGATTTCAGTGCCCATCAGTCCCAACATTTAGCAATATAATCAAACAGTCCAAAAGTAAATTAAATCCCAAATCAAACCGAACATCATCTGCTTTTGATAGCCTAATAGTTTGTCCTTAACTTTTTTGAATTGTAATGGAGCAATGTCATACATAATGTTTGTCTTTTTTGAATTAAAGTGATCCAATCAGTCTTCTACCGAGTCTGAAAGTTGACTTGACGTCTGTGAAAGTGCTTGCTCAAAGAAGCACTTGTCTGATCATTTATGATTCTCCTTTTTACCATCATAGCTCTGTTCTGAGTGTGTGGGGACATAGACACAGCAAAGAACACACAGAAATGATAACACCAGGTCTACAACAGCTGTAGAGACATTAAGACCCTTTGTGATAACAAGGTCAAGAGTATGGCTGAGAAAGTGTGTTGGCCCCTGTACATGCTGTGTTAGGGAGAAAGTATCAATTAGTGCAATTAATTCCTTGGCATAATTGTTTTCAGGATTATCCACATGCAAGTTTAAATCCCCTGATATAATAAGACAGTCAAACTCTATGCAAATGACTGACAGCAGTTCACCTAGCTTTAGACAGAAAGGCTTTAGCTGAATGATTTGGAGGCCTGTAAATAGACAGTAATAAAATCTGAGAAGACTTAATATGTGCACACAGATATTCAAATGATGTAAAGTCACCGAATGATGCCTGATTGCAGGTCACTTGTCATTTCATGTTAAAGGCAAAAATGCTTCATCCTTCCAAATGGACTTTGTGATTAACTGGCAGAATGCTGCAGATTGTGCTGAGCGTTTCATCATCTGTGCGCATGTACCAGGGTTTCCGTTGTCCGGTAATTACCAGACATTGGCCGGAAAAAAAATGAAATGTCCGACAAAATTAAATCTCTCCGGTCAAATTGTCCGATAGAAATTGGCTAATAATCCCGTCCCCTAACGCAATCTGAATTTGAGAATAAGCCTTAATATGTAAACCTATATTATACGTCCTCTGGCTATGTTTCTAAATGAACAGGCTCTACCGTTTGAAAAGTAAGCTATTAAACAACACGCATAGCCTATGTTGCTTTTCAAATAGGAAGCGCACGCTTAAAACGTCCATGTTAAACAACGAACATGAGTGAGGCGATTCAAACATGGCCAGGCCCAGGCAGACTAGCCTTAAAAGTTTTTTCAGAGGCCATACGCGATGGATGATGATAAATTGGTAACGTCCGAAGCCTCAGATGTCCGGTCAACTCCACCACCACCAGATAAAAAGCAGAAGTGTCGGGCGTATCTGTCGGAATCAGTGACATTGGAAATGGGGATGCGGGGGGTGCGGCCGCTCCGAGACACTGTCATTCTCCGTGTACACTGGACATGCAAAGTGTTCTTTACACAAAGCATCCAGTAGGCCTATGCGTTCTCTGTCTATGATCTGCAGGGCCTCCTCGACGAGGCGATTACTGGTCCGCGAATCATTTCTGGCACAATTAAACGGTATCATTGAACCGCGGCCGAAAAAAAAAAGAAACTAAACATTTCCCAGAATAGGAAACATTTCTTAATTTATTGTTATCAAATAAAGAGGCATAGCATTAGGGGGTAGTGGTGTGAGCGCTCATTCTTGTGTGTGCGCATCTGTGTAAGTTAAACAGTCACCACTGGAGATAACGTGGGTAGCAGCAACAAACAACGTAGCCTTTTTAAAACGACGAACGAAGCGGACTCTTGCTGTCCATGAAAATATACTGGCTAGATCTTGTTAGGCATGTTTAAGTTAGGCTAATGAACATGTTGCATTCTATACAGCCTGATTATGTCATTATTTAAGCTACATAGCCTGTCTCCAGTTTTCCTCAATTTGACTAATTAAGAAGGGATAATAGGATATTTGACCGGCATATCATCAAAATGTCCGGAAAACGAAACCTCTGCCGGTCACTTTGACCGGCACCATTTTTTTCTAGCGGAAACTCTGGCATGTACATAGCTGACAAAAGTGCATGTATGGGGATGACCGACTGGGCCAGTAAAGAAAGCTATAATTGCAATCATAATGGCTAAGGCAGAAGCCATATTAGAAATGCACCAAATCTACTGAGCCTCATGTGCTTGCTCCTAAATTGAGACACTGATGATGGGCTAGGCCCGAAACGTTTGTCTATTTCTGTTTTTCATGGCGTGTAATGCCCAGTCGGCACTTTGAGTGCGGTCTCTACTTTTCTACTACCTGACTGAACTTTATCTTGGAGTTACGCACCGGGCATAACGAAACGTTTACGTAGACGAAAGGCGCAGACCTACTTGCATGAATGCAACCATGTGAAAGTTTTGACCACCACAATTAAATGTGTATTAGAAACCTATTTTTCCATTAAACATCTTTAAAATATGTGTTTCTCTACCTGTGCTGGACTTAAGCTCTGGAGTGGTTCTCTCTTGTGCTGGCAAGGTTGAAGTGCCATCTGTAAAAGGAGGCTTCACTAGCTGCTCATGCCTCAGTTGTCCACGGGGCATAGTGGAGGACTGGATGTAGGGTCCCACTGCTGCCACACGGGACCCACCTGTCTGCTGTTGGATATGGATGTCAGATGACACCTGCACAGTGCACACAAACAATATATATATATATATATGTAGCAATACATATATGTCATTGAAGGCTAATGTCATTGAAGACGTCATTAAAGGAATCCATCATGGTCTGAAACATTCATTAACAATGGAAAAAAGCTTTAAAATAGAAATGCCTTATCACTTACTGTTTTTATTACTGTTTTGATTAATGACAATATTTTATTTAATAGACACACATGGCTATATTTATAGATACGCATTGCAAAGATGGTCCAAGATTCAGCATGCATTCAATCACATGTACAGTTTAAATCTAACCTAATTCCACACAAGGCTATGTTCCTACTATATGGATAAAATATGAGCTCTAAAAGCCCGTTCATACAAAAGTTTTTTTTTCCTCCAGCCATATACTATTGTGAATAGGATACATATTGACATTAGACAATGACCAGATGGAGGGGAAAGAAAAACATTGAAACATCTGTACACACATAGACAGCATCATTCAGTTAAGGATTTTACCTTAGGATGAGAGTCTTTAGAAGCCTTCTCTTTAACAGGAAAGCCATTCTTGAGAAAACAAAAAATACAAACTTGAAATAAACCAAGCCCTGTTAAAACCAGGTAGTTATTTTTACCTAAAACTGTAATGCATGAGGAGACATGAAGTTTTAGTCTGGGAAGCTACATCAACTTGTAAACAGCTACCAGTGTTCCAGGGAGGCTACAATACAGACCTAATCCCTTTGTGTCCATCTGAAAAAGGCCTTTTGATTAAAAAATCTCCTCGTAGCTGCCCATGGACACAGGGACCTCTCATCTACGAAGCCACTCTACTCTTTGCTCTCCATGTTTTTTTTTTTCATGACAGATCAAATAGGGCAAGTACCAGAATTAAATCAATAACTTTCAAAAAGGCAACATATATTTTCAACTGATAATCAATTAATTAATATTAATCAAATTCAAAGCTTCAAAAGTATTGGCTGCAAACATTTTTAGAGGAAATTCTTTGTGCTATTGGTTGGTAATACATAGTGGTCAAACCTCTCACTGTAACACAGTGGCGGCCGGTGATTATAAAAATAACAGAGGAAAGAAGGTGCGCTTGATTGGTGTTGGTGGCAAATGTGAGGTTGTGATGTTGTTGGTGGCATATGTGAACAATAGAGTAGGTAGGCTGGGAAGTCAGGAAAGATATGTAGGTCTAATTATGAAATACTGTTTTCCAGATGTGCAAAATTATGGAAAGTCTGGAGGTTTTGCTCAATGTAATACATTTGCAGAAAAATGTATTATACTAAAAATAGACACTTTTTTTATAAAACCATGTAACTATTTACCATTTAGAAAATAGACCTTAAATTTCGTTATTTGTAACATGCTATTGTTTTAAAGCCAAATCGCTATAATTTAATGACAGGTTGTAGGCCTAATAGCCAAGTGGGAATTTATACTCGAAAGGCTAATGTCATTGAAGACGTCATTAAAGGAATCCATCATGGTCTGAAACATTCATTAACAATGTTACCATCCAAACATACAGTTAGAAAGGTGAAAACGAGAACATATTAACAACAAGAACATATTAACAATTGTTTAGTTAAGGAATAACTTGGATGATAACAACGCATAAATATCCAATTTTTTTGTATCAGCAAATCTCTGAACTGTCCACGTTTGTGACATGCCAGCAGGCCGATTGTTTTCTGTGCTACCAGTTAGCCATTAATATTTGTCATACTATGTAGAATTCAGTAGCCTACACTAGCCTTACCATCTTTTTTGGAATATGAATTTTTGGAACTGGTCTTCCTGCTGCTTTGATCCTAACCTTCGCATTGTAGTTGAATGTATAAAAGATGGACAATGTCCTCTGATTCCATTGTACTCTTTATTTACGAACAAGCTTTCTGTTCAACACAAGATTATTCGCTGTATGACTGCAGATAACGTTCTTGCAGAGCAGCTAGCTGCTCATTGGTTAACCGTTGGCGCTAAATTCCAGAGCCTTTAGCTAGACCCGTCCACTCTAACGGATGAGCTTCCTCCCTTGTCCATTGAAAACGACAGGATTCACGAGCTGCTAGGGTCTGAGGCGTTTATAATGGACTTCAATGAGGGGCTTGAGGGGGAAGCTCCTCCATACAGTAATTTTCAATTGCGATAGGGGGTGCTGTTGTCATTTTGACTAGGGGAACGATTTTTGTTCATTCAAAGTGTTCAAATAGTAACAGTAATTTATCAGATTAGTAATTCACTTTATATTTTTTTTTTCTTTAAAATTTTAGGGAGGATGTTCCTCCCTTTCCTCAATGAAGGAGCCTCCTCTGCTGTAACATGCAAGTACCCATACCCAACAACCTAGCCCAAGTATTAGTATCAGAGTGCACTATAACATGATTGCTTTATTTTTAAAGCTATTTTGAGTGAACGCCCAAAGTAAAGGTGACAGATATTTGGACTGCAAAGTTGCCCAAATGGAGATTTTGCCAGACGGAAATTTCAATTGATTGTTATCAGTCTTCAAGCGGAGCAATCCTAATAATTGAATAATAATTTCTTAAACACTAAAATGAATGCAATTGATTACTCAGGGCTGCATAGTACAACACACACACACAAACACACACACACACATCACATGTACCCCCCCCCCCCCAAACACATTGTCATCTGAGTGCTTCCTTCCTGGGATTAAAATTAGGTTGTTTTGTTTATGTTGTTTTGTCCATCTGGTATAAGGTACAAGAGTATGCAGACCTGTACCAGCAGATAGAGACAGTTTCTATCCACAAGCCACCAGGATGCCGTCATTCCACTAGCTAACTAGCTCGGTTAACAGGCAAAATAAATGATTTATTCCATGTCCGAAAGTGTGTTTCATTGGCATCACACACAAGCAATGATAAAAGAGAAAAGTTTAGGCTATTTAGGAGTACGGAAGTAGGGCCATCATCTAGGTAGATTCGCAACGAGATGAGCTGCGACTAGATATGGTAACGTTAAATGCTTTGCGATGGCTTGCAACTAGGGTTGCAAAGGGGCGGAAAATTTCCGGTAAATTTCCGGAAACTTACCGGAAACTTTCCATGGTAAGTTAAGCTGTGGAATTTTGGAAATATTCCAAATTGGAAACTTTCATGGAATTAAAGGAAATTATGGGAATTAATGGAAATTTACAGGAATTAACTGGGAATTTTTGGTAATTCCTACTGTTTCATATACAGACATTAACATTTTGTTTCGTAATAAGCAATATGATTTGTTTATTCGTATTTTCGCTTAGCTTAGCATACAAAGATAGCTAACATGCTAGCGGGAATCCCATTCTGCCTATGGTTTACTAGCGTGCTAAGCTAGCAACACTGAAACCACTGAACTGCCCAAGATACACCACGCCACTCAACAACAAAATCCAATTGGTTGGAACATTGACTGACAATCAGTTTGTTCAGTTAGAATCCCAGACAATGGTAAAACAAATAAAAATATAATGACACAACATACCACCCCAACCAAACCTTATAGATTATGTAAATGATATATAAATTGTCAAGCTTAATCATACAGATTAATAGTCCCATTACAGTTTATGCAAAATGACGTACACCCATTTGAATGAGGACAAAAGTGACGACAAGCCCATAACTGGGCAACTCTGTTTGCAAACTTCCTCCAGTTTCACACCAGTTATTCCCACGAGATGACATTTTCACTGGGAATTTATTTTCCCCATGCACATGAACTTGTCATATTAAAAATTCCCAGTTTATTCCCATTAATTCCCGTTAATTTCTGTATATTCCCGTTAATTCCCATGGAAAGTTTCCAACTTTGAAAATTCCCCGAATTTTGCAACCCTACTTGCAACAGCAGGCAACAATGTGCACCATTTAATTCACACCGCTGCAACTCCTTCTGCAACGGTTTCGTCTCAACGCGGATCTTTTGGTGTGAATTGGGTGTTATGTTTTTGATGTGGAACGGCTACCGTAGTTCTATTAGGTTGCAATATAATCCCTAAACACTAGATGGGAGAAGTTCTTACACATGGGACCTTTAATGAAAATTAAGACCTACATGTCGTAAAACATCAGATCAAATCCCCATAATGACTATTAAAACAACACTTCCCCATGATGTGCCGTCTCTCCTCACAACTGAGTATGCGGATTCATTGCCGCCGGTGAGAAAACCCAAAGTATTGTTTGCACATACTCCAAGAAATGAAACATATTGTTAAGATACCGATACCAAGTCAAGAATTGAAATTTCGATACTTCTTAAAAAACGTATTTGATTTGGGGGACCCCACCACCTTGACGTCATCAGTAATATTGAATATAGTGTGGTCATTCACACCAGTGGCCATCCTAGATTCTGCTTGACTCTCTCCACACACACACAAACACATATGGAAAATGATGGCTTATGTTATATTTCTATTTCATATATCTTGGAATTCATATAAAGTGTATATTTTGTTAACAATGTATAGTATTTTATAATCTGCATAATTACTACTAGCTAAAAATATTTAGTAATTTGAAAACTTCATATGGATTTTTACATGTAGGCATATCTTTAATGTGGTGTGTAGAGCTAATTAAGTGCACATTGGTGGTGTGTAGGCCTAGGTGTAATGGAGTGCCTGTCACTTTAAGAAATATGTGAGAGTTCAGTCTCACGGTTTTAGGCTAGTGAATAATAGTTGCACATAGTACATAAGGATATGTGGATGCAATTCATTATATTTTCAATGTCATTAGATAAAATAAATGTTCAAAAAACTAACAAGTTGAAGAAAATCTTTCTGGGATCATAGAAGAGATAAGTGTCCTGCATTGTCCATTAATAAGTTAGTATAAGTATAGTATATATACTCTTTTGATCCCGTGAGGCAAATTTGGTCTCTGCATTTATCCCAATCCGTGAATTAGTGAAACACACTCGGCACACAGTGAACACACAGTGAGGTGAAGCACACACTAATCCCAACGCAGTGAGCTGCCTGCTACAACGGCGCTTGGGGAGCAGTGAGGGATTAGGTGGCTTGCTCAAGGGCACTTCAGCCTTTCCTACTGATCGGGTTTGAACCGGCAACCCTCCGGTTACAAGTCCGAAGCCCTAACCAGTAGGCCACGGCTGCCCCCAGGGCTGTTTTAGTGAGAACAACACGATTGACGTGGACCCACTAGCGATCATGTGACTTGCTCTGCTTCGCTAGGGGGCGTCTAGATTTCTAGGCTAGCAGCCAGCGGCTTCTCTCACTTCTGTTGCATGTATGGGTTTTCAATGCATGATTTTGAGTGTTTCCCCCCCTAAGTAATTTAAATACTTGATAACGTCAATTTGCACATTGTTAAAACAACAATCACAATGTTATCGCAGACAATATATATCGCCCACCCCTACCTGTGTCTAACATCAATCTCATCTACCGTAATTTCCTGCATATAGGACACATCATATAGTATACAAAACAGCATGCCTGTATTTAATATGTGTGACCCTGCCTGTGATAACATTAAAAAACGACTTTAGCTGGGTTATGTATTTTTTATATCAAATCATTCTACACAGTATAATGAATAGGCAGTGAAAATTTCTTCATGATATACCTAATATTGACTGAGTTTTGGAGAAACTCCAACACTTTGGAGAATTCCAAGCGCTGAATTTTAGGGTTTTGAGAAAATAATTTGAAAATAAGTGAGCAGTGGCGCTGCATACGGTCAGACAGTGTCCAAACACCGAATTGTTTCAAGGTAGCATGCAGGACACGTCCTTAAAATAGGTTGGTTAGATTTACAACAAGTTAATCTTCATGAAAAAAATCAGTTCACCTGAAATGTCTGTTGTGATACGAAGCAATCCATTGAGAAATCCATACCCGGCTTAAGTCGAAACTTTCCTGCCATACTGAAAACAGAGCTAGGTGACGATACTGCGCATTAGTACGGTGTCTTGTGTAATCCCGCTGGATTTTCTTGTAAAAATTGATTTTTTGCATATTTTGCTAGTATAGAGTCTAAGGAACAAGATTTTTTTTTCTCTTCAAATTTTCACGATACATTTTCACACTTAGATGACATCATTTATATAATGCATAATTAGGGCCCGAGCACCAAAGCGCGCAAGGCCCTATTGTTTTTGTAAGGATTATTATTACCGTATTTTCCGGACTAAAAGTCGCTCCTGAGTATAAGTCGCATTAGTCAAAAAATGCATCATGAACAGGAAAAAAACATATAAGTCGCACTGGACTATAAGTCGCATTTATTTAGAAATGTATTTCATAAAATCCAAAAACAGAGACTATGTAACTGAACTATTGAAGCCAAAAAGATTAATGTTAATGAAGGAGTGAAGGCAGCCAAGAAGAGGGCCGGATAGGCCTAATTGTAAAGCAAAAGATTCACTGAAAGAAAATGCCATGTGGTACACCAAAATTTAGCTAAAATGTGGAGAATACAATGCAATCAAGCATTTTGGGCAATGTGGAGTCACAAGCTGGCAGCAGATTAAATGCTCACGAGAGAGAAAAAGATGGTTTTAAAAAGACGTGACCGAAGCAAGCCAGGCATAGATCTATAGGCCCGAAGTTAATTGTAAAGCAATTTACAAAAGATTCACTGAACGAAAATGATGATATGGTACATGAAAATTTAGCTAAAAATGTGAAGAATGCAATGCAATCAAGCATTTTGGGCAATGTGAAGTCAATAGCTGGCAGCAGATTAAATGCTCACGAGAGAGAAAAAGATGGTTTTAAAAAGACGTGACCGAAGCAAGCCAGGCATAGATCTATTGGCCCGACAGTAATTGTAAAGCAATTTACAAAAGATTCACTGAACAAAAATGTTGATGTGGTACATGAAAATTTAGCTAAAAATGTGGAGAATGCAATGCAATCAAGCATTTTGGGCGATGTGGAGAGACAAGCCGGCAGCAGATTAAATGCCCACGAGAGAGAAAAAGATGCGTTTTAAAAAGACTGCACAGACCGGTTTTAATAGGACGTGCAGACCAAAGCTGCAGCAAGCAGGTGATATTTAGAAATGTATTTCACAAAATCCAAGACCAAGAACAGACAGATGTAACTGGACACATAGAGGCCAAAAATATTGAGAATTCTACAGGGAATGTTAATGAAGACGAAGGAGTGAATAGTGGCAAGAGGCAAGCCGCTAATTGTGAAGCAATTTACAAAAGATTCACTGAACAAAATGTGGTACATGAAAATGTAGCTAAAAATGTGGAGAATGCAATGCAATCAAACATTTTGGACGATATATTGGCACAAACTGGTAGGCCTAGCAGAACAATTGCTCGGCTGACCACCTCCGAGAGAGCGCGAGAAAAAAAGATGCGCATTTAAAACCAGGGCCTAAATAGGATTGCGGGTATTGCGCATAAGTTATTAAGTATTGAGCATAATAATAAAAGTCCCACAACTCTATCATAATGAGAGAAATTCCCAAACATGTTACAGTGCTGTCTGATAACATTAATCTAATAATGGAGCGGCCTGAATGCGGGACTGTTGACTGGACGGACCAACTCTGACTTCAATTGAACCCGATGCAGAGACACACACACACACGCGCATGGACCACTTTGCTCTCTCTCTCTCCCTCTCATCGCTGAAGTCAAATTATAGCCTAGGAGGTGCTTCTACATCAATCGCGATCGACAGGAAAGGAAACCAAACGTTTAGCGATCAGGAACCGTCAGGAATTTTGTAAACACAGAAGCATGACAGCCTATAACACCAGAGAACATGGATGTGTTCTCTATTTGAGGAACGTTATAATCGATTGCGGACATGAACAGACATACAGACACGGAGCGCAAAGTATGCCTACTTTCACTTTCTAGTGTGCGTATTCAGTACGTGAAATATAATTAGTAGCAAAACAGCGATCAAATATTAGCCTACATGGCAGTAAGTTTTGTTTTCAAATGTTTTCATGCATGTCTAGATAACGGGAGGCAGACATGTTTAGGAGACAGACTATCGTAAATCTTCAAATTATCGCTGGGGTCTTTTTATTTAGGCTGCGCAAAGCACAGCACCTTTATTTGGGGCATGGCTTACTGTATATTGCTAAATATTGGGACTGATGACCACTGAAATCTGCGGGGTATTTGATGGTTCACTATTAAGTTTCATGTAAGGGTGTTGGGATTTCCATCCGCTTATTGCGAGATAAGGCATCCGCTTTCATTTATTCATGGAACGTGTGTTGTGCTGAAATGGAAACCTTATTCAGCCTAAATTTAGTTATTTTTTAATCATGCATGATTTACTTTTTTATAAAACTCGTAGGCTGATGCCTGGCAGCAACAATTGTGTTTAGCCTAAATGTAGGCTAGATTACTGCTTCAGCCTCTGGCAAGCTCAGAAGGGGGCGGCATGCAACTGATAGCTTGAGAGCAAGGTGTTGGAGATGTGTAAGACAATGACTTTTCATTGGCAACAATATTAAACCAACCAACAATATAAAATATTAAGAAGAGCTCTTTTATGAGTTAAATTGAAACAAAATTATTACTGGCCTTTATTTGTCCGAATCTGAGGCCCAAACAGAATCCTGGCCGTAATTTGAGGATTTAGGTATGCACGTGTGTTTCAGGCATAGCGCAACCACTAATCTCTGACTGAAAGTGCACAGAACTTGTGCATTTGAGAGCGCTTTCTCGCGGCTAGACAGTAATGTTTCATGTAGGGTTCATGTCAGTTAATATGAATTAACATTTAAAAACATGTTCAATTATATATTTTTTTCATATATAAGTCGCACCTGACTATAAGTCGCAGGGCCAGCCAAACTATGAAAAAAAGTGCGACTTATAGTCCGGAAAATACGGTATATTAACTTTGTCTCAGAGCGTTTTCCTTTTTTGAGGTGGAAGATGGGTGAAAAGTCTTGAAATTTGGCACACACATCAGGTGTCACGCAAAGCAGTTAGGTATAAGAGCTTGGCCCCGGGCGTGGCCTAGCAGGGTACCCCCAGAATTGTCAGACCTAAATTTAAGACTTTTTAAGACCTTTTTAATACCACTTCAGATGAAATTTAATACCTACATCGCACCCATTCGGATAGAATAAATAATATTAAAGGTAAGATTAAACCTCAAATAATTACTATTTTAATTACTAAGTGTTTGAACATGCCAACATGAACATGACAGCAGTGCAGTGGCAACGCAAAGATTTGTCGCGGTAGTAACGTGACTGAATGTCCTGCTTCATGGACAAATTTACACGGAATAGAACCTAGTTGATTTCAGGGATTAAAGTGAAAAAAAAAACTTTTTTTCTTTTTTCAGGCCATAAGTCATACGTTGTTCATATTGGACGTGGTTCGCTATCAAAACGTTACAATATCTACCTATAGAGATAGCACCCCTTCGCGACCTATTGGTTTTTAATGTACAAAAAGATGCAAACAGAAAAGTAAAGCACCAAATAAACACCAAAACGAGGCTACAGGGTACTCTTAAGTTACTAAATAATTAATGCCACCTACAGGTGAATGCATAGAACATAACAATCCTATGGTTTGTTGTACCCTGTAGCCTTGTTTTAGCTGCCAATGGCCGCCATGTGAATAAGGCGAATTGAGAGTGTTCTTGATTGAGATTGAGTTTTCCTGACAATATTTCAATACCATCCCTGACCATTGCTGATTAGCCATTGCTGTTCTTTTCTACTGCAGCGATATTGTAGCAAGGCTTTAACTTACACTCTTATTTAATTACTTCAGGCCAAAAGTGTTTACAGGGGAGATTTTTTTTCTTGTTAATATGCAATTCAACACTAAGTAAAATCTATAAAATCAAGTTTGCAAGACTTCACATTTCCTCATCAAAGTAACGAATCAGACCAGTCTAGATATTGTTCATATTTCCATTTGTTGCCTCATCCGCATCTAATGAAAACATGGTAATTTTGAGTTTTACAGACAACTCAGTTTTCCAATGAGCAGCAATACTGTGTGTGCTCATGCAGGTCTGCGCATCTGATAACGACAATCTGGAGAGGGCGCTTTTTTTTGTCTTCAGCAACAGATTGTATAAGGTTGACAAGAGGTTGCGATATGGTGAGGGACAGGCCGTGTTGCGCTATGAAAGAACATGTGTAGCCTACTTAGCGCAAAAACGGTCAGCCATAGATAAACATACACAAATCATGACGCTAATATGCGAGGTTCTGGTAGGCCTACTGGTTATGATTTTGTGCTATACATTAATAATAGCAAAGTTTTAAGTTGACTATTTTAATTGCATGGTTATTTTTTGTCAACATACGCTCACAAACTACTGTCGTTAAAAGTGAGGTCTAAGCAAAATAGGCTACAAGGCTGTCTGTGCGTCATAAACACGACTGACCCCCTTACTCAACATAAAATAATAATATCGCGAACTGTTAACACGCTCAGTCAAAACCTTCCGTCGCAAATTGTGAAAAACATTATTGTACATGTCATAACAGACAGGAGGCATAGGCTACAGTTTATATTGCGTCGCTTTACACATAATGTTAGTTGCATTGATTAAAAACTGTAACAATAATAGTACATCGGGTGGCATAGCAGGCTATCTGTTCAAGTCATAGGTGACACCCAAAATGAATGACCTCCCCTGACAAGAGTTCGCGATAGTAAGAAATTGTCTAATTGATGCATGGAAAGAACACAGCCTCCGAATTCGTACATAGAGCTCACAACAGCATATCCAAAAAAGTTAAACGGATTGGGCAACCTCATCAGCTGTCTCAATTGTGTCACTATAATCCAACTTTTAGAACGTCCTCCAGATGTGTTTTTTTTTTAAGCAACCACCCCAGGCCAATGAGACAAGCGTGTAGCTACAACATAAACAAAGCGAAACTCATGCCTGACGTATCTTTTTGAGCGATCTCTGATTGAGACACAGAAAGTTCTCAAGAACACTATTAGGTCTTTAAACATTTACCATCACACACATTCATTCATTCATCGGACCTAATATTTGTAGTTGCCTTAAAAAAAGGAAAAGAAAAGGTGATAGACCCACCCTCCTATTTTTTTTCTCACCGGATCTGCATCGATCTCAAATATGACATTTCTAAAATCAAATTGACGGAAATCCGTCATACGACAGAGAACTTTAATCCTTGTGATTTACGCTATGTGAGGATATTAGACTAAATCTACTGATCATTTGAAAAATTAAGACCTCCGTGAAAAAATTCCAGACTTTGAGGTGAAATTCAATACTTTTTAAGGCCTTAATTTAGTAAAATGAAATGTAATACTTTTTAATACTTTTAAGACTCCGCGGGTACCCTGCCTAGGGACTCAGTAGCGCCCCCTTAGGTGATTGAGGCAGTGGTTGGCACATACTTTGAGCTAGACGCATCAAATTTGGTATCTCCTCAAGATGAACAACTTTCGTATGTACAATGCATTAGCCACACCCAACAGGAAGTGAGGTATTTGGGATTTTGTGCGGACTAAAATGTGATGAATTGTGATGCCAAAAGAGGATCTTCCCATCGGTGAAAACGTATGAAATTTGGCACACACGTCAAGAGGTACCATGTATACACAGGGGAAAAGCCTTCACACTGGGCGTTGCCCAGGAACTCCATAGCGCCCCCTTATGTCACTGTGACTTGTGGTTGGCATATAGTTTTAGATACACACACCAAATTTGGTGGGTGTGTGTAACTCCCAAAAACAATCAACTTTTGTATTAACATGCCATTAGCCACGCCCACAGGAAGTGAGGAAATTGAGATTTTGTGCGTTGTGGACATGATCAATTTTAACGTACTCCTCCTAGACGGTTGATTCGATTCATGTCAAAGTTGGTATACATGACGCCGAGATGTTCCTGATTATAAATTGTGAAGCTTTTTTTTGATATGTTGTAATTTGACGAAATGGCGAAATTTTTCATTTTAATACCCTTCCACATAAACAATAAATGTGTCATAACTCACCATGCATGGCTTGAAATGTTTTATATTTCACAGGTCATTGAAGACCATGTTAATGATAATATTCACATGCCCATAATGCATGTTTGGCATAGCGCCACCAACTGGCAACAGAAAGAATGACAATTACACTGATGTCACATGATCAATTTTAACATACTGCTCCTAGACGGTTTGTCAGATTCATGTGAAATTTGGCAAACATTATGCCAAGATGTCGCTGATGTTAAATTGTGAAGGGATTTTTGATATGTTATATATTTGATATGATTTTAATATCTCACCACATAAACAGGAAATGTGTCATAAATCACAGTGCATTGAATGAATGGTCTGAAACTTCTCAGGTTAATAGATATCATGATTATGATGATATCCAGACACCCAATGGGCCTGCCTGGCATAGCGCCACCACCTGGCCAAGCAGGAAATGTGCCAGAAATGGACAATGTGATTGATTTGAAAGTTTACACAAATTTTGGATATCATTATTGTGATGATATTCACATGTCTAATTTCCATGTCTAACATAGCGCCACCATCTGGCCAACCAAAAAGTGTATCAGAAATGTTCTTTGCTTAAAATGAATGGGCTGAAATTTCTCAGGTTAATATATATTATGATTATGATGACACCCAATGGGCCTGCCTTGCATTGCGCCCCCACCTGGCCAAGCAAGTACATGTGGCACAAAATAAAATACAAAAACAAATAGCACACGCATCAAATATGTACATTTCATAAATGCACCACGTCGGTGCTTTGTTGGATTCCGACATGTCACAGGTTGCGGCCCGCAGGTGCTTGGGCCCGCCATTGCCGCTTGCGGCTATATTTAAGACTGGGACTACTATCACTTGGGGGTCAAATGTGAGAAAACACTGGTAAAGACGGTATTTTGCCAAATATTTGGGTGCTGGTTCTGAATATCATATTTACTTAAAGGAACACGCCACCCAAAGTCAGTAGTAATATATGTTCTTACCTTAACTTTCACGAGTTGAGTCATACCTCTCCCGTGTCGGTACATGCACCCAAACGCTCTGGTGCGCGGCGCGAATGTGTTAGCATGTTGCTACTCGTGCAACTGTATTTAAGTAGGGAAAACGTGGATGTTTTTGATTACTGCTATCTTCCTCCCTCTATGGCTATGTCTGAGCTCGCTAGCATAGCAACATGCTAACACATTCGCGCCGCGCACCAGAGCGTTGAGTGCACGTACCAACACGGGAGAGGTATGACTCAACTCGTGAAAGTTAAAGGAATTATCCAGAGTAAAATGCACTTTAGATCGATTTACGGATGATTGGGGGTGCATACGTTGAGTTGACATCAAAATCATGTCATTCGGATGTGTTTTGAGAAAGTTCGATTGTACCGTTTTCAGTCACAACTAGTAGCCTGGAAGTGAGCGGGGCATTTCAATTGCGCCGCTACAAAACGCTATTTTTATACCTCTTCTACAGTTCCAAACAACATAACACTTACAGTGGGTCCCCGTTAAGTTTGGACGGGTTCCTTCATGAATCACGCACCCCATTTTCTCAGCAGAAATGGCACAAACTGCAGTTGACACAAACAACCACAAGGTGTCACTTGGGTGCCACTACTATTTTTGATGCGACTGACTTACTGCTTCCACTGCTACCTGCAAACTGGCCTATGATTTCATTGCTGAGTTTGCGACAAAGCAAGAAAATGTTTTTTTTCCTGAGTCAGGATATGGCGAGTCAGTGTCATTTATTTGTCCAATGTTAGCCTATAGATACAGACCAGTACATCTTATCAATAGTTTGAATGTCGTGTGTGTTTCTGCTCATTGACAAATACCGTTCAGCACAATGATTCATGCCCAATTAATTCCCCCTGTTAAAGTGTTTGCCTTTGTTACACTATTTGGTTTCGTGATGTAGCCTATGATAAACACCATATGGCCAAATATGTGACTCAGCTAATGTTATAGGCTATACAATTGAATTTCCCCTCTTAAAGGCAAGCTGGTGTAGCTTATTAGACTAGGCTACTATTAAAATATACCGACGGTAGCCTTGGCTATGTGTAAAGTAAGCTATCGCATGATTTCATGCACGTAAGTGAAAAGGGCCTTGCATCTGTCAAGTTCGCACAGGGCCTCGCATCCCCTTGCGACGGCCCTGCAGCTCCTCCTAAGACAGGGAGGAAAAAGTAAAAATACGCGATAAACCCGGGAAAAGTTGACAGGTTTGTTTCGGTCCCGGTGATTATTTGTGAAATTGTGCAAACGACAGCCTTTTCAAGGCATTTCAAGGAAGGAGTCGTAGCATGCAAGCTCCCAAATTGACCCAGTAGCCTAAGGCATCAATAAATTGTTGGGACTGGGGAGGGTCATGCGTTTTTTCTCAATCACTTTGGAGGGTCATAGAAAAAATTCTTGCTGGCGAGGGACGGTCACGTCTTTTTTGACTAACGCTCCCAAAACTCCTCCGGTAGCCCCTTAATTAAATAAATAACGAACAGTCCCTAATTGATTAATAGCCTAGGCCTACACCAGCAATTGTTGAACATTGACCTGTACAGGACATTGACAGTAGCCCAGCCTAACAAGCAAATGTTGCAAAATACATCAAAAGACGCAATTAATCAGAAATAAATAATGTAATCTGCATCGCTTTATTTAACAAACTGCAAGCAACAAGAGCACTGAGTTCGCTGTAAGGCCAAACCCAAGAGCAAAGCCTATCTGTTAAGGCAGTCGATAGGCTATATAACGAGCTGTGTGCCTGGAAAGACGATAGATGACGGCTCTGGTCATCCCATACCCTCCCCCCACTTCCTGTAGCCTACCATTATGAAGGCCTGTAGCCTAAAACGACTCGTTGCCGTTTTGTGACATTAAGCTTTTTCACGTTAAGCCCCCCTCCCCTTCTTTCACAAGCAGTGGGGGAGCGCGGGGCACAAAGTAACACTTTTTGGTAGACAAAGGAGGGTTCTCCGCGCTTCTGTCGTTTGGCCACAATCCGTTGCAACCAGGCCAGGACAGATATTTTAGAGAGGAGAGACGCCGGTGCAGCTCAGATGTCTTCTTAATTTTCTTTATTCTTTAGTAAAAGGTGCAGAACATTATTAAACTTTGACTAACATTTCGATGTGTCGATGTTTTTGACTAACGAACATCGAAACGTTAGTCAAAGTTTAATAATGTTCTGCACCTTTTACTAAAGAATAAAGAAAATTAAGAAGACATCTGAGCTGCACCGGCGTCTCTCCTTCTCCAACACTTTTTGGCTTTGGCTAAATATTTCTAAAATCATTTGAGTTTCACTAGTCACATGTTTTAACAAGCAACACTTGTTATTGAACTAATAACAGACGTGTGTCGAAAATTGACTTTATTTTCCATACAGAGAAATAACATATGCAGAGTCTAACCAAGGTCAATCTTGCCAAAAAAGCCCTCAAACCTGAAAACACATGAGGCAAAAGTGCAAAACATCACAAAACTAACTAAACTAACACGCGCATATTTTTGTATTGCAATCATTGTAGCCTACAGTTGTAACAGCGCGTACAGTCGTTTTACTCCCCGGATGCGCTCAATATAAAGAACGTTTAACGTGTCCCAAAAACAGCTATCAATTAATCACCAAACGTCTTATAAACAAGTATTGCCAGGAGCAACACCTTGCAAAAAATGATAACAATAGGCCTAGGCCTTTATATGGCTCTGCTCCTGCCTAGATTCGAACTCAGAACTGCCTGAAAGTTGCAGACCTGTTCTGGAAATACGTGCATTAACCCACTCGACCGTCAGACAACGCTATCTGCTTCGAGTAGGCCTATTGGGTAGGACTGTAGCCTACACTGGTTGCTGTGGCACAGTCTTGAGTGACCGAATTCGTTTTTCTTTGTCATATGAATGCTGTCATTTTGTTAACATTACTGTTAAGGAGATGCTGTCTATATTTCAACCTCGTTAGTGTAGTAAAAAAAATCAGAACTATTCACAAGGTTTCTGGGCAGCATATTTATGTTCTGTTAGCAACCAAACTTCTCATGACTACCGACAAAGTAGCCTACTGCCAGCTGACGAAGCTCTCATTTTAAAACATTACTGAGAGACAGACACTGTACAATCAAGAAATCTTGCCACTGAATCCAAAACTATGTTTAACATTATGTACAAGGCTTAGGCTACAGTGGACTAGCATGTTGCATGGGCTGCTAAAAACACAGAGAAACGCACTGAAAACTCGGCCAATCACAGCCCTTGCTGTCGAATGCGCCGTCAGCGGACTATGCTGCCCCCAAGCGGCTGCAGTTGTACTTACATTTCACCATTCACCATGAAGTGTCAATTTTTAACTGGGACCCACTGTACGTGGTAGTGAGTAGATGGTCCCTTAAGCCAAACCGAAGTATCCCGAGGTCTTTATGTGGTCGAATAGAGAGTCCAGAATAAATTTCATCAAGCCAGTACCTTTCTGGAAATGTTGCCATCTTTGCCGCCATCTTCAGGGGAAAGTCCGTAGGAGTCTTATTGCTGTGTGTGTTCACAATTTCGTCGCCGTTTTTAAAAAAAAATAATATTATTTACTTTTCTCGCGAACCGTTCAACACAGCAATTATCGGCTAACATCTTTTAAAAGCTGAGAAAAAGCTCTTTCATGTGATACTTGTGATGTCTGTGTGATGAATAGGCTACTTCGCGAGTAGTTCAACTGAGAAGAATGGGTGAATTTGGACGCACTTTCTTGCGCTGTCACTTTCTCCACTGCGTAAAAGACTAAATTAATTTGCGCTGTGAATATTAAGATTATTTTGACAGGCCACAGGCTAAATAAAAATCGCTATTAGTAGGACACAAAGCAGAATATTGAAAGAAGGGGGCACCAAGGCCACCGTGGCCTCTAAACCTATGATTTTCAAAGGGGCTTCACGGCCAACGCAAGGGGCTACGACGGCCATGGCCGTCGTGGCCGCCGTGAAATTCCTACCCTGGCGGGGTCACATATTTATAAAAAATGAAATTGTGTACCTTAATTCCTCATATATACCGGGACTCTGGGGCTGGGGGCTTGGTCGATACGTACAAACAGCCAGGCCCCAAATACAGGCAGCAAAATCTACATCGTAAATTGGCTAAAAATCAATGCAAATGTATGAAGATTACAACCGTTTGAGACAAAAAATGAATCGCGACCATACACATTCAAGCCCAGGTTTCATGGCCCAGGCTGGCCAAGGCTGTTTTTGTTGCAATTTTTGGAGCTTGGGCTGTCCACAGGGGCCGCATTTTTTTTTACAGCGTTACACATTTAAGCCCGAGTTTCATGGCCCAGGCTGGCCAAGGCTGTTTTTGTTGCAATTTTTGGAGCTTGAGCTGTCCATAGGGACCGCATTTTTTTACAGCGTATTCAGGGGACAGGCAGCTAGCAGATTGTGAGGAGATGTTTGCTTAATGTGACAAAAAATGGTCTAGCTTAGAAAACGTGTAAATTAAAGACTTAACTTACGAACCTTTAATATTCTACCAATATTTAATTTCTCTCATTAGTATTAGCCATGATAGATAACTATGGTTGGAAATAGGAAACATAAGGTACTAGAGTGATTTTTCCACTCACAGGTAGGTTCTCTCTCTGTTGCAGAGCCGCCTTCTTCTTCCAGAGGCGCTCTCTGAGCTCATTTACACGCTTGTCCATGGTTGCCACCTCCTGGTTACGTTTGTTCAGGTTGTCCCGTTGTTGCTGAAGCTTAGCATTCTGCTCTTGGTTCAGCTTGTTCCTTAACTGTAAATGACATACAAACATGCCACTCTAATCAAACCATTCAGTGTAAGCATTTTTTTATTGAGTATTTTCGGGGAATCTGAAACAGGTATGAAAATGGTGACCACTTATTTTCAACCTTCAAATAATCAAAGTGAACATTACAAATGCTTGAAGTTCACAAGGGTTACAAGAAATCACATTTATTTCACCTGCAAATCTTTGTAGAGGGAGTCCAGTTCAGCCACAGAGCTCTGGTTGTTGTTGAAGGGGTCCATTTTGCAATTCTTCAGTATCTCTAGCTGTCGGCTCAACTCTTCTACCTTAGAAACAGCTACAACCAGCTCACGCTGCTTTTGCTGGAACAGGCTATTCATCTGTTCAATCTCCTCCACTGAAATATATACAGTAAATATCAGACTGACCGAAGGTGACCACACCATCAGAAGTTGAAATATCTCAAGCACAGAGTGTATTAAACCGACATTGAAATATAGTAGAGGGAATAAGCTTTGCCTACGGTGGACAACTTGACCAAACTGCCTACATATTGAAAAGGTAGTACCACTCCATCCACTTGGAAACCAAGTTCCCTAATCACTACACATCCACCAGTCTCAGTATTTGAATTAAAACAAGAGAGTACTAAATTTTGTTTAGTGGTGTTTTTGGTATTTGGTTATTGGTATAAGCCTGAAACACATGTGCATACCTAAATCCTCAAATTATGGCCGGGATTATATTTATAGCCAGGCCTCAGATTCAGACAAATAAAGGCCAGTAATAATTGCCTACATTGTTTTGATTTATCTCATGAAAGAGCTCTTCTTAATGTTTTACATTGTTGGTTGGTTTAATATTGTTGCCAATGAAAAGTCGCTACACTATGGGTCTCCAACACGTCGCTCTTAAGCTACCAGTCGCTTGCCGCCCCCTTCTGAGCTTGCCAGAGGCTGAAGTAGTAACCTACATTTAAACACAATTGTTGCAGCGAGGCATTCCAGCCTACGAATTTTATAAAAAAGTAAATCATGCATAATTAAAAAGAAAAAAAAAAACTCAATTTAAGCTATCGTAGACCTATTTGGCTATATGCAATAAGGTTTTCATTACAGCACAGTGCACGTTCCATGAATGAATAAAAGCGGATGCCTTGTCTCGCAATAAGCGGATGGAAATCCCAACACTCTTTCAACTACATGAAACTTAATAGTGAACCATCAAATACCCCAGATTTCAGTGGCCATCAGTCCCAACATTTAGCAATATAATCAAACAGTCCAAACGTAAATTAAATCCCAAACCAAACATCTTCTGCTTTTGACAGCCTACCAGTATGCTGCTCCAAATGAAACTTATGTCTCACAATAAAACGCACCACGTAAGAAATAAAGGCCTGCCTTGAATACAAGCCTGCCCCAAATAAAGGTGGCTTTGCGCAGCCTAAGTAAATAAAAGACCCCAGCCATAATTTGAGGATTTACGATAGTCTGTCTCCTAAACATTCCTCACCCGTTATCCAGACATGCATGAAAACATTTGAAAACAAAACTCACTGCCATAGGTTATTTTGAGAATGATGACTTTCCCTTCTCCATTGTCCTAACCGTTAAAACGAGGCATATATGACAAGGCATTGCAATAATGGCGACTGAGCTTTTTCTGTAGCTACTCCAAAGCTCTGGAATACCCTCCCTCCACATATCAAATCCTCCCCTACGGTGGGTTTCCACACAGCGAAACACCTTGCGATTTTCGGCCAGTGAAATTTCGCCTCGGGGGCGTGACGTCGAAACCGCTAACCTTTTGACTGCAGTGTCTAGCCAGTGGTGGCGAGCTAATTAGGCTAATCAGCTAATTCAAACGTTTAAGTATTTAATGAAGATATCCAGGGGTCTTTATGCCTCGACTAAGTTGATGTTGCCTATAAACAACAATTCATGTTCATAGAAACAACAAGGTCAATAAGACATAATATATTTCATACCTGCGTTGCAGTATGTAGCCTAGCTGTCTAGCTAGGTTTACAATGTAATCCAATGTCCTAAAATACTAGCATTTCGCCTGTCGGCTAGCTAAAAAGATTGAGTGCTTAAACTAACATATATAGTGGTCTATTTAGTGGTGTACAGTGTTGTATAAAGTACTAGAAAGAAATACTTGAGTAAAAGTACAAGTATCGTACTAGAAAAAGACTTTCTTAGAAGTGAAAGTTGCCTTTTAGAATATTACTTAAGTAAAAGTCTTAAAGTATATGATATATACTGTACTTAAGTATCAAAAGTAATTTTCTGATATTTAATGTACTTAAGTATTTGAAGTAAAGGTAAAAAGTAAAAAGCAAGCGGTTTTATTTTGAACTTTTATTGTAAACTTTATTTTGGCTTTCTTATAGTAAAGCATAAAGCATATTCAGGGTTCCCATATCTTCTTAATCTCACTCATCAAATCAAATCACATTCTTTTCTAGGACTTTTTAAGCACAATTCTCTGAAATGAAAAATAAATAACTTATTTCTTTCACAAAAAAAAAAATGACCTGCTTGTACTATCCTGTAGTTTTTATTAGTACCATGGTTCAACAAATGTGTAAAGGTTATATAATAATTCACTTCAACTGAGAAGTTAACAAAAAAATATTCCACTATTCCACAAGTTACCAAAACAGAAAGAAAGAAAGCCTTTGAAATGTAGCCTATCCCATGCTTCCACAAAGAGGCATATTGAACTAATGTTTAGGCTACATGTTTTTTGCATGGGTACTAGGCTATATTGTTGTTTGGTGATTTAGCCTACTCCTTTACTACACCCTTTTCTGAGCAAACAAGGCATATAGGTTTATCATGTAATGTAATTGCTCTTTCTTACATTAAATAACTTTAATTTATCCTCTCTACTTGTCCCTGTAGTCATGGCCTCCTCATCACTAATTTCGGGCTCATCATTTTCAGTGGTCGACTGGTTGATCTGCTGCTCAGTCTCTCCTGGCCTCTTTCTACCCTCCATCCTTCCTGACGCTTGTGTCTACTGTAGGGCCGGCTTGGCTATCCGTATCTGAGAAAACCTTTTGGAAAAGACGGGCTATATGGACCCAACCAACTCTTTTTGGGAGGGGAGAACTCCCTCACGTAGGCTACAACCCATGCAGAGGCATTGCATTGGTGTCATGCACAGAATGTGGAACGTGTCCTACTTTAAGAAAAGATAGACTAACGTGACAAATGTCAATATTTGTTTCCTCGACCGGGCCAAAAGTGAAGCGGCCCACCGGGAATTCTCCCGATTACCCACCCTGGGCCTGATTCAGTCTTACTCTTCTTGGACTGAAGACAACTCCTGCGATGCTATGGATAAATAGCCTTTCACAGGCCGCTAGGGCAGGTAGCCGATGTACAGAAACATTTCTTGCAAATACGGCCACGGGTGTATGACGTTATATTCACCACTACCCTGTTCACCGAGTTCACCACTATCGTAGGGGTGGTCGTCTATGATAACGGGAGGTCTTCCAGTAGGTGCTCGTGCTTCCATGGCGGTTTCAGTTGTGCGTCCTCCTCCTTTAGCAACAAACAAGAGCTAAAATAGAGCGCGCAGCGTGCGGAGCGTGCGTAATGCAATCTAGGAGCAGTGATTCGCCAAACCTCCCTTATTGCAGTCGCACACATTTTTTCTAATTTTATGTTTTAGTAACGAGTAACGAAGATGCTTAATGGAAATATAACGGAGTAAAAGTATACATTTTATCTAGGAAATGTAGTGGAGTAAAAGTGGAAGTTGACATAAATTTAAATAGCGAAGTAAAGTACAGAATACGTGAAATTTCTACTTAAGTACAGTAACGAAGTATTTGTACTCCGTTACATTACAACACTGGTGGTGTATGTGCTCTGACTAAGTTCGTGTGGCATATAAACCACAATTCGTGTTGATACAAGTGCCAATGTTTGTGTACAAACATTTTAATCACATACAAATTTTCGTGTTACAGCTCAGGTAGTCTCCGCCATCTTGGTCAGACTTTTTTGTAACTCCCGCCTCCAAACACAAAGATGCAGACCTGATTGGTTCTCGAATGGTCCTCATTTAAATAAATTTAAACTTTGGCCAACTTTGTTTCGCCTGCCTCGGCGATTCGCTTTCATTTCGCCCAACCAGGGCGAATTTCGTCTCCATTCAACCTCAATGAGAGTGACGCGAAATTTCCTGTGTGTTTCCACACACCGCTACAATTACCTAACTGACTCTCGCCAGATTAATTTTGTTCCGCTTAGCTCCGCCTAGCTTTACTCACATCCATCTGGGACCTCTTCCATAGAGAGTGATTTCTGCACCAGATTTTATGCTAGAGGCAATCAGGACGCAGGGCGGGAGTTTTATAGATGTGACATAGTGTAAAAGCGACTGTGAGACTGTTATCAGCGTCACGGGTTGGCTTCGATGTGAGTGGTTGAAGTAGCACGTCAATAGATAACGAACAAGTGGCTTATTCAATCATATGCAAGCATTTTTTGATTAGGCCCAGCCTTCTGAAGCAACACTCCAATGGATTGGTTCCAGATGGATGAGTGGAGTTAGGCGGAACGAAATTCATCTGGCGAGAGTCAGGTTAACAATTACCTTCTTCAAATCCAATCTCACGACATATTTTTCTCACTTGCTTTTAATACAGAATGATGTTTTTGGTCTTGTTTTATTTTTCTTATTTATTTTTATTTATCTTATCTATTTTCTTGTTGCTGCTACTAATGCTGTCTTGCCACAAATAATCACACTTAGTTTGTGTAGATGTATGGCCTTTGCGTAGATGTATGGTCTTATTGTTATGACTTATGAGCTAAACTTTTTCTTTGTTCAGCACTTTGGCTCAACCCCTGTTTTTAAATGTGCTATATAAATAAATGACTTGACTTGACTTACAGAGATACACTGTAAGGTGGGCTGCAAAGATTATGGAGACTGTTACGATTGACTGACACATGCACGCACATATTATCGAAATTATATGCCAGACGCTTTAGGCCAGGGGTTCCCAAACTTTTCCATGACAAGGCCCCCCAAATACCACTAGGTTCTGGCCAAGGACCCCCTTGATGTGTTATTAAACCCATCAACAATATTACGGCAAATGTAAAAATACATTAAGCTAATCCTAATAATTATTTTAGCCACAAGCACTTCGCGATGGAGCATACAGTGTGTAAAAATTGCATTTGGGGCTTTCTGCTATATGAGAGTTATCACTCTATTATTATTCCCAGTCATAATCATGGAAAATATAATGTTCAGATAATGTGACAAATTATTATAATGACATTAACAACCCTCATAGTAATAGGTATATTTTACATTTTTCAGATGTATTTATTTGTTGCTTTTATTTTTCCTTCCAACTTGCTGAGGCCCCCCTGGCACCCCCTCGCGGCCCCCACTTTGAAAACCACTGCTTTAGGCTATAGTCATTCTACATGGGTTTAGTTAATGATCGGGCTATAATAAGACAAAACTTTAATAGTGGTTTGTGTAAACCGGGACATTTTAGCGTCCCGACAGGCTTTTGTTGGGATTCGGGGCACGCAACTCAAAACCGGGACGTCTGGTCACCCTATTCTGTGTGGTAGTTGAATAACTTGCCTTTCCAGATTAAATGTCCATACTGGCTAAGACAGGCATACAGTCTCTAAAATAAGGGTAGCTTCCTTAGTAAAGCGTTGTTGAAAGTTTGCACGTTCTTTTAAACGTGCATCTTTTTTCCTCTCTCGCTCTCTCGGAGGTAGCCTGCCGAGCATTTGCTCTGCTGCCAGCTTGAGCCTAAAATGCGACCAAAATGCTTGATTGCATTGTCAGCTAAATTTTCATGTACCACAATCAGCATTTTTGTTCAGTGAATCTTTTGTAAATTGCTTTACAATTAGCGCCGCGCTCTTGTTGGCAGCCTTCGTTATCGGCTCGCCTCAACTGGCAGCAATTCACTCCTTCCTCTGCATGTTCTTTTAAAATGTGCATCTTTTTCTCTCTCGTTCTCCCGAAAATTTGCTCTGCTGCCGGCTTGTGCCTCCATGTCGCCCAAAATGCTTGACTGCATTGCATTCTCCACATTTTTAGCTAAATGTTCATGTACCACATCAGCATTTTTGTTCAGTGAATTTTGTAAATTGGTTTACAATTACCATCTTATATGACGCATTTTTTGACTGATGCGACTTATATTGACTATATTGACTTATACTCTGGAGCGACTTATAGTCCGGAAAACACAGTAATTTGTTTTAATCGCGATTGATCACAGAATTTCTATAATTAATCGCAATTAATCGCATATGTTATCACATGATTAAAATTCTATTATTTTACATTTCTAAACATTCCAGAAGTCCATATTAATATAAATTAACAATGTAAAGCCATTTTTACCAGTGTATCTTGATTGGGAATCAAATGAAAGCAAATAAAGTTACTTTAAGACATATTTGATTATTTCAAATAAAAATTAAAAAAGTTGTGCAGCGGTCCTGAGGCAACACATTGTATTGTTCAGAAATATAGCTTATATAAACTGAAATAAATGCTACAGCAGAAGTGCATGCACAAAATGTACACACAAAGGGCATAACAAACAAAAAATACTCCATATAGCCTATATTCATTATCTTCAGTTCAGTTCAGTTGAAAATAAGGAACTTTTCATAGAGAAATGTGCAAAAGTGCATGTGCAAAATGTAGCGTATGCCTACAGCACATTTCAATGAAGTGCTAACAGAAATAGCCTAGTCCATTAACTATGTTCATCAACAGCGCTTTAAAGCACCATTCAGCCTACCGGGAGTTCAGAATTGCGTTGGTGTTTATTATCTCCATGACTATGGAAGGGGGAGGGCTAGGCAGAAGCCTAGGAAGTGTCTGTGGTAGTTTGAGGACAAGAAATGGTGCATCAAAGGGTCAAAATAGTTCTCAACCAAAGGAGATTGTTGATAAGAGAACAAGTAAAATAAAAAAAATCTTTGGCCGCAAACGCTTAATGCGATTAAAACAAATTAACGCGTTATGCTTGTTCCTTAATCGCATCGCAATAAACGTGTTAATGCTGACAGCCCTAATTTAGATATTTATCAGTGGTAATTCGGAACAGGCAGCAACAGTTAATGGTAACAGGTCACATTTGATTGTGATATAGACTGAAGAATAAAAGAGTCAGCCTTTCAGATGATCAGTTTTAGACAGAACTTAGGTTAGAATCTTAATTTTTTTTACACAGCACAGCTCAGGTCTAACAGCACAGCTAAGCTGCACAGATGTCACAGCACAGGTATGATTCAAAGGTATGAATGGTTGACAGGTATGATTCGTAAATATTAATAATACGCACAATTTGAGCATTAAATATTCGAATATAATTTGATTATTAAAAATAATAATGAATGAAATTCGAATTGGGTTATGGAAGAAGATTGACAGCCCTAGTGGGTGTAGCCTATTTGTCTTTGTGAGTTCATAAATAACATGTATGTGAAACTGCAGGCCTAATATTATTCCATATTATGAATGGAATGTGCTTGATGCTCTGTCGCGTGTCTCCTGCAGAACAATGATAAAACAGTTCTTAAGCGCAAGATCACAGAACTCATGGAGTACATGACAAAGACCAAACCAGGCAAGGAATAACAAACTTCGCTGGGGAAGGATGTATGAGCATTTCTGCAGCATTGAAAGTGCCTCAATCATTCTCAACCAACAGTCTTCCTAGATCTGGCTGCTCAGCCAAACCGAGTAATCTGGGACCAAGGGCCTTGGTCAGACATGTAACCAAGGACCCAATGGTCACTATGAATGAGATCCAGAGTTCCTTTGAGAAGATGAGAGAAGCGTAAAGAAGGACAACCATCAGTGCAGCACTCCACCAATCAGGCCTTTATGGTACAGTGGCAAGATGGAAGATAGGGATGCCGGGAGTTTGCCAAAAAGCACCTGAACGACTCTCAGACCATGAGAAGTAAAATCATCTGGTCTGATGAAACGAAGACTGAACAATTTGGCCATAATTCCCAACGGCATGTGTGGAAGAAACCAGGCACTGAGCTGCACTGAAGGCTACCGTGCTCTTGGGCACTTTCAATGCTGCACAAATGTTCTTGTATCCTTCCCCAGACCTGTCTTCACACAGCCCTGTCTCGCAGGTCTACAGACAATTCTCTCAATACTGTGGCTTTAACTGTGAGACCTTATATAAAGCGATGTGTGCCTCCCCTAATAATGTCCAGTGAATTAATTTAGGCACAGGTGGACTCCAATCAAGTTGTAGAAACATCTCAAGGACCATTGATAGAAGTAGAATGTACCAGTGCTCAATTGCAAGCGTCATAACAAAGGGTCTGAATACTTATGTAAATTTGGCTATTTTTCTTAATGGATTTAATTGTCTGACTTTCACAGAAACCTGCTTCAACCCTCTCTGGTGCAACACTAGACCATAGACTGTAAAAGAGAACATTGGCAGTAAAGCTTGGTAGTTCAGAGTTTGCGCAGGTTTCTGTGAAAGTTTTTCCGACAAGTCTGTTTGCTGCACTGCTGCATGGCCCTTGTAGTTGTGATAACACCCAGATTCCTCAGACAAAACTACAACAAGTGGAATAAATTTCTCGGGGGAAAAAGGCAATGAATGAACAGGTGTATAAATTTAAGACGTGACTAAATGCCACGATGTCAAGATTTGACCAGAAGTGCTTAGCTGAAAAAGCGTGTAATCAGGGGCAGAATGCAAGTAAGAGTTGTTTACAGAAGAAACGCAGAGATTTTGGAGTAGCTCCTCCCAAAATTTGTAACTGTCTCCATGGCGTGTAAATTACAGACTTCAGTCAAGTGCAGAAGACGCGCAGGCGGAAAAGTGCTTAGTTGCACGCTTTTTTTGGACCTGGACACGAACATGGGAGAATTTGCCCCTTAGCATATCTAGGTGCACAGGTTTCCAAAGCAGCTCTGGTACTCACCCAACTTTCCATTACTGAGGCGTTTCTGCTCCACCTGGCCCTTGAGGGCCCGAACTTTCTTCAGCCGAATCTCCTGCTTCTCTACATTCTCCCGCAATCTCTGCAGCTTCTCCTGCTCCAAGGCCTGCTGCTGTTTCCTCTGATCCTGCTGTTTGAGGAAGCGCAAGCGTTGCTCCTGTTGGGATAGGGGTGATTTGACTTTTATCACACAACCATAGTTTTATCTTCCCTGTGTTGCTACTGGGAAATCCAAAGGTTTTGAAAACTTGACTGGCAACGTGTTTTGATAGAACAGATCTACTCAATGTGTGTTCTTTGTGCCATATTTGACCTGTTACTGCAGAAGCGCCCCCTAGTGGGCCCACCGCCAGGCCCGTCTGAGTTTCAAAAGTTATCTTTCTGTAAACTTTGAATATCCTTAAAACACAATCCAAAACACCCAACTCACATTTGTTAGTACTAATATAACTATGTACAAACCCACAGTGAACATTACCTATTGTTTACACATGGAGCAGGCTCTTAAAAATGTAGCCCTTTAAATATGTTAAACAATTAACATAACCTCAGATTACATGTCAGAAAATTCCTTTACCCTCAAAACATCTCAGTGACAATTAATTCCATGGATATGACTGTAAAGTTGTTTATTTGCTTGCTATGGCATAGTACAAAACATCCATTCATTTCTGTAGCAATCCTAAAGCAATGTTCTCGAGCTCTACCGAATCACTCAATGTTACGTTTTCATGTCATGCTATTAGGGGTGTCACAATTCTCAAAATCCACGATTCAATTTAATTTTCAAAACTAAAGTCACGATTTGATTCGATTTTCGATCTTTTTATGATTATATTACTATTAATGCATTGCTTATGTTTACTTTTTTTTTGCCTTTTTCCCAGTTCTGTTTTGGGGGGGCTTTTATTTTGAAACCGTTCTTAGTAGTAAACAGAACAGACATTAAACAAAGACGTAAACATAGTGAAATGAAACACAGGATGATAATTTGATTGTTTCAGTACACTCCAAAGAGACACAAGGTTAGTGTTCATGGAATATTGCACTTATCAATGTGCACTTTATGCCTTAAAGTGGAAATGAACAGTCAAATAAAACATGTCTATAGCACTAGTTAAATCTACCATAAATACAAATAAGGTCGGAAATATGACCCGTTTTTCAGAATAAAGCACAAACAAGTTGCATATATATGCAACATATTTTATATATATATACAATTATAATTTTTTTAATCACGATTAATTGCTGAATTCCTATAGTTAATCACAATTAATCACGTATTTTATCACATGATTAAAATTCTATTATTTTGCATTTCTGAACTTCTGGAGTCCATATTATCAATATAAAGCAATTATTGTGTATCTTGATTGGGATTCAAATGAAAGCAAAGCAATTTACTTTATTAACTTAACTTTAAGACGTACGTTTATTTGATTATTTCAAATCAAATTTCAAAAGATGTGCAGCAGACAATAGCAGACAATAGCAGGCAACACAATATATTCTTCAGAAATATAGGTGATATAAACTGAAATAGGTTGGCGGTATTATATCGGTGGGGGCAGCCGTGGCCTACTGGTTAGGGCTTCGGACTTGTGGAATTTGAGGAAAAGTTGGTAAACCACCTTTCTTACCTAATTTGAGGGTGCTGATTCTGAATATTTTGTTTACCAAGCTCAATTCTGAGTTCTAAGCCGCATAATCAGCATTTTAACATAAAATAGCGGTTTGTTTTGCTTATTTTTCCCTAAATTGGGTTGATTTCAAAAGTAATCACTAAAACCAAATAAAAGTGTTCTCTAAATAATTAGCTAATTAGCAAGCTTAAAACTCAAAATTGAGCTTGGTAAACAAAATATTTGAATTCAGCACCCTCAAATGGTGTGAAATAGCCCCTTTACAGACTTTTCCTCAAATTTGCCAACAGGACTTTTTCTGAACGTTTGTTAGCTATCTGCGCTCCCTCTATATACTTATACTATACTATTACGACTACGACCGATATATTATTGAAAACGATATTTAGTTGAGACACTATCGTAATACCGGTATTATGTTAAATAATGGGCCATTTTATCAAAGCCACTTGCTCTTCTGTGTTCAGACCATTCAGACAGCCACAGCTCTGCTCAACTGTGCCCCTTGCGTGTGCACGTTCTCTCTCGCAGCACTACAAACTTTTAAATGTGATGGACACGAGTCAGATTTTGTTTACCTTGATCAGAGGTCGGTGCTGATGCCTATGTCCGTCGGCACATCAACGGTTAGACCGAGAATTCTCGTTGTGAAATCAAAGTTCCACTTGTAGCCTACACACAGACTTAAGTTACACCATTGTTTACAGCTCTTCGACTCACGGTAAAATGTCATTTTTGGTACATAGCCAATTTAAATACACTTATGGGATGGGTGCTTGCGTTTCTTTAGCGATATAGCAGATCTAAAGTCCTCAGGGAGACAACCTACACACTGATTTTATTAAAAGAATATGCACGTGGGGACCCGCGAGCAGTTAGGAGCATCATTTTTTATGATTCCCGAAACCCCATTCATTCGTGCATAGGGATTTTTTCTTACGAACCGGAACATGCAAAAATGGTAGGCTAATGAACGCATACAAAATGACGGTAGCGTCTACTACACTCTTGGTGAGTGACTCAGTTACGTTGTTTAAGTAGTCTAATTGTTTAAAACTATTTAATTGTTATCGATAGTAAGTCATACATGTCTAGGCCATCATACATTTGCTTGTCATCTAGGCCCTATCAAACACTTATGAAAAAAAAAATGCATTGTGTGACAAAACTGCAGGGTTTGTTCTGCAGTAGGCTACTGCAATATTTGTGTGCCCAAAATATTGCATTGTGCAGTACAATGTAGGCCTGTGTTATCAGTCAGGGTCGACTTATTGGTCTTTTGTTATTTGCACAGCTTTATCAGAGCAGCTGTAGCCTACTATGCCTATTGGTATTGGTAGGCCTATGTTGTTGTTTACACTTTTTTGCACAGCTGTGTTAGAGCAGTCTGAAATCATTCTAATTAAAGCTGGTTGTGTTGTCATAATTGTCAAGTTGAGTGAATACGAAACACTTAGCTCTTTCTGTTTAAAATATCGATATATATCGTATATCGCCAATCAGCCCCAAAATATCAGGATATCAGTTTTGGTCCATATCGCCCAGCCCTAAACTGAAATAAATTCTACAGCAGAAAATGTACACACATTATAAAGGGCATAACAAACAGAAAAAACTATATTCATACTATATTCATTATCTTTGAGTTTAGTTGAAAATAAGGAACTTTTCGACATGAGTGCACTGCCATTTTATAGGCCTACAGTCTATGGTGCACTGTCACTTGCCACACACATCAGCGCCAAAGTTTTTAACTGGCAAACACTGGATGAACGATGGATTTTTGTGGAGCGGTTTCAACCAAATATAACTGAATCGTAATTTACACGGCGGCAAAGTGCGATGCTGGTGTGCGGATTTGTATTGAAAAGAATGGAATCTAATGTAAATGAATGTCGAAAGCAAAGTGCATCGCACTCATGTCGGCATCGGTGTCCACAGCAAGTTTATATCATTGATTCCAATGGGAAAGACCGCTAGTAATCACACGTTGACGTTACATCTAGGCTAGTTATTAATTCAGAGGACATTCAATCATTTTACTAACACAGCAGTTATGAAAAAGTATGTGTATATAACTGACTCATGTTGAAACTATGTACATTACCAACCTAATTGGTTTCCAATACCCCAATGTTAAGGACGAATTTAGCACGTAGCTACACTTACCATAATATCCCATGTAAAATGGTTAGCTTGCTAGCTAGCTAACTGTGGAGCTTCAGTATAACATAGACAATTATCTCACCTAGTTTTAGGAAATAGGCTACGTTCATATTACAAGTGATAAAATGAAGGTGTGACTTATGTTTAGTTGATGTTATGACATGTAAAGTTAAGCTTCCCGAACTTAGTTATAGTCAGCCACGGGCAGTTTGACTGTGCCTACATTTGTGATACTCCTGTTAATAAACTGGAAAGAGCAAAAAATAGAAACATAATGGTCACATTAATCCCATTAACACACAAATAACTCTTGCACCAACCTTATTTTGTGCCTGTTATTCACGTTTGTTTCAAGATTTAGTAAGTATAAGCCCTTTTCGCTCCCCACTTCGATGCAGCATAGGTTTCCATTATATTCAAACAGTCATCTTTCCCCTAAAAGGGGGCGTGTATGTGCAGCACAACGTTCCATTCCATTCGTCAGTGCATATTGTTTAGTTTCCGGTCTAGCTAGATCCGGTGTGGTGTTGCAGTTGTTCTAACGTTACTAGTTGTTGCAACAGCATGTGAAAAAACTACAAAGTTTGTTAGACCAAAAAGAATGTTAATCTCGCAATAAAAAAAATTACGCCGTTAAAATAGGTTTACATTAACGCCGTTAATAACGTGTTTAACTGACATCACTTAAAGTGATCTTCTCTAAATTTTTTAATGTGCACGTCCAACAGTTCAAAGTTTCCGTACTTTCTGTACTGAAACATTAACTTTCACCCGAAAGCCAGATATCCCTAACTTTTTGTGAGTAGTGTAAGTTGGATTATATTGCAAATTTGCTCAAAACAGGAGGTTTAAAAGAATAAGGAAGCACTTTGAAAAAAATCCCATTTTACCATTTTTAGGAATACAGTGATAAAACTTACTTTAATTCACTTCCGTTTCCCATGAGTTTGTTTTCACTTAGTTGACTCAAACCAGAAGTGGCCATGATGTTGAGAATTACATAAACATCAAGTGTGATCAATTTTCTAGAGCAGTGGTTCTCAACCGGTGTGCCTAAGCAGAACACTGGGCTTTGAAAATAAGGGATTGCCCGGGATTCCACCCTGAAACACGAGGCATTGCTTTATCTCTCTACCAACAGCAAAACATAAAGGACTAGGCTATTGCTCAGCTCACTTGGTGTTAATTTGGTAATAATTGAAATCTTTTTTTATCTACCTATCTCTGAGTCATATCATCTTTTTAAAGGTTCAAAGTTACTTTATTGGGTCTCCCAAGGGAGAGATTTAATTTGGATAGTGGGTAAAGGCTGCCACAACAACAATACAAAAAACATAATAGGATATAGCAAATATGATACACAGAGTAAATAACAAAACACATTGCGAATGGGCACACATTCACAACCATCCGCCATTTATCATCATTCTAATAATTTTTCAACAGTGTCTATCTTCTTGTGGTCTTTATTCTCTCTTGCACTGAGTACCTTTGAGGCCAGGAGTTGCTGTTGAGCGTCAATCTGCTGCTGTTGTCTAGCTGCCATCTCTTGTAGCTCTGCAAGGGTCATGTCCATGCATGGAGCAGTTACCTGTACAGACAGTTTTAGAGGTCAAGAAGACTAACAGAGTAAGAACTGAATGACTTGAAAAATGCAATCTCTTTTGTGATTATTCAAATGTATCCAATTAAATTATAATAACATTGTGTATAATAACATAGTCAAAAATGTATTTTAAGACACAGTAGTCATCAAATGAAATCAAATGATTTAACTAGGTCTTATAAGGTTTTAGGTTATGCTGGTTAGGATATGCCAATTTCATAGCAAGTGGTCTGACAAATATGTTACTAAAACTTTGAGCTGTTGCAAGTGGTCCCCAGCCAAAACCCTGGGTCTAACACTTTGTTTCAGGAAGTTGCTAGTTTCAAAAAAGTTGCAGCTCTTCTCGTCACACGTCTTTGATCTGAAATAGCCTTTAAATGTTCTGTTTGATAACTAACCCCATTCTCCATCCTTCTATCCACTGGCCCCTTCAACCCATTCTTCTTGTGCTCTGTGCCTCTGGAACTACCTGTGGAAAACAATCAGAAAAATGTAATTAGGTACCCAACAAATCAGTAGGGGTTAAGTCATTTAGAGACCTCAGACCAGCCTCAGACGAGTCCAGGAAGTGACATCAATTCCGTAAATAAGTACATAATTTATTTGACTCTTTATGGAGAATACAGCGGGAAAACACGTATTTTCTTCTACAGTTTATTTTAAAAAATAGTCACATAAGGTAGAAGCTTTTTATTTTTATTCATAACTCACATTTATTTATTAAATAATCGATTGCGAATGACTGTCCACGTGATCTGCCAGAGTCAGCTGGGAGGAGCTCGTGACTCACGCATAGGGACTCACGGCAGATATTGCGTGAAATTTTGGTTTATGGCTATGGTTTAAATGTCCTTCCTATTCATTAACATGAACATGATGACTGACGAAATAAACTACTATGATGTTTAATAAACCATTATAGGCATGCATTTAACAAGTCATCATTATATCACATCAATTAAGTGTTTTCTGTAGGCTAGGCTACTGTGTGACATGCTTTACAGCAAAAAAAAAATCAACAAGTATAGGCTATCAACACGTTTTCAGTATCACAGTTGCAGAAATCACATACAAGAAGGCATCCTTTTGACTGTTTGTACATTTATGCACATGCCAACATAAGGAAGCAGCATGAGGAAACTTGTAGTTTTTCTGCCTTATTTTCGAACTAATTTTACGAGTCTGCAGTATCACCGAGTACAGCTGTTACAAGAGGGTCTGGCGTCCCTTTGTTATGATGCACTTCCTGCGACGATCACTCATCTCTAAATGACTTAACACCCTCTTACGGTGTTCATTTTAGGACATCCTCAGACTCAGGTGTCAGACTCAAAAAAACATCGGTCATCTTCAGACAAAACTGCCTCAGCGTCAGAAAAACCTCTGTCATCTTCAGATAAAACTGTATCAGCGTCAGAAAAACCAGACTCAGGTGTCAGACTCAGAAAAACATCTGTCATCTTCAGACAAAACTGCCTCAGCGTAAGAAAAACCTCTGTCATCCTCAGATAAAACTGCTTCAAACCAAACTGAGTCAGGTCTCAGAAAAAACGCTGTCAGAAAAAGTGGAGTCAGGTCTCAGAAAATCAGGTCTCAGAAAAAACGCTGTCAGAAAAAGTGGAGTCAGGTCTCAGAAAATCAGGTCTCAGAAAAAACGCTGTCAGAAAAAGTGGAGTCAAGTCTCAGAAAAAACGCTGTCAGAAAAAGTATTAAATAAAGACAAATGTGCTATGCCATGATGTAATACCATATAATACCATTATAAAACGTTAGCAGTTGTCATTGTCATTGCACAACAATAATAGACAGACATAAAGATAGACAGGTACTTGAAATGTAATCCCCAGGGGACAATAACTGCAGCGTTGTTGAATTCATTTGATATGAGATGTTATCTTAACTTATTTAGAGAAATGTGCCTTGTTGTTGGTACCTGCTATTTCATGTATTATCATAATGGTATTATATGGTATTACATCATGACATAGCACATTTGTCTTTATGGGGGTTTGGGAATAATGATGTGATGATAATGATGCAGGTTTCTTACTGGTAGGTAGTGTACAACTGGGAAACGGTTAGCAAAAGTAAGAAATAATGGTCCAGGTGTCGTTCTGGACTATCGTGGTGGAAAAATGTTTAACCCACTTTTCCCTAGCTCATTGAATGTACTGTAATCCTACGAAAAACAAATTATTTTGCTGTATGTAGTACGTAGCTTACTCCGGTATGTGCCTTACAGCAGCTGCTAATGTTACTAGCGAAGTGAGGTTAGAAATCCATGGATTTTCTACAATGTGTATACCATTGGATCACTTTCTACCTTTACTTATAATTTCTACATCTAACCAAGCACCAAATATAACATGCCAGTGAGTGACCAGGCTTGGAATTTCACCATTCTGGGGGCAAGGCCACTTGGCCTTCAGTTGGGCATATTTGGTGGGGGGCACAAATAGGCCTGTCGCGATATTCAATAAATCAATTAATCGCATGATAATTAAAATTAGCTCGATAATTTTTCTGGCCACGATAAATGCCACTTGCATGCTTGTTTGTTTTCCCCGTCTCTCTCTCCCTCTCGGGTCCTTAGAGTAACCATGAGTGAACCCTCATGTCAGTCACTTGTCAGTCGCATGGTGTGTGGGGAGGCGGAACTACTGGCGTAGCCTACCACAGAGTGCAGCTAAAGAGCCGCGTGAGAAGTATACCGGTAGGCACTAGGCAGAGAGAAAGCTAGTTGCGAGTTGGTTTCTAAGCCAAACGCGACAGCTGCAGTGTGGGAGCATTTCGGATTTAAACCGAATGCCCGTGGTGAACCACTGAACGTGTACGAGTCGGTGTGTCGCATTTGTTGGAAAACAGTCGCAATTAAAAGCGGCAACACAACAAACATGCATATGCATCTAAAACACAATCATCCGCTGCAGTTTCCCCAGTTGGGGAAAAAAAACACAACAAGTGGGCCGTCTTCCTCTTCCCGAGGAAAATTCTCAGAACGACAATATTATCGCTTATCGCAATAATTTCTGAGACAATTTATCGTCAAGCAAAATTTGTTATCGTGACAGGCCTAGGCACAAAGGCCACATGGGCACCAAGGCCAAAGTTAACTATACAGTAGTAGGCTATAAAAATTATCAAAGTTGTATTTAGCCTATTCACTGCAGTAGACCTGCATCATTGTATGAAACATTACAAAAACATGAAACATGACATATTACATATAACTGTAAATCATCTGATCATCTAATAAAAACAGATATCTAGGCTATATATAACATTTATTTTATATTTGGCCTGCTATGAAATCATGTATTGAACAATTTAAATCTTTAAGAAACTCAAATAGCCTAGATGCATGCTTAGCATTTTGTGATCAGGCTACTTTCACAAACTCTTAGTCAGCTGTCCTCTGATTTACCAATATCTAGGCGATATTTGTAACATTTATTTTTTATTTGGCCCGTTATGAAATCATGTGGAACAATTTAAAAACACATTGTAAAACTTAAAGCCCAAATTTGGAGACATCAATGCATGTCGAAATTTACTGCAAATTCAAAACTGGATTACTCTGGAACGGCTAACTGTACAGGGGACTGCTTTACACCTTTATGTTCGGTAAGGTCTGCTGTTTATTCTGATATTCGGTTTGTCATGTGTTAAAATAAGGGTTCGTAAAGTATTCCACCGAGATGAATGGGTAGGGCGATCATGGACGCAAAACCTTCAGTAGAATGTATGATTAAATTGAATTATATTATTTACTTTTCTCGCGAACCGTTCAACACAGCAATTATCGGCTAACATCTTTTAAAAGCTGAGAAAAAGCTCTTTCATGTGACATCACTTGTGATGTCTGTGTGATGAATAGGCTACTTCGCGAGTAGTTCAACTGAGAAGAATGGGTGAATTTGGACGCACTTTCTTGCGATGTCACTTTCTCCACTGCGTAAAAGACTAAATTAATTTGCACTGTAAATGCTAAGATTATTTTGACAGGCCGCAGGCTAAATAAAAATCGCTATTAGTAGGACACAAAGCAGAATATTGAAAGAAGGGGGCACCGTGGCCGTGGCCTGTAAACCTATGATTTTCAAAGGGGCTTCACGGCCAACGCAAGGGGCTCCCCACTAACACAAAACGTTAAGGGAACGTTCGGGAACGTTAGTGTATGGTTCCCTAAAGGGTAGTTCGAACCAAACCAAAAACTAACGGTTAGGGAACGTTACCTAAGGGTTTCTTAACGTTCCTAAACGTTAAGGGAACCAACCAACCAAAACGTTCTCCTGTGGTTGCACAGTACCTTCACACAACGTTCCCGTTTAGTTGTTATTGGTTGTTTTTGGTTGTTCTGAGTGCACCCCCACGCCAGTAGGGGGAAGACGCCTGGTCTGCATTCAGAACCGATTGCAGTTTCACGTTGGATTAAACAAACAATAATACTTCGGTAAATAAAATATATAATTTTTATAATAGTTTTCTGCTATCACTAGAATACATTCAGAACATGTTTCATTTGTTCCTGTAGCCTACCATTACCATTTTATATTCACACATTTTACATTATTTGCATTCGAGGCTTCTGATTAGGTGGCAATGACGTCAATGGTAATGCGTCTCTATTCATTCCAATTCCATGCCGTGTTAAATGTGTTGGCATTGTGTGATTGATTGCGCCTCTATCAGCTTTAGAAACTGGAGACAATAACAGCTATAGTCGATACTAACACAAGCTCCATTTCAGTTTTTGAAGTAACATACAAAATGTTTGCAGTCACTTGATTTAGATCCACTCAAATGATTGGTCTTATAAAATCTAAGTAAGGTAAACATCATATCAAGATAATATTTATTTTAGGCTAATATAAATTTTACTAAATAAAAAATATATACTTTTGTGCTTTTTTTACGTATTAGGTGAACTTTAAACAAAAATCTATCAATAGAACACTTTTCACAACTAAGAAAATTCACTTCTTTCATTTCACAATTCACTTCAGTTCAATCAGACAGGCTCTCCCTTACACGTAGGCCTACCCCCACGCCAGTAGGGGGAAGACAGCGCCTCTGCTTTCAGGTGATCGATTGAAGTCTTGTCCTGACTTCCGTTAACGGGCTCTGTTTGAATTCCGTGATTCTTGAACGCCGCTGGAAGAAGTCTTGGAATGGATTACACTCGTCTTGAATTCGATCTCACGAAAGTAAGTGAATTATGTTACAGTTTCATGATGTAGGCCTAGTGGTTGTAATGCAAGAGTTTGAGGTTTAACCTTAAGTCCTTTCACTTGTAGGGCTTTGTTATATTCCGATTCTGCCAAGTTTGTAATTTACCAGAGCACATTGCTCGTTCGTCTTTGTTTGAGCTGTTCTCAACGTGTTATGTTTTGCAGCATTGTATGTTTTGTGTCATCGTGTTAACCTGCTCACGTTGATGTTACAAATAATAGCACTAGGCTACCGTTTATTTTAATTAGTTTTAGTGTACAGTCAGTCCTTTTAGGCAAGTCACTCGGCAGCAGTGGTGTAGGCTAGTGGATATAGGCCTACTGTATGTAGCTGGATCTAGGCTACTGTGATGTAGGCTAGTTAGCTGTAGTGGGTAGGCTATACTGTGATCAACCCCAAATGTATCCTAGTCTATTTTAAGTTGGTATACTAAGATGGTGATGCTTTTTAAGTTGGTATAACCTACTGAACAGTCCTGCATATGTAGGCTACACTAGAGCCATAGAGATGGCTATAGATAATGTCAGAGAATGTCTAATAATCCTTAGAAGGGCTCTGATGTATAGTCTACACTGTCGGCGGCCATTTTGTAACACAGTTGATCGGATAGACGATTCAAGTGAATAGATCTCTGAATTTTGCCTTCAAAAAGCTGAGTAGCCTATCTTGCAATTTTTGCTATGGGAAAATAACATGGGGAGAGAATTATTGCACTCTCCCGGGGACGAAGAAGTCTGAAATGCAGACATTTTGCTCAACACACGTTTGTCCTCTGCCTTCGAGTGGTAGGCTAACTGTGATCTTCAACAGGCCTACGTTAAGACAGCAACTTAGATTTTTGCTACCCCAGACCTAACTTGCAATGTAACTTGTCATAGGTAGTTAGGTTAAATTAACACCCTGATCTCCTTATAGGCAAAGATGGCAGTTTTGGTTCCTTTTTGTAGGCGAACTTCAGAGGTCTGTTGGGAAGCATACAGGAAGGGGCGGAATGTGTGTAGTAGGCTATACACAGCTGCCATACTGGCTTTACAAACTAAGCCCATGCATTTCTATGGATGCTGTGTCTCCCCATTAGAAATTCTCTGGGCTACAATACAAAAATCAAGTCAAAAGCTGGGCCAAATATCCAGTCAAGAAAATCTGGTTGTGTACAGATGACTGATTGCTGCAATACTATCAATAATAGTTTTCTCTATATGAAAATACGGCTTTGCTCTACTACTGGCTCACAAAAACGTTGTTGTCTTAACGTAGATTCATACACCAAAGCTATGGAAAAATGTCAGCGGCTGATGGACACTTCTAGCATTGAGGCGGAAGAAGATGCGAGTGTCCACAAAAGGCAGTGCATGGTCACGTGATGGTAAGACCTCTTAAATACAGACTACATTATTTGCACAATTAAAATATTCTTTTTGCAATCAGTGCAGATTGTATGGTCTTTTATTTCAGATGAATCCGTTCCGCAAGCAAGAAAGCATTCCAGGATGGTGCGTGTGCCTGGAAACCCTGTCTGTAAGTTAACATTTATACATGTATTATTTAAGAAAACCAGTTGAGTCATATTTCCTACCATGGAACTACTGACATTCATGTTTATTAACCTAGTGCATATCATGTTACTGTTCTGATGTATTTGTCTCTTCCTGCCTTTTATTAGGTCAGCAGATGTCACTGCCTCCACCACCTGCATGCGAGTTTTTCTTTTTAGCGATTGTTTAATGTAACAGCATAGGTTTATCTTTTGCAAATGTCATGTGCAAGAAACCTACCATAAATTAACTGACCAATATTCATATTTACTTTCTTTTTAGATGAGTCAACACCACACAGGCAACCAGCTCATTGCCCAGAGCTGGATGGGTCTATTATAACGCCTGCCACTTCATCTTGGGACCCAGTTGAAGGTACAGTGTCTTTGAATTTTCCATTTCCAAGTAAATACAATTTCATGACAAGGAACTTGAGAGTAAGTAACTTTTTTTGTTGTTGTAAACAGCACAAGTGACTCATCACACAGAGGGAGGTGGCTTGGCCATGGAGACGGAAATAAGAGGTAAGAACACTCACTTAATTTGTTCACATATGCAGGTATATAATGTATTTAACAACTAAAACTAACACCATCCATTTTCCATAGCAATAAGGACAACCATTACCGCATGGCACAGCGAATGGACGCATTTGAGGAGAAGATGGATGAGCTGCTCATGCTCTTAAGGAGCTCCCAGTCACCTCCCTCTGCTCCAGTCGATGACATATTGCTGTCGTCCTGCTCGACAGTCACTGAGCTGCAGGAGAGGAGGAACAAAATGCCCTCCCTCCAGGACTTGGGTGCCAGTTGAAGGTACAGCGGCTTTGAATTTTCCATTTCCAATTAAATGCAATTTCATGACAAGGGATTTGAGTGTAACTTAACTTTTTTGGTTGTAAATAGCAGAACTCGTCACACAGAGGGAGGTGACTCCTCGCCCAGTCGGTCGCCCAGTGCTGGATGGGTCAACTTTGACTCGCCCTTCTTCATCTTGGGTGCCAGTTGAAGGTACAGCGGCTTTGAATTTTCCATTTCCAATTAAATGCAATTTCATGACAAGGGATTTGAGTGTAACTTAACTTTTTTGGTTGTAAATAGCAGAACACGTCGCACAGAGGGAGGTGACTCCTCGCACAGAGGGAGGTGACTCAGCCATCGAGATGGAAATGAGAGGTAAGAAGACTCGCTTAATTTGTTTACATATGTAATTTTATAATGTATAACAACTAACACTATCAACTTTTCCATAGCTGTGAGGACATCCATGGTCCGCATGGCACAGCGAATCGACTTGATTGAGGGCAAGATCGAGGAGGTGCTCAGCCTCTTAAGGGGCTCACAGTCACTTCCCTCTGCTCCGGTTGAAGACCTTTTGCTGTCCCCCTGCTCGACAGTCACCGAGCTGCAAGACTTGGACCAGAGTCTTGGTAACCAGGAGAGGAGGAACAAAATGGTAATTAAATGGCCATAGTCCTGCCCTTAAGATAAACACTATGTAATTGCATAAATTCAAATCATTATAACTGAACTGACTTACAATATGAGATTGTATAAGCTCTCCACTTTCTATGTGTTGTTCTATATAATTTGTATTTCTGTGTTTTACAGCTACTTTTCTTGGCGTCCCTTGGAGGGTTGACTCCAGGTGCTGCCATCCGTCGTATGCTACGGCGGGTGGCAACCAACAACGTTCTAAAAGAGTACAGCCTGCGGGGCAGGAAGGCCAAGAAATCCTTTCAGGACCTAACCCTCTGCAGGGTTTTAACAGGCAGGTGTTATTTTATTGTTCACATCAGTATTATGCTTAACTTGGCTGATAAGAAGTTTTAATTTGACTTAACTTTTCTCATTTGTTGATTTCTACTATAGCTGCGGCCCAGAAAAACTTCCCTGCGCTAAATGCTGCAGAGGCGGAGGACCTGATTGGGCTAGCACTGAAGTTTGCCCCACACAGACGGTAAATTGAAATTTGTTCATAACAATCAAAGTAATGGGAAAACTACTTTTTTTGTGATCAGAAAAAAAAGGGTTGTTAGTAAGGCACTTTGTCTTGTTTTTTTCAACATGTTCATTCTTAGTATGACATCAAACTTTTTTTTTTTCTTTTTAGGCAAGCTGAGGACTGATCTTGTTGAGACTCGACTCGGACTTGAAGGACTGGAGCTCTATTTTTTTTATTTTTTTTTTAAAGCTTTTGTATTTTTTTTTGTTGTATTAAACCTTTTGTATTTTTCTTTAATTAAAGCTATAGTATTTTTTTGTATTACAGCAATTGTAATTTTTACACACAAAAACAACCACACACAGGAGCAGCTTCTTTCGCACTGTTATCACTCTGTGGATAAGTACTTACTTTATCATTCCAATATACGTCTTGCACTCTACATTTGCACTATTACTTTGCACTCAACAGCCCACTCCATGTGTACTTGTATTGGTATTATGTCTTTGTATATTGTGTTGGTATCTGCCACAATGTATATTGTTGTCTATTGTACAGTGTGTCTATTTGTTGAATGTAGCACCTACCAAAGTCAAATGCCTTATGTTAATATACTTAGCTAACACTAAGTCTAATTTTTATATATATACAGTGAGGCCTTTTAAAATTGTTTTTTTTTTGTCTTTTGATAATTTTATATTAAAGTTATAAGTTCCATCGATTTTGCCTGTTCATTCTTTCCTGCTAATATATAATAATGCATTCCTGCTCGTGCTGTTTAAAGTAATTGGTATGCAAAGGTTGCAATGTTAGGGGAGGGTTCCCTAAAGGTTGCAATATTTAGGGAAGGGAACGTTCCCTAAATGTTAGGGAACGTTATGGGAACAGTTGGGGAACGTTGGGGGAAGGTTTTTTAAAGTTTGCAACGGTTAGGGAACGTTAGGGGAAGGTTTTTTAAAGTTTGCAACGGTTGGGGAACGTTAGGGGAAGGTTCTCTAAAGTTTGCAACCTTTAGATAACGTTAGGGGAACGTTCAGGGAACGTTTTATATAACCAAGAACTAACGTTTCCGGAACGTTCAGCAAACTTTCCATGGGAACCAAAACTTGCTCAAAAACTAACCTTAGGGTAACGTTTGGGAACCAAAAACTAACGTTTCCGAAACCAAAAACTATGGTTCCCAGAACGTTTTGGAAACCATAAATTGTTAGCTGGGCTACCACGGCCGCCGTGGCCGCCGTGAAATTCCTACCCTGCCAGTGACAGAATAACGTATTAAGCATAATATTAAACTCACCGTTCTGTATCCGTCGTCTTCTTCTGTCCCCACAATAACTTTTCATTTGAGACTTTTTCGTCTGACTGTTTTTTCTGACAGTGTTTTTTCTGAGACCTGATTTTCTGAGACCTGACTCCACTTTTTCTGACAGCGTTTTTTCTGAGACTTGATTTTCTGAGACCTGACCACTTTTTCTGACAGCGTTTTTTCTGAGACCTGACTCCACTTTTTCTGAGGCAGTTTGGTTTGAAGCAGTTTTATCTGAGGATGACAGAGGTTTTTCTTACGCTGAGGCAGTTTTGTCTGAAGATGACAGATGTTTTTCTGAGTCTGACACCTGAGTCTGGTTTTTCTGACGCTGAGGCAGTTTTGTCTGAAGATGACCGATGTTTTTCTGAGTCTGACACCTGAGTCTGAGGATGTCCTAAAATGAACACCGTACCCTCTACAACAAATTCAATTCAGCACCAACATCTTCAACAATGTGACCTACAAGAATGAAACAAGCACCTTTGCTAAAATAGACAAAATGACACAGAAATTCTAGAGTGTGTTCCGATATGGTGATTATTAAAGGAGTGTTTCATCGCTGGGAAGATGAATGTGTATTTAAACAGGGTCATTTATGTAGTTGACATGTGGAGTCAAATTGTAGTTAGTGCCTTCTTGACCGTGTGAAAATGTGTTTTTGGTTCATGTGGATGAAAGCAAACAACACCCATAATTCCCTGCCTTTCACTGCTCTTGGCTGCCCTACCAAGCCACTCCCCCAGGAAGTAGCCGAGGCCTAGCTACAAGCACACAGAGGGACTCATTAATGCAGTGGTTCTCAATTTTTTTCTGTCATTCCCCACTTTGGAAGTAGGGAATTTTCAAGCACCACCTGACCCCATCAACTGTCAAAAAATGGTTCTACGTTGTATTTCCTGTCTTGGTCCGCTGGATCAGATGCTATTTTAATTCATGTGTCAGTCTGTTTATTACTCCTGTTTGTGTGTTGCTATTTTGTTTTTGCTATGATCTTGTCAAACAAAGAAAGGCATTATTAAAAATGAACAAAAAAAAATCCTTCTGTTCATCGCACCCCACCTGACAGGTCTCTATTCCCCACTAGTGAAGTTGTGGGAAGTGTTCATAGCTTAAACTTTATGTTTCTTTCATCCCCCATGCCAGTTTCATTTGTTTCATGAAACAACCCCCGTTCGACTTCTGCTTCAATAATTCCTAAACTGTTTTGTTCAGAGCTGAAAATGTGACTGTATGAGGACAGATGTAGGTTGCTAGTGACAAAATATTAGCTGTCAGTGTTGTATGATGTCTTCGTAAATGACGTTTAAATACAAACAGTTTCATTCGTGCCCAGGGCTGCACGAGTGTTCGCACCTTGCAGGCGGCTCACACACACACACACACACACGAAGGCCAAAGGGGAGGGGTGATGGGGGATCACTGTCTCCCTGACTGGAGGGGGAATTGGTACAAACAGCACATTAGTTAAATGTCGGATATGCTAGCCTATGCTGTAAATTTGCGGGACATCTGGCATGGATGTGTGTGTAAAATGCATGATTTTCGTGCAAACAAGTAGCCTAATGATGGGCTGGTAATGTTTGCAAAATAGCAATTTTTGAAAATGTCCATATGTAGAACAGGACCTTCGATATATGGCCACAAGATTCAGTGTAACATAAAACAATGATGGTTTTAATTTTAAAATCATTAATGGCAAAATGTTATATTAATGAGAGCTTGTATCAGAGCCCGTCTACTGTATCTAGGCCTCAGCTACTTCCTGGGGGAGTGGCTTGGTAGTTCAGCGAAGAGAAGTGAAATGCAGGGAATTATGAGAGTTGTTGGCTTTCATCCACGAGCCAAAAACACATTTTTAGCTTTTTCTCGGTCAAGAAGGCACTAACTACAATTATGACTCCACATTTCTACTACATAAATGACCCAATTTAAATACACATTCATCTTCCCAGCAGTGAAACGCTCCTTTAAGTACAGAACTGACTGCACCCAGATTTTTGTCTGTGCTCGTAAGTGTTTTAACTTGGGCGCACAAGCGCTCCTCAAAAAAATGTTAGTGTAGACCCCTGGTTCTGCACATTGTTTCCATGAAGATTCGGCAATGTTTCACAGACATAGCAACAGTAACTGGGTCATTCTATGAAACGGGTACCTTTTCCATTAGAACATTTAAAACATATTAAAATCATAAGCGTCCATAACACTGATTTAACTTTTGGCCCATATCACCTATCCCTACCTAAAGTTGACATTATTCTAATCTTACATGAAAAGAGGGTCTGGGTCTGTACACATGCAGTACTGACCTGACTCATGGTTTGATGCTCTGTTATGCCGCAAGAGGAAGCGCACCTCAGCTCTCTGTGGTCCCCAACCCTGCAGCAGATCCAGCATCCTCTCCCCATCACCCACTGGACGCTCTAGCGGACAATCAAAGTCAAATCATGCAACATTTGATTCAACTCATTTACATTCAGACTACCACAATCAAAACCAAAGAAATGGTATAAGAAAGGCAGTTGGCAAACAATGAATGGGGATAGATGGTGGTTGACAAACAAACAATGGTACATTACTGCCACCTCCTGAAATAAAGTGTGGTTCTGAATGATCTATTTCACAGACCCACACTCCATTTTAGAAGGTAGCAATACTGCACCATTCGTTGTTTCCAAACCACCATATAACAAGACGACAACAACGACTTCCTCGTTGGAAGATGGCAACACTTGTCCCTCCGTGGTCAAGAACATAAATTCCAAACATGTTGTCATGATCCTCAAACCCTTCTGACCAGGTCATTTTTTTTGACTTTCCTTACACTCTTGAGAAAATAGACTTTCAGGTAAGTGTTTAGCTTTTTCTGCGGTTTGCTGACTGGTTGCTACATACAAGCCAGCTTGACAACAGATAACAATCAGTCTGTCAGAAGTAGAAGCTAGCATAGGAAGTTCTGAAAGACTTGCTGCGTATAAAATATATTCAATTCTGTACGAAAACAACCACCGGCCTAATACAACCTTCCACAACGAGACAATGTTGTGTTATGATGTAGAGCGTTAAACAGAAAGGAACAAGCCCCATTTGGCTCCCATAGACAAGAATTGCGATTAAGTGCTCCGACTATCCACAATCTTTGGTTAAGCATTTTTTTGCGATAATAATATAGTGTTAATTGTGGCGCCCCCTTTTGGCTGATTTGGGTCATATTCAGGTACATATCTTATATGTGTCACATAGAATGAGCCTATGACGTTTTATTAAGATTGGCCAATCACACTGGCATATTGACAGCTGAAATTCGATTGGCTGTTGGTGGCCATTTTTAAGAGCAAACAAATTGGCAAGTTTAGAAAATATTTTTAAAGGCATCCAATGCAGTTTTAATGCATTTGTTTTGGAGCCGAAGGACTAGCAACAGGCAAAAACAATCTCCAAAGAGCCAGGCTATGTACTGAACAGGTAATGTTGCACAATTCTCGCAATATGTCTCCTGGGCGCCGACAGCCAAATGCAGGCGGTTAGTACTGGGCGGTATGACCAAAAATGTATATCACGGTATTTTTCTAAATTCTTACGGTTTCACGGTATATGACGGTATTTTTTCCCGCATGCATAATCAGAGTTTCACAGCATTTTCTACAGGTTGAGAGAGGAATTGCTGCAGTACACTGACTAAGGATGGTCTATTTTACTGTCATGATGTAGAATAACTCCACACTAGTGGTAATGCAGTTTTGCATGGCCCCAGAAAATGATGCTGTTTATAAAGAGCCACTCATGATTCTAATGAAGAATCTAATCAGAATGCAAAGACAATTGCAGTCAAAATACAGAACTTTTACTGTGCAAATTTCACAAACATCTTGTATCAAACCAATACAAAAAGTAGTGCAACTTGCAATAATTATACTTTTTTGAAAATTATACAATTTAAAATAAAACCTCTCTGCTAATATGCTTACTCTGTCAAATAGGCCTATCAGAAACATGCCTTATTGTTATTGTGTGGTTTACATGACGTTAGTGGTAGGCTAACGTTAACTTCATGTGGATGTGGATGTCTTCTTAGCCTGCCATGAGCTTCGGTTCGGTTCGGTTCGCTAGGCAAAACATTAACAAAAAAGTTCGTTTTGGTGCACTGATGACAGTCAGGATCATTTCTAACTAGCCAGCTAGTATTGCTCAGTGCATGTCTATAACATGCTTTACTTGCTACCTGGATAATTTCAGCGAATATTCTTAAGGTGAGATGAATGATAAGAACATTAAACTTCACTGTGTTCGGTGGGTTGCTAACTAACGACATCACCTACTAGCCAGCTAGTTACAGCTGTTGAACAATCTCAATAGAATTTTCGTGACGGTAAATCCAGAAAGGGTTAAAGCGGAGCTACTAATCAAGGATCTTTGGTAAATCCCTTTCAATACAGTATCCCTTAACGTTTTTCCTTAACTAAAGAAACAATTTAAGGTATCCTGTGCAACACCCTTAAATAAACCCCTTACCTAAGGAGAAATTAAGCCTTAAGGGTCACACTTCAGGGGAAAAACGTATGTTTTGTGTTTACCCTCACTATGCCTCGCAGTGGCACCATGCGTGCGTGTGAAAAAAGTCCCGTCTGAAACACTGTCGCGCGGCGCAGCGTTCCAAACGTTGTTTAATCAAATACACCGGTATGGCGGTATATTAAAAATTCACATCATAACGAAAATATACACCGGTATACATGTGAACCGGTATACCGCCCAGCACTACAGGCGGTGTACCAAATTTCACATTTTCATGTCGAACGGTTCTTCAGATATTGACATGTGGGATCTGTAGCACCCCCTTAAAGATGGAATTTCACAAAATTTTGTGCAAGTCCGAATTGTGATTGTGTGTACCAAGTTTGTATTTTTTAATTATTATGATTTTCATTGACTAAGAGTGAAAACTTACATTCTCCAGCGTTTGGGTACGAAGGTACAGAACTATACAGAATGATAAAGTTGCCAAATTTTACCTGATCCACGCCACATCTCTGCAAGGTGACAATCTATTTCTCCAGGCTCTTTGCACAGCTCCACCACATCACGGCACACTGTGTCAGGAGTGATGGGTACCTCTGTGAAATGCTGGTCATTGTTGCTGAGGTAAACAGTCAAAAACATCTGTGGAGGAAGGCAAAACACATCCTAAATTTAAAAATTCACCTAAAGGGGAAATCCGGTGTAAAGTGGATTTTGGATGCTAGCATAACGAGTTTGAATGTTCGTTGGGGAGTAAAAAAACGCTAATGCGATGTATTCTAAACTAGCCTGTTTTAAGCCGATGCTTTCAAAATGCTAACACTGGTAGCGATAGTCGTTTGCCGGTTTGTCTGTATACAGTCCTTTATAATAAACTATCTGTATACAAAGTTGTCGATGCCTCGTTTTATATGTTAGGACCCTTATTATACTACCAAAGAAGTGTCGGGCTACTTAATGGTTCGTAAATGGTTTAAAATCTTTTTACCATGATAAATGCCATATCGCGACCAGTGTTAGCATTTTGGAAGCGTCGGCTAAAAACTGGCTAGTTTAGAATGCATCGGATTAGCGTTTTTTTTTGCTCCCCAACGAACTCATTATCATGCTAAGCATATCTTACACATATCATTTTACACCAGATTTCCCCTTCAACAGGGCTCTAGACCAACTTTTTGCATTGGTTATACTGGTGCGTCTAACTTTTTTTTTTTAGGTGCATACCGAAAACATGTCCGTCTTCCACCCTACAAAGTTCGGGCAGGCTAGAAATAATAATTTTCAAGATATTAATGCCCAAACATGGCTTCCAAGATAAGGCATTGAGATAGGAGTGAAAAAGATATGAAAGCATTGGAATTTAACAAAACTAATTTACAGGTCTTAGTTTGGTACCTAAATATTAGGTAGACAAACTTTTATAAAAAATTCAAATGGTGCAGCAACCCTTTTCCTGGGGTGGTTAGGGATAACTTCAAGATTGTCTTGGTAGTGTGTAAGTCTAATTGAGTGCCTGTCCCTTGCAGTTTTAACAAGGTTAAATATCGCAATTCATAATGTTTTCTACGTAGTTAGTTAACCCTCTAACCGCACATGTCGCAATATTGCGACAAGCATCATTACTGAATAAAACAGACGATAGACGCGAGTACAGTGTAAAATCTCATTTGTACTCTTGACCACTAGTTGGCAGACACCCAGAGCTTCGATTCAAGCTCAACCTTTTTTTTCAAAGTTTTCAGGAAGCATGCGAAAAACACGCGAGAAACACACGAAGAAGACGTGCATTTCCTCCATAACGCGAAAGCGATGCGGGCCATAGTTTTGCACAAATTGAAGCAGAAATACACCAAATGTTGAAAAAAAAATTCACGTGTGATGAAGTCTTGGATCTGTTATTCACCTATTCTGATTCTGAAGGAGAATATCTGCCTTTTGGAGAATATGATCGATCGTCTATTGACTGATAGTCACGGTGCGTCTGTGAATGGAGGTACGTCTTTGCGACAGTGTCCACTAAGCATACCATGCTTATTTCGACCGATTTTGACCCTCTGCCCAACATAGCTGGAGGTGCCAGTGGCAATAGTGATGATAGTGTCCGTAATGGACGTGGTATAGACAGCAGGGGTTGTAAAAATAGGGCTCTGAAGAACTACAAAGTCACCCGCGATATGGAACTGATTTGACCAGGCTACTTTATTGTATAGTAGCATAGGGTTTGTGATTATAGTAATAGTTTACTATTGTTGGTTTACATGTGACTGTATTCCTGTTCATTTGTTATGTCGGTGAAATGACAAAAAAAGAAAGAAAAACTGCTCAAATATGTTCAACATCTAGTATTTACTGAAATGTGCATAATTCACAGTGGTTACCATCCAGTGACGTCATAATATGCAAATTAGATGAGTCAATTTACCCCCTTCATAAACTTCTGTTCATACTAAATGATTTTCACATTTACAGTAGGACTTTATCTCTGACCACTTGCAAGCCATGGCCTTTTGAAATTTGTATGTACAAATCCAATTTATTCTTTTTAAACCCTGGCGGCTAAAGGGTTAAAATAAAGGTTCGTACTTCTCCTTGGGACAAGCACTTTTGAGTCTTGGAAAACACTTTTCCATTTACATCGGGATTTTGCAAACATTCAGTGTCAGAGTCAATAAAATGAATAGAGCCCTGCATGAGTAACCTACAGTAGATATTGACAAGCAGCTGCAACTAAGCACGCTAAGATCGACATCCAAACAGTATTCTAACGTTAGATTAGAGATACGGCTTGATTGCATAACTTAACTTAGTCTCCCCAATGTACTTTGTTGTGATAAGACCTTAGTAGAGTTAACTTGAATGCAACAGTTTTGAACAAATTTGCGCAGGATGGTCACAATGCTAAGCGGATTTAATAACAATTTAGCCCGCCATCTTCTATGCGATACGTCTATGTGGCAACAACAATCCTTAAACAATTGTTAAGTAAGGGATAATGTATAGAACGCTGGACATTATCGCGAAATAGGTCCTGACAGGGCAAACCGGACCCCGACGCGCAGCAGAGGGGTCTTGTTCCGCCCTGAAGGGACCTATTTCCCGATAATGACCAGCGTTCTATACATTATCCCGCTTATTACACGGCTACTTGCCAAAACGAAACAATAAACTCCCCACGATATGACTCTTTAGCCCACATAGCCTAGGCTATAGCCTATTTGTTACCGTTTCATCGTGGCTTTTGGTGAGAAACAAATAGTTCGCAACAGCACACGCTGAACTTAAATCAAACATTCTTTAGAACACAGCTGATCAACCGTCTGCTTTCACTTTTGAATGAAGTTCCATTCCTTGCGTAGTGATATGAAAGACGTGAATTAGAAGCAAAAAACCCATTTTCCTTGACATCGGTCTGTTATACTTAGCAACGGTCTGTTATCGAGAAATAGCAGAGCACCTAACGTTGGGAAGACCCATTCAAGTGAATGGAGCATTCTTCAGCATTATGAAGAGCTGTGTAATAATGTTTTGTTAAATGTATGCAGAGAAGGGGCAGCGGGTTCGAGAGAGAGTGGGGCAAGGAAAGGCTGCATGCGTAAAAAGCGCAGCTTTTGGCCTACTGTACCTACATGCAAGACCACACTGTGGTGGAATGTCTTGATGCAGTATAACAGTTTGTGTGGCTTTAATGCACAGTAAGATAATTAAGTGAGTTTAAGGTAGCGATAAAAAATAAAAATAAAAACGGCTATATAATTCAAATGTGCTTTGGGTCAACAAAGAAGGAAAAGATGACAAAAATGTTCTTCACAACACAGTCACAAATCCACCTCATTTTTTGTTTGTTTGATCTTTGGCACCCTGTTTCCCACCCAATTTAATTGTATTTGAGCTGTTAGCTGCAGCCAAGGCTCCAGACAAACTTTTTGCATAGGTTGCACTGGTGCTAACTTTTTTATTCAGGTGCACCAGCTCAAAATGTAGGGGCACCCACATTTTTCATTGTGCCATATATAGCCCTCTATATAACCCATGTGATGATGTGGGGTTATTTTAATTCCAAAGGCCAAGGAAACTTTATCAGGATGTATAGCACCCTGGATCGATGAAATAACTGGCCTTTAAAAATAATAATCTGCCTGCCTCTATGGGCATTCAACATAGGGTGTGACGCCTAGGGATGTAACGGTATGAAAATTTCACCTCACGGTTATAGTGACCAAAATGATCACGGTTTTCGGTATTATCACGGTATTTTTAAAAGTGTGTTCAATATGTTCAGAAAGCACCGATAGGCCTACACAAGCCGAAATAGTTTTAAAAAGTGTCCCGTTCAGTTTTTCATGTTTAATTGGCTATGTGCTTATCGCTTAACTTACCCTACCATGACTTGGAGGTTGCTATTACTGTTATTTGGATCCAATGAGTGAGACCAGGCTTGGAATTTCACCATTCTGGGGGCAAGGCCACTTGGCCTTCAGTTGGGCATATTTGGTGGAGGGCACAAAGGCCACATAGGCTATATCAAAGTTGTATAGCCTATTCACTGCAGTAGACCTGCATCACTGTATGAAACATTACAAAAACATGAAACATGACATATCATATAGAACTGCAAATCATCTGAACATCTAATATTTACAGATATCTAGTCTATATTTAACATTTATTTTATATTTGGCCTGTTATGAAATCATGTATTGAACAATTTAAGCACAGTTCAGCTTTAAGAAACTCAAATAGCCTAGATGCATGCTTAGCATTTTGTGATCTACTTTCACAAACTCGTAGTCAGCTGTCCTCTGATTTACCGATATATAGGCGATATTTGTAACATTTATTTTGTATTTGGCCCGTTATGAAATCATGTGGAACAATTTAAACACATTGTAAAACTTAAAGCCCAAATTTGGAGACATCCATGCATGTCGAAATGTACTGCAAATTCAAAAGTGGATTACTCTGGAACGGCTAACTGTACAGGGGACTGCTTTACACCTTTATGTTCGGTAAGGTCTGCTGTTTATTCTGATATATGGTTTGTCATGTGTTAAACGAAAGGTTCGTGAAGTTTTGTACCGAGAGGAATGGGTAGGGTGATGGACGAAAACCTTCAGTAGAATTTATGATTACATTTAATTATATTATTTACGTTTCTCGCGAACCGTTCACCACAGCGATTCGCGGCTAACATCGTTTAAAAGCTGAGAAAAAGCTCTTTCATGTGATACTTGTGATGTCTGTGTGATGAGTAGGCTACTTCGCGAGTAGTTCAACTGAGAAGAATAGGTGAATTTAGACGCACTTTCTTTCTTGCGCTGTCACTTTCTCCACTGCGTAAAATAAATTAATTTGCGCTGTGAATGCTAAGATTATTTTGACAGGCCATAGGCTAAATAAAATTCGCTATTAGTAGGATGCAAAGCAGAATATTGAAAGAAGGGCACCAAGGCCTGTAAACCTCTGATTTTCAAAGGGACATCACGGCCAACGCAAGGGGCAAAAACGTGGCCGCCGTGAAATTCCTACCCTGAGTGAGACCAAAGTAAGTGTTCGAAATTAAACTTTAGGCTACTGTGTTCTTCTGATAACGTGAGTGGAATGGATTTAATGTGCACGCGAACATAAAAAGACGCAGATTGCAAATGATACAGTGCAAGTTCTGCGGTGAAAATTTTCCGCCTTTTAAAATCAGGTGTAGCCTAATCCAATTCGCAGTTAAAACCATCAATTAGACAACAGAATCAGTAGGGTACCAATTTTGCTTCATTGTACCAGGCCTACTGTATGTCAAAAGCAGGCTCGGATGAAGCTGGGAAGGATTAAACACACGGTTTCAACACCGTGATAATCAACCGTGATAATTATGATATTTCAAAAGAAAGCGGTAATTGTTATCGTCAACATTTTTATCACGGTTTATCATTATACCGGTAATCGTTACATCCCTAGTGACGCCCCAGCTCTACCATGCTGGGTCTGCCTCTTTCTCCCTGATATTGTGGCTTAATCTTGTCTGTTCCTGTCTTGGCCTATAGGAGGAGGTTCTAACAAGGTGGCTAATTGATGGCCTAATTGGAGATTGCATAAAATCAGTGTTCTCTAGTTGGTTCGCCCCCTCTGGCACTGCACTCGCGAGCACCCTCTTGGCAGGGCTGGCTGCAGCTCTGTTCCTTTACTTTTGCACTACACATTCACATGCTGACCTACATGACAGTTTTGCCTTTCCTTACTGACTTTGTAAATATCTCAGTTAATAAATATACTTTTGTTTAAAATATACTTTGGTGTGGTCTCCCCTTGATGCCGGCGATTTTGAACCGGAATTTTGGAAAGTAGGCTACTGTTAATTCCCACTATAGACCGGTTTCAGGTCCCTAACAACCGTAGTCAAGAACGAACGATCTAGAGGTGTAGCGGATTTACCTATGAAAAAGCAACAGATTTTACGGAAGGTAGGCTAAACATTTGGCCAGTCACTTTAAAGTTAGGTTAGGCTTAGGCTAATGTTAACGTTAGGGCTTCGACTGCACAAACAATTAGTTTATATTTAGATTAAAGTGAGAACTCAAAGGCTACATAATGACAGGGGTGGACAATCATTTCCCCCTGAGGTCAGAGGATAATTACTTTGATAAAGCCTATGCTGGCCACACATTGAACGATTGACTGAAATACAATGCACAAAATGCATTGTGCTGGATGTTAACTGACAGGAAAGAAGCCTATACGGATTAGCTAAGATAGCCTACCTTATAGTAGGCCTATGCAATAACGTTACTTGCAAGCCCATGTCTTCTTTTTTAAAACAAACAACTCAACTACCCTGCATTAGAGCCCGACCGATCTATCGCCGGGCCGATATTAGGCATTTTCCAAACTATCGGTATCGGCATAAATAATGGCCGATAAATGAATATTTTCAAAATAAAATAAAAACGGACGAAACACCCTTCAACCATGTCATGAGTGTTGCCGTTGTATAGTTTGTCCTCCAGAGGGCACTCTACACCGTCCCTACTGGCAACACTCGTGTATAACGCGCCACACATCCTGCAACCTGCTGATCCAGCCAGATTCGGGCAGAGAGAACCAGTTATCAGCGAGTGAGATCATCAGTAAAGTGTGTTCATGGTGATTTGGTCACGAGACATACATTGCTTGAAATAACAATTAAAAGAACATCCCCATCAGTTCTCTTAACTCAAATAAGCATGACAAAATGCGTGAAAACAATGTCCAGTTTTGCTGCTGTTAAATAAGCCGAGAGTGAAGCGGAATTAGCTAGTAATTACGTTACGTTGTTACAGTGTAGTTGACTGTCTGTCCTTTTAACTTTTGACAATGTGACTGAAGATGTATTTCTTTAATAGCGTGACAGTTATAGCAGTGAGACGTATCATCTCTCCCCGGCCTGTTATTTTGAAAGTGTATGTGTTACAATTTGCAGTATGACGTTATCCATTGCTAAATTAGGGCTCATCATAGACTAGCTGACCACAAAGCCAGCTAATGCTATGAATATCAGTGGAAGACCGCTAACATTAACATCAATGAGCTTGGAAACCGCAACGAACTTATTCTGCCTAAATAAAGTAATAATTTATTACTAGTATATTTGTAGTTACAGTCCCTGCATTGTAAAATGTAAATTAGACGTGAGAGGAGTGAACATTTAGACATAGAGAAAAAGTATCAAACGTAGCTTGTGCAAAACGTAGCTTGTTCATAAAAGTTAGCTTTTCTTTTACACGTGTGTGAAATCCAATGACACCAAGTGTGCGCTTCAGACTGTCGTTCAGCCGCAGCAGAGTTACATAATGGATTTAGATCACTAAATAGTATGTTTTTTAAAAGGCAGGCAGCAACTGATTATTGAAAATGGTTTGATGTAGCTTGATGGAAATAATTTTAAAAGTGCAGGTAAAGGGATAAGCAAGCTGACATTGTAATTATAAGGTAGCTTATAAGGCAATAGGGACTAATTATTACACACGCACACCCAAACATTTAAGAGTGACCTTAATCTTGTTTAATGATAATACAAATGATGATGATAGTAATAATGTCATCATTATTTTTTGTAATTGTTAAGTCTTAGTTCAAAGTTATATTTATGAAACTTGTTGTTGTTATTGTGTTTTTGTTCAAAAAACTAAGTTTCATATCTTAAGTTTCTATTTTTATACATTTTATTTATCAGAACTTTAATATATTTCGATGTTCCTCTGTGACAATATTATTTAAAAATAGTTTGTTTTTGAAATGCATTATCATATTATTTTAGTCAATACTCATAAATAACTACAAATAACTAATGTTAGGGAAATCTGTTAATGTTTTGTTGCACGTTTCTGAAAAAAATAAATAAATAAATAAATAAATAAATAAATAAATAAATAAATTATATATATATATCGGCCGATATATCGGAATATCGGATTTTTAAATCAATAAATATTTGTATCGGTATCGGCCTTCAAAATCCTTTATCGGTCAGGCTCTACCCTGCATCTTGTCATTTGCGTGAAACGTAGGCTAACGTTAGCCTCCGTTCTCATGGATCATAAGTCTCTTATTAAAATGATATGCTGAGGAATATGATAAAACACTTAACGTCACTAACGTTACCCTATGTTATTTAGCCTACATGATTTCAGTTTTTCCTCTTGAGCATGGAAATAACATTTGTGGCATAACTTCGTAGCTTCATAATGCATGCTTCATATCCAAATGCCTGCCTACTTTATTGGCGTTTTAATTTTTAGCTTTGAACGGACACATCACAAAAAAATTAAATGTCTCCTGTACCACACAGGGGAAATTCAGTCTGCTTTTCTCTGCCAAAAGTTAACAATTTTCAAGCACCTTGCGTCTTTCTTTCAATGTATTGCTATATGGCTCTGGGTTTGCTTGTCTTCCGAGTTCATACTTAACGACGGTTGTTAGGGACCTGAAACGGTCTATCGGCTATAGGAGAGCGTAGTGCGGGTAAAGTAGTGCTACACAATTAGCGTAATTGGCGAACGCGGCCAGTTGACGTACGTAATTTGGGCCTACCTGTGCTGGGCCGAATGTTTAGAGGGGAGAGATCCACAGCGATTGTATTGTGTAGGTTTTGTTTTTGGCTTTTGTGTGTAGTTGCGTTGCAGTGTAGAGCTTTGGTTCCAACCATATTGATTAGTAAAGTGTATTGCAGCTTGCGTAGCAGGATAACAAATTTTGGCGCGATCGTTTAACCCTGTTTTAGAGCGTTTTTGCGCTGGGGATTAGGCTGGAGCAGGGGTGGGCAACTAATTTCCCCAAGGGGCCACATGACAAACTGGGACTGTTGAGGAGGGCCGGACCCAAAATACCGAACTCAAGTATGAACTCAATTCTGTTCAATTCTATTCTGTTCTTGTATAACATTAAGTAAATCATATGGTTTTGTTTACTAGTCGTAAGAACAGATGAAAATGTGAGGGAGACAAAGGAAAAACAGCAATATTTAGTCTATGTCCAGTATTTAATCCTCATTCTCGAAAAATTATTTTTGACATTGACATTTTTTTCAGTTTTCAAAGACTGATATAAAAAAGTACTACAATATCTATATAATTAGGCTAGGTCATGAAAATGTGAAGGAGTCAGTACAACCGATAGGCCTGTGCCACCATTTCATCAACACTCAGCAATATTTCATCATTAAATCATTACCATCATTAAATTAACTCTATGCAGAATTAGACTACGAAAATGTGGAGCAGACAATAGTAGGCTGTCATTAGTTAATCAACATGCACAAAGAAAACTATTTTAAAAATGTAGGCTGTGTTTTTGCTTTAACTTTATGCACATAACTGTGATTGGTCAACTCGCTCTGTGTGTTGAGCCGGCTGCTTCAAGCAACCTGTGGGTAGTAGCATCATACTAGTTCGCTAACATAAGCTTTGCAAATAAACTCAGACATATTTTGGTTACAATTACGGGGTTATCCGATTGTAAACTGTCTATCTGCCAGTAACGTTTTGAAATGAACACTTCGTATCGCCAACGAGCAGCAGTAGGAGTTCGTTCTAACAACCTTTGCGGTGGTGAGCGACGCAGACATAAGAGACACAAAACTTTGAAAGGTTTACGCCGACGTAAAGGCAACTGCATTGTGTCGACGCAGAAGCATAAATTCTATTCACCAGCACATCAGTGAGGGTGTTTACGTCGTATGCATCCACGCACAAATGTATGGGCGTACAAATAGCAGTCGCTTTCAAAATAAAAACAACGATATTGATTTGCATGCATTATCTCTATGCTAGGCTCTTGACTATTGTTCTTTCACGGACCTTACGCGGGCCGGTCAGGGAAAGCCCACGGGCCGGATGTGGCCCGCGGGCCGTATGTTGCCCATGTATGGGCTGGAGTGTCACTGGTGTCTGGACCGAGGACATCGCCATGGAGAAACGATTGAATTGGCCTAAGGTCGGGACAGTACGACTCCAGGGGTATTGGTGAGTAAAGAGCTTGGTTCTTGGACACAGTGTGAAAATAGGTTAAAATATTGGGGGGGCAAATGTTTAGGTACAGGGAAGCTTCATGATTGATTTGTCCTGTTGCAAGAACTGTTTCCACTTCACATAGTAGTTTTTTTGGTTGGATGATCTGGATAGAGACAGAGATAGATAGATACTTAATTGATCCCCGAGGGGAAATTCAAAATTCAAGGAAGGCCGATGTTTAGTTTGAGTTGGGGGCTTTGGTTGGGTTTTGAGACCGATTTGATACATTGCTGAAGTGTTGATTAAGTGCTAAATTATGAGCGCGTTGGATGACTTTTTGAGCGCTCCATCTGAGAGTTTGTTGTTGGCCTTGATGAAAGAGCAATTTTTTAAAGTGGCAGATCCCTAAATGATTGAGGTGAGAGGTGAGAAAAAAAAGAGCAATTAGTTGATTTTATTCGCGAACATTTAAAGTAGTAATTCTAAGTTCTACCATGGACTCTAACATTTTTTGTAGAAAACATGTCTTGGTTACCTTGTTTCAAGCCATTCTAGCGTGGTATAGAAAGCCTGCCGGAAGACTCAGCTCGATTTGCACCAGATCTCATTAATATTCAACAAGCTAAGCTGCTTGACTCTGATTGGCTAACAGCTAGTCGGTTTCACTGTTATCAACTAATTTTACCTTCATGGCATGAACTTAGCTTGGCTAGCGAGTGCTAGCATTGTCCAGATGGACATAAAACATGCTAGGCTAGCGAGTGCATTAAACCTGTATAACATAACACTTCCTTGAGTTGACAATAACGTTGTACTTATGGACTGGGCACTGGTCGTAGACTGCCGCGATGGTAGCCTACTGCTCCAGGCTTCCTTTTTGCCATTTGATCCTCAAGTCTGGGTTTTTGGGCAAAATGCATTGTTGAAGTTCTATTCATGCATAGCGCACAAGCCCGTTGACATTCAGCCATCCTTGCATACGACAACTGTCACAGAGCTAGACGAATTCTGTGGGCATGGTCTCAAATGGGCTAGCTCATGAATAATAATGAGCTCAATCAATTCCACGTCAAACTGAAGAGCTTTTGCAATTGGCCTTATTTCTCCGCTTATTTCTTTTCAGTGCCTAGATCCGACAAGAGGAGGTAGCTGTTCATTTTCACATTCAGGCACAAACACATATGGACCTAACATATTTAAAAAAATACAAGTAAAAACAGTTTTGTGTGGCAGGGCACCTTTAAAGGACAAACAAGTGTTGCCTGGGGGTACACCAATAGACACAGGACCATCGTTCCAGTTTTACCCACGAAATCTAGCATGCCGTCTCCTGATAGTGGATTGACGTTCGAGCAGCAGAAAGAGCTGTTGCAAATGCAACTAGAACATAAGAAATTAGAGGTACAATAAAGGGAAAAAGATTGTTTATTGGATAAGGAAATACAGCGTATCCGACTCAAACTGGTAACCGAAGGGAAAATTTCCTCCAGTGGCAGTGGTGGGAACTCCGGTTTAGCTGGTATGATAAAGCTCCTTTCCAAATGCAATGAATGTGACCGTGATGTATTTTTCTCCCTATTTGAAAATGTTGCCTCTGATCGGGAGTGGGATGACGAGGATAAAACTTTGCTTTTGCAAACTGTGTTGGTTGGGAAAGCGCAGGAGGCATTTGTTGCGTTGCCCGCTAGTGAAAGAAATATCAGAGTGTCAAAGATGCAGTTTTAAAATGTTACGAATTGATTCCAGAAGCCTATAGACAACGTTTTCATTATTGGAGGAAGACCGATAGACAAACCCATGCTGAGGTAGCCAGAGAACTCAGTAGTTTTTTCCATCGCTGGCGTACGGCTGAAGGCATTGGCGATTTTGATGAATTGTGTGAGTTGGTAATTTTAGAGCAGTTTAAAAACATCTTGCCAGAGCGAATTGCCACTTATGTAATAAGCATGAGGTTAGGACGACCGCTCAGGCTGCTGTCCTGGCTGATGGGTTCGTGTTAACGCACAAAAAATATATGTGGGAACATCCGCCGTGACATGAATACAGCCACAGACAATCGCCCTGGTTGTTTTAAAGCGGGTTCTTCTTGGAGGCCTGATCCAACTCGTAGCAGAGCGAGGGATATGGATGCCGAGAACAAATGTCACTACTGTTTAGAACTGGGCCATTGGAAAAAAAGTGTCCAATTTTGAGCACTCGTAATGAGAGCAAAGCGGGCAGCGGTAAACCTGCAGGCTGCATCTCTTCCGAGTTTACCTGCAATGTGTTTACAAGGTGTTAGATCAAATGTTGCTCTGTTAACCGTGTCGGATCGTGAGCAGCCTGATGCACCAGTAGAGAAGATTGACCTTGGTAAAACAGAAGTGTCTGACGTCATGAATTATACTCCATTTATCACGGAGGGTTCTGTCTCACTGGTTGGCGATGCTCAGAGAGTCCCAGTTAAAATTCTGCGGGATACGGGAGCCTCAGAGTCTTTTATTAGTGAATCTTTTCTGCCTTTCTCTTCAGCTTCAAACACGGGGAATGTTTTAATTCGTGGAATTGGTCTTCAACCATTTTCAGTGCCATTGCATAAGATTTAGTTGTTTTCAGGGTTTTTGAATGGGTACTCTGGTCTTTATTCTGTTGTGCAACAGGTTTTAGAACCCTATTATTTGATGTTTAGACACAATTTGCCCATGCCTTGTTAGTTCTAAAAATAAAATTCTACAACAGATCGCCTAATAAGAAATAAAGGCCTGCCTCGAATACAAGCCTGCCCCAAATAAAGACCTGTGCTTTGCACAGGCTAAGTAAATAAAAGACCCCGGTCACAATTTGAGGATTTACGATAAGAGGGTCGGATCGCGGGTCGGGTATAATTTTGTCTTAATTAATATTCGCGGTCCGAGTTGCGGTCAGGTTGATTATAATATCGGGCAAGCTCGGGCCGCTTGTGACCAAACCCGGAACCGCAACACTGGTAGTAGTAGTAGGAGGCACTATTACATTCAGTATCAAACCACCTAGATGTGGTGGGGGCGCCGCAAAACAGGGTCGGGGGCCTTCATGCACTGTAGAACGTTTAGTTTGTGGAGAGACAGCAGATGCGAGGAAAGTCTAGGCGATCACCCTTACGACGTAAGGTGCACCAGTGCGACCCAGGAAAAATTGTAGTCGTACCCCTAAACATTTTGGTCACATGTGCGAACAAATTGGTCACACTCTATAGAGCCCTGCAGCAGGTGGGGGGTTACACTTTCTGTAAGGGGCCACATAGTCCAGTCATTTTAAGCCAAAATAGGGGTCAAGGTTGAACAAATTGCAACACAAGCAAACTTAACTGATTTTGAATCCTCAATATGTCCTGAGTAAGGGAAAAAAAGCCCCGAAGAATCCCGATAGGGGAAAGTTTCGAAAAAGACCCAAATATACCCTATTCATGCGCCTATTCAGTATTTTTCTCACGTGAATAGGGGGTAAAAAATAACCTTCACATATCACCATGAAAATTACTGAGTTGATTACTTACATCAAGACAAACAAAAAATGTATTATGAGATTTTTGAAATTGTTTGTTAACATGGGCAAACAGGGTATAATGTAATTATGTATAGTTGTATAAATACCACAACGGAGCTTATAGTCCAGGCAAAGGTCTGACCCAAAACTAATTGCAACAGAATTTATTTTAACATTTTTATATTTCAATTGGTGATCTTTACACCATAGTAAAAGACCATGAAAATCCAGTTGGTGGAAATATGTTAAAATGAGGGTTGTTTTATGCATTATTCATCAGCAGATACTGACAAAACTGTAATTAGAATGTTGTAGAATACACATTCTAAAGAATATCTGACCCCATCTAACTTTACATGGAATTTTAGAATCTTGCATTGTTGAGGAACATTCTTTTATTTTCAAAGAGTGAATTTCTTTGGCTTATTTTAGACTGGTTTGTTGCAAAATTGGTGTCTATTTTTACATTGTGGCCCTTTGAATCAATGGAAATGGTTGTTGAATCTTTAAATAGAGTCAAGTGTGTTTTTGCATGTAAGTGTTCCACAATGTGTAATCTGTACAAACACATAGTTAAGCATTATTCAGCCTAGGAAAGTGGTTTTGGTGTTTACGTAATCTGATTTAGAGGTCACTGAAACATACAGTAGCCTATATCACACTAAAGTATCAGTCCATCATTTTGCAAGTCTTATAGTAATTGACCTCTTGCCCAGGGGTTGACTGATATACTGTCTGTCCAATCAGAGGGGCCTGTATGATGCCCCTTTACTTTGCACAATTTTTGTCTAAAACAATAATCGGACAGCACAGTATGTTTATGTTAGTGAATGCAGGAAAATTGTGAAGGCAAAGTTGAAGATGGACATGATCATGTCCTAATTCGACAGAAGGGTGCAGATGGGATAACTGCAGTTAGCCTCCAAGTGACTATTGTTGTGACATCTGGCAAAAATGCTATACTAATAGCAATTAGGACATGATCATGTCCTAATTCGACAGAAGGGTGCAGATGGGATAACTGCAGTTAGCCTCCAAGTGACTATTGTTGTGACATCTGGCAAAAATGCTATACTAATAAATATAGTTTAAGATTAATAATTAACAATGCATGCCTATGCATGGGTCATGGTTTTACCAAAGTCATCGAACAGTCAAAACTATACATATTCTAAAAGTTTATGCACTGTACATGAAATATAGCATCATTCAACTTATGTCCCAACTTCCTCCATACCATGCATAACACATACTCCTCTATTCTGTATAGGCGAATCAAGTGAACAGCTGATACATTTTGGCCTGCACTATTAAGGGAAACAAATTAAACACCCTAAACTATATATTTTCTGAAAGCATATACCCTCCGGAGGAGATATAACACCATTTAAGACATTTCCCATCTTCCTCTATGCCATGCGCAATACATTGCCCTCTATTCTGTAAAGGCGAATCTAGTGTAAAGTGGATACATTTTGGCCTATACTGTCCAGGGAAAACAATTTAAACACCATAAACCATATATTTTCTATAAGCATATACCCTATAGAGGAGATATAACACCATTTAAGACATTTCCCATCTTCCTCTATGCCATGCACAATACATTGCCCTCTATTCTGTAAAGGTGAATCTAGTGTAAAGTGGATAGCCTACATTTTGGCCTATACTGTCCAGGGAAAACAAATTAAACATCATAAACTATATATTTTCTATAAGAATATACCCTCTAGATGAGATATAATACCAGTTAAGACATGTATTATCTTCCTCCATGCCTTGGACAATTTGTTTGTCAAATGTTGCAATTAGTTTTGGGTCACTATACATTAGCTATACATAATTACATTATGCCCTGTTTGCCCATGTTAAAACAAACAATTTCAAAAATCTCATAATACATTTTTTGTTTGTCTTGATGCAAGTAATCAACCTAGTAATTTTCATGGTGATATGTGAAGGTTAATTTTTTTCCCCTATTTCCGTGAGAAAAATTCTGTATAGGCGCATTAATAGGGTATATTTAGGTCTTTTTCTAAACTTTCCCCTATTGGGATTCTTCGGGGCTTTTTTTTCCCCTTACTCAGAACATATTGAGGATACAAAATCAGTTAAGTTTGCTTGTGTTGCAATTTGTTCAACCCTTTCTTCTAAAATGACTGGACTACAATAGATGAATAAGGTCTGCTTTTATAAAAGAACATAAGTAGATAAATAAGGTCTGTTTTTATATCAAGTTTATATAAGTGCAATACAGTGCATAATAAATATGCATTTCTCATTCATTGACTCATCTAATAAATCAAAACAATGTCATACCCGAGTTTGTATGTTTATTATTCATCAAGGAACTGATTTTTAGCATAGTCTACTGTGATGGTTATTTTAACATTACAATTACGTTTTGACACCCTAAATATAAAGTTTTTTAGAGTTTTTTTATTGCAAAGAAATGGGGACATACTCTAAAGGCAGGGCTCCAGAGTGCGACCAATTTGGTCGCATATGCGACCTAATTTTTCAAAAGTGCGACTAAAAAAAATCGGAGGTCGCACCGGTGCGACCAGCTATTCGAGAGAGGAAAAAGTGTCCGCATTGAAACTCTACCTTTGGTTCAATAACAGACACATATTTGGACAATAATCGTGGTTTAAACAAATCACAGATAGTGAAGGGCGGGACCTCCCCTCTGATTGGCCGTGGCCCAGTGCCTGTGTGTAAATTTGAAAATGCGTGTGGTGCAGAGAGAGAGAGAGAGGTCAGAGACCCGTCAGATAAACAGAGTGGATATAGTTGCATTACAGTGTGGTCACATAGGCCGAGATAAATGTACCCTCTCCCCACTGCCTTTCGGCGGCTGGCAGCAGCAAACCGATCAGACGAGCCCGAGATGATGATCAAGTTTATCGTTGCCTACGATAGGCCTAGTGAAACTTCCCTTCACCAAGTTCAGTCCGAAATAATTATTCACCAGAAAAATAGTTTGAACGTAAACCCGACGTACAGGAATGCCACTTGCGCCAAATTTATAGGAGTCATTGCAGATGAAAAGACGTCTTAAAATTGCGAACAATGCATACAAGGCCTTCGCGAACGACAGAGATACAGATATCGCCGAAAAGGAGTGCGTCATTGACCGCAGTTAGCCTACATGCAGGGAATAACCCGGTTTTCAACAGCAATATTCGTTTTGCGCGCGAGTTGTGTAAACTCATTCTGATGGCATCAATCAATTTAATCCAGTATTTGCCGCAAACCGAATATCGCTGCTACATTTAAAGCCCGAATATTCCCTGCACGTATAACTGTGGTCATTGTGTACGGTGAATTGAATGGACACATTTAGATCGAGCATGGCAAGTCATTGCAATAGCCTATAATAATAGGCCTACCATTTCGTTACTGCATTAACCATAGTGATGTTCTTATTGAAAATGTAAAAATATTAAAATTAAAAAGTAAATTGCATTGTGGGACTGTGAAATGATTATTGCAATCATTGCAAAATCACATAAAAATCCCCCAGGCTACTTGGAACATCTCTTTAAATTGTGCTCAAATACATTTCTATGGAAGATGCTAGCATGGCGAGCTTGTTTAGCCAAGGGGGCAGGCGAATTCCCGGAAGTAGAAGAATCGACGTAGGCTGGAGGGACCACCTCTCTGCTAACTCCCATAGAAGTCCATTCATTGTAGGATTTTTTTGAAATACCATAACTTCATATAACATATATCCTGTGCCGATATTGTAGCTTCTGTGTAATCCACATAAACACTACAAAGGCAAAACAGACTCCACTACCTCGTCCGTAACGTTGGTTACCCGTAAGAAGAACGGTTAGCTTGTTCAGTTGGAGGGAAGCTAGCTTTGACGTAATCTCTCTTTCGCCGTAGGGAGATAACCGTATTGTTTGGATAAGAAGCTCAGTCCACCTTACTGTCTATGACGGTAACTCATAAGCAAAACCTAGCATACACGATTGTATGTTAAGGTAAAGCATTACACAGAGGGAACCTAATAATAATAAAAAAGTAAACCTAATTTTTTTAAAAAGGGCACTAATCATTTCAGAGGTTTTTGATGGATTGACCGTAGGTCGGAAAAGTGGAAAGAAAATTAGCTTCAAGGCTATAACTTTGTTTTGTTTTAGCATGACTGTTTTTGAAGATGATCATGTATGGTAGCTTCAACATTAACTCGCCTTGGTGAGGATGATATTAATAATAATACATAAATAAATGTTTAACTTTGATGACTTTGAAGGCGAAGGAAGTGTGAGAAGAATTTCTGTGTATCTATCATATGAGTTACAAGATTCAGTTCGATGGCTAACGTCACGAAGTTAAGTGTGAGTCTGCGCAGTACTGGGGGGACCAACTGAAAAATCGTTCTATTTGACTCAGTGCCCTCCCATTGAAAACGACAGAGTCTGTTCGTCCATTTCTTTTACTGTCTATGGGTTTAGCCAAGGCCTAAAGATCATGAAGGATAGTATGTAAGACATTGAGCCATGAGATGTGCAGTTTGAAGCCCTTAAAAGACGTGCACTGTTAATTTACTCACTGTTATTTTTATTTAATTCATCTAGAGATGTTTTAAGTTTAAATTTCAGCTCAGTGCAGCACTTAAAGCACCAACACTTCATTAAGTTACTTTTCTTGTAGAATTGTAAATCATAAGTCATAGGACAACCTATATAGGCAGTGGTGGAATGTAACGAAGTACAAATACTTCGTTACTGTACTTAAGTAAATATTCCACGTATTTGTACTTTACTTAAGTAGAATTTATAGTGCATACTTTTGACTTTTACTTCGTTACATTTTACAGCAATTATCTGTACTTTTACTCCGCTCCATCGTTCCTTTTTACGATACATTTTATGATCAGATTTTTTTTCTCTCTGCCAAACACGTTTGTTTTACCAGGGGGCGGGGTTGCTACCACAGATTCTGGAGCGCTACGTGCCCAGCTTCTAAATCTTTGAAACATAAGCTTATAGTCTAGACCAGGCAAAGCGTGAGCTTGTAGCCATCTGCATTCGGTAGGCTATATTCACCAGACCCATGGCTACACTGGACATGCAACTGTGTTCTGTGCCTTTCTCTGTCTGTTATCTGCAGCGTTAGGGCCTCCTCTCCGATGAGATTGCTATCCGCGGATCAGCGAAGTTACAGGCTATGCCCATGCTTCTGTCACACGTCTGATCATTTGTGCCACAAATGAATGGCAGACTATTATAGAACCGCTGGCAGAAAAACACGTAGCATTTTCCAGATTAGGAAATATTTCTTAATTGTGTGTGATCAAATAAAGAGGCATAGCCTACAATTGGGGGGGGTAGAAATGTGAGCGCTCATTCAATGTCTATGTGCGTCTGCGCAAGTGAAACTGAACCTAATCATAAAGACACCTTTCTCAGCTACTTTTCTGTTCAATCAGCAGAATTGGCATTACGATCCACCCGACGTTTCCCTGGTCTACCCCGTTAAACTTCAGGCTCTCGTGTTTTGCTGAATGATATACTCAGCAGATCACCCTAGTAGATAACCAGAATTACAGTCTCTAGAATTGTAGGTCAGAATGTAAACTGGGCCACAGATGGTAAGCACAATTGCATTAGCTTAAAACTATCTAGTCGAATATAGCCTAACCTAAAACTAGCTTAGGCCTAATTAAAATGCCACAGCCCATACTATTTTTTCTTTTAGAATATAGATATTAAGAGAATAAATCATTATGCAAATACTTTTACTTTTAATACTTAAAGTACATTTAAAAGCAGGTACTTTTTACTTTTACTTAAGTAGGGTTGTCATTGTGGTACTTTTACTTTTACTAAAGTAAATATTTCTCTGTGTATTTGTACTTTTACTTAAGTACTGAGATTCAGTACTTCCTCCACCACTGTATATAGGACAGTAATTAAGGGGGAAAAAAGAACCTGCTGCGGTGTTAAATGCAATGTGGTTGAAAATTTGGGTGCACCTAACTTTTGTGGTGGTGCACCTAAGAAAAAAAGTTAGGCGCACCAGTGCAAAAAGTTAGTCTGGAGCCCTGAAAGGTTGCCCCTTGTTTTTATTTACATGTTTAGGGGAACGTTACTGCAACCAAATTGGAACGTTCTCTAAATGTTGCCCCTAGATTACCATAAAACAAACGTTAGAAAAACATTGGGAGAACGTTCTCTAAACCAATACCAAAAAGTATAATTTCCGTCAGAAAAACTTTTCTTGCAAACTTAGGACAACCAAAGGAACTTTCAAGCAAGGTTCCCATAACAAAACAGAAAAGGTTCGCCTAACGTTCTGATGACTAAAAACTGCAGAGATAATAACACATGTTCATTCTACAAATCGGATCAATCAGCTGAACAAGTAAGTAGGAGGGCTATCCTGTAGAAACCCGATTTTCAGCCAAACTTTCCTAGTAAAGATCTCTTCGATTTCACGAACCCGTCGACAACTAGTTTTGTTGCAGACTTGTTTAAACTGACTGCACACACGTCATTGACTTAAAGTCGACCGAATATGTGCCATGTAGCAGATATGCAACTAAGTTTAAATCGACACGCTATCGTTGACGTACGTGTTCGAAAGGTACATTAGCTAACATTATCTCATGCTTTACGTTAACGTTATCTAGGGTTTCTGCCATTTCCGTGTAACGCTAAGCAAGCTAACTATGAGCTAACGCTAAAGTTACACTTCCAGAAAGAACTGTTTCATTAACGTTGAGTGGCAGTAAATTAATGTTAACTCCCAAATGTAACATTAGAGTTGGTCAAAGAAAATGTATCCTGGCATTAAACTCACCGGCATCATCTTGGCGTCGAGCAGTCAATTATTCACGTTAACCTTAAAGTTAGAGGCTAATCGTGGCTCCCAGGAAAGCGTCGTATAATTCCTGTAATCCAGGAGTAAACTGTATTCGTTCATGGAAGACTTTATAACTCTTTGCAGGAGAGTTAACGTTATCCTACCGTTGCTTAACTATTTAACGTTGCATTCACTTTATCGAAACATTCGTAGTCTAACGCTGAATGTTCCAAAAAGATTCAATGGGTGCGCTATTTGAAAAATTTTCGGGAGATTGACCTGTTGTGATGAAATAGGAGACTGTTGCCAGAAAAGTTTCCTCTTGCTAGCTACGTTCTATAGCTTAGCTATCAGCTAGGTTCTAAGCATCTCAGTGACGTTCCAAGTTTTGTCAGCTTTCAACAACTATCGCCTATCTTGATCGAAAACCTCGCAGCCTTGATTCAAATTGTGGCTACTCATCCAAACAAATTAGGACTAATGGTAAATTTAAATCCAACAATAACGACGCTTAAGAGGTTTCGATGCGTTTCAAGAACCTGCCGTCCAACCCAGGGTGACGTAGTACTAAATTCATCCCTTTGGAATTTCAGCCCCGCCTCTCACACCTTATGCCTGCGGAACTCCTCGTAGCCTATTATTTAAGACAGCAAAGTAGAAACCCCAACGATTTTGACACCCTCACTCATTATATAAAAATAAATAAAAGAACACTTTGAAAACACATCAGATGGAAATCATGCTGGATATCTGTGATAAGGACTGGTAATGTGTTAGGAATGAAAGGATGCTACATCGTTTTTTGGAAATGAAAATGATCAACCTACAGAGGGCTGAATTCAAAGACCCCCCCAAAAAATCAAAGTGAAAAAATGATGTGGCAGGCTAGTTCATTTTGCCTAAATTTCATCGCAGGTAATCAGTAGTTTATCCTCACTGAGCTCCTTGACAGTCTGTGGTGTGGTGCAACCTGGCAGTGTTGGATGGACCAATACTCTTTTGATCCCGTGAGGGAAATTTGGTCTCTGCATTTAACCCAATTAGTACAGCGGCTAAGGCCAGATTTTTACCTGAATCGTTCAGTTTTTGCAGAAAGCACGAAACTTGGTACAGGTATAGTACTACCAGGGGTGAAAGTAAGCCGGTACTGGCCGGTACGGAGTACCACTAAAATATTTGGAGATGGTACGCAGTACCGGAAAGAAAACTATACTGTCTCTGAAAAATATTGCACTTTCAGCATGACAACACAACTGCTAACGACAAATTACCAGAAGTAACACGTTTCCCCCAAAATATATTTCATATACATCGTTCTGAACTGTATCTGAATTGTGTCTAAACCTCCCGTGCAGCTGGACAGACAACGAGCAAGCTATAGCGCGCGTACAGTAGCCTACAGTAATTGCGCCAACGTGCACTGGTATCCAAAGTGTTTTAGCAGACTGACGTTTCTTGGAAAGTCTCCCAAATAACAAAAAACATATAGGCTAAAGAAAAATATGTTGATGTTTCAATAGCCTATTCTGGTTTTATGTGTGCAGTGTTTCGCTGGAGAGACAAGAGACAGACAGCGCGTGTACGGCTTAACTAGATCTTGCGCAGCAATAATGAAAGTGTTTTAGCGCTCAGAAGTATGTTGCAGTCACCCAAATAAAAAGGCATTACTCAAAGAAACGTGTTTCATGATATACAGTAGCCTATATATATATAAAAAAAAAAACGATTGGAAGTGGGAGCGAGCAGAATACGGCTAAATAAAGAAATAAATAAATGTTGAAATTAAGTGTTTGCAATTTATTCATTATCAAAAACAGGTGGGTTAAAGAGTGATACTAGAGTGATAAGAAGTCCTAGTGAATGCTTGATAAGTAGACTATAATACAGTAATAATATACTATAGTAGACTATAGTAGATACAGTAAATAAACAAATAAATAAATAATAAATAATTAGGCTAAGTGAAATTTTCGGCGCGCGCTATGCACGCGCATTATAACTATCATAGTACCACCAAGAAATAAAAAACTACTTTCACCCCTGAGTACTACCCCTAGTGATCAAAAATTGAAATGGACCCCAACACATAGCGCCCCCTAGTGGCCCCTATCTTGACTTCAAATATGGCCACCAAAATATGCCCTTTTTTTCTACATTTATAATGCTATGTGGCTTTTAACACATAATATGACACATGTCTACAGCCATCTTTCATCATTATGAAATACATTATGAGACAATCATGCATAATTAAAATGGCAGACATCTTAGATTTTAAGGAAGTAGCCATACATTCTGACACTGAGTCAAAAACTGGGGTGCGTTTGGGCTATGTGTGAAGTTTCGAGTGGTGTCCCAATTTATAGGGAAAGATCTTCACCTCCACTTCCCTTGTCGAGGGGGCTTTAATGTTGAGGGCAATCAAAACCAAGTGGAAGTTTTAAGGGGGGAGAAATGGGACGGGCCCTAAACCTTGCACTTGCCTGGGCTCAATCCATCTAATTTGCCCCCTAGAGGCTGGCATGCTAGCAAGGATGCTAAAAGCCTTGGATGCTAACGTCTGTCAAGTCTCTTAAAAAAACATATGTTGCCTTTTGGGAAATTAGCTATTTTGTCTTCTATCCTAGAGTTAGATAAATTAGTACATACACCCAGTCATAGTTAGATAAATTAGTACATAACCCAGTCCAACACATCCTACTGTTAGCCTAATTCAATTGAGGTGGGTGGGGCCAATTAGCATATGCTAAAGTTTCTTTTAAGGCTTATAGTGATTGTTTGAAAAGGTATATTTTGTTTTATTGTAGTTTAATATTTTGCATCCATAAAATGATTATGCCTGTCAATGAAGCTAATTTAAATATGTAATACCTTATGAGTTTAGCTCCCTCCTGACACATTAGGGCTCATGCTAGTCAGTGAACCAGCACTTTTAGGACACTTGCTAGTCTGGTGGAAACACCAAAAGCTTAAGACAGGTAAAGTTGAGTATCGTCCGCATAGCAGTGATAATCAAATTCATGGGAGCGAATGGTCTCACCCAAGGAAGTGTGTAAATAGAGAAAAGTAGGGGCCCTAATACTGATCCCTGATGCACACCTGTGGTGAAGTCATGTGCCCTTTAAGGTAGGATTTAAACCAGTCAAGGGCTTTCCTAGACATTCCAGTTCAGATAGTGTAGAAAGGAGAATGTCATGGTTAACAGTATCGAAGGCTGCAGATAAGTCTAGTAGAATGAATACTAATGACTTAGATGAGGACTTAGCTACTGTCTGCATATGGTCTACCAGGTTGTTCTGATATAGTAAGTCCAAGACTTGCTTGAAGACCATTTTCTCCAAAAACTTTGACAAGAAAGGAAGAAGGGAGATAGGTCTGTAAAAACAGGAATGTTAGAGGTGGTGGCAAATTATACATTTTCCATCTTTATCTCCTTGACTGATTTTTCACTAGTTTCACATTTGGCTAGGGTCAGTGTCACTACTAGTAGCATAAGCCAGTACCTGGAGCCTACAAACGTTGCACAGGTAGTCCAACTCCTCCAGAATGGCACACCAATACGTTCCATTGCCAGAAGGATTGCTGTGTCTCCCAGCGCAGTCTCAAGAGCATGTAGGAGATTCCAGTAGACAGTTGCTCAAGGAGAGCTGGGCAGGATGGTAGAGGGTCCTTAACCCAGCAGCAGGACCAGTATCTGCTCCTTTGTGCAACAACAAACAGTAGGAGCCCTGCCAGAGCCCTACAAAATGACCTCCTCCAGGCCGCTGGTGTGAATGTCTCTGACCACACTGTCAGACTTCATGAAGGTGGCCTGAGGGCCTGATGGCCTCTGGAAGGACCTATACTCACTGCCCAACTGCACCCTCACTACTCTTAGGTATCAGGATGAAAACTTCAGACCCATTGTCTGACCCTGTATTGGTGCAGTGAGCCCTGGGTTCCTCCTGGTGCACAACAATGGCTGGACACATGTAGCGAGAATGTGCAGGCAGTTCCTGGAGGATGAAGGCATTGATACCATTGACTGTCCCCCCCACACTCCCCTGACTTAAATCCGATTGAACACCTCTGGGACATTATATTTTGGTCCATTCAACACCGCCAGGTTGCACCACCGACTGTCAAGGAGCTCAGTGATGGCCATGTCCACATCTGGGAGCAGATTCCCCAGGACACCATCCGCCATTTCATAAGGAGCATGCCCCGATGCCATCAAGCATGTCGGGGCCATACGAACTACTGAGTACCATCATGAGTTGCTGCGCTGAAATTCAAGCAAAATGGACTAGCTTGCCGTGTCATTTTTTCCACTTAGATTTTCGGGGGGACTTTGAATTCAGTCCTCTGTGGATTGATCATTTTCATTCCCAAATAACGAAGTCGCATCCTTTTGTTCCTAACATATTACCCAGTCCATATCAGTTTGAATCCTACCTCACAGGATGCTCGTTTAACGTATCATGGCTTGGACATCTGTCCGCACCTCACCATCCAACCACAGGGGTCCCCCAGGGCTCAGTACTGGGCCCCCTTCTCTTTGCTATCCACAACACTTCTTTGGGACAGATTACACATTCGCACAGCTTCTCATACCACTGCTATGCAGATGACACATAGCTTTATCTCTTCTTTCCACCTGATGACCCCTTGGTCTCGACACGGACCACAGATTGCCTCTCAGACATATCTTCATGGATGAAGGCACACCACCTCCAGCTAAACCTCTCAAAAAACAAACTGCTGGTCCTCCCAGCTAAACCTACTCATACAGGCATTATATGCTACCCCCCGACCGTTGCGCTCTTCAGACAAACATTGTCTAGCTCTGCCACCGGTACGCTCAGGTCAATCCAAACTTTTTTCATCTGTTGTTCCTTGTTGGTAGAACGCGCTACCAGTTCCTACTAGAGCAGGGACATCCCTCTCCATCTTCAAAAAACTCCTGAAGACCCAGCTCTTCAGAGAATATCTTCTCTCGTAGCACTACTTACAACTAGCTAATTCTAGCACTTACCACCTGACTTGACTGTATAAAAACAGTACTCACTTATTCACTCTTCCCTATTGTACTCTACCTTTTTAAATTGTTCTAGAATTGTTGAGAGAATTGTTTTAAAAGCGTTAAACTGTTTACCAGGTTGTAAGGCGCTTTGGCTAAAAATGTGTCAGCCTAATGTAATGTAGATATCCAGCATGATGTTTTTTCCCCATTGAAATCTGATGTGTTTTATTGTTTAAAGTGTATATTTTTTTTGAGCAGTGTATAGTAAGTAAAAGTTAAGGTTTGCTCAGAAAGAGAAGAAGGTAGAATAAGAATGTATTGATGATGTAGGTAGTTACTTCAATTAACCAAGATATAGAATAATTGGCTTATTTTCTTACACATAGTGGCCATATTGGAATCTTACCAGATTATACTTGATGCCTTGTACAGTATATTATTGAGGTTGTCATGTGATAAAATGACTGTTCAAACTTTTAAATTGTTTTTGAATGATATTTCTATCATGAATAACAATAGAGATGGTCTATATTTTCACATTTGGTATCCTCCATATTAGATTTCAAAATGGCCAACATCAAGTTTGACCCTAACTGTTAAAACTTAAAGGAACCATATGTAAGATTGTGGCCAACACTGATACTGCAATCACTTTCAAATTACTGTAGTGCGGTGTATCCCCTCCCCCTCCTGGCTGACTCGAGGTTGCAAACCTGGATGCTGAAACACTACTGACTTTGTGATTAGTAGATAGGTAAAGGGTGACTCATCAGGCCAAAACACAACATGACATGACAAATTACAACATCAACATCAGTTGAGGGCTGCAACTTCACTTTTTAAAACACAATATCCTGGCCGGACTACTGTTTTCAGTGATATAAGTATTTAAAATTAACATGATTTCTTAATGTCTAGTGACATATCAGAGCCATTTTATGATTAATTGAAATACATTTTTTACATACGGTTCCTTTAAAATACTTTTTTATCTTGTTTAATTTTGAAGTTGTATCAACAATTCTATTAAGAATGGTAGATATTTGAATTCAAGATGGCGGCCACTAGGGGGCGCTATGTGTTGGGGTCCATTTAAATTTTTGATCACTAGGGGTAGTAAACTAGGGGTAGTATAACTGTGCCAAGTTTCATGCTTTCTGCAAAAACTGAACGATTCCGGTGCTTAGCCGCTGTACTAAATACGTGAATTAGTGAAACACACACAGCGAGGTGAAGCACACACTAATCCCGGCGCAGTGAGCTGCCTGCTACAACAGCTGCGCTCGGGGAGCAGTGGGGGGTTAGGTGCCTTGCTCAAGGACACTTCAGCCGTGGCCCACTGGTCGGGGCTCGAACCGGCAACCAGTGTTGCCACAGTTACCTTGAAAAAGTAATCTGATTACTGATTACTCCTTTAAAAAGTAACTTAGTTACTTTACTGATTACTTGATTTTAAAAGTAACTAAGTTATATTACAAGTTACTTTATTAGTTACTTTCAGCAGCTGCCGACAACACCCCCAACGCCTCAACATAAAAATGATAACCTGTTTTGCCAATACTCACTATACTGGAAGTGCATTTAACAGCAATGTATAGCAGACATCCAAACCTAACCTACTTAGATACTGAAATTCAGATGTTTGTTCAATAATGTCTAAGTACACCAAATAAGGAAGGCCTATTGATAGAAATTGTTATAGTAAAATATGTAGATTTTATTTCATGTAGCCTTGGCAACTAGCCATCTTGTAGCCTATAGGCCTGAGTAATATGCAAATGAAATTACACTTGTTGAACTCACCTCAACAAGTCTTTTGCAATCATTTAACCCACCGTGAGCAATGCTAAAGTTGCTGTTACAAACAGTGCAGTGTGCAAGATTATCATTATGTTTTAATCTTTTGAGACAATTGGGTACACTTTTGTGTAGTCTGATGTGAAATGGGTCTCAAATCTTCCTTTTTGAGGGGCACTGACGCTGCCATGACGCTTCTGTTCCTAGATACACTGACTGAACTGATTAATTATGTTTGGGAGAAAAGAGATTAATTTAGCAAAACTCTCCCTCCATTGTTGTTTACGTTTGTGTCGCTGCACGTGAATTGTCCTCATGCTGAAAACGTGAGCATAGCCTACATGACATTAATCCCCAAGACAAGAAGAAAGAAAAGAATATATCTTTTTATTAAGGAAAATGACAAAAATAGTAACGCACAGTAACTTAGATAAGTAACTTTAATCTGATTACTGGTTTGTAAATAGTAGCGCGTTAGATTACTCGTTACTGAAAAAAGTGGTCATAATAGACTAACTAAGTAACGCGTTACTGGCATCACTGCCGGCAACCCTCCGATTAAGTCCAGAGTGCTAACCAGTGGGCCACAGCTGCCCGGCGGGGGCAACGGATCAAAACGATATCCCAGAGGTGTTCTATTGAATTTAAGTCAGCCTGTCTTGTGGAATTTCCTCCATGCTCTTGAGACTGTGCTGGGAGACAGCAATCCTGGCAATGGAACGTATTGGTATGCCATTCTGGAGGGGTTGGACTTCCCGTGCAACCTTCTGTAGGCTCCAGATAATGGCTTATGCTACCAGTAGTGACACTGACCCTAGCCAAATGCGAAACTAGTGAAAAATCAGTGTGACTGACTTGACGCTACTCCTATGAAACAGTGTTCCCTTATTTTTTTGAGCAGTATTTTAATGTAGCCTAAGCTGATTTACTGAACCTAAAATAAATTCTGTGGCTAAGTTATTATTATGTCCGCCGCGCAGCGAAGCGGCGGTCACATAGGTTTAGTCAGTTTTTTTTTCTTCCGGATTTTTTTTTGTATTATTTATTATGACCGCCGCACAGCGAAGCGGCAGTCATATACGTTTAGTCAGAGATTTTTTTCTTCCAGATTTTTATTTATTTATTTATTTTTCTTTAGTAATTTTGTGTCAACAATTCCCAGGACACTGAAAGACCGGGGTGCACGAAACTTGGTGGGCATGTAGCCACACAAGGATGACACAAAACCATTGTTTTGGACCCCCGAAAGGAGGGTAGGGCGGACAGTTTTCTGTGAATATCTCGAGATCCATACATGTTCTTAAGGGGCCATGTCAACCCATCCCAACCTCATTTGATGTATAGCGCCACCTAGTTACAAATGAAAAAGCAAAAATGAAGTGCATGGTCAAAACTGCATGAAATTGGAGGTGTAGGATGACACCCTCTGAATGCATGCCAAATTTCGTGGAATTCGGTTCATGGGGGACCATACAATAAATGAATATATGTGTACATTTAGTGACTGTACACTACGCATGCGCACACACACACACACACACACACACACTCATGAACACACGCAAACACACACATAAAGATACATGCACACACATGCAGGCACACACACACAAGCACAGACACACACAGATACACACACACGTCAACACACACATAAAGATACATGCACACACATGCAGGCACACACACACAAGCACAGACACACACAGATACACGCACACACGCACACACATAAAAACACACACACACACATAAAGACACACGCACAAACAGTAGGCTTGCAGGCATACGCATGCACACACGAACATGCACACACAGAGGCACGCACACACAGACTCACATGCACGCACACACACACACACAAATACAAACACGTACACGCACGCATTCACACACACACTCACGCAAGCACGCACACACACATAAAAACACACACATTAAGGCACATGTGTACACACACACACACACCCCATTATTGAATTTGAAAGACAACTGAACTGACACTGCGAACGGTGAGTGCCCAGACCCTACATTTTAATGTGGGTCTGGCTCGTCAGGCTAGAGATGGGAAGTGCAAATACTTCAGATATTTATACTTTACTATTTTTTTTTGAGGCGACTTTTTACTTTACTCCTTACATTTTAACATGAATATCGATACTTTCTACTCCTTACATTTTACAAAACTGGCTCGTTACTTTAATTTCAAATAATTTCAGTGGAGTTACCGTTATTATTTTTCAAGTCATCAATAGCGAATTCAATCTAATTGGATGGGAATATACGTTGCACTTGACGGACCACTACAAGATGGCAGATTTGGGTAACGTTAGCATGTAGCCTAGAAGTATGTCTCAAATAAATTTAGTCGAAAACTCGCCTTTGGTGCTTCCCTAACTTCTAGCTGCAGTGTAGCCTATATCCTTAGCAATAAGTATGCAGCATAATAGGGGACTTGAACAGGGATGTAGTGGATGCTAAATGCAAGTAAATGCAGTTTACCCACTTCTGAAATTTCAGAAATAGTTTATCCACCTCTTATTAGAGTTTATCCACCTCTCAAAAGAGTTTATTCACCAATTACAACTGTTATTATTTAAAAATCACACTGTATTATCCACAATCACAATATGTACACTCATCAACACTCTATGAACATCTTAATGCCACTTGTATTGTTATAAACATTGGACAATAACCTCCACCATCATCAAAAATGTTCAGAATGCCTTTTCTAAAAATCTGATACCGCATGGCGCAGTCCACCTTACCGTGAACAAAAATAACAAAAAAAAGAACAAAAATATTCATACCCTTGGCAAATATTGATTCAATGTTGATTTTCTCTTTATCAATATGTTTGTTCTGACTGAAAATGACACCACCACACGTCAAAAGGTTGTAAGACAATGTGGTAGAAACATGGAATCAAAAAAAGAAGCATTTTCATCCTTTTTAACATTTTATGAAAAATGGCGTGTCCAAAATTATTCATACCCTTTTTAAATAATCACTGTAAAATGGCATGTCCACAATTATTCATACCCTTTTAAAATAATCACTGGAAACATCTTTATTTGCAATCAAAGCTCTCAAAATGGTTCTTATAATATACCAAGCCACTCCATGTCTCCACAATGATTGTAGACCGCACCTTTTGTCTTGACCAATATGTTTGTTCTGACTGAAAATGAAAATCCGCCGTTGCCAGCTAAAACTCTATAGTTCAAAGAAGAAGCCGTATCTAAACATGATCCAGAAGTGCAGACATCTTCTCTGGGCCAAGGCTCATTTAAAATGGACCGTGGCAAAGTGGAAAACTGTTCTGTGGTCAGACGAATCAAAATGTGAGGTTATTTTCGGAAATCAGGGATGCCGTGTCATCCGGACTAAAAGAGGACGACCCAAGTTATCAGCGCTCAGTTCAGAAACCTGCATCTCTGATGGTATGGGGTTATGGGGCATTAGTGCGTGTGGCATGGGCAGCTTACAGATCTGGAAAGACACCATCAATGCTGAAAGGTACAGTATATTCAGGTTCTAGAGCAACATAATGCTCCCATTCAGACAACGTTTCTTTCAGGGAAGACCTTGCATTTTCCAACATGACAATGCCAAACCATACTGCATCAATTACAACATCATGGCTGCGTAGAAGAAGGGTCCGGGTGAACTGGCCTGCCTGCAGTCCAGATCTTTCACCCATAGAAAACATTTTGCGGATCATAAAACGGAAGATACGCAAAGAAGACCTAAGACAGTTGAGCAACTAGAATCCTACATTAGACAAGAATGGGACAACATTCCTATCCCTAAACTTGAACAACTAGTCTCCTCAGTCCCCAGACGTTTACAGACTGTTGTAAAAAGAAGAGGGGATGCCTCACAGTCAGGCTTGGAATTTCACCATTTTAGGGGCAAGGCCACTTGGCCTTCAGTTGGGCATATTTGGTGGGGGGCACAAAAGCCACATGTCAGGGCACCAAGGCCAAAGTTAACTATACAGTAGTATGCTATAAAAATGATCTGAAGTTGTATTCACTGCAGTAGACCTGCATCACTGTATGAAACATTACAAAAACATAAAACATGACATATTACATATAACTGTAAATCATCTGATCATCTAATATTTTCAGGTATCTAGGCTATATTTAACATTTATTTTATATTTGGCCTGTTATGAAATCATGTATTGAACAATTTAAGCACAGCTCAGCTTTAAGAAACTCAAATAGCCTAGATGCATGCTTAGCATTTTGTGATCATTAAGGGTATTTTCACAAACTCTTATAGTCAGCCGTCCTCTGATTTACCGATATCTAGGCGACATTTGTAATATTTATTTTGTATTTGGCCCGTTATGAAATAATGTGGAACAATTTAAACACAGTGTAAAACTTAAATCCCAAATTTGGAGACATCCATGTATGTTGAAATGTACTGCAAATTCAAAACGGGATTAGTCTGGAACGGCTAACTGTACAGGGGACTGCTTTACACCTTTCTGTTCGGTAAGGTCTGCTGTTTATTCTGATATATGGTTTGTCATATGTTAAACGAAGGGTTCGTGAAGTATTCCACCGAGATGAATGGGTAGGGAGACGCAAAACCTTCAGTAGAATTTATGATTAAATTGAATATTATTTACTTTTCTCGCGAACCGTTCACCACAGCAATTAGCGGCTAATATCGTTTAAAAGCTGAAAAAAGCTCTTTCATGTGATACTTGTGATGTCTGTGTGATGAGTAGGCTACTTCGCGAGTAGTTCAACTGAGAAGAATGGGTTAATTTGGACGCACTTTCTTTCTTGCGCTGTCACTTTCTCCACTGCGTAATTTGCGCTGTGAATGCTAAGATTATTTTGACAGGCCATAGGCTAAATATATATCGCTATTCGTAGGACGCAAAGCAGAATATTTAAAGAAGGGGGCACCAAGGCCACCGTGGCCTGTAAACCTCTGATTTTCAAAGGGGCGTCACGGCCAACGCAAGGGGCTACGACGGCCATGGCCGTTGTGGCCGCCGTGAAATTCCTACCCTGCTCACAGTGGTAAACATGGCCTTGTCCCAACTTTTTTGAGATGTGTTGTTGCCATGCAATTTAAAACCACCTAATTTTTCTTTTTAAATTATACATTTTCTCAGTTTAAACATTTGATGTCATCTATGTTCTATTCTGAATAAAATATAGACTTTTGAAACTTCCACATCATTGCATTCCATTTTTATTTACAATTTGTACCATGTCCCAACTTTTTTGGAATCGGGGTTGTAGATTGTTAACTCATTGAGTGCCAAAAACGTAATATTACGTTTTTCCTTCCCATGCGTTGAGTGCCAAAAACATAATATTACGTTTTTAGCTTTTTTTTTACATTACGAAACTAGACACTCTAACACACCTTATATATGATTTTGGGAACTCTGTGATTAATGGAAATGAAATATATGACGATCGAAAACTCATGAAAACGCACAATCTGGACATTTTATCTGGACATTTTATCATAACTCGGTTGCCGCTTTGGGTCGAATCAGTGACGCATGCACGTCAGGTCAAAACCAGGCCATTTTCGTGGGTCTATCACTAGGTGGCAGTCTCGCCAGGTCTCGCTGATCACTTCCCGGAAAGTTTACACGAGTAAGTAACAGGCAACACTTCATATTTCATGAAAGACGTTGTATCTCAATTTCAAGAAAAAAAAAACAGCGATTTTGATTAAAACTAGCCACTGTTTACCTTCGGATTTCTCAGGAACAGAGGCGTGTAGAAATACACGGTTTGCACCCACCGAGAGCTTAAAGTCTCACCTTTTAAACGAGCTGTTGTATGTGTTCATAGCTATAACACAGAATATGCTGTGGCTGTACAAAAATCATCAACAATGGCCTAGATTGCTGGCACTCTAGGACAAAGCTCCCGAAAACAGCTTGGCATTCAATGAGTTAACAGAACTGTTTATTCCATATTTGTAAAGAGAGTTGCAGAGAGTTGAGAGATGATGACTGCACACATGCAATAAAGTTCAAGTAAGCAAGACTGTTTTAATCGCGAGTTCAATGATCAAGCAGTTTGACGAGTACTGCAACGCAAAGGTAAACGAGACTGTGGAAAATGCTTGCTAGTAGTTGCAATTTTGGGGACATTAGAGATTCACTGATTAGAGATCGACTTGTGTGTGGTACAAATAGCTCAGCACTGAGGGAGAGATTACTCAGGGAAGTGAAGCTGACTCTTGATACATGCCTGCACACAGGCGTGCCTGCAGGTGTACGTCCGTATACGCACTGTGCATACCATCACTCAACAACGAGAGAAAATGTACCTTGTGTGTGTGAGTATATTCACACCATATTGGCCTACCATACCTTTCCAACTATGCACAGTATCCCATTAGTTGCATGCCATCAGGCTATTTACAATTTTCTATTAAGTGAAGTTAGTGAACACTTATCAAAAATTAACGCGCACACATGTTTGAGCAGGAGAGAATACGCATGCAGGCACGCATAGGCTACTTGTTTTCTTTTACTCGGCTTTCTATATGGTTACCAGCACACAATGTTGAGCTAATTCACTAACTCAATACTCATCATGGATATCACAAGTTTAAACAACGAAAGCAGAAAGGATGGAGGCAGCAAAGCTAGAGGAGCTATTCAAGATGGGCAAGAACAAGGTTGGCTAAGCAATTGCCCAGATAGCAAAATTTGACCGGCCCACCTCTGGCCCACTACCTTGCCTCAGGGTTTTGTGAGTGTTGGCCCAGTTCTGGCTGGGCCTCCGGCCCAACAATGGCCCAGTTACTGATAACTGACACAAAGAATTTCCTCTGGCCCAGATGTGGCCCACACACTGCAAAATGACTCTCATTGTTTCTGTTGGCCCAGTTCTGGCCCACACACTGTAAAATGACTCTTATTGGAACTGTTGGCCCAGGTGTGGCCCACACACTGTGAAATGACTCTTATTGTTTCTGTTGGCCCAGGTGTGGCCCACACACTGTGAAATGACCGTCATGCATTCTGTTGGCCCAGGTCTGGCCCACACACTATATAACTGAGTGTTGGCTGAGTGTCGGCTGGGCCTCTGGGCCTGTACTGGCCGACACACTATAAAACTGATCTGATTGAGTGTTGGCTGAGTGTCGGCTGGGCCTCTGGGCCTGTACTGGCCCACACACTATAAAACTGATCTGACTGAGTGTTGGCTGAATGTCGGCTGGGTCCCCGGGCCACATGTGGCCCATTAACTACCAAAAGTACTTGAAAATAAACACAAATCCAGAACTAGTAATTAAAAGCACAAGCTACTTTTATTAACAAGTTTGACAAACACAACCTTGCAAATAAAACAAACATTTAAAAATTATACAAGCTTTTACATATATACACTTTAGAAATTTAACAAGTTAAAATATACAATCTACTTTTATCTACAACAATCAACATCTTTCATATACAAAAACACAAACAATTAAACATTTTAAAACTGTATAATGATTCAAAGAAATAAATTATTCTAAATTAACATTAAACATTTACAGAAATATTCTATCTCTCTCCCTCACTCACTCACTCTAAAAGAGTAATTCCATTGGCAGTAGTTGTGGGTTGTGAGTTAAGTGTTGTGCTAGTGCTTTAAATTCTGTATTTTTGTACCATGTACCATGACCTACCCAGCTACATACATGCACACATACTCACTATCAAAGCATTTTTCAATAGCAGCAACCTTTGCCACCTGCCTTCTCTTTCTGTTGCCGCTTCATTGTTGCCTCCACCAGTTTCAGCAGCACTACCAGCCGGGGGTGTCTCCAAACTGCATTTAGGTATAAAAGAATATTATAAGATCATTATGAGGTCTAAAGCAAGATTTTAACATGTCATCTGTCAGAGAAGTTCTGTTTGTCCACTCAAATATACTTACAGATAGCCACCTCAGCTCTCTGTGGGGGTTGATCAAAGAGTTCTTTCCATCCATCCTTCAATTTGAGATGCATGGACAGCATGTCATTTCAAAAGAAAAGAAATAAAATCATTAAACTATTTATCCTTTACTGTCTGACAAAATATTACTAAAGCCCAGTCTTGCCACTCTGCAGCTGTCTTAGTTATTTTGGGCAACATTGACATTGTGTGATTGTTAAATGCTGATATATTACCAATGACAATCACCAAGAGCAAGACATATTTGTCAACACATACAGACCTGAAGCACAAAGGCTTGTGGACTTCCTTCACAAGAGCCTTGTGGGTGCTCCAGTTGGTTGGCCATGTTTTCAACAGCGCATGTTTCCTGCCCACTCCTGTTCTTTGCTGACATAATGGATGAGGCAAACCAAAAGCATCTAAAAATGACACATCACAAAACACAAGCCTAGATGAAAGCTGATTCCTATGATTTGGCTCATCTAAACAAAAACGTATTACTTATTCTATTAAATCAATGTACTTACCAAGAGCTATTCAGGTCTCCTGTTTTTCCAACACAAGAAATGGTTCACACATGTATACACGGGTAGCCTTCTTCATCCAAAGGAGTGCAGGCAGGTCTCTGGTCAGTGTGGCCTGGATTCTGAGGTGTACATTTAAAAAAAGTCACAGTAACGTTAGGTTAATGGAAGTATGTGTTCAAAATTATTACATGATCATAAACAACCCCTCAGTACAAAATACAGAACGACCTTAAAATACAGATTTTGATGAGCTTTACATGACCAGGACAGGACCCACCCTGCTACCATCTCTCTCTCTCTCTCTCTCTTTCTCTCTCACACTCACACACTCTCTTAAGGCATACAGTCTCAGTCCTGCCTGCCTATGCCTGAAGTTGGATAGATAACGATGAAATGCCCAATTACCAATCGCTATATTCTAAGTAATCCAATACTGGTTAACTGTTAAGCTATTTCTAAAATGATTAGATCACACTTTTCTTTGAAAACCACATAATTATGCAAGTATAGCTAACGTTACAGCACTGAACGTTTTTGACTAACCACCAACACTGACGTTAACGGTAATTAGGCCAACAAAGTAGGCTAAGAAATCATAACGTATGTTACCGCTAGCTTCGTCATCGTCAAGGGGGTTAGATTGAAACACCCATTCTTGTTATGCTACTTGTTAAACTTTGTCTGCAATAATAAGCCTACGTACATTCATAATGATTTACATGCAATAACAGGTAAAGGTAAAGTTGCATGTTACTTACCACAGGCAGTGTCCAAAACGAGACAGTTTCGCGCCGTCCTGCTGGTTTCAAACTGAACAGTTGCTCTGCTCGTGGCTCTTCCACATGTAATGGGCCGACAGTCACTTTACAGAATTGGGCCATGTACGTTTAGCGTCCGGCTGTCGCTAAATGTTTCATTTTTGCCGCCAACAGCCGCGATACTGATCATTGTTCGTTCCTGAAGTATCGGGCCACACACTGTATGAAATCCGTCTGCCGAGATTGATTCGAAACCTGGCAGTAGCCCATCAAACCCCAATCGGGCCAAATAAGACACTCAGTAATCAGCCCAACTACTGCGTGTCAGTGTCGGCCCATTCAAGGGGACAGTGCCTCAGCCGACCTGAAACTCCGCCGACAGTGGCAGCACTCAGCCAGGATCGGGCCGACTGTGTTTACTGTGCTTCAGCCGACTCGGACCTCAGCCGACACTGCCAGCACTCGGCCAGAATCGGGCCGACTATGCTTGCTATCTGGGTGGTGTGCTTGTCAGAACGACTGCATTACAGCTGTTTAAAGCCAGACGTTACAGTAGCTATAACACAACTAAAGGTAGCTTTAGCCTGTATAGGGATGTATAAAGTTGCCCAAATGAATAGGTAATTGTAGACGTTGTTGCATTATTGTGGATGTTGTTATGCTATGTATTCACGAATCTAAAGGAAAAATGCTGTCCACGCGTGAACGTTTTTTTTTTTTTTCGGGGGGGGGGGGGGGGGGGTGATGGGTGTGCATACCATAGCATTAATTCCTGCAGGCTTGTAGAACTAGCTGTCTAGGGAGAATAGCAGAAAATTGCAAGGTCAGACAGTGGAGGAGGTACATGCACTAAAACAGGCAGAAGTGAGACAAAAAGACAATGAGATACTGTGCTAGTTTAGTGGTAGAACACACAAGAGGAATAAGAAAAAATGCAAATAGAGAGGATGAAACTGTAAACCAGGTTAAAGTCAGCCACAAGACGATTTATACAGACAGTACCTTCAGGAAGTTTACCATTCGCTGCCATCTTGAATTTAGTCACGATAAGTCGAGCGACGAGTATGAATGAACAGGTATGATAAGATAGATAGATAGATTACTTTATTCATCCCCAAAGGGAAATTATGGTGTTACAGCAGCAATTAATAATATAAACATATATAACACATAAACATACAAGTTAAAAAAATAAATACAATTGGATATAGTCTCTGTTAAAGAGGTTGTAAACTGCATTGACTCTCAGCATAAGATTTTCTCTCACGGCACAAAGGGGAGTTGTTGTAAATAGTTATGGCAGTGGGAAGGAATGATTTTCTATAACGCTCCTTGCTACAGCGAAGTTGGAGCAACCTCCAGCTGAAAACACTCTGTTGTTTGACCAGTAGTTCATTCAGTGAATGTGAGGTGTTGTCCATAATGTTAAGGAGCTTTTGCAACATCCTTCTCTCAACAACTAACTCTAGGGGTTCAAGTGTACTTCCAATTACAGAGCCAGCTCTTTTAATCAACTTGTTGAGTTTTTTGTTGTCATTTGCCCTGATACTGGTACCCCAGCAGATGGCCGCAAAGAAAATGGTACTAGAAACAGCATACTGGTAAAACATGTTTAACATCCTGCTGCACACATTAAAAGACCTAAGCTTCCTCAAGAAGTATAGTCTGCTCTGTCCCTTCCTATAAACAGCCTCAGTGTTGCACTTCCAGTCCAGTTTGTTATCCAGATGTACACCCAGATATTTGTAGTTTTCCACTACCTCCACCTCTTTCCCCATGATGGAGACAGTGTTCAACTTTGTCCTAGCCCTCCTAAAGTCCACTACCATCTCTTTGGTCTTAGCCACATTTAAGAGTAGGGATCAGATTCCAAAAATAATTACGTGGAAATGCATGGACTCCAATTGCTGCTTAAAAATAATTCCGCCGCAACTGGAATCCATGTGGAAACACGCCGCTCCGTTTGGCATCATGTTTTTGTTTGTTTTTATGTAATGTTCGTAATTTTATGTAATGTTCTGTAATTTTTTTGTATTTATTTGTCAAGTTAAATGTTTTCACCCTTTATTTACGTTATTTTCGATAGTTTTTGTGTTATTCTTGGTCCTTTTTTTTGGCTGATAACTAATGGTAACGTTAGTTTCTATTCGACTGGGCTGATGAGCTTGCCTTGACTAGGCGTCCCTCTTCCATCTGACGCTGCACATCCTCTGTCTGGACTGGACGGAAAGATTGCTCAGGGCAATGGGCCTACTCTGCTGTGCCTGGATTCTGGATTGAGTGCTGACGTGGGGAGCTCTGATGACGACGTCAGGAGCCATGAAGCAACAAACTGTCATTGCTAAAGCACCGAGCTGCTGATTGGCAGGAAGATCGCCCATCATGACATCAAGACTGATGTTCTTCCGGTGCTCTGCTCTCCAGACTGTTAGTCATTTCTCTGAGTTGGTCAGTGGCTGTGCGCAGTTTCACGCGGGTCATCATTGCCCTTGGACATTTTCAGCCGGTTGGAAATTTGACTAATTTTAACATGATTATTATTATTTTATTTATTTATTTTCAATTTGCTGTGTTGTCTGTCTTGTATGTCTTAGTGTCACGGGAATGCTGGCGACTACGTCGCTCCGTCCAGCATCTTTTGTGTTTGTTATTTTTTAAATGTTTTTGTCATGTCTTGGTGTCACGGATACGCTGGCGACCACGCCACTCCGTCTGGCATTTTTTGTCTTTTTGTTTTGTGTCAGTGTCTTGTATGTGGAGCGCTTTGGGTTGCACTCTGTTAAATGCGCTATACTAAATAAAACTGACTTGACTTGACCGTTGACGCCGAAACGCGTCTGTAGTCAAGGGCATGGTGCAATAAATCTTTTTAAAAGTAACATACAAGAGAGTGCGGTTTCCTCCGCTTGCAGATTGACATTTTTAACTCGCACCCAAAATACTTCAATAAGTACGTGAGTGAGCACGCCTATATTGCTGAAACATGCGCTTAAGACATAATAGGGCCCATAGAGACTGTTAACATGGTCAGCTACCTACCCATTTCAGCAGAGGTTGAGCGCCATCAGGGCTGCAACAAAAGATGACACAAAGTTACAGAGTGTGGCAAACAGAATACTGTCAGGGTGGCCCAAGAGAAAAAAGGACATCAGCCGTGATACCTGACGCACTCAGGGTGGACATCACAGGATCCACTCCTCTCCCCTGGGAGTAGAATGTCTGAGGCGAGCGAGGGAGTGTGTATACTGGCTTGGAATGAACAAGGAGATCAAGACCTTCATCTCCAAATGTGACATATGTGGGTCAGTGGACCCAAAGCAACAAAGAGAGACACTACACCCACATGACATAGCCAGCAGACCCTGGGCCAAGGTAGGAACAGACCTTTTCTCCTTTCACATTAAAGACTATCTGATAACAGTAGATTATTATTCAAACTTTTGGGAGGTCGGTTATCTACCAAACACTAAGAGCAACACAGTGATCAAAAAACTCAAGGCCCACTTTGCCCGACAGAGGATTCCTGACATTGTTATCTCGGATATCGGACCCCAGTATGCATCACAAGAGTTTCAGCACTTCAGCCAGAAGCGGGGCTTTGAACACAGGACATCGTCACCAGGATAAAGGCAGAGTAATGGGAAGGCGGAGCCAGCGGTAAAGACAGCCAAGCGCCTGATGCTGAAGGCATGCAGCAGCGACACAGGATCCGTATTTGGCCATGCTGGACCATCACAACACACCGAGCCAGGGTCTCAACACAAGCCCAGCACAGAGACTCCTAAGCAGGAGGACCAGGACCCTGCTTCCCACAAAGGACATTCTGCTGAAGCCAGAGGTAACACACAACGAACAGGGACTGAAATACAGCAGACAGAGACAGGAAAAGTACTACAACCGCACAGCAAAAGACATGGACACTCTGGAAAGAGGGGACAGTGTGAGAGTACAGCCCTGTGACACACACAAAGGCTGGAGACCAGTGAAAGTGGTCCAACATAGATCATATGAGGTGGAATTAGAGTCAGGAGGTGTTCTGAGATGAAATCGTGACTGAGGCGGCCATACCACCAGATGGCCCAGAGAACCAAGACACGGTCACCAGGTCAGGTCGGCCCCACTACCTGACAAACTATACTCAGGGCCAGATGTACGTACATTTGTGAACGTAGCGTCATCAGCGTCATGGACAAACCGCAGATTGCGAACGCTGTCAGACCCGAGTTTCCGTCGTATTTCTCAAACTAGTGTAAACTGCGCGTTTCTCTGCCTTTCTCCGCCCATAAACGCAATTTACGAACGTCCACAACTGAACGGCAGAGCCTACATACAAGCACAGTTGAATGAAGTTAACTGATGAAAACATTAAAAAGAATCAAACGTTTAGCGATCATGAAATAATACCATACATGATAAGATGTCAACAAGCAGGGAGATAATGAAGATCAGTAGTTTTACTCAAACTACTTGTGCACGTAGGCTATGGAAAATTTGTCAAATCTAGAAAGTAGGAAAGTTTAAGTGAATGACGTGAAAGTGAAAGTAAGACATTCGAAAGGCCAACAAAAGTTAAGGTTGCTTTTGATAGTACAAATACTTACCAAACTGGTGCTCTAAATAGCGATTCTGTTGTCTTTGAAAGGTTCTCTTATTGACGCATTTCTTTTACAAGGTTGAAGTATTTAGGCGCAGAATAGACGTGCGCTTTCAGGAGCAGTCTTTGTACATACCGCGAAATACATAATTAGGCACTCTTTATGGTTCCCCTCCCATCTAAACTCACACTTTAGAGTTTAGAAGTGGGCGCAAAAGCGTTAGTACATTACAAGTGTTTATGCACTTGTTGGAAAACTGATGTTTTGAACTGTTGATTTATTATTGCTTATGTTGTTAGATCTGTTGTAAATGAGCAGATCATATGGTACAGGGAAGTTCAGGGAAAGAGACTAACTTGAAAAAAGAAAAATAAATATGTAACAATAGCATTGTTTATTTAAGTACTGTTGTATGTAGGACTGATTTAGGTTACACCGCGCACACAGACCAGTTCAGATAACATTACGTAGGCAGAGAGTTGAGAGATGATGACTGCACACATGCAACAAAGTTCAAGTAAGCAAAACTGCTTCAATCGTCCATAGTCCAGATAGAGACAAAATATAATGAAACAGGGTAGCCCTCATTTTCAGTGAAGCCAAGATGTCAATTTGAACATTGTCTGAAGATGATGTACACCGAATTTTGGGAGACTGAGATGAACGACCTCAGACTTTCACTTTCACTTTCAGTTATTGTAAATTGTGAGAAAAGTTGAAGTTTTTAGAGCAGACGACCAATGAGACAAAGATGCAGATATAATTGCAAAGATCAGTGCATGAAAATGCAAAACATATTAACATAAAATGCAAAACAAACTTTTATTTGGAAACAGTTGTGGGCAGAGGACAGTTGGTAGGAGTCATAGTTGATGACAACTGGCAGTTGAAATGGCTGAACAGTTAAATAGTTGAGTAGTCTAAATAGTTTAATTATTTAATAGTGAATTATTGTAGTGAGGACATTTATTTTGAAACAGTTGTGGGCAGAGGAAATTGAACAGGATCTGTAGTCTTAAGAGAGCCAGCTTGTATGCTTAAAGGAACACTCCACCCATTTGCATTAGGCTTTGCATTGTTAGAAACCCAGTCATACTTTTGAATGGTCATGCAACACTCTCTGAGACGGGAGAAATCGGTATTCACCTCTTTACACTTCCTCCCACAATGACGCAAAAATCGTCATTTTGTGTCATTGTTGGAGGAAGTGTAAGAGAGGTGGATTTCTGTTTAGACTACAAGCGTTAGTTCCCACCCTTTCAACCCCGCCCATAGGGGGTTGGATTGGGATTTTGAAGAAGTTATGATGGTAGAAACGGATGTTCGTGGCTATCTTTATGAGCCACAATATAGCGACAAACAGCTGATATGAGGGATATGGAGGAACAGGAGGCGGCTGAAGCTGCTGCCACAACAGCTGAGGCAGATGACCTGCCTGCCGCGGACGAGGGGCGGATTGGTGGTGCCGGTGCTCTCACTGTGCGCAAATAGACACAGAACAAGAGTCTGTCTGCTGCCGAGAATTCCAGCGGTGCCAATTTCTTCTGGACAAAATCACGAAATTGGAGGATGACATGGACGTGTGTGCTGTTGATCACCCGAGTTTCGCACCCTATATGGATAGTGGCGTCCTGGAGACCTACTTTAGAATACCTACGGTCAGCTGGAAACGGCAGCCAAAGCCTACAGGGCCAAATGGACGTCTTTCTGTAAAATACGTTTATTTTCTTTGTTACTATGTCAAGGAGTAATCTTGCTAACACGCTAACGTGGCATGTTCATTGCACAAATAGCTTGCAGTTATGCTAGCTACTGTGGCACGCTAGGCTAAAAGACCATCACTCACTTTGTGCTCAATGTTTTGTCCAGACAATTTCGCCTAAAAGCCTACCGAGTGGGTCCTACAAGGAGAGAGATTGGGCAGAGGTCGTCGTGTCGTGTTACCTGCTTGTGTCGTGCTGGCTATCTGCCAGAAATACCCAGCTCCAGACTGCCAGTACTGCGGGAACCAAGAAGCTTTGTTTTTAATTCACAAAATAAGAATTGTGAAAGAATTGTGTCATGAACATCAAAACACACAAACAAAATTATCCACACTATAAAAAAAGAGGTATTGACCCTGTGATTGAGTATGTATAGTAAGGTGCACAATGGCAGTGCAAACAGGTAAGGCAGTGCAAGGATAAGGTTGCAGATTTGTGAGGAATGGGTTAATGTAGAGCTGATGTCTCAGAAGCGGCTCTTGAATGATGATGTTGGCAGCTTTCTTTGGCGGCTTTGGGACAGGGGCAATGTTAGGTGGCAAAGGAGGTTGTGGCTGCACCACTATTGGTGGTGGGGTGTTATCGCTCTAAATCCCGCCCCTCTGTGAAAGATCTCCAGTGGCCCTGTGTGAAAAGGAGAATATATAGTACTAATTAAACATGTTCAATAGGATATGTTCAAAACATGTGGGTAAAAAGGGTGTCAGTTCTTACCAGTATGTTTGAAGAGGGCCATCTTCTGAAGATCTTTCAAAAGCCTTTTATCAAAGACGAGTGACGTCAGGTCCTGATATGCCACCGAGTCCTTCTTCAGCCACATCCTCTTTTTCTGTTCCTCAGCTGTTAGAGGAGCATGGTCACAGTGATGCCGCTTTCCATCCGTGTCAGTCCATCGGTGTTCATTGACCACATGGTGTGGAATGCACTTTCATCTGTTTCACCAACTTCAAGGGTGCTGGCACTGGTATCAAGGCCAGGTGTACTTGGGCATGGTGACTATAAAACAAACAAGTAAACAAGTTCAAACTATATTCCACTAATTTAAATCAGACAGTAGTCTTAGATATACTAGAGATAGGTAGAGATAGGTGTAGTGGTGAAATAAGAGGTGGGTAGGCTAAACTGCAGTAAGGAAAAGCGCTACTTTTTACTTTATTTTTAAATACATAAGACATTCCGAATATATGATAATGGTGAAGATTACTGTTTACTAGTGGTATGGCTACTAGTATAAGATAGTTCCATGAGTGCATACACTCTATTAGGAAGTGCATTGAATGTATATGAGTAGTGGATAAACTCTATCAAGAGGTGGATAAACTATTTCTGAAATTCAGTGGTGGCTAAACTGCGTTTACTTGCGATTAGCCTCCACTGCAGCCATGATTAGAGATAATATTATGTAGGCTACTTAAACACTGTGCTTGTAAGTTCAATAACGTTAAAACATTTGAATAACGTAAGACTAACACAGTAAAACATGGTGGATTTACATCACAATAGCGAACTTATGCAGCTAACACACAATGGACACGATACCTCGTTGCTGACGAGTGGAGTTAGCGAGGCAGACACATTAGAACAGCAAGCAACCAAAACATACAAGATATTTACTTTGTAAACAGCCAAATCATATGAGATGTGCTGCTTTACAGCAGACGACTATATCAGTGTGTTCTCAGTCGAGAAGTAGAGTCGAGTCAGAAAGAACCTTAAATTACCTCCAGGCAAATGCGTTTAGCGCAGCTAGCAAGCACTGCTAGTTCCAGAAGTTCCTGGCTGTTCGTCGACATCATCTGGTAAGGTAAATATCGACGGAATTGCGGTTCACAAGCGCGAGTCTCTTCACTCCTAAGGGGTTGGGTTCGAAGTCTTCTGCCTTGAAATGCAGACTGCACACAGTCAGATGTCCTGTCCGAACTTGGGTTATTGATAGCCCGTAGCCACTTTTTGCACAACTCCAACTCTTTGGGTAATCTATGAAAATTTACTCCGTGTATTTTCCTTGTGCTGGCTGAACATCCCGGTACCATGCAAGTGCACACCATTTCGAAACACAAACGAGGAGTAATTCACTAATAAGTTCACAAACTAACTCTTCACTAGAAATTGTGTGAAATGATTTCCAGGTAGAGTTGAGCTCAACGCTCGAGCCTTGGTTGACAGATTATGGGCGGAGTTGAACAATTGAGTTCGAAAGTGGGAGTGGCCTGCGGAGCTTGAGCATTGCAATGCACTATGGGGATCGTTGTCTGCAATCCACTAGCACTAAAAAGTCATTTTCTGCCTTTTCTCGGTCAAGAAGGCACCAAATTAGAAATTTATGCTACTATTCTACTACATATATGACCCACTTTCAATACATATTCATGTCTCCACTGGTGGAATGTCCCTTTAAAGCCTGAGACAGAGTATATAGTTTAAAAGTTGAATGTAGATAGACAGAGAGTTGAATGGATGTTGATAGGCAGATTGTTTAATGGATGTTGATAGATAGTTTAATGGGTGGATGAGTGAATGATTTGAAGAGGATGAATGGATAGAAAGTTGGATGGAATGTGCCTTATATCCTTGTAGAATGGAGAGACACAGAGAGAGTTGGCCTAGTTGAGCAGAAAGCAGTTGATACAGGTGCAATAAGTTTAACTGGCTCTTTGATGGGGCCTAGTTGAGCAGCTATGGATGAGAAAAGCAGGGTGCGTTGTGCACCCGCCCATATCACTGTTGATAATGCGCTCTTAAAGAATCCCTATGCAACAATTTTAGCAAAAATTACCTTAATTATGCAGGTTGAGAGTCGTTCTGATGGTTCTACAACACTTTTTGGGTCGTTTGGTGGGTGCTTCGTCTCCCCCTAGTGCTTCTCCGCGGAAAAAACTAATATGCAACTTTCTGGTCCCGGACCGAAGAAATACGGATGTTACTCAGCGGAAGGCCTCGAAAATCTAGTCAGATTGTAGTTTTTAAGAAGACTGCAAAACGGACTCCGACTTGGCTTTGTTGCTGTTGAAATTGTAAGTAGCCTACCCTTGGGTGAACTTCGTTTTTGTAATGTGGTTTGATAGTCTCTTGAACAATGTGTTTGCTCGACCGTTTCATTGTGTTTAGCTTGGTTTCTTGATGGCTAGCTCGCTAGCTAGTGGGGGTTTAGCGTAGCAGTCACTTGCTACCGAAGCTGCAGGGGGAGCTATGTCGTGAAAAATATGAGCCCAAATCAGGCGAAAACCCAGAAACAGCAAAGGAATAACCAGACTTGCATAGGGCTTCTTCAAAATAACATATAAACAACTCGCCACGGATTTCTGACGAGGTTTCCCTTGGTTAGTAGCGCAATGCATTTTAGGTAGTGCATGAAACCTCCTATGGTGTGACCCCGTATCATATTGTGTGACCGGCAGTGTTGGGAGTAACACCAGAGCCCGTCTACGGAGAGCCTTGCCACTCCGTATTAAGTCCCATTGTACCGAATTTTGGATGCAGTTCCACCAGAGTTCCACTGGGGGCGATCGCCATGAGTGCAGAATGAATGGGAGTCAATGGAGCTAGACGGCTAAATTTGTCTCTTTCACCTGATTGTCGTTGACAAATCTCAGATTTGATTGTAGTTTGTATAACTTCAACATGGGTTATAGGTCAAAAGTTGAATGAACGAGTACTTATGTCCTTTTGATTTCTTACAGGTTGGGTCGTTGCACATAACACGCTAGCATTGTGCTAATGAATGACGTCATTGACACATTTGAAAGGCTTTTTAGAACAATTAAGTGACTTTAAAAAATATAATACTCAACCAAGTGTATTTTCTTTGCCTCCCCTTTCGAATACAATACTCAAATTACTTGAAAAAAAATGATATCCCGAGAAAAGTGGATTTTGAGGGGTACAGCTCCATAGACCTCCATGCATTCTGCACTCGTGGACGAGCGCCCTCATGTGGAACCACAGAAGGAACTGCAACCAGTTCAGAAACCGGAAGTTTTCCGAGAGTGGCAGTTCTCCCCTTATTAGACATTCTCTGGTAACACACTGGCCTACAAAGTAACGCGTTACTGTAATTCCACTATTGGTAACGAGCATGTAACAAAGTATTTTAAAATCAAGAAACGCAGTTACAATTACTGAAATTTAAATGAGTTTGTTACTCGCGTTACTCTGTTTATTTTGTGTGAAAAATGAACGACTTCAGCAGAGCAGACAAGATGACAGATTTGCTGCTTCTGATATAAAGTCGACCCTTGGCAGTGTTTCCCGTGATTGTGTTTCGTAGGCTATTTCCATTGCAGAGGCATTCTTTACAGTTATTAGCAGTCTCCTCACATTCCTCCGGATTTAAAACACTTTAGAGTTTAGGCTACAAATTAAATGGAAAGAAAAATGTGGATTTCACTTTCCAAATAAAGAAACCTCCACAAATAGCCTACAATATAACGGCTTGAGTATGTAGGCCTATTTGCAGCATGTTTACATCGGAATTGGTGTCTGCGGTGTTATGGGTTCATTTGTTTGCAGTGGAACACACAACTTCTCTCTGGAACACCTTATTGAGCTGAAGAGTAACAAGCACCGCAACCTTCTGCATGTGTGCAGTGTGCGACAATATCCTAAAAAATTCTTGGATGCGCATTAGAACTTATTTCGGTAGGTCAGTCACTTGTGCAGCGCAGGCTTTTCCAAACTGATGGTGCTTAAAATGCAACACAACCGTGTTCAAAGCAGGATGACAACCTGAGGTTTTGTGTGCAAAATTGAACAGACAATTTAACAACTTTGATAATAGGCTATTTAACATTGTTTCATGTAACATTGAACTCATTCGAAGTAGCCTAGGATGTCAATAATAATGATAATAATAAGCTATTACTATATTGCAGAATTGTGGGGAAACTGAAGAGGAGTCAGTGCACCAACATGCATAGTAGGCCTACTAGCCTACTAAAATGTTTTGGGGTTATAAAAGTTTGAGAAATCATGTACAAGGCTATGTTTGATTTGAAGGGTTGAAGGGTAAAAATTATGTTTGTGTGTGTGACTGTTCAGTATCACATTGACATTTTAAAAGCAGACATAAAAGTAACTCAAATCTCCTATTACATGAATCACACACACACATAAAACCCAGAAATCACGCTAGGCTACTAGGCCTACTAATATTAAAAGCTCTCGGCTATGTCCTTTTTGTCAAAGTAGCCTACCTCTCGGACGAAAAAAAGGTTGGAGAACCCTGCTGTATAATGTAGGCTAATAAATCTATACAAGGAATTCTACATATAGGATGTTCTCGTAAAAGTGTTTTAGGTTACCAAGCTGGTGATTTGGATAGGTCCAAGAAAACTACAAGTCCCAGTGTTATACTCATAGGTTGTCAACCATCTTGGTTCATACGCCCGGCGTAGTGGCACGTTTTGTGTGTGTACATGGTGAGGAACCGTATGCTGCTCACCCTTCTGCAGGGGACTTGCGTGTAGCATACTCTATCTTGTTTTACCCTGTGTAGTGTAATTTAAAAGTAATGGCTGAACCAGTCACTGAAATGTGTGATCAGCTAATTAAAGCTGTTAACGTTATGATGGATCCTGAATCGAGCCAACGATATCGCTTGGAGGCCCTAAAGGTAACATTAGCCTAACATTACCCACTATCGTATAAACGTTAATCAACGGTACAGAGGTTAACCTAGATGGTTAAATAAATCACGTACTATCTCTGAAATCTGATTGCCTCCCATGATTTGTAACTATTTCATCACTTAATATTTTAACGACGATAAGGTTATTGGTCACTCACAGATCTAGCCCACTTTAGCATTTTGGCTAGCTTCTAACACCAGGCCACCCATGCAGTGCTTCGCTCATTGCTAGAATGGAAGGCTATCGTTATGACTACATTAATCGGTCATATGACGAATACAGCGAAACATTTTACTCATCACTTAACAGAACATTTGTCTCTCTTAAACAAATCCTTAACCTGAAAGAGTCTCGTTCGCGCCTCGTGTTAGCAGGAGCATGAAGCTTCCAGCACTCATTCAGACACTTGCTGTATCAACGCTAACGTTTATGCCATGCTGTATGCGGATTGGATAAATGGAATTCAACCTAATTGATGCATGACTGCACGGCAAGGAAATATGTTTTCAAGATGCATGGCCTGCACAAATAGTATTGCTAAGCTATAACGTTACTCTTTTGCAGTTCTGTGAAGAGTTTAAGGAAAAATGTCCCTTTTGTGTCCAATGCGGTCTTCAGTTGTCAGATAGGACACAAAATCCTGTGATAAGGCATTTTGGTCTTCAGATTTTGGAACATGTCATCAAGTAAGTTTATACCACTTAACTTGTTGCAATTAACTTTTAATTATAAACTAATTTGTGAACCGGAATAATTGTACTGATTTCAATGATTGGTCTATGTAACAACAATGCAGTCTAAATTCTTTCACACAAACACAGAGGTGGAAAGTAACTAAGTACATTTACTTGATTACTGTACTTAAGTATGATTTTTGAGTATCTGTATTTTTCTCCACTACATTTGAAAGACAAATACTGTACTTTTGACTCCACTACATTTGAAAGATAGATAGATCTAGATAGATAGATAGATAGCATGAAGATGAGCATGAAGTACTGTTACTTTTAACCACATTTGATTCTTTAAAGCAGGGGTCCCCAACCTTTTATGTACCATGGACCGGTTTGTTTCCTATTTTTTTTTCAAGAACTAGCTCCAGTTATGTATGAACAGTGAAGGTAACGATCTCTTAAACATGTGAAAAACGTGAACTTGAAGAAGTGAAAATTGAACAACATGAACTATTAATATTGAACAACTTGAAGCTACATCTATAAGTGTGAACATGCTTAACAAAATATGGGAACAAAACATAACGTGCATTACGAATATAATCAGTGGGAGCCCTGTGCTTGTTTCCCTGCAAGAAGAAGGTTCCATCTGGGGGTGATGGAAGACAGTGACACCCTCAGTGTGTTTGAAATGTCCAGTCGATTGTACAATTTGGTCTTGCAGTCATTGCCGAAAACCCGGCCTCGCATAGATACGTGGTGGGAAATGGTAGCAACGTTTTCAGCGCTTTTACGGCTATCTCGGAAAATTCTGCTTTGGTTTTGATCCAAAAACCCGCCAGAGAGGTTTCCTTATACACACTCTTAAGACCACCGTCATTTGCAATTTCGATCAACTGCTCTTCCTCCTGCTCTGACGACTATTCGGGATATTGACAAATGGGTTGCGGACCCACTCATCGGTTTGCCGTGGATCTTTGGAGGATGGAAAGTAACGCTCAAACTCATTTGAAAGCGCAACAAGGTGATCGCGCACCAGCTGCGAGAGAAAGGGCCCTGCCTCAGTCTCTCCCAAAACCCCCACTACTGTTTGGAACATATCAAATACACCCCAGTCCACTCGTCGTCCCCACAAATCAAGCTTGGCTTTAAATGCAGCGACTTTCTGCCAGTTTAAAGACAGTCGTCATTCTCCCCTGGAGTGACAGGTTGAGGTCATTAAGCAACCCGAATATGTCACACAGGTAAGCGAGTTGTGATACCCAGTCCTCATCACTAAAATGTTCAGCTAACGGTGACTTTTTTTCTGTAAGAAATCTCTGCAGCGGCTCTCGCAACTCAAACACTCTGGCCAGTGACCTGCTAAAGATGCTTGTTTTTTGTTGCTCATTCTAGCAGTTTAGCTAACTTTGTGTGACACTACCGTTCGCTAAGAAGGTGAAGTGAGCTGACCTGAGGCTGCGCAGCGCTGAAGGCAATATGTAAAAGTGTTGAAGGCGGGATAGACAGACTTAAGAAAATAGACCTTGCAAAATGCAAACATGCGTGCAATTAAACAACTGCATATAGGCCTATGCCATGTAAAAACGTGACATTATTGCGAATGAAATTTAATTTAGTTTGCATGCATTTTTTTAAAAACTCATGTCGTAGGCTCCGGCCCGGTTAGGAATGTCCTGCGGCCCGGTGGTTGGGGACCGCTGCTTTAAAGGCAATAATGCAGTAGACTATCTTGAAGGTGATTTTTTTCAATAGTTCAATTTGAATTGGCTGTGGTAATGATGGTTTCTTCATCAGAACATCCTATATGTAGCCTGGGAGAACCCAGACGAACCTGTTAGCAATTGAGTTTTAAGTGGTCTGGTGTTAACCAGACTATCCTCCATGATCATTGCGAAATTTGAATGAAATTAGACAATCACCTCACCTGACATTCACCACATAGATAAAGCTCTAGCCTACATTATTAAACGATAATCTAATCATAATTGAGTTATCTGGTTTTGTATTCGGCAGTAAAAATGTTTTAGTTGTGAACAGAGAATGAATAATTGATTTAAATTATATTATTCCATCCAGTTATGAAAATAGGTCAAATGTTTTTGTTGGATGTAAGGAACTAAAGGTCCTATGACAGACCAAAGAATGTATACCCTATTAATGACCAAATAAAGATTACATTATATTATGTTAAAAAGAAAAAATACTTGTACTTCTGAAAAAAGCAAGTAAAAAGCAAGTACTTCTGTACTTCAACTTCAGCAAAAATCTGACTTAGCAACTTTCACTTGTATTGGAGTAATATTTGACATGGTGTATAGGCCCTACGTAAGGGATAATGTATAGAACGCCGGTCATTATCGGGAAATAGGTCCCGACAGGGCGAACCGGACCCCGACGCGCAAGCAAAGGGGTCTTGTTCCGCTATGAAGGGACCTATTTTATTATTAATATTATGTATTTATTAAGCTTATGAAGAGCCGTGTAATTATTTCACTTAGGAATTGTGTACTTCGTCCACCTCTGCACAAACATACGGGTGTTTTTGGGCGGTAACCAGGTATGCCATGCGGTTGGAGGTGCAAACAAATGCTGCATCGCCATTGAGATCATATAATAAGGAGCTGCTCAATAGAGTGCGGATCGGGCCGCAAATTTCTGTCCGAACCCGGCCCGCGTCCGACAGGCATTTTAATTTTTATGTCCGAACCCGACCCGAGCCCGACGCAGATGATGCCTCAGTTATTCCCATGCTAGTAATTAAACGTTCACCTTTGTGGATAGCCTGTCTTTTTAGCCCATTAAACGGAACACACAACAAATTGTCTACAGAATCAGATGAGCGTGCACGCACGCAGGTCACACACATCGCACATTAACACAAGAGGCCCAAGCAAGCAAAGCCTATTGAAATAGAATTCTTACCATTGACGAAAAGTCTTGAAATGAACTGCAACAGTCTTCGAAACTACAGTGCCTCTGTCACTGATCCATATGCAGCATCGACATTAATTGGGGCAACTCGAGGAAATCCTCATCCAATTGAACGAGACGACCGTACAGCCTACCGGTAGCTGTCTTTACCACAGGCCTATGCAATGCAAATAATCTTAAAATCTTCTGATAGGCTAACAACTTTTTTTAACGTCACCCAAGACTGTGCTTATGTGCGAAATGTGCATAAACATTTGTTTATGTAGTCGTGACAATGCGTGTGCATTTCAGGCGGCACGATAAACAAATATTGCACACAGAAAGCTATTAGGTCTTTTTTACATTTTACTTTATTCTCAAAAAACAAACGTTTGCATCATGTAAAGCAGACCTGTTGGTTACCCAACATAATAAGGAATTTTAAATGTAAAGCTTCCAATGCATATCGCCCCCATGTGTCTGAACCCGAACCGAACCCGACTATAATTTCTAAATATTTGTCCGAACCCGACCCGACCTGTATCCACACTCTACTGCTCAAGGGTTATAAAAGTATTTTGTTGTGTTTAGTTGTATAATGAAAGCGCAGTTATTATAGCCATCCATGTGTGTTTGCACCTCCAAGTGGTCTGTGACGTATGTTTGTGTGAAAGAATTGTACTGTATGGCAACAACAATGTTAGCCTACTGTCTAACTTGTCTTTCCCCATTCAAACTTAGGTTCCGATGGAACAATATGTCACCCCAGGAGAAAGTTCACTTAAAAAATTGTGCCATGGAGCTCTTATCAAAGGTCTGTGCTGTGATTCATTTTAGTGTAATTTTTTATTTGGATTTGTTGGACCCTTGAATGATATTTTTCCCCTTTAGGGAACATATCCTATCTTGATGGAGGAAAGTCACATTAAGGATGCCTTGTCTCGCATTATTGTTGAGATGATCAAGAGAGAGTGGCCACAGAATTGGCCAGACATGCTGAAAGAACTGGAGACACTTACTACTTTGGGAGTGAGGATTATTCCTTCAAGTTTCTATTTTTGTCTGTTGACACAACTAGTGTCCACTAGGGATGTCAAGGTAAACCGGTTTTACTATTAACCACGGTGTGAAACGTCATGGTTAATAAATCGTGAAGGCTCTCCTACACCGCCTTTCCGTTGACTCGTACATCTGGTACCATAGACAGATTAGCGCAACTAGCACGGAACCAAAACTAGGGCTGCACGATATATCTAAAATCTATCGTTATCGCGATATCAACACTTGCGATGGACATACCGCAAAGATTACTTAATTTTCGATAAATTCGATACATTTTCTGTGCCGTGCGCATTCCATACAGTCTATGGTGTATTCACATTCTGAATGTCAACATATTTTACCAAACTGATGCGGTCATGCAGCCCAAGAAGCCCGTCCCCTACCAGTTTAGGTGTGTGGTGTTTTAGGTGTTAAAGCGGGAGCTTGGCCCCAGCAGTGGCGCGACTGGCTGGGGCACCTGCACCGTACGCCGGCGACCCGGGTTCGATTCCCGCCCCGTGGTCCTTTCCGGATCCCACCCCGACTCTCTCTCCCACTCACTTCCTGTCAGTCTCCACTGTCCTATCTAATTAAAGGCATAAAAAGCCCAAAAAATATACTTTAAAAAAAAAAAAAAAAAAGCGGGAGCTAAGTCGTGATGGCTGAAAATAGTGAGTCGAGCGAGGTAGGCTACACTTGGGTGAAGAGGAATTAGTGACTAAAAGGAAAAGCACGTCTGTTATATGGGAATATTTTGGTTTTATGAAGGATGCCGTGTTACAAACACAGCGCAAATGCGTCCTTCTCCACCGTGTTAAAATAAACAATTTCTTTCGTTATCGTTATATCAGAAGTTGTCTTTCACTGTCTGTAAGACTTGTATTTCATGATTTGCATTTAGCAAAAGCCCCAGACAGCAGCACAGAGGTAATCAGGATTCGTTATTTGTAAAAGTTGTTTAACCTACTTCTGGACTGTGCGATTGCAGCCCAATTACTTTCACTTTCCGCTGCCCTCGTAGTCGGCATGCCGGTAGCCTAATAACGTGGGATGCGCAGCGTACTGTATGAGGTTACAGACTGAGATGATTGCCGCGATATAGCTTAAGTAGGCCTAGCTTCTTTGCTAGGCCCATCGAAGGCTGGCAATGTGGAATATTCCGCTGGTTGGTGCACAAGTGTTCAGATTGGCAGTCCACCCGTCTTTTATGAGGATTAGGAGCAGATCTTCCACACAACTTCGATAGCCTAGTGAGTAGGTCTCTTAGCTGTCCACTTTCATCAGGCCATATAGGCTACATGATATTTTATATTATTTAAAAATTATACATTTATTTCTGTAATTATACATTTACCCCCCCCCCCCCAACCCTACAGTGTATCTTTGCAGCAAGCAGAATGAAAAAAAAAACATTAAATATACTGCTCAAAAAAATTAAGGGAACACTTCAATCATACACTGAATCACTCTGTCACTGTTTGGTTCTGAGCACAAGTAAAACTTTTGAGGCGAGTGTTTTATTTTGCAAGAACTGTCAGACATTCTGTGAATGTAGTTTGAGAATGGAGAAAAGGGTGGAAGTTTTCAAAATATGTGTGGAAAACCTTTATTGAGCAGTATATTTAAATATCGCAAATTATATCGTTATCGCAGTACTCAATAATGATATCGCATATCGCATGTTTTCCTAATATCGTGCAGCCCTAACCAAAACAAAGAAACACCAATTGTGCACTCAACAGAAAGTGCTGCTTGTCTTAGCAGAAGAACAAGACACTGTCAACAATGGTTTATATCAGCCCCCCCCCCCCCCCAAAAAAAAAAAATGGTGCACAGCAATACCCTGAAATTAAACATATTACAATTCCTAATTTTATTATCAATACTTTTAAGAATGACAGTGTTGTTTTGCAGTAAGATGCATGTCTGGCAGACAAGGCGTCTGTTTAGTGCCTCGCCTTCCCTAGCCTGCATCTTTCCTCCTCACACATTTTCAAGCTGCAGCTGTCATGCCAAATACAGCGATACATGGCAGCTAGTTTAAGTGATGCTGAGGCTGGCCAGCAACAAATAATAATAGGCCAATGTTAAGTTAATTGGCTCACTTTCATCTGTGAAGTTTGTATAGCTAACCTACCTAGGCTATGAGATTTAATTCATTTAGGCCTACTGTTTAATGACATTTCAGAAATAACTTACGCAACCTATTGGCAAACGTTTACATCTGGAGGAAGGAGGACTAGGAAAAGACCTTGGGCCTCATGTACAAAGACTTGCGTGGATTTCATACTAAAACATTGTGTACGTGCAAACCTGAAAAGTAGCTTACGCACAAAAAAATCATGATGTATGAAACTGTGCGTACGCCCAATTAACATGAAATTAAGCGTACATGCACGAGCATAACACTCCACCCTCTCTCCTCCCTCAATCACACTCATTTTAGTATGCTAACTAGAAGGCCACTCGAGAGCGCAGACCTCCGCGAAGACAAAATGGCCTATCCCGCAATATTAATAATAACAATGAAAACTCATTTGTGGATCCATTCATACTCGAACCTGCTCCAAAGTTTAATAATTGAAATCATCAAATTAATTAAAAAAAAGTTTATCTCCAGCGAATGCGAGGTAGAAGTGTTTATCCGACGAAATGGCAAGAATCTTACGTCTATCATCTGTAATTAATAACAAAAAAAAACAGTAGTGGCAGAGCGTAGCAGTGGCTAGCTATAGGGTCAGAGACCGTGGCAGAATTATTGGTCAGTCTGCAAGTAGGTGACAGGGTTCGCATAACTGGGTTTGATGCATTTGAACCATTACAACGCAACTGCATTAATTAAAAAAACATTAAATCAATCGTGTCCAAGTAGGCTACCATGCATCGCGCACTCGAGGTGGAATAAACAAAGTTGATCCAGGCCACATCGCCACAACATTACGATTTATAGATCATATCCCTATATTTGCACACAAGTGTGACAACAATAATGCTAATGCTTACTCGAGGAAAGTCAAAGTATCCTATGCAGTCAATCACACTAAGGAAAATATAGCTTATATCCGCGCTTATTAGTCAGCCTATCTATTCTATCTATATGTGTAGGCAATAGGTTTCACATTCCCTTTTAATTCGTATCCTCTAATAAGTCTACAGTTGTCAATTATAGATAGGTTGTTGCATAACTTAGTAGAATTTGAGCATGTTGCATGTCCATTTATATAGAAACATAGGCCTACTTTCGAAGTGTTATCATTTTTAATAACCCACGTTTCACAATATACTGTGCAAATAAAGGCCTAGACTCGCGATCAACTAATGTTGTTGCGCTGCATTGCCTCTAAGTGTCGGCAACTGACGATACACATTGGAAATTATGAGTACGCCAGACATGAAGTTTGCGTGGAGGACCGCACATTCTCACGTTCAAGTCAGTCTTCGTACATCCGGACGTGAGCGTGAGAAGTGGCGTACGCAGCATTTTTGTGCGTACGCAAGCTTTGTACATGAGGCCCCTTGTGACAGCACGGAAAGACGGCTGACAGGAGGAAATAGACCCCGCCGGGGCTACAATGGGTTAGCAGCTCATTGTGGCAGTAGCCCAGGCTTTACTAAGCTATGGGCTACACCCTATCAAGCTACAGTACGACATAATGAAAAAATACCCCTACAGTCAGCGAGAGCAGGGGCAGAAGATGACCTGTGATAGACATGGTTACTGACCGTGGAACAAATTTGATTACGAGTAAGAAAAACATGTCTGTGGAAGCCACTAGTTCAGAGAAAACTGAGAAGAAGCTGCAGAGTTTGGAAAACGAACGTTAAGGGTTGTTTCAAGGACATGTTTGTGCATAGGCAGCCACTCTGAAGCAGTAAAGGCGATTTAAAACGAGTCAGAAAAGTCGAGACAGGACCAATCGTCAAAATTTCGGTGTCCACCACTCTAGTTCATCCAAAACAAACCAGAAAAGGGACTCAAAGTGCTAAATACCAGAATTATCCTTTAAATTATCAGGAGAGAGACTATAGCCTTTGACTTCATTTTTTTCCAAAAAGGGAAATACAGTTTACAAAGCAGAGTGATTATTTTATACTATGCAGTGTCTTACTGTGAAAAAAAAACAATAAATAACCTTTAAAGATCAAAACCTTTAAAGAATGTGTTTGTGTGATTTTATACATTAGTACTGTTGTGAAAAATATTCACGCAAAATAATCGTAATAATCGTGAAATCGTGATTATTCTTCAGACAATTGTCGTACCACCAAAATCTCTAATCGTGACATCCCTAGTGTCCACCAGAAAAACTGTAAAGGCAGACATATATGTTTTGATGTACGGTTACTCTCGAAGTGTTATGAAGTTGCCTATCTCATTTGATTTATTTAGCAGTCATCTTTCTATATGTAATGATGACACCTGTCCTGCTGGATTTGACCTTTTTAGGAAGCTCAGGCAGAGCTGGTGATGCTGATTCTTTTACGATTAGCCGAGGACGTGATAACGTTTCAGACACTGCCCACACAGAGGCGGAGGGATATCCAGCAAACCCTAACCCAGAATATGGATGGCATCTTCAGTTTCCTGCTCACTGTCCTGCAGCTCAATGTGGACAACTACCGCAAATTGGTTGGTGAATATCTTTATTATAAAATGATATGCTGTCAGTATGGACTATACATTGAATTTAAGTATACTTTTGTTTTCTTTCCTTAGAAATGTGTTGCTGGTGAAGAGGAAAAGGTAACTGACTGGTGGTGGTGTTTTGCCTTATACAGTTCATTGAAAAAAATGTAATAGTTGATTATGTGAATGAAAATTAATTGGTATACAAATCAGGGTTTCCACTAGGATATTTCTTGACGGTCCGATGTTTAGATGTTTATTTTACCCCACAAATTTGATCTTCAATAGTTTCAATAGTAGTCTGTTATAAACGCAATTATTCAAGACATTCTCAAATCAGTTGATACACTACTTGGCATGTGACAAAACATACGTGCATACATTTCTGACGTTTTGTGACATTCAGAACATACTGTAGCAACATTGTAGTATATGACTGAGGCGGCTTTTAGGTAGTTACTTGGTAGTAGGCTAAGTAAAATAGCGATTTTTCAAAGTTAAGGTTCATCAGAATCCTGGAATATGCCCACTTGACAACGAGAGAGATCTCCCTAGTTAGTACTAGTACTAGTACATTTTAGAACTAGTTGAGAAATTCAATCTCCCAATTGTACCTGCTCTTTCCCAATAATTTTACTGCCCATTACTGTTCTGGCTGGTCTGTTTTGAACCTCCAGGTTCCCATACCAGGTATACATATAGCAATTTAGGACATTTTCAACAAGACTTTCAACACTAAAATGACTCTAAGGCTAAGTTCACACCGCAAGTCTTAATGCTCTATTTGGATTTTTGGCTCAGATCCGATTCTTTGTTTTGCTGTTCAGATTATCTTTTAAAATGTGGCCTATATCAGATTACAGTGTGAACTGTTTGCAGTTCCGAACTGACCCGCATGAGCAAAAGAACAATAACAATGACATAAGCTAACTCCCGCCGGCGCATAATTGTGACAAATGTCGATGTAGATTGACGTAAAAGTTGATCAAATCCGCCTTGATTGTTCACACTGCTGCCACATTGAAAACAAATCAGACCTGGGTCTGATTCAGGACCATATATGGAAGTGGTCTAAATCTGTTCACACTACTTCTAAAGAAGTCTGACCTGGTCACTTGACCCCAAATAAATCAGATTTGGGCCACTTTTGCCTGCAGTCTGAACGTAGCCTAAAATTGTCTATCATTTCTAAGCCTACCATCAATGATGGACAGAACTCATAATGGGCCTGTCCTCCATGCATAGTAGTAACAAAACTACAGTAGTAAGTCAAATGTATAGCATGCATATAGCAAAGTGTCTTGTCATAAAAGTGGTGTTGCTTCTTTAAGAACAAAGGAGTGGAGAAAACGCTGATGGAAAACTAGGAGATGGATGAGGGAAGCTGGTGACTGAAGCATAGTTAATCAAGCAGATTTATGGATAGTTTGAATGTTTGAATGAAAAAAACGGCAAGTCCTTTGACTGAAGCTGTATGTTGCATCTCTGTTGCTCACAACCTGCTGTTAAAGTGAACTGGATTAGCCCTGAAGACCCTGTGATAACTGCTAACACATCTCCTGGTAACATTTAGAAAATCTAAGCTAACACGTTATATAAATTAAATTAATCTACTAAAGTAAAATTTTGGTATTCCTTTGTCTGTGTCATCCATGTGACCATACTAGGGATGCACGATATATCGGCGGCCGATATATTATTGGCCGATAAGTGAAAAAATTAAAATATTATCGTTCTGATAACAGAGTTCCGGCCGACAAACTAGGCGTATGTAAGCCCCGCCTGCCAACACTGACCTACTTCAGCTTGGTTGGCTATACTTACTCAAAATAATGTCAGCAGTGTGAATGTATTTCACCATTCCAACAATATCTGTGGATCTGCGTTGAATCTGTGCAGCCCAAAATCCTCTCGTGAATGATCCTCCATTAGAGCCATCTTGTGCTGGTGTGGAATCAATTAAACAAACTCTTCCACGGGACGAGTAGATAAGTAGTTCTAAGTTGTATTTTAGTATTATATTTGCATTTCGTTCGCTTGGGTTTTGTATTATTACTGAGAAATATGCTAACCATTCCTGCTTCAGTTCCAGACAGGTCATCAATGCTGTCCCCAATTCACTTTTCACAATTTTTTTCAAGAGTAAAATTATCGGTTATCGTGTCAGTATCGGCCACAACAAACCAATAAATATTGGTTATCGTTATCGGCCCTAAAATTCCATATCGGTGCATCTCTAGACCATACATAACCCCATCCAACACCAAGATTATCAAGCGCTGTTGTAACCATAATTAAAGATTTAAACAGTACTAAGCGTTATCAATTTTAACATGATTTACTCTTAAACCGGTAACCGTTACATCCCTACCTTACAATCACAGCCCTAGTTGTGCCCATCATTTCTTTGCTATGCCATTTTCATTTGTTTCATTATCTAAATCAGTTTGTTGAATGTAGAGTCAAAAGCAAAGTGTGATTTGCATAAACCATGGAAAAATAATGTTGGATGCCAGTTACATCTGTCAATTTGAAATTATTTCGGCAAGTTTAGTAAGCATCATTTCATGTTAGTCATTTTACTTACCACCAATGATGGACAGAACTCATAATAGTCCTAAATGGTACAGCAGTCAACAAAATAGCAGTAGCTATATTCCTTTAAGTGAACCTGACTTCAGTGAATTGCGAGTGAGTGGCCGGCGACAATGTATGAATTGTTTTTATATCTATGGAGTAAACGCTCAACGCAGATAAATGGCTAGAAGCTGGGAAAAAGCTATAGTGACCAAATCAGAGTTTGTGAGGGAAACTTATGTTTAGTTTCAACTGTGGGTAACCGAATACTCCTCTCTCTCCTCTGAGTGTACCTTGTTTCCGTCTACTCTGTTACGCACAACCTGCTGCAGTAGAAATGAAAAGTGGTTAGACCCGAAGGTTTTAATAACTTACAATGACCTGTCTGGAACTGTAGCAGGAATGGTCAACATATTTGTAATAATACAAAACCCAAGCGAATGAAATGCAAATACAATACAAAAATACAACTTAGAACTACTTATCTACTGGGTCGTCTACAAAGAGTTTGTTTGTTTGTTTCCCCAATTAGCGTGATAAAGTGCAAACACACCAGCACAAGAAGGCTCTAGATAGGCTGAGCTCCGCTCTGCTTAGGTTAAACGGAGGATCATTCACGAGAGGATTTTGGGCTGCGCAGATTCAACACAGATCCACAGATCTTGTTAGAATAGTGAAATACATCCACACCGCTGACATTATTTTCAGGAAGAAGTATAGCCAACCAAGCTCAAGTAGCTAGGCAGGCGGGCCTCACGTAGGCCTAGTTGGGAAATTAGGGCTTTAAAAAATATTGGCGCAAATTAACGGCCAGAATTTTGTTAAGGGAAGAATAATAATATTTTATCTTTTTCACTTATCGGCCAATAATATATTGGCCAATGATATATTGTGCATCCTTATTTCTAATAGAAATTTTAAATGTAAACATAACCTATTATATTCACTCTTCATCTCTTGTGTAGGTTAAGGCTCACTGTCGAGTGGGTGTGGCTACTCTAAACACACTGGCTGGCTACATAGATTGGGTGTCAATGGTGCACATCACTAATGGGAACTGCCGTCTCCTGGAGGTGTTGTGCCTGCTGCTAAGTGAGACAGAGCTGCAGTTGGAAGCAGCAGAGTGTCTACTCATTGCCATCAGCAGAAAGGTAATCTTTTGCAAGGAGTTCCAGAAAGCCGACAAAAACATTATAGCATAAACCTTTTTACAGTCCCTTAATTACTACGTCTTAGTAAATCCATGGTAAATTATTGTATATTATTAGGTCATTATCACAGGTAACATTAAGGTAAATAGAGAAACTACACATTAAATATTAAGAAACACCTCAACTATTACCAATATACATTGCATACAGAAAGTATTGACAGCACTTTACTTTTTCCACATTTTGCTATGTTTCAGACTCTTCTTAAAATGGATTCAATTATTTATTTTTTCATCAATCTACACACAATACTCCAACACCCCACAAAAAAGCTAGTGTTTGAAGTGATTTGGAAAAAACTGGGGGAAAAATGGTGATCTGAATACGGTGCTCTGTTGTCTCAGATAGTTTCTCTAGGCCTAATTGACGCATTTAAACGCAACTGGGATTGGGCTACACCTGCTTTTAAATGGTGAAATGTTTCACTGCAAAACAGACGTGCGCTGTTTTCATACATATGGCGGAATACCTAATTAATTGCTATTAACACTTCTCCCATGTGTTTGTGCGATACTCACACTTTTCCCTCAACCTTCCCATAAATGCATATGTATGAGTAAGAAAAGCGCAGATAGCCGTTCTGCGCTCCAGTGGCAGGCAAAATGCTCTTTGATTCACTTGCAATCTGTTTTGTACATACGATGCCATGTTTTAAGGTGCAATTAGCATCAGAAACGGGTGATAATTCGGCGGTAATTCTTAGTACATCAGGCTAGAGCCCGACCGATTTATTGGTGGGACGATATTTGGCATTTACCAATCTAACGGTATCGCCATTTATAACGGCTGATCAATATTTTTAAATTCAGTAAAGGAAAGCCGCATATTGATCCTTGATTTAGGCTGCATTTCCAGTATTGGAGTTGTGTGGTTTGTCCAGCAGAGGGCACAGTGACTTGCTGCAAGACACATACTTGACTTGGTTCCACTTCACTTCCTACAAGGAATGACAACGGTAGCTTATGGTTTCACAGCTTTGTGGCTTGTGTGTATTCATGGTTGGATGATTTTCCTGTGAAATGTAATTGCCATTTCTTCTTGAAGCCGAAATAAACCTGAGAATGCTAATCGGTCATGCTTGTTTTTTAAAGGGGTAGAGTCAAAGCATAAACTGCTCACAATGTAGATTGTGACAATGTGGTTATCACAGAACAAAGATCTGACAGATCTTATTTCATAAAAACAAATTACTATATAAGAACCTTTCATTAGGAAACCAGATAGTTTTTTCGTATTTGATTACATAATGTCCGACCTTGATCAGAACTTTGTTATGGGAGAAAAAATCTAAATCCCATATCGGTCTGGCTTTACACCAGGCCCTGTGAGTTCAGCTGGCCTAATTTATGCATGTTTTAGGGGAAACTGGAGGATAGGAAACCTCTCATGGTGCTATTTGATGATGTCGCCATGCACTACATCCTCTCTGCAGCGCAGTAAGTGACCATTCAATATTTCCGTTCTGAAATTACCTTAATCAGTATGTCAAGTTGTAATACATTGGAAATGAAATGTGAACACACACACACACACAAGCAACAGTCCCAGCCTCTGCGATGCTGTTTTGTGAACAATATATATTTAAATTTTACTCACTTTTGCTTCATTTTAGGTCCGCAGATGGGGCAGCTATCAGCAACAAATCCTCTACAATGTGAGTATTAGTAAACAACACGCTTCTCAAGGTCATAATCTAGAATATATTGTTATATATTGTTGTAGGCTTTTAAAACTATTTACCATTTTTGATATTTTTAGGGATTAGTAAAGAGTTGCTCAAGTCTGTTGATGTATCTTATTTAGAACCGATAAGACAGCTGTGGTTGTGGAGAGGCATTACACTTTCCTGAAAAGGCTGTGTCAGGTGCTCTCAGCTTTAGGGAGCCAACTATGTTCACTGGTGGTGAGTAACTATATACCATATAGTCAGGTATCAGTTACACTACCATTCAAAAGTTTGGGGTCACTTACTATTTACATGTTTTTGAAGAAAAACTATTTTTTGCCATTAAAACAACACCAAACCAATCAGATATATAGCCATAAGCAGCAATAAAAGGGTCCAAGCAGGCCATATTATTTGTGTACTTTTGTCTCATTATGCATGTGGTATTTGTCTGAGTGTCAAGAGCAGGTCTCAGCTAGGGCTGGGCGACATATCGGTATTACGACTACGACAGATATATTTTTGAAAGCGATATGTAGTTGAGACAATATCGTCATACCGATATAATATGTTTAACTAGAAATGTAATGCTAGAGGAATTACAATAGTGGATGGAAAGTTGCTTACAGAAATTCACGTGTAATGTGCTTTCCTGCCATCCATAGCAGTTGCAGTCAACCTGATCCTCCAGTAGCAGAGTGAAGTGGCACCTAACAGAAATAGAAGGGGGAAAAAAGAAACAATTGTTAGATTAATATGTTCAACTTAACAACAAACTAACAGCTAAGCCAATCAAGTCCTTTTACGCCACAACCTACCACTCATACAAACATAGTTCAAAACGAAGGCTAAGTTTCAGCCAGTGACTGTTTGCCATAGAAGGCCATTTCCCTCGTCAGGCCAGCTATGAAAGGTGGCTGACAATTTGAGTGTGAAGGCTTAGCACTACCGCCGCCACTGCACACAACCCTAGAAACATTCCCGAGGTCTAGCTAATGTAATATAACTTGTCTACTGAATACTCGGTTATCGCTTAATCAAGGTATGAACTTACACGACGTAATACCAATATTATCAAACTTGCTAGAGTTAAACTTAACGTCCTCTCTAGACGTAGCAGCTAGACTACGAGTTTGTTGTTAAACAGGTAACGTTAACGCCAACTTGCTTGCTTGCTTGCTTGCTTGATTAGAAGATAACTAGCCGAGTCGTTTTAAACAGACTTCACACACTCCATTCGAATAAAAAACACAAATTAATTGTAACTTACATTGGGTGTGGTTTCGTTCAGCAGACAGAGAGTTGGCCTAGTTCAGCAGAAAGCAGTTGATACAGGTGCAATCAGTTTAACTGGCTCTTTGATGGGGCCTAGTTGAGCAGCTAGAAGTTGATACAGGTGCAAATCAAGTTAATTAGCCCATTGTGATGTCATCAGCCCAATGTTAAGTCTATGGAGGAGTATTTTGAGTAGTTTTTAATTAATAGTTTAAAAAGTATAAAAGTTACAAAGATGAAAAATACAAAGCCCAGATGTCCCAAGTAAGATCTACGTAACAGTTTAAATGAAGTTTCTACGTTAAACGGTTGAAGCTGCATTAACTGCGTTAGAGAAAGAATAATAATAAGAAGAAGCCTAGGAAGAACAGTACAGTGCATTTTCATGCACTGTAATAATAATAAGAAGACTACTTCGGATAACAGAACAGTGCATTTTCATGCACTGTAATAATAAGACGAAGAAGAAGAAGCAGCCAGGAGATTTCAAGATAGTGGATTCCATCCACTATAATAATAAGAAGAAGCCAGAAGATTTCAAGATAGTGGATTCCATCCACTATAATAATGGGCCATTTTATCAAAGCCACTTGCTCTTCTGTGTTCAGACCATTCATAGCAGCTGCAGCTCTGCTCAACTGCGCCCCTTGCGTATGCACGTTCTCCCTTGCAGCACTACAAACTTTCAAACATGACGGACACTGAGTTAGATTTTGTTTACCGTGATCGGAGGTTGGTGCTGGGCTGTTTTAACACTTAAAGCCTCGGTTGCTAGGTAATGATAAACAAACTCAAAATCGTAATTCTTGATTTCGCTTACAAATTGATGGTTTTATGCTTTCACTAAGCAAAGATTATGGAAATTAAACACCACTTTTCCATCAAAAAGCTTGTAATAAAAGGCTTAACTTAGATTTAAGAATTCTGCCGCAAAGATTGTCTCAAAAACATGTGCTGATCCACAAATGCGAAAACGAAAAACGTGTGTGCTGGTGATCCACAAATGCAAAATTAGATTTCACAAAGGCAATTTTCAGTTTTACAAATGCCATTTCATTTACAAATACACATCTACAATTGTGAAAACCAATTTACAAGTTACAAATATGATTTTTTTTATTTGTGGATATCAAAACACGAATGCGAGTCAAGAAATATTTGTGGATGTCCCCATCTACTGGATTGCGATTTCTGTGTGCTGGTGAATTAAATTAGGCCTATTTACGTGTGGATTTGTGCGACTTTCATGCGAAGAACATCTCAAAAACACGTAACTTTGGAAAGCGAAGAATGCCTGTGCTGGTGATCCACAAATGCAGAATCACATTTCACAAATGAAATTTTCGGTTTTACAAATGGCATTTTATTTACAAATGCACGTCTATATTTGTAAAAATTAATATACGAGTTACAAATATGATTTTTTTTATTTGTAGATATCAAAACACATGCAAATCAAGAAATATTTGTAGATCCCCCTCTCTGCCCATATACAAATATTATTGAGACAAATTTAGCTCCATAATATGTCAGACTGGCTGATGAAAAGAGTTAGATGGGTAAAAGAACAGATGACCGATGAAGTAAGCCAGACAGAGGAAGCAATGCCATGCTACAGCCTGTGGACAGCGCTTGATAGAAACCAGTTTCCTCCAAAAAGAGGATGGATACATGCAACAAACATGTAGGGAAGAAGCAGTCAACTGGGAATCTGTCTTCAATGAAGTGGAATGGCAACTTCTAAGTGACCCCCAACTTTTGAATGGCTGTGTAGATTGCCAGTTTATTATTAATGTGCAGCATCAAAATATGTGTTGATTTGTATTTTGCTTGTGTTTTTAGGGTTCTGCTGCAGAAGTTGACGTGCCACGGAATCTGAATAAATACATAGAGGCTTTTTTAGCCTTCACTACCCATCCCAGTCAGGTGATGGATTAATATTTTTTTTTGTTTATTGTCACTAGTATTACACAAATAATAATAAATTGCCTTTGCTGTACTAATTAACGACTCTCTGCTTGCAGTTTCTGAAATCTTCTACCCAGATTACCTGGGGAACCTTGTTTAGACACGAGGTCCTTTCAAAGGACCCTGTTGTTGTCCAAATGGCTGTAAAGTACTTGAGGGAGACTATGAAAAACCTTGTCAAGGTAGTGCCATTATAAATCTGTCTGTATGATGATTTGTTTTACAAGCAACATTTTCTCAAATAATTTCCAAACCTTTTACTCTGATAGACAGGGTTCCCCTCCAAAAATGACAGTCCCAGCTGTGAGTACTCCCGAGGAGACTTTGACAGTGATGAAGACTTCAACTCTTTCTTCAACTGTAAGTTAACATCTTAATGTGTGTGCTACATTATACATATGTATGTATGTATGTATGTATGTATGTATGTAACACCGAAAATAAGTCTCGACAGGGCAAACAGTCTTGTTTCGTCCTGAAGGGACTTATTTTCAGGTAATGACTGGCGTTCTATACATTATCCCGCTTATTATACGGCTACCTCCAAAAACGAAAAAATAAACTCCACGATATGTCTCTTTGCATTTATTGTTACCGTTTCGTCATGGCTTTTGCTGAGAAACAAATAGTTTGCAACATGCGCTGAACTTGAATCAAACATTCTTTAGAACACAGCTGATCAACCGTCTGCTTTCACTTTTGAATGAAGTTCTAATGCAAGAAGCGACCGGACTACTTGCGGAGTGATATGAAAGACTTAAATCAGAAGCACAAAACCCGTTGCCATTGACAGCGGTAATTACATGAAAATAACTTACCGTAGAACATTGGGAAATCCCATTCAAGTCAATGGAGCGTTCTACTAGCATTGTGAAGAGCCGTATAATTAATAAATAAATAAATATATATATATATATATATATGTATATGTATATGTATATGTATATGTATGTGTCAGGGTTTCCGTTGTCCGGTAATTACTGGACATTGGCCGGAAAAAAAATGAAATGTCCGACAAAATTAAATCTCTCCGGCCAGGCGCGATGGATGATGATAAATTGGTAACGTCTGAAGCCTCAGATGTCCGGTCAACTCCACCACCACCAGATAAAAAGCAGAAGTGTCGGCTGTCGGGCGTAGGCCTATCTTTCGGAATCAGTGACATTGGAAGTGGAGTTGCGGGGGGTGCGGCCGCTCCAGGACACTATCATTCTCTGTGTAGCCTACACTGGACATGCAAAGTGTTCTTTACCCAAAGCATACAGTAGGCCTATGCATTCTCTGTCTATGATCTGCAGGGTTAGGGCCTCCTCGACGAGGAGATTGCTGGTCCGCGGATAATTTCTGGCACAATAAATGGTATCATTGAACCGCGGCCGAAAGGAAAAGAAACTAAACATTTCCCAGAATTGGAAACATTTCTTAATTTATTGTTATCAAATAAAGAGGCATAGCATTAGGGGGTAGTGGTGTGAGCGCTCATTCTTGTGTGTGCGCATCTGTGTAAGTTAAACAGTCACCACTGGAGATAACGTGGGTAGCAGCAACAAACAACGTAGCCTTTTTAAAACAACGAACGAATCGGACTTGCTGTCCATGAAAAGATACTGGCTAGATCTTGTTAGGCATGTTTAAGTTAGGCTAATGAACATGTTGCATTCTATACAGCCTGATTATGTAATTCTTTAAGCTACATAGCCTGTCTCCAGTTTCCCTCAATTTGACTAATTAAGAAGCGATAATAGGATATTTGACCGGCATATCATCAAAATGTCCGGAAAACGAAATCTCCAAATCACCATTTTTTTCTAGCGGAAATTCTGATGTGTGTGTGTGTGTGTGTGTATATATATCTATATATATATATATATATATATATATATATATATATATATATGCATATATATATATATATGCATGCATGCATGCCCACAGTATGTATAACTGGCACTATTTTAATATGTGATGTCTCTAGCTTTTAGGGCTCAACAGGGTGAGGTGGTCCGTTTGGCATGTCGAATTGTTCCCGAGGAGGCATTTCTGATCACCAGTGAATGGTTGCAATACCAGATTATGAGTCCCATCAACACTGGAAATACAACATGTAAGTTGTTACATTTGAAATAATTTTTTGGACAATAAGCTGTGACTAAGTAAGTAGCTAACATTAGCTAGCCAAGATGACAGAAGTGAACACATAGTGATTAATATAATAGAACAGCTTTCGTAATGACACATACAGACCCCTGCAATCATTGAGCTACCTCAAACGACACCACCGGCAATGACTTGACCAGCCAGAATGCCAGAAAATAAAATGATTTAAGACTCTAAATAGCATACCACTCCAAACATCATAACTTATGATTATTCATAAAGTATTAAGCTAAATCAGACCAACGATATGACCCTTTGGCTGTCAACCTTCTTAGAAGAGCTTGCTCCAAATGATGTACTTCCATTGCATTGAATGGCCAAAATACTTCTGGGCCCAACCAAGGTCCTGCCCAGTAGGACAACTTCCTTGTCTGTAATTCAGAAGTTTTCCGACCTAAGAGTGTGACCTGTGAATCAGATCCGTGAAAAAAACATTGTTTGTGTGGGAATGCTATTCTCAGTAACCTGGGAGATGAAGCAGAAAAGCCGGTCTCTGTAGGTCCAAAACATTACAGTGACAGGAAACAAAATCAGCTGTTGTCTATAACATTGTTACATTAGGCAACCAAGTTTTCAGATTTTCTTTGAACACAGTCCCAGACAGGTCTGTATATTAACTGCTCAGGAAAATATAACTACTGAAAAACTGTATTAAAATAACAATGTAGAATAAAATGGCTCAACTATTAAGGTGACGGCAGAGTAAAATCTAGCAGAGTACAGTTAAATGTGTAAAATTAGTGAAAAATCAAACAAAATATGTGAGTGGTGTCAGCCTCCCTCCCTATTAACCCATTCGCGCTGGATGCTGCATGACGCAACATAGACCCTCCCGCTGGATGCTGCGTAGCGCAACATTGACCCTCCCGCTGGATGCTGCGTAGCGCAGCATGCTTTTTATTTCATGTTTTTAGGTGCTACAGAGGCTTAGATATTAAATTTTGGTAGACGTTGACAATTTTTAGTATGTTTTCAGAAAACCCTCAGGAAATAAGGTTATTTAGTCTGGAATGCCATAGGATTCTATAGGCGTTTTTAGCAGGCATTTTAGGAGTAAATGGGTTAAAAAGAAAAGAAAATGAACAGCAGAAATAAGATCATAATTAGGGCTGTCAAACGATTAAAAAAAATAACTAATTAATCTTATAAAAAATGACATCTGTCTATGCAAGGTCTCACAGTTGATATGTCAGAGTGTTGCGCGGTGTACCGATACTAGAAAGGTATCACGATGCCCTCACGCAAAAAACAATACGATTTAAGCTATAAGTGAAAATCGTGTTCTGTTGGCAAATCTTGCAAGTGAAAGTTTTTTGTTTTGTGGAAATACTACTTAAAATAAGCATAAATAACTGGCATTTGCCAATAGAACTAGAAGATTAAAAAAAATTCAATCAAGTGCAACAATGTTTTGTAATAAGCAAATATTAGAAACATAAGTATATATTCCCTTGATTTAAGCTCATTTATCTCACTTAGATTTTGAATTCTAGGATTGTTTGCAGTGGCGCCTGCGCAAGTAAATCTGACAAACTGAACCACTCGTGGGTAGGCCATAAGTAACAATATTTAAAACAATGAATGAAGTGGATTCCTGTTAGCCTGACTTCGCTGACTTCGAGTCTGGCCTAGATCCATAGGCGTACGTTTATTTCCGGGTGGGAGGGCACAGTTTGAGGTTTAAAATCATTGGAGTTCCTTTAAACCGCTTTGAACCAATCACTAACAACCGGCGTTTCGTCAAACAGAGAATTTTCTCTGCATCACGCCCATAACAAGCAAGCGTGCATCTTATCAGCAAACAATCACACATTTCATCTGCGTAACTCTCGCCAAAATGCATCATATAGGGTCATTCCACGTCAATTCAACCAGGGCCCACGCACTTAGGTCTCAAAAAATTCTGAAAAAATTACCAGGTGTACCTATGTTACCCAGGAGACACTGTAAAATTACTCTTATGTAAGATCAATACTTTCCAAGATACAGCCAGTTTTACAGGGGGAGGGGGGTGTCGATTTTGTTCGGGCTCTTTTTTTTTGTCAAAGTTCACAAGCCCACAGCGCAAGAACTAAACCATGTAGGAGGCTCAAATTTTGCATGCTGGTACATAAATAGGAATAGTATGTAGCAAAATCGTCACGTTTGGTCTGGATAATCCTGCATGGTCATACATGTCCCTCAAAGTTGATACAAATTTTATTGGAGTTTTTGGCTGGGCTCTGTTTAAGCCTTCAGAAGACATATTTGTACTCAACATAGGCTCTTGATTTATTTTCCTTACTGAGATAAGTAGAAACACTCTCACAAAAAAACAATGAACAGAAAATAAATTCCTTCAGGGTCTGAACAGCAGACCTTAGAAGTCTAAAAAATAATTTTGGTTCTCATTTTCAGAGCACCTAAACACCTTGTGGGAATATACAAAGATTTTTTAAAGATTTTTTTCTTTATTCTCCATGATCTTTTCTTTTTAAAAACACCAATTTGACTTGTCTTATGCAAATCTTTCTTTTTCACTTTCCACCCTGAACATGGGCAAAATGCACCATTGACATCAATATGTTTTGTATAGAGCCACAGGTGGCAGTGTGGTGACTCATCCTACTCCACTGTGACTTCGTTCGTGACACTCCTGTTAATAGGCTAAACTAGAAAGAGCCAAAATAACTCACACCAACCTTATTTGTGCCTTTTATTCACATTTGCTCAAAGATTTCATAAGTATAAGCCCTTTTCGCTCCCTACATTGATGTATTCCAAGTGTCTGCTTTGGGGGCGGGGACGTAGTAATTGAAACACCATGCCTGGGTAACGTAATCGCTCTCAGGGATGCCCTCTGTTCGCTGGTTGGTTCGGCTGCCCAACCTCCGAAGTAAACGAGGGAGAATCAACCTATTCCAGACGGAGTACTGTAGGGAAAAGAAATCGAGCGGAAGTACGTAGGCAGGCCAAGGCCAGGCTAGATTCCTGTAACTGTCCATGAAAACAGCATAGCGATTTGATAGCCTAATCCACTGGACGAAACCAAAATGGAAATCGCGACTTGTTGTAGGTCTAACAGGTAAATCGTCGCAAATAGCCTGTGGCAATGACGGCTTTAAACAAGATTTCACTCGTCTTGCTGGTGGGAACGCAGAATGTGGGCTGTTGCGCAAAGAAATTAATTTGGGAGATGATCTGCATCTCTGTTAACCGAAAGTTAGTTTTCCTAGCATCTCCATTGTTAACGTGAAATATGTGTCCATGCAAGGTAATGTCAAGCAGTGAACTGATAACCTTTGCAGGTAGCCAATGTTCAAGTCACCGGAGTCAGACAGAAGACGAGCCCTCTGTTAGCCTATGGTATTTCTGTCCCTCCCAAACTACATTAAAATAGTGTATTTAACACTCAGAATTTTAAAACTAGTTTTTTTATGCTAGCTGTTCATGTGGTGTTGTATTTGGTATCATCGTGATGTATTGTGATGTGTCATGTTGTGTTGTGAGCACACCAAGGCACTTTTCTATCAACTCTGTGGTTGAAATGGCAATAAACTTCAACTTGAAACTTGACTTGAAACAATGTCACACATTGACTGACACCAGTGCAACTATTCACTTGTACTATGTCCTGTTCAATATACATCAGTCAAGGGAATATTTATAATAATAATATATAGCATTTTCTCAAACATTCAGTCTAGTTGAGATTGAGATTCATTCTCATTTTATTTGTTTTTGTTTGTTTTTTGGTGCTCAGCCAAGATAGGGGAAGGGCTGTGCTCCATTCTCTCTCCTTCTGCAGTGCAATGGGATGCAATGACCTTCTTCACTGAGAGTGTGGTGGGTCAGCTTTTCAAAATTCTGGAGAAACAGGTAAGGGTACATCTGGCCAGGCTCAATTATCTCATAATCATCCTTGTGACTTGCCTGCCCCTGCACTAAGAATTCATGGCAGGAAAAGACTTATTCTCTTGTTTCACATCAATGTAATGTCTTCCTTATGACCACATTATACTATCAAAATGAATTTTAATGATGTCAGAGCGTATGGTTATGAATCTAACCTCAGTTCTCTGAAGAACACAAGACATTCACCAAAGGGAAGTCATACCTGAATGATGACATAGATCTGAACTTATCTCCAATCACTCATCTCAGAATTTTTTGTTGGCCTTACATAAGGACCTTCCCTCAATAAACGAGTCCTTGTGTAGACATCTGAAGTGACCAATGGCCAGGACTCGCGATGACTCGTCGAGGACTCAACTTTTTTTTGTAATATATCATAAGGCCATAATTGTAGTATGTCATTAGGCTATAATTTGCTATATGATTTTAATATCTAAATTATTTGTAATGCTAATTTTAGTGCAAGGGAATGTTAGGTTACTGCTTGTGTCATAGCCTACATCGCAAATCACGTCATGTTCACATGCAAAGTAAACTAACGTTAACTTAACGTAACACCAAAATGCCTGGAGACATGGCCGCCGCCATTTCAATGTAGTATTGCCAGGCAGTATTAGTTCTCATACATGACATTACCTAAGATTACACTCAGCCTAGGCTAAACATCACACACTGCTGCTGGATAGCTGATCATCGTGACTTGGTGAACAGTGTTTTCCCTGACTGACGCGAGAAGCAAGGTTCCATTCATTCATTTTCATTTGGGGCGTGCCCTGCCGTGCTTCTGTCTGTTAATTTGCAGCAGGCTATTATCGGATCGAAAGAAAAATAAACTAAAAGTTTTCCCGATCAAGATATAGCATACTTCTTAATTTTGGTGTCATAAAATATAGAAGCATAACATTAAATTGCCTAGTAGAGTGTCCATGTAGAGTGTCAATGTAGGCCTACGTGTCTGCGCAAGTGAAACTGACAAACTGAACTTCTCGTGGGTAGGCCAGAAACAACTATATTTAAAACCACGAATGAAGTGGATTACTGTTACTGTTCAAACGAGCGATTTGATAGCCTAATCCACTGCACGAAAAAAAAAGGAAATAGCAACTTGTTCTATTTCTAACAGATGAATTCGTAGCAGATAGTAGCCTATGGCAATGGCAGCTTAAAAAAAAACATTTATTTCACTCATCTCGCTGAAATGAACGTAGAATGTGGCCTGTTGCGCAAAGAAATTAATTAGGCAGATGATCTGCATTTCCGTTAACCCAAAGTTAGTTTTCATCTCTATTGTTGACGTGAAATATGTCTCCATAGTGTCAGTGAAGTGATAACATTATGCAGTTGCAGGTAGCCAGTGTTCACATCACGGGAGTCGGAAAGAAGCTACCAAGACGGGCCCTGCTCTATTTCTGTCCCTCCCAAACTGCGCTAAAGTTGTGTAGGCTATTTAACAGCCAGATGGTTTTTTTTTAAATGCCCGGGGGAGGCCCTTTTATGATCCACACTACCTCTTACAAAATAGGCCAGTCCAACGTCCATCTAGCTCTTGTGAAGTATGAACTTTTACAACACTGCCTACAGAGTACAATTGTCAGCAGACAGTAACAGCATAATGTGACTTAATGTGTGATTGGGATGTGGATTGCTCATTTATTATGAGTAGGCCTATAAGCTATGGTATGGCTATGGTATGGTATTCTCTCCGATATAATAAATACAACACATTGGGTTTGGCAAGAAATTTGGCAATACTACTTTCACACAAGTGATGGCACCCCTGCTTGGAGACAGAAGATTGTCCGTTTTGCTTTTAAGGTTTTTTATCTGCAATGGGAAAAAATGGAACGACATGTAGGATATGCTTACTTTAGTGCTGGACTTGGACTCGACTTGATCAATAGGGACTCGACTCGGACTCAACGTGGATCAATAGTGACTCGACTCGGACTTGACTCGGATGAGTAGTGGACTCGACTCGGACTTGAACACCGGGGACTCGAACCTGGACTCGGACTCAAGGCATAGTGACTTGACTACAACACTGGTACCATGTAAAGTTAAGAACAAAATTATTTATTATGCCACATGGCTAAAGGTTGTAAGACAATGTGGTAGAAACATAGCCTCGTGAGACCATCCTGATCTCACAAGCTTCAGATTGTCACTCGCAGATCAGTCTGGCATCTCTCCGATAGAGAAAATTTGGAGCAGTTTGCCAAACGAACGTCCAATCAGCGTTGGTTTTGAGGCGGGTTTAGGTGTGACACAACGAGAAGCTAGTGTTCAATCTAAACAACATGGCGACTTCCACGGATGAGATGAGCATAGCGATATTTATCCGAATATTAGAGTATTCGTGGGGAAGCTAGGATGCTAGGAGTCTCTGCAATGTAGCTGGGAGGAATGAAGGACACAGACATCCTTCACAGCCAATTCCAGTTAGTGTTTGGTAGCCCTGAATCTTAGTTAGCCTACTTAACGAGAAGGAATATGCTTTCTTCAGAAGTGTAGCCTACCATGAAAACTTGGTGGGGATTGTTGTTGATAAGGTTCATGTCACATACAAATGGTAAGTTTAAAAAACATTAACGTTAGCTACTTACCTAACTTGTTTGTTAAAAAATGTCATTAGAAGAACACTTTGTTGATCTGATTGGTTGATTGGCCCGTCTATCACCAACATAGGTGGTGATGCACATGGTTTATCCAATCAGCTAACCAATATTTTCGCCCCTTCCCAAACGTTCTCCAACGGAAAGTTCCCAGATGGATATGTGGAGCAAATGCGAAGCATGGAAACATGGAACCAAAAAAAGAAGCATTTTCATCTTCTTAAACATTTTAATGAAAAATGGCATGTCCAAAATGAATATATTATAAATAATCAATGGAAACATCTTTATTTACATTCACAGCTCTCAAAATGGTTCTTATAATACCTAGCCTCTCCATCTCTCCACAATGATTCTAGACCCCACCTTTTTAACAGCAATCCGGGTTTGTGGCAGGAACGATTATTTGCCATCACTCTGGCCTTGTGCTCACTTTTTTGACTGATTGACTCTGGACTTGGACTGGGCCACTCTAAAATGTTGATATTGTTTTCTGCTAACCATTTCTTGCCTTGTTTGGTTCATTGGATCATTGTGTGTTTTAATGGTCCAATGCCGCCTATTGGGGCAGGTCTCTCGGCAGACTGTCTGATCTTTTCCTCCAAAAATCTTAATGTAGCCCCTTGTTTTAGTGTTATCGTTTACTTTGAGAAGGTTACGTTATGAATAATTTTGTACATGCCATTTTTCATAAAAATATTAAAAAAGATGATTAAACCTTTAGCCATGTGGCAGTGTCATTTTCAGTCAGAACAAACATATTGGTCAAGAGAAAAGCAACATTAAATCAATATTTGCCAGGGGTGTGTACCTCGTCCACCACTGTAAGCTTTTGGGTGAGTTCAGTTATCGTTATTATTTAAAAAGGGCAAACACAATTGTGATGATGTGATAATAAACGTATTCACCTGACCACTACACCGAAATAAGAGAGGATTTTTTGCATGATTGTTGCTTACTGTTACTTTAAAGGAGCTTTATGGAGTTTTGGCATAGTTGCCAACGTTGTGCAGTGAAGGCCTTTCTTACATTTTTGTGTGAATGTCTCTCCTGAACCACAGAACTGCAAACCACAGAAGCTGCAAAAGTAAAAGATGTTGAGAGAATTATAATGATGCCTCCCTTCTTTCCTTCGTCCAGAGACTTCCTATTGAACAAGGCGTTGAGCTGCTACAGATGGTCCTGTCTTATGACACAAGAGACCCCCTCATTTTGTCCTGTGTCCTCACCAATGTTTCCTCACTCTTCCCATATGCCACACACAAGCCACAGCTTCTTCCTCAGGTGCTCTCTAAGGTATGTTCATTAAATCTGTGTCACCGTCAGCTTCATTAGTGTCTTCAGTTGTCAATTGTAGTTGTTGAAGGTAAACTAAGAGTTATGCTCTCATTTTGCAGCTGTTTGCCGCCATCACATTTGAAGTGGTGGAAGAAAACAAGGTCAGATGTACTTCCGTTTCATTGACTGACAGATGACTATGAAACCAAATGAACACACATGACGATGAAATGAAATACTTTTGATTTCCTCAGTGTGTGGCTGTAGTGAAGGTGTCAATAATGGCCAGAATGACAGAAAAAAGTAGTCAGTAATAAAATTGCTGAACCACTCTTGAACTTGTGTGTTTTTAGGCACCCCGCACACGAGCTGTGAAGAATGTTAGAAGACATGCCTGTTCTTCCATTGTCAAGATGTGTCGGGACTATCCACAGTTCATCCTGGTATTTGACAGCTGTTCCTTCTTTCTCCCCTCATATTTCACTCATTGTTTAAAATTCAAGCTAACAGGATGAACGTTTATATTTTTAAATGCTTTATTATATCTGTATTAGGGCTGGTTCATTCAAAAAATATCAATATGTATTATAGTCAGTTATGGTTGCAGGTTGACCAACAGGTCAGTTGGGTACTAGGGGTGGGCGATATGGACAAAATAAAATCTCGATATTTTTTGTGATTTTGATGATGACAATAATTAGTTGATATCCTTTAAAAAAATCTTTTTAAAAGTCTGGCTTTACTTTACAGCTCATTATTTATTAATAGCATCATTACAATAACTTAACATGTGACTTTGTAACCAAATCAACCAATGCATTGTCACTCTGACACAATTCTGCCCCCACTTGTGTATGTTGCAATGACATGGTCTAGCCAGCTACATTAGAGAAGATAGGCCTAACAGCTTCCCAAGAGAAAGTCTGAAGCTTCAAAAAATAAACTATCGCCTTTATTTTGAAACTTATGTTCACGGTTCTCATCCCATTTAAAGTGAAAGTGTGTGCAAGCGCAGGCCTGTCTGAAATGTCAGTTGGAATAGTGATGTGAGCCTACCAGGAAAGATGTCTAGGGATGTCACAGGTGGGATAGTTGAAACTTTGAGAATTAAGTATTCAAAACGTGTAGATTAGCGTAGCAGTGTAGCAACATGTTGTGACTTCAGCAATATTAGATCGCTAACCTTATGTTGCTGTTTTCGCATGTGAAAAAATAGACGTGGGCTATTGTGTTCAACTGTATAGGCTACAACGAGTTTCTGTGATGAAGAATACATGAAGTTTGATCAATTTAGGTGGGCAAAAAGTGAAACAAATTCAGACAACTTTAACACAGAACTTTATAAGTATAGTAAAGGCTAATGTGAATTAAAGATGAATTGCTCCTAAACTGACATGTGTCATTCCAAGACTAAAGCAATGCTGATTGGCATGATGTATTGTTTAAGAAACTTTCAGAATGGCCTCATCTGGAACACTGTTCTCACAACATGATTAGTTAAACTGCAAGTATCCTAGGCTGCAGGTTAAAACATTTCAAATCAACTTCATCAAATAAAATAGGGTAGACTAGGCTTGCATTTGTAATGTTGGCCTGAAAAAGTCTGTGTCTCAAGCAAGTTTATTTGTTGTCTGATTTGTTCCAACAAATATGCATGTATTATCATGCTTACTCTACTAGGCTATGCTAATAAATGTCCATAAGGCCTATGACATCTTCAAAAATGCCTGATAATTCAGGCTCAGAAATTGTTTTTGTTTTAAGGCGTGAAACATCATGTAAATTGCACACACCCAAATGATATTTGATGTGAAGAGTAGCCTTTATATGTTATTTGTATGATACTCTTTACTCCTTAAGAGAGCAAGGGAGGGGATAAAAAAGAACTACCACGTTACTTTCTGCCTGAGGATGCTTTAAATTCATGCAGCAGATAATCAGAGACCAACTGACACAAAGTAGCCTAAGTTAAACAAAGATAGAATTGCACAGAAGGGGAGAGGTAAGGCTAATGACAAACATTTGATGGCATATCTACCATTTCACTATGTATAAATGCTGTGGTGAATTGATTACCTTCTAGGTTATATAATCATTAACTGATTATTTAAAATGATCATTTACAAAATCAACAATCAAGACTGCAAGAGAGTTAGAGGGAGAGGTTGGATATAATGGCCTTCAAAAGAGGGAAGGAAAAGAAGAGTAGAGAGAAAGTGTTGTCTTCTGTAAGTGTAAGTTAGTGTGTGAGTATTTTTGTGTTTGTTTGTTTTTAGCCATGCTTTGACATGCTCTATACACATGTGAAGAAGCTGTTTGCCAATGATCTGTTGCTGACTCAGATGGAGAAATGTGCTCTGATGGAAGCACTGGTTCTGATCAGTAATCAATTTAAAGACTATAGTAAACAGGAGGCTTTTCTGGAGGAGCTCATGGCTCCGGTCAGAACTCATTGGCTCTCCAAGGAGATGACGAGGTTTGTGCACTTAAGGCTTTGTGTTATGTCTGTCAGTATGTGTAGTATGTGGATAAATATCTTTGTATTTGCATGACTTGCATTCCTACAATTTGAACTTAAAAACTGTCATTGATCTCAAATAATGATCGTAGGGGCAGACATGTATTATTTAGATATAAATGGAAGCATAAAGCTTTATTTATGGTTCTGCATCAACAATTCTGAACCAACACAGTAGCTACGCACAGCCTCTGTATTGCCATGTTCTCTACTCCAAACCCTACATCGTAGCCTGAAACATGTCAAGGCGACTGAGATTGCAACAACTATGATTGGTCAACTCGCCCCCATGTGTTGATGGACGTTTAAGCAATATAGCACGAGTGAGAGTGGGGTTGGTCATGGATATTCCCACGGGTGTTGTTCGGCCGTAGCCACGAGGCCGGAGGCCGAGTGGCGCAGGCAACAACAGCCGTGGGAATATCCATGACCAATCCCACGATCACGAGTGCTATATTGCTTTTATACAACAATTCTACCACAAACTAAATAATCTGAAAACACCCCATTATTGTTTAAAAAATGTAATTTCGACATCGTTCTTACGCATCAAAACACAGTTCCCTTTTCAATAGACAGTGTCTTGGTTGCTAGGTAACCAACATTCCAGATCCCTCATTACGGGTCTTTGTGGTTTACGTGTCTTCTTGAAAGAAATGTTGAAAGTCGGCAATGCTGAGAGCATCCTCGTTTATCTTACTTACATTGAGTTGACTGTGTGGCTTAATCCACAGATGTGGTGAAGCACTGTTTCGTTATGGTTTGCTAAGGAGTAACTTGAAATAGTGGAGGGATGGGATGAGAACATTGTGTCAAATCTTCGCATTGTATCGCGGAGTGATTTATTATTAGCTGTGCAAAGTCTGAGTTGAAATGTCCAGGGATATTCCAACTCATGGAACAAATGAAACCAATCAGAAACAAATAAATAGTTCCATAGAACCCAATTGTTGTATAATGTACTTCAGCTCCCTACTGTGAATAGTTTGCTTACATGCTAGTTTGCTGACTTGATTCCTTGCTGGCTTTGCAAATCACCACAGACATATTTTAGTTACAATAACGGGGTTATCCGATTGTACACTGTCAGATACCCTTGTGGTGAGCTACACAGACACAGGAGACGCAACTAAAAAAGACGTAGAGGCAATAGCGTAGCTACGTCATTGATTTGACAAGGAACCATAAAACAGCTTTATGTCTTACACATTGTTTGTGGTTTCTATCTGCACTTCCCTAACCAGTCTCATGAATGTTTCAGTGTTTTGTGGGACCCAGCTCTATTTCTGGCTCATGTCGGTGCTGATCAGGTCATCAGTGACCCCAGCACTGAGGATCAGTTTGGCATCAGTCGCTCACGGGTAAGCATACATTGATCATGGGAAAATCTTTTATTGGAAAGTATAGTGCATACAAGTTTGTATACAGTAGCATTATGTGAAGTGAAATTGTCTGTCTAATAAATGGCGTTACTATATGATCACAGGGCTTAGTAACTTTGTCTCAATTGCACTGGATAAAACAGACCAAAGACCTGGATGTGCAGGGGAAGGGCATATTTTGGTTAGCAATTAAATAGGCATACGTAAAAGTGAACTGTCAAGCTTTTTCTAAAAGTGGCAGTTGCCTGTAATTTCTTCTAGGCATGCAGAGATATCTCTTCAAGTTCTGAATTTTCCTTCCAGTATGTTTTTGTCTATGTCAGGAACTTGACGTCACACTAGTCTTTGTTCTAATAAAGAAGTGAAAAAGAAATGAGTGGTGTCCGTTGTTCAGCTGTAGTGTCACCAGTCATATAATATGCAGTACAGCTGCATTTGGGGGATTTTTTTTTTTTTTTTGTGCACATGGAGTATATACAACTTCTAATTGGCATTGTATGTGAAACTACTACTGATTATGAGGCCTAAATGACACCATTCATTCTTCTGTAAATTGATGTTTTTTACTCCTACCCCTTCCTGATCCAGATTAGTTTTTGTGTATATACGCTGATGGGTGTGGTAAAGCGTGCCCGCTGGCCATCTGATCCACAAGAAGCGCACTCAGGGGGGTTTGTGATGAGTCAAACAGCTAATGGAGACCCTATCTTCAGGAATCCTTGCGCCACTCAGGTCTTGGCCCTTTTGCCCAATCTCCTAGGCCTCATCAGGTTGGTGTACTCAGCTTCACTACAGATATTATTACCCTCAGCACTGTTCACTTTCAAGTTTGTATTTTGTTTGTATTTTAACTAAAGGCCTGCTTGCTCATGTCTGTTATAGGACCCATAACAGCTTGTTCTTACCAGAAAACATGGCTCGCCTCAGTGAGACTTTCATTAGAGCACATGAGGTCATGGATGTGGAAAAAAATTTAGTACTGGGTAAGAATATCACCCTTACAGCTAAGACTACACAATTCTTGTTCACTGTTCACTCCACTGAAGATGTCTCTTCTGCAGGCCTGCCGCAACCTGTGCTCGATGTCTATGACTCCCCTGCATACAAAACAGCTCTGGAGCGCATGCAAGGCTTCTTTTGTACCCTTTATGACAATTGGTAAGTTTCAGTGGCATGTGAAAACTCTTTCTTTTTCACCTGTGTCCCATTTCCTCTAATTTATATCATTGTTTTTGTAGTTTTCATGTGCTGGGGAGCCTGGGTCCCTCCCTTGTGCAGGACTTCTATACCATTGATGGGCTGACCCATCAGATCACCAACTCTGTTCTCAGCAATTTAGACAATGTTCCAGACCACAGACTTCGCCCTTTGCTAAATATCCTTTTGATGACTTTATCTGCTTCAGACGTAACAACATTGTTTGATAACGGTTTTCTGTACTATTGCTGTATTATGGTTCTTTTCCTTATTGTTACTTTTCACGGGTGTTCATGAAGCAGCTGGTCCTTTCCTGTCCTCAAGATTATTATGAGAGCCTACTCTGCCCCCTGCTAGGACCTCTATTTGTGTACATGCTGCAGGTGAAAAGTTGTTTCCTGCTAAACTTTCATTTCCAAGTCTTTTAGTTTACTCCAGGGTCATTCCCTGTCAAATCGGACAGAATCTGGTAAAATACTTGCTGCATGGTCTCAGATTTTGCTCTAAGTTTGTCTGAATTATATTTAGGTCCGAAAACTAACACCTGTAAAATATTTTTGTTTAATTTCAGCGTTTTCATATTTTATTTCACCCTTGGGTTTTTTAGTTATTACACTCTCAAAAATGCCTTATCTTGGAAGCCATATTTCTGCATTAATATCTTAAAGTTGCATTCCAAGCCTGACCAAACTTTGTTGGATAGAAGACAAACATATTGTCTTGTATGGGATAAAATGGTATATGGGATAATTAGTAAGAGCATGACAGTCTATGTTGAAATAGAATGCTTGATGATTTAGTGTACAAAGTGCCAATGCCGTATGTATTATATTAATCTGTGGTACAACACTGGCTCTGTGTACACTAAATGTCTATACAATGATAATGATGCAATAGATGTTAATGTTCCTATTAGCTACAGCACATACTATTTTAATCCTTTTAAAATTAAAATGACCTTCCCTTGTTTTTATCCTTGATATATTCATGGTTATTTTTTGTGGGGACCTCATATATTGGCACAGGATACTGTTAATTACTACACGCCCTGTCGGGACTTATTTTCCCAATAATGTCCGGCGTTCTATACATTATCCCTTACTTAAATGATACCACATGGATACAAAAAACAGTTTGTAATACCTTCAATGTCACTCTTTTTGCACTTTTTTCAAATCATGGACCTTATAGAAAATCAATAAGCATGCCATACAGTTTGTAGTTAAGTGGTCATACTGAGAACATTGTTGTCTCATAACATGCCAAGTTTGGTCTGGATGTGAAAAATACATGGATTCCCACATAATGTGTTTTTCAGGTTGTAAATCAGGCTGAAATTTCAACGGAATTATTTTACAGGGCTTGGTTTTTTGGACCCATTAATGATGTAGACAAGGTTTAAAGAAAATCTGAGACAGCACAGTAACAACCTTATCTGATTTGACACGGAATGACCCTCCAGTGATATAGCTAAACTGACTATAACTAAACACACTCACTGTAATGAGTAAACAGAAATTGTATATTTTTAAGATGAAGATGACGTCTACACAGCTGGGGCAGTGCAGTATTTAATATGTCTTGAGTTAACAAATCTGTCCACAATGAAGATAAATGTTCAGGAAAAATGCAATATCACACCATAATAGTAAGTTACAGAAGCAGAGGAACGTGTAGAAATTGTTCACAAGCATACACACCCATTCTAATTAATACTCTAGCTGCATATCAGAATGCTGCATAACACAACTGAATTGATATGCAGCATGAACTTTATAATTAGGAATATATTCGGACTGCATGACAACTACTGCAACCTAGTAGTGTTCTGTGGTTGCATAAACAACCACACTGGCAGGAAATGAAATGATGTACAGCTTTACTGTTTAACGTATGTTTGAATGAGACTTGATTGGCAAATATTTTGGAATTGTTACTCTTGTTACAGAGACTTACCTTGAGATGGCAGATCATCAACCAACGGAGTAGTCTGGGGTAAGAGTTCTAAGGTGGAGATGCTATGTCCATGGCCTTCACTTGCCACATTAGCTCACATTTCCTGAAGTCCCATTTGGTTTGGGGGTGGGGGCGGGTGGTATGGTGTATGTGTGTTGGGGGGGGGGGGGTATACCGTGTATGTGTGGGTGTGTGTGTGGGGGGGGAGGGTATACCGTTTGTGGGTGTAGCATGGTTCCTGAGAAAGTCCCTACTAGTCGATTGCATGGAGAAAATGCAGTCGCGTGAAGTCTGTGTCCAAAAGTAATGGCCGAGCAAGTCACTGATCATAATCGCATGACTACATAGAAAAGTTCCCTACAGAGATAGACCTGTGGCAATATAGCATAACATAAGGAACAGAAGACTATTGAGTAGAGGGACTTTCTCTGTGAGCAATGGCACAGACTAGAAGAAGACAAAGGTAGGTCACTTGTTTTATACAGTTTCTATAATTACGGAGCGTGTCATTTTTTTATATTATTTATTTCTTTTATTTTTATTTTACCTGTATTTTGTGTGACCATATACAATGACCATTTCCAGTCTGAAATGCCTATTTGCTTGTATTGTAAATAGGTACCGGGCACTCAACTTGCATAGGTTAATGTCACCCTTTGCTATGCTGGTGAACATATTATTTTTTCCTTTAAGGTCTTTAAAAGGTCTTCAGTTGAATTTGTACACCAAAAAAGCAAGTGGATATCCTGCTTAAATAACCATTTCCTTGTGTGTTCCCAGTGGCGCAGAAGAGGAGAGTCTGATTTTGGAGGAGACACAGGTAACTCAAGAGATGTTGGAGGAACAGCTGGTGCGTATTGTGACCAGGGAGCTCCTAGATCTACTCAGTAAGTCACTTTAGCTTTTCAATTTAAACAGTTTAACTAACATACATACTGAAGCTCACTACTGACATTAATGACATTAGTCAGATTTTTTTATCCTATAGCGACTTGACAGTCCTAAATAGGTGTGTGATACTTCAGACGACTTAAGGAAAAATAACACATTATTACTACATTTTGTCATATTAGACTTTGCGTGTGAGAGAGAATGAAGTGAGAGAGAACGTCTAATAATTGCGCAGACGCATGGCTTCAGCAGTTGGCTGATACCAATATTGTGCTGCTTCTGAAAAAAAAATCACTTCAAGGTCAGCAAACATTTTCTGTATGTAGTCAAATCAAATTACATTTATTCATTTAGCAGATTTACTAATGTAAGGCAGTATCAGTATTGTTCCAATCAGACATTATGTGTACATGTGTATTAACTATAGAGCGGAGAAATGAGATTTGATAATGTGACACGTGTGCAGAGGACCTAATTCTAATACCAGGTGTGTACGTCGGTGCTTAGAGGTGTCAACTCGCTATTGGATAGGAAAATTCCAGTGTTAAGATCTGGGGCCTCATGTACAAAGACTTGGGTGGAATTCATACTAAAACATTGTGTACGTGCAAATCTGGAAACTAGTGTAGGCACAAAAAAATTCTGATATATGAAACTGTGTACGCAGCATTCCACCATCTTTTCTCCCTCAATCACACTCATTTTAATATGCTAACTAGAAGGCCACTCAAGAGTGCAGACCTCCGCGAAGACAAAATGGCCTATCCCGCAATATTAATAAGAATGAAAACTCCTTTGTGGATCCATCCATACTCGAACCTGCTCCAAACTGTAACAATTGAAATCAAATGAAAAAAAAAGAAGTGGTCTTATCCAACGAAATGGCGAGAATCTTACGTCTTTTATCATCTGTAATTAATTACAAAAACACAGTAGTGGCAGTGACTGATTGGAAATTAAACCCTGTGAGAAATGCATTTACACATTAATTTGCTCTTACAGTACATATCATTACACCCGACCGTGAGCGTGAAAGATGACGTGCGCAACATTATTGTGCGTATGCAAACTTTGTACAGGAGGCCCCAGGTACACAAGCTGACATTTACCAGTGTTAATGTTTTTTGCCCTTTTTCCCTCTATCAGTTGTTTCATGTATATCAAGGAAAGCACCTGAGCCTATAGGGAGCAAAGAGGAGACGGCAGACATAAATGGTAAACATTCATATGGTAATGTGGTTTCATGTATGGAAATGTATTGAGTCTGAGTTTAATGATGGGCTTCTTTTGGCAGGAGAAGAGATGATGGCAACAGACTCCTCTCAGGGTGTCCAGCTAAGTTCTGCTAACTCTGCAGATGAACTTACTGATCTTGGGAAGTGCTTGCTTAAACATGAGGTGACCAATTAAAACAGGGGAACTTGGTGGGGTGGGTGTTCCCATGTATGTACAGTATAATCTAGTCCTGAAGAATCCTGCCTGAACCCCTTTTTATCTTTAACACAGGAAATATACATGAATCTTCTGACCATTGCCTTCACGTCTCTGTCTTGGAAAGACACAAGCATCTGCCACCGCACTGCCTCTTTGGTTTGCTGGACTCTCCTCAGACAGGTTTGGGATTCATTGAGGATAAGCCTGGACTATCTTTCCTGTTCCTTTCACTTCTCTGTTCTAAGCATAATATAAATACAAAATGCATCACACGTCTTTTCCTAAGGAATAATGTTCTTTCCATAGTAGTTGAATTTCCATCCAATTCATCTGAATATTTTAAGCTGATTTTTTGAAAATTAAATAACAGTAAATACGAGCCTGTACATTTGCACCAGCTGTGTTGTGCAAATCTGAGTGCCAAACCTTGTGTTTAGGTGGTGGGGAGGGACCTCTTACCAGAGGCAGTGACATGGCTGTATGTCAGTGTGCTGAAAGGACTACAGATTCACGGACAACATGAGGGCTCTAATGCCACCCTTACACAGCTTGCACTACTTATGTATGAGAACCTGGTAAGTCCTACAGCACACCAGAACTGAGTACTGTGAATATTTGGTGTATTTTAGAAGCACTAGCTTTTGGTGCTTTCCCTCTGCAGGTACTGATTTGGACAATTTTTTGTCATTCTTATTCAACTATTCCGATTGAAAAATGTGTGCCGTCTGTTTACATGGGTTACGTTCTATTCCGATCAGGTATTCTCAAGCGCTTTAGAATCTTTGATTGGAATAGCCGTTGTTGCCTACTTTTCCTTGAGAAGCAGTCAATCCAAATGACCGTATACATGGGTGTTCATTCGGAATAGGAGCGGACTACGCCACCTCTTTCATTCCGATTAAAATTCTGATCGGATCAGGAATTTACATTCCAATTGAGATGTTTATATGACAATTTTTATGCCATTATTCCGTTTCTTATCGTAATAGAAGTGCCCATGTAAACGTGGCTATTGTGACTCCATTATGCTGTGTTGTACTTTCCAACTGTGCTGCAGGAACTGGGGCATGGTACCAAAACACTGTCCGAGTTATTACAATATTGGGAATTATAACATTATTTGGTTCTGAAACCAACTTTCTGTTACATTATTGGGACTTATTATATTATTGTAAAATGTTTACATTATTGGGTTGTGGTGATAGTTAGTGGTATGGTAGTGAATACTGTCAATTAGTTGGATAATTTCTACATACGAATGATCATTTTGTACTTCAGAGACCACGCTATTTGGAGCTGCGGGCAGTCATGACTCAGATCCCCAACATCCAGCTGGAGGCTTTGGACCAGTTTGACCAGAGGATTCTGAACCCTGCTGCTAATAAGGTTACTGAAAAGAAGAGGAAAGAACAGTTCAAGAAGCTTATCGCTGGTTCTATTGGGGTAAGGTTAATCTTATAAAATAAAATGAAATATGGAAAAGGAGAGTACACTGATATTTTTTAAACTAGGTTTACATTCATGAATATGGTAATATGGCAGTAATTATGTTAAATGTTTATATTAAATGAGCTCTGTCTCTCCATCCACCAGAAACCTCTGGGCCAGCAGTTTAAAAAGGAGGTGCACATTCGGAACCTTCCATCTCTCTTCAAAGTGGGAAAGGCTGACCCAAAAAGAGACCTGCTAGAGAGTAATGAGACCACAGGCCTGACTGCACTCTTTTGCCCTCAGCCAGATGGTATCTGAGGATCCAGATGTCATTTTTGCAGATATCATATAGCCAAACTGTCACAAGACTCTTCATCCAGTCCTCACTGGTCAATGGTCTTTGGAAGGCATAGTCTCACAAAGTAGTAGATTCATTGACCAATGACCTATTCACCATTAACAAAACATTTTGCAGCTCAAAGTCCCAAAAGGTTGAGCTGAAGATGTGGCTGGAGTAAAGTCCAAATGGTCTTCACTAGGAAACCTTTTAGTTCTCGAAGATCCTACATGAAATTCACCATTGTCCGATGCGTCTTGAAAGGTTGAAAAAATATTCTGCACTACATTCCTTGTTTTCCTTTAACATATCACTGATCTTGCCATATTTCCTCTTTATTACATTCATGAAGATTGCAAAGATTGTTGATGTACAGTAAAAACTGTTTATATTTTGTTTTTAATAAATGTAGAGTTTATGGTCATTTTGATTATATGTGTCAACTTTGGAAGAATTATAATCTTTTTGTCAAAATGTTTCAAGAAACAAGTGAAGGTGCGCTCACAAGACCACTCACTCATTGGTGCTCCATCTCCAGCCCTATTACATACTGTGTGAGGCCTCAGTCCACTTCACTTTTCCTGGCTTCTGCGATCCCTTAATATTCAATATTCTGCAATATTCCTTAACATTGGTGTTGCACATTGTGGCTCAGTGACTTGGGAAAAGGTTTCTCAACTGCACTGAGTGTTGTGGGCTTATTTGTTGAATCATCGATATAGGGGCAGCCGTGGCCTACTGGTTAGCGATTCGGACTTGTAACCGGAGGGTTGCCGGTTCGAACCCCGACCAGTAGGCACTGCTGAAGTGCCCTTGAGCAAGGCACCTAACACCTCACAGCTCCCCGAGCGCCGCTGTTGTTGCAGGCAGCTCACTGCGCCGGGATTAGTGTGTGCTTCACCTCACTGTGTGTTCACTGTGTGCTGAGTGTGTTTCACGGATTGGGATAAATGCAGAGACCAAATTTCCCTCACAGGATCAAAAAGAGTATATACTTAGGCCTACTTATACCTGATCCATGATATTTTTTTCCCCTGATCAATGATCCGTTTTCGATATTTTAAAAGGTTTGTAGGCCAAAACATGATTCACGTCTCTTTGACAGAGTGGGCTGAATCTCCCACAACTCCCCTCGTAAGCTTGCAGGTCACCCACGGTTATGAGTCATAAACCAAATATTTTAACGATATTCGGGTCATTTGCGGGCGGGTCAGTTAAAATTAATTAAATATATATTTTCTACAAATAGGCCTACTTAAAATATCACGAGAAGGCTAGCATCAATACAGTAAAGCATCAATACAGTAAGTCAACAGTAAAGAAGCTGAAGACGCGAGTTAAAATAATAAAGACACCCCTTCAGGAAAAATAGGCTATGGGAAATATTGGGAAAGTTTCGGGAATAAGTTTGTTTTACAGAAATGGACTACTGCATGCAGGCTATAAGCAAAAGCACACATTTTGTAAATAAGCGGGTCGGATCGCGGGTCGGGTATAATTTTGTCCTAATTAATATTTGCGGTCCGAGTTGCGGTCGGGTTGATTAAAATATCGGGCGACCGCGGGCCGCTTGTGACCAAACCCGCGCAACACTGGTTTGTAGCCCCGTGTGTGTGTAGGCTATGTGTGCTTATGACATTTGCTGGCCGTTTTAACCATGTAAACGTCATTTTTTGACCAGTTTTATTTGATTCACGTAGGGGGGAGGGCCTAGGAGAATTCTTTTGAGCCGGGGGGAGGCCCCTGGAAAAAAAAATTGACCAGGGGGGAGGGCCAGGCAGAACATTTTTAACCTGATCGTCTGGCGACCGGCCCTCCCAGTCCCCCCCCCCCCCGCTAAATATTGTACAGTCCCTAACAAGGGGGTTGCGTCGATTGTTGGATTCTTCTTTTCTCTAGTTCAAATGGTCAAAGCAATGTTACCTCAGGATAGAATTTATGTTGGGCCTAACTCTTTTATTGTGATGACTTGAGCTCAAGACATGACTTGCATTAAATTAAGAGGAACGTTTTTGACATGTTTTTTGTTTTGACACGTTTTTCTAATGTCATTACAGTGCATGAAAATGCACTGTACTGTTCTTCCTAGGCAACGTCTTATTACAGTGCATGAAAATGCACTGTACTGTTCTTCCTAGGTAACAACTTCTTATTATTATTATTCCGCTTACCACTTTTTCCGTATACAATTTCTCTTGAACAGTTTAACTTAGAAACGTCATTCAAACTTTGTAACGTAGGTCTTCAAACAGATCAGGTTGGTATGACTTTTCAACTTTGAAACTTTTATACTTTTTAAACTATTAAAGAAAAACTTTTAAAAAATCCCCATAGACTTAACATTGCTGATTATGACATCATAATACGGCCATTAAGCAATTAGAATCCTATGGCAGGTGTTCAGGCCACCTGCAGCCTCAGGCTTTAAGCATACAATCTGGGTCAATTAAGACTACACATCCTATTCAACTGTTTCCTCTGCCCAAAACTGTTTCAAAATAAAAGTCCTCACTACAATAATCCACTGTTAAACAATGTAACCCATTAAACTACTGAACTTTTTACATTCAACTTTTAAACGGTCTACTTTTAAACTATCATTAAACTATCTATCTATTAAACTAGCTGTCTATCAACAACTTTTAAACTATCTACATTCAACTTTTAAACTTTTAAACTATATACATTCACTAGCTGTCTATCAACAACTTTTAACTTGTCATCAACTATGTCAACACTTTTCATCAACTATGACTCCTACCCACTGTAGCTAGTTAGCATGGTTAACAAAGTTAGCATGTTAGCATTGTTAACATTTTTAACAAAACTACTAAAAATGATTAGCTAGGTTAGCTAAGTCACATGGTTAGCATAGTTAACATGTTAGTTAGCATAGTTAGCATAACTGCTAAAAATGATTAGCTAAGTTAGCTAAGTAACATGGTTAACATAGTTAGCATGCTAACATTGCTAACATAGTTAGCATGTTTAGCAAAACTGCTAGAAAATGTTAGTTAAGTTAGCTAAGTAACATGGTTAGCATGTTAGCATTGCTAGCACTGCTATAAAACATTAGCTAAGTAGCATGGTTAGCAGAATTAAAAATCTTAGCATAACTGCTAGCAAACATTAGAGCCGTTCCAACTTTCAGTTATTGTCAAATATCTACCTATACACAGCCATTAAACTATTTGAATATCAACATTCATTAAACTGCTAGAAAACATTAGCTAAGTAACATGGTTAGCAGGTTAACATTGCTAGCACTGCTATAAAACATTAGCTAAGTAGCATGGTTAGCATAGTTAAAAATCTTAGCATAACTGCTAGCAAACATTAGAGCCATTCCAACTTTCAGTTATCGTCAAATATCTACCTATACACAGCCATTAAACTATTTGAATATCAACATTCATTCAACTTCCAGTCTGTCAACAACTTTTAAACTATTTACCTTCAACTTTTAAACGGTCTACTTTTAAACTATCATTAAACTATCTATTAAACTAGCTGTCTATCAACAACTTTTTAACTATCTACTCTCTATCAACAACTTTTAAACTATCTACATTCAGCTTTTAAACAGTCTACTTTTAAACTATCAACTTTTATTAAGCTATGCAACCACCATGTCTATCCTAGCATCACCGTAGTAACCATCTCTGTATTATCTGTTTTAACTATACATGATATTTTACATCACAACTTTAGCATTTTCATGCACTGGTAATTCCTTGGAATTGCATTTCTAGTTATTATTATTATTTTTCTTTTTACCTTTTTGTGCGCGCTATTCAGCCCAAACCGCTTAACGTACAAATTTGGTTCAAACACCGTTCCGTAGATCTTCCAAGGCTTTACCGTCCTATCCGTTTTTCATTTTTGAGAAGTTTATACTTTTTGAGATATTTGTAATTAAAAGTGTATTTTTCCCCCATAGACTTGAATGGGGACTGTGATGTCATAATAGAGCCAGCTGCGCTCTTTAAGTAGTTCTTAGAGCAGTTCCCAGGCTAATCAGAACACTGGCACAGGTGTCACCTGTGAGGAATTCAACTGTCTCAGCCTCTAAGCATACAATCTAGCTCTACCTGAACTACACATCCTGTTAAAGTGTTTCCTGTCTGTCAAAATAAAAGTCCCAGCCATATCTCATGCATTCAGCATTATATCTCCAGAACGGCTTGACGTACATGCTTCAAATTTGGTACGAGTGTTTTTATGGACTCAAAGATGAAGTGAGGTTGAAGGTCAAATGTCAAGGTCAAAAACACCTTGAGTGTTATATCTCAAGAATGCCATGTCACACAAGATTCAAATTTGGTTACTCCAAAAGCACCTTTGCAGGTATCACAATTACCCTACCAACCAGCTAGCAGCAAGCTCAACAGCCCCACCAACACCCTAACCAGCAGATTGCATCCCCTCGTGTAATTCCTCGGAATTGCATTTCTAGTTAAGCTATGCAACCACCATGTCTATCCTAGCATCACCGTAGTAACCATCTCTGTATTATCTGTTTTAACTATACATGATATATTACATCACAACTTTAGCATTTTCATGCACTGGTAATTCCTTGGAATTACATTTCTAGTTAGACATTAGACTTGTTTTGATGTTAGACAACATTAGTGAGGAATTGAGTTGATGTCTAGCTCACCAGTCAGAATGAACTGCCCCGATCCAAAATTTAATCAGATTGATGGAGTTGAGGTAAACTTTTGAAATTATTTTGATAGGAAAATATTTGGGACAAATTTACATTTCAAATTTCCAAGCACATCATGTTGCTCCAGGACCCATTTGATTGTATCGGAGTAAATGGCAAACTGAATATTTCAGTCAGAATTGTTTATTCTAACTGGAAGATGCTGCCAGGTAGTGACATGAATAGTCCATCCTGAATGATACATACTGTATGCATTCCCCTCCACAATTATTGGCACCTCTGGTAATGATGAATTAAAATGTTTTGGCAAATAATCATTGCACAGACAAAATTAAACAAATTCATCCTTGAAGTGAGGTAAGTTCATTCTGAAAGAAGAAAAACTTAATACAGACAATTTTTAACAAAACTTCATACCTCAGTTTAGCTGCCCGTGATCTCTGCTGAACCACTTTTGGGTCTCAATCACTTACCTTGTTTCTACAGGCAGTTTTGAATGCAAACACCAACAGATTGTTGCACATTTAAATTTAACTGATTGCTGGTGAGCTGATAGATGCTTTATACCTCTAGATTGGTTCATGGATCAGATGAATCTACAGACACCAGTGCCTATTGACTCTTAAGAGAGGAACAAAAAGGCCCTTTTTATAGATTTTATAGAGTCGTGAAGAATATTGGAGACTGCCACCACCTGGGGGTAGTGTTAAGCACTTTATTTGTTGTGTTCATCAGAAAATGGTGATTGCAATGTCATGGTATAGACACCATGAAATAACTACTCACAGGGCTTGTACTTCAATGTCATATTGCTTCATTGGTGCATTTATGTCTATATAATAAAATGTATCAATGTGTTTATAATGCCACGTACTGGTTTTAGAAAAGCATTTTATAGTAACATTTTGCTTCAAGTCTGTATCCAGAAACCAATAGCCTACAAACAGGTAGCTCATTAGTGAATTCTTTCAGACAAGGGAATCACACCATCACAGTGCATAATTACTGTAAGTAATTATGAATTTTGAGAGTGAAATGGCTTTCATCTTTACCAACATTAAGTATGCACAAACTAATTCCAGTTGGCTGGCTCTCATGACAAGGAGAATATTTTAACATTTATGGTTTTAATATATTGAATGCAAGGATGTTAAATATTGTTAAGCATAGCTGATGCCAATCACACCCTCCTTCCACCGCAATGTCACTGCCATATGCACACAAAGGTGCATTTGAACAGTTCAGACATCACAGAAAACAACCCATGGGCCATCATGCAGGAGAATAATTACAGGCTACATGCTTTCAAAGTTTTGAGAGCAAATATTTTAATCACTACAATTACATGGAGAAGCATCATTCTGAGAGGCCTGCTTTATCTCATCCTTGTCAAGAAAGGCAAATGTTGAAGCAAAGCACTTATTTAGACCCCTCCTTAATATTTGAATGAATGTATGTAGTCTTGACAAAAACTATACTACTCTACGTGATGAGGAATTATGCCCAGGACATCACCCCCTCCCCCAAACGCACATACACACTTCTAGCGGTCTGGAATGGATAAGCCAACAGATGGTAAGGTTTGTGTTGCCATTCTTTGTGCTATGGATGTGCCGTGTACTTAAAGCCTAGCTTGCCCTCTAGGTTGCCATTAGCAGCACACAGTCAGGTTTCCTAATGCCTCTGTCTGAAAAAGGGGGAGGATGTCTCATCAGCCTATTGCGTTGCCACAGACCATGGATTTGGCTACTTTTGCCCTGTCCCCCACACAGTCCCCTCTTTTCTCATCCCTGTTTGGTCCCTACCCAACCCTCCACTTATCTCATGTTGTTTTCCATCTCCTATCCATTTTTATTTATCATGTCATCCAGTGGCAAAAAAACTCAATTGAGTTAATCTCTGGTGACATTGGTGATATGGTCTCCATTTACAGATTCATGCAAAGTTTCTGTATCAGTGTCACACAATTAGCACACTATTGTAGTTGAATTGAACTCTTTCTGTTCACCATTTCCTTATTTCTGTCCTAACGACCAGGATCTCCTTGTTAGCAAGGTGGTGGAGAAAATCAACAAAGAGACCAAGTAAAAAAGGGGGAAACTATGGAGAGGGTGAAGGAGGAGGGAAGGGAAGCACTGATCGTGAGGGATAAAGAGCAAGAGAGCATGCTCTGTAAATGTCCCACCTCTCCAGTCCTGTGAGAGGAGGGGCAGTGGAGGGGGTGGATCCACCCCCCACGGGACGGTAGCAGCAGCAGCAACCAGCATCCCAGTGTCAGTCTCTCGTAAGAGCGCCAGGCTGCCGCACTGCCTGCAGGTGTCCCATCTCACATCAGCACCCAGACAGAGGCCGTCTCAGAGACACCCCGCCTTTCTCTCTGTCTCTCAGCAGGCATGAGGGATCTCCTGTCTCAGCAGCAGCTCTGCTCTGACATGGTGAGTAGCCGGCCCCACCACTGTTGTCATGTTTACAGTGCATACTTTCTGCTTTTAACAACTCGGCCAATGTGAAAATAGTTTTTACAGATTTACTGTTGCCTTTCCCATGCTGTTGGATCTTTCTACTAAGTGGTCATGACATGGAAATCCTGGCCAGACTGTTTTAAAGTAATTTGGTCTAGTTCTGTAGAGGGAATGTACTTGAAATGCTGAATGTAGTTTTTTCACATTTATCCTAGGAAACATTTGTTGAAATATTCAAGGAAATGTTTCAGTCTGACCAAACCGTGATAACATATTTCACCTCTTTGAACCTCTACACACTAAGGTTAGTCAATCAAAGGTGTCCATTTATGTCCACTTTTCTTTTAATATTTTTTGGAAAAATTATGGTAATGTATATGGGGTTGAAATTTTACCACACATTCGATGTCTTGGCACATTCAAACAGCACGCCAATATGGCCTATATTCTCAAACCTCGTCCTTTTGTTTTCTGACATGAATGTATTTTGTTTTTCTATTCACTTAAGTTAATATAGCCAAGATAATATTTTGTTAACATATTTATTTGTATTTGTTTAAAATAGGGAACTATTTGTAATATTATTACATTACAGAGGCCCTTCTTCTGAAATTAAAGTTAAGGAATTCAAATTCAACAAAAGAGAGTCCTAGTATGTATTACTAATGTATGCTTAATATAATAAATATATCGTTTTTCTTCAGTTAGAATAGAATAGAATAGAATAGAATAGAAACTTTAATTGCCACACAACAATGTTGGTGGTAATTTGTTGTAGCTCAGTCTGGTGGGGGGGGGGGGGGGGTCGGTAGATGCTGTTGACGCTGTAGTTGAAGCACGTCGTTGCAGATCTATAGCGTCTTCCAGAGGGCAGAAGTTGGAGATCATGGCTCGGATGTGAGGTGTCCCTGGTGATGTTGGTTGCTCAGTTCAAGCTTCAATTATGTCATGTCCTTTTACATTGTACCACAATTTGGACCAGGATTTGCGCCTAGATTCTTCAGTCTCCTCTTTTCATTTGGGTAGCACTGACCAGTTACAGTTCAAGGAGCATATGGTCACGTTGACTCCCTTATGGGCTGCTCTATGTCAACTGAAGGCTAACAAGTTAGTACTCATAGTCATCTTTCATATAAAAATCCTATACCATCCTTGAGCATACCATGGGCCAAGTAGGCCAGGACCTAGTATGTTCCACTTGTTATGTGAAAGTCAATTTATTATTCTATTGAAAATTAGAGGTCATCAATCTGATTATTCCTGCACACTACTGATTATTCCTCAGCATACAACCAACATGTGCAGTAAGATTATCTTAGCAGATCTACAACAAATATTTCAATAACTACAGTAATCACTTGAAGTCATGTAAGTTTGCATGTAGTAGAATAACTGGTGTTAGATAGATATGAGAAATAATTACAATTACGACAATGGCATAGCTAGTAGTTATTTAATGAAGAGCTATTGATTGCATTTCTACTGTGGCCTTGTACCATCATCCAGTACATGGATATTTTTCCTTTTTTTGTTACATAATATGAATATAACAATAGAAATAAATATCAATAAACACCATGAAACATTACAACATCAAGTGAGGACAGGTATTTTGGGAAATGTCAAGAAATCAAAGGCTACAACAAAGGGCCAGGGATCTCTTACACTGCTTGCAAGTAGCGGTTCAGAGAAGCCAGTTAGATATAAACATAACCTGATTTGAAGTATATTTCAGAATAAACTTTCACCTTCTGAAACACTGCATACACCTTGTACATATGTAATAAGTGGCTTGGTATGATTTCATGGTAATTTGGACTAAATGCAAAATGCAATAAGCAATAAAAGATTTATATTACGTTTATCTATTTATACTGTTGCATTCAGACCATGTGTTGGTTGCTAAATTTAGTAATAGCTTGTGTAGTCACTAGTCACACACATCTCTCTCTGCCTGGCTAGGTCCAATGATGTGTCAGCGATCTTGCTGTAAAGTCACTGGCAGAAAAGGGGTAAGGCTTTCCCATAATTTATAATGTAGAAGATTGGCAAATTGCCAGTGATGTCACAGGGGAAAGATAGGGGTCTGGTGAAAGGATTAAGACAGCATTCATAGAATACAATGTGCCTGTAGCACTGCTCTGTATGGTAGTTTGTATCTGTGTAAGGATCTGCAAAAAAAAACAGAGTGCGGGACAGTTTGAGAGAGATGAACATGTTGCACAGTCAGCTCTTGTACAGACAGAAACTATCAATCTCGCAACAGTAGAGTGCAGCTCTGCTCTCCTCTCAGTCCCCTGAGCCAGGTCAAACCTGCTGGGCAGAATGATTTGCACTTTACCTTCAGTGGGCATGCCTGCTGCACACGGCTGTCTTATCTATCCACCACAACAGTGACCTGCTACAAACACTGAAGAGGTGTTTTTATCTAAAGGGCTACACTTGGTGTTCGTTAGGCTTTCCGTTATTGCTTAGATCATTATTATTCCTTTCTGTGACTAAACATATCCTTTTTTTATTGAATCATCTACACTATATTCTTCATTGCTCAACCTGCTATGCCTTTATACCCAGGCATGGACAAAAACACCTGTCTTGTTTAAAATGGCCAATGTTATTGGATAAAGGCCATAGTGATGACCAAGGAATGGCAGTAGGTTATTGCATTTTGTTTTTGTTTGTGTACAGTCACTAGCATTTTAGTATGTGCTCTTAAATCAACTAAAATACATCTGCCATGGGGGTGCTGTGGCGGAACTGGCTGCAGCATCAGTGCTGCATTTGGGCCCAAGTGCCCATGGGGACCTGAGCTGGAATCCGACTTGGGTCATTTACTGATCACATCTCAATAAATTGACTTGTTTATAACCAGTGAAAAAATATTTAGTTTGTAAAGGAAAATATCAGCAGATGGTTAAGGGGTGATGGTAGCGTAGTGGCTAAGGAGCTAGGCTAGTGCCTGAAAAGTTGTGGGTTCAGTTGCCGGCTCTGTTGTGCCCTTGAGCAAGGCACTTAACCCCAAGTTGCTCTGGGGACAATGTAAGCATTTGTAAAATAGTTGACATGTGTAAGTCACTTTGGATTAAAAGTGTTTGCTAAAGGAATTTTTCATTTTCATTTCATTTCATATTTATTATACAGGAAAATTATTAAAAGTAACAAAGTTACAGTTTAAAACGGGACATCACACATCATATTTACATACAACACAAAGCAAACATATAGACATCAGACTTGTGATGGATAGAGGTCAATGTTTGCAAGTGTATGTATTGAGGAGTAGCAGTTTATAGTTTTTTTAAAATTGTGTGCTGGATTGTAATTCTCTGATGTGTTGATGAATGCCATTCCAAACTCTGATAGTTGATGTATGAAGGACCTCTGGCCAAAGCCATTGTTGTATGAGGGCACTGGGTGGAGGGTCGTGGAGACTGACCTAGTGACACGCACTTGAGGCATGTTATGTGTCGATAGGAGAGAGATGAGTGTTCGTGAAGTGCTGTGTTGGAGTTGAAAGTAAAAAGTAAATACAATTTTGAAAGGACAGAGCATGTGATTGAGTGAGCGCAGTGCAGTGGTGTGTCCATTTGTCCATGAATACATGAAAATGTATGGTTAAACACTGTCAGGTTATGGAGGCCAATTCATTTTGTCAAAAGATAAACATACACAAAGAGGAAAAACATGGCACACACCACACACATAGATATTGTGATTTGTGCCACCATTCCTGAGTGATGATAGCAGTTTTCATTTCTATGAGTCTATAGAAGAGCTAGCAGCTAGAAAAGGTCAGGCCTCCTTCCTTTTGGCCTCTGATTACTTCATGTTCTTTTGCATGGGTTAAATTATAAAGGGAAGGGATCTCAGCCCATGAAATTATATTCACATTTCCCTGGCCAGTGGCCATGATATGTTAGCTGATGTGCAGATATTACCCTTTTCGTCGGTGTACATATAGTACCCACACACAATGTTGTGTTGCACTCTGTGCATGAAAAAAAAAACTATGAATAAACACATACTTAATTACTTACTTTAATAATGACATGTGGACACAAGAGCCTGATGCATATGCAACAAACCCACTTTTTTCTATTTTTATATAGCTTAGCAAGACATGCATAGCTGATGGAGCAGTTAATATTCTTCAGGGTAGACTCGTCACTTGATTGATCACATATCAGTTGTACAGTATATGGTTACACCTGTGCAGTCCTTGCTATCTCTGCAAAACACCCTTGTGGTTGAGTGACACCTGTTTTCTTTAACCCATCCTATCAAACAATGGGTGTGCTTAACGACAAGCCCATTAACAAAACAGAATGTCAAGACAAATCATTTAGATTTCAATTGTTCGAAGACAGTTTACACCCCAGGGGTTGAAGGGGTTGAGTCTGCTTTTCTTTAAAGATACTCTTCCATTCGCTTCCATCCCCCATCCACACCCTCCAGTCTCAGTCCCAGCTTGCCTCAGCTGCCTGCCCCAGACAGAACAATACACGACTCCAGGAGGCCCTTACTCAAAGTGTTTCATAATTTAGATGGCTAGCCTTTTGTGCTGCACTCCTTTGAAAATGGCGTCCAACTGACAAAGTACATCTTATTTTTACATTAGTGAAGAACCTAATATAACTGGCAGGACCAAAGAATGTATTTGGTGATTGGTCCAGAGTTGTATCAGGATGCATTGCAATGATCTTCTGTTGTGAGATTGTTCTCTCATCATTGAACTTGTACATTGAATCTGTACTATTGTTTGCTTTAAGTGGTGTGTAAAATTGAACTTGCGAGCCTTTTGTTTAGCATACCCTGATAAAGATAGGAAAAGAGAAGTAAACAAAAATATGGTTATGTTATAATATAAATATTACATATAATAGAAATATTGATAGCAGTAATAAAATAAATATCCATTAAAGTAATAAAAGAAAATCCACAGGTGGTTCTTTCATATTCATGTTGTTTTCAAGTAAGCTCCAAAAGCATTTGTTTTCAAAGTGATAAAACCTTAACAGTTGTAGAAACAAAAAAATGAAAGAAGTTGGTAGTTTCACAAATAAAATAAATCTGCAGCCTGGTTGCTACATGACAACATATGTACAGTGTATTCAAAATGTGTGTCTTTTACCTTTTAGCTTTTGTCCTTTTTATGTCATGTGTACACACAACCTTACTGTATTACAGGGTTGTTATGGGTAATATTTATGTTGTGTAATGCATATTTTAACTAACATACCATGTCACTAGCTGCCCCTAAAGATATCCAGAAGAATCTGTGCAGTTATTTGCTTGTTGCTATGCATGATTCAAATTGAGTATTTGGTTGGTTATATTATTTTACATTTGGAGTACTTGGAATACTTTAAAATGTATTACTCACTCACTGTTTAAACAAAATTGTTTTAGGGTCACTTTCCTCAAGAAATGTCCTTGTTTTCGATGAAAAAGAAAAACAGGATTCTTTGATGACACAAGTACAATATATTTTGATTAACAATAATACTTTTAACTGTGTCAGTTATTATAATTTCTTGCTCATTTTGGCATATTTTGTAAAACTCATATGTTTTAATGGAAAACATGGATATGCCTATGTAAGTGGCCACAAGCTTTTGAATGATTTTCAAAGAATTGTGTTTTGTTCACATTTTTTATATACACTGACAAAAACATAGGGAAAAATCTGAAGTTCCAACAGATGGGCATTTAGCTTTCAGAGCATGCTGTGCTCCACAGGACCTGAAGCTTAAGAGGTTAGAGCTGTCAAAATGACTTTGTCCACTCAGTGAATAACAAAGTGTAGACTTGCCTGGCTGTTCCTTTTAATGAACCTAAGATTTCTAAAAAAAAATTCTCAACTCCAAACCACCAGTTTTCTTTGCTTCTGCTCAGAAATCCACATGAATTCACAGCAAAAAGTAAATGATTCCTCCACCTTAAGAAGGTATAAGAGTACTTTTTCATGGGCTTCGAGAGGGGAATATGCCTCTCATCTTGTTTTGTAGGATATAGTAAGAGATCTGAATGAGTAAAAGTATTCTGTTAAAGTGTAATTGCAGCAAAAATTGCCCCCAGCTGTTTTTCTGTATTAAAACACATCAAATAAGCCATGGAGACAGTATTTTTCGTTGATCAACCACAGAGCTTGGCCCGGTGTTACATGGCAACTGGCTCCCATGTTAACTGACTGCGTTGATGACGTTTCACAATTGATGACGAGTCTTCGACAGTTGTGCAGATTTGTCACTTTCTGATATAAACTAGAGACCAGAGATGGGAAGTAACGAAGTACAAATAGGCCTACTTCGTTACTGTACTCAAGTAGATTTTTTAGATATTTTTAGCCTACTTTACTTTACTATTTATTTTTGAGGCGACTTTTTACTTTTACTTCTTACATTTTAACACGAATATCGGTACTTTCTACTCCTTACATTTTAGAAAACTGGCTCGTTACTTTAGTTTCAAATAATTTTAGTGGAGTTAGCCTACCGTTATTATTTTTCGCGTCATCAATAACGGATGGGAATATAAGTTGCACTTGACGCACCACTACAAGATGACTCGACAGATTTGGGCGACATTCATTCGCGGCAAATCATTACAGCTTGATGGCAGTAATGTTAACGTTAGCACGTAGCAGTAGCCTATGTCTCAATTAAAGGAACCGTATGTAAGAAATGTAATTCAATTAATCATAAAATGGCCCTGATTTGTCACTAGACATTAGGCAACAGTACTGACAACAGTAGTCCGGCCAGGATATCGTCATTTAAAAAAGTGAAGTTGCAGCCCTCAACTGATGTTGATGTTTACATATTTGTGTTTTAGCCTGATCCGCCACCCTTCACCTATCTAGTAATCACAAAGTCAGTAGTGTTTCAGCATCTGGGTTGCCAGCTCTGCTCTAGTTACCACATTTGCGGTGTACACCGCTCTAGTATTTTGAAAGTGATTGTAGTACTAGTTTTGGCCAAAATCCTACATACGTTTCTTTTAAATTTAGTCAAAAATGCCCTCATCCTCTCCTCGCCTTTGATGCTTCCCTAACTTCTAGCTGCAGTGTAGCCTATATCCTTAGCAATAAGTAGATGCAGCATTGGGTCTTGAACAGGGATGTAGTGGAGGCTAAACGCAAGTAAACACAGTTTCCACTTCTGAAATTTCAGAAATAGTTTATCCACCTCTTATTAGAGTTTATCCACCTCTCAAAAGAGTTTATTCACCAATACAACTGTTAATATTTAAAAATCTCACTGTATTATCCACAATAACAATATGTACACTCATCAACACTCTGAACCACTTAATGGCACTTATATTGTTAACCTCCACCATCATCAAACATGTTCTGAATGACAGACATCCCAAGTCTTCCGGAAGGTCCGGGAGTATCCCGCATATTGATAGCGGCTCCCTGATGCCCGCAAATTAGATAAAATCTCCCGGAATCTAGAGTGAGCGAGCAAGAGTGCACACATGAGACCGAAACTTCAAATCGTGTGTGCATCTCAGTGTAGCGCACACACGACGGGGATGGAGAGAGAGAGAGAGAGAGGTAGTGCGTGTGTGCCAGAGAGCATCCTGATTGGCCTGTTTCAGTTCAGTTCAGTAGGAGCAGGAGCGTCATGGCAGAGGAAGAGTGCCCCCCAAATAGGAACATTTAAGACCCATTTCACATCAGACTACACTGTTTGTAACAGTGACTTTAGCATTGCAATGGCGGGTTAAATGATTGCAAAAGACATGTTGAGGTGAGTTTAACAAGTGTCATTTCATGTGCATATTATTCAGGACTAGCCTACTAGATGGCTATTTGCCAAGGCTACATAAAGACCAAACTACCAAAATCTACTTTATTATCACAATTTCTAACTATAGGCCTTCCTTAATTGGTGTGCTGAGTAGAGACAAGTAATTAACAAACATAGGATATTCATCACTATTTCAGTATCTAAGAAGGCTAAAGTAATTTTTTTTTTTTTTTGGGGGGGGGGGTTCCCTCCCTGAAATGGCTTTTTGCAGGTTGGGATGTCTGTGAATGCCTTTTCTAAAAATCTGATACTGCATGGTGCAGTCCACCTTACCGTGATCACAGAATTCATAGTTTACCCACCTCTGATTTTACCACTACATTCCTGGTTCATAGTTTACCCACCTCTGATTTTACCACTACATTCCTGGTGAAATATTCACAGGAATCCTTATTCATGTTGTTTTATCCAATATTAGTTGTACAGATGTATAGTCCATCTTATACACACCCATGAAGCCAACATAGAAAATGCAAAAATAGAGACTTAGGTGTAATTACTCCATTTTGTGTAGTCATTCTATATCAGAACCTGACATAGGCTACAATCCAAATAGTCTACAAGAAACCTCAGAAATGCATACATACTTATTGTCAGTATGCATTTTGGGTAACCAAAAGTCCTATGGGGAGTTTCCATAGGGCATTACAAAACTCATGAGCATACCTTGGCAAATAATGATCTAAAGTACTTATTTTTCATTATACATTGATCTACTTTTGCACACAGCTTCGCAAGACCTGGTGTTAGGGCTTAGTTGTGTTTCTAAAATCATATCAAGTGACCTAGAGGGCTGAAATGTGGTCAATTCAGAGATGCTTGTTAATCCGGCAGAAAGAAAAAACAATATTCTAGCTCTGTAACTCTGTGCCAGTGCTTCCTAAGAAACTACAGGATCTTAGCTTTCTAAAGATGTCCAGCATTTGATGGTAGGCTAGAAATAGCCCAACAGGTTATAAGGGGAAGATTTAAAAAAAGAGGGACTGGCACTTTGTGTGGTCCAGGTTCCGTTGCATAAAAAATTGTTGTCATTCACAAGACTACTTTTACTTTTATACTTTCAGTGCATTTTCAAGCCTGTACTTTGTTACTTTTACTTGAGTAAAGAAGTTAAATCAGTACTTCTACTTTTACCAGAGTATTTTTTAACACAAGTATTTGTACTTCTACTTGAGTACGGGAAGTGAATACTTTTGCCATCTCTGCTAGAGACGAACAAATACAAATATGCATGACATGTTGAAATATCAAAATTGGCTGTAGTAGCCTACGTTACATGCAATGCAAAACGAGGGGTGAAGTTATTCAAAGTTCATACAAACTATTCCAAAGGTTTTACCATCTTTTATTAACTTATATTTGTCCCAACTGCCACAAACAACAAAGTATACTTATTTTTTTCTGGAACAAATCTTCAATGGGTTCCCTCGTTTTGCATTACATTCAATAATCGACTTTTCTTCGAGAGGAGCTGGTAGTTCTTAACAGTCTTCTGTAATAAACTCTAGGTTTGCTAACTAGGTTGTTGGTGCTTCGTTTTATGTGTAGGGACCCTGAGCAAGCTACTGATGAGGTTTGGTGCTGTTTTGAACAATATTACTGGTTAAAAAACGCTATTTAGGAAGCGTTTGGCTCACCGCCCCTAGCTAATCCACTGTCTGCGATTTGGGGCTATAGCATATACAGGGCCAAGCTCTGTAGTGGTTGATCAACGCAAAAAACTGTCTCCACTATAGACTATATATATACAGTCTTGGTCTCCATGGCTTATGTGATGTGTTTTAATGTAGAAAAACACCCTGGGGTCAATTTTTGCCAGAATTACACTTTAATCAGGTTTAATTAGAGATAGTAGAGGATGTATGTAATGTGTAATATGTAATGTTTCCTATATGTTTTAACATTTTGGAATGACATATAGCTGACAACAGCAAGGATAGAACACTACAAAACTGGAGCATGAAACATTCCAGTTTTCTTCGAGTGCAACAACGATAGAAAGATATAATTTGGACAAAACATAGAACATATTAACCTCCGTTGCTCAGCCAAATACTTCATGCGACTTCATGCTTATTCAGTAGCTTAGACTATTAAGTGCACTCCCCACTCCCAGGGGTATTCTCATCTGTCTTTTTGTCTATCCTCCCTCCCTTCCTTCCTCCCTCCCTCCAGCCCCTCCTTCCATTAATTTTGTGAAGGAATGATAGGAGGATAGAGAAATGGGAGAGACCATCCTCCTATCGTTCCTTCACAAAATAAATTAGAAGGCGGGACTAAGACTGGAGGGAGGAAGGAAGGAAGGAAGGGAGGGAGGATAGACAAAAAGACAGATGAGAAACCCCGCCAGACTTTCACATTGCATGTTTGTTTGTAATGGATGCAAAACAGCCTAGGCTATTGATAAATGGGCAGTTCCAGCGTTATGGATGTGACAATTGGACTCATATTGGTAAACAAAATGCCTTAGAGTGGGGTCAAAATTAGTATCAGTGAATTAATTTGCATAACTTTTAATGCAACCTCTGTCCTCTGAATACTGAGAAATCCTCAAATTTCATATAATCAATTTCATCCTAAGAATACAAGGCATTTTATCAGCGTTATGGATGTGACATGAAATGGACACACTTTTGTGAGAGATTACAGGTTTTCTACAAACTCTGTGAATTTTGAAGGAAACTGCCGAAACTATGATATATGTACAATGAAGGAGACTTGAATGAACACAAAAAGTGTGTTTTTGAAAATATGCGTCATTTTCGTAATGCATTATGTAGGAAAAACTGGCGTTATGGATGTGACGGTTTCACATTATGGATGTGACGTGTCTGAACCAGTCCTCGACAAACTACATAAAACACATAATTAAGTTGTGAATTTTGATATGAAACAATTGAAATAGTAATCATGAAAAACTAGCGATGAAATTATTGCTTCCTCAGTGCCCACTAAGATCCACAGGAAGAATCAGGACAACAAGTTATTTAAAATATAAAAAATACATTTATTTTTTTCTTTTTACTGTCATCAATTTTGGTCAGTGATTCCCAGGTTACTGAAACACCAGGGAACATGAAACTTGGTGGCCACTCCCCTAAATAACTAGCCCTACCTGAACCGTTGCACCCAAGATGACAAAATATTTATGGTATGTTAGTCTCAAGAGCCCGCATGAACCTAACCCATACCCACTCATTTGTGATTTGCACACATAAAGTACATGCACGCGCACATGCACACACACGCACATGCGCACATGCGCACACACACACACACGCACAGTCGCACACATACAGACAGGCAAGCACACACACACACATAAACACATACAGACAGGCAAGCACACACACACATACACACACACACAGACACACATGCACAAACACCCACGCACATTAATGCAGATACATAAACACACACACACAGGCACGCATACGCATGTGGGCATGCAAACACACACGCACACACAACACACACACACACATATAAACACACAAACACAGGCACGCATACGCACATGCACACACACAGACACACACACACAGACACACACACACACACACACACACTCTTATAAACAAAAGCAAACTCACATATGCACACATTTGCATGCACATGAGTTGCAGGAGTAGGAGATGGAGACAAATTGACAAGCGTGATTTATTTTTGCGAAGAGAATATGCAGGACTGAGAGGCGGTCATATTTTGTACCGCTATGCGGTACATCTAGTTTATTGCTGCCCTTACTCATGTTACTCTGTGGGTATTAGCTACAGAGGACCTGACACTTCAAATGCTGTCATATCGCGTCACATTTAAAGTTAAACTGTGTTAAGCAGACGTGAACGGCAGGCTGAACAGATCTGCAACAGAACGAGGTTGCTACTGTATGTCAGCCATCTTCACCAGCTAACACGATAATCCAGTTACTGTACAACAACAGTATGACAGTTACAGGAAGATAATCGCTCAGATTTTCGTTATTAGGCCACTTGAAAATAGGCTATGGCTAGGCTAATCACTGGAGGTGTTTTAATATTATGTTTGTTTTGCTAATGGTTAGGCAAGGCCTCCCTATGGTTTTGATCAACCTAATAATCTTTGAAATGTCAATTATAAACACTACGTTGAAATGCGTTGAAACTGACATGCCACCAGAACAGACGTTTTATCGGCTTTGAGGTATAATAAAGTCCCCAGTCTTGTAAATTCACATTATGTAACATCCATAACGTCACATCCATAACGCACCATTAAAGGTTTTAAAAGTAAGAAAGGGGCACAATTTGGTCATCACACTTTACATTGATATAAATCAGCTTTGCACAGACACTATGGACATTGTCGCATCAACACTGTATGTGTAGCATAAACTTTTCCTATAAAACGTTATGGATGTGACATGGCCATGGAACTTGCTGACTTAAAAACAAAAGCCTTACAAATGTAAGGAGTTGTGCTCTTAAAGGCAAGCTGAGCATAGACATTACTCTACCATTCCCTTGTCAATCTGGAATTTGTCAAATGACACAATTTGTTTGAACATTGGGTCCATTTATCCACTTTTGAAATATGTATAATATTACCATGTGAAATATGTTGTTTCTGTATGGTTGCACACCATATTTATGATGTAAAAAGAGTGTCATTCTCCATCAAATTCAATCAGATCAGTTACAAACAATAAAATATAGACCTAAATGAAGATTTTAACAACAGTTCTATTTGCGTATGCACAACTTTTTTTTTTCCATGGTAAGGAGGACCTTTGCATGGAATTGCCCAAATGTCTATGGAGGGACGAATGAAGCTGTCGTCCCGACCAGGCAACCTCATGTATTCTAAGTAAATGCACACATATCTGTGTTTATACTATATTTTATGCAGGTGAGACATGGAAAAGCAGTTTTAGAAAGATGAGTTTTGCCATGTTAACCTATGGAGACTACGGCCTGTGGGTCATGAAGGGCACTTATTTGTATGTGCGGTGCCTTACCCACGTAAAACAGAGTGAAATAACATTTTGTACTATAGAAACATTATATAATTGGAAACATGTATTATTCTAGCTACATAAATGGCATAATGCATGGTATTTCCATAACCGTGAGATAGGCGCTTCACGATGACAGCAATGAGTTGTTAACAGACATTCACCAAGACGTATAGCAGCAATCTATCGGAAATAACACCTTTTTGAAGTAGGCCTATTATTCATGATTGTCACATATTGAAGTTGCGGGAAGTGTACATAGCTTAAACTGTATGTTTAAACTGTATTTCGAGTTTAATGTCGGCATGTCAACTTTAAAGTCGACGATTAAAGTCGACATGATATTTCAACTTTATTCTTGAAATTTTTCTCAATGTGTGGCCCTAATACTCAGGCGTAAAAATACCATTATAATAATTTGTTGCATATCTGAACATTATTATTTTCCATCTTTTCTGATAATCTTGGGTGGTATTCAAACACCTTTATCATCACGAAAACTGTCAGTAGCCCTGGTAAAGTCCATGACATCCACAAGCGCTCCTGCTATTTAGCTAGCTGGCTAGCTCTGCTGAAATGGAGCAAAACGGAGAGATATTTTTCAAGTTTTGGACGAGTAGGCTACATTGAGGCAAATGGACTTGATTTGTCTCGTCGTGTGGGAGTGTGTTCAGACCAGGCTGTGGCTATGACTGGGAATAACAGTGTAGTGATGGCTCTCATCAAGCAGAAAGCCCCGAATGCAATTTTCACACACTGTATGCTCCATCGTGAAGTGCAGGTTGTAGGTTAAGGTTAAACGGATGGAGGATGAGCTTAATTTATTTTTACATTAGCTGTAGTATTGTTGATGGGTTTCATAAGACATATGGCAAAAGGGGGGCCTTGGCCAGAACCTAGTGGTAGCCCATTTGGGATTCCTTGTCATGGAAAAGTTTGGGAACCCCTGTACTAAGACACACCTATCAGATATTGAACATTTGTGTTTAAATGCAATGCCATTAAAAACGATACAACATGTACCCGTTTCAAAGGGGGACAAAGGTTGTGATGTTGAGAGTTGCTATCACAAATCCCAGATGGGATGCCAGTCACACAGTCTTTTCGTGTATAATCATGTATATAAGGGTACATTCAGTATATACCTTTCAAAATAGTTATCTTAAGTTCTTACACACCCTCACAGAAATGTTCTATATCAGCATGTTTCTTCTTTCATTGTTGATATGTACTGTACCTACAGTGGGGAGAATAAGTATTTGAACCCATGCTAAAGTTGACTAAAAAGAAAAATATAAAAACATCTGTTAGAAATTGATCTTAATGCCTTAATTAAAACAAATCCAACCTTTAAGGACACCAATTTTCTTAGTGAATGAAGAATGTATCGTAAATAAATAAATAAATAAGTTCTTCCTTAAATTACAGGGGCAATAAGTATTTGACCCCTATGTTAAATTCCCATAGAGGCAGGCAGATTTTTTATTTTTAAAGGCCACTTATTTCATGGATCCAGGATACTATGCATCCTGATAAAGTTCCCTTGGCCTTTGGAATTAAAATAGCCCCACATCATCAGATACCCTTCACCATACCTAGAGATTGGCATGGTGTGTTTTTCAGTTAGCCTATTAGCTGGTTTGATTTGCATTGAACCCAATGAGCATTTTAGTCAACTTTAGCATGGGTTCAAATACTTATTCTCCCCACTGTATATAGTCTCCAAATTTGAATATATACACTGTATGTGCCGAGATAGACTCCAGTTCGAGCCAATAACCTCCTCCCTGCACAGAAACATTGGTGCTGTCTCTCGTTTCATTTCAGCATTTGGCCTGCAGTTGATGGTTGAAGACTGCAGCGATGTTTTCACTATTCCTCACATATGGTTAGACTGTTCTTCAACAATGAGGCACGTGCTATTCAAAGATCACTTGATGGAACAAAAAAACCTGAATACCATGATGTTAACATGAGAACTTACAGGACTTTCCCATGGAGGTAAATATTTACTTTCAAGCAATATTTTGTATAAAATGATGAGGGACCAGTGATAACAGTTTATCACAGTTGCTATTTTAGGTGCTTTCACACCTGCCTCGTGGCAGTTGAAATGGCATGTGTTGAAAGATAAAAAAAAAGACTACCGGTAATGTAATTTTGTCATTTTTATTTGAAAACATTGCTATAATTGGTCAAAGTCAAAATTACTATAGCAGAACTTGAATTTCAATGTTTTATTTATACCACAAGTAAATAAAGCCACTCTGTCAACTGCATTTCTAACTGATCACTGAAAGACAGAGGCAGCCTGGGTAATCTCTGCAGGCAACTGTGACTGATATCATACCTCACATTAACCTGAAGAGATTTGGCAGTCTGTCTGTACTTTGCTCCACATGTTTATGACCTAAATCTTTAAAAACATTAATCTGCATTGTAACTGGTTTTAAATAGGCCATATGGACTCATATGGATGTATTTCATACTAAACAATCAATATCATTATGTATCATTAAGAAAATCATTGCATTTGCATGACATTTGCTGTTTTATCCAATCTACACTGTCTGCAGCATTAGGTGTAAAAGAAAAAGATGAGTCCTGGGCAATAACAAATGGAGCTACTGATTACACTGATAAATCATGCTGCTAAAAGCATGTCCTAGGATGATTGCCACATCAGGTTAACAAGGTTGAACTACTCTCTCAATTTTGATCAGCCATCACTGCACCATTCTCAGGGTTTATAGAACCAGACCTTGACTGCTGTGCCCTGGTCAAATCTCAGCTGGCAACTGTGAGTGGTCCATTTTCTGCTCTCACAATAGCCACTGGGATTATGCTAAACACAGTGATTTGTCAGCAGTATTTAACTGATCATAAGCTTGGCCAAGGTCACAGATCTGAATGCATGTGTCACTATGATTATGGAAACCTGAGTAGTAGCTTAACCCCTTCACTGTCAAAACGTTGCTCTCTATGTGTGTTTCTGTAGCTCTGATTACTTGTGTTTATCTTCAAAATAATTGGGACTATTTGTCACTCAGTGCTTATTCAGTTCTGTCTTTGACATTCCACCTTGCAAGATGTTTGAACACAGAGCTTTCTGATGTTGATGTTACTGCATCAGGAACTGAGTGGATAATATTGAGGAGCCATCAATTCCTGATGCATTGCCTTCAGCATCGAAAGAAAACACCAAAAAGCATTTATATAGTACTTTACTTCAGATATTTTTTTATTATGTCTTGATTGTGGTGATAATAAAGCACTTAAATAAAGCTATGTTTTATTGTTTGAGTTAGCCAAACAAATGCTACAGGTGAATTCACTGTGTTATACCTCTAGCTACACATGGAAAGACCATTATGCTCAATTTAGTAAGTTTACTTGTTCACAGCATCAGTCTTTATTAGCCTGGCTACACCCACCTAGATCTCCTTTCAGAGAGATATTAGTCTGGAACGCCATAATTCAGAAAAGTTTCCATCAGACCCCAAAAAGGATGGGCCAAACAGCGATGAGAGGGCACATTTTTTAAATCGAAAGTGGCTGTGCTGGTAGCAACGCCTGCTAACATTGAAAATTGCAGAAGAATGTGTAAATGTATGTACAGCAAAGTTAGGTCTACATACATTGCTCCCTCACTGCCGATGCGGTTTATTGACAGTTTGTAAAGTTTAGGTGAAGTAACATTGGAAATCCCTGATCAAGTGATTGGTTAGGCTGGACTAATGATTTCAAAGTTAGCACAAAGTCTATGCCTGTCATGACTCATGAAGTGTTGGAAATGTTACCCAATCGTGAGTCCCCAGACTCTATTCACGAAGTGAACGAGTCTGGTTTTAACCAGGCTATTAGTATACAGGCCTACTCTATACTCAAAACAGCATGAAACAACACATTTCAGCTATGGTATGCAAAGTTTGACCTGGAGAATAACTCTTCCTCTTTGAACTTAGGAGTAGATAGATAGATAGATAGATAGAACAGATAGATAGAACAGATAGATAGAACATGTTCCGCCTTTTAAAATCAGGTGTAGTGTAATCCGAATAAAACCATCAATTAGACAACAGAATCAGTAGGGTACCAGTTTTGTTCCATTGTACCAGGCCTACTGTATGTCAAAAGCAGGATCGGATGAAGCTGGGAAGGATTAAACACACGGTTTCCACATGCGGTAATCAACCGTGATAATTATGATATTTGAAAAGAAAACGGTAATTGTTATCGTCAACATTTTTATCGCGGTTTACCATTATACCGGTAATCGCTACATCCCTAATACAAATGTATTAATTGAAAAAAGGACATTACAATTATCACTAACAGCTGTATCTGATGGACTGAACATATTCATATACAGGCAATTGCTTTTTACAATTTAGCTCAAGATGGAGAAAGGGACCTTCAAGCATCAGGGGCCCATGACCTTTATAAAAGGTCCCCAGCCTTATTTATGGAAGCCCTTGACTCGAGTCAACTCGAATTATTAATGTCATCATCTCAAGATGACAAAATGTTGATTTCCTGACATAATACCATAATTTATGCAATGACTCAGGAAAACAACACATAGGTTTCCAAAGATAAGTTAACACTCCTGTGTCCTCCTCACAACACCGGCCACATAGCTTGTTTTTGTTTTTGAAATTTGGAATTTGGAATTTCATCTCATCACATCAAAAACCCAAATCTTCCAAGGCTTCCATGGCAAGCTGATCAACAATAGCCTATATTGACTATATCGATTCACATTGACTGCCTCACCGTTAGAGCATACTAGGCTATGTTTAGGCTATTATGCATAGCTTACTATGTGTAGCCGGAATAGAAGACATTTTCAGCTACGTTGCGTTGTGTTCTGGTGCAATTAAAATGATACACTTAAGATGATTCCTTTTTGGCTTTTTATTTCCTGAGGGAATTAAAACGAGAGCACAGATGTAGATGTTTATCTTCATATAAAACAGTAGCCTCCCTTAGTTGATGGTAAACTGACCAGTTGAATTGCATTAATTCAACATCGCCAACATGCAGGTAAGTGTCACAGACTTCCTTGTTGAAGCCATCAGCTTTATGTTGCTTTTCTTTACTGGCATGCTGGCCAGTCGCTACAAGAAGGTTTAAAATAATAGGTGGTTTCAAATAATAGACGAGTACAGAATGCATGTAGGTTATAGCAGGGGCAATTCTAGAATCAGATCTTTAGGGGTGCTCAGCCCCTAACAGGGGTGTCACTAGACCTTGAGCTGCACTGGGGCAGAAGTCTTTCTAGGGGGGCACGAGGGTGCATGCTCCCCCATAAGAAGATTTTGTATATTTTAATGTTTAAATGTATCAATCTGGTACACTTTGAAGAGAAATCAGTGGTTAGAATCGATTATTTTTATCTATGGATAGAAATATTGTTGCTGTAGCCTAAACTATTTTGCACTTCAGAATTTTAACCATGCACACACAGGTAGAATAGCTATGATGATGCCTGCAATAAGTTTACAACCACAAAACATATTTGCTGAGTTTCACAGTTCAGTAATGGTCAAAAATAGTGTACATTTCAGCACTTGATAAAATTATCCAGTAGTGGTCACCTGTGTTGTTCAGCTAGTTAATAATATAAGCCTGTTATCTTGGCCATCTACACATGCTATACATTCCTTTTTCAGGACAGTCTGGGACACAGCAGTTCAATACTGGGGCAGGTTCTGGCCCCTAATGAGCAGCTGACAGTGGATCTCGTACCAAGAAGTGGGCAGTTCAGTCCAGTTTAAAGATATTTCGGAATAGGCCTACAAGAACAAACAAAAACTGATTGATTTGAATGGTGTTGGGACACCAACATTGTGGTTATGTAGGTGTTATTACTAACATATATCAGTAAATGGCCTCTGAGTAACTGTCACCAGTAATTGTAGTACAACAGGCATTTGATCTTCATATTGGCTTTTTATTTGCATGTTGTTATTGCTCATTCTATAATTAGTGTGCTTGCTGAAAGCAACACACTATTGTTATCCGTCAGCAAGCACACATTTTTATTATTATTCCTTTCATCCCACTTTTTTGGCCAGCTCCTCCCCCTAGGCCTTTAAAGATATCAACACCGTTCCCACTCTAAAACGACCTGTGGTCCGATCTTCACGAAACTTGACAAACATGATCCTTGGACAATGGATCACAAAAGTTACCAGAAGGATTTTTGATTTTCGAAAGTGTTTGCCCGTCACACCCAAACGAAATCGGCGCCAAACTGGAAGTAGGTAATATCTCAGGAACACTTTCATGTATTGAAACCAAACTTGGTACATAAACTCGGGACTCCATTGTGAGGATGCACAAGAAATCTGGTGCCGTTTGAACCCTAGGGGGCGCTGCAATTGGCTAAGGCATTTTGGACATTGCATTAATGCATGTAACTTTTGACCCATAGGCCAGATTTTAAAAAATGAGGTACTGCTAGAATCCTTGGATCAAGCCGCATCCTATTACATCAATTTGGACCTGAGTGGATTTCAACCATATCTTTGATTTTAGCGAAAGCGAAACTAAAGTTTCACAGGTCACAAATTTTGTCCAATCTTCACAAAACTTGACATACATGGTCTTCAGACTATCCTCACAAAAAATACAGAAAGGATTTTTGATTTTCGAAAGTGTTCACCCATCACAGCCAGTCGTAATCAGTCTCGAAGCTGCCAAGCAGGAAGTGAGTTCATATCTCAGCAAGGCTGTATAAAGTCCAGACTTGGTACATGTACTCGGGACCCCATCCTCAGGACGCAAAATACATTTGGTGTCTTTTGACCACTAAGGGGGCGCTATAATCACAGGAAGTAGGCTCATATCTCAGCAACGCTCTCATGTATAGAAACAATTTTGTGCTCTTTAACCTCTAGGGGTTGCTGTAACTAGCAAAAATGGATTTTAGTTAGCATTATTAGTTTCTGACAGCGCTACTTGACCAGGGTTCGACCAAGGGAAAATCATTTTAATTATTTACCATTTTAACTCGTAAAGGGTAAAGTTGTGTAATGACACAGAAGGTTGCAGTTTGGTGAGCTAACTATTTTTTATAGGCTGTAGTTATGACCCTTGAAAACCCTCGTAGGCAACAGTTAGCGCATCAGCACGTCTGTCTCATCCTTTGAGCTATGCCTTTAAAGGCTTATCTTATACTTTCACCTGAACCTGGCTGTTTTCTTTTACAAAAAAAATTTTATGAAAAAAGTTATGTTCTATATGTTATATATTTAGTGACTGTACACTCATTGGCCTGTAGATGGTGGTGTTGAGCGAAGGGTTGCTGGAAGAGGATATTGTCTCACACGCACTCTTTCTTGCAAACACACATACATCAACACACGCACATTCACATGCACATGCACACATACACAGGCACGCATGCACACACTCACATCCACAGGCACAGACACACACATCCACAGGCACAGACACACACATCCACACACACACAGACACACACACACACACACACAAACACACACAAACATGTACGCACGCACACATACACACACAGACAGAAACACACCCATGCACACACACAAATCCACAGACACACATGCACGTACACATATACACACGCACACACACACAGGCACGCACATACTATTGGTATCGCCTATTATAACGGCAGATAATTACAAATTCAGTAGGATTAAACGAAAAAAAAAACAAATATTCATCATCATCATCATCATTTAGGCTGCCTTTCCAGTATTGGCGTTACATAGTTGGTCCACCAGATGGCGCAGCATTGCAGCAAGAGTCAAGACGTAACTTTGGTGGAAGTTAATCTAAAGTGAGTTGAAAAAACAATAGATGCTTCCTACAAGGACAACACTGTAGTTTACGGCAGAGAATGTCTCAGGGTAGGATGATTTTCACATGAAATGTAATTCCCAGTTCTTCTTGAAGCCAAAATAAACCTGAGAATGTTTATCGGACATGCTTGGTTTTTACTGCAGGTACGTCAATCTTATACAAGCTAAATGTTATATTAATCAGCCAAGGTAAAATAATGTCATTAGCATTGGTTGAGTGATGGAGGCCAGTTTGATTGTGGAAAACCATAAATGCAGTTATACCAAGCAAATTGATAACAGCACTGTAATTGTATCTTTTGACTATTATCTCATTCTTTTCTGACCATCAGTGTTGGGAGTAATGCGTTACAAAAGTAATGTAATTACTGTAATATATTGCTGTTTGCGGTAACGCGGTAATGTAAGGCATTACAAAAAAAAATGTGGGTAATATTTACTCGGTACAAACTTCAGTAACGCGCGTTACAATGCAGTTTAACCCAAAATTAAGCGCTTGTTTTGTTTTGATACATATTCGCAAACACCACGCGAGAACAACAGAGGAGAACAAATCTGCGCAAAATAGTAGAACGTTATCTCCTGATGGTTGAATATGACTGTGGCTGCAGCAGACTTGCAGGCGGACTCTATGTGGGATGGACATAAGCCTACGCTCATTATTTTCAGCTTGTCAGAGACAAGGCTATGAAGAACATAATAGTTAGTGCACTTTGTGTGCGAAACCGAAAGATCTCTCAGCTCGAGAAATAGCACAAGTAAATTAATGAAACATCTAAAGTAGTGCCACGCTAATCTTTTTGATTCTTGATAAAACACAAACTATGCTGTTGTGCATGTCAGCTTTGTGCTGTGAACTTAAATTGAAGAGATTAAAGGGATAGAAATGCAGAAAAAGATTGTGTAGCCTGGCAGTGCCACCACTCCCACCACGCGCATCACGCACTTTGCGTTGGGCACCAAAGGACAGAGGGGGCACCCAAATGTAACCAATGAATAGTAGCTTTACTGCAAACTGCGTTTCACTCTTCATCAATAACGTTTACAATTTCAAAATGCACTAACACGATGTTACATGCAAGTTTGATACCTTTTGGGTTCTCTCAATCACCACGTAGTACTAGAATTGGTGGGTCATCAATCATTAGTTTTCCAAGCATTTAGGCTACACGAAGCACATGATATGCTGAGTCGACTGAAACGCATTCCATTCAGATAGCTAGGTGGATACCAGGCTCATAATTCACTTGTATTCGCAAAACGAAATGTGAAGCAACATGTCATTGCATACTTCCATTTCCAAAGCAATGAAGGTTGCTTAAAACAACTTAACATTGTGCATATTATTGTTAATATTGTGCTATCAATGTAACTCAAACAAATAAGGCTTGTAAACAAGAGCTGGCAAAAGGGCATTATGACAACGTAAAGATCAATGCTCTTAAAGTGACAGTGCACCATTTATAAGTAAAACAGCATTTCTTCAGAAATTAATGTTTAAAAATACACAGTAATGGTCTGTAAATAATAGGCCTTTTATTTTACTTTAGGTGTTTGAGTTATCGTTTAAATGTCACTCACTCAAAGCCACTCACTTAGGGCACCGAAATGGCCAGCAGGCCACCATCTTGACATGTCTTTATTAAAGGAACCGTATGTAAAAATTGTATTTCAATTAATCATAAAATTGCTCTGATATGTCACTAGACATTAAGAAATCATGTTCATTTCAAATACTTATATCACTGACAACAGTAGTCTGGCCAGGATATTGTCATTTAAAAAGTGAAGTTGCAGCCCTCAACTGATGTTGATGTTGTCATGTTGTGTTTTGGCCTAATGCGCCACCCTCCACCTATCTACTAATACAGTCAGTAGTGTTTCGTCATCCGGTTGCCAACTCTGCCAGTCAGAGGGGAGGGGAAGGGGATACACCGCTCTACAGTAATTTGAAAGTCATTGTAGTACCCGTTTTGGCCAATCTTACATAAGGTTCCTTTAAGCTTTGATTTACAATATAGTAGGCTCTCTATTGATTTTAATGAGTAGGCCTAGTCCTTAAAGTTACAGTATTTCTATCACAATTTACCAGACTTTGACCTTTTGTCGGTTTTTAACAAAATTCTGACTATGATTGTTCTTTGTATTGCATTATGAGCACTGCGCCTATTGCATTCTACTGTTGCCTTAAGCCTAGCTCAGTCATTATGCTATACCACATCTCCCTCCATTGGAAGAGCAAGCTGCATTGAGTGTAATAAACTGCATTTAGAATGGCAAATCCATATTTCTAGATATTTTGGTGAAAGTAACTTAAAAGTAATGCAATAGTACTGTAATGCCTTACAATTCAGAGACAGTAATATTATAATGTAACAAATTACTTTGAAATGACAGTAATAAGTAATGCATAGTACATTACGATTTTGAAGTAACTTGCCCAACACTGCTGACCATAGCCTACTAACATGAGTTAAGTGAGTTAGCCACAACGTGTTCGCTAGGTTTGCCAACCGTTCTGTAAAATACGGAAACGTCCCGTATTTGCAAGGAAAAAGATGTGTTCCGTATTGAACTGCTACGGAAGGCATTTTGTTCCATATTATTGAGAATCAACTCGTGTAAATCCATGACAGATCAGTATTATAAGTTAGACTATGAACTACACGATTTGTATGAGATAAAGGGAAACTTTGCTGCTGTCATTTATCCCTCTCAGTTTGTCTTCACATCCTAACAGAGAATGCACTTTTCGTTTGAGCCACTGTGAGTCATGTATATTACACTGATAGCCTAGTAGCGTGAGATGACATGTCTTGCTCAGAGTTTTACAGTGCATCTGTGCAAGTTTTTTTCTGGCTAGCCAGAAAAAAGCCATAAATAAATTAAGGCTTTGCCAAATTCAGAGCTTCTGGAGCTGCATGTGATGTTCAAAATATATTTTTTTCTATGACAGCATATCTGCCAGTTCAGTTTTCAGAGTTCTTTGGTTTGAGTATAATAGTCTACAAACAGTTATTTCTTTATTAAGTGTTTTTGCATCGAAATGATTCTGGTTTTGCACTAGATAGAAAATAAGTAGGCTAGTAGGCTACATTAATTCAATATGGAGCCCTGGAGGCGTCATTGCAAGATTAAAAAATATATATATTGTGAGAATGTGCACTCATTTGACCAAATTGTGCACTCGTTTTACTCAATTATGATCTCATTTTACTAGATTTTACTCAGAAAGTTGGCAACCCTAGCGTTCGCTAACGCGATGGTTTTCTAATATGTGAAATATACCTGAAAGAAAACCTGTCTATGATGCATCCTAAACATTGGGCTGGGACATTTCTGTTTGCTAAATAGGTTTTTCTGCTGTTGATTTGCTCACAGTTCTTGGTGGCCCTGTCAGTGCTTTGTAAAATGCATTAAGACCACAAAAAGTCTCAAAAAGCATCTGAGCTAACGTTCATTCCCAAACACCCACATAACGTTGGAATAACTGTTCCATACAGTCTGGCGCGCAAGCAGATTCCTTCAAATGCGCTGCTGACTAGAAAATACAGATGAGCTGTTTAAAGTTGCGCCGCTATCTGTTAAAGGGAATGGCAGATGTCATTCTCATTAGTTTAAGATAGATAGATAGATAGATAGATACTTTATTGATCCCCAGGGGAAATTCAAGGTCTCAGTAGCATACAGACATCACACACACATTCACTAACAGCAGAAAAAAGTAATCAAAAGTATATAATATAAAATACACAACTAAACAATAAGGACAGTAGAAGATAAAGAATACTAAATATACTAAAATACAAATTATACTAAATAACACTTAATCTAAATCAATTCTAAAAACAGTATCCACATAGTGGGTGATTAATCAAGAGGCGCTTGCAATGACTGAGGCAGGGACTGAGCCTGTGATTCTCTGTGCATAGTAAGGTAAGGTAAGGTGCTCCGTGTGAGTGAGTGTCATGGTGATGGTGCAAATGAGTAAGTCCAACAGTGCAACAGTGCAAGAACAAAGTCTAGAGACCAGCATAAAATAAATATGGACATATCAGCGAGTAGGCAAGGTAATATAAGAAAAAAACTATAGAAAAAACTATATCTATCTAACTATATAAAAAAAATGTATAAGTGTGGCCACAATTCGGCTGTGGCATGAAGGGAGGGGTTGTGCATATGTGCTAATATAGCACGCAAACAGTGAGGCAGAAAGACAGTGGTAAAAAGTGGCTAGTGGACAGACAGTATCCAAACATGGAGGGGGTGAGGAGGCAGACAGACTATCCGGAGAAGTCTATCTCTCCTCTTCCCTTAAGTGAAGCATTGAACAGTTCAATGGCCCTGGGGACAAATAGCTTCCTCAGTCTGTCTGTTGTGCAAGGCAGTGAGCGAAGTCTCCAGCTGATCAGGCTCTTCTGCTTTACAATAGTGCTGTGGAGTGGATGACACTCATTGTCCAAGATGTTGATCAGTTTGTTCAGGGTCCTTTTGTCAGATGCACTCCAGTTCAGCTTCCTCTTTCCTTACCAGCCTGTCAAGTCACCCCGCATCCTTCTTCTTTGTGCTTCCTCCCCAGCATACCACTGCATAGAAGAGGATGCTGGTAACAACAGACTGGTAGAACATCCTGAGGAGCTTGCTCAGGGGTGAAAGTAGTTTTTATTTCTTGGTGGTACTATGATAGTTATAATGCGCGTGCATAGCGCGCGCCGAAAATTTCACTTAGCCTAATTATTTATTATTTATTTATTTGTTTATTTACTGTATCTACTATAGTCTACTATAGTATATTATTACTGTATTATAGTCTACTTATCAAGCATTCACTAGGACTTCTTATCACTCTAGTATCACTCTTTAACCCACCTGTTTTTGATAATGAATAAATTGCAAACACTTAATTTCAACATTTAATTATTTATTTATTTGGCCTAGTACTCTGCTCGCTCCCACTTCCAATCGGTTTTTTTTATATATAGGCTACTGTATATCATGAAACACGTTTCTTTGAGTAATGCCTTTTTATTTGGGAGACTACAACATACTTCTGAGCGCTAAAACACTTTCATTATTGCTGCGCAAGATCTAGTTAAGCCGTACACGCGCTGTCTGTCTCTTGTCTCTCCAGCGAAACACTGCACACATAAAACCAGAATAGGCTATTGAAACATCAACATATTTTTCTTTAGCCTGTATGTTTTTTTTATTTGGGAGACTTTCCAAGAAACGTCAGTCTGCTAAAACACTTTGGATACCAGTGCACGTTGGCGCAATTACTGTAGGCTACTGTACGCGCGCTATAGCTTGCTCGTTGTCTGTCCAGCTGCACGGGAGGTTTAGACACAATTCAGATACAGTTCAGAACGATGTATATGAAATATATTTTGGGGAAAATGTGTTGCTTCTGGTAATTTGACGTTAGCAGTTGTGTTGTCATGCTGAAAGTGCAATATTTTTCAGAGACAGTATAGTTTTCTTTCCGGTACGGCGTATCCTCTCCAAATATTTTAGTGGTACTCCGTACCGGCCAGTACCGGCTTACTTTCACCCCTGAGCTTGCTGCACACATTGAAGGACCGCAGCCTCCTTAGGAAGTACAGCCTGCTCTGCCCTTTCTTGTAGAGTGCGTCAGTGTTGGCTGAGCAGTCCAGTTTATTGTCCAGGTGGAGACCCAGATACTTGTATACTTACCACTTCCACATTGACCCCATCAATGGAGACTGGTAGCAGAGTGGGCTTAGACCTGCGGAAATCTACCACCATCTCCTTGGTCTTTGAAGTGTTGAGTTGAAGATGATTGAGTTTGCACCATTGCACAAAGTCCTCCACCAGGCTCCTGTACTCCTCCTCCTGCCCGTTCCTGATACACCCCACAATTGCAGTATCGTCAGAAAACTTCTGCATGTGGCATGACTCGGTGTTGTAGCAGAAGTCAGATGTGTACAGGGTGAACAAGACTGGAGAGAGCACAGTTCCCTGTGGCGCTCCGGTGCTGCTGATCACAGTGTCAGAGAGACAGTTCTTCAGTCTGATGACTAAATGATGTTACGCCCAAAACACACCAATGACTGATTAAGAAACCTAACGCCTTGTTTACCATCATTTGTAATGGATGTGCGCTGGTGTGCCCGTGCATGAGAGAAGCAGGGTGCTCTGTGCACCCGCCCATATCACTGTTGATAATGCACTCTTAAAATAACATATAAACAACTCGCCACGGATTTTAGGTCTTTAATTGCCACACCCCTTGGCGTGTTGCTCAATAAAAGAGACGGGCATGCCATGCCATGCTAATAGAAATAAGTGATAGGGAGACAATGGCGTTTAATGACATTTTAGTAGGCTACTTGGCTGACAGGTCTCTTAAAGAACAACGTAAACATGTAATCTCGTGTTGGCCTATATTACAGGTTGAAGATATACACTGTAACTAGATGTAGCCTACCGTAAAGCGATACAAAATATGACCGCTACTCAGTCCTGCACATTCTCTCTGCAAAATTAAATCACGCTTGTCAATTTGTCTCCATCTTCTACTCCATGCCCTACTCTTGCAACATTTGTTTATGTAAATGAGTGTGTGCACAGTGTGTGTTTGTTTGTGTGTACATGTGTGCTTCTCTGTGTGTGTGTTCGTGTGTTTGTTCGCTTGTGAGTGTGTGTGTGTGTGTGTGTGTGTGTGGGGGGGGGGGTAATGGGGAGTGTGTGTGTGTGTGTGTCATGCATTCAGAGGGTGTCATAATGATCCTACACTTCAAATTTGTGCAGTTTTGAACATGTCAGCCAAAAGATACCTGCGATTACAACAACGCATTTTTGCTTTTTAGTTTTTAAGTAGGTGGCACTATAACTAGCACAAGTTGTGATTTTTGCTATGCACATGCGTATTAGTGTCCTTTTTGATCATGGAAAATTTGAACGACACAGGTATCTTCAATACAAAGACATCGGCAAACATTTTTTTTTCAAAGTAAGATGTTCACTTCTTTTCAGTAGGCTATCTATTTTTTGTTTGATTTTGTGTGGCCAAAAAGTGTCTTAACTGTACTCAGTCTGGGCCCACTTCCCCGATAACGACGGAGACACGCTCTTAAGAGGGTTTTCTACGATTCATCTTACGATCGTTCGTTTGGTTTTTCCGACTGTTTCCCGAACATGCTCGTAGCGTGAACGCGCGTGCACTGCTCTTAAGATGCTCTTAAGGGGAGCTGTCCACGTTAATAGTTCTGAAATATCCTCTGATTTGACGGTGATGTCAGGTGACTGCAGCTATAGGCCTACCATTTAAACTTCGGATCTACACATTCATTCACATCAATACGAAAATAGAAACACTTTGACATCTGCATGTAAGCATCCCAAGTAGGTTATATACCACACAGAGACATAAATAATTGTAATTATTTTAAGATAAGATTGTTGCACCATGCAATAATTTTTCGCGGTGTCACTTAAGAACACGTTTGAAGATAAGAAAGAAGTCGAGTAAGAAAGAGAGGAGATGTGTAGGCTTAGATTTTGATGCAGTAGGCTACAGACTAAACCACATGTTGCTTTCTCTGCTTTTTACCTCATAGGCCTAATAAAATATTCACTTAGCAAAGATAATGTCAAACTATTCTGGCAACGTCTCGTTTCATAACTTGATTGCATTTTTGTCCGCTTTTCATCACATTATTATGACCATTAAATGTGGGCTATTTTGCACGCTAAAATCTGATTCATCACAGGTAAACACAATAAAGAATGGGAACGTAAATTGGATTATGTATTCTAAGTTGTAATTCCTCTGTATGTCCTGTTGGTGACCTCAGTGAGAAGTACTGTTAAGACGCTCTTAGCCGGTAACGAGTACTCTGGAGCACTCGTAGATCTACGAGTGTTTTCACGACGCTCTTAAGCTACGATGGTTTCGGGAAACAGTCGGCAAATCTTAAGACGTTCGTAAGAGGGACTTTACGACGCTCTTAGGCTTAAGATGCTTTCGGGGAAGTGGGCCCTGCCCCATTGTTTCCAGCGAAGCGGCGGTCATATAGGTTTAGTCACAGAACACTTCTGTGAATTCTGTGAATATCTCGAGAATTTTAGGGCCTAGGAGGACCACCTTTTTTTTTGTATGTTGGTCTTAAGAGGACATGTCAATCCATCCCAGGGGTGAAAGTAACCGGTACTGGCCGGTACGGAGTACCACTAAAATATTTGGAGAGGGTACGCCGTACCGGAAAGAAAACTATACTGTCTCTGAAAAATATTGCACTTTCAGCATGACAACACAACTGCTAACGTCAAATTACCAGAAGCAACACGTTTTCCCCAAAATATATTTCATATACATCGTTCTGAACTGTATCTGAATTGTGTCTAAACCTCCCGTGCAGCTGGACAGACAACGAGCAAGCTATAGCGCGCGTACAGTAGCCTACAGTAATTGCGCCAACGTGCACTGGTATCCAAAGTGTTTTAGCAGACTGACGTTTCTTGGAAAGTCTCCCAAATAAAAAAAACATACAGGCTAAAGAAAAATATGTTGATGTTTCAATAGCCTATTCTGGTTTTATGTGTGCAGTGTTTCGCTGGAGAGACAAGAGACAGACGTGTACGGCTTAACTAGATCTTGCGCAGCAATAATGAAAGTGTTTTAGCGCTCAGAAGTATGTTGCAGTCTCCCAAATAAAAAGGCATTACTCAAAGAAACGTGTTTCATGATATACAGTAGCCTATATATAAAAAAAAACGATTGGAAGTGGGAGCGAGCAGAGTACTAGGCTAAATAAATAAATAATTAAATGTTGAAATTAAGTGTTTGCAATTTATTCATTATCAAAAACAGGTGGGTTAAAGAGTGATACTAGAGTGATAAGAAGTCCTAGTGAATGCTTGATAAGTAGACTATAATACAGTAATAATATACTATAGTAGACTATAGTAGATACAGTAAATAAACAAATAAATAAATATAAATAATTAGGCTAAGTGAAATTTTCGGCGGGCGCTATGCACGCGCATTATAACTATCATAGTACCACCAAGAAATAAAAACTACTTTCACCCCTGATCCATCCCATAACCACTCATTTAATGTATAGTGCCACCTATTTAAAAAGGAAAAAGGAAAAATTAGATGTTGTAATTGCAGGTATCTCTGGCTGACATGGTCAAAACTGAACGAAATTGAAAGTGTAGGATCATTATGACACCCTCTGAATGCATGCCAAGTTTTGTGGACTTCCGTTTATGGGGGGGGGGGCATACAATAAATTAATTTATGTGTACATTTAGTGACTGTACACCAGGGGTATTCAATTAATCTTCAGCGAGGTCCAGTTACGGAAAATGTCCTCAAGCAAAGGTCTGGAGCATCATAATGTTTAACATGCGTGTTTAGGCTGTGTATGTATGTATGTGTATATTTGGGTCAAAGACGAGACATAACATTTTGGTGTCCCCACTTAATAAATGTTAAAAAATATATATTTATATGAGTGGACATGTTTACTGAAACTTAAAGTGTTTTTTTCAGAAAATGTATAATTATATAAAAAATAACCGCTGAAACCCCCAAAATGTCATTCAGCGTAACTGTCCTCCTACCTCTTCAAGGATTAAAACATGAAGAAAAAACGAATTAATCTACAGTAAAACTTAATATTTTCTGTTTTGGCATATTTGTACAAAATGTGTAATATATTAATTTATATATATATATATATATATATTAATTTTTATTCCATCAGATGTGTTCTTTAATATTAATAATATTTAAGACACTTTCAGTCCCCATTTCCGCAATCTTCATTTGTCATTCAGTGCAACTTTGATAAAGACCCTTATTTTGAAATCAAATCAAGTTGCTGCAGTCATATTACCAATTATGACATCACAAGAAGACCCCTGTGGACCCTTCATCACACATGCAAGGTCAGTATATTTCAAAATTATTTGATAAAAATCTCCTTTTACTGTCATGGCACATCAAAGTACAAAACTGAGTGTCATACAGTACAACACAGAGAATGTAATATTGCAGTTATTTCTGTAAACAAACAAGGATATTAACATTTAAATATGAATAACTGTAGAAATGTCATTAAGCTAAGGTCAGTGTTAGCTTTAGCTAATCACTGGGCTAACTGTAAAATGTGCTGAAGTAAAATGTCTGTCATTCAGTACCACAAAAGTCATTCAGTGCAACAGAATTTCACTGTTGCCCTAAATTGCCAATGACTAACTTTTTTACATTTTAAAATAAGTTAAATATTAATACCACATGATTCCATTCTAGGCTTTCTTAATAAGAGCAATTTGAACAATAAATATTAATATTTTTATGTTTTTCTTTATCTGTTAAAGAGAGATGAGCTAGGTACAGACAGAAATTGAAGGAAAATCCTGTTCTCAGGGAGGAAAAACTAGCAAAGAGAAAAGAAAGGTGATTGTAATGTCCTGAAATAAGATGAATAAAGTGTGTTAAGTACATTTTAATGTAGGACAGCTAAAGGAAGAGTCTCTAAACAGGAGTAAATGAAGAGAACAGGTGCAAGACAAACGTGATGCTTTTTTGCAAATGTCATATGTATTTTAACGGTTTTATGTGTGTAATGTGTTTGAAAGGATTGATTATTTATTTGATCACTTACATGTTCTATGCAAATTATTTTGTCTTGTATTGCAAGATTCTAATTAGGCCTATGTCCTCCTAACATTTCAGCTATCATAGAAGAAAACAAGCTCTCAATGGCAGAAATCCAGATCACCCTTCAATTAAAGATGTTTCTGCAGCTGATGCCGAAAAATTAAGAGAAAATTGGAGAGGAAGTTCAGAAAGAAACAAAAGCAAGCAAAAGCGGTGCTTGACCTCACCCCAGATTCATTTGAAGCACCACCTGAAAACATTGTTAATATACCTGAGCCTGAACCTATACCACTACAAGAGGTGGAACAAAGGCCTCTGTCCCCTACACATGTGGTGAATGCTCCTCTGGCTTCTTCCACTCCAGAAAGACTACCAATGCGCTTTAAAAAACTCAAAAAGGAAAAAAGAGATCTGAATAAACAACTTGCTGCTCTTCAAAAACAACTGGCACAAACCTCACTACAGTGCAACACATTAAATAAGCTTTTGAAAAGGTCAGAAAAAGTAGCAAGGAGTGAGATGGTGTTGAAGGCTAAACAAAGGAAAGAGAGCGTGATCTCATTCCTCTGTAGATGTGACCTGCGTTGTGTTGAACCTACGTGATTCAGACTACGTTTACACGAAGCAGGGTATTTTCCTAAACGAATATCTGGCCATCTACGTTTGCAAATAAAACTGCATGTACACGAGACCGTTTTTAAAAAAAATGTGTTTACACAAACCCGTGTACATGCATGCTGTCATGAGCACGCCAAACCACAGTGGCAGTCTAACGATAGCCTCAAGCTCACATTAACCAATCAGAACCCTGAAAAGTCGCACGTGAGAACATGTAAATGTAAACATTGGTCGCACATTTAGTGTACTTCTGTTGCATACTGTGACGTTGGCTGCCCAAAACTCCGTTTACCACAGTTTAGAACCAAACGCATAAACGGAGTTTTCCCAAAAAAACACTTTGGCCGGAGTTTTTTTGGATAACCGTTTTACGGGGCGAATTCTCCGTTTGCGTCTAAATGAAAGGCTCAAACGTAGGGAAATGTCTTCGTTTATAAAAATACACATGCTCGTGTAAACGGGGTCTCAGCCCTGCACACGCCCAGACTCGAACCCGCGAACAGCAGCACCTCGGATCGGGAGGCGAGCGTGCTAACAGACGTCAAATTTGTTATCGCAGAACATGAGCCATCTTCAAATAGAGCCTCAAGGTTAGCAGAAAAGAACTGGGAAACATTTGGTCAGTTCATGAACTGAAATGTTATAAACTTAAGACACTCATTAGAAATGCTATCTCTACACAGTACTGAATTTCTGTTCTGATGAATTAAGAGTTAAAGCCCAAGGCTGTTTTGATATTAAAAAGCTGTTTTTAACTAGTTAAACACTAACATATTTTTAAATGTTTGAAATACTGAAAGTTATTGCACATTTTATACTAACATGTTGCATCATACTTGAAATGATTAAATTACATTATGGTCTAGGTTGAAAAGGGTGTCGTTTAAAAAGTGATATACTACACCTATGAAGTAGATCTGGTAAAAAAAGTTTAATCGCCGTTCCATATCAAAGCTTATGAATGGTAACTATAACAACGATAGTAGAACAATGGTTGAGCTTGGAGGCAGGCTTCGCAACAATGGAATCAACTGTAAACAGCTGAAAAAACTAACGATTTTAGCTCTAAAACTCATTTAGTATTAATAATTGATTTCATATTTATTTATTTCGTAAGTGACCATGGTATAAACGGGATTATGCCCTTCGATGCGCCCATTATCAGAAATAAATGGACTTCGCGGAAGTCCTCCGATTCGCATCTGACGGTTCACGCCTTCGCGTCGTCCATTTATTTCTGATAATGGACACCTCGTCGGGCATTATCCCTTACTTATACTACATTTTATAAATATACTTGAAATGATTGAAATTACATTATACTAAATTTTTTCAAATATTTGAAATGCTGAAAGTTATTTTACATGACATATTAACATCTTTAAACATACTTGAAATGATTCCACATTAGACCACATTTTTTCATGTTATGAGACTTCAGTTACTTCATACTTAATTGATTCCACATTTTTTAAGAAATCTGTTTCCTTAAATGTGTTCTGGTGCCTTACGAGTTGTTACAAGTTCAGTATCAATTTTCATATTGAAATGCTGTTTTAACAGCAACAAGGCTCTTGTTTTACTTCAGAATAAAGATGATGCTTTTTCTGAAAAAGTATACCTCTGTTTGCCTTACTTTTTTTCATAATGGAGTAATACCAGAACTCATACTTGCCATTGGTGTGGCATATTTACATTCTACTACTGCTACTTTAAAGGAGATACTGTATGTGTAAGACGTTTAATCCACATATTACCAAGAAACGGGACACTTTGGAGGATGTCATTCAGTACAACAGAAAATCGTCATACAGTGCAACAGAAACTTTTGCTTAAAATAACTATTACAATTCATATTATTATATAATTTTTCATGTGAATGTAAGAGAAACCATGCCTGTTTTATAGAAAATGGAGTTTGATTGATTTTTAAATAGAATAGAAGGCGTAGCAAAAACTTCTTTTATACAAACTACCAAAATCACAAGACACATTAGAATGCAAACAAGGTGCAGACAATTTAAAACAGAGTAAAAGCACTTTCTTGTGTTTTAAAAAATCTATTGTAAGAGATGTACTGAACTCATACATTTTAAATGGCTAAGATTGTTTCTTCTGTATGTATTTTTTCATAAATTAGTTGTTGCACTGAATGACATTTTTGCGCCATAGTTATTTGTCGACAACACTAAAAACACAAAATAATCAAAATGCTCAGGGAAAAAAATATATATTTACCTAGGTAACACATTTGTGCACATTATTGAATAAAAAAAAAAAACACAATTTAACCATTTTAATTTTGTGTGCTTGGAACACCCTATTTGTCTTTAACCCATATATATATATATATATATATATATATATATATATATATATATATATTAGGATGGATGGATGGATGGAGACTAGTTGTAGGCCTAGGCCTAATGTTTAATGTGAAATAAAATAAGTAGCCTAAAGGCAACATTCAAAATGAGGAGAAATAAGGCAAGATAAGAGTAATTAGGGAGAAAAACTGAGTAGCCTTGGCTATTTTTAAGATCTTAACGTGAACTTAAAATAAAATTTGAGCTGAAACAAGGATGGATATTCCACAGCTGGTTCCTTGAACTCATTAATCAGCAAGTTTAATTTAATTTTTTATTTTTTTTTATGTTGACCCGAAATCCTGGAAAACCCAGAGTTACAGAGCCTATTGTTTTTTCTTTCTGCCGGATAACAAGCATCTCTGAACTGACCACATTTCAGCCCTCTAGGTCACTTGATATGACTTTAGAAACATAACTGAGCCCTAGCAACACAGAAGCTGTGTGCAAAAGTAGATCAATATAGAATGAAAAATGCGTACTTTACACCATTATTTGCCAAGGTATGCTCATGCGTTTTGTAATGCCCATATGGAAACTCCCCATATAGGACTTTTGGTTACCCAAAATGCATACTGACAATAAAAGTATGCATTTCTGAGGTTTCTTGTAGACTATTTGGATTGTATGTCAGGTTTTGATATAGAATGACTAACAGGCTGGCTTGTAATTGATGAATAAACTCTTTTGAGGGGTGGATAAACTTTAATAAGAGGTGGATAAACTATTTCTAAAATTTCAGAGGTGGGTAAACTGTTACTTGCGTTTAGCCTCCACCAAATCCCTGTTCAAGACCCAATGCTGCATCTACTTTTTGCTAAGGATATAGGCTACAATGCAGCTAGAAGTTAGGGAAGCACCAAAGGTGAGGAGGAGGGCATTTTTGACAAAAATATAATTGAGACATACTACTAGTATGTGCTAACATTAACTTTACAGCAATCAAGCTGCAATGATTTGCCGCGAATGAATGCCGCCCAAATCTGTCGAGTCATCTTGTAGTGGTGCGTCAAGTGGAACGTATATTCCCATCCAATTAGCTATTGATGACGCGAAAAATAATAACGGTAACTCCACTGAAATTATTTGAAACTAAAGTAACGAGCCAGTTTTGTCAAATGTAAGGAGTAGAAAGTACCGATATTCATGTTAAAATGTAAGGAGTAAAAGTAAAAAGTCGCCTCAAAAATAAATAGTAAAGTAAAAATATCTGAAAAATCTACTTGAGTACAGTAACGAAGTATTTGCACTTCATTACTTCCCATCTCTGCTAGCAGATCCCCTTTTGTTTTTAGCCAGCAGCCAGACCAGCAGATACCCTGACTTTGCTGAATTACTGAAGCTAAGCAGGCTTAGAACTTGGATAAGAGACCTCCTTGGAAGTAGGTTCCTGCTGGAAGTGGTGTTGGTGGCTGGCCAGTAGGTGGCACTCTTCCCTGTGGCCAAAAGCCACCAAACAAATATAAATCCCAATGCCCTATTGCAGTGACAGGGACACTACTGCAGGAGATGTTTTCCTTTGCATGAATGTTAAATTGAGGTCCTGACTCATCATGGTTGTTAAAGATCCCATGGCCCTAATCGCAAAGAGTACAGTACTGTAGGTGGTTCCCTGATTTGCTAGCTAAATTCCCAACCTGGTTCATTCAATTTGCCCTTGTAATCATCCTCCCAGTGTGTAATTGGTTTATTCACTCCTTCACTTACCTGAAACTAGTGTGTGGTGAACATTCTGGCACATAGGCCTTAATGGCTGTTGTGCATCACTCAGATGGGTGTTACACATTGGTGGTGCAGCTGGTGCTTATGAGATTCCGCTTCTCCTGTGAAGCACTTTGAGTGTCAAGAAAAGTGCTATAACTGTAATATGTTGTTTTTACATTAAATTATATATATATATCTTACATTTGATGTTTGTTAACATTGTTAAATGATGGTGATTCACTAGTCCCCTACAGTATTTTGAAGAAAGGAACCAGTTCTGTATGCATTATTGTAACAGATGGGCTAGGTTATTGGTAAAGTAGTTGAATAGCACACTACACATGCACACGTATGCACACACACGACACGCACAAAAACACATAAACACACATACACACACACACACATCCTTACACACATGCACCCACACATAAACAAACACACACACACACAAACACACACCCAAACACACACACACAAAAACACACACACACAAAAAAAACTTACATGCAAGCACACACACACTCAATAAACACACACAGAAGCACACACAAAAACAACCACACCCTCTGCACACATTAAATTACAAACACAAAAAAGGAACAAAGTAGGAAATTAATACAATTTGACAAACGTGACTTATTTTTGTGGAAAAAATGTGCTGGTGTGAGCGGTGATCATATGTTGTAGGCTACCTGTAGTTTTTTTTACAGGCTATGACGCCGCGGTCATATGCAGGCTTTGGTTAAAGTCACTGTCGATTTAAAAACGCCAATAGATGGCGCCATGTCTTGACATAGGCATGCACGTACAGCCATGCCCGATAAGAGAAATCTGGTGATACTGCAATTGTATGAAACCTGTCCCGGGCACCGCCTCCAACATTCCAGAGACCGCATGTTCACAATGACTTCTGCAAGTCTTAAACAGTTCACGTAAATCTTGAAGTTGCTGAATGCTTTCTCTCCCGTGAAGTCGCAACGATCTGGAGCATCACTTGAATAACTAGTCTACTTCAGAACTTCTGTGGACAGGGGAACCGCCGGTAGGCTAATGTCAGATTATCATGAAAACATGTTGACACGTTATGTTCGAGGTTACTCCAGGTGATGCTTGTGTGGGCTGTTGACAGGAATCTTGTTAATCAGGATCTGTTTTTCATCTTTTAGTAGGCCTATCTGATTTACGTTACAGCCTTAATTAAGTTGTCGTTGTGAAATGTAGGCTAATCTAGGTCTAATAACTGTAGCCCATAGACTTGGCTACCTACAAAATTTGACAGGTGATTGATTAGACAGTCTAACCTAGGCTACTTGTTCTGGCATTTAGACTCCTAGCATCTCGTTTAGGTTATTGATTGAAATTGTGATGCAGTAGGCTAATATAAAACATGTTGCCAACGAAATCTTAACTCGATTCAAGGAAAGGTGCCCAAAACCCGCTGAAGTTGAGATCCTGGACCAAGGCCAACGAAAATAGTAGTTTAGGCAGTTCTACTGCGGGGAGATGTTCGCACTTGCTCAGCAATTCCACCATGGTGTAATAACGAGTGTAAGAACTTAGACTGTCAAGAAAGTTTTGCGAATGAATTTAAAAAGTCTTACACTGTCTGTATTGCTTTTCGTCTAGAGTATCACAATGCATGGATTCGTTGTGATAATTGCAGTTTTCACCGGTGTCGTCTCGCAAGAGGCAGAAGAGCCGATAACATATACGGCAAGTGCTCGACAATAATATGCAGATTATAACGCTAAGATATTGTTGTATTAAACAAACATTCTGTGGAATAATACAGGCAATTTGTTTTTTCCCCATACTAGTGCACAGATGGTTATGAGTATGATCCCATTAGGCAAGTGTGCAAAGGTAAATGGAAGGTTATTTTTAAACTGTATTTTAAAGGAACCATATGTAGGATTTTGGCCAAAACACTACAATCACTTTCAAAATACTGTAGAGCGGTGTACACCGCAGATGTGGTAACTAGAACAGAGCTGGCAACCCAGATGCCGAAACACTACTGACTTTGTGATTACTAGATAGGTAGCGGATCAGGCTAAAACACAAATATGTAAAAATCAACATCAGTTGAGGGCTGCAACTTCACTTTTTTAAATGACGATATCCTGGCCGGACTACTGTTGTCAGTGATATAAGTATTTGAAATTAGCATGATTTCCTAATGTCTAGTGACAAATCAGGGCCATTTTATGATTAATTGAATTACATTTCTTACATACGGTTCCTTTAAGGTGTGGTGTATGTTAGGCCTACTGTCATTTTTTCACAGCATATTCAGCATTGTTTAGTGCTTTGGCTATACTATAATCGGAAACTGTCTGTATGACATTCAGTATCTTATTCACTGCTTATTTATCCCTCAGATATTGATGAATGTACCATTTTGTCTGATGCCTGCAAAGGAGGCATGAAGTGCATCAACCACTTTGGCGGATACCTTTGCCTTCCTCAGAGTGCCCAGATATTTGTCAGTAATGGTGATGAGCCCAATACGCCTGCTGACCCAAACTCCCCCAGTGTCCCCAACCAGCCTACCCGTACCCAGACCCAGACTAGCCGCAGAGTGGTCCAACCTGGTAGAGGCAGAACAGTGCGCTGCAGTCCTGGCTTCGCCCTTGATGAGCAGAACCTCTGCAGAGGTGAGAACTGCTGCTGCTCTCTCCTGCTCCTGCTGCCGCTGCTGCTGTTACCTCTGTGTGACTGAGATTGTATGTAGCCTACAGGGGCAAGTTGCTTGTGAGAACTGCATGTTTTACATACACTCACACAGCTCTCTATTTAAATACAAAACATAACACAGATCAACACATAAATTAAAGGAAATTTCGGTAAAACACACAAAAAAAGTTTCTTGTAACTGATAAGATACAAGAAAAATATAGCAGGAAATAGAGCTTACTTGAAAGTCGAGATTGAAAGCAAGTGTGATTTCCCCCCTTATCAGCAGAGATTCTTATTTCTCAGTGAAGTCATCCAGGGCAGTGTTAGCTTTTTTGTGAACCCATTAGAGGTTTATGAAATTTTGATAGATTTGACCTAAAAAGTGATCAGATCTTCTTTATGAACTTGTCATAAAAATGTGAAACCGATGAAGCAAGAAACACAAACTTTATATTTGTAATTTGTATTTCTTTTTTATTAGACCTAGCCTAATTGTTGTCTTTTTTTTTGTAATTCCCAACCTAAGGTTTCGGCATGATATTTCTCGTGGATTATTGTCCAGACATCAAAACACAAAATTTCATCTGCCATTATCTATTGGTAGATCAACTTGTGTTTTTAGTTTCATTAGCCGCGTTTACATGGACATTTTTATTTCAATCCGATTGAAATGAATCTGATGAAAGATTTCAACCGAACTGTTTACATGAACGCTAGATAATCCGATTGGCGTTTAGTCTGCGTTTACATGGAACATGCATTTATAGTGCCTTCATGCCACATCGGATATTCGGGAATTCGGACCAGAGAAAAAAATGACTTGAACTTAAAGTCGGGTCGGATTTTTTGCTCGGAGACTCGTGCGGAAGTCTTGTGCTCCGAGGTATCCGACTTGACGTCACTATCATATTCTCCAACCACGCCGGCCTCCCTTGCAACAACACGAGGTGAATTTCACTCAATCTAAATTAATCACTATCACTAAATTAACACTTCAGATAGAAACTGAACTCACCTGAGACATTTTCCTTCTTGCTAAACCATAGTAAACAGTTCTAACAATTTATTTATTTCCTGTATTTGCTTTCTGAGCTAATCTCATAAACACTCTTTTTTGGGGTGTCGAGAGATTTTTAAAGTCGGGTCTTCCGAGCTTACGAATGGCATGAAGGCAGTATTACTCATGTAAAAGCTCCTAATTGTATTGCTGCCATGAAAACTCATTTGTTTACATACATGCACGCACAACCAATGATCTTAGCGCACAACCAACAACGTTTGTTATGGGCACAGCAATCAACAACACAGCAAAATAAAATAAATACTAATTAGGCTAAGCTTAGCTTTGTGGTCCTCTGAAAATGACAATCGTTCCTCACTGTTAGGTCTATCTTCAGTGATCATGCATAATGTAATGAGTATTGTTTGTAATGTAAAGAATGTTACTTTTGCCAGAGTTGTGTGTGTCTGTCATGCAAACTTTTTAAAAGTTTCATAGTTAAATGCATTGGGGTCCTATCAGTGTCACACTCACAGCATAGCCTGATGTATTTTCTCCCCTCCCTGACCCCTCCCAGTGTTTTTGCTCTGTTCGCGGATGAAGTGAAGTCTGATTTTTTGACCTATCCTTCTCTGCTATGGTGCCAGTAGCAGGTGTCTCAGCATGCTGTGGGCCTCTGAGCCAGGAAGGTGCAAATGGAAAGCCCCTATAAGTCATTTCTACTTGTCAGTCAAGTGCCCCGATTTCGAATTTCCTAGATGGCTGCTCTCATTAACAGTAAATGTGAGCTGTAGATAGAGTCTGTAGGTTACGCAACGGGGCTTATTGCTTAATTCTGCAGCCGGTTGCACCAGTAGAACGTAACGTCAATGGTAAGTTTGAATGCAAAGTTGATAACCTAATGTTCGGAATAGCTAGTCTCAAACTAGTGCTGTTCTAAATTTCAGTTGCACCACCATAACTTAAGACAACTTAACTAATCGACCCAGGGTCAAACAAGTGTCGCATTTAACTCTTTCTGGTCTGAGCAAAAATGGACCAAAATTGACTCCTTAAACTATTTCTTGTTGCTGTTGGAGACCTAATGAAATCTCAATAAAAGTTTGTGTTTTTTCTTAAAGCCTGATAGATGAGCTATAAGAGAAGATGTGTGCTGTAAAGTGGTTAGAAGAACTGAAATCGGAATCGGATAACATCGGATCGAATTGGAATCGGCCCAAAAAATTGCAATTGGTGCATCTCTAATTTAGTAGGCTTGTCTTTGATGTACTGCCTTATGCCTGAGCGATGTCTGGATTTAACCATACGCTCATGCAAGATTTTGGCTAGGCTGGTACAAACTAAGACACCTGGCTTTGAAGTCATCAACAAAAGACTGCACTTTTCTTAGTTTATTACCTGGAGTTTCGGTGGTTGGATCGACAACATGTAACAGAGCCATTAGTGCCTTGAGTCGTATTCTTGGCATGATTTTCCTTGCCCAAAGGCTGTGGTATAGGGATTTGGTGCTCCAGTATTTGTTAGGGCTATAGCTTAGCAATCTAAAACGCATGGTCACTTGTAAATAGCTTAAAGGAGAATTCCGGTGTGATATTGACTTAAAGTGTGTTGAAACATGATACCGAGTGTGAACGTATGTCTCATAGCTCACCTCGGCTTGTCCCCTGCACTCAGAAATCTGGCGCTAGTTAGCCAATGCTACCAACACAGTGTTTCATTGTGGTGCCTCGGGCATCGGCCTAGCCATGCAAATAAATCACTGTTTTACACCATTTACGAGGCTCAAAGTAGCTCCATACTTCATTGGTAGACTTCCAAGGGCCTTGACATTTAAAACGAGACATGGAGAACTTTGAAAAAGCACTGGTAGTTTATTTACAAGACGATTTATACAGACAGTACCTTAAGGAATTTTACCGTTCGACGCCATCTTGAATTTAGTCACGATAAGTCGAGCGACGAGTACGAACGAACAGGTATGATAAGGGATCAGATTCCAAAAATAATTCAGTGGAAATGTATGGATTCAGTTGCTTCCAGTAGCAGCAACTGGAATCCATGCATTTTCACGGAATTATTTTTGGAATCTCATGTCTCGTTTTAAATGTCAAGGCCCTCGGAAGTCTACCAATGAAGTATGGAGCTACTTTGAGCCTCGTAAATGGTGTAAAACAGTGATTTATTTGCATGGCTAAGCCGATGCCCGAGGCACCACAACGAAACACTGTGTTGGTAGCATTGGCTAACTAGCGCCAGATTTCTGAGTGCAGGGGACAAGCCGAGGTGAGCTGAGACATACATTCACACTCGGTATCATGTTTCAACACACTTTAGGTCAAAATCACACCGGAATTATCCTTTAAACAAATTTCGGGGTTTGTCCAGTCCACATTGGGGTGGTTTTGTTATCAAACGTTGGCACCTGGGGCAAAAAGGTTGGTCTTATGTTTCTTAATCACTTATGGGTGTGTTTTGGGCGTAACATCCTTTAAACCAATGAAAATGACATCTGTCAATCCCTTTAACATAAAGCAGCGCAACTTCAAACAGCGCATCAGTATTTTGATAGTCAGCGGCGCATTTGAAGGAATCTGCTTGCACGCGAGACCGTATGGAACAGGTATTCCACTAAAGCATGCTTTACTAAAACCTAGCAGAGTATAGCCTACACGCATCTGCACTTGTCTATTATTTGAAGTCATTGGCAAAGTGCAACTAACTTCACCGTGGTGGATCTCTTCAGGGGTTGTGTCTACCCAGCAACCATCAGTACTGGTATAAGATTAGTGTGATTGACCTGCGACGTGCAGATGGGCATACGATTGGTGTGGTTACAAATGTCAGTTATCATTTGAGTAGTGAAAAATAAAGAGCTGTGGTCATGCAATCTCTAAGGAGTGAACACCACATGAGCGTTTAGGTGTAAATGGAGGAAAAACATTGCTGACATCAGGGTCATTGTAACTGTTGTTGGTCCATTTGTCTACTCCCAAGTCCAATTACACCACGCTGACTTCCACGTCCAACACGTCTGCTACGTCCACGTCCAACACGTCCATGTCCAACATATCCACGTCCAACATGTTCACGTCCACCACATCCACCCACATGTCCCCTATAGCCGGTTTTCTGACGAACTCCAGTAACTTCAGTTACTTTATAAATTCAAACATAGTGCCTACTTATATTCGAACTAGGCAAAGATGTAACTTATGTTCTACTGGAGCAACCGCATGCTGTCCTATTTGTGTCAGAGGCGATTCTAGACCTAGAGCTTTGCTGGGGCACAGGCCCCCAACTCCCAATACATAAAAAAAAAAAAAAACATTTAAATGCGCGCAATATGAAATAAATGGCTTTTTTGTCTAGCCCCCATCATGTCCTCATCCATTTCTTGCCTGTCTCTCTCCTCCTCATCCTCCTGCCTGGTACTGGACTGCCCAGCCTGTGCTCTTTCTCCCCTCTCTTCTCCTTCTTTTCGACCTTCTTCTCCTCCTCCTTCTCCTCCAGCACTCTCTCCCTCAATTGTTGTAGCAGCCACTGCAGCAACATCCAAACACATAGGCATAGGTAGGCCTACTGTATACTCACTGCATGAATTTAATAGGCTTTCCTACACAAGGGAAGCTTATTTTTAGTCAAAATTGAGATATACTTCCCTTCCAGGCAAGGGTCCTGTAGTCATCCTGGCAATACTGCAGTTCTTTGTAGCTTAAATAGCCTACTAAAGCCTTCATACTGACTTTTGGTGATAATTTGCAAATGTAGCCTAATAATCTACACAGAATCAGAGTCTGATTCTGTGTAGATTATTATAGGCTACATTTACAAATGCAGCAAACTTATTTAAGTTTGCCATTAAACCATTGATCAAATCACAGCACTGGCTATTATCAGCATTAAATGTTACCTTTAATGTGGGCAATTATCATACCTCCCTCGTCCTCCTCATCTCTCCTCACTTTTCCTTTCCCTCTGCCTCTGTTCAGGAAGAATTGTCTGATGTCCATCTCTGAATAGTTTATCAGAAGGCTATGTTTAGTTTTACAGTAGGACAGCTTCACAAACAGTATAGGCTACTTTTACAGGACTCTCTCTCCAGTATACGTATAAATCATTATTAATTGTCCGCATGTGTGCATGCAGCCTACACATGGTGTGAGTGTGTGGGTGAGGGAGAGAGCTCAAGCTGGTAAACTGTTGCTAAATTTAGGCTACTACGCTAAGCATTGAAAAACAGATGCTAATTATGTGGGCAACATTCTCTAACAGCGATCAACTTGTCATTTTTTCTGTCAAACAAGTTGTGAATTTGTTGTAACATTAAAACAGGGGACGACTTACTCTGTGCTCAAAGTGATATGACGAGCTCCAGCGGACGAAATAGACCTCTGAAGTTTGCCTACAAAAAAGCAGCCATCTTTGACATCCGGTATCTGGCGATTTTTCCTATGGGAAAATAACATGGGGATTTTGAATTATCGCACCTGTTAAACTCTCGCAGGGATGAAAAAGTCTGAAATGCAGACGTTTTCCTGAACACACTTTTGTCCTCTGCCTTCGAGTGGATACTGTGATCTCCGGTACGTGAAGGCGGCACACTTAGATTTTTGCTACCCCAGAGCTAACTTCCAATGCAACTTACCATGGGTAGTTTGCTTCAATTAACAACCGGATCTCCTTATATGGGCAAAGATGGCCGTTTTGGTTCTTTTTTGTAGGCGAACTTCAGAGGTCTATACTCGGAAGAATCATGTTAACGATTTTCATTGGTTGTTGCGTTCAATCTTACCCAGCTACAGAGGTGCTATTTCCTGATTGGCTATTATGGCACCTTTCTTTTTTCCTTTCTTTTTTTTTTTGGCTGGTAAGTGACACGCTCGAGTCATAACTAAAGCAGGCACGGAGATGCGCTCATGAATGCCATTTCCATCGAGAGCAGCGCTAGAATTGTACTGGGGCACTGGAGACTTTTACTAAGGCACGTGCCCCAGTGAATAAGGTCTAGTGACGCCCCTGGTCTCGATAAGCCAATAGTGTTATAAAATCAATAGTTACCATCTGTCGCTGTTGCTATTATGTTTGTTTGTGTGAAATACCGTGTAAATTCAAAGGAAAGGGAATGATTACTCATAATGTCAATTATAATTCATTCATAATGAATTTTGGTCTGAGCCTTGCGGAATTGAGATGGATTGGCAAAAAAGAGAAAGACATGCAAAAACAAATGGATAAACTGAATGAATTAACAATACCACAGGTTTTGTTTATTAATCGTATGTCTTGTTTGAGTTTGCAGATCTGGCTGTTTTGTAATTGTTTATTGCCTATAATGTGAATAGTAAGCCTAAGTCACTCACAGTCTTTCAGTCTTTCATTAGCCTAAAGTTATAAATATGATACAAACCAGGTCTGTATTTGTAGGAAATGAGGTACTATATGAGTACCACCATATCTGTTATCACCGGCCATCGCAGAAAACGGCATCATGCCAAAAGGGGCAGAAATCACCTTAACCTCCAGCAACTTCAACGGTCCTCACCTACAGAAACCTCCTTCTCCATGGGCTTGTGGAACTGTCAATCCGCAGTCAACAAAAACGGACTTCATAGCTGGCTATGACAACCACCTTTCGTTGCAACTCCTTGCTCTCACTGAGACTTGGATCAAACCAGAGAACACTGCCACCCCGGCTGCACTCTCCACTAACCGTACACTATCCCACACCCCTCGCCCATCTGGACGAGGAGGTGGGACGGGCCTGCTGATCTCCAACAAATGGAAATTCACCCCGCTACTGCCTTCAAACAAAAATGGCGCATTCGAATTCCATGCCATCACAGTGATCGCCCCAGCAAAACTCTACGTGCTGGTCATCTACCGCCCTCCAGGCCAACTAGGCGACTTTATGGACGAACTTGACACTCTGCTGTCCTCCATCCCTGAGCATGACTGTCTGCTTCTTGTTCTCGGCGATATGAACATCCACTTAGATGCCCCAGGCTCAGCGGACTTTTTGGCCCTGATCCACTTCTTTTGACCTCAAACTGGTTCAAAGCCCACCGACTCACAAAGCTGGCAAAGAGCTTGACTTGATCTTCACTCGGAACTGCAGCACAGACACCCTCTTGGTGACACCTCTCCATCTTTCTGACCACTTCTTCATCCAGTTCAACGTCAGCCTGACAGAACAGCCTCCGGCTCCTCAGCCGATGGTCACGTTCCGCCGCAACATCCGGAACCTGTCTCCAACGCACTTTTCCTCTGTGGTTGCCTCCGGTCTACCTCCACTTAACACCTTCTCCTCTCTGGAGGTTAATGAGGCCACAGACTCGCTCTGCTCCACACTGAGCTCGTGTCTAGACGAGCTGTGCCCTCTTACCACAAGGCCAGCTCGATCCAAACACTCTCATCCATGGCTAAATGATACCCTCCGATCGCAGCGCATCAAACTCAGAGCCGCGGAGGGGAAATGCCACAAATCCTGACTAACTGATGACCTCCTTCTCAGCCAGCATCACTGCTGCTAAGACGGCTTTCTACAATGACAAAATCAACAGCGTTACAGACACTCGAAAACTTTTCTCAACCTTCAAATCGCTACTCAACCCTCAGCTGCCTCCTCCTCCATCCAGCCTTACTGCAGATACCCTCTCCTCATTTTTTACAAACAAAGTGGCGGCAATCAGCAGTCAATTCTCTACATGCCCACTCAACGCATCTGACTCAGATACCGCACTACCGCAATCTTTTTCAGCATTCACGCCTCTCTCCGAGAGTGAAGTATCTAGACTCCTGACATGCAGCCGTCCTACCACATGCTCGCTGGACCCTATACCTACGAGCCTACTTCAGTCCATCAGCCCGACCATCGCACCAGCTATCACACATGTGATCAATGACTCACTAACCTCCGGCACATTTCCAACAGCGTTCAAAATGGCCCGGGTAACACCGTTACTTAAGAAAGCTTCTCTCAACCCTGCTCAAGTCGAGAACTACCGCCCTGTCTCACTCCTACCTTTCCTATCCAAAGGCATTGAACGAGCAGTCTCCAAACAGGTCTCTGACTTCCTTTCACAGAACAACCTTCTGGATCCAAATCAGTCTGGGTTCAAAAGCGCCACTCTACCGAAACGGCTCTGCTGTCTGTAACAGAAGCCTTAAAAGAAGCCAAGGCGACCGCTCGGTCATCAGTACTCATTCTGCTTGACTTATCGGCTGCCTTTGACACGGTTAATCACCGCATCCTTCTCTCCATACCTGTCAACATTTAGCTTTCCAAAAACGGGAGAATTTTTTCGGGGGGGGGTGGTCAGTGTTTATACCGGATCTGTGTTTGCATATTTAATACGTTTCATACACGTGTTTCAACACTGCATTTCGGTCGTTGCTTTTACCTTACCATTACCTTACGCATGCCAGTTATGTATCCACCAGCTGCCTGCCTGCAGCCTACTTCCAAAACTCCAAAGCTGCTTGCTGTCAGATTTGGTTCCGAGGGAACAAGTTCAGTGTATCAACAACACTCAATAACAGTTTATGTGATGTGTTAATCAATTAAATTCCCAACAATTTCACAACAGCTAGTTCTGGAGTAGGCCATTCATCTAGCCCGCTTGCTTACGACGAGACTCAGGCTGCGCAGTAGGCACCCGCTTCCTTATTTGGGTTTTGGGTTGCCAGGTTTTAGCCTATGACAAAACGGTTGATATTGAAACTAAGTGATCGTGTATGTGTAGGGTGTATTTCATACACAATCTGACAACCTGAATGCATCAATGATTTTAAAATGAAGTTTGATGGCCATGCAAATTACGGGAGTTTTCCGGGAGAAATAACAAAACGGGAGGGTGCTGGGAGATGACCTTGAAATACGGGAGAAACCCGGGAAAAACGGGAGTGTTGGCAGGTATGCTTCTCTCTATACTCGCTAACATGGGAATCTCCGGTTCTGCTCTCTCCTGGTTTGAATCTTACCTCACAGGACGCTCGTTTAACGTATCATGGCTTGGTCAGCTATCTGCACCTCACCATCTCACCACAGGGGTCCCCCAGGGCTCAGTGCTGGGCCCCCTTCTCTTTGCTATCTACACCACGTCCTTGGGACAGATTATCCGTTCGCATGGCTTCTCATACCACTGCTATGCAGACGACACACAGCTCTATCTGTCCTTTCCACCTGATAACCCCTTGGTTTCAGCACGTATCTCGGATTGCCTCTCAGACATAGCTACATGGATGAAGGCACACCACCTCCAGCTGAACCTCTGAAAGACTGAACTGCTGGTCTTCCCAGCTAAACCTACCATACACCACGACATCAACATCAAATTTGACTCCCTGTCTGTTTCACCTACCAGGACTGCAAGAAATCTAGGAGTTGTTCTCGACAACCAACTAAACTTGTCAGATCATGTTGCCTCAGTCGCCCGGTCATGCCGTTTCGCACTCTACACCCAACTTCTGGTTCAGGCAATAGTCATCTCACGACTCGACTACTGCAACGCCCTCCTGACAGGTCTCCCAGCCTGCGCAGTGAAACCACTTCAGATGATCCAGAACGCGGCGGCGCGCCTGGTTTACAACCAACCCAAAAGGGCACATGTTACCCCGCTGCTCATCCAGCTACACTGGCTACCTATGGCGGCCCGCATCAAATTCAAGGCTCTAACGCTTGCCTACAAAGTAGTCTCCGGTTCTGCTCCCACCTACTTGAATGCCCTCATACAGACATACGCTACCTCCAGACCGCTGTGCTCCTCAGACGAACGACGTCTAGCTCTACCACCGCTATGTTCAGGCCAATCCAAACTTTTCTCATTTGTTGTTCCTCGTTGGTGGAACACACTGCCAGTTCCTACAAGGGCAGGGACATCCCTCTCCATTTTCAAAAAACTCCTGAAGACACAGGTCTTTAGAGAACATCTCCTCTCATAGCAACACTTACAAGAAGTCTTGCTGATCCTAGCACTCACCAGCCGTCTTAAACTGACAAGTAACTGTTAAAAACAGCACTCACTGATGCACTTATTCTTACTGTACTCTAATGTTTTTTAAATTGTCCTAAAATTGTTGAGAATTGCTCTAAAACTTAAACTGTTTACCATGTTGTTAGTCGCTTTGGTTAAAAAATCGTCAGCCAAATGTAATGTAATGTAATGTAATGTAAATGAGTACTGATTGCAATGAAATACACAGGTTTATCTTGCACTTGTTTGTGTTTTAGCTAGGCTACTGTTGGCCCTTGCAGCTCAAGAATGATGGGTATGACTAAACATGCCACCAAGAACCGCAACTGTTAAACCTGATATGGATTTACGTATTTTACATGTACATCATGTGATATAATTTATCTGAACTTGATCATTTTTGTTATGTCGCCCCCTTTTTGGCGCTAGGGGTTAGGGCATACCTGTCAACACTCCCGTTTTTCCCGGGTTCTCCCGTATTTCAAGGTCATCTCCCAGCACCCTCCCGTTTTGTTATTTCTCCCGGAAAACTCACGTAATTTGCATGGTCATCAAACTTCATTTTAAAATCATTGATCCATTAATTTTTTTCTATTAGTCTGACATCTTCCAAGTTGCCAGATTGTGTATGAAATACACCCTACACATACACGATCACTTAGTTTCAATTTCAACCGTTTTGTCATAGGCTAAAACCTGGCAACCCAAAACCCAAATAAGGAAGCGGGTGCCCACTGCGCAGCCTGAGTCTCGTCGTAAGCAAGCGGGCTAGTTGAATGGCCTACTCCAGGACTAGCTGTTGTGAAATTGTTGGAATTTAATTGATTAACACATCACATAAACTGTTATTGAGTGTTGTTGATACACTGAACTTGTGCCCTCGGAACCAAATCTGACAGCAAGCAGCTTTGGAGTTTTGGAAGTAAGTTTGTAGTAAGTATACTTCAAAATGCTGAAGTGCCAGCAACAAAGCCAGAGCTTCTTGGTCTATGGTGCTGTACCTCCTTTGACATTTGTTGAATTTTTTTGAAAAATAACAGATTGGGTGATCAATGCCAGACTTATGTTCTTGCAACAGCACTGCTCCAGCACCCACAGCACATGCGTCTACCTCTAACTTAAACGGTAGACTAAAGTTGGGAGCAGAGAGAACTGGGGCATGGCAGAGGAGATCTTTAACAGCGGCAAATGCAATCACACATTCAGGACTCCACACAAATGTTTCCTTACAACTAAGGAGACTAGTCAGTGGGGAGACAACAGAAGAAAAATTTGGACAAAACCCACGGTAGTATCCAGCCATTCCCAAGAAGCGGCGCAACTCACGCTTATTGGTCGGTAAAGGAAAATCAAGGATGGCTGTCACCTTCGCCTCAACAGGCCTCACTTGGCCCTGTCCCACCTGCTTACCCAAGTGGGTAACCACTGCCTTTGCAAACTCACACTTTGCAAGGCTTAGGGTCAATGCAGCATCAGCAAGCCTGCAAAACACCTAGTTCAAGGACTCCAGATGTTCATCCCAGCTGTTGGAATAGAGGACTAGATTGTCCAGGTATGCTTCACAATTATGTACCCAAGACAAGACCTTCTGCATGAGGCGTTGGAATGTGGCGGGTGCATTTCGCATCCCAAAGGCCATTACTGAATATTCCATAAAATCATCTGGTGTTAATGCAGAGATCTCAGTTGCACGGGGAGTGAGGGGCACCTGCCAATAACCTTTAAGGAAGTCCAACTTGGTGACATAACGGGCTGCTCCCACCCTGTCGACACAATCTTCCATCCGTGGAAGAGGTAAGGAGTCAGTGCAGAACCTAAAGGTTGAATCAGGTTTAGGTAACAGTAAACAGAGAGAACTCCAGGGACTTTGACTGGGTTTAGCAAAACAATTCTTTAACAGATAGTCAACTTCAGTCCTCATCACTTCCCGTTTTTGAGGATTCACTCTGTAAGAGTGCTGTTTAATAGGAGGACTGTCACCTACATCAATATCATGACACAATACATTAGTTTGGGATGGAACATCAGAAAACAACATTGGATATTTCTCTATCAGAGATGTCCAGATGTAGACTTGTAGACACAATCAACAATGAGCCGTTCAAATGGCTCAGTCACTGCAGGAATTGGCTTAAGTGGGGCTGGTGGAATGACTTGGTTTGGTTTACCTGCAAGTTGACAAGTGTGACAAGAGCGGCAGTATTTTGCCACAGTTGACTTTAAACCAGGCCAGAAAAAGTACTTAGCAATACGGTGATAAGTTTTATTTACACCTAGGTGACCAGACAGAACATGATCATGGGCCAACTTCAAGATATGGTCACGGTAATCTGTAGGCACACTTTTTGATAGGTGGCATTCCACCCCGCCTCAGCAAGCTGGGATGTCCACTTGCACATGAGTACCCCATCATCCCAAAAGAAACATACACCAGTTTCAGGGACATTAACTTTTTCTACTGCAGCCTTAATACAGTGAAGTAAAGATGGATCAGACCTTTGTGCAGTGTTTAATTGTCCTTTGCCCATTTCTAAAGCAAACTCTTTAGTGGCAGGCAGGTCAACAGGATCAGACACAGGAATATCAGGCTCAACAGATAGCTTGCACTCAATAGGCTCACTAGGAGCAGTCATGAAGGAATCAGAGAGATCAACAGCATCCTCACATTTCCTTGCCTGAGCACGCGTTACAGCGCAAGCAGGAAATACAGAAGGAAATTGCCTGGTTAAATCAACATCACAAGCAGATGGACTGTCAGACACAATAGGATGCGGGAAAACCTTACCACCTGCAAGGTCATTCCCGAGAATGACAGTGACACCCTCAACTGGCAACTGTTTGCGAACACCCAATTTGACATATCCGCTCACCAAATCACATTTCAAATACACAGTGTGCAACAGTACTTTAAGGCAGCCAAGCTGAGGACTGAGTCCTGTCCTGACGCATAGAGGGAGTAAAAATGGAGCGATGTGTCAACACAAACTCATCGGTTAGTACCAGGGCCAGGTTAGGGTCATCTGGGGCCCGGGGCAGAGGCCTCCCCGAGGCCCCCCCCCCATTTTTTTCTCCAATATATATTACTATTATTATTATTATCAATATACATAAGACAGAGAGAGAGAGAGGCAATTAAATTATGACAGACATAATGTAAAAATGAAATTTGCATTTATTACCAATATATATATATAACCAACATACAATTGTACCAACATACAAAAAACAAGTAGCCTACAAACATGGGGCAATGCACACAAAAAATCAACCATGAAATATTACATTATTACCATCAATTACTTCAACTAAGGCTTGAAAACTGCCAGTGGTACCCAGGTCAGACTAAAATGTGCAACTCCCGAACTCTGAACTCATGAAACATTGTAGTCTAGAGTTTGGCGCGCACGCACACAGCCACATCATGATGCATTGTAACACGCTGTCTGTAATACACTGTAACACGCAGCCCTAGTATAGCCAGCCACGACGTCAAATACATTGAAACACGCAGTCTAGCGCACACACACAGCCCAACCACATCAAATACAAACAAGGGGGGTGTCGCAGCCGATAATGGTAATGTTGTCAGGGACAGGGATAGTATGCCTAGACGTGGACTTATCCCTATTTTGATCCTCGTTTTGAAAAAAGTGGACAGGTCACCTGCAGAAATGAATGCGATGGTACGCACACACCCACCTAACTTTCAACGCTTTGATAATATGCATTGGTCAGTTAAAAAGTAGCCTACATACTGTAGTAGGCTAATAACATCCACATGCAATATCTTTATAACAACAACGCCTAACAACGACTTATTTATTTGGACAACTTTGTATCCCTATAAAGGCTAAAGTTACCTAGTTTTGTTCTAGCGAAGGCTACGTTCACGTATGGCTTTAAACAGTGGTAATGCTAGCCTAACGTTTTGACAAGCAATAATCTTGCCTACCTTGTGCTTGCGGCTTGCCCATTTGAAATAACTCCTCTCGCTTTGCTGTCTCCATCCTTTCTGTTTTCGTTGTTTAAAAAACGTGTTATATCCATGATGAGTCTCGAGTTAATGAATTAGCTTATACCATTGTGTGCTGATAGAAAACAACAAGCTAGCCTACAACTTCTGTAGCATGGCTGTGTATCTCTCCTGCTCAAACAAAAGGTGCGCACGTGCATAGTTCTGCATTAAGTTGATTTTGATAACGTTACAAACTTTACTTTACAGAAAATTGTATAGCCTACTGGCATGTAGTTAATGGAATAGGCTACTGTGCAGAGTTGAGAAGTTATGGTATCCTAGGCCAATTTGGTGTGAATACACGCACATAGGGGAAATTCTCTCTCGTTGTTGAGTAGCCTGACAGTGCGTACGGCCATGGTTTTGGCGCGCCTTACTGAGAACGTCTGGCTGAAGCTCTCTCTTTTTTCGAGATCCGCTTTCATATTACCTAATTGTCTCATGCGAAGCCATTGTTGTCTGTGATAGCATGCATTGATACGGGCAAAGACAGGTGACGATAATACACTTGTTTTCTTTTTTAAATGTCCCGCGCCGGGGCCCCCTAGTGGCCGGGACCCCCTAGTGGCCGGGACCCGGGGCAGCAGCCCCTTTGCCCAATGCCCAAACGCGGCCCTGGCTAGTACTGCGGCAGCAGACAGAGAGGTCACCTTCTGCTCATTCAAATGAACAACAACATTTTCTGGAAGACAATTTTTAAAGTCTCCAACAACATTAATTCTTGGAGCTGCTCAAAGCTCTGTGTGTGTGGCTAAACACCATTTCTCAAAAATAAATGTCTTTTCCCTCGCGAATTCAACAAAAGTTTGTCTGGCTGTTTTCACATAATTACGGAACTTCTGCCGGTAGGCCTCAGGAACTAACTCAAAGGCCCTAAGAACTGCAGTTTTGACAGCATCGTAATCAAGGGACAGTTCAATTGGCAAGGCTGAACACACCTCTTGTGCTTTACCAACAAGGTTACACTGTAAAAGCAGGGCCCACATGTCTCTTGGCCAATTCAATTTGACAGCCACTCGCTCAAAAGCAATAATATATGAGTGTACTTCAGACTCTCTGAAAGGTGGCACTAACTTTATATATTTACTGACATCAAAGACAGTAGAAACTGGAGCAGCAGGATCAGGTGCATTTCTGGCAGCAGAGGAGGACGGAGGAGGACAGAGGAGGTAGCAGGAGCTGGAGTATGAGGAGGAACAGGAGCATAAGTAGGCCTAGGCCCTTGACGAGGCCTCTGGGAGCCCACAGTCATTAACTCCACCTCATACACTGAGTAAAAGAGTTGAACCTGGAAATTAAAAGACAGGAGCGCAAAACACAGATGCTTCGCGCTCCTGTCTTTTAATTTCCAGGTTCAACTCTTTTAGCTTTAACGCCAATGTTGGGTCATAGAGAGGTGTTGGAGACTGAGGGGCAGGGGGAGGCTTTCTTTCAGAGTCTTGTTCTGGAACAGCTACACTAGCCCCTTCTTCCTCAGACTCATCTGGCAAGATACGCTGCTCTACCAGCTCATTATAAAGGATTTCCTTGATAATCCGCTTAGTTTTATGGTGGGGAACTGTTATATTAAAGAAGTCTGCAACCTGCAGCAGGTCATCTTTTCGGCACTGGTTAAACTGTTCAGTGCTAGGAAACAGTGTAAACAAAATGAAATCAAAAGCCATAACAATCCACTATCTCCTCTCACATCAAAAAGAAAACAGCCAGACTATAAATAAAAAGACTACTACTTACCCTATCAACAAGGCAACAATGGCACAAGTGTTTTTAAACGAGCCCCCAATTCTGTTATGTCGCCCCCTTTTTGGCGCTAGGGGTTGGGGCGATATAACTGAAAAAAGTAGAAATTACCCTCTCCTGACCTCAGCGCTTCACAACACAACAAGAGATTTGAAATAATATTTTCAATTTATTACATAATACAAAATACAGGAAGCATTAACATAAAACTTCAGGAGGGGGAAAGGCCAAAATAATAAACCAAACCCAAGTATCTAGTATTAAGGAGTGGAATTAACTTACCTCAAAACAAAAGATAAAATAAACAACATAAACTAACCTCACTCCCTAACTAACCAAAAACAGGAGAAAAATTACAAGGTTAAAAGGAAATGGCACCCGGTGGTGCGTTGGCCGGGAACAATTTAGTGATGATGAACCTGTTGCACTCTTTCACTAACCATCAACTTGTCCTAACTTTTTGCGCCTCAGACTAACATTAGGCTAGCTCAGTGAAGGTAGAAAATTAGCAGGCAAATTTTTGACAAAATACAAATGAGATGATGAGACATTGCTTGTATCAGATACTTGACATCCATAAGCAGAAAACACAGCAGATTTCCCTCTTTGTTGTTATTAGTCAACATAAACTATATGAAAATATGACCGCCGTTCAGTCCTGTACATTCTCTCCGCAAAAATAAATCACACTTGTCAATTTGTCTCCATCTCCTACTCCATCCTGTAGCGTGTCTTTACAATGTGAAGATCATAATTTACAGTATAATCAGAATCATACAAGGATACAAGGAAGTTTATTGTCACATGCATATAGTTACTGGAAGTAAGAAATGCAGTGAAATTATGTCTGGTGTCAGCCTATTTGTGCATTAATGGGGGGGGGGGGGGGGGTAAAAAGTGCAGTAGAAGAGGGGTTTAGTAGATTAAGTGGCAAGGGCTGCATAAAAAAGGTGGGGGAGGATTGGGATTGGGTGGGGGGCACCAACAAGGAGCACCCAAGAGCAACAGGGGCAAGGAAAAACTCCCTTACCAAGGAAGAAACCTTGGGCAGATCCACGGCTCAAGGGGCTAACCCAACTGCCAGGGGTCTTGGTGTGTGTGTTGGGGGGATGACGGGGGAGATGGGATAGTGTGCTGTGTATGTGGGGAGAGGGCAGTGTGCAATATGTGTATTGGAGAAGCTTCCTCATGAGACAATGTTCTGTGTATTGGGGGGGGGGGGGCAGTGTGCTGTAAGTATGTTGGGGATGTGTGTTGGAGAAGCTTCCTGATGAAATAATGTGCTGTGTATGTAAGGGGGGGGGGACTTACTATTGCAAGCAGAGTACTGTATGTATAATGTATGTGAGTGATGACAGTGAAGATGTGTGTGTGGGCGGGAGGGGAGTGGAGCAGTGACTCTGTGTGTGTGTGTGTGGGCAGTGTGCTGTAAGTATGTTGGGGATGTGTGTTGGAGAAGCTTCCTGATGAAATAATGTGCTGTGTATGTAGGGGGGGGGCAGGGACTTACTATTGCAAGCAGAGTACTGTATGTATGATGTATGTGAGTGATGACAGTGAAGATGTGTGTGTGGGCGGGAGGGGAGTGGAGCAGTGACTGTGTGTGTGTGTGTAGTGTGTGTGTGGGTAGGGGCAGTGTGCTGTAAGTATGTAGAGGATGTGTGTTGGAGAAGATCCTGAAGACAATGTGCTGTGTATGTAGGGGGGGGGGCAGTGTGCAGCAAGTATGTAGAGGAGGCTTACTGTAGCAAGCAGTGTGCTGTATGTATGTGAAGTGATGACAGTGATGATGTAAGTGTGTGTGTTGGGGATGGGGGTGGGGGGGGGGGAAGTTATTGTCAGAAGTGGGATCATAATTTAATATTAAAAGATTTTTAGTCATATAACTGCTTAAATCCAGCTTGCTCTAAAACAATTAAAAATGTGCAAATGCTGCAAGGTAATGATAGACAACAAAACAAGTTAGACTTATAATGTTTAAAACTTTTTTTGGTTTTGCTAGAATAACCTGGTTTTGCTAGAATAACCTGTTATGATTTTGCTTAAATTTAGAGTGTTTTTCTTAAACATAAAAGAAAGTTTGCTTTTTAAACTTAAAGTGTTTTGCTCAGACTTTGCTGAAAAGGGGCCCTCGCATTAGACACACACACACACCGCAATAGACACACACTATACTTACTCTTTTACCCTGTGATATTATCACAGTCCGCAGACAACCACACAGAGGAGTAGCGATCTCAACTGTGTTAAAGGGAGCCCCTTTAAACACCAGAGTAGACAAAACGCATACCTCCTCTTTTACCCTGTAAAATCCTCACAGTCCGAAGACGAGCGCACCCACACTTACAGGAGTAGCGATCTCTACTTTTGTTACGGGAGCCCCGGAGACACCATAATGGATACAAAACGCAACAATCCCCTACTCTTGCATCTTTTGTGTATGTAAATGAGTGTGTGCATGTGTGCGTTTGCTTTTGTTTATGTGTGCTTCTCTGTGTGTGAGTTTTCACTTGTGAGTGTGTGTGCGGGGGTAATGGGGTGTGTGTGTGTGTGTGTCTGCTTGCTTGCTTGTGTGTGTGTGTTTTATGTGTGTGTGGCTGTGTTTGCTTGTAAATGTGTGTGTAATGGGATTTGTGTGTGTGTGCGTTTATGTGTGTGTGTGTGTGCCTGCTTGCCTGCATGTGTGTGTTTTTATATGTGTGTGTTTGTGCGTGTGTGTGCGTGCATGTCTGGTTGTGTGCATGTGCTTGCATGTCTAGTGTCTGTGTGTGTGCGTGTGTGTGTCTTTATGTGTGTGTGTATTTATGCATGTGTGTGTTAATGTGTGCAGTGTTTCCGCTAGACTTTTTTTAACAGTGGCAGCAGGTACCCTCCCCCCCCCCCCCAAAAAGAAAAAAAACGAAAAAGGTTACAAGGCTAGTGTGAAAAAGCTGGGGGTCAGGTGTCACTCCCGGGGATGTTTTTTAATTCTAGTTTCTAATCACACCATTAAGCCTAACGTGACTTGAGAGGGACAGGATTCAGGACAGGCCCATCTTCTGTCTGACTCGCGTCACGTTAACCCATGCATTAAACCACATGTCACTTGAACACTTGAACATACCGGTAGTTCACGTTGACAATGGGGAAACGCTTAGCTTATTTCGTTTATGACAGAAATTAAGTTTTGTGCCAACATGTTGTAGAAACACAACCCACAGCACTGCCTTTATTTGGTGCAAATCTCCTTTTCTTTATAGTCCGTGATTCACATTAGGCCTACTAGGCCATCACCGTGAGTGCATACAAGTGTTTTTGGTCAAGTTTTGCTTTAATCCAATTTACCTTCCTCATTACCAGTCGTTGCTTTTTTACTGCGTCAATTTGCGATTGAGTGTGCATCTAATGTAACAGCGGTGTCTTTGCGGAGACATTAACTCTCCAGTTTCATTTTTGCTGTTGTTACGAGCAAGCTAATAGGCTACGATATGGGAAATACTTTCAATACAATCAGCTTCAGAAATAAATATAGGGTTTTCCTTAGCCTGTGCTAGGCTACACCTTTCCACCAAGTTGTGCGAAAATTTTAGTTTTTGCGATGTTGACAAACATGCGTAGCACATGGAAGCTTTTTTAAAAAGCAACTGCAACTACATTGTGCGTCTGCCCTGATTCTGATACCGTGGCGGTATTAATTAAACCGTGGGGGGCCGCCTTGCTGAAAAAAACATAGAGGAAACACTGGTGTGTGTGTGTGTTTGTATTTATGTGTGTATGTGTGAGTGTATGTGTGTGTCTGTGTGTGTGTTTGTGTGGCGTGTATGTTTGTGTTTATGTGCGTGTGTTTGTGTGGCGTGTTTGTGTTTATGTGTGTGTGTGTGCGTGCGTGCCTGTGTGTGTGTGCATGGGAGTCTGCATGCCTGCCTGTGTGTGTGCATGTGCGTGCGTGCGTGCGTGCGTGTGCGTGCATGTCTACTGTGTGTATGTGTGTGCGTGTGTCTTTATGTGTGTGTGTGTGTGTGTCACAGATGCGCGGATGGGCTATTATTTCAACCGTAACCGCATATCAAAACTTATCATCCATCCGCCATCCATCCGCACCAACGTTTTTTGACCAATTTTCAAATCCGCACCCGCCCGCCATCCGCTGGTTGTTTTAATGTATATGGGTGATGCGGTGCTGCTGACGTGAGGCTAGAAAGCTCTTGTCTGTTATAGAAAGACTGATCCAATGCAGCAAATATATTAAAATGCTAAAGTCCTACATTGGCTATGTTGTAGCCTATCCCCAGAATATCAGCAGCAAACTCAGTCTCTGTCTCGCAAAAGTCTCCAAATAAAACGCAGCCTGTAGCCTACAATTGTATCATTGTAATAAAAAACGCAATTTAGCACATCATTTCAACATGCTGCTATTTAGCCTACTAATTAATGCCTATTGTAATTTATTTTTTGCATAAAGAAAGAAATCCATAATAAAATAAGTCATTCACATTTTACGCACTGTAACCCACCGCACAGCAGTGCAACGTGCATGTTTACATTTTTAGTAACAACTTGCTTGCTTGCCTTACACATCTACGTTTTCCGACTATTTTTCTTACCTTCTTTTTTCCGCTGTGGATGTTACTGAGCTTGTAGAAGTTTTAGCTCTTACGTTCTGAACATCTCGCACTGCCATTGCCCGATGTCATATCACACCATAATAGGGATCGACCGATATATCGGCCTGCCGATATATCGGGTCGATATTTACGTTTTTTACGTGTATCGGCATCGGCCGATAAGCGGCTGCGTTCGCCGATAGTTTTTCCCCCGCATTATTTACATACAGGCGTCCACAGGCAGCTCTGTGTTGCTGGAGAAGCTGCAATTCACGTGCAGACTGCCCCTCCCCCACAAGTGCTGAAAGCCTGCTCTTCAAGACAACAGTAAAATGTAAACTTTCAAAGCATCTTTTAACTGTTTAACTTAGCTAAATATTGCCATACACTTTGAAGGTGGAAGCAAGTTTGTGGGTCCAAATGGAAAACACGAATGATAGATAGATAGATAGGTACTTCATTTAATGCTTAATGCCTCATTTATAGAACTGCTTGCCATTGTATTTAGGGAGCTGCAAATAGCTAAGTTGTAGCCTAGGCTAGCGGTAGCTGTTACAAACACTGGTCATTAAGTAATGCCAACGTTGTTCCGTGGTATTTGTGGGAGTTTTATTCAGCGACCACCTGGCTGAGTTTTGGACGCGTGTGGTGTGTGTGTGTGTGTCTCCCTCCCTGAATGCCTCTTCTATAAAACTGCTTGCCATTGTATTTAGGGAGCTGTAAATAGCTAAGTTGTAGGCTATCCGTATGGTAGCGGTAGCTGTTACGAACACTGGTCAATCATATGATTAAGTAATGCCGACGTTGTTCCGTGATATTTGTGGTAGTTTTATTCAGCGACCACCTGGCTGAGTTTTGGACGCGTGTAGTGTGTGCGTCTCCCTCCCCTTCTCCCTTCGAGCTGGGCGGAGTTGCCATCACAGTGCTAAAAGCTTTAATAATGAGAGACGTGTTATATGTAGTTAACTATTAATTCGTGTTAACGTTTACCATGTACCAGACATACCGTGTATGCCTTACTTGTTTAGAGCCGTTTGCTAACGTTATCATTATCAATCCAGTTCAATAGTTGTTCGTCAGCTACCAAACAGACGTTTGTGTGTGCATCTGTGAGACACACGCATCACAGCAATATGAGAGTGCTGCGCTACCGGAAGAAGAGATTTTAAAACTTTGAGAGATATGTTTTATACCTTTTGACGTTGATGCCGTTTAGAACAGAAACATCTGACACCACGTTATTTTCTTCGGCTGATTTATGTTCTGTGATTGACAAATCTTGCAGCTTTTTTTAGAAAAATATAGACATAGAAAAAATGAAACCATGCAGTCTTAAATTACAAATCAAGCACTTTATTTCAATAGCTTTTCAGGCTTATTGTTTTCTTAAAGTATTTAAATGTGTTGACAAAGGACATTTTGTGATGACCTGAATTATGTCTTATAGTCAGCAAGCAATGCATCATCAAGGCTGTAAGATGTTGATGAAAGCATTTTGCACAGTTAACCATATCCAGTGCACCCATCCATAAGTTCAATAAATGTTCCTTTTTTAAATTGAGACTTATAACATTTGTTATCATAATTTGTGTAATTATGTGTCATTTTTATGATGTAAATTGAGGTAGCAAAATAAAAGCAGTATCGGCTCAAGAAAATCGGCAGCCTGTATCGGTCATCGGCTAAGGCTGAGGGAAAAAAATCGGTATCGGTATCGGCACTAAAAAATCCATATCGGTCGAACCCTACACCATAATCTGTCTCCCTTTTAAATGCCTATTCCCTGAATGGTAGGCTAAAATGACTATGTGTTTTATATATAATATCCAAACAAAATAACCCAGTCAGTCTCATCTACGAGATGTTTAGGCCTCCTCCAATACTGGCAGCTGGGCTTATAGGTTGCAGATTTGCTTAGTGGCCTACCAAGGCTCTGCAACGAGACGCGACATGGGAGATGAATCATCGGTCAACTTGCACTGTAGCCTATTCTACTTTCTTATTGCACACTGGAGAGAAAAACATGCTGGTAGGCTACGATAGGCTACTTAATTTAAACTTTGTTACCTTTAGTGTGTGTGTGCGTGCGTGAGGGGTTGCTCAGTGACACATCGGAATACACCAATTCCGCAACACCGTCTCTGATAGATAAACAAAGCAGCATGCATAGAAGCAACTAGGCCCAGTGTTGCCAACTCCTCAGTGAGAAAAGTAGCTAAAGGCTGTCCTAAAAGTCGCCAGTAGTCGCTAAATGACGTAATGACGAATTTAACCCTCCTCCTTTACCCGGGCATAGGACCGGCAGACGTAAATTAAAAGACACACTGGCAGAGTTACTTTTTTTTAATGGTTTTTTGTAATGTTTTTTTTTTATTTATTTTTTTTTTTATTGTTTTTTAACCCACTTTTATGAAAATTTCTAAATGTATTGATTTACAACTAGGCCTATGAACTATGAACTATTCAGAACTCCTCTGCTCCCAACACACATACACACACTAAACAAAGAATAGGTCATCCTCATTTTCACCCTCTATGGCAGGTATAGCAGCTGAGGGACCTGCCTTGAAAGAGTAAGTGCCAAAAAGCTGTAAAACATTATCAGGTAGCTGGTGTTCATAGCAAGCCTCACCAGACAGCTTCAGGCCATAACGGATGTACAAGATGGAGTTAAGGGTCTGCAAGGACATCCGATTACGAAGTTTGGTTTTTACCACACTCATCTGACTGAATGCAAATGATCAGATATCACGTTAGTTAAGGCGTTAATAATTTAACGAGAATGGCAGATGACGGACAGGATAAGCAGACCGGTCTGTGATGCTCGCTTGCATAGCCTACGGCCTGCAGTGTTTCGAGCAGCCTGAATCCAGCTCACTGTCTCGCAGCAGCACACACTGCCACTGAGCAGAGCTATCATCTGAGAGAGGGTGAGACAGTAGCGAGGGAGGAGGGGCAATCACACACAGCACAGAACTCACTGCTCACTCAGAACAGTAAAATGGGACAGTACATGCAATCACGACAGAGTCTCCAAAAGTCTCCAAGAACGCCAGAAAAAGTCGCTAGATTTGTCGCTAGTCGCTTTTAAAAAATAAAGTCGCTGGGGGGACCTGAAATCTCGCTAAATATGGCGACAAAGTCGCTAAGTTGGCAACACTGACTAGGCCAAACTGCCTGATGAAAATTTGACTATTTCAAAGTGTGCTCGTTTTTTTCGGATGTAGGTAACACAATTTAACAATGTATAGGCTATATTTTTTTCATATGATTGGTTCAACCGCCACCCGCCCGAATTTAATTAAAATATTATATTTCTTCACGTCATCCGCCCGATCCGCGGTTTAACCGCGGAGTCCGCGGCTGTAACCGCGAACCGCGCATCTCTAGTGTGTGTGTGTGTGTGTGTTGATGCTTGTGTGTGTTAGTTTATGTGTGTGCGTGCCTGCATCTTTATGTGTGTTTGCGTGTGTTTATGAGTGTGTGTGTGTGCATACGTAGTGTACAGTCACTAAATGTTCACATATATTAATTTATTGTATGGTCCCCCATGAACGGTTTTCCACGAAACTTGGCATGCATTCAAAGGGTGTCATAAGGATCCTACACTTCAAATTTTGTGCAGTTTTCAACATGTCAGTCAAAGATACCTGCGATTACAACACCTCATTTTTGCTTTTTCATTTTTAACTCATTGAGTGCCAAATGCGTTGAGTGCCAAAAACGTAATATTTGATGGTTGCCGCTTTGGGTTGAATCAGTGACACATGCACGTCAGGTCAAAACCAGGTCATTTTCGTGGGTTTATCACTAGGTGGCAGTCTCGCCAGGTCTCGTTAGGTCACTTCCATGAAACTTTACAGGCAACACTTCATATTTCATCAAAGACGCTACATCTCCATTTCTAGAAATAAAACAGGGATTTTGATGAAAACTAGCCACTGTTTAGCTTGGGATTTCTTAGGAACAGAGGCATGTAGAAATAAACGGGTTGTACCCACTGAGAGCTTAAAGTCTCACCTTTCAAACAAGCCATAGTATGTGTCCATAGCTATAACATAGAATACGCTGTGGCTCTACAAAAATGGTTAACAATGATCAAGATTGCTGGGCCAAAGCTGCCAAAAACAGCGCGGCATTCAATGAGTTACAGTAACTAGGTGGCGCTATACATCACATGAGTGGGTATGGGATGGGTTGATATGGCCCCTTAAGACCAAGATACAAAAACAATGTGGTCCTCCTAGGCCCTACGGTTCTTGAGATATTCACAGAAAACTGTGTCTGCCCTACCTTTCTGTAACTCATTTGTAAATGTGTTGCAAGGCATAAAATGTCCTCACTTTAGATGAGCTCACAAAATATCATTAACTAACCACTTGTAACTCCTGAGTTAATTATGAATTATAGTATTAGGAAGTGGTTTATAAAATATGTATCCTCACCCTAACTAATCATTAGTGCATGTGTATGTAACAACTGTTAAATAATGGAAATATTACTTCATTAAAAACATATTATTGCATAATTTATTAAGTATTAACAATTAATGTATAAACATATTTTAGATATAGGCTTATTTACTATGAACAAACTATTTATAACTGTGTGAACAAATGCTTTACTGATGATACATTAGAAATTACTAATAATGAAAAAACCATTAACTAATAAGTAACAAAGGCTTAATAAATGATGAATTGTGTGTAGTTATTATAAAGTGTTACCCATCCATCTTATTTGTTTTCAAGTAGCAGGGAATTCAAGCCAAACCGTTGCAACTCTGCCATCAATCATTATGTTAAGCCCGCCTAACGACTCTATATTGGCCTGATAGAAGTTTAATTTTTCAAGCTCACAAGCCAACGGAGAGTTGCTAGACTAGCCCTGGCAGCAAATGTAATTTGCTGCCGCTAAGGTGCGTCTAGATTTCTAGGCTACTTCATAGGTGTCCCGTTATTCAGAATTGACAGTCACCCCACCAGCCAATCAGAAAAGAGTATTTTGTATGACAGACTGTTGCTATGTTGCTACTGTTGCTATGTATAACAGACCCCTGTCAAGGAAAATGTATTATTGGTTTTATGCTTCTTAAAGGGCAACTATTTCAACTTAATAACCCTGTTTAGAAATCATTTGGATGGTTAATTGACCTGTTCTGGTGAAAATGGTGGCTTTCCCCGCTCCCCCTAGCGTCCCTAGGCAGAAAACCAACCTTACAACTTTGGGACTACTGTCCCGGTAAGGTTTCTTACATTGTTCTGCCGAACTTATGCTAACTCTTTCGTTAGCTTGTAAACAAATGCATGTGCTTTATCGTTACCTTTTTCCACAGTTTGAAATAGCATAATGTACACTTTCTCCAGCAGAGGGGGAAATAAAACTAATCCTGTCAAGTTTCCCTTTAATTACGTCTTTCATATCATTTCACGAGTAGTTGGTTTGTTTATCACAATGGAAAGTGGACATCATTGATACGTTGCCACGCAACACCTGAAACGTTGAAGTTCTATTTGTGTGGCGAACTATTTGTTTTCTCAGCAGAAGCCACAAAACGGTAACAAAATCATTTTAAAAGACCCAATCAGTTAAGTTTCTTAACTTTTTGACAAGTAGTAGCCATGTCATAAGTGGGATAATGTATTGTTCGCCGGTCATTATCGGAAAATTAGTCCCTTCAGGAAGAAGCAAGACTGTGGGGTCCTGTTCGGCCTGTCAGGACTTATTTTACATTATCCCTTACATACTTACTTACATTCATATATATTCCCATATATTCATTATTTGCATTCATGCACACATTCACCTCAACATTTTATCCTCCTTGTGATGATCATGTTGGATCATTTAAAAAAGAAAAACACGTAATGCCATTAAGAAGTTTCTAATATTAGAAATGCATGCATTTGACAGCTAAATGCACTGGTGACATGGTAGCATCCTATCAGGGCTATCACAGCAAAAGTATACACGCACACAGCAAAACACATCTACTGTATTTAAATCACACATGAGGACAGGAACTGCATCATTAGCATACATATATAGTAGAACTTAGTAGACTACAAAACACTGCCATTACTTTAGACTAGATGTACCGCAGAGCGGTACAAAATATGACCGCCGCCTGAAAGGCCTACTGTATATTATTCTAACTGTCTCACTAAATTGCATTATCCACACTCAATTCTCACTGGTATCTGCTAGACAACAAGTACCAAAACATGATTAGTTCATAGACTTCACATGTAAAATTCATTTTATACAACCCCACCCCCATCTTGCCTGTTCATAATTCTGAGAAATTCTTGAATTGTGTGCATGTGTGCGTGCACACGTTTATGTTTATGTGTGTGTGTGTGTGTGTGTGCATGTGTGCATGTGTGTGTGTTTGTCTGGGTATGTGTGTTTGTGCATGTGCATGCATGCGTACATATGTCTACTGTGTGAGTATGTCATACGTATGATTACTGTGAATGTATGTGTGTGCGTGTGTATCTGTTTATGCACATGTGTGCACATGGAATGGGTTAACATGACCCCTGGAGGCAAACATACAGAAAAAATTGGTCATCCTAGGCCCTACGGTTCTCAAGATATTCACAGAAAACTGTGTCTGCCCTACCCTCCTTTCGGGGGGTCCAGTCCAGTGGGGGGGCTACAGATCAAAACGAAAAACGATGGTTCCATGCTATCCATGTGGGGTTTACTAAACCTGACTAAACCTATATGACCGCCGCTTCGCTGCGCTGCGGTCATAATAACTAGATGTACCGCAGAGCGGTACAAAATATGACCGCCGCCCAGTCCAGCACATGTTTTCCACAAAAATAAGTCACGCTGAAAGGCATATATGATTCTAACTGTCTCACTGAATTGCATTATGCACACTCAATTCTCACTGGTATCTGCTAGACAACAAGTACCAAAACATGATTAGTTCATAGATTTCACATGTAATATACATTTTATACAACCCCACCCCCATCTTGCCTGTTCATAATTCTGAGAAATTCTTGAATTGTGTGCATGTGTGCGTGTACATGTTTATGTGTGTGTCGGTGTGTGTGTGCGTGCATGTGCTTGTGTGTTTGCCTGTTTATGTGCCTGTGTGTTTGCATGTGCATGCATGCGTATATATGTCTACTGTGCGAGTATTAGTATTACTGTGTGAGTAGTAGGATTACTTTGAATGTATGTGTGTGCGTGTGTATCTATGTATGCACATTTGTGCATATGGAATGGGTTTACATGACCCCTGGAGGCAAACATACGCAAAAAATTGGTCGTCCAAGGCCCTACGGTTCTCAAGATATTCACAGAAAACTGTGTCTGCCCTACCCTCCTTTCGGGGGGTCCAGTCCAGTGGGGGGGCTACAGATCAAAACGAAAAACGATGGTTCCATGCTATCCATGTGGGGTTACATGCCCACCAAGTTTCGTGTACCCCGGTCTTACAGTGTCCCGGGAATCCTTGACGGAAATTTGGACATGCTGCGCGGCGGTCATAATAAATGTAACCAAATATTATGAGAACACATATGTTTAAAAGAAATAGATTTAATTTCCAGTTGGAGAAAATAATCCTACTACAGATCAAACCCAAGAATCATCCTAATCTATCTATAAATTGCAGGATCGTCTGTCTGTGTGTCACTGTGTGTGTGTGCCGCATATCTCTCAAACCGTTAGTTCGTTCGATTTCAAACTTGTGTCTTGCTATTGGCACGAGTAAGTGCAGTGCCAAGTTTGACAGTGTTTGGATAAGAAAAGCAAAAGATATTGTTAAATCTATCGGTAAAAGAAGCAGACTTGGGCTTTCTCCGCTCAACCGTAGCCACTCCCCCTCTCACACAGCACAACGTAGGACGTCACTTATGCTACCAAAGACTTATTTTGAATCCTATTGTTGCAAATCTCATATGATGATGCATCTTTCTACAAAATGATTTGTCTTCTGTATCGTTAAGCAATTAAATAGGCTAAACATATAGCTTTACATCAAAGCTTTAGGCTTATGTCATTTCGATCAGCTACAGACAACGAGTGGCAGACAGAGCGTGATGTCACTTAGGCCTAGGTTAGCCTACCAGAGAGTCCCATTGTTGCAAATTTGATGATGATGCATCATTCAACAAAATGGTTTGTCTTCAGTATCAGGAAGTTATTCAATAAGCTTAAGAATAATATAGCCTTAACTCAAAACAGCTGTTAGACTTAATAATATGTCATTCTGATCTGTAGAAATGTCACATGCAGCCATGCCTAAATTCTGCTTAGGCCTACTGCACATTAATAATTATAGGTTAATATATAATATTCAGTATTAATTATTTAATGCTTAGCTGGAATGATGTTTTCCCTATCATCCTATTTTTAAATCAGGCATGTAATTGGGATACAAGTTTTCTACAGGATTGGCATGTTTGAACAGGCACTGCACTAGTTTCTAAAATGTCTAACAATAATTATCCTAAATTATTCTAAAATAAATAAATAATAGTAAAACATCTACTATAAACTGCTCATGTTGGTGAACTGCAGCTGAGCAAGGGTCATATGAGGTCATATCTCAGCAACACATATATGTATCAAAACCAGAACTTTTCGACCTCTAGGGGGCGCTACAGTTATCAAAAATGTATTTTGGACATTATGTTAAAGGAACCGTATGTAAGAAAAATATTTCAATTAATCATAAAATGGCCCTGATATGTCACTAGACATTAAGAAATCATGTTCATTTCAAATACTTATATCACTGACAACAGTAGTCCAGCCAGGATATTGTCATTTAAAAAGTGAAGTTGCAGCCCTCAACTGTTGTTGATGTTGATGTTTTGTCATGTCATGTTGTGTTTTGGCCTGATGCGCCACCCTCCACCTATCTACTAATCACAAAGTCAGTAGTGTTTCGCCATCCGCGCTGGCAACCTTGAGTCAGGGGGGAGGGGGAGGGGATACACCGCTCTTCAGTAATTTGAAAGTGATTGCAGTACCAGTTTTGGCCACAATCTTACATATGGTTCCTTTAATGCACGTAACTTTTGACCCGTATGCCTGGTTTTCAAAAATGAGGTACTGTTAGGATCTTTGGATCAAGCTAAGTTCAATGCATATTCCACTGTCTGCTCTCGATGGTGAACCACACCTGAGCAAGCACACGTTGCAGTTCCTTTGAAATTTATTTTAATTATTAGTGTGCTTCCAAAAGCAGCATTATTCCCGTCTCCCCAAAGTTTTGCCAGCTCCTAGACCTTTTAAGATATTGCCACCGGTCCAACTCTGGATAGTGTCAGCTTGCTGAGAGGTTGTATACAGAGAATTGTTGAGATAGAGAAAGGGACACCAGGCAAGCTTGATGCTTTTTTTCTACGAAACTCCCCCTCGCTCAGTCTGAAGCTCTTTTCCTTTTCTTTGCATCTTCCGTCAAGGGTTTTCGCTGCTTCTTCGCTGGCTCTGCCATTATACACACGTTTGCAACAATCGCTAGCGTTTCGTTAGCCTGTATGCAGGATGTAAACTGATCCTGCTTCGGTCGGCGGGTACGATACACTGAACTTGCAAGCGGGATATTCTTCCTACAGGCAGTAGGAACGGGCGAGAGAGTCTTCATTCGCCCTGTAATGAGTCATTTAACCATAGGCTATACTGACTTACGAAGATGAGTAATTAACACGAAAACATTGCCTGGTGTCCCTTTAAATTGAGAAACCTGTGGGTTCATTTTTGATTGTTTGCTTGTTTTTTTGTCGGCAGTGTGCCGGATTACGTATTTTATAGCACTTTAAACAAATCTGCCCTTTTCTCCACAATCCACATTTGCTGTTTGTTGTGTCTTCACCCCATCATCACCCAAACTCAGTGTGTCCTTGTCGGCACCATCCTGTGTATCCATTTTTCACAGTCCTTTACATGGACTGTGAGCCACCTAGCATAATGCGTGTGGTCAAGAGCAAACATTCAAGGCAGCAGTAGCATCAGCGCTTGGACATTTAACTCAAAGGGCTCTATCTTCCACACCAGCGCAATTGACTTTGTATACTCGCGCTTTTGTCTTTCCTATTTTGCAGTCAGCGCATATTGAAATTTTCCCTCCACAGGTACATGTGCGCCCACGGGGGGGCGTGTTCTGGCGCAAACGGTCCCTGTTGATATTTTGCAGTTTCAGAAAAAAATTCCGCCACAGACCAGGAACCTCCTGGTCTAAAGTCAGTGGCGCGAATTCAGATGCTATTTTAAAGGCGCATGCATGGCCACAGGCCTGCAGAAATGAATGCTATGCACACCGATCTACAGACACCCTGTGCACAGATGAAAACATTCAAAGCCTTGATAATATTTGTCAGTTTCCCGTTTTTGTTCGTGCATTGGTCAACTAAAAATTTAGTAGCCTATATAGTACATCTACATGCAATATCTCAACAACAACGCCTAATTACGACCTATTAATTTGGACAACTTTATACAACCCTATAAAGGCTAAAGTTACCTTTGGTTTTGTTCCAATTTACTGTTGTGTATGGCTTTAAACATCATGTGTGCTTTAACATCAGCCTATAAGCCTTATTCCAGCTGCACTAAGGTTTTGACAAGCACCACAATTTTGACTACCTTGATGTAGCCCATCTGAAATAACTCCAAACTTTGCTATGTTCCCTCCATCCTTTCGTTGTTTTCAAAAAACGTTTTATATCCATGATGGCCTTGAAATCTTGAGTTTGTGAATTCGCTTAAATAGGCTTATTATGTGCTGTTAACCAGCAACCATAGACAGTAAAAGAAAGCAGCAAGTAGCCTTGGCTACAATTTCTGTAGTTGCTGCGTCCATTCATTGTTATTCCCTCTCCTGCTCAAACAAAAGTTGTGCGTGCATTAAGTTGATGATAACGTGTTTACAAACTCTACTTTACATAAAATAAATATTGTAAATAGCCTACTGTCCTGCAATTAATGGGATACTGTGCAGAGCTGGAAAGTTAGGTCAACTTGGAAACTGTTTCTCGTTGTTGCCTGTTGGTAAGGTACAGCCGTAGCTTACACCTGCAGGAGCGCTTGCTTGGGCGCCTGTGTTGCGCAATGCACTTTGCTCCTCTCATCTATACGACGCAGTTCCCATTTCTCCAAACAATACATAATTACATGGACAAATATTGCTACACGAGGGAAATCAGTGTGGTGTCCGATGTGAAAAAACAGGTATAAATTTAGCGAACACATTTCCACGAATCACGGATGTGTTGATGACATAAATTAAGAAATATTAGAGGACTTAATGAGACGTGATGTTGAACTGCATGCCGATGCCATTTATCCCAAATGCCCCAGCAGCAGCACGGGAGAGGAGAGCTTATCTGACAGATCTGCATTGTCTATAGTGAGGTAATGTTAGATTACATTGCCAAACTATCACCATGCATTCATAACCTTGTGATTCAGTGAGAGTGATCCCAAAACGTGACATTTCTGTATTAGTCTGTATTTTGTCAATAGCAAACTGTTCCCAACTGACTATAGCGCTGTGAACCGTTCCTGGCTGCGCCTGGCAAATCCGCCATCATAATAGCAATCCGCTATAGAACAAGCGTGCCTGTTGTTAAAGGGAATGTGAGATGACGCTCTGATTGGTTTATTGCACGTTAAGCCCAAACCACACCCATGAATAATGTAGCTACTACAGACCACCCCATTTTAGATTTGCGTCGGGCGCAACAGTCAATATCCCGCCGGTAAAATAGAAACAGCGCCCAAGATCCGCCCACAAAGCGATTTGCGATTGCGATTTGCGTCAATTGCGCTAAAGTGCAAGATAGAGCCCAAAGTCTGCTTGCCTTAATGAACGTTCAAACAGCACCATGTGAATCTCCAGGATCAGTGTTTTGAACCAATAGTCAAAGTGGACACTTGCTTCAGCTTGCTGGTGACACTACTCTTCAAACGACACTGTAGACTCAAATGTACTTTGTTCATAGGCCTGTTGGAGAAAATTCTAAAAGACTGGTAGCTGTCACCTGGTGAGCATGACTAATTTTGGTCACATGGCTTACCTTGATGAAGGACTCCGCAGTTCCAGGAGTTGCTATACCAGCTTGGACAAGCGCTTTGGTCCAATCACTTTTATCTAACAACTCTCCAAGTATTTTTAGGATTACCATCTCAATGTGGAGACCTCCGAACATGATGACAAAGTGTGATTGTCCATGGCTATCTAAGTCCATTAGATTTCTTTGACTATGGCATACAGTGGTTGATCAACGGCTATTGAAGGCACCTGTTCTGGGTTGAGATGTTGCACTGTTGCCTTTATTACATCCATACTAGAGTGACAAATCATGGCTACAGAATGTGCATTTTCCACGAATAGTGCTGTGAGGGAGATGATAGCTGGAGGAGGAATCTTAGTTCTCTGCCTTTCAGCATGGTAAGCTGACCATGAAATCAATTCATCAGTGTCCACCTGCTGCTTTTTTACTGCAGCATCAACTGCCTTCAGCCATTCACATTCCTCTTTTTTAGCTGCTACAACTGCATGGTCTGATGGATATATAGGCCCATACACTGCAGGTGCTGTGAATTGTTTTGTTTTCAAACAAGCAGGAGTGACATTAGTGTATCGCTAAGGTAATGGTGCTACTGATCTCATTGAGGTGTCAGGTATAATGACCACCCCAGGATTGTGGTCTATGTTGTCCACATCTGCTGTTGTGATCATACCCTGGCACAATTTAGGAGGACATACCACATCCTCTATGCAAAATTGCTGACAAAGACCATTAGCTATGTCAGTTAAAATTTGCAGAAAGCGGTCAGAAGAGACGCATGCCAAGACTGTACAGTATATTGATGAGACTTTTGTTGCGAGTTAAACCATGAACTCTCTGTGCAATGTACAAGGGAAGTTTCTTGGTCTCGGGTTATGGCGCACTGTTTGTGTTGATTTGTTTTCCTGTGCATTCTTCGTGTTATTGAAAACAGCCAGCTGTGAAATTGATAATGCTGCAACTGAATTTTGCAACTGGGCTTGATGCTTTAGTTTATACTGACTCCCCTCCTTCCAGTATCATATAATAATGAGAGCCAAAAGTGAATGTTGTACAGAATCTTTTTGTCATTCAGGGTAAAAGGATCCATCAAACACAAACTTTTTGGCAAACAAATCCCTACAGACCAGTTGTGCAGCTCTGACTAAATACATAGCCTCATCAGTGTGTCTCTTCTATGAGAATTTGCTTGAAGATCAGGCAAGACTGAGAGCAGTCAGTTCTTTAGTCTGGTGGTGTGAACATGATTATCATTACGAACACCCAGTTGCTCTAATCGTTTTCTGTACATCTCACCTAAGTCAACCATTTTGAATATAGGAGCACATTCATCATCACGCATGTTCTCAATGAAAGCAACCAGTTCAGCAAAGGCAAAGCTGTGAAGGCGAGTTTCATCATCATCATCATTATTGACAGCAAAAGCTTCTCTTACCCTATTGTACAGTTTTCTTAGGCAAGTAAGGTGGTACTTTGCTTCAAGGGCATGTACCCAGGAGAATTCAGTGTCCTATTTTTTGCCGTTTTGTTGCTGCATCGTGTAGTTTTTTTCAGATCCATCACAAAAGAAGCACACAGGCTGATCAGTTTGCACAGGCTTACTGTCAGCTGAATGAGTGCGGCAGGTTGAAGTGCATGGTTCCTTTTCAATCTTGCACTGTTTTCTTTTGTCTCTTGATTTCATTCTGATTCAATTTTAACCGATAAGACTTGTGCCACTTTGCATTGTTTGTAGACAGTGAATCATGAAAGCCTATGCCCTCATTTAGTCTGCCAAGATCCATTTTCACAAGAATACCAAGTTCTTTGAACTGCAGACGATCATTAGCTAAAGACACATAACCACCACCAGCAGGTTTCTTGGTAGACCTTGCAGGGCATTGCAATGCCTCACTGGTGTCTAACTGACCCAGAGGTCCCAATTAGTTTTTGATTTGGGTTGCTTGCAGCATGTGACGTTTTGCCATGATTGGTGTATTTTTAAATCACGTTAGAGAAAGAGAGAGCAGCATACAGATTGTTAGGGTCCCAAGCGGGGGAACCTCCTAAAACACTCCCAGGCCACACCTCTTGCCCCACTCTGCACTCCAGAAACGTGGGAAAATAATGGGCTACACACAGAACACCATGAAGAGGACCTGTACATTTTGCGTTTAGATTTGCCAAAATGTTGGACTTTTTTATAGTGACTTACTGAACTCCATGACGACATTGCTTGTTTTCAGGATGAGATGTCTTAAAATAAGTCAAACTTTTTTAAAATTAAGTCAAATGATTTCACGAGAAAGCACTAGGTAAGTCTCTTTATACTGAAAACAAAACAAACTAGTTATTTTTATCTTGATATAAGACTAATAATCTTGGTTAGATTTTATTAGATAAGCAGTTTTTTGCAGTTTTTAATTTTGTGCTTGGAAATTTCATATCACAGAGGTCAATGACCTCCAGCTGACCTCAGAGGTCAAACTGAGAATGCCTCCACAAACCTAAATCAAAGCTTATGTAATCAAGAACAAACCCTGAAAGTTTCATGGTTTTGTCATTCTGTGCACAACTGTCATACTTATATACTTATATAGCTCCACTATATATCCCTCGTAATGCCACTGCCTTTGTGCTTTCCATTCTGTCTCAAAAAATGTAGCATTTGTGTGTCAGAAAATTGTTATCGCTTGGTAGGATTTGCATCATCTGACCCCTCCACTCTAAAACTCATTTCGGCATATATGGCGACAACGTATGACAATTATGGTAAGGCATTGTCCACAGTTATCATTAAAAATGCCTGCATTTTATTATTACTTGATGCAGATTTGCAGTGATGTCTTCACTTCGGACCAACTATGAAAAAAAATCTGTCTGTTCTACAGACCACACAAAATGTGGCACCTTTTTGAATGTACACAGAGTATAGTGGATGTGTATAGACTCACCTAGGCTAAATGTGCAAAATGTGTCTCCATTTCACTTTTGCAAAATAGTGCTATATCGACTCATCTGAAAAAACACCTTATGTAAACTTTTTTTGCGATATTTGTGAGTTCTTTAAAAAAAAAAATCACGTTTTAATAGGTCGTTTTTATTTCACAATTTAAATTTCAGTATTTTCAGGGTTAATGGAAACGCACTTAAAGCTGCAGTTGGCAAGATGTTTTGGATCATATTCACTGAAACCAACACTATGTGCTGACTAGGGTTGGGCACCGAAACACGGTTCTAATATGGCACGTGCCGACACAAACGGTAGTAACTGCATCGAATAACAACGTGGATTTCGGTGCCTCATTTCGGTGCTTAAATAGCGTTTTATTTATTTATTTATTTTATACGAGGCATCACTGCATGTCATGCACCATCTCTAACGTCTTGCTCTGATAGCAACACATCCAGATACAGTTAGCTAACATAAGTTGATGTATATGCCAGAGGGGTGCACCACATAGGCGAGTGGACAGTGTTTGACAGCTTGCATGAGCCCAAGTAGCTTACTTTAAAGCGATATCGCTAGCTCCTGTCAAAATCTAGCAGTGGGCCTAACTACACACAAGCAAAAGGCTATGAAACAACATCAACAGCAGCCTAATACCTTACACAATGTCCTTGCTAATGCGCTAACTGGCATTTATTTGAAATGTTATCAGCAAAGTTGTAAGGTGAAAAATTTATTTCACGGTGTGTTCTAAACAACATAATGGCATGATATTAATCTTTCATGTACAATGAGGCCCATATAGCATCACAATGAATATGAAGATCATGTTAAAAGTTAGCTGGCAAAAACATAAATATGTAGGTTACATACCTGATGTCACTGAGCTGTCAAAGAGGCTACGAAACCATCTCCGTAGCCTACGTTATCGCTAATTAAACTCAGCTGACTGGTGTTAGCGCATAGCCATAGTTGCTGTTAAAATGACTAGCTGGGAATCTAAACACTTCAACACCGACATGTAGCCTGACATGTTCAAAACTATTGCGTGTTATGGGTTAAGACATGAAATTTCTTGAAGCATTTGGGAACACACTGAATTAACTGGAAAGTAGAGTCCCTGTTAGATTAGCTTGCTTGCAAATGCAGTTGTCCATGTTCTATGGCAAGCGGTTTTAACATACCTTATGGCAAACCGCCTACACTGGGTAAACTTGAAAGCAGAGCTTACCATTGTGTGTGCATGCATGGCAAGTTGTTTTGTAAATTTATTATTTGTAGGAGCAATGATATATTGATAGTAAATTGAATATAACAGTTCAATTTCATGTTCAAATTTGTCTTATCAACAAAAAAAAGCCATTCATGCGTTAGACCATTTTAATTTAAAACATTTTAAAAACAAAGTACCGGTTCAGGCACCGTTTCAGCACCGGCACCGTTTTAAAAGTATCGATTTAGCACTGGTATCGGATAAAACCCAAACGATACCCAACCCTAGTGCTGACAGAACAACATAAATCAGATGGTTTGGGGTTAGGTGCCTTGCTCAAGGGCACTTCAGCCGTTCCTACCAGGGATGGAAATTAACCACCCGCCCCCCGCCAAATGCGGGTAGTTTTGTGCGCTGGCGGGTGAATTTGGTCAACTTACCAGCCACTGTGGCGGGTAGAGCTAGCATACCACAAATAGTCAGATCCGGTCTAATTTTCATACTTATTGACGGTTAAAAATAAGAAAGTGTCTGTAGGGATTATGTAGCCTAACGTTACCAGCCTATAAGGGTAAATCGCGCTGATTTGAAGTTCTACAACTCGCAGTGAGCCGCCACCGCAGCATATAGGCACTGGTGCAGCGCTTCACTTTCACTTCACTACCATTAAGAAACTGTCACTATGCTTTCATGTGCCACTGCTAGATTATTTCAGGATGACTGCATAGACATAAATCTAATGAGATCTGTAGATCTGCGTTATATCTTCACAGGCTAATATTCTCACGTAAATAGTTCTCTTTTGAATTGGCCCGTATAGCTATTTTAATCCGTCCCGCGACACGCTGCTATTTAGACCTATGAGGCAGGCAGACAGACGGACATCTCCACACCCATTCGTGGTGGTGGAATATCTCACAAACTTTTCATTCAAGAAATTACAAACCGTATATCAGAATAAACAGCAGAACTTACCGAACACAAGGTGTAAAGCATTCCCTTATACAAGTTAGCCGTTCCAGAGTAATCCGGTTTTGAAATTGCAAATTTGGCAAACTTTTGCCAACTTAAAAAAAGTTCACGCTGTTTCGCCAACAGCAACATCCATCTTCTTTGTTTTCAAGTAGCAGGGCATTCACACTGAACCGTCGCAACGCTGCCATCATTATGTTAAGCCCGCCTACCGACTCTATACATGATGTGATTGGCCTGATCGAAGTTTAATTTTTCCAGCTCGCAAGCCAACGGAGAGTTGCTAGACTACCCTGGCAGGAAATTACTGTTGTTAGGGTGCGTCTAGATTTTTAGGCTATTAAGATGTAGTAACAGTGCTCACTTGTTTTATATTTGGTGTGTTGAAACCAGTTGTGTAGCAATACAGTTCAAGAAATGATAATTCACAAAAAAAAATCTGTTTTAATCAGATAGGCCCATTACATTTCCATTTGCTTTCACATTAAACATGGCACGGTCACCTTTCTGAACTACTGCTATTATGTGCCTGTTTTGATAGATGTTGAAACACAATCTCTCTCTCTCTTTCTCTGCATGTATGGATGTGTGTTTATGTCTGCTTGCTGTCTTTTTCAGTGTACAGTCAAGTGTGTGTTCATATGTGTGTGTTTGATGGTAAATGCAGTGTTTGACAGTGATTGTATGCACTCCCATCAGACCGTAGAGTTAGAGTAAAAGGATGAGTCACCTCTAGAACTAGTCACTTGCTCCATTACTTTAAACACTCATGTGTGTTTTAAAGGGGTAATCCTCATCCTTAATCCATCCCTCTTCCAATGAATGGGCACATTTTCTCCTATGTTCTCATCTAACTTTTCCTATACACTTAATGAACTACCACCATAGAGTGTTTCCTGGATCTTTAGCCCATATTTTCAGGGTTAGAACATGAGCATGAAACCTCACAAGTTTGCCTGAAGGATTATAAATGAAATGAAATGCTGAACTGAAACCGCACATGGTCAATTTAAAACAGTGCTGCAACAATTCTGTTTGAAATCTGCAAGTGATACTCAACCATTATTTGTTTTTGACAGCACACACCATAGAAATAAATGCCTGGTAACCAGGTAAGAACATTGTATTTATTGAAAGGCATATTGTTAAGTGTGAGTATTTCATTTTTTAGCAGAGAACAGCAATACAGTTCGTAAGCAGATATGTAATGGAAGAAAAGCCTGTGTAAGAAATGCCTGTGCAAGAAATGAGTCAGCACAATTATGGAACAGAGTAGCAGTTGTTTGAGAAGAAAAAAAGTTTTAAAAGTCACATGAAAAGAGAAATTTTCTTTAGTAACTTCATCCTGAGAAATGAGAAGTTTGCTTGTGTGAATTCCCAACACATTCGTCTTCACTTAGACCCTTTTGAGGGAATTTCCCTCCACAGCAACTGCTTAACATGCTGTATTTAGTGCTTAGAGTTTGCACTTGGTTTGCAGAGTTTGGTTTGTCTTCATAGAAATTGTTAATGAAGAAACCTCAGGGTATCAAATGGTGCTTACTGCATGCTTACTCACCGTTCTACAGAGGAAATCTGGAGGCCAAACCAAAGCAGTGGGCACTGAGGGGCAGTACCCAAATGGAGGGAGTAAAACTGAATCCTGTGAGTCATCATGGCTTTCACTTGGCCAGTGTAAAGTTAAGTTAAACAAAGGCTGAGTGTGTGAGTTCTGAGTGCTGATTTCCACTCCAGTTGAGACAGGCTGTTGATAGGAGAGATTGCCACTGTATGATCCGTGATGCTAAGCTTAGTTATAGTCATTTCTTTTCCCAAGGTGGTTTTGGCACTAGAGCATTGTAGATGCTCATGAATGACTATTTGTAGAATATGTGCTGATGAGATCACTTATTATTTTTCACTGTGGTGAAGACACTTCCCTTTTGAAAAATAAGATTGTTTAGCTGGATAGTCAGATCACCAACCAACGCTGGTTAAACATGGCAGATGTATTTTTATAATATCATTATGCATTCTTGATGATATACAGTAGAATGGATGAATGGCGTATTTTGCCTTGTTCTCTGATGTTAACATAGATTAGAAAGTATGCAACTTCGGTTTGTCAAAAACATGCTCAGATGCTATTTTACAATCATGCTTATCAGGCATCCACATGAACAATTAAGTGAGCTTTATGTTGATTGACCAAAGAATGCTCACAATAGGCTCCAGTAACTTCTACCTGAATATCCAACTCGAAGTGGTAACATAACATGTGGAGGGGGGTGATGATCAGAGGGATGGTTTGTGTCACAGCCTGTTCGTGTCACTCTTTGTTTTTGTTCAGTATACCCCTTGTTTTAGGGTTCATATCAATCCAAAGTTCTACATTTGCATATAAAGGAGGAAACAACCGTGTTTCTGGTTCATGGTATCTTTGTTACTAAACTACTTATTCAACAAAGCCAAGGTAAAATTGTTTACATTCTATGTCTGCTTTGAGCTTGTCCATTTATGAAATAAGTCTGCATGGGTTAATAATGATATTTCTGCTATATTTTAATCATGAATCACTGCAATGCAATGCAATTTGCTGAAAATTGAGGAGGACAGAGGCAATAGGTTGCAGTTTTGTGGTATACACTTTGAAATGTACTACTAATTATAATGCCTATCACACGTGGTCAGGGGTGAAGAGTTCCTTTTAATCCCCTTGTTCACAGCCTTTTTAAGAACTGAATAACTTTTCTTTGAATTTCACATGATCTGATATAGATTCATATTGTATTCGTATTGGCACTTACTCCTCTACCCTAATTTTATTCTTGTCTGTGGATCAAAGTGTGTGGAAGCAAAGTTCATAAACCATGCTAGGAATGCAACAGAGCCATAGCCATCAAAAGATCTTAAGCCGTAACTGATGACAAATGTGTGTATTTCCATTCAGAATCTCTTTGAAAAGAAATTACAATTTTTTTATTATTAATGTAGCCAGAATGCTTGAAGTAGATCTTTCCATTTTTTTCTTTGATGAGAATTGATTCACTCAAAGAAGGATTAGATTGATTCTTTATGCCACACATGTAACCAAACATAGACTTGCGATGAAATATAGAAAAATTTGAAGTATTTGGCTGGATTCATTGATGGGTGAGAATGTGACTTGGCAAGCCCATTAGAACAAGACCCATCCTAATGTTTCCTGTTGAGCCAGTGTAAGTTTGGAACGTTTTGTTTTGAACAGCACCTTCAAGAAAAAGGAGATTGGAGTGAACAGGAAATTCCTCAGGATCAGATGTCATCAATGTTTATCTCTCCAAAAACATCCATTAGAAGAGGGTGAAAAGACACACTGACACAAAACATAGTTTTTATACCATATGAGAGAGTTTTTCTTTTCACTTTTAGATTATGGTCTGGTTAGGTAAAGGACAAAGCCTTATATAGTAGGCTACAACACAAAGCAATTGATCAGATTTGTATGAAAGCAAAAAATTATCATACAACATCTGGATACAAAGACTGACAGTGACAATAAGCATGTTGCTACTATTGAGCTGGTTAATATAGGTGCAGTTGCATTAAGTGAGACCAGAGATAGCTACCTTATATCAATCATAATCAGTGTATTATACTTGCACTGTACAATTCAATACACTGGTAAAATAACCTGGACTGGATTCCTCTTTTCAGTCATAGAAAATGCAGCGAGTGCTAGTGTCTGTTGCACTTTTGCTTGTGTTCTCTCTGGTGGGAAATTATCTTGACCTCTTAACTGGAGCAAAATCAATAGGTTGAAAGACAATAGATTAAAACAGATTTGTCCATTTGAGTGTTTAATGCTGCTGTTACAATTAAGCCAACATTTTTCTGTTGTCCAGCTGCTTCCTGCCCCCTGTGTGTTAAGCTGTTAATCTTTCCATTGACGCCATCATGGAAATGCTCCTAGCTCACAGAGCTGACATTTCTTACATCAAAATGCTGCTCACAGATGATTAGGCAATGCATCATCCTCAGCTCCCCTGGTCAGATATACTCAATGCACCATGCAAGTTCTATGTAAACTGCATGTATTGCTCTTTTCCTATGGCTGATATTCTTGTCATGCACCCTTGTGTGCTTATGGTCTGTAATATGCCACCTAATTCACATCACTACAACACTAGTAAGCATCTAGTGTAAAGCGGAAAAGGGGCTCCCCACCACTGTCTCTTCTGGCATTCTTTCTTGCAGCTGAAAGGCTGTGATAACGGGACTGAAATTCCTTGGCCTGTTTCACTTAACTGAATAGTTAATCAGTTGCTGATGTTTCTTGGGATGAGGGTCAAATGAAATCTGTTGTTACACAATTACTCTCAACAGACTATTACCCTGGAATTTCTGTACATTTTCCTTAACCATTTTCAATTGTAGGCTATATATTCTTAAACACACATGCTATCACTTTTTCCACTTTTACTCATGCAATACTATTTAATAACTTGGTTCACCATATTCATCCAGATTGCCTTTTCATTCCTGCTTCACTTATTCTCTGCACATTTTCTCACATTTACTTTACACTGACCTCAATGAACCAACCATTTGATATCTTTATATATCATTTATTGGTGTTTAAGACCAAACAATTCTCCTTCCATAACTGATAAATGTATGCTGTGATACAGATTAATGGATAATGGATTATTATTTTAAACCCTTTAATCATCCAATGATATGATTCTGGTTGTTCTTTGGATGAGGGCCTGTTTTCCATTACAAAAGCTATGAAAAAAACACCAACTGCCCTGGTGCGGTTATAACGACAAGCTCTATCATGCCTGTAGAAATCCATCTGGGTAATCTTTCATACTGGATTGTAAGGATTTGGTGGGAAACTGGAATATTTGATCCAATTTCTGTCTCTGTGTTCTCTCTCACTTTGTGTTTTATCTAAAACATTATGAACACATACAGAATATAGACACACACTTAGAAAGGTATGGACATAAAACATCAGATCTGATGCCAGTCTGGCCTTAGCCTTTCCCAAGTCTACAAAAGAGAACTGCTGAGTAAGATATGAGATAAAATGAGCAGAGAACCTCATCAAACAGGCTTGCTAATGACGAAAAGGTGTTTAATTGTTAGATTTTTTGTCTGTGAGTCATATGATAGACTCCTTCATTACTTGGATGTGTAGGCAGTCTATTTATTTTATTTACCCTCAGTTATGCACCATGGGATAGTTTTATTTATATGGATGATCTTGAGATCAACATCACCATTAGGTAAGGGACTATATTCTGAAGGAGACAAGGAAGAATGTGTGGTAGAAGTTAAGTCAATGCTAGAGAGAAAGGGAGGGAAAGAGAGATAGTCAGGGAGTGTCCTCTTCACTTTTTCCGCACACATTCCCACGGGGCCTGCTCTGTGGGGCCTGCTTCCCTACCAGCGGCCCTTTCTCTCGCCAAGCGAGAGGTCAGCCCAGGTTTGTAATGTGGAAGTGGAGCTGGGGGCCTCTGCACTTGTTTACTCAGACTACAGGCTCCAGGTGGGGCATGCAGCCAGAGTGACATAATCCTCACGTTGTGTGAGTGCGCTTGCCTCACCATGCTGCCATGAGCAACAAGCCAGAGAGGCCGGCTGCAGCAGCGCAGTGGGAAAGCCTCACTGAGATACATGTTTATTTTTAAAGCCTTTTGTTGCTGCTACACTTGCCATGCCGGCTCATATGAAGGTTTACGATACCATACATGTTCATTAGTCATGAGGCCTGGTAGTGTCCCTCAACTTGTACCATTTTCAATTCAAACTAAGCATTGTGTTAATAGAGTTGGAGGTAGAGAGTAACTGCAGTTGGTTGAAAGTAAGTGTAAGTTTATTCTGTTCTACGAGTTAGCAACATTGACATATGTGTTAAAATCAGTTTAAGTTGTTGGAGTTTAAAATGTCACAGGTTTTGTAAAAAATACTTTACTATTCTGAGAGGTAGTTCTCCGTCTCTCCTGGACTCTGCAAATAAATGCAAGGTTGGCATTCACATCTGCCATACTTTGCATGCACATTGCACACACTCCCTTTCAAATTGAAGGGAGGACGGTTAAAATGGCTGGTGGAGTCTGCAGAATCATATAGAGAAAATTAAAAAGGCATATAGTACAGCCGAGGTGGTTAGCGGATGTTTCTTGTGAGACATATTTCCTACTTAACTCCACAGTCTCTGGAAAGGATGTAGTCAGTCCTAATTGCCTGCCCAGCATGTGCACACCACAGGCTTTTGGAGAAGAGTCAACCAGTCTTGATCTGTATCTTGTCTCCACACTATGGTGGCTATTGCAGATATGTGTATCAGATAGCAAGAAAAACTAGACTACAAAGTCCTATGTTTTTGTTCTTCTTTGGTTCTTTGTACACATAAGTCAGGTTGTTAACTTAGTATAGCTTAGTCTTTAGTTATAGACTTTCATGATGCAATCCAACTTAGATTTAGATTTTAAAGATTGGTGAAGGGAATCATTTGGAACCACAATGAATAAGTTGACCCTGTATCATTTCAGATATTGATGAATGTACAACTGGCTCCCACACCTGCAGTGCAGATCAGACCTGCTACAACACCAGAGGCTCCTTCAGTTGTCAGTGCCAGCCGGGATACCAAAAGAGTGGGGACCAATGTGTGGGTGTGTATGTTGAATACTTCCTCCCTTCAAAGCTCAGAAATCGGATGATAGTCATTGTCGTGTTTACCGTTGAGCATTTGGTTTGCGGTAGTTTTTAAAATCGATATTCTAGTCTCAATATTATCAACTCTTAAAACTTTTTTGAGGTTTTGTCTTTTTAAGAAGGCAATTGAAGTTCTTATTTTACTGTCCAAAATGATCAACTTGTCTATTTTCTTAGTTTGTATTGTATTGGTTAATTGGGCTCTATAGAAAGAAATAAACCCCTTTTGGACTGCATTTCTCAAACAACTTTGTCTAACCACAAACAACTGATCACTATCAACTATCAATCAACCAAAACATATATTTTATAAAATATAAAGTCATATTGTATATATTATATAGTCAGAATTTTGACAAAGAGTTGAGTCAGTAGTTTAGCTGACAATGTAAGTTTTAAAAATCATCAAAGGACATCTAAGTTGTGTTTTATTGAACACCTTCATGTATGGTTTACATGAGCTTGGGCTCATCAGTAAAGTATCACAGTACTAAATTGTCTTACAAAGTGCTTTCATTTGGAGTAGCATTATAATGCTGTTTTGTTGCCTCCACACTTAGGCTGCTATCAGCCACTTGTTTTTTAAAATCGTCAAAGGTTAACCAAGGACATATTGTTTTCCTTTGTGTATTGATGTGAGTGTGTGTATGCGTTTGTGTTCGCATTTTCCTGCAGATAGAGATGAGTGTCTCATATCCCACTACTGCATGCACAGATGTGTCAACACTGTTGGCTCCTACTACTGTCAGTGTGACATTGGCTATAAGCTGTCCAGCAACAACCACAGCTGTGTGGGTGAGTGGTCTGGCTTATCCTGTTGTATACAGCTGCATCCCCAGAAGATCTTCCTAATAGTTTGTCACAGGATGGTTTCTATTTGTGTGTGTTTGCCTGTGTGTTGATATGTCAGCACACTTGTGTGTGTTTGTGTACAGTATGTGTTTATTTCAATACATCAGCCTTTTTATTCCTGCCAGTGGTCTCATTTGACTGCTCTGGTCATGCATCCTGTTGAGAACAGGAGCAGCTGGTCACAATCAACTCACAAGAGCAGTGTTGAAGTTGTCAGTGGGTTTTATATGGTTTGTTTACTCCCAGTAGACATCTGTGTCCTGGTCCCCATCCTTCTTTGGGATTTCTCAATCACACCATTCTGAGTGAAACTGCATTGCAATCATTTTGCTCTTATTAGCGTAGATGTAGGTAGACTACTATTGTTTCACACTGTGAAACTCATTGTCCAGGCATGTTCCCTTCCTGTTCAGATTCAAAAACACCCTCTGGTATTTGCTGACAGCCTAATTTAAAAGGGCAAAGAAAAATGCTAGTTTTTTATATATATATATATATATATATATATATAAAACTAGCATTTTTCTTTGCTATATATATATATATATATATATATATGCATTCAGAACTTTTTTGGTTAGATCGAACAAGGTATTAGAAACATTCCTCAGATTTTGGTCCATATTTACATAATAGCATCATGCAGTTGCTGCACATTTGTCGGCTGGATGTTCATGATGCGAATCTCCTGTTCCACCACATCCCAAAAGTGCTCTATTAGATTGAGATCGGGTGACTGTGGTGGCCATTTGAGTACAGTGAACTCATTGTCTTATTCAAGAAACCAATTTGAGATAATTCAGGCTTTGTGACATTGTGCGTTATCCTGCTGGAAGTAGCCATCAGAAGATGGGTATACTGTGGTCATAAATGTATGAACATGGTCAACAACAACAATTTTAACGATACTCAATTGGTAATAAGAGGCCTAAAGTGTGCCAAAAAAATATCCCCTACCCTACCATTACACCATGACCATCAGCCTGAACCGTTGATATAAGGCACAATGGATCAGGCCCATCAGGATAGGCCACATTATTCAATGTGCAAAAGTGTTATTTAATAGTAGGAGAGACCATAATCAAGAGCATTGTGATTCTGCTGCAATTTGTATATTGGTTAAATAGTCTTTCCCTGACAGCATTTTAAATACAAATGATAGGAAAAAGACACATTTTTGCAAGGCTCATTACCAATGTATGAATGATCATCATGTTCTTGGTAGTATACCCACCAAAAAGTGGAAATGTAAAAGCCTAGTCTAATATAAATTCTGATGTACTCCAATTTAGAAAAAAATAATTGTTGAATCCATGTGTTTCAGATGTTGATGAGTGTGAGGCTGATAATCCCTGTGAGCACCAATGCTACAATCTCATGGGCTCATTCATATGCCAGTGTAATCAGGGCTATGAGCTGGCAACAGACTCTGTCAACTGTGCAGGTATATAATTATTGACTTACAGTCTGACATTTCCATGCATATATACTGTTTATGTTGTTTTTTTATGTAATGTTTATATTTGTGCTTTATGCATGTGTATGTGTTTGTTCGCTTCTCTTCCTTTCCAGACATTGACGAGTGTGCCTTCTCCAGCTACATGTGTCAGTATTTGTGCCTCAATAGCCCAGGCGGATATTCCTGCACCTGCCCGGATGGATATCAGCTGCAGGGAACAAGAATGTGCCAAGGTATTGTGTTCCCTAAAATATATGCCCATTGTGCTCAATCACTCTCCACTGAACCCAGCCCAACAGTCCCCTTCTTACCGTGTAGAATCTAATCAGTCAGCCACCCAGATACAGTGGCATGCAAATATTTGGAACCATTGGTCAAAAGACAAGTATAGCTAACCTGATGATCTGATTTCCATAAAGTTAAAAATGAGACGTTTCTTTTGATATTTTAAGTAAGATAAATGTATTTGTACAAAATGTTCCATATTTACAGTTTTAAAATAACAAAAAGTTTGGGAAACCTGCATGGTCAGAACTTAGAAACACCCCCTCCAAATATACCTGTGCTCATTGTGGCCAAAACGCTCCATTTTAACTACAGACCACAGCACCTGATTACAAAATGCAGCAGACTTGATCAGATGTTTCTTGCAAGCTTTTAACACTGTGGTGAGGACGTACTGTAGGGAAGATTTCTTCCATAAAGATCATCAGTAGAATAGACCACCACCCCCTCAGAATCTGCCAAATCTTATTGAGGATTTTTGGGGAGCTTTTATTTGCTTTTCCAGCAATCCTACAAGTATTTCTTGCTAAAATGTTCTTGTTCTTCCAGAGCTTACATCAAGCTCTATCTTCTTGCCTACTCCTGCTTTGTGGACATAAATGATCAATTCATTGTCAGAGTTCTGTCAGCTTTTTTGAACAATCACATGTATACTTTATCCAAATAAGAATCCATGTTTAATAGTATTATATCCACTAGTGGGAATGTCAGCGTCCAAGCAGAAATTGTGTCCACTAAAGACAGAAATTCACAGAATTTGTAGTGCATCCAAAGACTGCATGACAACACAAGAAAAGCCAAGCATTGTGGATTTCATGGAACACAAATTGTTAGCTATTTGTCTACTAGCTAGCATTTTCATTGTTCCTCATACATTTATCTTCCATTTTCAATGGATAGCTTACATTTATCATCTAATGCAATAAATATAAACTGTAGAGATGCAACCTGGTCATTAAAATGATTACAAATGGGATTTTTTTTTCCAGGTTTTTTTTTTCTTTTTCTCCCCCCGCTTCTTTGGTGGCCCTCAGTTAATGTGGGGTTCCTGAATTGGCCCTCACCAATCAAAACTTTGAGAACCCCTGATCTAAGTGGTCACAAGGAAACAGGCTATTTCAAGCTGTGTTGTATAGTGCAAAGCTAATTATAACACTGAGTATGTTTACATGGACATTCATATTCCGAGTATTGACCTTATTTAGAATAAGACAATATTGCGAATATGGTGTTTACATGAGTCGTTAACAGAATATTCCATTCATATTCATACTCAGTATTGCGAGTAAGATCGAAATACTCCATAGCTTACCTCGGTTATTGCTTATTAAGTGTGCTGAAAGCAGCACTTATTGATATCCGTCACGCAAGCGGTACATGATCCTTGGACCAAGCCTCACAAAAGTTACAAGAAGGATTTTTGATTTTTGGAAGCGTTTGCCAGTCACAGCCAAAAGAAATTGGCGGCATAGCCGCCAAACAGGAAGTAGGTAATATCTCAGGAACGCTTTCACTTATCGAAACCAAACTTGGTACATAAACTCAGGACTCCATTGTGAGGATGCAAAAGAAATCTGGTTTGACCCCTAGGGGGCGCTGCAATTAGCTAAGGTGTTTTGGACATTGCGTTCATGCATGTAACTTTTGACCCGTAGGCCAGATTTTGAAAAAATTAGGTACTGCTAGAATCCTTGGATCAAGCCTATTTCGTCAATTTGGACCTAGGTGGATTTCAGCCATATTTTTGATTTTAGTGAAAGCGAAACTAAAGTTTCACAGGTCACAAATGTTATGCCTCACAAAAGTTGCAGAAAAGATTTTTGATTTTTGAAAGCGTTCACCCATCACAGCCAATCAAAATAGGTCGTGAAGCCGCCAAGCAGGAAATGAGTTCATATCTCAGCAATGCTTTCATGTATAGAAACCAAACTTGGTACATGGACTCAGGACCCCATCCTGAGGATGCACAATAAATTTGGTGTCTTTTGACCACTAGGGGGGCCCTATAACCACAGGAAGTAGGCTCATATTTCAATTCAATTTCAATTTAATTTCACTTATAGAGCGCCAAAACATTACACATGTCTCACAGCGTTTTACAGAGTGTAAAACATTTAGAGAGAGCCCATGAGTGACAGGGGCGAGGAAAAACTCATACATATCTCAGCAACGCTTTCACATATAGAAACCAAACTTGGTACATGGACTTGGGACCCCATCCCGAGGACACACAATAAATTTGGTGACATTCGACCACTAGGGAGGCGCCTGAGTTAAAGGAAGTTAGCTCACATCTAAGCAACACTCTCATTTCTCAAAACAAAACTTGCTACAGGGACTCGGGACTCCATTGTGAGGGCACACATATAATTTGGTGCCCTTTGACCTAGGGCTCGTCGCAACTAGCAAAAATGTGTTTTGGTGTTTGTTCGGATGTACGTTAATGTACTTTGACCTGTACGCCCGATTTTTAAAAAAGGATTTCTTGGATCAAGTCTAGTCCAACGCACCATATTTTATTATCTGCTCCCGTTGGTGAATCGCACCTGAGCACACTTTCGCAGTTCCTCTGAAATGCATTCTAGTTCTGAATATGAGCTTATTGCGGTTACGGCAATCGGAAAAGGCTGTTTACATGGGAGTATCTTATTTTGAATATTGTCTTAACCTGGTTAATATCAGAATATTAATGTCCATGTAAACGTACTTAATGTGAGTGTCTCTTCTTTTCTGACCATCCCACAGATATCAATGAGTGTGAAACAGGTCATACTTGCACAGAGGATGAGATGTGTTGGAATTACTATGGAGGCTTCCGTTGCTACCCCAGAAATCCTTGCCAGGAGCCGTATGTGAGGACCTCAGAAAGGTAAGTCCTCCACAGTGTATTCCACAGTGCCCACAAGTGTCCTTTTTGTTATGTCAATTTCAAAATCTTACCAATACATTTGTGGCTGAATTTGTTGGTACCCCTACAGATTATTAAAAGGATGTTTATTTTCATTTACAAAGCTGTGTGCATTTGGTATGTAATACCAAGCAAAGAAAGTAAGGAATAAAGAAAAGGAAGTTTGAAAAGGGATAATTTGTTGTTTATTTTACATAGATATTCTAGCATTTCCTGGGCTGATTAGGTGGTACCACTAAAAACTGTGTGAAATAATTTTATCATAGTGATGCTTAAAACGGTTAATGGTTTCACCTTAATTAGTAGTACAGATGTATTTTATATTATATTCAGTCTTTCAGCCTATTTAATTGGAGAAAAGTAGTCACTCTGCAGTTTGGTGTGCACCTAAATGAACATGGACCAGATAAATCAAAGGAAAGAATTAGAAAGAAAATTAGAAAGAAAAGGACTAGCATAGATTATTAAAGATAAAGGCTATCAGAATATCTGCAAGCAGTTTGATGTTCTGGTAAAGGACAATTTACTCCAGATTACTGAACAGAAGGAGAAGGCAAATTGGAAGGCAAAGAGCCAAAGAAAACTTTCAAGGTGAACTCCAAGTTCAAGGTACATCAGTGTCTGATCACACCATTGGTCACTTTTTGGACAACAGTGGGCTCTTTGGAGGACTCTACTAGAGGTGTGGACTCCAGTCACATGACTTGGACTCGAGTCAGACTCAGTCACGATTTTGATGACTTCAGACTCAACTTGACAAAATTAGAAATTACTTGCAACTCGACTTGGACTTGGACTGCGGCATGGGTAAAATTGTTTGTATCTTATAACTATATAACTATTTTCTCCCCATACCAACTTCAGCAGCCTCAAGTTCACTGTTAACGTTACATCTGCAACTGCATGGAATGCAGGGTCTCTTATCTAGTATGAGAACGGAAATAGGATGAGCATCACTGAACATTCTCCCATTTGTCGTCTGACTAGGTAGATCCTGTGATATTGTGATCGATACTCTGATCCTGTGATGTGGTTTGTTATATAGGATAGCCTAAACAATTTAATTTGCTCCACTGAGCTAACCGAAACTATCACAGAATCATCATCAATGACTCATGGCATTTCAAACTTACACCCATATCAGCGTTGTGTTTTTGCTAAATAAAATACAAGATATGTGAAGGTAAATAACTGTTTATTCACCTGGTGTTGAGTAGGCCTTGCTGACATTAAAATGCTTGTTGGAATGCATAGGTAGGTATTTGTTAGGCTAACTCCTGCATGCATGTTTATCCATCCGGTGGATAAACTTTCAAACTCCTGCATAACATGTAGGCTATCTGAAGGCTACTTGGACAGGAGTGACATAAAGGTTGGGATTAATTTGTGAGTAATTTGAGTGCAGTGCAAAGGATTCAGAAATAACTATGGTGGTGCATCCTGATATGGGCGATATGCACACTTGCAGGGAAAACATCAGAGTATTTGTTAGCTTTCATTTGTGCCAAACGGTTTTCAGAGGTTAGAAGGAGGAGGAGGGGGCAGGGGAGAGCTACACGTCTCCCTACTGGAGCGGGGAATAGCGCACAACTAACGCAATTAATGGGCTATAAAGTCAATCACACCACGGATTGCCTCCAAAATACACATTTCATTCATAATATTCATAAGAGGCCTGTGGTTTCACATAGATGTTATTTATGCATTCACACAGCCACACACACAGATATACACACGCACTATTATGTTTTTAATTTTTGGACAATGTCTTATGTAGGCCTATAAGTTTAGAGCAAGGAGGATTACTGTTAATTTGATCATCTCAAATTAACACATTTAACATGACAGTCTAACATGACAGTTCCCCTGTTACTCCTATCCCTGCTCATTTCTGTTGTGTGTAGGCCTATTGTATTTTAGTTTGCTATTGACCAATTTGCCAACAATAAACAATAATTATTGAAATATAAATTTTTAATATGATCAATGGAAACATTATGACATGCTGTAAAAGTTATTTACTCACGCATCCAAAATAGTCATCTACACACTTCACTCCCTAACTCAGACACACGCTTCTAACCACTGAGTTGGAAGCCTGGGCTTTTAGCTCAGTGATTAGAGCGTTTGACTCCCATGATGGTGTGTGTTGAGGTGGCGGGTTCGAGGCCTGAGAGCGGTGAACGAACTGACCTCTGTGACATTTGCCTTTGGGATCGTGATTATAAGTGTTTTAAAACTTTTCAAATTGTAAAGTATGAAATATTGATGAGGATGATATTGAAAGCTTGATTGATGACATATTAATATGCGGTTGCTTAATACAACAGTGACTTGTTTAAGACTCGAAAAAAATAAGGACTTGGACTTGGACTTGACTTGGCTTGGGTAAGACTTGACTTGGACTTACTTGAGACATCTCTGTCTTGACTTGGGACTTGACTTGGACATCAGCACTAAGACTTTTTTTACTTGCCAAACAGTGACTTTGTCCCATCTCTGGATTCTACTATTGAAAGAATAAACTAAAAAAAGCCCACTAAAAATGCATATGGTTAAGTCACAATCATTCTGGAGAAATGTCCTTTGGACTGATAAGACGAAAGTCACATCAGCTCTATGCTCACAAACAACAAAATTAACATTTCCAAGAAAAGAACACCACACATTTTGAAAATTTGAGGATGTTTTCATGCTGCTTTGCTTTATCTGGCCCGCAGTGCCTTGAATCTGTTCAGGGTACTATGAAATCTTAAGACTTGAAGGCATTCTGGAGTGAAACATACCGCCCAGTGTCAGGGAGCTCAGTCTCAATCGCAGGTCATGGGTCCCCCAAAAGTATGATGATCCAAAACACACAGCTAAAAGCACCCAAGTATGGTTAAGGAACAAACAGTGGAGCAACAGCAACTGGGAAGTGGGACAAATCTAGAGTCAAGGGGTTGGGGTTATGTTACACCTGAACTGGAGATTCCCACCTTGAAGTAGGAGTTTTGCGAGAGCTCCCAGGAGCACGTTCGTTTTTCTTCAGTACTTTTGTGTCAACGATTCCCGGGACACTGAAAGACCACGGTGCATGAAACTTGGTGGGCATGTAGCCCCACAAGGATGACACGGAACCATTGTTTTTCGTTTTGATCCATCACTGTAGGGCCTAGGAGGACCACATTTTTTTGTATGTTGGTCTTAAGGGGCCATATCAACCCATCCCATAACCACTCATTTGATGTATAGTGACACCTAGTTAAAAATAAAAAAGTTGTAGAGGTGTTGTAATCGCAGGTATCCCTGGCTGACATGGTCAAAACGGCACGAAATTGAAAGTGTAGGATCAGTATGACACCCTCTAAATGCATGCCAAAGTTTTGGGAATTCCGTTCATGGGGGACAATACAATAAATTACCGGCCCCATATTTTCCGGACTATAAGTCACACTTTTTTTCATAGTTTGGCCGGTCCTGCGACTCAGGTGCAGCATATATATATATTTATATATATGTTTTTTTCCTCTTCATGAAAATTTTTTTGACTGGTGCGACTTATACTCCGGTGCGACTTATAGTCCGGAAAATATGGTAATTTATGTGTACATTTAGTCACTGTACACCAACTGGCCTGTAGATGGCCGTTTTTTCTGTGAATATCACGTGAACCATAGGGCCTAGGATGATACATTTTTTTATGTATGTTGGTCTCCAGGGGACACTCATTTGATGTATAGCGCCACCTAATTGATTTGATGTATAGTGCCACCTAATTGAAAATGAAAAAGCAAAAACGAGGCATTGTAATCGCAGGTATCTTTGACTGACAGGTTCAAAACTGCATGGAATTTGAAGGGTAGGATCAGTATGACACCCTCTGAATGCATACATACTAACAGCGCATCGTCATAAAGAGAAATTTTTCTGCATCACCCCCCGTTTTAGTGGAAAGCAAGCAAGCATTATATCATTGATTCCAATGGGAAAGACAGCTAGTAGTCACACGTTACATCTAGTTATTAATTCACAGGACATTCAATCCTTTTACTAACACAACGGTTATGAAGAAATATGTATGTAACTGACTCATGCCGAAACTATGTACATTAACAACCTAATTTGTTTCCAATACCCCAATGTTAAGGATGAATTTAGCTTGTAGCTAACACTTACCATAATCTCCAATGTACAATGGTAAGCTTGCTAGCTAGCTAACTGTGGAACTTCAGTATACATAGCCTTGTTGAAATACGTTTGTTTTACAAGTGATACAATTAAGGTGTTTAGTTGATGTTATGACATGTAAAGTTAAGCTTGCCGAACTTAGTTAAACAGTCAGCCACGAGCTTGACTGTGACTACATTTGTGACACTCCTGTTAGTAAACTGGAAAGAGCAAAAAATAGGAATGTAATGGTCACCTTAATCCAGGGTTGGGCAAACTTTTTGCCTCAAGGGCCACATTGGGTTTGAAAATTGGCTGGCGGGCCGCACAACAAACCGACACACACATAAAAAAGTACATTTTTATAGCCTATCATTTAGTATCAAAAATATTGCTCATGTGTGAGTAAGAGGTTTCTTTTTGTGATTGAGTAGTATCGATGATTGCATTTGCTTCCTCAAATAGTAGTGGAAACTATTTGCAGAGACTTGCGAACCTGGTGAGAACCTGTTGTGGGTAGCTTCTACGCTAGCCTACGTCTGACTTGTAGGCTACTCTGTAGTAGCCTAGGTCTGTGATTGTGACAGGCATGGTTTTGTGGGTAGACGTTGTTTACTGGACTGTAGGCTAGGCGTCTGAGTTTTGATTTGTTTATGTAAGCTGACATAAAATAACATGCTGTTCACTTTAAAGGAGAATTCCGGTGTGATTTTGACCTAAAGTGTTTTGAAACATGATACCGAGTGTGAACGTATGTCTCATAGCCCATCTCGGCTTGTCCCCTGCACTCCGAAATCTGGCACTAGTTAGCCGATGCTACCAACAAGGCGGTCAATGGTGGTGCCTCGGCATCGGCATAGCCATGCAAATAAATCACTGTTTTACACCATTTACGAGGCTCAATGTATCTCCACACTTCATTGGTAGACTTCCAAGGGCCCTGACATTTAAAACGAGACATTGAGAACTTTGAAAAAGCACTGGTAGTTTACTTACAAGACGATTTATACAGACAGTATCTTCTCGAAGTTTAGCGTTTGCAGCCATCTTGAATTTAGTCAAGATAAGTCGAGCGACGAGTAAGAATGAACAGGTATGATAAGGGATCAGATTCCAAAAATAATTCCGTGGAAATGCATGGATTCCAGTTGCTGCTACTGGAAGAAACTGTAATCCATGCATTTCCACAGAATTATTTTTGGAATCTGATAATGAGTGTAGTCTCAGGTGATCAGTGTAGTCCCCTAGCCTACTCCCTCCGCACAACCTATCAAGAGTGTGTTAGTTGGTTAACTGCTGTGTATTGGGTGTTCCAGTGTTTTGGCTCGGATGTCCCTCAGCGAGCGCATTGCGATCTCCAACGTCTCGCTTTAATGACAGCATTTGGACGTGATACTGTATATCTGTTATTTTGGATAAGATGTCCCAGGTTAATTTCCTAGCAGCAGACACTCTCCATGTGTGCCATGTCAGTGAACATAGGGACACAACCCCCACATAAGCACCACCGATTGTTTTCTGTGCGCTCAGATACACCTCTCTCTCATTTCTCCTCCATAGTTAGGCTCTGTGGGGGGCACTAAAAGTCCCACTGTTCTTACTGGCTCAAAAGCATAGGCAATTGGATGCCTGTCCTCATTGGTGGGTCTATCCCATTCGTCCATATCCATTTTGTTGAGGCAGTAAGCTAACTGTGAATCTATGACAGCCGCTATGTAAACAGCATAGAATGTTGTACCAACCATTCTTGTGATGTCATCATTTTCTGAAAACAAAGATGGCGGCCCACAGCTGAAATTAATGCAACTTGTTTGTGCTTCATTCTAAATAACGGGTCATATTTCTGACTTTATTTGTATTTATGGTATATTTAAATATTTAACTAGTGCTATAGACATCTGTTTTATTTGACTGCTTCATTTCCACTTTAAGGTTAGGGGTGTGAGGATTTACACGGGCAACTAGCACACTAGCTCAGTTCGCCTCCGTTACAAACGCATGATAAGACCTAGTCCAGACCTAAATCCCATTCAACATCTCTGGAAAGAGTTTAAACATGCAGTCTGTGGAAGCGTTAAAGCTGAAATGGTTGCAGAAGTTTGCTCAGGACAAGTCAAAATTGAAAGTCTAACATGCAAAAAGTGATGAATGCTAATTAAAGTGTAACTCTGGAGTAAAAACAACCTAGGGTCTATTTACGGTAGTAAATAACTCCAAACTTTTGATTGAGAGCAAAATTATGTTAATCGGTGGCGTTTTGAGCAAGACTGTTTATTTGCATTATCACTGAATGGGTTTATACTGTACTGATGCTAACCGGGCAAGGTGCCACGTTGCTATTTTAGACCACTAACAATGCTTAAAAAATAATTACACTTCTGTGGTAGTGTGGTGAGGGTTTCTACAGACAAACCGAAGTATTGTAAAATATAGAAGTAACAAGACCTGTATCTGCAGGAGAAAATTCCATGGCTTCCTGATATGGTAACGTCAAATCAGCAGGCACGTTCAATCTTGCAGTGCTGCGCAGATCTGGCTGAATATTTCAATACAAACATGCCTCACGTCTAGCCAGATCTACGAACAAGCCCACTGATTTGACGATACCAAACCAAGAAGCCATGGGATTGCCCTGTTAGCATCACTGTAAGTTACTGTAAATAGACCATAGGTCGTTTTTACTTCAGAGTTACACTTTAACTTTTGTAATTTTCAAATTATTTCAAAGAAAAATTGAGGGGTTTTCTTGGAAGGGTGTCAACAATTTTAGCCACAATTCTATACAGCATGTTTAACGGACACCAAATCATTGACCTATACCAACAACTGATGTGGAATACGTTAAGTGGACTTTGATAGCAGATGATGCAGAGCATTTAGTCTAATTAAAACTAGCCTATAAAATATTAACCAGCCTGAAATGAGGCAATTACTTTGTTTTTCTCCTCAGTCGATGTGTATGCCCATCCTCAAGTGTGTGCCGCGGCATCGCCCAATCCATTGTATACAAGTACATGAACATCTACTCAGACCGCTCTGTACCAGCCGACATCTTCCAGATCCAGGCCACTAACATCTACCCCAACACACACAACACCTTCAGGATCAAATCTGGAAATGAAGGAGGGGAGTTTTTCCTCAGAGTAAGTATGGACTTCAGCCGTTCAAGTGTTAAAGTCTGTCAGTCACATAAAGGCCTCCTGTTTATTAGAATGCTGTTAAGCCATGGAAAAATGTATGCTTATAGGAATTCACTGGATATCATACAGTTACAGTAGCTCTACTTAGTGACTAATTTTAGTTTGGTCCAGCACCGTAATACACGTGTGATAGTTCAGTGGGTAAAACACTATGTTTGATGCTTTTTGGTAAGGTACATTGGCCCTCATTTATCAACCGAGCATATTAAAAGACAAAGTCCAATTTATTTGTATAGCACAGTATCATACACAGAGGTCATTCAAAGTGCTTTTAAATAAATAAAATAACATAAAATGAAATGTATATATATATATATATATATATATATATATATATCAAGTAACACATCCAAGTAAATGATCCAAGTAACAACTGGATAAAACAAGAATAAAATAAGAATAAGACAAGACTAAAACAAGAGTAAAATAGGATTAATTAAAAGCAATAGAAAATCAATGGGTTTTTAGTTTCTTTTTTAAAAAAAGTTACAGTTGGGGCAGATTTTACTTCTATTGGTAGCTTGTTCCAACAGTGGACAGGGCAGCCGTGGCCTACTGGGTAGCGCTTCAGAACCCCGACCAGTAGGCACGGCTGAAGTGCCCTTGAGCAAGGCACCTAACCCCCACTGCTCCCCGAGCGCCACTGTTGTTGCAGGCAGCTCACTGCGCCGGGATTAGTGTGTGCTTCACCTCACCTTGTGTTCACTGTGTGCTGAGTGTGTTTCACTAATTCACCGATTGGGATAAATGCAAATTTCCCTCACGGGATCAAAAGAGTATATATACTTATACTTATACATAGTGGCTAAATGCCATTTCCCCCTGCTTAGACCTGAACCTGGGCACAACCAACTGACCAGTGTCAGAAGATCTTAGTGACCTGGTTGGTTTGTAGTGTATTTTGGAGCCAGGCCATTGAGTGTTTTAAAGATGATCAAAAGCACTCTGAATTGTACTGAAAGCCAATGCAAAGATCTGAGGATTGGTGTGATGTGTTCTCTCTTTTTTTGTTTTTGTTAAAATTCTGGTAAAATTCTGGCAGCAGCATTTTTAATTAATTGCAGGCCCTGATTGACTTTTTGGGGAGGCCAGTGAAGAGAGCATTGCAATAGTCAAGCCTGGATGATACAAATGCATGCATGAGCTTCTCTAAGTCCTGCTTAGATACCAAATCTCTGATCTTTACTGTATTTCTCAGATGCCAGAATGCTGTTTTAGTTATGGCTTTTATATGATCTCAAAAACTAAGCATCCAAGATAACATAAAGATCCAAAATAACATAAAGATTCTTTACTTGGGTTTTTGTCTGACTCCAAGTAGGCACTGAACCTTAGTCTCCCTTCCTTATTCCCAAATACAACTATCTCAGTTTTATCTTTGTTTAATTTTAAGAAACTTTTCTGCATCCAACTGTTCACTTTTTCAATGCACAGGCATTAGGAGTCAATAGGACCAAAGTCATTAGGTGATAGTGTGAGGTAAATCTAAGTATCATCTGCATAGCTGTGGTATGTAATGTTAAACTCTTGAAAAATTTGGCCTAGGGGGAGCATGTAGAGTTTAAATAACAGAGACCCAAGAATGGACCCCTGAGGAGCTCCATATGGCATGGATGTATTCTCTGATGCATAGGTTCTTCTAAATAGGATTTGAACCATTTAAGGACATTTCCTGACAGTCCGACACAGTTTTCTAGTCTGTTGACACTGCATGAAAAGTGGGATTTTCATCAGAATGCGGCACTGTAGATTGTCGTGGAAGTTCAGGTATACGACTACACGCGGCAATTTGCAGGCAACAGCGAAAACTGCAGTGAATTGTTGGAAATTGTCGTGGGCCTTGCTTGGCAGTCGTCCCCCCATGACCCCCCTCCTCCTAATTCTAAGGGAGGCTTTAACATGTAAATGAAAATGCTGTGAGCTATACAAATGCAAATCAGGGTAGCAGGGGGAGTTTTATGAGCAGCATCTTATGATCAACTGTGTTGAAGGCTGCACTCAGATCTAGTAGTACCAGGACAGTTATTTTGCCTGAGTCAGTATTTAAGCGGATGTCGTTTAGTACCTTAACCAATGCAGTTTCAGTACTGTGATGTTGACGAATGCCTGACTGGTATTAGTCAAAAAGTGAATTCATATTTATGTAGTTACTGTTCTGGTTAAAAACTACTTTTTCAATAACCTTCCCTAAAGGGGAGATTTGAAATAGGCCAGGAATAGAAACCAGGAATCATCTTATGATGGCGCTCACGTGTAACTCATGAAACGTTTGCAGCAGGTCGGCCCTGGAGTAGAGCAGGGCCGAATCGGGGCTGAACCGAGGACTTTTGGAATGGAATACGACGCAACAATAAAACGGGAGAAATCTACAAATAGATCAGTAGCATTTGTTTAGGGTTGCCTAGCAACATAAGTGACTTATTTTTGTGAAGAGAAACGATCTACATATGTATAACAACTTTGCAAAATAATTAAGGATACGGGTTCTTACAATGTTATGACTTGTTTAAATGTCCTTGTAATTAATTTGACGTATGCTCGTGGTGTTGTTGCTAAGCACTGTTTAGAAGTTTCTAGCATTGTTAGCTAATCTCCCTGATGTTACAGCTCCTTATGGAAACAACACCGAGGCCACGCACCGGTGTTTAAGACCGGAGAAAAGCCTTGGGCCAGCGCCGGCCTATAACGGAAAAGAGCCAATATAGGCCTATTCTAACACAGGACAAATGTCAATAGGGTGTGGGCGTCATGACGTAATTACTCCGCCATGTTGATTGCCTCCTTTACCGCTACTCAGACTACTGCCTATGACTACTGCGTAATGTACTCCCTCTCAGCCGTTAATAATGCTGATTTTGTCAACATACCGGTACCTGGCTTCTCTATTGAATGCGTCCCGGTAAATTCCAGATCCTTTTCGGGATTATTCCAGATCCTTTTCGGGATTTTAACATATTTCTTCTATCTATTTTTCTATCTATTCTTTCTCAACTCTACTTCTAGCTACATCTCTTCATTCAACAACGTTATGTCAGAGTTATTTTAACGTTCGCGTAGCCATCAACATGGCCGCCACGTCCCACAATGCAACGCGGATCCCACGCCCTATTAGCCTACATTTTAATAAATTTTTCTGATTTTGGGAGGTCTCGTTATGGAGGCTATGTTTTCCATTCATTCCTATGGGAAAAGGTTGCTGTTACACTTTCAACATAAAGTTTGTAATATTTACACTTCGAATTTCATCACAGCATTTATGTCACAGCTATCCTATGGTCAGTGTTGCCACAATTACCTTGAAAAAGTAATCTGGTTACTGATTACTCCTTTAAAAAGTAATTTACTTTACTGATTACTTGATTTAAAAAGTAACTAAGTTAGATTACAAGTTACTTTATTAATTACATTCAGCAGCTGCCGACAACACCCCTGCTGCCTCAACATAAAAATGACAACCGGTTTTGCCAATACCCACTTTATTGGAAGTGCATTTTAACAGTAATGTCAACAATGTATAGCATACATCCCAACCTGAAGGTATCCCTTTAGCCTACTTAGATACTGAAGTACAGATGAATATTTTATTCAAAAATAAGGAAGGCCTATAGATAGATTGTGATGATAAAATATGTAAATTTTGGTAGTAGAGAAAAGAGATAAAAGCCCACCTACACTGAAAAGTGATTGGTTGATTTAGCAAAACAGGCCAGGATGCTTTCTGTCTTGGATGCGTTTCAGGCACACACGCACCACCCCTCTCTCCCACTCTGTCATGTGCGTGCTACACTTAGATGCACACGCGATTTGAACTTGGCACTTGGGATGTCTAGCTAGACAGCATTTTGTCGCCAGCACAGAGTGTAGGTTTCCGAGACATAAACAGACCTGTGTGTGTGGACAGGTACAACAGCTTTATGGGAGGAGTAGATACAGCTGATCAGAGGATGAAAACCTACCTCTTTCCACACCGATCTAGGAAATGGTACAACCGCATCTTCAATGCGGTTCTAAGCATCAGTGTGGTCAACTCCCACATAATTTACAGCAGGTGTACTCCTGGTCCACACAAGCCACTGAAGGCCTTCATTCAAGATATCATTACTGCTTTACTAGAGGGCTATTCAAAGAAGGTTGGTTTAAGTTATAAACAAAACATGTTATAAATGGAAAAAAAAACATGGTTCAACGTCACTGTTGGCAAAGTGATCATGATGGCCTATATATTTCAGTCATATTTGGTTTAGTCTTGTGTAGACCTAGGCTATACTTTGCTCTATTATACATTTGTTTTATTTAGGCCTTATATGCTGTATTGTATGCTATATAATGTTTGAAATATATGTTTCTCAATGTATCAATACTTCCCATAAAAGTCATCCAATGTCATCATTTAAGAGGCTATTTTTCAAAATCTTCCCCCTATTATTTGGGCCAAAAATATTTCCTGCATAAGGCCCTTTTCTAGTGCCAACCCTGCATAGGATTTGCCTCATGAATTTTATGAATTGTAGGTCATGTAAATGCATACAGTAGCCAACACTATAATACATTATAGTACTCGAACCATATACCCTGGGGGGTGTGTGCGTGTGTGTGTGTGGTGGTGGTGGTGGGAGTGGGTGTATGGTATGGTCACTCTGCACTACGTATATTTTTCTGCTTTTTTGACCTTTGCAAATCACACCCCTGATAAAGGCCTGGCCCGATTACAAGCCTGCCCCAAAAAATGGCCTGTGCTTTGCGCAGCCTAAGTAAATAAAATAATACGGCCATAATTTGAGGATTTACGGCATTTAAAGATTGTAAAAACTTCCAATTCATGGCACGTGTTTTTTTTTTTTTATGTTCTGTGGAGAAGGGAGACTGGCGTTGGTCATGGTTTGGAATGAAAGGGAGAAAACAGGAGAGTAACACGGCGGATATCCCTCTTATACATTTTTTTAATTTTTGACGACGTAGTTAAGGCGGCAGGCATGTGTTGCTTAGGCGGCCACCTTAGCTGCAAAGTACTGCGGGAAACATTGGAGGGGCTGGTGATCTGCAGAGACCACAACCTTGATGGCCACCTCCTTGTTGTCCCTATTAAAGCAGCCTGGTTCAGCTCATCAGGCAAGGAGGTGTTGGTGACAGTGGGGGTAGAGTTTCTACAGTGCAAAATGTTATTTCACTATGTTTATACATGGGTTAAGCCACTTCACATCCAAATAACTGCCCTTTACGACCCACAGCCCGTCAGTCTCCATAGGTTAACATGGCAAAACTCGATCTCCTACCTAACATATTTCTTAAACTGCTTTTCCATGTCCCAGCCCCTTAAATGATAGAGATTAATTAACAGAGATCAAGGACAGGGCAAATTAAACTGAAACAATGGAGAAGTTTTAACTAACATTAGCGAGTTGTATTCGTGTGTGCCGTATTTTCCGGACTATAAGTCACAATTTTTTTCATAGTTTGGCTGGTCCTGCGACTTATAGTCAGATGCAACTTATATATCAATACAGTATATATACATTAAGATGTTACATTAACATACCGGACACCTATTCAGCATGCTCTTCTGTGTGCTATTGTATAGCTTAGGGGTCGGCAACCCGCGGCTCCAGAGCCACATGCGACTCTTTGATCCCTCTGATGCTGCTCAGCTTTTGAAAATAAATAATGAGTATTTAATTAAAATGTATTTTATTTTAGTTCGTTCATTTTCAAAGTGTAATATTGTACAGTAAGTCTATCTGAGTAATTATGACTGCCGCGCAGCGAAGCGGCGGTCATATAGGTTTAGTCAGATTTTTTTTTTTTTCTTTTTTTTTCTTTTTTTTTTTTCGCATGTCCAAATTTCCGTCAAGGATTCCCGGGACACTGAAAGACCGGGGTAGACGAAACTTGGTGGGCATGTAACCCCACATGGATAGCATGGAACCATCGTTTTTCGTTTTGATCTGTAGCCCCCCCGCTGGACTGCACCCCCCGAAAGGAGGGTAGGGCAGACACAGTTTTCTGTGAATATCTCGATAACCGTAAGGTTTAGGAGGACCATTTTTTTTTGTATGTTGATCTCAAGGGGCCATGTCAACCCATTCCATAACCACTCATTTCATGTATAGCGCCACCTAGTTAAACACAAAAAAGTAAAAATGAGGTGTTGTAATCGCAGGTATCTGTGACCTAACATAGTCAAAACTGCATGAAATTGGAAGTGTAGGATCATTATGACACCCTTTGAATGCACGCCAAGTTTCGTGGAATTCCGTTCATGGGGGGCCACACAATAAATTAATTTATGTTATTATACACCAACTGGCCTGTAGGTGGCCGGAGACAGTTTTCTGTGAATATCTCGAGAACCGTAGGGCCTAGGAGGTCCCCCTTTTTTTGTATGTTGGTCTTAAGGGGGCATGTCAACCCATCCTATTACCACTTATTTCATGTATAGCGCCACCTAGTTAAAAATTAAAAAGCAAAAAATGAGGTGTTTTCATCACAATATCTCTGGCTGACATGGTCAAAACTGCACGAAATTGAAAGTGTAGGATCATTATGACACCCTCCGAATGCATGCCAAGTTTTGTGAACTTTCGTTCATGGGGGGCCTTACAATAAAATAATTTATGTGTACATTTAGTGACCGTACACCAACAAGGATTCCCGGGACACTGAAAGACCGGGGTACACGAACTTGGTGGGCATGTAACCCCACAAGGATAGCATGGAACCATCGTTTTTCGTTTTGATCTGTAGCCCCCCTGCTGTACTGGACCCCCTGAAAGGAGGGTAGGGCAGACACAGTTTTCTGTGAATATCTTGAGAACCGTAGGGCCTAGGATGACCAATTTTTTCCGTATGTTTGCCTCCAGGGGTCATGTTAACCAGGGGTGGGCAAACTTTTTGGCTCAAGGGCCACATTGGGTTTTGAAAATAGGCCGGCGGGCCACACAACCCAACCCCCCCCCCCCCCCCCCCCCCACGACACACGCCTAAAAAAATACATTTTTTATAGCCTATAATTTAGTATGAAAAGTATTTGTTTTAAAATACTGCTAATTTGTTTTAAAAATACAAAAATACTGCTAATTTTATGCTGTTTAACAAATGTATAAATTGTACACTATCGCTTTAAGACAGTCGCTTTAATTCACGTTTATTTCTCAATGATCTTCTGCCTGCTCCACTATGGCTAGTGCTGTACCTACGGCTGGGCCCTCTCACAGTTTTTAAATGGTCAGTAGTGGGAACTACTGTTGCCTTCATGATTTCCTTTTAAAACTTTCTTATAAGGAGGAGATATCAATTATCAACAATCACAAGCCAGCTGGAACCTGCGGCTCTCTCTCCCTCTCGTGAGTGCAGACGCGTTCCCAATTAAATGGATTGCATATGTTCACGTTAGATCTGCTGCAAAGGAGATAACTAAGAGTTAACTTAGTTTAACATGATGTTATCTCTATTTAACATGATGTTTTGACATTGACATTGTAAACGTTATCTAAGGAGAGTGAAAAGCAGTTTGCAGTAAAGCTAACCAACGTCTATCGCAGGAAAAAAATAGCGAGCAGCCTGATAACTAGCCTAAATGAAATGCTCGGCGGGCCGGATGAAAGTGCTTGGCGGGCCGGATCCGGCCCGCGGGCCGTAGTTTGCCCATCCCTGTGTTAACCCATTCCATGTGCACACATGTGCATAAACAGATACACACGCACACACATACATTCACAGTAATCATACGTATGACACATACTCACACAGTAGACATATGTACGCATGCATGCACATGCACAAACACACATACGCAGGTAAACACACAAGCACGCACACACACACACACACACACACACACACACACACACCCACACACATAAACATAAACATGTACACGCACACATGCACACAATTCAAGAATTTCTCAGAATTATGAACAGTCAAGATAGGGGTGGGGTTGTATAAAATGAATTTTACATGTGAAATCTATGAACTAATCATGTTTTGGTACTTGTTGTCTAGCAGATACCAGTGAGAATTGAGTGTGGATAATGCAATTTAGTGAGACAGTTAGAATCATATAGGCCTTTCAGCGTGATTTATTTTTGTGGAAAAAATGTGCTGGACTGGGCAGCGGTCATATTTTGTACCGCTCGGCGGTACATCTAGTTTATATAACTTTCCACCTCACTTGACTCAGTAACCGTAGCCTGCACAATATTGGGTAACACTCCATAATAAGGTGCCATAATAAATAGCAAACTAGTAATTACTAGTTTTTTCATCATTAATTAAATATTAGTTGTTTGCATAAAATATGTATGTTAATGTATGTTAATCTATTAACTAATAGTGTATTAATATTTGTTAATAGTTAACTAAATGTCTTTTTGGCACTAATTAACAGTTATTTCTTACATCATTTAAATGTTAAATGTTTATTTACAAACGATATGCTAATATAAAAGTTAATTACATATTATTATTTATCTAGCTTTTCTGATTAGCTTTGTGGAGAATTTATGGAATTTATGGTTTATGGCTTTATGGTCTTGGCTTGTGCAGATGCTGTTTTATGTATGCCACTATGTATGCAACTTTTCCTAAAGGAATAAATGTGATAAGCCAGTTTTGGTATCAGTCCCTTCACCGTCTGACTAATAGTTATATATTACTAATATATTAATAAAGCTTAACCAACTTTATTATAAGGGTCCCTCATACTGATAGTTATATATTACTAATATATTAATTAAGCTTAACCAACTTTATTATAAGGGTCCCCCATACTGATAGTTATATATTACTATATATTAATTAAGCTTAACCAACTTTATTATAAGGGGCCCCACGCTTATAGCTATACTACTAATATATTAATTAAGCTTAACCAACTTTATTGCAAGCGGTGCCGGCGCTGACAACAGTGGCAGCATGTCAAGGTGTCTCCGTGTTTTTTTCTTGAATTTCCCCTTGGGGATCAATAAAGTATATCTATCTATCTATTGTAAGGGTCCTACGGGGAGTGGTTCATATTGGGATAGGCAGAAGCACAGTTTAATAACAATTAGTTAAATAATAATAAGTCATTAACTTTTCTATTAACATATAGTTTGTAAATAAACATTTAACATTTAAATGATGTAAGAAATAACTTAATTAGTGCCAAAAAGACATTTAGTTAACCATTAACACATATTAATACAATATTAGTTAATAGATTTGCTAAAACATTAACATACAGATTTTATGCAAACAACTAATATTTAATTAATGATGAAACTATTAACTTGTGCCAAATAGATATGTTAGTAACAATTAACAAATATTAACAAAGGGTTAGGTAATTATTAGTTTGCTATTTATTATGGCACCTTATTATGGAGTGTTACTGTTACATTCGCGGTTCATTGCCATGTCAATATCAAACAAAATCACTGATTTCCCTCCATTTCAGTCAACGAGAACACTTTAATTGTGATTGTTGATGTGTGCGCTTGCTGTTTACTAGATAGGGAAAATGTCAAAAAGGAAACGTCAGCGACCACAGCTTGCGAGCGCGAACACAAGCGAACTGAAGTTTCCATCCGAAGACTGATTCTGAAAACACGAAATGAACTGCCCGTTTTCGCACACTGCAACGAGTTAGTATTGCTGTGTTAACCCTGTTCGGTTCCACTTGCATGTGAGAAATCTTTCTCACATATGAAAAATATAAAGACAAACGTGCGCTCACGTTTAAGGGCAATTCCACGCAAAACTGTCACATCCATAACGCCAACACAATGCCATGGTATTTAGTTGGCGTTATGGATATGACAGTTTTGCGTGGAGTTGCCACTAAATGATGACAGCCTCGATTCTTGCATGAAACTTCACCTCACTGAATATGAGCCAGCCAGACTCCAAGGCCATCACCAAATCTAATCTCTGGTAGGCCTAATGTTCAATTTCGCCAATGACATGTCAACGAAAATTGAGTGTTGTGTTGTTAACTATGATGTTACTTTGCATACCAAAGGACACTGGGAAAATAGGGGGTGGTGTTTAGCCTACATGAGAAGCCTAAGGCCTATACTTCTGTCATTCCACTTTACATTTCAAGTTACTTGCACATTACTTTTAAAACTAGTAGAACATGTATTAAAAAATCCTCTGTTGAATGAAAGTAACTGTACATTAAATATCCAAACTTTTTCTTGTAACCATCTTTATGTGACTCTTCTGAGATTAAAAAAAAAAATTGGTAAAAGTGGCTCTCCAGGCAAAAAAGGTTGCCGACCCCTGGTATAGCTGAATAACTGTTAATGTGTTACATTAACATACTTGACACCTTTTCAGCCAATTCAGCCTAACTTCCCTTTCCAGATTAAATGTCTGTTCTTGGTCTTGAATTTTGTGAAATAAATTTCTAAATAAATGCAACTTATAGTCCAGTGCGACTTTAATATGTTTTTTCCTCTTCATGACACATTTTGGTAACGCTTTAGAATAACATGTGCTTATTAGGTATTAACAGTGCATAATAAGCAGTTAACAATTCATTACTAACAGTTAGTTAACTGTTGTTATCCTTTAATAACATTAACTAACTGTTAACATGCAGCTTGTAAGTGTTAATAAGCAGCCTTTTAGGTTACTTACAAGCATATTTGTTAACAGTTGTAAGTGTTAACAAGCAACTTGTTAATGCCTGTTAATGGTGTATAAGACAAAAAGGTGGATAACTAATACGCTTATAAGACCTTTCTTACCTATTTGTAGTAAATTTTGCAGCCCCCCAATCTAAAGCGAGGACCATGTAGCCTATAGTTCCACAAGCCCAACCTTCTATCTCTCTATACTATATCTCTCTATCTAGCTTAGTTTAGCTGTGAGAAATGCACCTTTAAAATTGTTGCAGTGAGCAGGAATCGAACCCCGGTCTCCTGCTTCAAAGAGTGCATCGCTACTTACTGAGCTACACTACTTTTCTTGTACAGCTGATGAAATTGTTTATTTTGATTCTATATTCCGAAGTGCTATATCACACTAGCTATGCTTTTTACAAATATGTTTCTGATGGAAAAGTGGTGTTTAATTAATGCAGAAACAGACCACGAATGTTCGCCTCTGTTCAAGGCAAACTGAAACATGTTTGAAATCGATCACGAACGTTCGCCTATATTTGCAACTTTAAACCAGAGCTTTGAACGCACCCACTTATCGTCTTTAAGCCTCGGTTGCTAGATAACCAAACTATATACAAAGCTGGCATATCTTTAGACTGCTGACAAACTGACAAACTGTTTTATGCGTTCACTGAACAAAGATTATGGAAATTAAACACCACTTTTCCATCAGAAACATATTTGTAAAAAGCATAGCTAGTATGATATAGAACATCGGAATATTTTCCAGCAGCCAATTAGGAACAGTAGTGTAGCTCAAAAAGTAGTGATGCACTCTTTGACGCGGGAGACCGGTGTTCGATTCCTGCTCACTGCAAACATTTTGAAGGTGTATTTCTCACAGCTAAACCAAGCTCGATAGAGAGATACAGTATAGAGAGATAGAAGGTTGGGCTTGTGGAACTTTAGGCTACATGGTCCTCGCTTTAGATTGGGGGACTGCAAAATTTACTACAAATAGGTAAGAAAGGTCTTATAAGCGTATTAGTTATCCACCTCTTTGTCTTATACACCATTAACAAGCATTAACAAGCTGCTTGTTAACACTTACAACTGTTAACAAATATGCTTGTAAGTAACTTAAAAGGCTGCTTATTATCACTTACAAGCTGCATGTTAACAGTTACTTAATGTTATTAAAGGATAACAACAGTTAACTAACTGTTAGTAATGAATTGTTAACTGCTTATTATGCACTGTTAATACCTAATAAGCACATGTTATTCTAAAGCGTTACCCACATTTTTTGACTAATGCGACTTATACTCCGGAGCGACTTATAGTCCGAAAAATACGGTAGTATAGGTCCGCATTCAGGCAAATTGCAACAGAAAGTGATGTATCATTTGCGTAGCAGACGTTTTGCCATTGCACAAGACTGTTCACCATCCATTTGGGTCCGGACTGGAGCAGAGTGCGTTCTGCATGCCGTCCATTCTCGTTAATAAAGTCTCTGACAGTAGTCTATTTCTGTATATTTTGCTTACACAGACAGTGCAGATTTTAAATAATCACATAGACCTAAGTCACTAAGGGTTCCTATGCGGGAAAAAGGAAAAGACCCTTCCCTGAGGTAGGAGCTGAAAGAGTTATAGGAACTGCGGTCAGAGGAATTTAATAATCCCCAAATTGGTCCGCTCTGAACATGAGAAAAAAGGGTTCTAGGAACATTATGTTCTAGGAAGTGCAAAAATCCCTCCGGTGCGAAAGGGACTATAGACTGAATACAATTGAACAGAATCATAACGATATCCATAAACATACACAAACCAGGGGCCGGTTCCCCGATAACGCTCACTCTTAGCGCGCTAAGAAGACTCAAAACATATATCTTACCAAAGTTGTTTATGTTCCTAAGTGTGTTCCCCGAAGTGTCCCTTAGGAAGCTTCTTAACACGCTGCCTCTTACATTCGACGTTACAAAGGCGCTGTCCCAAGTGAAGGTGCTGAATTAGTTGACATCGATTGCTCAGGAATCGATTTTCTACTTCACGTGAAGGTGCATGACGGCGTTAAGAAACACAACAGGTTCTATGCAAATGAAACATTCCTCAAATTATTCCAGTAACATTTATTTTAACATAGTTTAAGTTATCGGTAAAATATAAACTATTAACTAAATTATCAAATTGTCAGTAATATGTTCACACATGTTGTGACTGGTAGACTAACCGGGTAGGCCTATCCCTCGCTAATCATCCACCCTCCTTATCCCGTTGTGCCACTTGTGCCGCTTCTTGACATGGGTTTAACAACTTCTTAAAATGATGTAATACACTTTTATATTAATGGTAAGGTACCTTACAATTATAATTGATTGGCAAGCAGCTGCAGTTACTTCTGTTTAATGCGGTATTGATAGATAGATAGATACTTTATTGATCCCCAGGGGAAATTCAAGGTTCAAATAAAAAAAATGCCATTGGTTAATGTTTTCAATAAAAAGCAACCGCAGACAATGAACAGAGAGAAATTTAGATACAGTATGGTGGGGAAGCAACGTAAAAAAAGGGCACTAAGCTTCTCGTCAGAGGAACTTGAAGTTTTGCTGGACGAGGTGAGCTTGCGCAAGGTGACACTGTTTTCCAGCTTTCAGAATAACTTGTGCAACAGCAACAAAAAAGAGCTATGGAGCGACATGGACTACACAGCGTTTTTGATTCAATACAAGGACACGTTGGATCGCTGCCATAGGCCTAGTTGGTCGCTTAGGCCTACCACCATGCTTACCCATTTATAGATCTTAGCCATTTAGAGGCAAATTCTTTGCCAGCTTTTAATTATCAAAAATGATTGCCAATTTGAACGCTTTAATGACATTACTAAATAGCCTAGGCTAATTACCACCATATTAGGTCTGATACCAAATAAAGTAAACTTCATAAATAGGCCTGCATCCATTGCGAACATATTTTATTAGTCTTAAAATGTCCATAACATAAAATCATCGTTGAGCCACAACATTGTCAACATACTGTCGGCCTACCATAGTTTGACTTGTACTGAGCTGCGCTGATTTCTAAAGACTGCTGCACAGTGGCGGCGACTAGCGTCTTGAGAGCTCAAACAACGCTAAGAGAGAGCTTACGAATGGTCCAGACCAACCTTACGAACGTGTGACTTACAGAAGATATACTTAGCGTACGAACGTGTCGGGAATCGTGCCATAACGTTAAGAGATAGGTTAAGGAATAGGTTAAGAACTACTTAGCGATAAGAACGTTTTGGGGAACCGGCCCCAGAACTCTCTAAGAATTAATTAGTTTGATACAAGTTAAACAGATAACACTTTTGAAGATCCCAGAACTATTGCTAGAATGAAGAGCAGTATACTCACTCCACCAACAAGGAATCCAAGAAGAAAAGAGTCTTGACTGTGACCTCTTAGTGTTGTTGGAAGTCCGACGTATATGCTCACCATAGGACTGCAGTGGGTGGGCCAGTCATACAAAGACAAAGCAGTCTTACAAAACAAAGTCTTACACTTATTTACTTTCACTGACAAGGGATTACAATCGAAAACACAGCCAGAAAAAAAACAATGTTTACCCCGATAACATTCAAATGACTGATTAAAATTCCTAAGGACATTCATCCAAGCATACCAGCACAGTCTTTACATTACATTTACAATAGGCGGCATTAGATCATTAAACCATACAATGATCCAAAACATACAGCCAAACAAGGCAAGAAATGGTTAACAGATAACAATATCAACATTTTAGAGGAGCCCAGCCAGAGTCCAGATCTCCGATTGAGCCGTTATTCAGTTTCTAATCGGAATAGAAGTGTCCATGTAAATGTGGCCATTGTCTTACAACCTTTAGCCATGTGGCAGTATAATTTTAGTCAGAACAAACATATTGGCCAAGAGAAAATCAACATTAAATCAATATATGCCAGGGGTAATCATTTTGTTCCTTGCTGTAATTGCTGGAAAAAAAAGCCGGAATTCTCCTATAAAATGACAATTTAAGGCAATTAATTTAATTATTTAAACACTTCACTGCCTTAAGCTAAAAGCTAACATACTGTATCTCATTCTCTCTCGCTCTTGCTCTCTTTTTTCCCCCTTTGTCAGTGTTGCTTAGGTTGACATTAAATAAACTAACATATTCTCAGTTTTTTAAAATGGCATATGTTTTGTGTCTGGTAGTATGAATGTCTTGAGAAAACTGGATGGATTTGTGAACTTCTCCTAACTTAACTTTCAGCGTATCAGCAATGTTGGTGCCATGCTGGTCATGACCAAGTCCTTGAGTGGACCTCTTGAACTGATTCTGGACCTGGAAATGATTACCTACCAAACGGCTATGAACCACCGTTCCAGCTCCTTACTACGGCTCACCATTGTTGTGGGGCCTTACCCCTTCTAGTGGTGACATATGCTGCTTCAACTTGTATACATATACAGTATGCTACATTATAGCTATCAAATGCAGCAATGACAAGACTGAAGAGATGGCTTGCTTTTGTGTGAGTAAGGTGTGGAGTGAATTTGTTGGCTCTATACACACTCTTTTCAGCACTGACAACCAAATGATGATCACAGGCCAAAGTATAGTTGTAATGAAGAGTGTCCCTTATTACCTGAGAGAAATGGGAGAAATAAACAAAACCATCATTGGATTGAAACATGCACATCTATTATGTAGCCCCAGGCAAAGTAAGGTTGTTGATTTAATAAAATTTAGCTTCCCAGAACACCTTATCAGCTGTAGCTTTGTTATCATCACCTTACCTTGCATGAATTACAGTGTTTTAAATACAATATTGTATAATATAATATAATATACAATAAATTATTGAAGAATTTATTTCAGTTTTTGGAAACAAAGGGAGGATATTGATACAGTTGACATGCTAAAATATGTTTGTAAAATTGCCTTTCAATTTTAGCCAAGCATTCTAAACCAATCTACCAAACTTTCAACTTGTACACTCATACCCTTTCATTAGATATGATGCCTTATTTTGTACATGTAGCAGGGGTAACATAATGAAGACTGGTCTCTTTAAGAGTCAGACTGAAGCACTGTGGAAAAATGTAATGTTATAACCAGGAATAGAGGGAAAAAAACATGCTCAAGGGAGCTGAGATCAGAGGGTCCATTAATGGTGTCAGTGAATGACTGTATAGCTTTTTGTATGATGCTTCTTCAATAAGCTTTTATTTCTCTATGAAGTGTTTCATAAGTAGTCTTTGTGGCAAACTGACAAGGCAGTGCCATATATCGGAAAGGCTCTCCGTTTTATGGGCAAAATAACTCATTACACAGAGTGGTGGTAATTTGCTCCTTTTGTGACTTTTTTGTCACATATAGTCAGACATTCAAAACAGTCATAATTAGTGACTCAAACCTCTATAAAGTGCATTTAGAAAGTTACAGGCAACCAGGTGCTGTAGTTAACAAAACACTCCAAAAACATACATTTGCATTGTTAATGTGGAGTATTGGGCATAATAGTTAGAAATGTCATGTCATGGCAACATGTGGAATGTTAACAAGCATTGTATAGTGTGTAACTTGAACCAATAATTGATGAAATCTCTCTCTGATAAACCTGGCTTTTTTTAAATAAAAAACATATTATAATGAAACTGTATAATTGATAGAGAAATGCCATCAATAGAGTCTCTTCAGTGGTCCTTGGCACCTTAAGCACTTTCGGTTATATTTACTCAAGCACTGAGTGTAAAAACTTATTTTTTCTGCTATTATCTTTCTCCTTATTGATTTCATGATTTTACTGATTTTCACACAAGTAAAGTTAAAGGAAAATTGTGATTCCTCAGCATGGGTCCTAATTTTAGATCACTGTTTAGGTCTTATTTTTTTATCATGGACATAAGCAAAGGAAATGAATTAGAACGCTAAACATGTTAACCTACACAAGGTTATACAATGAAAGCTTACAGCGCATGTGGGAAACATTATAGCAATCCACTTGCTTTAGGCCCTGACTAGGCCAATTTTCCTTTTTTCTATTAAAAGTGCCTTGTATCATGGAGAAGATCTAGCCTGGCAATCACTAGATCAAGCTCAATTTTTTAAGGTTGAACATTAGTCTGGGGAGTCTTTTCTGTATTTTCTACTGCACAAGAGGCGTGATCAACGGGCATAGTTCAAATGACTGTGCCCAATTGGATAGTCCTTCAACCAATCAGACCAACAATCCAGATGCACCAGGTGGATAAGCCAGTTTGTGATTGGTCCCCACAGATTTGTAACGGAAGTAGGATAGAAAAATGTGGAGGTTTCCAGCCTGAGCTGCAGGGCGAAATCAAATCGCCGGCAGATCGGGCTGGGTTTACCCAGTCTAGAGAAGATCTCTACCAAGACAACCATGCTTCCGTTCACCTCTTAACCTATATGTGTAACAGTATGATTGTTCATCAATTCTGTATCCAAGTCTTCCAAGTCTCTTACCTAGCTAACATTTAGTCCCTATAAGTTGATTATTGCATGAGAGCTGTATTCTGATTACTGGGCAACAGGCACTGAATGGAAAAAGTGGAAGAATCTGAGAGTTTTTCTTTACTAGTTGTCTGTTGAAGTCTACAGTATTGATCGCATACAACTATCAGTTTTGTCAGTATGATTTCTATGCCAAATAGCAAAAGCCACACTTGTATTTCTGTATTTAAAATGTTCTCACATTTCTCACATTAACCATGGTATTGCCATCTATTAAATGACATGTGTTGTGAAAAATAACCCTAATTAATAAATCCATTGTTTTTCTACAAATTCTGTGTTGGTTCATGACTTTTGATGTTTAAGTTTAGGATTCATGGATATGTTTAGGTTATTTGTTTGCTCTCAAGATTCATCAGATTTAACATGTGTGTAAATATTGATGATCTATTAACATAATGGCAGAGTGCTGTTCTCTAGGCTTGGGTTTACATCTCATTCTATGCAATGTATGCAACAGTCAATGGGAGTTTATTTGACTTGTCAATGTAGTGTTTATCCCTGTGTGATCTACAACTAAAGATGTAATTAGATGCCAGTACTTTCCCTCCTGAGGTCTTTGTGTTAGTTTTCCTAATTCAAAGGTTAGTTTCACAAAGTTCTGTAAGTTCTGTCCATATTGAAGTGCCAGTTGCATCCAGTATTGAATGATGCATAATTGATAGTTCAAATCAAACTGTTAGATTTTGCTGCATTCGCATGATTCAGTGACAGAGCCAACAGTCTTTATGACTCCTTATGATTTCTTAATTCACATCTCAGAATATGGCAAAAACATCATAAGAATCTGGACTTGCAATAGAGGTCCCTGTCAACTATTTCAACATCAGTGGCATGCAGTCCAAGCAGAACAGTACAACACCCAATGGTGATTGGCTAATTTTGGTAAGGTGGCAACTTGTGGGTATGAAGCTAGTTTGGGTTCCACTTGGAAGCATGTGGAAGCATTTGTAGAGCCAGAAACATATTACAATATCACATTAAAAAGCATTCTTTTGATTATAGTCATGGTTGAAAATGATGTTAAATGTTTTCACTAAAGCTTTTTTGTCTGTATTGTACCGCATATTTTCACATCTTAATTTGTTTAATTCTGTAAAACTAGCTTCCCCTTCCTCTATTTAAGTTGCCACTGCAATGGACATGAGATTAATTGTGGATTTATTCACAGGCACAGCCTTTCCAACTTGTTGCATGTCCATGTGGAGAGAATGTGGATCACATGGGGAGAACATAGCCATGGGATATAGTCAAGGGCTTTGCACTTGCTTTTCCATCTCAGACAGATGACAATCAGACAAAATAATGTAAAAATAGATATGCGATCACAAAAGAGTAAATTTCATGAGTTTTAATTTTCAGTTTTCTGTAGAACAGAAATGCTGAATGGCTGTTTGGGAGTTGAAAAAGTGAGAGCTGCTTGGCTTAGATTTGAAACCAGAAAGTTGAAATGGAATGATGTGACTTGTTGCATCTGGCAAATACTACATATCATGCACAGATACCCACACACACTCACACACTTTTGGGAAATGGTAGTTTTCATAAGTTAGTGTTTGCCACAGCTGTAAAATATTTTACCACTCTAAGGGTAAAGCCTCTTTGCATTTTCATTAAATATGTCACTTAAAGGAGAACTCAGCATGAATGCAACATAGGGCCCTGTTGTTCGATGTTGTAAACAATCTATTGTCATTTACATTAACAGCGGCTACACTATTTAAATTTGTATTACCCTGATGGGGAGCTGAGGGTACTGCAATCTGTTTGTATTGTCCATCTCTCTATTTGTGGCCACTCACATAACTTAAACTACTGGTCCGGTATACTTCAGTTTTTCATGCAAGGTATATTGTTCCCCTATCCTCCTACATAACAATCTGGATGCAGGATTTTTTTTTTTTCATTTTGAGATATCTGGACATTTTCCATTACTGTTATACAGAAGTAATACAGCCACTATATATACTGTCCAACAAAAGGCTGAAAATCTGTAGTGTCATGATGGCTTCAAAAACAAAGTCCTTGTCAGTGATTCCAAATGACTTAACAGTTGTGTACTAAAAATGTATATCGCATTTGGTATACCGCCGATTTCAATTGGCTGTTACAGGAGAACGGTTTTGAGTATGGCTACAAAAAGCACAACTTGTGTGAACATTGGTCAAGTGTATAAAGTTTGGTGATGATCAAAATTTTTGACATGTGAAAATTGTTTCACTTTCGCTAAAATCCAATATGACATAAAATCCATCATGGCAGAAAATGATGTTATATGGTGTGTTGAACTCGGCTTGGTCCAAAGATTCCAAGGATACCTAAATTCTGAAAATCAGGCAACCGGTTCAAAAGTTACTTGTGTGAACGCATGTCCAACTTTCACCAGTTGGTGGCACTAAGAGCTCTCGAGGTGCCAACATGAAACTTGGTGAAATTAGTCATGGGACTGTCCCCATTCAGTGTGCCAAATCCCACAACTTTTTACCAGACGGTTCTATGGGCTGCCATAGACTCTCATGACGAAAGAAAGAATAATAAGAAAAGGTAGAACCACAACGGGGCTTCACTGCTTGGCCCCCAATGAAAAATATTCCTTCAGAGACCTGGGGAGAAATAACTGGTCTGCTCTAATATATGTGTAATATCAGAAAAGAAAAATCCTTGCATTAGGTTAAAACAATCATGCAAGCTCAATATGTTAACAAATAAGGTCAGAGTAATACATGTAGGCCTACATTAACATTTGGGTGCTATGATTGGCTGTAGGGGAACTGCCAGATAACAATGTTTCAGGACTCTGTCCAAATCTGAGCATTACTCGTGGCTTCTGCTCACTCATTCTTCCTCGTTCCTACTCTTCACATCTGTCCTGTATTTCAGGCTGGATGAGCAACTTCTTACATTTTTTCACTTTCCAAAAATCCCAGATGCTGAAGGGGAGGGAATGTGACTGACAGACTTAGCAAGGCCAGATTCCAACTGATGGTCCAGACATTAATTCTTTTTTTAAGCAGTTGGATAGTTGACAGCACACTGGATGACCTTTATCCCTGATCAGATTCCAGTCGTGTCTTACTTTTCTCACTTTCCAAAAATGTTTAGCATACCAGTGGCTTCTATTGACTTGTTGGAGCAGAAAGAGAATGCATGCTCTGCCTTTTAAGGTATACCTGAATGATGGTGTCTTCAGTTCCATGACCTCAAGGCAAAACACACATTAGACTCTTATCTGAGGGGATGTGAACACAGGTCAACCAATGAAAACTATGAAGTAATATTGAACATTGAACATGTAAACATTTATAACATCTTTTAAAGGAACCGTATGTAGGATTTTGGCCAAAACTGGTACTACAGTCACTTTCAAAATACTGTAGAGCGGTGTACACCGCAGATGTGGTAACTAGAGCAGAGCGGGCAACCCATATGCCTAAACACTACTGACTTTGTGATTACTAGATAGGTGGAGGGTGGATCAAGCTAAAACACAAATATGTAAACATCAACATCAGTTGAGGGCTGCAACTTCACTTTTTTAAATGACGATATCCTGGCCGGACTACTGTTGTTAGTGATATAAGTATTTGAAATTAGCATGATTTCCTAATGTCTAGTGACAAATCAGGGCCATTTTATGATTAATTGAATTACATTTCTTACATACGGTTCCTTTAACATGATATTCCCATTGGTTCTACATAGTAACAATGTTATACTAAACATAAACTGTATTTACGTCTGTGCAATCTTAATTGGGCTGGGCACTATAATAAAAAGTTTTGTGGCAAGTGTCAAACATTTTTTTTTTTTTTTTTTAAACTGCATGTTGATGAGTAGTCAGGAAGTCTGATCAACAAACTAAGACAAATTATTGCATAAATCATGAGAAATGAGAAGACAGGGAATAGAGTGCCTGCTGCTGACTGGATAAGATCTGCCCTGTCGAGGCGTGATCTGTGTGGATCAGATGTAGAATTCCAGCAATGCCCATATCCTTGCCAACAGCCAATGTTTTCCCCTTTTGTTTTGACCATGTTATTATCTGCTTTCCGTTTTCATTGTCCTAGATTGGCACTTATGCAAACACAGAAACAAAAGGTTTTGTTTATTTATAAAATAGATTCTACAGCCTACCTCTTTTCAAACAGTATTTCAGGTAATGTTACATTATTTTGATAGAAATGCATGACTGTCTCATTATGTGTGTATGTGTAAGGGTGCTTTCTTTTTTCTTGAGGGGTGGGGTTGTTGATTTTGATATTTGTTTATATCGAAAACCTCAAGATCTTGCCCTGGACCTTGATGCAGGGCATCCTGGGACATCCTCCTCCAGAAATGTGTAAAAAGTTTTATATTGGTGCCTTAATTTCTCTTCAAATACATGTTGTATACTGTATTAATGTTTGGAACAGAAATGTGATGTAAGCTATATAAGAGTGTGTAAATCAGAGAACTATTTCTACATCATTAGTCTTGTGATACTGTCATATATCTCTCCTATCCCTTGTTTTGATCAGTATCCTCTCTCCTGTCAGTATAATGCAGATGTAATATTAGTTTCAGTTAGTAGCTAGTAGAGATTAAAATATAAAACATGTGATAAGTGCAATGTAGTGCACACCACTCACTACCCCACTCATCTCCGTTTCCCTCCCCTCTTTGTTTTTCTCATCTCATTTTAATATTAAACTCTGCCATCTAGTGTTCACTTCTGTGTAAATAATCTTGAAGTCTATTGTGTCTCAAAAGTGGCTGTTTCATCAAAGGCTATGGTTGTCCTTGAGGTTTCATTGTCATCGCTGTCATTGTGATGAGCCTTCTAACAGGATAAAAACAGCTTTTCAAATGTGATAACACAATTAAACACAGAGCCAGGTACATTTTAAAATTCATGGATATGCACTGAGCTGCCTTTAAACTGTTGCTACAATTTTGTATTTTAGGCTGCCTTTAAACTTGCTGAAATTTTGCATATAGATAGACTATACTAGAAGGCCTGCAGGAGGAGTTATTGGACATTATATGAATTTACCTTGCTCAGCTTCAAGCACACATGGCTTTTTTTGGGATTGCTCTTAGGTCTTTAAGACCTGTGTTCATAAGATCTCAACTGGTCAAAAATGTTTTGAGAGTGACAAAAAGAACAGTCAATTGATCCTGGGAATGTAAGTTCAGGAGGCAGACATTGTGGAGTGTTAGCCTCAGAAACACTGGTGAAATGATAATACAAGCAGAAAGAGGATTTCTCATTCCCCATTCAAAACATTTTTCATGGAATTTCAGTTTCTATTTGAAAATAGTTCAGTTGATATTGCTTTCCCACTGGGGGCAGATCTGGCAGTCCATTGACATTTTGCTCACCGGTTCTCTGGCAGTCCGCTGGCGGCTTGCAGACAAAATTGCCCAATATTATTTTGCCACTATTGGTCTAAAATCTTTTTCATTTGTTCAGTTATACTCCATATATAATTTTAATAACTTTTCTTAATATTCATGACAAGTTAAATTTAAAGAGATGGTGGTCCAAAGGCAGACCACAAGTGGCACGCCACCGGCGGCATACTACCAGCGGCCAATATCTGCCAATATGATTTTTCTATCTGGGTTGTATTGACAACAACTGTTAGGAGGAACAGTATTAGTAAGCCAATAACATTAGGTGACATGAAGTGTAGGTAGCCAGTAGGCCTACTACAGGTTGTATATCTAATGGGAGGTGCAGGCATGCAAACAATGAGATCTGCTACTGTCAGCAGCCACAAGCACATCTTTTAGGGTGTCATTTTACACACTGCCCACCGTTGGCCAAAATGAACCATCGGCCTTTATGGAGCCTGTATCCCAGACCTGCTTTGTTGAACTGAGCAAATTGAAAAATCAACAATATGACTTGGTTGGTTGTCTTTAGGTCTGTTTGCACTCCATATACAGCTGTTGCAATTGCAGCCAAATGTTAGTGAATCCAATCCAGTCTGATCTAGGCCTAGGCCTACCTGTTGGTGACCTGAGAGATAGGCTACATTAATATTTTAGTGCAGAGGGTGGGGAGGTTTGCCTCGGTAAGCGTGTGTGAATGTGTTCAATCAATGTAGCCTAAGGCTATGCCTTACATCAAGAAAAAAACATTCGTCTTCCAACAAAATTGTGGAGGATTCTTTGAAGGAGCCTTCACAATGACAGTCGGTTAGGTGACAACTTGACCAAACCTAGGCCGACTTGCCAATAACATCTTAATAGAGACAAAGACATTCACTTGATTAACCTAAATAGCCTGAAAAGAAAAAAAATCAAAAGCCACTGTAATTCATATTTGTGGCAGCAAGTTCGTGTATAGCCTACACTCGCCAAAACGGATCACAAAACAAGATTCGCGTGAATGTGCCCACTTCACAGAGGACAGCTCGTGGATGAGAATAATTTTCCCCACACCCCTCAACCCACCATCACCACTCCCTCCCTTAACCTTCTGATACTGCAGATTTCATCAGCGGTGCTGGTGTTGACATTGACAGCCAAGGATTTTGTCTCCTCACCAAGGTTAGTTTTCTTGGAAAGAACCGTAGGCTACAGGCTGGTTCAAATGTGGACCTGAAACATGCTGCGGAAAAGAGGCTGATGACCGGACTGTTCTTAAAGGATACCGAGATGTAGTAGTGTGCAAATCGCCTCTTATGAGACTCCGCTGCACGGCGTGTTGCATTGATAGACGGACGAAAACCAAAAAATGTCGACCAAAACACCTTTACCAACCGTGAATGAGCGTGATGCGGAAAATGTAAGTACCAAATTAGATTCAGTAATATCTATGAGAAGCAGCCTAACATCAAGAGTAATTGTGATGTTTCGTTGCAATGTGATGAGTTGAATTAGCTTGGTACCCGGCAGATTAGCCTTAAGGCCTCATGAAGTAACACTAGCACGAAGCCGTCAGGACGAGATGAAAGTAATGGAGCAAACGTCTTCCTCTGTCAAGCGACGAGACCGCATATTAGTATCGCTAACGAAAGACATATTGCCACAGCTTGCATGACACCTCAAACTGTTCTGTAGCTGAATCAGCTGAGAGGGTCAGTAGCCTACATGTTTTATCGTTGTCATAATTACCCTTGTATCGACAGACTTGCCGACATACATAGCTACTTATTGTATGAAGCAGTAGGCTAGCTATAACGTAGATTAATTGCATCAATCACTAATCGCAATTTATTTGGCCACTTACAAGCTATTATAGCTTACTATGACAGCAACTGAAGCCTAGTGTAGGCTATAGTAGCCAGTTTAAAATTAATAGGCTAGAGTAAGCTATGTTTAAGAATTAACATTACATTGCATGTAAATTAGGCTGTTTGTGCTATTGCGGGAATGAACAATACCTGTAACAAAAGTTGTTATCATTGAAAGGTTGTGAATGTTTTTAATCATGAAGTCCTTGAAAATAAGGCACTGGTGCCATTGTTAGGAAGGCTAAGACTACAGGCAACCTGAAGCTTGGGTTACAGAACATTAAAATGAAAAATACGTATAGTAAATGAATGTAGGCTACGACTCTGGTGCTCTATGCCATAGGACTACAGGTAGGCATATAGTCCATGGGCCAGATGAGATGTCGGTACCACTCAAGGTGGCAAAGGTTGCTTATACTTTTTGAAAAGATACATGTCTGTAGTTTGCATTTTTGTATGATAACCCTTCTGGAGTCACAGCTAAATTAGTGTTATCAGCTGTTAAAGATACCCTCCCCCGTTGAAAAAACACATTTTTGACGCAGGTGCCTATCTTGCTATTGGCCTTTGTTAAAGACATATTTGCATATTTGATTTTATTATGTTTGGTATCATGTTAAAGAGGACAATCTGAGCTTTCATTCAAGTCCTTTTGTGAACCTTTGGACAAATACAGCCGACCCTGGAGCTCTTCAAACTTTTAATCACACAAATTTTCCTGCCATTTCGGCCAAATCATCTTTTTTCTTTTAATCCTGTGGCATCGGGGAGCATCAGAGATACAAAATACAAACACTGCAATACTGGCATGACTCTAAGGATTCAGAAAATGTATAATTTACCCATATTATCTCATTCTGAGGGGATGATTTTCAGCTTTATATCAGGCATGGCGTTTTTTTGAAGAAAGGTAGTTTTGCCAACCTCTGAGGTTTCCTTTGCTATTGGACTCTGACTTTAATTTATACTCAACCATCTTCTGGGCTTTGTGATTTTGTAGTTTATTTTGCTATTGCTGGTCCTGTCAGCACTGTCTGACCACTTCTATTTGATCTGAGCTTCAGACAGTGACAAATGTATGCTTGTTTGTGTGAGGCCAAAACTGGTGCATGAACATAACTTCTTGTCCATGAAGGGTTGAGACCAGACCATGGTCAAACCTGAAACTTAAAAAGCCTCAGGGCAGGGCCACAAACACTGACCCTGGTGCTTCAAATGAAAATGAATGGTTCTCTATCAGTCGAACTACTCAGCGTTAATCAATGGGAATACACTCCTCGATCACGTGATGACCACTGAAGTCCTCTAATAGGTTCTATTGGCGCGAAACTGCTCGGCTATATATTAGCCGGCACGGCCAATGGCAAACAGTCTTTAAGGGCCTTCAGACATACGCGTAAGACCGGAGGTTCTGTGGATGTTAAACGGTTGGGCCGTATATCTGAACAACATAAACGACCATATGGAAGTCCGAACTTAGCCGGCTGTTCTACTGCTCCCCTCCTAGTATTTCCTCCGCACATTATGTAAATGAGCTATGTCTGAACGAAGCGGAGAACATGCGGTTAAGATTCACACCACGTGAGGACGTGTCAATGACATTTCTTTTGTGCGTCCATGTGGCTGGAGCACTTAAATGCCAGGGTCATGACCATGATGGAGTGGCATAATGCTGTCCAGAAAATCTCCGACCTGGAAAGACGAAGACATCACGGAGCTACATGAGGGCAGACAGCGTTGTGATAGAATACATGAAGGGAACGGCAAGAGACACGTTGATGTAGGCCTACAACCGCATCGCAAGGCCAAAGGAATTTAAAAGACCAAATCATCATAAGCAGAAAGCGCTGAAAAGGCAGTACAACGACGTCATTGATGACAATAACGGTATTACAGTATAATATAAGATTTAATAAATTGTTAGCCAACACGGTCGGTTTTCTGTTCATTGATAGCCTTCTCATGACCTCACTGCTGAGCCCGATATTTTTTGAGAATGAATAATACCTAGCTAGAGAAAATGAAAAGAAGAAAACCCAACTTTATTCCAAGCTCCTTACGTAAATGCAATAGACACATACAGTATTTGACTAGTTTGCAGGAGCACACAAAAGGCATGTGAATGGAAGATTATCATTTAGGCTGCTACTCAACGAAATGCAGGCACACGTTTGATGGACTGTAGTTAGCAGGTGCACCTGCCATTGGGACAAGGGAGATGCTTTTGGAAAAATAAACCAGGAAAAAACAAACCACTTCACCGTTATGTTAGTATTTTGTTTGCTGTTTTAAACCATTGTATATGATGGCCTTGAAGTCTTGAGTTATTGAATTGGCTGGTACCATAAAGCCTACAAGTTCATGCATGCACCTCCAACGCAAATCAGATTTGGGTTCCATAGCCAAGTAATTCTGCTACATAACGTTGAAAACAGATAAAAATGTTGAAGCACACATACAAATACTGTAGGTCAGCTTCAAGTAGGCCTATCCGCTCTTACGTGACTACTTCAAGTATTAGCCTACGCACAATAGATTTTTCTTCTTTAGCCTACATAATGCATAGATTTTGTAAACAAAAACAACAGCTGTGACAGCGGCCGCATATATTCTGCGTCATAACACGCCTCTTGCGAACTCTGCAAGCCCCCACTCCTCACTCGACTACCACACAGAGATTCTGTAATGTGCGTGTATGTCGTTTACACATAAGTCAGTATAAGGTCCGCAGGTTAGCATCTTATCTGAATCACCCGAAGGGTCAGACCTCCGTTTGACAAACCTCCGCATATACTCCGGAGGTTATGTCTGAAAGCCCTTTTTCATTCTTCAGCGAAGTCTATTGCCACTGGTCTGAGAACGGAAGAATAGGATCTGAAACAACAGACGGAAGAGAGAATAATAAACATTTTCTGTCAAATCAAATAATCCGAGGCCGCCCAAATGAAGCGGTGTGTGTCCAGGGGTGTGGGCAGTTCATTCCATTTGCATAAACTGTCTGGATATATCTCATGCCCGGACAGAGTTGGCGGTCCCACAATTCTGCTCGCACTGGGGGTGAAGACTGTCGTCTTCCGGGCTAGCTTGCTTGAGGAGATGGAAGCCAACGGCCCCCCTCCTAGTCCACCACTCAAGGGGAGTCACTCGCGCGAGTGGCTGCTGGTTGAGCAGGGGGAGGCGAATTTGCCGGTCAGGCTGGCTGCAGAGCTTTCTGGGGTCTCATGATGATGACCAGGTGTCCGTGGCCTCCGAGAGTAGCTCGCGTAGTAGCTCGGACGATGCACTCTTGGTGGAAACCAATGAGAATGACATCTGTCATTCCCTTTAACGGCGCAACGCGCGATATGTCAAATAAATGCATTGGTATTTTGGCATTCAACGGCGCATTTGAAGGAGGCTGCTTGCGAGACCGTATGGAATAGTCATTCTTAAACCATGCTTTACTAAAACCTAGCATAGCCCTCACGCATATGCACTTGTCTATTATTTGAACTCATTGGCAAAGTGAAACTAACTTCACCAAGGAGTCAGTCAACGACAAGACAGTTATATGAAGTTACTTTCACTATTGACTGACAATGGGTTACCATCGAAAACATAGGCTGGAAAAAGCAACACTTACCCTAATGTTGCTCAAATGACTGAATAAAACAACATTTATCCTGCACGGGGCAGAGGAGCAGGGGCTGATCCACTTGCCCAAGGTGGAGGAGGCGCTGGCTGCCTAACTCGCCCCCCAGGGAGCATCAGCCCGTAGCCCGGCCACTCTGCCATGTAAGCCGTGCAGGGCCACTGCCGGTCAGGCGTCTAAGGCTTACGCCTGTGTGGGGCATGGGCAGCACCCACAGCAGCAGCAGCCAAGATCGGCCAGTCAGCCCCAGAGGAATAGTTTCCCACAGCAGGGCGGATGCCTCCCTCCTAGGTTGGGGAGCGGTGTGCAAGGGGCGAGTGGTCTGAGGGACATGGAGCGAGCAGCTGCAGCGGCCTCACATTAATGCACTGGAACTTTTAACAGTGCATCTAGCACTCAAGCATTTTCGCCGGCTAATCGCAGGGCGTGATGTATTGGTGAGGTCAGACAATACAGCGACGGTAGCCTATATCAATCGGCAAGGCGGCATTTGCTTCCCGCAGCTATGCGGTCTGGCAAAAAGGTTGCTGTTATGGGCGAGGTGTCACCTCTCAGTCCGCGCGGTTCATGTTCTGGGAGAACAGAACAGGGCTGCAGATATGCTCACGAGGGGCTACCAGTCATGTACTACCCTCCTATGTACTTCCGCTCAATTTTCATTTCCCTTCAGTAAGTCGTCTGGGTCTGCGGTATATTCACAGGTTTTCTCCGGCCAAAAATGTGCAGGTCCAATCAGCAAACAGAGGGAGTAGCTGAGAACGATGATGTTGAAGTTGTGCGCTAGTTTGAGCATGACATACGTTACGACCAAATGTTAGCGATTGGTTATGGCAGATCCAGAGTGGCTCTGGGCAGATCCAATAGTTTTTAACTAGTGGCCAGACTCTCTGTACATTATGAAATATGTACGAGAGTTTGGTAGGACCAGGCTACTATCACATTGGGAGTGGCATCTTCACCCACAGGTGGTGGAGGGGGTGTGGCAGCGCTTCGGGAAAGCTCATGTCGATCTCTTTGCCTCGCGCAACACGATACACTGTGTAAAAGTGGTTCTTCCTGACCGAGAGCGATGCTCTGCTGGGAGTGGATGCTCTGGCACACTAATGGCCGAAGGCCTTGCTGTATGCTTTCCCCCCGAAGGCATTGATCCCAGCGATGTTGGAGAGAGTGAGGAGAGGCAGGCATAAAGTAATTCTGATAGCCCCTCATTGGCCCGATCAGATTTGGTTTCCGGTTTGACCCTGGTCTGGTCTCAACTTCATGGACAAGAAATTATGATTAAGCACTTGTTTTGGCGTCGCACAAACAAGCATACATTTGTCACTGTCTGAAGCTCAGATCAAATAGAAGTGGTCAGACAGTACTGACAGGACCAGCAATAGCAAAATAAACTACAAAATCACAAAGCCCAGAAGATGGTTGAGCATAAATTAAAGTCAGAGTCCAATAGCAAAGGAAACCTCAGAGGTTGGCAAAACTACCTTTCTTCGAAAAAACGCCATGCCTGATATAAAGTTGAAAATCACCACCTCAGAATGAGATAATATGGGTAAATTATACTTTTTCTGAATCCTTAGAGTCATGCCAGTATTGCAGTGCTTGTATTTTGTATCTCTGATGCTCTCCGATGCCACAGGATTAAAAGAAAAAAGATGATTTGGCGGAAATGGTAGGAAAATTTGATACCAAACATAATAAAATCAAATATGCAAATATGTCTTTAACAAAGGCCAATAGCAAGATAGGCACCTGCGTCAAAAATTAGTTTTTTCAATGGGGGAGGGTATCTTTAACAGCTGATAAATCTAATTTAGCTGTGACTCCAGAAGGGTTATCATACAAAAATGCAAACTACAGACATGTATCTTTTCAAAAAGTATAAGCAACCTTTGGCACCTTGAGTGGTACCGACATCTCATCTGGCCCATGGACTAATAGTGGTGGAGTCCAGTGTGACTGGTTTGGTGTGGTGGTGTCTGATACAGGTCTACATCTTTGTGTAGTATAATGAAGCATCTTCTTATTAATTAAAAGCAATATTTTAAATGTCCAATTAATTTGAATTAAAAGTAAGATAAAAGGGTCTTTATACATGCGCACACACATGTGTGTACAGTGTAGGCTACTATATTTCTGTCCTTCCTTGTAGTTTTTTTCTTCTGTGAAACAGCACTCAGGCTTTCAAAACATTTTCAAGTCAAAGTTCTTCTGGTGACGACAGACAGGGAAAGGTAAAAGTTAAAATTCTGTCGACTCTTTATTGGGTTTTACACACATCCTTTCCAGGATAAACATACATCGCTATAAAAAGTATTCAACCCCTTGGATATTTTTCCTTTTATTGCTTTACTAAATGGAATATTGTCAATTTAATTTGGCTTTTTTTTTTACAATAATTTACAAAATCCCCTCTATAGGGCTGTATTTTGGGTGACCAGCGCATGGCGTAATATTCGTTATTGAATTCGTTATTTTAAGTATTGCGCCCAGGGGTGTGGCAATTAACAACCTAGGGAGGGACCGGGCGCGTTGTCTAAAAATCGTTATCATACACCACCTAAACCTGGTCAGAAGTCAATGGCGAGTTGTTCATATGCTATTTTAAGAGCGCATGTCAACAGTCATATTGGCAGGTGCACGCACCATCCTTCTATCATTCATGAACGCACACCAGCGCACGTCCATGCAAAGCATTACAAATTGCACGATTACAATGGGAAACATAATTAGAATAAAGATATTACGAAATACTGTACATCTCATGATGATTAGTTATTCACCATCATTTGCAAATTGGTAATGACGGTTAAAAGTGATTAGGGGAGAGGCGAGAGACACGTATGGAGCACAGCTGAAGACGCACTGTCACGAGATATAAGCAACTCCTCTGCAGGATAAATGTTGTTTTATTCAGTCATTTGAGCAACATTAGGGTAAGTGTTGCTTTTTCCAGCCTATGTTTTCGATGGTAACCCATTGTCAGTCAATAGTGAAAGTAACTTCATATAACTGTCTTGTCGTTGACTGACTCCTTGGTGAAGTTAGTTTCACTTTGCCAATGAGTTCAAATAATAGACAAGTGCATATGCGTGAGGGCTATGCTAGGTTTTAGTAAAGCATGGTTTAAGAATGACTATTCCATACGGTCTCGCAAGCAGCCTCCTTCAAATGCGCCGTTGAATGCCAAAATACCAATGCATTTATTTGACATATCGCGCGTTGCGCCGTTAAAGGGAATGACAGATGTCATTCTCATTGGTTTAAAATGATGTTACGCCCCAAACACACCCATATGACTGATTAAAAGACCTAGGAACACCTTGTTACGCCATGCGCTCCACTTTTGATAACGAAACCCCTCCCAATGTGAACTGGACATCCTACTAAATTTGAATAGACTTTTGACGAGTGACGATGCACTTTAGAAATTTCACCCCCTTAAAGTGACTGACCTAAATCAACAGCTGTCCAGCCAATTGGTGCTAGTCTCACAATTAGTGAAATGGAGATCGCCTGAGTCCCCTGGAGTTCAGTAAAATCTATCATTAAGGAATGTAAGTGTAAGACCCGTCTTTTGCCCAAACCTTATGCATTTCTAAAGAATGCCTTTTGCATTCAATTTACATGTGTGGATGCCTGTGTTTGATCTGTATTGTCTTAGCTGGCCATGGCCAAAGATCCCCAACACCTGCTCATGCATAAAGTGACCATTTGCTCCTTGTTCTGGCCCCTCTACTGAGAGATAACTCAGTCCTGGGCCTACTTGATGTCTTATGGTGAGATAGGCCAACCTCATTATCATACAGTATTGCTCTGTAAATATGTGTTTTGAATAATACATTCATGTTTGGTCTTGAATTAATACTTGTAACGTGGGCAACAGTCTGATCATGGTTTAGTTACTATTGAATGTATCTGTGCATAGTTCTAGACTAGGAATTACACTGTAGCATAAAGTTATGATATCCACCTGGGCCACACCCACCCACCTCAGACAACAAAGGCTCTGATGAGTCGGGGGTGGCCCAAGTGAATGATAAAAGTGGAGGCTCTTGTCCTCCTCGCGGTTTCTTTCCCATTTTGGCTTCTTCTTTTCCATCTTGGACCTCTTCTCTGGGTCTCTCTCTTTTTCCCCCTTTCTCTTCCTCTCCCTTTCTCTCTCCCCCTCTGTCTCTCTCTCTTTCTCTTTCTCTCTCCCCCTTTCTCTATCTCTGGGTTTGTATTGTTTTATCTGGTGTATCTGTTATCTCTAAATTGTCAAGTTTACCTCTGTGAATTGGTTAAGTTTCCTTTGATACCATTTGCTACTTTGTTACAGTAGAACATATGAGTTTACTTTTACCTTCAACTGAAGTGATATTGGTTACATTTACCTTTAAGGCTTAATGCCTAATAAATTGTTAATTTGCCTACCAATAGTATATCTTCAATTCTCGTAGTGTGCCATGCCATTCTCCTCCATAGCTGATAAGCTAGTTACTTGGTAATTGATTGGTGATACAAATTATTAATCAAATGGAGTCAGATTAACGAGTATAATATCATTGCCATTTAACTCTTCACCCTATTTGTCCACACAAGCTCCTTCAAGTGAGGATATAGCTCGATGTCTCTATGTTTCCGAGGCTATATATATAATTTCTGAGCGTCTTACATAAGGAATATGGCAAATGTGCAAATCTGCCTATTGCAGGCCATCACCACAAACTGAGTTACTGTTCAAAAAGAATAATGGTGGGGGAGGCCACCAAGGCACCCGACAACTCTGAAGAAGTTAAAAGCTTCAGCAGCTGAGATGGGAGAAACTATGCACACAGCAACGTTTGCCCAAGTTTTTCACCAGTCAGAGCTCTAAAAGTGAGTCGAAAGTCTTATTAAATCTCGACTAAAGTTCACCCAAAGACATATGGGAGACTCCAAGGTCAAATGGAAGAAGGTTTGTTGGTCTGATGAGACCAAAATTTAGCTTTTTGGCCATCAGACTAGATGCTATTTTTGGTGGACACCAAACACTCCACATCACCTAAAATGCGCCATCCCTAATTTGAAGCATGGTGGTGGTAGCATCATGCTGTGGGGATACTTCTCAACTGCAGGCCCTGGAAGGCTTGTAAAGGTAAAAGTAAAATGAATTCAGCAAAATATATGGAAATTAGGGGTGTAACGGTTCATGTATTCGTATTGAACCGAAACGGTACGGGCGTCACGGTTCGGTGCATGAATTTACACGGAGAATACACGGTATAAAAAAACATAAAACTCGTGTGCGGATTAATTAATGTCATGCGCAATTAGGCTACTGTTAAGTAGCGAGAGTTACGGGAGTTCTTTAGCGACACCTAACGCTAATCTGTAGCCTCGCCTTAGCTCTGAAGCTCTGATTGGCGCCTATGTTTTTTTTGTCAGGTCGTTGGTCGAGTCAGTCAGTCAGAGATAGTAGCACTAAGGTGGCGACACACATAGAGGATCCGCTGGTCTCTTCGCAAGTTTGAGAACTTCAGTTACAGTAGTACAGGCGAGAGAGTGGTGGATAAGAAACTGTGTGTCGGCGTTGTTTAGCAGTTGTTGGGTATGTGAGTGGAAATATATGCTACACATATTCGAAGCAATCACCCAGATGATGTAGGCTACCAATCACTCAAATGAAAAAAAAAAAAAAAAACTTCCCCTGCGCTTCACCAGCCTTTTTTTGATACACATACAAAAAGAGCCAAAACCTATGTCTTAAATTAAATGATTTCGTAATGACAGAAAGCCATGTAAATCGCGTGGTAATTACCTTTATGTTGGGGTAACTTGTAACTTCTCACATGAGGAGCTGGTAAGTGTCAACGCTAACCAGGCTAATAAACAAACCATGCTACGGTGAGTTAACGTCGAAGGGCAAAGTCATGTGACTTAGTTGTAGTCTGTTTATGAAATGAAAGGAGCAATTTCGTTTTTTAAAAGAAGGCAAAATAGTGTGATATTTTCATAGTTAGTAGGGTAGATTATTACTGTACACACACTGAAAAATATTGAGGCAAATTGTAGACCCTTCCATATACAACTAAACACAGATGTTAAAGGTCTTGCTTAAGTGGATTTTTAAAAATCATTATTCTATGTAATTTGCACTTTCAGAAATAAGAGATGCTGTAGGCCTATTTTAAGTTTTATAGCTGATTGTTTTATTTTGTTTACAACTTACAGATGGAGTCTGGGTACTTATTGTAGGCTACTGTTTAGCCTACATCTTACACACTTCAGGCTGTTGCAGATAGCTTAGGGAAGAGACTGTATGACACTGGTACAGCCTGATACACAAAAAAAAAAAATCTCTTTCTGCATTTTTGGTTTTGCTTTTCCCTCCATTGTACCGAACTCGTACCGAACCGTGATGTCGGAACCGAAGTATGAACCGAACCGTGACTTCTGTGTACCGTTACACCCCTAATGGAAATCCTGATTCAGTCTGCAAGAGAACTACGACTTGGGAGAAGATTTACTCAAGACAATGAGCCGAAGCCTACAGCAAAAACTATACAGAAATGGTTTAAAGACAACAAGGTGAATGTTCTGAGTGGCCGAGTCAAAGCCCAGACCTCAGTCCTATAGAAAATCTGTGGCTGTACTTAGAAGGGCTGTTCACACCCGATCCCCTAACAACCTGGCAGAGCTTGAGCAGTTTTGAGTAAAATTGCAGTATCCAGATGTGCAAGCCTAATTGAGACCTATCCACCCAGACTCCATGCTTTAATTGTGGCCAAAGGTGCATCTACTCAATGCTGACTTTAAGGGGGTGAATATTTATGCAATCGCTTATTTTGCATTATTTATTTTTAATTAAAGGGACACCAGGCAAGCCTGATGTTTTTTCTCTACGAAACTCCCCCTCGCTCGGTCTGAGCTCTTTTCCTTTTCTTTGCATCTTCCGTCAAGGGTTTTCGCTGCTTCTTCGCCGGCTCTGCCATTATACACACGTTTGCAACAATCGCTAGCGTTTCGTTAGCCTGCCTCTGTGCTGTGGATGCAGGATGTAAAACTGATCCTGCTTCGGTCGGCGGGTACGATACACTGAACTTGCAAGCGGGTTAGTCGTCCTACAGGCAGTACGGGCGGGCGAGAGTCTTCATTTGGCCTGTAATGAGTCATTTAACCATTTACCGACTTACGAAGATGAGTAATTAACACGAAAAAGTTGCCTGGTGTCCCTTTAATTAACATTACTTTGTAGAAATCTTTTTTCACTTTGACATTAAAGCTACATTGTGTAATGTTTTTGGTTGATTCTTATCAAAAACCCATTTTTTCTTTCAAAAATATGTGCTCATTCATGTGTAATTACTTCAACTAACAAATCAAAGTATTCTCGTTGGCGTGGAATCTGCCATTCAGAATACATATGGCTGAGTTGCCTGTATGGCGGCACCCATGTTTCGGCCTCCATCTTTAGAATACATTAGCCAAGGAGGGACATACCTGAAATTCTAGCTCTGCCTTTCGCGTTTGTCGGTCAGCTACCGAACGACAGAGTTGTGCTTGCGGCTGCCGGGAAATCCCTAACATTGAATCACCTGATGATCTCTGACTCTTCGTACAGAGATAGAAGACCACGTTAGCGTTATCTTGAACTACATATCTTGTACAGTATTGCCGAATAATGTTAGCACTGATAAGTTGCTCGCTGAATATATAAGCCAAAATAACAAATCCATAACGACAACATCTGTTGCATCTTACTGCTAGATGGAAGAATTTCCCCCAAGAATTAACCCATACAATTACACAATGTATCTTTAAAGAGGGGATTTTTGTACATTATTGTAAAAAAGTACCCTGGAAATCCAGAGTTCTCGCGAGAGCACAATGGAATTGTCTCTGCGAGACACTCTGGCAAAGAGCAATGATGCACATTACTTTTACCCCAACATTCCGGGGAACCAGCTAAACTGATGAAGACAGCGCTACAACGTTGGAGGACAGTACACATTGGTCGTAGTGTTATCCGATTGCGTCGAAGTCCAAAATCATTCAGAGTAAACATGGTCTAGTGTTATCCAATTGCGTGCAGTGAGATTTTTAAATGCATGCTTGTTGCCGCCCCTCGAGTTGGGCCATTACATTGTTCTTTGCCAGACCCTTAATCTTTCTAAATGATCAGGGTCTGGATTTTCCAGGCTAGTAAAAAAGGTCAAATTAAATTGATCAAGATTATATTTATAAATATTTTATAGGTACTGTATGTGTTCAGTGTGCAATGCTGATGCTTCAGGGTCACAACATTGTATTATGCTTAACTGGGTCACAGACTAGGCCTAGCTGTCAACTGTGTGTGACACTGGTTTTGTGTATGTGTTCATTTAGGCATGTGACTATAGCTTTGATTATAAGAGTCTTTGGTAGAAGGTGTGCTACAGAGTTGGTTCTCTTTGAAAGAATACAGTGTTGTCCACCTTCCCCCAATAATAATAGTGTTAAGTCATTATGTTCTTCTTTTTACCTTACGACACCCCTGCTTGGTGGTAATATGATATGCAGTCATGACTAGGCCATGTGCATATACTGTACTTTGTCAATTAGTCGATTCATGTAGGATCTCTTGATTATTTTCCTGATTAAAGGAGTAGGGTGTTTGGTGTACAAAATGACAGAAAATGGTGAAACATCTTGATCAGTACAGTGTTTACCAAAGCCCAAGGTGATGCTCTAAAATGTTCAGTTCAGTTCAATGTTCAAATCAGTTTGCTGTCATTGAGGAGAAAAGATAGAAACCAAAAAATATTTAAATTGACGATTCAGGATTTTTTTTGTCTATTTTGTCTAGTATGTTTAAATTGACCATGTGTCCAAACGCACAAAATCCCAATTACCTCCCTTCCTGTTGGGCGTGGCTAATGCAATGTACAGTACATACAAAAGTTGATTGTCTCTTGGAGCCCCACACACCTACCACATTTGGTGTGTGTAGCTGAAACTATATGTCGACCACAGAGCTCAATGACATAAGGGGGCGGTATGGAGTCTGTGGGCCACACCCTCTGTAACTGAGTAGCGAGCACTTCGACTGATGTGTGTACCAAATTTCCTGCGTTTTCGATCAAGGGAACCACCTCAAAAAAGGCAAAGTAATGTCCTAAAAAAAGTGAAGAAGAACAAGAATAAGAATCCTTACCAAAACAATAGTAGTAGATTATGTGATTCTGTGATCACAGAGAATTCCGTTTTCATGTGTAGATTCTGTGATTCCGTCCATGTTTTCCGCATCATAGGGGCCCTATGATGCGGTAAACGTGGACGGAATCACAGAATCTACACATGAAAACGGAATTCTCTTATGAACACGGAATTGCACGGAATTTGCAGATATTCTGTTGACACATTAAATAAACCGGCGTTTTTTCTACATGCTTCACTTTTATTTCAGTTTAAAACAAAAAGCATGAAGGTCTCTGCCTAAACCGTGACCGAAAGACAAGTTAAACGCGTTGCATTGCCTAATTATATCTCGAAATTCATATGCGTTTTGTTGATTGGTGCGTAACAAAGAAAATAAGGGATCCCGACAACGGTGGCAAAACACTAAACTGCTTGATTGCTAGATAACGGGGCTAAACAATACCTATTATGAGTCTGAAAACTAGTTTGCAAGTTTGCAACACCCTCCCTAAAATTTCAGAGAAAAATAAAAAATATATAAAGTGAATTACTAATCTGATAAATTACTGTTAACATTACTATTTGAACACTTTGAATGAATAAAATCGTTCCCCTGGGTCAAAATGCCAACAGCACCCCCTATTGCAATTGAAATTACTGTATGGACGAGCTTCCTCCTCAAGTCCCTCATTGAAGTCCATTATAAACGCCTCAGACCCCAGCGACTCGTGAATCCCGTCGTTTTCAATGGGCAAGGGAGGAAGCTCCTCCGTTTGAGTGGGCGGGTCTAGGCAGAGGTTCTGGAATATAGCGGCAACAGTGAACCAATGATCTGCAAGAACGTTATCTGCGGTCATACAGCGAAAAATCTTGTGTTGAAAGGAAAGCTTGTTTTATTGCTTGTGAAATAAAGAGTACAATGGAATCAGAGGACAATGTCCATCTTTTATACATTCAAATACAGTGCGAAGGTTAGGATCAAAGCAGCGGGAAGACCAGTTCCAAAAATTCATATTCCAAAAAATTATGGTAAGGCTAGTGTAGGCTACTGAATGCTACATAGTATGACAAATACTCATAGCTAACTGGTAGCACAGAAAACAAATGGCTAGCCTACTGCTGGCCTGTCACAAACGTGGACAGTTCAGGGATTTGCTGATACAGAAAATGTGGATAGTTTTGTTATAATCATTAGCATTGTTATAATCATCCAAGTTATGCCAACTAAACAATTGTTAAATAATGTTGTTGTTGTTAATGTGTTCTTGTTTTCACCTTTCTAAAATTTGCCTTTCAAGGCTATTTGCCTATTTTTAGTATTATAGACTTTTCTGCAAATGTATTATTACATTGAGCAAAACCTCCAGACTTAATGTTGCACATCTGGAAAACAGTATTTCATAATTAGACCTACATGTCTTTCCTGACTTCCCAAACCTAAATTTACTTTTATTTACATTTACATTAATTTAGCAGACACTATTATCCAAAGTTACTTATATATTTCAGTTATATTACAAAGTCCATTGTCCCTGGAGCAATTGGGGGTTAAGTGTCTTGCTCAAATGCACAATGGTGGAAGCTAGGCTAGCTCCTTAGGTAAGACCACCCCTGAGAATGTCAGAACAGCTTTTATTGCACAAAACTGCTGCTATAAATGTGTCTGGGTAGGCGGCCTACATACTCTATTGTTCACATATGCCACCAACACCATCACAACCTCACATTTGCCACCAACACCAATCAAGCGCACCTTCCTTCCTCCGTTATTTTTATAACCACCAGCCAACACTGGCGCAGACCCACCATTCAAAAAGTGCTGCAATAGATTCTCACTCATGAGATAGCGCTACACCAAGCGCCTTACCATCATGTAGCCATACTTCAGTGGAGATGTGTGCCTAAGATGGTAGGCTAAATGCTCTAGAAAGCAACACATATTTAAAATGAAACATGAATCTACAAAAAAGTAGGCTACTTTTTAGTGGAACATTTTGAGTTACAAAGTGCCCTTTTATTGAGATCTAAACTTGCAGCCTATGGCCATGTAGTTGAAGTTATGTAGGCCCTAGGCCAGGGGTGCGTTTTTGGCTCAAGTGCCACATTGAGTTTTGAAAATTGGCCGGTGGGCCGGAACCCTTTCTTGGAAGAACTTTGCTCCAACATCTAGTTAATATAACAAAAAATAAACATGATCTAAACCATTTTGCTTATAAGCAGGGTTGTATAGCAGAAGATGCTGATTCATATTCTAGACATTTACAATATGGCAGACAATAAAAGTATTCTCATTGTCATCATCATAATTCACTTGCCTTTTTGCTTGTAGCACATGTCCGTGGATGGACTCCGAGATGGCCCGACCCCTCCCATGAAGTCCGGCAGCCGCCAGAGTCTTTCTCGGTGCCGCAATTCAACATCTGATGAGCATCCACATATTGGAAACTACCGTCTCCTCAAGACCATTGGCAAGGGCAACTTTGCCAAAGTCAAGCTGGCGCGGCATGTTCTAACAGGAAGAGAGGTGAGAGACATTTCGGTCTTGAGTGTTCTATCCGGACGTTCTATGATGTTTCTGTTATATTTTATGTGTAATTTAATTATATCAAACAGTATTCCAAAGATACTGGAGGACTGTGTCTTGGTGTGTGCTAAATTATTACTTTGTGGTATTATGAGTGGTCCAAAGAGCATAGCTGTTTTGTTTCAATGAAAGTGTCATGTTACATGCTCCTTGAAATACCAAATGAAATATTTCAGATAAAAAGACAGTGATGATGAGATTTTGCACTGTAGCCTAGGCCTGCTAGTGGTGAGTCCGTTATTACATAATGATGGGAAAATGTATTACATTTTGTTGAGTTATTACATAATGCGGTGTTGTTACAGGCATTTATCTGGGAGTACTGGAGGTAGGGGTGAGCTACCTTGCCGGCGTGTTTAATTTGGTTCCTTGGTTAAAATATAATGTAAACTACGCTTTTTTGCACAAAATTGCGTCTGCTAATAAACTTAAACATAAACACAAATAAATGTGATTTCCTGTGAAATCCCTGACTGCGCCTACTATTATTTTTTGACATCAAACCTGGAGAGGAACGAACGGCAGCTGTTCCCGAAGTTCACGTGTGTTTTTTTGTTTTTTTTTAATTAAGCGACGTTTTTTGCGGTGGCGCTTAAATTCTAGGAGCAACGCTAAGCCGCTGCTGAATACATAATAGGGGAAACACTGTAGTCCATTGGTGGTGATAGTGGCTGAGGTGTATAATAGTTTGGCCCAATTAATGAATAAGTCCCCAAAGCCAAACCGCTCTAATGTGGAAAACAGGAATTTCCAATTGACTCTGTCAAATGCTTTCTCAGCGTCTAATGTGACAATGACTGTGTTGCTTTTTTGGGTTGTAAAGTGATACATAATATTAAATAATCTGTGTGTATTACTTGAGGCTAACCTGCCTTTAACAAAACCTGTTTGATCGGGATGAATTATGGATGGAATGACCTTTTCAAATCTGACTGCTAGAGCTTTGGCAATTATTTTGGTGTCTACATTGATTAATTAAATTGGTCTGTAACTTGATGGTAGGGTTGGATTCTTATTGGGCTTGTGTAGAAGCTAAATTGTTGCTGTGCTAGAGGTTGCCAGAAGTCTGGAATTGTGTTTTGATTAGTTTACCAATTGGATTAAGAGTGGGGCTAAAATTGACCAGAAATGCTTATAGAACTCAGCAGGGAAGCCATCTGGACCGGGTGCTGTGTTGTTTGGCATTGGTTTAAGTGCAGCATAGAATTCATCTGGAGATATTGGAATTTCTAATTTGTTTTTTGATCTTTGTCAATTTTGGGTAAGTTGATGTTGTTGAGAAAGCGGTTAATCTCTTCGTTGTCTGGATCTTTTTCTGGTGAATAAAGCCAGTTGTAGAAATGACAGAAGATTCTATTTATTTCAGTTGTGAGTGGGTAAGCTAATATTCCCCAATATTATTCTTAAAAGATTATTCTTCTCTTTCTGATCAGGGGTGAGTCATTGGGGGCCAAGCAGCAAAGCCCCATTGTCTAAGTTTTCCGTATTATTAGTGTGCTTGCTGAAAGCAGGTGTGTTGTGTCAGCATCTAAGGAAGAGTATAAATATTGGTGTTCAACAATTTTCTTGGAGTGCAATCGTGCGATCCATTCAGGCTTTGCACTATGTAGTCATTAAATAAATTTTGCACGGAACTCTGCCTTCTTTTTGGGATAAGTCTTTGACTTCAGCACTTATAATTAGGGGTGTCACAATTCTCCAAATCCTCGATTCGATTTAATTTTCGATTTTTAAGTCACGATTCGATTCGATTTTCGATCTTTTTTAAATATTAATATTAATGCATTCCTTATGTTATTTACTTTTTTTTGGCCTTTTCTGTTTCGGTGGACTTTTATTTTGAAACCGCTTTTTATTTTGAAACGTTCCAACCAAGCTGTAATGTAAACAGAACAAACATTAAACAGAGACAGTGAAATGAAACAACACAGAATGATAATTTCATTGTTTCAGCACACTCCGAAGAGATCCAAGGTTAGTGTTCATGGAATATGTACTTATCAATGTGCATTTTAAGCCTTAAAGTAATTTTGGACTGTAACTAGATCATCTTTTCACTTGCTAAGTTGAGTAGGCTAAGTTAGTGTTAATTGACGTGACTGAACAACAAAATACTTCTAAAAGCACTTGAGAAATCAAAGAACATGATCCTCACAGTGCTGCCAGCTCTGTCCAGGTCAGAATGTGCTTTATGGAGCTGGTAGACGATGGCATCCTCAACACCCACCTCTGGGTGGTATGCATACTGTAATGGGTCCAGGTAGGTGATCACCTGTGGTCTTAGGTGGAATGTCACAGAGCCGCATAACTGTGTTTACAAACTACTTACTCCATTAATGTTACAATTAATGTTGTAACAGTGCTTTATAAATGATGAAAAAAGCATTAGCTAATAGCTTACAAATGCTTAATAGTGTGTAGTTATTAGAACATTATAACAACAGTCTTTGGTTAGCAAGAGTTGTGTAAAAATGGTAAGCATTAAAATCCTTCCATTTTGGATTTGAAGGGAGCAAATCAAAAGTTATGTTATAAATCATATTTGATATATTTTATCTGAGCTAATTTATTTCTTGAGAGACAAAGAAAAGACATTTTCAAGACAAGACATTTTCCTTCAGGGTGGTGGTGTTCTTTACTCAGAGCCCATCATGATAAGGCTATACATTCTCTCTTTCTCCCTCAGCCTGCCAACATTAGTTCTCAAGGAGCCTGGCGCTCCCCTTACACTACATCAAGAAGCTGTCTTCTTACTGAGAGAGGGATCATGGCCCTCTTTGGAGACTCTTTGCAGGATGCTGCAAATGCCATATGTTACTGACTTACTGAATAATTCACAGAGGTTGCTATGCATGTTCACCTTCTGTCAAAGAAACAATGGTGAATTATTTATTCCGAAAAACAACAGCTTTTATGTGCATGCACCCAATATCAGTTAAGTAATTTGCTCAGTGTGTCCATTTTGATAGATTTTTGTTCAGTACAGATTTGCAAGCCTGGCCCTGACTGACACACAAACAAGGCAAACTGTACAAAAACATGATTTTACCCTCCCTCCCATAACCTTACCCTTGAGTGGCTGTGAAGAGAGGAAGTGCAATGTATCTGCCCACCTAAAGCATGCTGAGAATAGCAGCCACCTGCGTACATCATGACTCCTCACTCTGCTTCTCATTGCTCTCCACTTCTTCTCTCTGCCTGGTTATACAAAGAGCTGGCAGTGATATTTAGATGCAGCCAGGCAGCTGCTCACACTCTCCTGTTCATCAGGATTCTTGACAATACTGTGAAAAGTCCCCCTAAGCACCAAAGACTCTGAATGCTCAGCTCAACTGTGAAAAGGTGCAGGGCGTCTGTAATTACAACAGGGAACCTGTTAGAGCAAATGCACTGCATTATCCAAATACAAGGATCTTGGCAATGGCATATTGTCTCACCTGATCAAAACAGGGCAATGCAAGGGACATATGGAGAGGCAGAGGCTAACTAGAAAAAATAAACAAAAGCAGTTCAGCCTCAGCCACACACATCTGACATGAGACCCAGCACCTGAAGCACTTGTTCCCATCTTCACTTTGTCTTCATAAAATGTAGACGTTATCAGTTACACAAAGTCTTTTTACTACTAATTAATAAAGTGATTCTCCGCACTTGATTGTTTTACAGGTCGCAGTGAAGATAATAGACAAGACACAGCTGAACCCCACCAGTCTGCAAAAGGTAAAGACCTGGCTAGCCTATTGCGCTTGCATTTCAAAATAGGGAATCAGGGAAACCAACCTAGTAATTATAAAAAGAGGATGTAAGAGGAGAAGACTACATTGCCAAATTATAGTTTTACAACATGACATACAGAATATAGGGCTTGCACTTTCTGTATGTATCTCAGCCTCACACTCACTTTTAAAGGCGCAGTCAGGGATTTTACGCGATTTCAAGACATCATGGTCATATTCAGCAATCATCTCCTCACGACCGCTAGCTGCCCATTCCGTAATTACACTGTAAAAAATACCTGGTCTCTGTAGGGCAGCCCAGCCTCCGAAAACTGGAAACAAATAAAGTGGGTGCAGCCCACTGCTTTGGTCCTTGGTTAAAATATAAAAGGGGACCAGAAAGTGGACCAAAACAAAAGGTATTTTGTATTCACATTATGAGTTAATTTGAAAGAGGACTCGGATATCTTTCTGGTGCACTTCAGCTCTGATGGGGCCATAACCCATAATTAGTGTGGTGATTTTGTCTTCTGAAATATACTGTATATATGATAATATATTTTCAGAATGAATTCTGATCTGAAGTTATTGCAAATATGCTCTTGAACTGTCAGTCAGCATGCTAGACAATCACACTGTCTAACTCAGTGGTGGGCCCGTCTCACCTGGTTACTGGTGCTAGTGAACAACAGCCTGTTCACTGCCCTGCTCAGTATGTAGGTTACTAGTATGTTTTCTACATGCAAGAAGAGTTTGACAGATCCTTGCAGATCATGATGGTGAGCAATGTAATCCCAAGTTTACTAATTCTTCATTAGCTAGGCTCCCAAGGTGGTCTCAGTTCGGTTTGCGTTAGAGGGGTCTGAGTTCGGTTGGCGTGTTCACAAAAAACACCCTCAGAAAGAGTAAATAATTAGCTCTGATGTATTTTATGACTGATTTGGAGTAATTAAACTAAAGTCTGATTTTGTGCATATAATGGCAATGTGATCATATAGCAAATCTGCATAGCCAAAAATCACCTTGAAATGCTATACACATCCAATTCTGAAATTCTAAGCCTTACATCTCTGATCTGATTTCAAGTTTTCCATTATTTGAATTCCAACAGAATGTACAGTAAAGGATATCCCCATGTCTGTGATTTGTAGGCATGAGGCTGGAGACCCAAGTGCTGCATGTAAACCAAAGATTTCTAGAATGTCTTCTTAGGGTACCGTAATTTCCCAACCATTAGCTACGGTTTATACATTGATTTTGCAAAATTTCTTCAGCTATGAGGTTAATACATGGGGGCAGTTAATATGGTATTAATATGTTTTTTTTTTTTTTTTACTAGCATAAAACACTGTGTTCTGCAATTTATACACAATGCGGATAATATACAGGAAATTGCTGTACTGTAAATGTTTAGTGACATTTTAGTAATTCACAGACATTTGGAATAGCTAGGTGCTCCTGGGTAACTGTATGATGGACACTGGTCCTGTTCATGCTCCAGACATAGTTTTAATTTATGTGTGTGTTTCTGTGTGTTTCCTCTTTATGTGTATCTAAGAGAGAGAGGTAGTCTGTATTATTCTATGTCCTACAGCGGTTTCGCAATCAGTATATTGAAACTTCAAAGGCATGCACAAGGCTGAAAAAATCAACTGAAGTGAGGTCCATCTTGACTGACCAAACACTAATGAGACTGAGGGCCAGTACGTACATTTGCGAATGTAGCGTTATCAGCGCCATGGACAAACCGCAGATAGCGAACGCTGTCAGACCCAAGTATACGTTGTATTTATCAAACTTTCAATTCATAGTGTAATCTGCTCCTTTCTCTGCCTTTCTCCACCACCTACCGCAATTTACAAACGTCCACAACTGAACGGCAGAGGCGACATACAAGCGCAGTTGAATGAAGTTTACTGATGACATCATTAACACATTGAGTGCCAAAAACGCAATATTGCGTTTTTAGCTTTTTCTTTTAAATTACGAAAATAGACACTCTAACACACCTTATGTGCGATTTTGGGAACTATCATGAACAGAACTGAAATAGATGACGATCGAAAAACTCATGAAAACGCACAATCTGGACATTTTATCTGGACATTTTATCATAACTCGGCTGGTTGCCGCTTTGGGTCGAATCAGTGACGCATGCACGTCAGGTCAAAACCAGGAAGTTTTTAGGCGCAGAATAGACGTGAGCTTTCACGAGCAGTTTTTGTACATACCGCGGAATATATAATTAGGCGCTATTTACACTTCCCCTCCCATCTCTTTACGCTAAACTCCCACTTTCCCCTGGATCCTCCCATGAATGCATATGCATGACACAGAAAATCGCAGTTTGCCATTTTCAGCTCCCGCGAGAGGCAGTCTGCGCTTTGACCTCAATGCGGCCTGTTTGTACATACCTCGCAATGTTTTTACAAGCACGTTGCGAAACAAATACACCTGAAGTGGGCGCAAAAGCATTAGTACATCTGGCCCTGAGTGTGTTCCTTTTAAACGGTCACTCATTCACATAAAGCCAGGCATGTGTCATGCAGCAAAGTGCTAAATGTATTTGACTATTTGTCTAGGTTATGTACTATCATTTTAAGTTTGTCAGATCTCCTGTGATTGTGTGAAAATTGATGCTCCATCAATAGGTTTTCATGCAAAGGCCTGACTGGCCAATCAGTGTTCAAGCATTAGAGATGCACCGATTGATCGGCTGGTGACGGTATTTTCGTGTGATCGGCCTAGACCGGTGACTGGCCGGTCAGTCTGAGACATGCCAATATTATGCCGGTCAAATGCACTTGTGCGCTGCACTTGAAACAACATCACCCAGCTGAGTTTGCAAAGTTTGAAGAAGCTAGCAAAGGCCAACACTCAGGGCTGGATGTACAAAGAAAGCACTAATACTGAGTTTTTCTATGCGCAGAAAACGAACGCTGTGCTTTGCCATATTGCATTTAATTTACTAAGATGTCACTTCATTATGTAAACAGCGCTCACCATAAATGCATATTCATCAATGTATATGAAAATATGTTCCATGGAAGCATGTTGAAATGTATCATGAAAATTGTTTTTGTATTTTTTGTTGGATATTTGATGTGAGAAGAAAAAAATGGTTGTTTCATAACACAGTGCATTTAGTAGTGTGTGAATGTCCCACACTGGGAAGCATTTTAGTTTGATACTGCAGCTGAAGTTAGACTTGAAGAAGAATCTGTCTGTTCACCTGTTCCAGGTGTACCTGTTTTTTAACAGCCATTCCATTATTAAAAAGTTGATTACATTTCTATGTTAAAATGTTCTATTAAAGAAAAGAAAGAGAATACATCTTTGTGTGTGCTGTAAAATATTTATAAGAAATTAAATCAGAATCTGCCTAAATCCGTATCGGCAGATTAAACTCATATACCCACAGGACAATAAGTCTAGTAACAGTTGTAAATTGAGTAGATAATCCGTAATCCTTGAAATAAATTTAAGTTTGTTCAGACAATATTGGCAACTGCTAAAACATCTACCAAAATGTTTGCCTACATTTTCACGATGTGTTGACCATGGGCACTAATTGGAATCAGCAGCATGAACAAACTCCAGTAACCACACAGTAAAAACAGGCAGTGATGCCAATAAAGCCTTGAGTCATGAAGTACTTTTTAGAGGAATTTAGAGGAACATTTTACTTTAAACTACAGTAGATGTGCCACATAGTGGTACATGATATGACCACCACATGATGTTGCCACCTGCTATGCGAGGAAAGTAAAGCACACTTTTCAAGTTTTCTCCATCCCTTACTGCTGCAACTCAATAATAACAATAATTAAATTGGCACACAAGGAAAACATGAGATGGCTATGTTATGCATTCAAGCAAGAATGCCTTGAGCGGATCTTTTAATACACCGAGTCAGTGTATTATTCCTGCAAATGAAAGTAGGTGTACAGTAAGTAAATCTGGGCAAACAAAATGGACCATGTTCCTGCTATCTGAAGCCTTATAATTCTATTTGTCTGTATACTTATCTTTAAACCAAGTTATCTGAACAAAATAATTAGTCTGTGTTGTAACATATAATAGCCTAGTGATCACATATTTTGACCAGGGAACTGAGGTCCTGTTTGTGTCTTGCCTCCACTCTGGTGAAGTAGGGGTTCTGTTAAGATGATTGGCAGTGCTGGCTTTAATGCTGGGCTGCCGTGGTGTTTCACCGACATTTGTTCAAGAACGCCTATGCATGTGGAAATCCTTCATTGTTCTTGCTCACTCATAAAATTGTAGCTTTGTATGTTATGTTGATGCTAATAATCCCCTTTGTTTCCCACAACAGCTCTTTAGGGAGGTTCGGATAATGAAGCTGTTGAATCATCCAAACATAGGTACTGTGACCTTCTGTCAACATTCTTTCACAGTATTCGGAGTGACGCACAGTATTCAAATGAATTAAGCTCACCTGATGGAATTACATATTTTCTAATCACATTTCCCTTGTGCTTCCCTAGTTAAATTATTTGAAGTCATAGAAACAGAGAAGACACTTTACTTAATAATGGAATATGCCAGCGGAGGTGAGTGCATAGAGTGGATGGTATCCTTCTGTTCTACATTGGTCCTTAATTTGGGGCAAAGTTCAGTCATACAGTAGCATAGTGTCTTGTGCATGGTGCTATTGTTTGGTGTGTGGGAGCATTGATCTGACCCACTGATGTTTGTGTTTATGATCTTGTTCATGGTATTAAATAGTTTGCACTTTTGTCATTTAAATTAGATTTCACTGTTTTTATGAATGCATCTCCCCACGCCAATATAGAAGTCAAAAGCGTCAGGCTATCCATCTGCAAAGGGCCCGTGCAGCTGCTGATTCAAGAGTACCTATCCCAGTACTGTATATTGTGTTTTGTACTAATGATTTTAAGGACAAAAGGGCATTTGTTGTCTTTCCCTGCTATTCCCACACCTTTTTGGACTCATTTCTAATTACTGTACAGTTGCACATCACTATAACTATGCTGTACTTTATGTAATGGCAGTCCTCTGCTTGGTATCAATTTGTCCCTTTCAGGTGAGGTATTTGACTACCTTGTGGCTCATGGACGAATGAAAGAGAAAGAGGCTCGGGCAAAGTTTCGACAAGTACGTGTAACCCCACCCCTCTTTTCCATCCCCACACAGAAAAAGGTTGAAAATTCTTTTGATCAGTTGACAGTAAGGTAAGACAAACATTACCACCAACCTATAGGTAACCATTGACTAGGACAGTGACATAATACCATGGTCACTGGAATTCTACTGTATGTTGTCCTTTGCCAAACAGGACACACTTCACTTTATTACATATTGTTCAGTATCCAGAGAGAGAGAGAGTGTGAAAAGGTAGCCCCTCCTTTTCCCTAATCCGCCTGACCCTTCCTGCAACTGTTTTTCTCCTACATGCACAAACAAGGAAACACGCTTACACGCACACAGGCACTAGCTTCTAACTATTACCATATAAACACTGACAGCTTACACGTCCTGGTCCTGCACAATATCTTTGCCCCAAGGCACTTTCACTAATTTGTTCCCTGATTGGATAAGGGAAAGTGGCTGATTGTGCAGGGGCATCCCCATTTTAAACTAGATGTACCGCAGAGCAGTACAAAATATGACCGCCGCCCAGTCCAGCACATTTTTTCCACAAAAATAAGTCACGCTTGTCAAATTGTGTTCATTTCCTACTTTGTTCCTGCTTAGCTTCAGTAATTCAGCAAAGTCAGGGTATCTGCTGGTCTGGCTGCTGGCTAAAAACAAAAGGTGAAAGGCATATAGGATTCTAACTGTCTCACTGAATTGCATTATGCACACTCAATTCTCACTGGTATCTGCTAGACAACAAGTACCAAAACATGATTAGTTCATAGATTTCACATGTAAAATACATTTCATACAACCCCACCCCCATCTTGCCTGTTCATAATTCTGAGAAATTGTTGAATTGCATGTGTGCGTGTATGTGTTTATGTGTGTGTGTGTGTGTGTGTGTGTGTGTGTGTGTGTGTGTGTGTGTGTGTGTGTGTGTGCATGCGTGCATCTGCTTGTGGGTCTGCCTGTGTGTGTGCATGTGCATGCATGCGTACATATGTCTACTGTGTGTGTATGTGTCATACGTATGATTACTGTGAATGTATATGTGTGTGTGAATATCTGTTTATGCACATGTGTGCATATGGAATTGGTTAACATGACCCCTGGAGGCAAGCATATGCAAATGCAAAAAATTGGTCATCCTAGGCCCTACGGTTCTCAAGATATTCACAGAAAACTCTGTTGGTGTATGGTCACTAAATGTACACATAAATTAATTTATTGTATGGCCCCCCATGAACGAAAGTCCACGAAACTTTGCATGCATTCAGATGGATAGGTGTGATAATGCATAGGTGTGATAATGATCCTACACTTTCAATTTTGTGCAGTTTTGACCATGTCAGCCAGAGATATTGTGATTACAACACTAAATGTTTTGCTTTTTAATTTTTAACTAGGTGGCGCTATACATGAATTGAGTGGTAATGGGATGGGTTGACAAGACCAACATACAAAAAAAGGTGGTCCTCCTAGGCCCTACGGTTCTCGAGATATTCACAGAAAACTGTCTCCGGCCACCTACAGGCCAGTTGGTGTATAGTAACATAAATTAATTTATTGTATGGCCCCCCATGAACGGAACTCCACAAAACTTGGCGTGTATTCAGAGGGTGTCATAATGATCCTACACTTCCAATTTCCATGTTGGGTCACAGATACCTGCGATTACAACACCTCATTTTTACTTTTTCGTTTTTAGCTGGCGCTATACATGAATTGAGTGGATATGGAATGGGTTGACATGGCCCCTTAAGATCAGCATACAAAAAAAAGGTGGTCCTCCTAACCTCGGTTCTCGAGATATTCACAGAAAACTGTGTCCGCCCTACCCTCCTTTTGGGGGGTCCAGTCCAACGGGGGGGGGGGGGGGGGGGCTACAGATCAAAAACAAAAAACAATGGTTCCATGCTATCCTTGTGGGGCTACATGCCCACCAAGTTTCGTGCACCCCGGTCTTTCAGTGTCCTGGGAATCCTTGACGGAAAATTGGCCATGCGAAAAAGTAAAAAAAAAAAAAGAATCTGACTAAACCTATATGACCGCCGCTTCGCTGCGCGGCGGTCATAATAATTGTATATGCAGTGCTGCTATTATTTAATTGTGGATAGATAATGATGTCCATATTAGTAGTGACCTGTTCAGTTGTTCCCAATTCCGAACCCTCAGAGCTGTTTACGGTGAAACAAAGCTGTCAAATGCTTTGTATCGAAGATGCAGTCTGTTCAAGACCGTGGCTCGCTGTGTTATCTACTCTGTGTTCATAGTCTTAGTCAAAAGCTAAGCAGTAATGGCCTTGGTCAATAACTGGATGGGAGACCACATAAAGTGACAATGAGAAGTGACAGAGAAGCTTATTGCTGCCGCTAGTGTTCTCTAAATCATTTTCTTCTCATAAAAACTCTCGAAGTTGCAATGTGTTTGCTTTTCACCATTCTGAGAGTTTAGTTGAAACTGTGTGGTTAATGATAAAGTAAGAAGCTGACCATATAAAGAGATATTATCTGAAGCAATACCTTACAAACCAAACGGGGAGCGAACCACATTTAAGCAGCTTAGGCTACTGTGCAAAAACACCCTCACTAACCACTCCACCAATCATGGCTATGGCTTAAGAAAAGTCTACATTGTTAATTAAACGTACGGGCACATAGTAGCTTGCTTCCACCACAGGTGACATGCACCGAAGGTTCACTTAGCTTTGGTCACATGACATGGGCATTTTGAACGATATTTCGAAGCAGTGGTCACGACATGCCTGTTTTGAACCATGTTTCAAAGCAGTGTTTTGAAACAATTGTGCTTCGAAGCCTCGACACTGATTCGAAATGTCAGTTTTGAGCGTCACATCCCTACTTGCTGTGTCTTCACCCCATCATCACTTCACCTCAGTGAGTCCTAGCCACTCATCCTGTGTGTGAGTATGGACTGCAAGGGCCATATTTTCACAGAGAGAGAGAGAGAGAGATACATTTATGTTAGTGTCACAGATCAGGCATTCATTCATTTAATTTTTCAATTAATCAATCTATTAAAGGTACTCTAAGCGATGGTATGTGTTTTTTAGGCTAAAACATTTTATGTCACTTACTACAAACATCACCTAACCAACTGCTAGCTGTCTGTGTCCTGAATACACTGTAAAAAAACGCGATCTCTGTAGACAGCCCAGGCTCCAAAAACGGCAACAAAAAAAAAAACCTGGGCACACCTAGCAGATAAAAACATAACAAACTGTTCCAGCAAATCACAGATGAGATGCGCGTTTAGGAGAGATTCAATTGCACGGGAGCAGCACGGGAGGGAGGAGGAGGAAGTAGCGAGCTAGCTCTCTGTTTTGTTTGAAAGTCAACAGAAGTGTATTACACATACTGTATGCTGAAACAAGGATATTGCAGTAATATGAATCCAGCATGCTAAAAAAATACTTTTTATGGGGTTTGCATAACAATCAGTCCTACTGCACTTCAGATTGTGTCTGCAGTGGAGTACTGCCATCAGAAGAGGATAGTGCATAGAGATCTGAAGGTCAGTGTTTATTCAGCATATAACACCATGATACTGTGTATAGGTGGTCTCAGGCTCTTCTCAAATTAATGTATGTTCCAATGGTTCTCGTTCTCGCTGTCCTGTAGGCAGAGAATCTACTGTTGGATGCAGATATGAACATAAAGATAGCAGACTTTGGCTTCAGTAATGAATTCACCCTGGGAAGCAAGCTGGACACCTTCTGTGGCTCACCCCCTTACGCTGCCCCTGAGCTCTTCCAGGGAAAGAAATATGATGGGCCTGAAGTGGACGTTTGGAGCTTAGGAGTCATCCTATACACACTGGTCAGCGGATCATTACCTTTTGATGGCCAAAACTTGAAGGTTTGTTCTGCATAGTTTAAAACACAGATAATAATTCAACTACACACTCTTATCAGTGTAAGACCTTCAAAAACCCATTTGTTGCTTCGAATAGGAGCTAAGGGAAAGAGTTTTGAGAGGGAAATACCGCATACCCTTCTACATGTCCACAGACTGTGAGAACCTGCTTAAGAAGCTTTTAGTGCTGAACCCAGTAAAGAGAGGCAGCTTGGAGGTAACTGGAGTCTCTGCACAACAAAAAACACCTAATTTTGAAAAATATTTATCAAAGCTCTCAAATCAAAGGTTGCATTGGAAATTTATAATTTCCTCCTTATTCACATACCCCACTCACTCCAGCAAGTGATGAAGGACAGGTGGATGAACGTAGGCCATGAGGAGGAAGCGCTGAAACCATATACGGAGCCAGAACAAAACAACAGTGACACTAAAAGAATTGGTAAGTAAGTTCCTCAGGGTCCATGCCCATATTTGGCATGTTGCTCCATCTGCTGGTGATGTTGTTTCATTACCGATCTCTGATGTCATGTCTTGCTCCTCAGAGTTGATGGTGACAATGGGATTCCCTAAGGATGAGGTCATTGACTCTCTTTTGGGACAGAAGTACGATGAGGTTATGGCCACTTACCTGCTACTTGGTAGAAAAACCCCAGAGGTTTGTGCATCTTCACTGACTTAAAGCAATACAGTACTTTGCAGCAGTTTCCCCTTTTTACTGTAAGTTTGTTTTTGTGACCAATTAGTTTTGGTGTCATCTTCACATTCATTTTGATGGCATATGGTCATGTGATCAATCAACACACTATCCAACCCCACTAGCCCTCCAGGCTATGCACTATGTCGTTTTGTGGACCAGGATGGCACGGCCTATAAAATATGTGAAAATAGCATGATTTGTTAGCATGATAACGCAAAAGAGCTGAAGCTCTCTTCCACAAGCTATTCGGCCTGTACAAAAACACTATTACTCAATAAATAGTGGATCACAAAAAAAAACACTATTACTTAAGTCATATTATTGGTGTCACTTCAACATTCTAGTTTTACAATGTAGGGCAAGTTGACATGTACATGTTTAACCCTGTATGTTTATGCTGTCCTGACAGCAGGTCTTCCCTCATCAATTGTACCTATTCTTCCCTTTTTGTCCAGTTTGAAGGAAATGAATCTGTGTCTACCAACCTGTGTCAGAGGTCACGGCCCAGCAATGACCTCAACAACAGCCTTGGTCAGCCCCCCAACCCATCCAATGTTCAGCGCAGCATTTTGACCAGTCAGAAGCAGCAACGACGATTCAGTGATCATGGTGAGGATGACTGGCCACTATAGGTTACTCACTCTTTTAAAATACTATTGTGTGGTCTCTTATGCTTGCTTACTTGCTGGTACCAGACTGGCTGGCTACTCATGTACAAAAACATTTTGCTCAAACAGCTGTAGAAAGTTAAGTTGGTGGATAAAATAACTTTTATTCGACATGAAGATATGCAACACCTGTGTATATACATTGATGACCTAGGAGTTACATTTCTTACAGTTATCTACATAAAAGTGGAGGTAGAATAAATAGTGTCTGACTAATTCTGCTACTTAAATTCAATTCAGTTCAGTTCAGTTTGACTTATACATACAGTATGTACAGTATCAAGTGCATGTAGCCCTTTCTCTCACAAGACCTTGGCCTCTCCACCAGTTGTTTGCAAAGAAAGAATTTGTCAGCAAGAAGAATTTGAAGGCCAAGATACTGGCACAATGACTGGGCAAGACTGGGGAGAGTTTTGAGACTTACACTGGACAGCTGTTGTAGAAAAGATACAAAACAGAATACACATTTATTTTCATAACTCTCTTTTCATAACTTCATAACATAACTTCTTCATAACTTCATAACATAACATCTTTTCATAACTCTCCATTTCTGTGTGTGTGTGTGTGTGTGTGTGTGTGTGTGTTGGGGGGTTCAATTGGCAGTGGGCCAATCTGTTTCTCCAGCAGTGTCTGGCTCAAAGCATGCTCAGGTCAGCATTGTGGAGAGTGAACAGAAGGATGAACAAGATAGTTCATCTAAGTCGACCTCTGCTGGCTCCAAAGCTGATCTCCAAGCCTCGCCATTGCATGCTGTTGACAAGAAGAAACTGTCCACTATATCAGGGGTAATCCCACCCTATACTTTGTCATTGGTCGTTGGTTGGTTTTGATGCCCAACCCCCTTATGTTGCTTGATACTAGGAACCTTCACAGCTCTCTACCCTATTTCTCTTCCTGTCAGACCAATGGAGGGATGACCCGCAGAAACACATATGTGTGTGAGCGCTCAGCTGACCGCCTCTCAGCTATCCCCAATGGAAAAGACAGCAGGTGACCACTGCACAGAACATCCCACAGATTAGCAGGCCATTGCTCTGCACAGAACAGAATAGAACAACACTTGACTGCTGAAGCACAGGAGGAGCTGTGCATGTATTTACATGTAACTCTGCTTACTCTTCCCCACAGTCTAACTGAGGTCGCCAGTTCCTCTTCGTCTGGGGCCTCTTCCAATCCGGTGCCTCCACGCCCCCGACACACCAAGTCCATGTCAGCCTCAGGCCACCCCTCCAAAAGCACTCTACCCCCCATCCAGGATAACAGCGAATACGATCCAGGGTGAGTTATAGGCCGGGAGCCAGGTCCACTCCTCAGGATTCAAATTCAAATTCATTTATTGGAGGATAATCCCTTGAGATGAACATCTCATTTTCGAGGGGGTCCTCAAAGTAACACAAAACACTTACATACTCGCACATACTAAAGCTCTTCCTCACAACCAACCACCCCAGCCTGTCCCACCTCTGTCCAAAGCATATTCACATAATCAGTATGGTAAGATATTACAGGAGAGAACCATATTTAGAAAAGCCACCAAAAACAAACAAATATATAGCCTACATATACATACATATACAAAAATACATACATGTACACATGCAAACATGCATGCATGCATGCATACATACATACCCACATACATACATACTGTACATACATACATACATATACACACATGTACGTACATACATACACATATATACATACACACATACGTACATATACACATATACACTCCTACATATACATATATATATACAACATACACATGTACACATACATGCACATATACATTAGTGCACACATACATAATCTCCTAATAAGGGCATTAATGAAAGAGAAGGGAAACATTTACATTGGTCACAGGATTGCAGGTAAGATAAGAGGGATGCCTTAAAGAGTGGAAAGGAAGAGATGGACCTTTTCTTTAGAAATATTTCTTTAGAAATATTTGGGACAGAAAAAAAGAGATGATCAAGGTGTCTAAGGCCATAAGTTGACCTATATAGGACTAAGTGTTGCTTCAAATAAGAAGGATAATTAAAAAAGATACATTTATAAACAAACTGAAACCAGTGTAGCCGTCGTCTGGCCTTTGGGGATAGGAGGTTCAGTTGCTGATACATATGACAATGATGGGTTAGGAACGGACATCTCAACACAAATCGGCAGAGACTGTTATAGACAACATTTAGGGATTTAAGAAGTGATTCTGTTGTACTCATATAGACAATGTCAGCATAATCAATAATAGGAAATAAAAGCCGAGTTACAATTCTTAATCTAATCTGTTGTGTGAAGCAATTAATTGAACGGTATAATAGGCTTAAGTTATAATTTACTTTTTTCACTATAGAGTCAATATGAGGCCTGAAGGAGAGACTGGAGTCGAGCCAGAGGCCCAGATATTTAAATTCCTCAACATTCTCCATAAATGTACCATCTGAGAATTTAATTGTTAAACTATTACCTTGGGTATTTTGGACAGACCTAGTGGCAAATAACATGCTGTATGACTTTCTTTTATTCAGTATGTCCATTATCCGAGAACCACTTTTGAATAGCATTAAAATCAAGTTGCAGTGAGGATTGAATCAAATAAAGATGTTTTTTGCTTTACCTTATTTTTTGCTACCTTATTTTCACTATTATTTCCTATTATCTTATACCTTGGGCCATCACAAGTTGATAATGACCACCCCCAACTCGGCCCCGTTTGGTCTCGGGCCAAAAAACACCCTTTTTGGGAAAAACTGATGGAATGGAATGATGTAATTGTGAATATTAAGGTACTGCTGCTACATAAATGGTCATATAACCCTCAAATTTTGCATGGTGTATTGGGGGAAGCTAGTAGAAAAAGATTCTGGGGCTTGCAGCCTTTTTGCTGTCAAATACCACCCTCAACATACCCCAAAAGACAAAAAATGTCTGTCCGCCTGACAAATTGTCATTAAAAGTGATAATTATGACCGCCGCGCAGCGAAGCGGCGGTCATATAGGTTTAGTCAGATTTTTTTTTTTTTTCTTTTTCGCATGTCCAAATTTCTGTCAATGATTCCCGGGACACTGAAAGACCGGGGTAGACGAAACTTGGTGGGCATGTAACCCCATATGGATAGCATGGAACCATCGTTTTTCGTTTTGATCTGTAGCCCCCCCGCTGGACTGCACCCCCCGAAAGGAGGGTAGGGCAGACACAGTTTTCTGTGAATATCTCGATAACCGTAAGGTTTAGGAGGACCATTTTTTTTTGTATGTTGATCTCAAGGGGCCATGTCAACCCATTCCATAACCACTCATTTCATGTATAGCGCCACCTAGTTAAACACAAAAAAGTAAAAATGAGGTGTTGTAATCGCAGGTATCTGTGACCTAACATAGTCAAAACTGCACGAAATTGGAAGTGTAGGATCATTATGACACCATCTGAATGCACGCCAAGTTTCGTGGAATTCCGTTCATGGGGGGCCACACAATAAATTCATTTATGTTACTATACACCAACTGGCCTGTAGGTGGCCGGAGACAGTTTTCTGTGAATATCTCGAGAACCGTAGGGCCTAGGAGGTCCACCTTTTTTTTGTATGTTGATCTCAAGGGGCCATGTCAACCCATCCCATTACCACTTATTTCATGTATAGCGCCACCTAGTTAAAAATTAAAAAGCAAAAAATTAGGTGTTTTCATCACAATATCTCTGGCTGACATGGTCAAAACTGCACGAAATTGAAAGTGTAGGATCATTATGACACCCTCCGAATGCATGCCAAGTTTTGTGTACTTTCGTTCATGGGGGGCCTTACAATAAAACAATTTATGTGTACATTTAGTGACGTACACCAACAAGGATTCCCGGGACACTATAAGACCGGGGTACACAAAACTTGGTGGGCATGTACCCCCACATGGATAGCATGGAACTGTCATTTTTCGTTTTGATCTGTAGCCCCCCCGCTGGACTGGACCCCCCGAAAGGAGGGTAGGCCAGACACAGTTCTCTGTGAATATCTTGAGAACTGTAGGGCCTAGGATGACCATTTTTTCCGTATATTTGCCTCCAGGGGTCATGTTAGCCCAGTTCATGTGCACACATGTGCACAAACAGATACACACACACACACACATTCACAGTAATCATGACACATACTCACACAGTAGACATATGTACGCTTCCATGCACAGGCACATACGCAGGCACGCACGCACACACACACACACACACACACACACACACACACACACACACACACACACACACACACACACACACACACACACTCACACACACACACACACCCACACACATAACATAAACATAACACAAACAATCAAGAATTTCTCATAATTATGAACAGGCAAGATGGAGGTGGGGTTGTATAAAATGAATTTTACATGTAAAATCTATGAACTAATCATGTTTTGGTACTTGTTGTCTAGCAGATACCAGTGAGAATTGAGTGTGGATAATGCAATTTAGTGAGACAGTTAGAATCATATAGGCCTTTCAGCGTGATTTCTTTTTGTGGAAAAAATGTGCTGGACTGGGCGGCGGTCATATTTTGTACCGCTCTGCGGTACATCTAGTTTTCAAGCATTTTATTAGACATATCACTGCCTCCAATGTACATGTCACTTTTGATGACAATTTGTCAGGCGGACAGACACTTTGTCTTTTGGGGTATGTTGAGGGTGGTATTTGACAGAAAAAGGCAGCAATCCTCAGAATCTTTTTCTTGCCTATTTCCCCTATGTGTCAGGATACACCCTGCAAAATATTACGGTTATATGACCATTTATGTAGCAGCAGTACCTTAATATTCACAATTACATCATTCCGCCAAATGCTTTTCCCAAAAAGGGTGTTTTTTGGCCCCTGAAACCAAACGGGGCCGAGTTGGGGGTGGTCATTATCAACTTGTGATGGCCCAAAGTATTAGATAATAGGAAATAATAGTGAAAATAAGGTAGCCAAAAACATCCCGGCCTATTAAGCACCCTACTATCCAATAGCACAGGCATTCTGTAGAGGATCTGTAGAGAGGATCTGTTTATTGTAGACTAGGTTCAGTTATTTGTGATTTAGCTGGCCAACCTTACACATGTTTCACTAATACAAACCCGGGTGGCTAACCCAGCTAACCGATACTAAGAGGACTAGTACCAATAGTAGTATCTAGCAAGTTTAATAATGTATGCCCTAGCTAGCCCATATTATGGTCATTTAGCCATATGGTCATACAGTACAGTACGTGTCTCTGTGTGCATTTTTATTTATGTGCATATGTGTGTATGTATGTTCTATCCCAGTTCCACACCCCGTCCCCCTTCTACTTCCCCTTCAGCCCACAGCATCAGCACCCCAGAGCGCACACGGTTTCCACGAGGTACTTCCAGCCGCAGTACATTCCATGGTGCTCAGCTCCGTGACCGTCGCAGTGCCACCTACAATGGGCCTCCTGCCTCACCCACCCTTTCCCATGACACAGCCGCTCTTGCTCAGGCTCGCCGTGGCACATCCACGGGCATCATCAGCAAGATCACCTCCAAGTTTGTACGAAGGTTAGTGGCGACTCCTGCACCATTCTGTACCTTTATCTCACTCTCACCTTTGCTTTTTCTTGCTCTGTCTTTTTTTCTCATCTTCCTTTATGCTTCTGATATTTCTGCATTCAGTCTGCTTTTTTTACTTCTTTACTGCTCTTCGTTTCACTCTGTATGTTCAGTGTTCATCCCATGGCTTATTTTAATCTTTTTTCTCTGTCTCAACCCTCTGGATACTTGCCACGGGCTAGTGTCCCCCTGCCTTACATCTTACCCTACATTTTCAACAAGACATTTCAGAGCATCAAAAACATGCAAGAAATAGTTGGGAAGAACACTGATGAGCATTTTTTTTACAATTGGTCAAAAGATAAAATCTCCTGTTCCTTTTTTGTACATGAATGGAAAAGATTATGATGATCTTTGTTACAGTAGTTTATTTGAGTCACATACAAATGTAATTTCCCAAAGGCATTACTGAACAGTTTGCAAATGAACTAGTTTATTCTTATCACAACAAAGTAAATCACGGAGATAAGATTAGTTAAACAGGCAAAGTTATCAGCAGTCAGCAACATGCATGGAAGAGCCATAGCTGGTAAGCTAACGTTAGATCATAGCAGGGTCTCTACTTGCGGTTGCAAATAACATTAGGCTACCCCCCCCCCCGCAATAGACCGGTTTCAGGTCCCTAACAACCGTAGTCAAGAACGAACTCGGAGGACAAGCACTAGTTGTTTACACTGACAGCGCATAGAAAACAAGCTGGCTGAACTTGATATAAGATGAAGAATAAAAACATATTGCCGAAATATTTCGGTGTAGCCTAGCCGAGTCTGGATTGTCTGGAGTCTGGAGGTGTAGCGGATTTACCTATGAAAAAGCAACGGATTTTACGGAAGGTAGGCTAAACATGTGGCCAGTCACTGTAAAGTTAGGTTAGGCTTACGCTAATGTTAACGTTAGGGCTTCGATTGCAGAAACAATTAGTTTAGATTTAGTGAGAACATTACCTACTCAAAGGGTACATAATGACAGGGGTGGACAATCATTTCCCCCTGAGGTCAGAGGATAATTACTTTGATAAAGTAGCCTATGCTGGCCACACATTGAACGATTGACTGAAATAACGTTACAATGCACAAAATGCATTGTGCTGGATGTTAACTGACAGGACAGGAGCCTATGATAGGGTGACCAGACCACCCCGGTTTCCGGGGACAGTCCCCGATTTCGGTGACCTGTCCCCGGCTGGAGCTGTCCCCGGAAAAGTCCCCGGTTTTCACTGTGACTGACAGACCCGAAATTGGAATAAAAGAAAGAAAACACTGACCAAACGTACAGTTGCGCACCCTTCACGCACAGGCTCAAGCCAGTGAAAGCAAGCGCTCAGCTCAGACCTCCAAGATGTTCTAGAATGCCCATATTTCTGGTAGGCTATTTCGATTGGTGGAATATCAGCGCGGTAGAATCTTTGAAATGAAACCACTTGTGCGGGGGAATTATTAAACTCTTCATCACGAACGTGCCAGCTGCTCAAGTCCAGGTTAAACTAAAATTGCGGAGAACCCGTCACACAGATAACATATAATACGCAGATATCACGTGAACGGCCGGAATCTAAGCTTTCCAATGATATTAGTGCCAAATTGCTGTGATAAATGGTTCGCGAGAAAATTAACAATGAATTTATGTGACAACTAGCATCGGTAGGCGAATTGCAACAAGTTTCTACATGGTCTACAACTTTGGGCCAAAATTATAATGTAGGCCTATTCTCATGTAAACGATTTATGTCAGTACAAACATTTTTGTAAATTGTTTAGCCAGAGTAGGCCTATCCCACCATAATGGTTCTCATATTGCCAGATTCCAGACAATCACCTACAAATATGAATATAGCCTATATTTCTACTGGCATGCTTCCTAGTGACATTAAGACACAAATATAAAGAAAAAAAAGCATGAGACGTGAGTTATTTTTTCTTGATATAAGACTGACAACACATAGGCCCTATTAGGCTACATAAGACACATATTATCACATCATACATTCTCAGATATGGGTAAAGCACAGACTGTCTTGAAAAAAAGAAGACAGGCATTACAATGACCAAGATAACTAGCTAGATTAATTGTCTGAACAGCACTGCCACTATGATATAATTTCATGGAGTGCTGAAATGTAGCCAATACTATTTTGGACCATTTCTGAACTGTGAAACTGTGAAGAAAATATGCTTTGTGGATGGGCAATATCATAACTTATTGCAATATTATAACTATTCCAACTGTGTGTGCATGGTTAAAATTCTCAAGTGGAAGTTTAGGCTAGCCTACTATTTCACAACTATTTCCATAGATAAGAATAATAAAGTCTAATTTCTTTTCTTTTCTTGAATTTCTTTTCAAAGTGCACCAGATTGATGCATTTAAACGTTAAAATATACCAAATTTTCTTACGGGGGAGCATGCCCCCGAACCCCCCTAGGGGGGCTTGTGGAGATCTAGTCTAGTGATGCCCCTGGGACAGTGTCCCCGTTTTAAGTTTACAATGATTAAAACATTACATGTTTTACGCTTCTCAACTGAAAATGTCCCCGGATTTTGTCTCAGAAATCTGGTCACCTTAGCCTATGACGGATTAGCTATAAGCTAGGCTACCTTATAGTAGGCCTATGCAATAACGTTACTTGCAAGCCCATGTCTTCTTTTCTAAAACTAACAACTCAAATGGAGTGTCAACTTTAACTTTAGGCTACCCTGCATATTGTCATTTGCGTGAAATGTAGGCTAACGTAAGCCTCCGTTCTCATGGATCATAAGTCTCTCATTAAAATGATATGCTGAGGAATATAATAAAAAAAACACTTTGTTAACGTCACTACCTACCCTATGTTATTTAGCCTACATGACTTGAGTTTTTCCTCTTGAGCATGAAGATAACATTTGTGGCATAACTTCGTAGCTTCATAATGCATGCTTCGTATCCAAATGTATAGCACCTAGGCCTGCCTACTTTATTGGCGTTTTATTTTTTTTTAGCTTTGAACGGACACATCACAAAAAAATGAAATGTCTCCTGTACCACACAGGGGAATTTCCGTCTGCTTTTCTCTGCCAAAAGTTAACAATTTTCAACCTCCTTGCGTCTTTCTCTCAATGTATTGCTATGGCTCTGGGTTTGCTTGTCCTCCGAGTTCGTCCTTAACGACGGTTGTTAGGGACCTGAAACCGGTCTATACAAAGAATTGTGCCCCCTTGGAAATTGCAAACGCCCCCTCTCACTGTACTCTTTTTGACACCTTTGAAATGTAAATTTAGGAAAGTAACTTTACTTGAGGCCCTTCTGGGCCACTTTTTAGTGTTGCAACATTTGTCTGAAAGGACTAATCATGGAATGGTTTGGTTTTTAGTAGGGTTGGGTATTGTTTCAAATTTTATCGATTCTGATTCCTGTTCCGGTTTTGCTGGCTGATTCCGGTTTCTATCGATTCCTTTCGATTCCAAAATGTAAAAAATAAGTTTAGATAAAATATAAATATATTCAAGGAGTGGTCTTTGCTGTAAGCCATAACTGAACATTCAATATGTATTCACAAATATTGATCCACAGACATATGCATTCAAATACTATGGGCCTTAATAATACATAAGTGCTAATGTATAGAACGCCGGTCATTATCGGGAAAATAAGTCCCGACAGGGCGAACCGGACCCTGATGCGGAGCAGAGAAACTTCACATGCTATGTCTCTTTACATTTATTTGTTACCGTTTTACTGTGGCTTTTGCTGAGAAACAAATACTTCGCAACACACGCTGAATCAAACATTCATTAGAACACAGCTGATCAACCATCTGCTTTCACTTTTGAATGAAGTTCAAGTCAAGGGAGCGTTCTTCTAGCATTGTGCAGAGCCGGATAATACATACAGATCAAGCTAAAGCTTCTCATTACAATAACTGCTAGGCTTTGATGTTTCAGTCTCTCAAAATTGGTGACATTGGTTATTTCTTATTTCTTTAGTCAATATACCATATCTACCCCCAACCCCCCCCCACCACCACCAAACAAAAAAAACTTTGATTTTGTCTTACATGCTCATAGGTTCTCTGTGCATGCACATTTACAAATAATTGCTGTACGATGCTGGGATCCAGGTGTAGCACCCATTCTTTCCTAATATGGTAATCAGAGATAGCCACTTATTGCACTGCAGACCTGTCCCTTCTAGCCTGCATAATTTCACCTCTGTGTGTGTGTGTGTGTGTGTGTGTGTGTGTGTGTATGCGTGCGTGCGTGCGTGCGTGCATGTGTGTACTAAACTAAAATCTCTTTATTATTTTTGAGGTTTCCAAGTGAAGGAGAAGCAAGTGGCAGAACGGACACTCCAAGGTAAAGGCCTTTTCATTGATTCCCCTCCATCTATGCTTGGAGCAGTTCTGACCAGTCTGGCTTTTTATGTGACCTCAGAGGCTGTTGATCTTTGGAGATTTCTTTAAATCTTCCAAATCCAAACAGGGATACACGCCAGTTATACATTTAAATAAATCATCAAGTAACATGTCGGTTGTATAGTTGAATCTATACTCCATATATTTCATGTCCATTAAATAATAAACCCATTGCAGACACCCACCAATTTTTGATTAAGATAAAAACAATGCAGTACCCCCTTCTGAACTACTTACTTAGAACTTCTTTTGCCACTTATCAACTAATTTCTCAACTTGCAGGACAAACTGACGTTACTAGTTCTTAATGGATGGTTGGTATGGCCAAAGGCCAGTCGTTAGTTCCATCTGTCTCGTTGTCAAGCAGAAATCCCAAATTTCTAATGAACCTTAGCTTGGAAACTATTTTACTTAGCCTACTGCCATGTAACTAAGCTAAAAGCGTCCTCAGTCATATGCTACAATGTTGTTATGTTCTGAACGTCTGTCAGATAACATTGATATACATTGATGGCTCTAATTATGTAATTAGAAAAACATCTCTAATAATAATAGTACTGTTTCACTTGTCAACATATGCGGTTGCAAATAACATTAGGCTACCCCCACCCCACCCCCTCCGCAATACAAAGAATTGTGCCCCCTTGGAAATTGCAAATGCCCCCTCTGTCATTGTACTCTTTTTGACACCTTTGAAATGTAAATTTATGAAAGTAACTTTACTTGAGGCCCTTCAGGCCCCCTTCTATAATGAACATAGACATTATGAATGACACTTAGCATTTTGACTGATATGCCTCTTCCATAGCTGTGTGCCAACGTCATGATGAATAGTCTTGGGCTGTCCCTTATCCCCTTCTCCTTCTCCCCCTGCAGGAGTGCGTCTGGAGAGCCCAAAGAGGAGAGCCGTGACTGCAAGCCCCGTTCGCTGCGCTTCACTTGGAGCATGAAGACCACCTCTTCTATGGACCCAGGGGACATGATGCGTGAGATTCGCAAGGTGCTGGATGCCAATAACTGCGACTATGAGCAGCGTGAGCGTTTCCTCCTCTTCTGTGTCCATGGTGATGCACGGCAGGATAGCCTTGTCCAGTGGGAAATGGAGGTGTGCAAGCTGCCCCGCCTCTCACTTAATGGTGTGCGTTTTAAGAGAATATCTGGTACATCCATTGCCTTTAAGAACATTGCCTGCAAAATCGCAAATGAGCTAAAGTTGTGAAAGGATTGAAAATTGGTGAGAAAATAATCTGACTGCAGGTCGAAAGGGGTCTAGTTAGATCAGATGAGCATCTACTCACTTTAGATCAACATACTTTGGACACAAGATAACGATGTATGTCTATATCTGGATATAGTGGAGGTCTTTGTCCACTGACAAATATGAAGATGGAAGAGAAACACTTCAGTTTCAACCCTCGTTTATTAACAGCCTGCTTCAGTACTCCAGTCTGTTTCCTGCAGTGTGTGACAAGACAACCATCCAGGCAATAATGTCACTCACCTCCTAGGAACTATGAGTTTTGTCTACTGAATGGCCATGAAAGGAGCAAACCAAACGTGCTTTTCCTTTTGTATAGGTGAACATGTGAAATTGCTCATTTACGCTTAATCTTGTTATGGTTATACTATGCTACAAGTTTATGCATTGCGCCCACAGGTACTGTATAGTTGCTCTGATATCTGTTAAAAAATCTATGCTTACTGTATAATAGCTATAATTTCTAAAGATTTATCCATGTGCCCTAACAGATAAGTTTTATTTTATTCTTGTATAAGAAACATTGTATGTTCATATTGTACATGCAAAACAAACTGTACTGTATATAAATTACTTGAAATATGTGAAATTGCAAGTTGGATGATGATGAGACTCTTATCACATGTTCATACAGACTCCCAAAAGACATGCCCATCAGTTATCTTTATTATTATCACTCCTCTGTTTTCTGTAAGCAAGTGATGTACTGTATTCACAAAGCCCTGTTTCACTTGTACAACTTGCTGATCAGGTTTACTTTGATCACCACATCGCATACAATGTTTTTTTTCCAGTTCAGTTTAGATTTTACAAGAATTGTTGACAATATGTATTTATTATATTCAATGTGTGTGTGTTTGTGTATGTGTTTGTGTGTGTGTGTGTGTGTGTGTGTGTGAGAGAGAGAGAGAGAGAGAAAGAGAAAGACAGACACTGCTTTGCAATGATAAAAACATTTTGTTTCCGTTTCTGTTGTGAATAAGGATGAATGAAATGGGAATGAAATGAGCACTTGAAGAAATAAGTTGCGGTTGATGTTTTTCAAGGCTCTTGTTTCTAGTCCACTCACTGGTGGGTCTTTTACAGTAAAGTTGACATAGTGATTCATTCCAAACCCTTACAAATATAATCAACCAGGAATTAAAAGAGGGTGTTGACCTCTAGGACATGGAATTCATATGTGCAAATAGTGTTTCAGAGGCATTGTGCTAGATCTGCTCCTTTTGTTTCAATCATGACCCATCCTGACCAACTCCCTGGAATGAGACATGCACTGAAGGCAGGACATTTAGAGATCATTTCAGAACCTGTAATATTACATAATTTACTTATGTTCAATGAAAACATTCCAACAAGAAGTTTCCATTGAAAAAAGTTTGAATGAGTCATTTTGGATTCCATCTCTGATAAACAATATTAAAACTTGGAAGAAATAAAAGAAAACGATTTGATGCCTGTTCTCATTCTGGCTGCTGCATGAACAAAGTGGGGTTAATGAGCATGTGTCAACTTGCTTGTTGAGGATTTTTAGCAGATAATAGTTATAAAATAAACGAAGTTATTGTAGGGGTCCAAGCAGAAAGCTGCTGCAACCATGTGCAGGGCCCAATGTCCACAATATTCACAGAAAAAATAAACAAGGATCTATAATTGTATTCATAGCCCATAACATCTAATAGATTTATATTATATGCTACTGGAGGAGTTTTGGGATCTTTAGTCAAAATAGACGTGACCCTCCCCTCACCAGCAATACATTTTTTGATGACCTTCTCATAATGATTGGCATGACCCTCCCCAACTATTTATTGATGCCTTCTGTACTGGTTTGCATTTGGCAAAGATGTACAGATAGCCAGTTTTTCTACACCATGACATACATGATTTAAGTTACTCCTCTAGTAAACTAGTATTCACATGAAATGAAACATTGAGACCATTCAACAAAGCAAACTGGGTAATAACAAATTCAACACATGAACTGGTTGCTATGGACTCGTCACTAGGCTTCCTCAGTCATTGTATATTTTAGCATATAGGTAAAGCTGCCGAAGATGAACATCCAAAACTAATAAATGCAATTTCTCAGACGAGCGTCAATTTGGGAGCTTGCATGCTACCACTCCTTCCTTAAAATGCCTGCACAATTTCACAAATAATCACCAGGACCGAAAGGATATTTGAAGAGTACGTAATGGTGCCAGAAATCACTTTCGCTCTAGAATCTTTGCTAGTGCCCTCTACAGGACCCTCAGTCTCTCCACTCGAAAGCAACAGCGCGAGGCCTTTATTTTACTCCCCTACCCTGCAGGAAAGAAGGAAATGAAGGATAAACGTGGTGTGCAGAGGGGTAGGTGCCTGAAGTGTGAAGAATGTGAGGATTACAAGCTGCCAGCACAGGACAATGCCTGCAGCTACCAGTACACCAAGACCAAACAAGCCACTTTGAAATGTTGCTGTTTTCATGAATAGCCACAGTTGAATGCAATGCTGAACCTCTTTGTTTATTCCTTTAACTGGCACACCATGATAAAGGTATTAAATGTTTTCATTTTATGCTCTATTTGGCTCTAGTATGAAAAATCTGTGATCGGAAAATGAAACGTGGCGATTTTCTAGGATTTGACATGGAACTATACTCTCATTCCGGCGTAATAATCTGTTGCAGCTCAAACTTGTTGCTGGAAGTTGCAGTCTACAGGGACTATTTTCAGGTGCTGCATGATATCATTGTGCTGCTGCGCCCATGGTATGTTCGCAACGTAACTTGATTATTACGCCGGAATGAGAGTATAGTCAAATCAGGCTAGAAAATCGCCACGTTTCATTTTCAGTTAGTCTTATTACACTTTCTAACTTGAGAAGAGACGAGTTTTAAATAGGAAAATTACCGGAAATCTTAGTCACTTTTGAGCGTGATGCTAGCGGGCGAAATGCTAATGGTCTAATCCGATTCAATGATCTATGCTAGGCTGGAGCTAAAAGTGGTATTGCCAGAGAATGGCTGGATGAACTGGAGAAAGGTAAAAATCAATTGTTAATTCGAGGGGAGGTGGAAAATGAGCGTAATTCCCCAAATGGTGAAATATCCCTTTAAGTGGTATTTTCTTGTAGTCCTGGTCCCAGAGTTTAAGAAAAGTCATGTTAACAAGAAATAAACTCATTCCCACTGTACCTGGTAGACCACTTAAGTAAATTTCCCATTGAAATTAATGGTATTTTATGGATTTAGGTGAAGAAAGTGTACACATAATACATTTTGGTCTGTACCATGAAGGGAAAACTGATTCAACTATATAAACCATATATTTTCATATACACTTTATGTCTTGGATACCACTTAATTTGAAAGAGAGCTAGACTTTAATATGAGTTGTAAGGAAGAAACCTCCCTGGCAGGTGATCTAACAGGCCTCTTGCCCCAGTTGACCCGTTGTGACATCATGCAGAAACAGGGAAGTTTTGATCATATATGTGAACCCAGATAAATGTAGCTTAGCCTATGGTTGCATTCATAAGAAAAGACTGTGAAACTGGCATTCTCAAGGAAGAGCTGCAAGTGGGCTGGACAAGTAAGAAAAAAGACCATGCTACAACCTTATTTTGTAGTCTGAACAAAGGTGGGAGAAGAGCGAGTGCCCTTCAGGCGAATCTCTATAATGAAATTGCACTGCAGGAAAAACTGAATTACATTACATTACATTTAGCAGACACTTCTTGACCAAAGTGACTTACATATGTCAGCTATATTACAAGGGATTACATTGTCCCCGGAACAACTTGGGGTTAAGTGCCTGGCTCAAGGGCACAAGAGTGCAAGCCGGGAATTGAACCGACAACTTTCAGGCTACTGTACCACCGCCCCATATTGTATGTACAAAACGGCAAGAAAGCATCACAGCATGAATTTCCTCCCAAGATGTCACTGTCATACTGTCATATGTCATATATATATTGAGTGAGACCCCTAATTTTGGTCAATCGGTACCATTCAAGGGGAATAAGTCTCATAGTGATTTTTGACAAGGTAAACCACCCTAGAATTAGAACATGTGATAGCATTGCATTTGGGGTAGCTTTTTATGTTTTATCAGCCTCTTTATGTCCATTGTATGTCTATGGAGGGATATCTTACAGGTGAATAGGCTTCCCCACAAAACTTCCACAGCTGATTATTTACATTGTCAATATTTTTTGCATTGCAACTTTTCTGAAATGTTATGTATCAATATGTAAATTACCCATTATCTAATGAAATATGCAATCATTTGCATATACATTTCAAGTACAGAAATCTTAACATTGGATAGTCAGGTTCAAAGTTCTTGTTTTTGTTTTTCATTTCGGATACATATTAGAGTGAAATGGTATTCCTGAAATTCCTGAAATGCTGTATTTTTAAGTCTTCATACATTTGCGGAAAACCGATGTTATAAATGTTGCAGAACTTTTATTTACTTTCCATACTGTAGTTTACTGTAGTTTGAATGGATCAAAATACTGGCAACAGCCATTAACAAAAAAAAAAAATAAAAAAAAAAAATTCCACTTCAATTGTACTTACAAACACTAAAGTTTCTGAAAAACAGAGGTATCTTTTGTTGATGGATAAGGACTGATTACTGATTACTGAAGAATTCACAAGGGTGCATCAATAAGAGCATGTTTGCCGAGGCCAGGGTCCTGAAGTGTTTTGTAGGATCGTGCAGGAGTCAACTGCGCAGGCAGGAGTAATGCAGGATTCCGCCATACACCCTGTTATTCTTTAACTAAGGAAGACGGGAGGCATGAGGGGAGGTGGTGGGCTGCCAGCGGAGTTAAGCTGCAGGTATAAATAAGACTGACTGAAGAAGGAGGCATGACAAATTTGGTCACGCTCCTCCCGAACTATCATTTATAAATGCCATATGAAACTGGTAAAATTGACCTTTATCATCACCTACTTTGCATGGCTAGTCTTTAAACACTTTTTTACAGGTTTCACACATTTTTCCTTCAAACTGTTAGGCTTATAAGAGGTACATTTACATGTGTTTTTGAGCTTAAACTAAAGGATATGACTAACTACATATCAATGCTGGTGTGAGAAAATTATAATTGTTATAAAAATCCGATTTTATGGTTTAAATGATTCAACATGACATCTACATATTTTACGCCATGAAAGTTATATAAAAAGAATATTACACAAATCACAGACTCTGAAGTTAAAAATATTAAAGAGTATGCTCTGAATGAAGTTATGAGGTTTCGGGTGAGATTGGAATGTTCAAAATAAGAGGAAAAGAAAACAAGTAGTAAAACAAGCTGCTACACACAGTTGTACTATGTGTGGTATATGCAGAAATTGATAGATTTTTAAATAGATCTTTAAGCGTTATTCAACTCATTTTCTCTCTACTCATCAGCAGCAAATCTTCACAGGTTTTTACACAAGTCCTAATTAAGACTTGGATGGATGTAGCTGGCCTTCATTTCTGGTACTTTCCACCAACTGTGGAGTCTGTTTGTAAATCCCTAAACCAGGGGTGTCAAACATAAGGCCCAGGGGCCAGATGTTTTGGGAAGGAAGAAAAAAAAAAAAAGATATTCACATCCAGTTGTCTTAAACAATGTGTAATAAGCAATATCTCTATGATATGATAAATTGATTAAACCTAGCACTACAAACCATCTTCAGGAACGAAGAAGCTGAAAAACTAACATGGAATAGGGCATTTCAAGAGAGAAAGAGCAGTATATGACAGCAGTACCGGTATATTATTTGTACTGTAGGCCTACTTGTTTGCTCATAAGTGATATCATCAAATAAAATAACACTCTGACACCAATGCAGAAAAAGTATAATGACCATGACAATCCCCCCCCCCCACCCACCCACAAGGTCTCATTCCAACAAATATGGGTTTGACACCCCTGCACTAAACATTAAATCTAAATGATTTCATAAGATCCTATTTGTCATATTCATATTCACAAGACTGTTTTCTTGTAGTAACACACAGCTCCATAACTGATGCGAACTGGTGTATTAATTCTATTGCCAAGCACTTGTTGCCCAATATTGTATTCGCTGTATTCCAGTTATCCAGCACCAAATACAGCATTGTAGATACAAATTACACTTTTCATTCTATCAGGTGAGTGGTAACAAGAGATTGGTTACGTTTTTGTAGTCAATATCCTAATTTTAGAGACACGTTGAAACCAAGAAACAAGTGTAACAGGATGATGGGAATCCCCATACTTAGGAGGTCTTAAGTGGGATGTTTTGAGGACATGTGCATACGGTATATGACAAATCTTCCCGTGTGCTGATGATATGAGTTAAGCCTCTACTCAGGCTAAAGCTGGCAAAGAGCAAAGCAAGCACAAGTCTTTGGAGTGTCAAAAATGAAAGATTGAAGTAATTTGTGCATGACAGAGGACTTGGGCGCACACTGAACGGCTGATGTGAAATTGTGTTAAAGAATCATCTGACATATTTCTGTTTGAATATCAGACTTTCACTGAAGGGTTGATTCAGAACATGACTGAGGAGGCAGTGTTTGAAACATCAAGTATAAGCATGGATAAGTTGACATACAAAGAACGTATTAATTAATGATGTAAGGCAACTCTTGGTACTCTTGTTGCTCATTTAATCTGAAACACTGCTCCTCATAGTTGCCCAGAGCATGAGGATTCCCTTCTCTTTGCACTTAAGGATACGTAATCCAACCTATCAACATCAAGCGAATTAGATGGCATGTAAAATCACTTTTCTGACACTGCATAGACACCAGAGATTTACCCTTGTGAGGCCTTGCCTATGTGTCACTGCCTTTATCTTCTTATTGTACAAGTATAATCCCTCCTGAGAATATAAAACCAGCCTATGCTATTCAGAAAGCCTAACAGGTGTTAGCCACTGTAATTATAACATCCCCTAACTACCTGTTGTGAAACACTATGCAGAAATTAGAGGAAGAGTGAGTGCTTGTAAAATGTCAAAATCTCAGTCATTAACTTTGTAAGGGCGTTTTTATTTTTTATTTTTTTATGAAGACACAAAAATGTATGCATGAAGTTTCTTTATTACATTCAAGTCATGTGGGACACCAAACAAACTTTCCATCTCAAAATGTCTTTAACTTGTGGTATACGTGATCAAATATGTTAAATGGTACAGATGTGTATGTCATTTCTAACAAACTGAATCCTTTTAGCAATGTTGAGTAATAGTGTCATGAATGAGCATGTCATTTTGATTGGATTACACTGATAATACCTGGTTGTGTTGTGGTATAAATATCATCACATCTCATTTTCCCATCCAACTTTTTGAATGTAATCATACAATGCAGCTGGAAATTACAGTATTTTTTTCTTTTTTGAAAACTTATTGAAAAGATTAAACAGTTTGATACAGTTTAAGGGGGGTTGACATTTATGAATTCACCGAAAGGTAAACTGTGATGATGTGACATCTGAACAGTGACATAGTGATATCTTATCAATGAACGTGATGATGTATACATTATACTATGCTGTTTGTTTCAACCATTGTGAGTTTACTTATAGCTCTGCCCATGGTGACAGGCACTAGTTAGTACATACAGTTCACTGTCCATAAGCCAGGTCCCTAATAACTAAATCTTTTTGGATCTTCAAAGCAGGCTTACAACAAAATCCAATCCTGACAAATCTTCTTACATTTGTAAACCTCTGTTACCGTTACATTTCAAACTATAATAGCAAGCCTTTTAAAACTAGAGCGGCATATATGCCTTTTGAAGATTTTCCAACTATCCACAATATGATTAATGTTTAATTCATGTACAAATATGAGCCATTAGCAATCCACAGCCAATCAATCAAGCAGGAAGATATGCAAAGGTTAACTTCAGTTGGTCAATGCTTAATGTATTATGTCAAATCATTTGAAGCCTTTGTAAGTTTATGAAAAAAATGGGAGAAACACTTTACTTATTTCCCTTTTTTAATTGTTTAAAGTTGAAAGAGGCAATTACATTCACATTTGCCAGCAAAGTTGTGCAGGAGGCTGTGTGATTTATTTACCACGATGATGAACTATTTCTGCTGCATACATTTAAGTTTGATGATAGGTGTTTTACCTCATAGCACATATTATTGTAGACAAAAGTATCTGTTTAACTGAGACATAGTGTGTTACAGTAAATTGTATCATTCATATATTATGAAATGAAGAGATATCAAACTTGAAGAGTATAATAACTTGTGGTTATTTAACCTTTACATGCAGTTGCTGATGGTGATCTACCAACATGTTACATTATAGGAGTCTAGTAAATATACACACAGTATATTCTAGTAAAGAAGAAATAAACAAATATACTGTATACAGGTGCTGGTCATATAATTAGAATATCATCAAAAAGTTGATTTATGCCAGTAATTCCCATTCAAAAACTGAAACTTGTATATTATATTCATTCATTACACACAGACTGATATATTTCAAATGTTTATTTCTTTTAATTTTAATAATTATAACTGACAACTAATGAAAATGCAAAAATTAAGAGACCACTCCACATTTTTCTGATTCTGCTGAGTTACTGTGTGTAATGTATATATGACAACATTTGGCAATATTTGCAACTACCCAGTGTCATACATGTATTTTAGTATGTCAAAAAATAATGTATTACCTCCTTAAACCAGGCTATATGAAAAAATAAATATGAAGTATACTTTCTAAGATTATTTGCAGTATGTCACACTAGGAGTATTCACATAAATAGCAAGGGTCCCAGCTTGTGATCTTCCTGCCAGATCAGTGGAAAGGTTCAGCCTTCACTTCAGATGGAATGGCAATGATGGAATGTTCTGAAATGGGAGGGCTAGCATACTGAGCAAGTCTTTGATTTTCCACCTTCACCTGAGTGACAGACAGGGAGAGAATGATTAAATGAACATTGAATGAACAGAAGTAATGTACATACAGTATATGTTTTCATGTAGCACGACTGAACCTACCGCCATCAGCACCCTCACCAGCACCCTCCAGTTTCTTCTGTGCCTCCTCTAGAGCTTTGACCTTCGCTTCATGGACATCAGCCAGCTTCTTCCACTCCGCTCTATTGTTAGTCATTCCGTCGAACATTGGCGAAATTTCTTTATGAAATCTTTGAAATTCCTGCGGAAGCATATGAGGTCACTTTAAAAAAGTTTTTCAAAAATAAATGAATACATAGGAATTAAGAAGTATAACTTTTTTAAATAAACAAATAAATAAGAATTAAGAAGTATTCTTTTTACCTTATAAACAAATGAGCACACAAAATCAATGAAACCACATTGCATTTTCGGAAGTTCATCAGCCTTGTTTCTGTCCATCATTGGCTATAAAACAAAGAATGTGTAAACTTCATTGGCAATAATAATACATAGCAGCATGTTACAGGGAAATGACTTACAATAGGCTGTTGGTCTAGCACTGTCCTCTCAAGGTCTCCTTGTTCCCAGAATTCAGATGCAACCATGACAGCAACCTGTTAAAAGAGAGATGATGCAGATTTAGGGGTTCAATGATGACAGGGTTTCACAGAATTTACAAAAACCTGTTACCATGTTAACACAATTAGAACACTTATTGGGAAAACATATTGTTCAATGAACTTTATATCTTGGGCCACTGTAGAATGTCCTACAGAAATCCTGTCGGTATCATTCATCATGTTCGGAAATGTAGAGCCCAAGGACTCCACCCCTTTCTGTGACGGTTGTACCGGGCCTGGTTCCCCCATAACGATGAATACACGCACATGTTACAAGGGTTTTCTACGATTCATATTAAGATCGTATGTTTGTTTTTACCAAATGTTTCCCGAACATAGCCTACTCGTAACGTGAATGCGCGTGCACCACCTAGTTCATTTACTGTAGGTTGAAATGAAAACATGGAACGTGGACTTTATCATTGACCTTCTGAATGCCATTTAAATCCAGAAAGAACACAAATCAGTCTTTAATTTGGAAAATGTAAGCAAGATTAACTGAATAGCCTTTTCTTAAACGTACATTTGAACAAGTGAACATTTAAACACTTTGAATTTTGAGTAAAATACACATTGCTATGCTGTTTTTATCAATAAAGATGTCAATTTTGGTTGGTTATTACATAATGCACCTTATAATTACATTTACATCCATTTTTCTTTGCAACACCTACATTTTGTAATAACATATTACATGATGCGGTAAAATGTATAACATAATTGTGTTCAAGCAGTTTATTACAAAATGCGGCAGTTATTTCATAATGATGTGAAAATGTATTACATTTGGTCAAGTTATTACAGAATGCGTTACAGATCCTACATTAAAAAAAACAGTGTAGGTATGAACTAATCTTTTACCAAAGCTGGTAATGTAAAGTTTTATCACTTAAGTTTACTGTAAATCCAATATTTGGATATTTTCATGTGTATGTGTTAATGCAGTGGTTCCCAAACTTTTAACAGGCATGTACCCCCTGAGACATTATGGTATTCCGGAGTACCCCCAACACCACCAATTGTTAACAAGTTTTTTTTAAAATTGTTTTATTAATATTTATTTTTATCAATTTTGTCGAGAATAGTGAATAGGATCATAAACATATGATACAAATCTCATCAATAGTCAGTGTTGCCACAGTTACCTTGAAAAAGTAATCTGATTACTGATTACTCCTTTAAAAAGCAACTTAGTTACTTTACTGATTACTTTATTTTAAAAGTAACTATGTTAGATTACAAGTTACTTTATTAGTTACTTTCAGCAGCTGCCGACAACACCCCCAACGCCTCAACATAAAAATGATAACCGGTTTTGCAAATACTCACTATACTGGAAGTGCATTTTAACAGCAATGTATAGCAGACATCCCAACCTAACCTACTTAGATACTGAAATTCAGATGTTTGTTCAATAATGTCTAAGTACACCAAATAAGGAAGGCCTATTGATAGAAATTGTTATAGTAAAATATGTAGATTTTTTTTCATGTAGCCTTGGCAACTAGCCATCTTGTAGCCTATAGGCCTGAGTAATATGCAAATGAAATTACACTTGTTAAACTCACCTCAACAAGTCTTTTGCAATCATTTAACCTGCCGTGAGCAATGCTAAAGTTGCTGTTACAAACAGTGCAGTGTGCAAGATTATCATTATGTTTTAATCTTTTAAGACAATTGGGTACACTTTTGTGTAGTCTGATGTGAAATGGGTCTTAAATCTTCCTTTTTGAGGGGCACTGACGCTGCCATGACGCTTCTATTCCTTGATACACTGACTGAACTGATTAATTATGTTTGGGAGAAAAGAGATATAAGCACTTACACTGAAAACGGATTGGTTGATTTAGCAAAACAGACCAGGATGCTCTCTGTCTTGGATGCGCTTCAGGCACAAACGCACCACTCCTCTCTCTCTCCCTCTCCGTTGTGTGCGCATTAAGCTATGCACACGCGATTTGAAGCAAAGATTCTAGAATCTTTGATTTGAAGTCCGGTCTGGCTTGCGTGCTCTTGTTCGCTCTAGGTTCCGGGAGATTTTATGTAATTTGCGGGCGTCAGGAAGCCGCTATCAATATGTGGGAGACTCCCAAAACTTCGGGAGACTTGGGATGTCTAGCTAGACAGCACTTTGTCGCCAGCACAGAATGTACAATGTACCTTAATGTTGTCATGTTTAGCTGACACAAACTCAAAGTAATGACTGATGAAATGTGCATCTCTCTCTCTCCCTCCATTGTTGTTTTCGTTTGTGTCGCTGCACGTGAATTGTCTTCATGCTGAAAACGTGAGCATAGCCTACATGACATTAATCCCCAAGACAAGAAGAAAGCAAAGAATATATCTTTTTATTAAGGAAAATGACAAAAATAGTAACGCACAGTAACTTAGATAAGTAACTTTAATCTGATTACTGGTTTGTAAATAGTAGCGCGTTAGATTACTCGTTACTGAAAAAAGTGGTAAAAATAGACTAACGCGTAAGTAACGCGTTACTGGCATCACTGTCAATAGTCAACATATGATAGGCCTACAAATGTGCTGAATATAATGATTTTAAATAGATCTGCACCTAATCTCACACACAATCGTTTTGTTGAATGGTGCTTGTCTTTACTGAAGATTTAACTCATTGAGCTTTCCAAATATATCGCTAAGATAGGCCAGCTTCGTCAAGAAATGTTCATTAGTCAGCGTTTCTCAAACTGTTGGTCGCGCCAGGTGGGGCGCGAACTGACGTGAAAAACAAGATTTTTAAAAAAATTTTTTTTATCTGTAGCCTAGGCCCAGGTAGCACCCGATGCGCAATGGACGCACTGTGTTATTCATAGGGAAGCGCTCGTGTCAAGGCAGCTTAGTTAGTCCCGACCTGAATGAGATTTTGAACGACATTTTTTTGTCGCGTGTTTGAGCTCTGAGTCGCCTCTTCTTGGAGGAAGAGCGCATGTTTGAATCTGCAAGCACGTTCACTAATTTACCCTCTCTGTCTCCACTCTCGAATATTTTGTTAATGCGGAGAAATTAAGTTTTTAATGTGCAGTGCAACTGCGGAAGTTAAGTTACCAACGTGGGATATAGAAAACGTTTTAAAAGGCATATGACTTATATCTTTTTTCGCGTACCCCCTGAAATCTGTCCACGTACCCCAGTTTGACAACCGTGGTGTTAATGTAACCTGCGTTGTGTTCAACCTGCGCGTTTCAGCCCTGCACACGCCCCGACTCAAACCCACGAAACAACAGCACTTCGGATTGGGAGTCGAGTGAGCTGACAATCGAGCTGAAAGCCCAGGATACTAGCTTTCATGCCAGCAGCACTCTTGAGGCGTCGGGGAGTGAGGTTTACCAGCATTCCACCAGAGAATGTCTAATAAGGGGAGAACCTTCACTCTCGGAACTCTTCCGGTGTGGTACTGCATCTAGGGGCGCTCACGGGCGAGTCCAGAATGAATGGAGGTCTATGGAGCTGTACCCCTCAAAATCCACTTTTCTCGGGATATCATTTTTTTCAAGTAATTTGAATATTGTATTCGAAAGGGGAGGCAAAGACAATACACTTGGTTGAGTATTATATTTTTTAAAGTCACTTAATTGTTCTAAAAAGTCTTTCAAACGTGCCAATGACGTCATTCATTAGCATGATCATAGCATAGCATAGCATCAATGCTAGCGTGTTATGGGCAACAACGACCCAACCTGTAAGAAAACGAAAGGACATGACTCCCGGATTATTTCACTTTTGATTGAAAATCCATATCCATTTTGCGAAAAATAAAATAAAATCTGAGGGTTTCAGTTGTTAAATAGGTGAAAACAACAAATGTAGCCATGTAGCTCCATAGGACCCCATGTATTTTGGACTCGCCCGCGATCGCCATCTAGGTGAACTCTGGTGAACTGCAGCCAAATTCGGTTTGTATGGGATTAATAGAGAGTGGGGAGGCTCTCCTTAGAAGGGCTCTGATTCCACACACACAGCTAAGCTAACCGCCATCCGTTACATTAACATAGGCTTTATAAAGTAGCTGTGGTACAAGGAACTCACAACCACAAATCCATGCCACCAGAGGACATATTTCATCTTTGAGAAAGATATGTACGGTATGCGTTTGCAGAGACAAATCATGTGTACATAACATATTTATATCCATATTTGCCTTAAAATGTGGTTTAAATGGGGGCATACCTTGCTTTGGACCTCCCATGGCTTAGTAATAGCAGACAAGTCACAAGCAGTCATCATCATCGCCCTGCCAATGTAGAAATATTCAGTTCTGTACATTCCACTTACAGTATCTTACCATTTCCAAATAGCACAACTGATTATGGATATAATTCAGAAAGGTTAAATAACTCTCAGATAAGAGTACTTACATAACAATCTCCTTTCTTGTGGCATTATTAGCAATGTAATTGACAGCTTCTTTTTCATCAGTCATTGGCTCCACGGCATCAACAATCTTCTGGAACATGGTCCTTTTCCTGGTGAAAAAAGACCATACTAGTAAATATCAGTCGAACATAATTATTGAGCTAAATAAATAAGGGTAAGGCTATTTGCACCCCTGGTACAATTAGCAGTGTATGCTATTCGTACCCTGGTGCAATTAGAAGTGAATTCGATTTGTACCCCGGTGCACACAGTATTGTGTTCTATTAGTACCCCTTCTGGTACAAATATCAATGTATGCTATTTGTACCCCGGTGCACACAGCAATGTGTTCTATTAATACCCCGTCTGGTACAAATATCAGTGTATGCTATTTGCACCCCTGTGCATTTATTCTGGCATATTGATCACACAATGTCATAATAAAAAAAAAACAAGTAACATGTTTTTGTTGTTATGTAACAGGGTGTGAAAAGCTCAGCTGTGTAATAGACACTCTGAATAAGGTATGCTGTTTGCATCAATGTATAGTTAGAAGTGGATGCTATTCGTACCCTGGTGTATATAGTAATGTATGCTATTTACACACTGGTGTAAACTAAACCTCGTGAACTAGCTAATTGTTGCAATCAAAACTTCCGTTTGAGAACCGATTTCTTGTTCAAATTGCGCGCCTTCTCTCCAGAGACGTTGGTACACATGCACACTCACTCTGCCAAAATGCATCATGCAGAATTGAACCCCGGTCTCCCACGTGCTAAACCATGTCTGTGACCACTGTACTATCTACTTCCACAACTACAGAGTGTTTGCAGGTAAACTTATAGTTTATAGGCCTGAGCGTCATATTCACAAAATTTCTGTTAACTAACAAACTGATGGTTGTATGTGTTCACTGAACCAAGATTATGAAAACAAAACACAATTTTTCAATCTAAAACTTATTCTGAACAGATATTAGTGCCGCAACCTTTCAGAATTTTTCACTTTCTGCTGGCGAAAAAACAAATGTCCGCCATGTTTTTTGTTCACGTGAGCAACGTCTTTTTGTTGTTATGTCACAGGGTGTGAATAGCTCAGCTGTGTGGCCAAGGCTATTCATACCAGGGGTGTAAATAGACACTCCGAATAAATAATTATTAAAATAAATGTGTGTCTAAATCATAATGATGCCAATACTTACTTGAAATAGAGAGCCAGATCTGTGGCAATGATACATACATCAAAGAGATGTTGTACAGTCTCAAACTGGCGCTTCTGAAGGTTCTGGAAGATGTTCAGATTCTAAAAGTATAGGAGGAAGTGTCAACCTTTATCAACACTTGCTATTAAGCTTTTCACAAGAACAAGAATATAACATAGATGAGTGAAATCACGTATGGTTGTCACAACTTTTAGTGGGATGGGTATATAAACACCTCATCTTCCATTATGAGCTTGCTGAACTCCAAGTGATGCCGCTCCATCACAGATGTAGTATGCAGTCTAGCCAGAGGAGACGCGCTCCTGAAGACATGGTAGAAGATTATATATGTGTTTTTAAATCTGTTACAGAAGGCAAGGGATCAGTGGTTATTGGTTGCAAAATAAATGACTATGTGACGTACTTTGTTTGGTACAGATTGTTAGTTCCTCTGTGATCAATATCATGACAAAATCCAGCAGCAACCATGGCAAAGGCCTCTAGGTCAGAATAATACTTCTTCAGCTTGCCAGTCTTAGAGAGAAAAGAGAGAAGTTCTTTAGAAGTTATATGCAAAAACCTAACAAATAGTACACAAAAAAGATACACAAAAAATATCATTGTCACCTGCTGCAACTTTTGCATAGTATTTAAAAGCAAATAAGGCTAAATTTGAAAGTCTGTGTGGAAAATATTCCAGACATAGGCCTCTGGATCCCTAATGCTTGTAGCCATGGATCACTGCTGTGCAAATCAAGTTATAGTTATTATTTTGTTATTTATTTAGCTTGTTATCAGAAATAGTCTACGCTAGAGGGACTCTTAGAAAAAAAGAAACAAAGAAACAAAGAAAGACTTTATGGTCATTGTAAGCAAAGCAAACAACAACAAGGTAACATTAAATAGTTCTATAAGACTAAATGTATAGAGAGCAGAGGACCGCTGCACCTTTGCTCACTGCCATAGCTGAGTTTATTATTGATTGTTTGCGGAGGTCTGACAAAAGTTATGTTTGGGCCATTGTTTATGTTACCATTGAAAGCAGTACTGACAATACTGATGTACTGTGTAATGGAATGTTCAAAAAAACAATTTGATGGGGAAAAAGGCACAGATTCCAAGATTTAAAAAAAAAAAAAAAAATCCTATTTAAATCCTGTTTATTCTAAATTATATTCTATATTTCATGAAATAAAGAGGCAGAAATTTGGACCAGTTCATCATACAGATGTATAAAGTTTATGGAAAAGAGAATAAAGCAAGTGAGTTTAGGTTACAAAAGTATATTAACTAAAACACATTTAACTCACCATTAGGAGGGTGAACATTGTTTGACCCACATTGAATCCATGTCTCCAGTTGTGGTAGGTGATGTCACGATAGCCTTTCCTAACTGTGTACATCCACCTTGTTAGTGTCTGTGAACATTTAATCATGATAAATATTACTTCATTCTTTGGTATGTTGATGCCCAACACTTCAACATTTTTATGAGAACACAAAACTAATAGAATAATAAACATGCCATAGAATACCTCCGCAGGTACTTTGAACTTCTCTACAACTCCCATCTCAAAGAAACAGCGGATGCCACATTTGATGAGATCAAATTCTTGCAAGGGTAAATCACTGAAGCGGAATTCCAGTAGTTCAACATCTTTACACTCAGGAATACTTGACCTCTGTAAAGGATGGGGTATAGTGTTGGGGTATGGTGTTAGTGCTCTGTACATACAAACTAGACAGGGTGAAACTCACTCAGAATTCAACAAGTGTGTACTGCTCTCTGTCAATGAAGGCAGTGTATATCTTCCATGAACTCATACTGTAGATATGTTAATCATCTACAGTATTTATTAAATCCTCACTTGGCAAGGGGAATGGCTGAATCTCAAAATATAAGATAACTTTCTAGCATGACATTTTGTCAGAGGAAAAAGAATGAGGATGATTGGGTGAAAAGGATGGAGCAGTGGTCAGTGTTCAGTTTGGCATATTATGTTTCTCTTTATGTTTGTCTTTCCCTATGATCCCTTATGTAAATGAAAAGAGATAAATAGAAGAAGAAAACTCTGGCATTTAGGGAGCTCTGTAGGCAGGAAAAGATTCTGCAACGGGTGGTATTACTGCTTAATGAATTGTAACTATCAATTAATTAAGCAATATTGCACGAGTGAGAGTGGGATTGGTAAAGGATAACATCATGGCCAACTAAGTCAACTAAGAAGTGCTATATCAATATTGATATGGTTACAATGTTATTTCATTGTAACACCATACATGTCAGATGAGAAACAAATTGAGTATACTCTAGATAAATAACCCGATAGTGTAACTGATAACCTGTAGTGCAACAAATACATGTCTTACCAAAAGTTTGTACATCTCCTTCTGATCACATTCCTCAGGCATTTTGTCAAACTTCGCCTTTGTATTCTGCACACATGGACAGAAAACGATCATCATAATGATGTTCCCTTGCATTCTCAATAGTATCCATTTGATTAATGATAAAACATTAAATATGTAAGCGGAAAACATGACCCAATATATCCCTATATCCATTTTTGCATAGCTCACCAGGATTGTTTGCATGTCTGCAGGGGTGGCTTTGGTCTGGTACATGAGAATCTCTTGAGAAATGTCCTTCCTCCATTCCATTCTGTTTAAGCGATCGTAGGTGTCAGTGTTCAGTGTTGACCACCCCAAGAACTGAGTGAGTGCCTAAAATGTCACAGGGGAATTTTATGTAGCAGTCCTATTGAATTATAACACATAGAAAGCATTCATAATATGAGATATGAATTACCTCTGTTATTTGTTCATCATTCTCCTCAAATGGCTTACCATCCATTCTGTTAAAGAAAGTGGCAACACCCACTATTTCTTCTTTTTTGTTGACAATTGGAAGTGAAAGCACATTTTTGATCTTCCAGCCAGTTTCATCTACGGGATCTTTCTGAAAAAGAACATGTATCTGTTAGATTTAGCTCCAAAAATTGAGTCAGGACTCTGTTCAAGGCAGATTTCAATGCTCTGTCACCACAAAAACTTCCCCTTAATTATTCAATTTCTCACCTGAAAGGTGAAGTATTCATCGGCAGGGGCATTCATCATATTACAGATCTGCAAAGAAATATCTCTGTTAATAGAAATGTATTTGACAGGACAAAACAGAAACACAGATGTAAAAAGGGTAAGCACTTACAAAGCCATTTTCCGCGACATATGCTGGAAGGCCACTGGCCAGTGCCCAGTGATCTGGTGTTGGAGTTCTGCAATAAATACCAAATGCAATAAATAGCATGACACTGGATTTGAATAGAATAATTTACTTCAAACCTAACTAAAAATAATGTCAATAAAATGGTTACTGACGGGATAACTTTAATCTCTTCTTTGTCTTCCAGGAGATAATCAATGATCTTATAGAAGTTCACCTCCTGTATAGAAAAAGCCAATGGGTAATAAAATTTTTTTTACAGAAATGCTGTGAATTATCCCTGCATATACAAAACAGGCAACTTGCAACAGAAACTTGAGTTTTTTCACCCTTCCATCTGGTGTCTTTGGACCCTTGTATGGTTCCTCCTCTCCCAGTTTGATTGCCCACTCATCAAAGAATTCCTGCATAAACAGTGATTCAAATAAATAACCATTCAAAACTTTTACTGTGTTGATATACAGTATATTGAGGTTATATATTGAATAAATCATTCCTGTTTTCCGTGAACAAACCTTTTCTTTGGTCATGTCCAGGAGACCTACGGAGTATCTTTCACAGTTGAGGTAAATCCTGACAGTGTACAACGCCTTGTGAAATTGCCTCTCAATATCTGTGAGCTCTTCAAACACTTTGCTGGCTGACCACAAGAGCACCTTTGAATTCAAAGTGGTGAGTTAATCCACAATGGAGGCATATAGAAAGTATAAACCACACCATTAAATATTACTACTGCAGGTACCTGACTTTTTCTGGATTCCACATTGTGCATGTAGGCTGTATGGGCTTGAAGAACAATCACACTGGCGAAGGCCATATACTTATTGAAGAGCTGCAATTAAATCAATCAATCAATCAATCAATCAATCAATCAATCAATCAATTTAAACTATTGAATGCAATTTCTGTAATGAAAGCCGCAAGGCATGTGGTGTAAAATAATACTTGATAGTGTTACATGGGCCATAACGAAGCATCTATAAATTACTTTTTCATCGCTGCATGGGATAGTACAATCACCAAATATAGCATAGTTGTGTAATGTGCTTTAGCCAGGCTTTCATACTAAAGCCAGACTTCCTCTGTAACATGACACAGATAATACTGCATATTCCAATTATTGTCTCACTCCATTTTCCAGGTCAAGCACAGGAAGCTGTCTAAGATCTCTGGAAACTCATCGTAACCCTTCATGTACTGTGAGACAGCCATAATGAATATCAAATAAAAGTTTATGCATATTTTATGTCAAAAAGACTGACAAAAACAAGTGGTAATAAACACATTATTATAACAACAAATAATAATTGTTATGTTATAATAATTATGTGTATACCCACATGGAACATCTGAACATTTAATTGGAAGAAATAATTAATTCATAATATAGGTCATGATTTATCACTTGGAATATAACATGCATCACCAAACAGTGGATAAAATTGACCATGTGAAAACAAAAAACTTCAAAAATTAAGAATATGCTGTTTGAGGCATTCACTAGCTCAGCTGCTGAACGTCAAGAGGGTCACGCAATGAAGTTGGCATCTTACATCCTCATCTGCTTTGGAAAATTCACTGGCTCCCTGCTTGTTCAGGACCATCACAACGCCAATAGTTTCTTTCCCACTTACAATGGGAGCAGTGAGAACATTCTTTGTAGTGTATCCTGTCTGCTTGTCCACAAAGTCACTAAAGTTTGAATTCTGCAAAACACATGAGACATATTTAGCTCTACAGTGCAACATTTCATATCTAAAGCGTAACTATCGGCAAAACGCATCCTAGGGTCTTTTTGTGAATGTAGGGGAGACCGGGGCTGGTTGGAACAGGGGCAGGTTGAAACACTGTTAATATCCAGGCTACTAGAGGGAGCTGCAACAAAATTCCAACACTAAACTGACGGCCTTATTGAGTAGAGTAAACTCACGTATGTAACTGGTCTCCAGGTCATTAACCCTTTAGGTGAGAACAACATTTTAATTTTGTAGTGTCAAAACTTAGAATATGCACCTCCCACTAAATACATCCTAGAAGGGTAATAGTTAGGGATATAAAAAAAAATATTCATTATAATTGACTGCTAGGGGACTCATCTATATCTTAAAATGAAGTTTGAAAACCTGAGGTGACTGATATTAGCAGGCTAACAGCATTTGTGCAAAAAAGTTTGACCTAATGTGGGCGGGGCAGGTTGGCACACTGATTTTGGGGTTGGTTGGCACATACATTCCCTATGGCTATTTTGTGACAAATCTATAAACTTTGTATTTTACACATAAAACATCATCAATCTTTATTTTAGCATTGTTATTGTAATTACTGAACATAGTTTTACATTTGGAAGCATTTCAGACATTTTTAAACATTTGAAGTAAAAAAAAATCGGTAGGGACCAAATTGGTCTTGACGGTGGGCCCTACTGAAGAAAAACACATAGGAAAGACATCAGCAAAGCCCTACAGACAGTGATATAGATGAGCACTTCAAACAAAAGCAAAAGGGGTACTGCAAAGGACTATAACATAGGTGTTCCAACCAACCCCGACTACATGTGCCAACCAACCCCGTGCATGGGGCAGGTTGGCACACGTGCACAACAGCACTTTAATCATATATAACTCAAAACAAGGGATAATTTGTTGACATTGAATGTATACATTTTGTAGCTGAGATCCCAAGCTTTCAGTTAATCACAATTTGACAATTTCAACGCATTGTAAGACGGAGAAATATAGCCGAGAGTGAAAAGTGTTCCAACCAGCCCCGGTCTCCCCTACCCGAGTCAAACAGAGTTTGTACTAAAAAGAAAGGTTTTGAACTCACTTCTTGACTGGCAAGATGGTGGCGAGCGGAAAGACCAAGTGAGTTGTTGTTCAGAGTAAACTCTGTGTACACAAACAATATTCTCAATGCTCGAGTTCATGTGTAGAGACCCTAGTGATACTTTGATCAAAGTTTCATATTGTGTCGAGCCTACTTAGTGTTTTAAAAATAGCGATTTTGATGCGATCATGCATCAATATAGTAGTGGCCCTAGCAATTCCATTCTAAAGGCCATTTGACCCGAAAACGATTATACGATCAATCTTAAAAGTGGCGCTTCCGACGTAATTTTGCTTTTAAACTAAAGTTTGACTCACAAAAAGACCCTAGGTTGCATTTTGGCAAGAGTTACGCTTTAGCATTTAATAAAAGCATGAATCTACAGATTAATATATTCTGGCTAATTGTACCTACATGTCATTTTCACTGTAACAAAATAATAGGAAAATTATAGTAATTAGTTTCATTTTGCCTTAGAACACCCTGGTAACATTTTCACCAGTCTGTGTTTTGAAATTACATAATGCAGCAATGAACAATGAAATAGCTAGACCTACTGGCTCTTGAATGAATTAAACTTTTTTTAAAAAAAATCAAGGATACAAAAGTGTATCCTTTATTTTTATCGCAAAATGTAATACCCTTATACGGATGTGATTTTTCACTAGTTGAAACAATATGAAAATAATTGTCCAAGTGATTTTATTTACATCTGAACAACTTTCATCTGCTCTACATGTATGTGGTCATGTAAATTAAATCCCCTATCCCCACAACCACAATTAAAGAGAGGGGTTTTACTTAATAGTATTACCAGCTTAGTCATGCTGCTCTTTAAAGAGATTTCTTTCATGAAACTAACACAGTCTGAGCAGTCAGAATCCTAAATCTGCAGAACAGTACACAACTGTGATAGCTGATTGATACTTGAAGAAACTCCAAGTTCCAACTTCATTGCTAATTGAGAGGTTTCACTTTCCAACTCACCTGTTTCACATCAGGAACATTGAAAAACTTCTTTGACACCGCTGTCTTACCAACTATCCCCATGTCAAGAGGAAACACAATCTCTCCATCAGGGTGTACCAGGTTCGTCTCAAAAGAAGAGGTTGGCGTAATATCAAAGAGTAGAGTGGAGAGCTCTGGAGTGCCATTTCGGGACCTGCTGCTGAAGTAGCTGCACTTGTCTGCCATCAGCAGCAAGGCAATTCTTTGCAGGACTTTATGCAAAGATTTTTCCATAGGGACAGAGCTCTGCAACTCTTTCACAAGTTCATAAATAAATGCAGCCTCCACAATCTGGGTAGCATCCTTGAAAGAGGCTGTATGTTTGATATCCACTTTTTCTGTGAATGCAGCCCCTATTACATCAGCCTTCAGTTTCCTCTCAAAGTATGCCTTGGCAACCTGCGGGTTGTTATCAAGGAACGTCTCCACCACTTGCTGGTCTGCCATTTTCTTTGATTTTCTTCTTGCTTCGCGACCAGATATCAATAATACATCACTTGAGTAGCATAACAAAAAATCTGAACAAAAAGCAGCACTTCACACCGAGTGACTGCCAGTGGCTCCAAGCAGCATCACTCTAATCTGTCTAATCTGCTTCTCTGTGTTGGGAGCAAAAGTAACCAGGAATCTCTCCTGAACAAGATGAGAGTAAGTATTGGCTTTCTGAGTTGATCCATAAGGCAAGGCGGGGCTTATGAACATGACATCATAGCCATAAATCTCTGAGCTTTCCTAACCTTTTAATCCTAGTGGGTGTCATTTTAGTGTAAATAATCCTATCATCAGATAACTAGTTGTGTATCTGGTGAGCTCTGACTTGTTTGAGGAAAGGTGTTAGATGTAGTCTTACTTTTTCTCTTCTCAGTCAAATGTAATAAATGCACTGGACATCTTTCTTTTGTACATTATTAAGGATTATTAAGCATATAGTGAATGTCATCATTCTCTCACAAACCCTTGATTATTCCAGACCATAACACCTTTATGTAGGTATACTATTTCTGCCCAGGAATTACAATTCTCATTGATTAAGTTGTGACACTAACCTAGTCTCAAGCTGCTTCAGTAGTCTTTTTGTGACATTTGCCCAAAACTCTTTGAATAACAATAAAAGTGCAAAGACAGTATGGCAGAGATATATACGAAAATCACTTAAAACATATCTTTATATCCTTATAAAAAAGATATACTTAAAGTTCATTTTATCAAGTAAACTTAAGTGCAGTTGAAGTATAATTCACTAGTTTACTTTATGTAGTAAGTTTATTAGTATAAATGTGCTTGTGGTACACTTGTAAACTATTTTAATACTTCTTTGCACTAAATTGGCCTGTTTTATACTTCTAGCAGATCTTTTAGTTAATCATAGTATACTTAAAATATTTTAAGGTGTAAAAGTAGTAAACCTTTAGGTGCACTACAAGCAAACTTATAAGTGAACTGTAGTTTACTAATGGTACATGGTTATTTAAATTACACACCAATGGCATTGGCTGCCATGCAAGGTGCCAACCTGCACATCAGGAGCACTTTTGGGGTTAAGTGTTTTGTCAGGAGTTGGGCTCGAACCTGCAACCTTCTGGGTTCTAGACAACTCCTCTACCTTCTGAGCCACTGCTACCCACTGCTGATGCTGCCCACTTTTTTATGTTTATGATAGTATGCTTGAAGTATATCCTCGGTAAACTATACATTAACCGGAAGGGAAATATTAGAATCTGCTAAGTGAATAAAATTAAATGAAATGAGAATCTCTCATGCTGCATCTCAAAGATCAGTCTCTGGCTACAAGTACAAGTAAATATACTTGGACTTTTCCATCAGTAAGTATATTAGGTATAAGTAAACCTTTGTGTATACTTATCAGTATAAGCCAAGTATAAATCAATAAAGTATTAAATCAATCAAATAAGCTAGACGTATGCTTATTTCAAAATAAGTAGACCAACAGTACACTTCCATAAATTTCTTTTTGCTAAGGATATCCATCTATCTGAAGATGGTTGTGAATATTTCTTACATGAATGTACATAATTATTAAATGTCTTAACACAATTTATCAAAGAAGGCAGCAAGGAGGAGGAGAGCACTGTCCTGGCACCAGGATCTATTTTGTTTTATTTTTAGAAGGGATCACTAATTCATTAGCTCAATAAGTAATGTTGGTGTACTTAAAGTAAACTTGGCAACCACTACAATCTATTTTGGTGCCAAAATATAAATAGCTGCTACTCTTGCCCTGTATGTTGCTGATCTAAAACTGTTTGGCAAACAGTGTGTGCCAGTGTTCTCACATAACCTTGGCACTATTTTTCTCAATTCTTCACTGATGTTACCAACTCATGTATGCAGTGCACTTCCTACATTTCACAGCATTAGGTGAATAGGTGACTGTCTTTGTGCTTGAGAGCAAGAACGTTGTTTGCATTAACACCAAATTGGGTTACAATGAAAGCGAACCGGGCATACACTCACTTCAAAAACAAACTATTATACACCACTAATGGAGTCAATAGAATGACTCTTCTGTGGTAGTGTGGTGAGGTGTCTACAGGCAAATCAAAGTATTGTAAATGTTGTAATTGTTTCAAAGTGGTTTGAGTGTAGCCTATGCCCGGTACGCTTTCACTGTAAGACAATTTGGTGTTAATGCAAACAAGGTTCTTGCTCAAAACTCCACCAATTAACGTAATTATGCTCTCAAACAACATTTTGAACGTGTTAGCTTCTGAAAATAGACCCTAGGTTGTTTTTGCTCAGGAACATTCCTTTAATGATGTATCCATCTTTCACTGAGGATGGAGGTGTTTCAATATTTAAAAAAAAAAAATACTGGAAGAAACAGAAACTTTCACCTGTAAGGATGAAGATGGGGATCCACATAATGGATCAAAAAGATCATCACGACTAAGTGTGTCCGCAGTCAGCAGTCTTGTCTGGGTACATAGGGCATCTCAGTTATAGATGATCTTCTTAGTGTCCAGCAGTCTTCCTTTTGACCTTTTGCTGATCTAACAGAGGTGGTGAGAGTGACTGACATTTTGTGACTAACATATAAGTGTAGCTAATTAAATCTGTATTGAGACATTAATATCCACAAGGTTATACAGTTCCTTTACGAGACTTCAAATCAAGATTAGTACTTTTAAATAAATGTAAAAATCTAAAAACCTAAATGTTACTTCCAAATTATTACTGTTTAATAATTTCACGCTAATGCTAGATGGGCGTGAAAAATATTCATGCTAAATACCAAAATGCAGAGTAGAATGTAAAGGAGATGCGAGGGTCTTATAAATAACACATACCATCTGTTCAGAGATGTCTGATATCTGTTGTCTGTGGTCCCATTTCTAAGCAATACAGAACATATTGCTACACCTTTTTCATTAGTGTTTGTGCCAGCTAAACTGTTTAATTAAAATGCCCTTTATAAGAAGAGAAATATAAACAATAATAATAATAAAAAAATCATATAGCAATTTAAGATAATGCTTGGGCATTTATTCCTAGCTGTACCTGTACTTTTTAACCACGTGACTTCAAAAACAGCTCCAAATTGCTAGCCTAGGCTAGAACTAAGCTTGGATTTTCATAATTTTAGGGGCAAGGCCACTTGGCCTTCAGTTGAGCATATTTGGCGGGGGGCACAAAGGCCACACGTCAGGGCACCAAGGCCAAACTTAACTACAGTATTCTACATAAAAATTATCAAAGTTGTATTTACAACATTCACAACAGTAGACCTCATCACTATGAAACATGACAAAAACATGAAACGTGACATATTACATAGAATATGATCATAATCATCTGATTGTAATATTTACAGATATCTAGGCTATATTTAACATTTATTTTCTATTTGACCTGTTATGAAATCATGTATGTGTAACAATTTAAGCACAGCTCAGCTTTAAGAAACTCAAATAGCCTACATGCATGCTTAACATTTTGTGATCATTGGCTACTTTGACAAACTCTTAGTCAGCTGTATGTCCTCTGATTTTAATATTTACAGATATCTAGGCGATATTTGTAAAAAAAAATTGTATTTGGCCGTTGAACAATTTAAACACATTGTGACTGTGAAATTTAAAGGCCAAAGTTGGAGACATGCATGCAGAAAATTGCTGCAAATTTGAAACTGGATTACTCTAAAATGGCTAACTGTACAGGGGAATGCTTTACACCTTTGAGTTCGGTAAGGTCTGCTGTTTATCCTGATATATTTGTCATGTGTTGAGGCAAGAGTTAGTAAAGTATTCCACCGAGATGAATGGGTAGGGAGATGGGCGCAGAACTGTATGTAAAATATGATTGAATTAAAGTTACTTTTCTCGCAAACCGTTTACCACAGCAACTAGCGGCTAACATCGTTTAAAAGCTGAGAAAAAGCTCTTTCATGTGATAGCCTACATGTAATGTCTGTGTGATGAGTAGGCTACTTCGCGAGTAGTTCAACAGAGAAGAATGGGTGAATTTGGACGCACTTTCTTTCTTGCCGTGCGCTGTCACTTTCTCCACTGCGTAAAAGACTAAATTAATTTGCACTGTGAATGCTAAGATTATTTTGACAGACCATAGGGTAAATAAAAATTGCTATTAGTCGGAGGCAAAGCAGAATAAAGAAGGGGCCACCAAGGCCACATTGACCTGTGAACCTCCGATTTTCAAAGGGGCATCACGGACAATGCAAGGGGCAATGACGGCCATGGCCGTTGTGGCCACCGTGAAATTCCAACCCTGGCTAGAAAATATAGATAATTTAAAAAGTTAAAGTTAAAAAACTCTCCTAAAAGCCTCATTAACTTTTTGCATCACTGCAACACCTGATTCTCCACAACAGTTTAGTGTTTAGCAAATTTGACATATACAAATCATTTTGTATGCAAAAACATATATTCAATTCTCTTGACACAAATAAAAGCTTGATGCTGTTCACAGTGCAGTCTCATTCTGTATTCAAGCCCACTCAAGCCCATTAAAAATATGCCTCATAGACTCTCTGTTATGATTATCATTTCATTTTCCATATACTCAAAACAAGCATTCATTGTAGAGGCTGTTGAAATGCTGCTATTCCTCTCTGACACCAATGCTTCCATTTTTCTCCTCATATGACCAGGAGCCTCTCCTGCCCCTTAACCCCACCATGCCATGATAATCCCTAGCCTGAAATAGTATAATATGCAGCTTTACTCATGCAATCTGGTGTGAGCCAATGATCTGATTTGCAAAATGTCTTGTGTTGGGAGACAGCAGGTGTCCTAAGATTAGACCCTATGGAATTGAATACAAATACAAATGTAATATTATTTTGAAAATGCATTTACTTCCATAAAATTCCTTGCTTCCTTGAAAATGTAACTAAAATAAGATTTGCATTCTGAACACCTATAAACACCTATAAGGTACACCTATAAATCTGACAACTTCTTACATTAATGAATGTATTCTGAAAGTCTTATTATGGATTAAAACATACTGTATTATTGTGTATAAAAAAGTAAGCTATCATCCACAACACTTGTCAATATGAATCACTAGCTCCCTGTGACGACTAGTTGGATACTGGATTCTGCAGTTAGGACACTCCAGAAAGCTCTCGTTCAGGGAATTGGACACTCTTGGTGATCCCTTGAGGCTCTGAACACTTCGTCTCACTTGCTTCTCAAGCCCAGGACTGGTCATTTCCTCAAAGGTGTCAGTTTTACTCTGAGCTTTATCCAACTGAGGAAAGTTCAGAAAAAAGGGTAAAAACAGCATTATAGACCCTTATAAACACCAATACAGACCATGATGTTACCCAAATACTAACCTCATCCTCTAATTTGGAGATGTATTCCTGTGCTTTGCTTAGATCTTTTAAAACTTTGTGAAGGTGCCGCTGCAAATGCTGTTTCTCACATGTCTGTGTTTTCACATCTTCAGCAAAGCGTGAAACCTTAAGAAAAAATGTTCTTACAATGCTTTTAGGAAAGAATATGTAAATGTGAAGAGTTTCTGAGTTCAAGGTAACACTTTAGAATAACATGTGCTTATTAGGTATTAACAGTGCATAATAAGCAGTTAACAATTCATTACTAACAGTTAGTTAACTGTTGTTATCCTTTAATAACATTAACTAACTGTTAACATGCAGCTTGTAAGTGTTAATAAGCAGCCTTATAAGTTACTTACAAGCATATTTGTTAACAGTTGTAAGTGTTAACAAGCAGCTTGTTAATGCTTGTTAATGGTGTATAAGACAAAGAGGTGGATAACTAATACGCTTATAAGACCTTTCTTACCTATTTGTAGTACATTTTGCAGCCCCCCAATCTAAAGCGAGGACCATGTAGCCTATAGTTCCACAAGCCCAACCTCCTATCTCTCTATATACTGTATCTATCTATCTAGCTTGGTTTAGCTGTGAGAAATGCACCTTCAAAATTGTTGCAGTGAGCAGGAATCGAACCCCGGTCTCCCACGTCAAAGAGTGCATCGCTACTTGTTGAGCTACACTATTGTTCCTAATTTGCTGATGAATGTTCATTTTGATTCTATATTCCGATGTTCTATATCATACTAGCTATGCTTTTTACAAATATGTTTCTGATGGAAAAGTGGTGTTTAATTTCCTTAATCTTTGTTCAGTGAACGCATAAAACAGTTTGTCAGTTTGTCAGCAGTCTAAAGATATGCCAGCTTTGTATATAGTTTGGTTACCTAGCAACCGAGGCTTAAAGACGATAAGTGGGTGCATTCAAAGCTCTGGTTCAAAGTTGCAAACATAGGCGAACGTTCGTGATCGATTTGAAACATGTTTCAGTTTGCCTTGAACAGAGGCGAACATTGGCGGTCTGTTTCTGCATTAATTAAACACCACTTTTCCATCAGAAACATATTTGTAAAAAGCATAGCTAGTGTGATATAGCACTTCGGAATATAGAATCAACATAAACAATTTCATCAGCTGTATAAGAAAAGTAGTGTAGCTCAAGAAGTAGCGATGCACTCTCTGATGCAGGAGACCGGGGTTTGATTCCTGCTCACAGCAGCAATTTTGAAGGTGTATTTCTCACAGCTAAACCAAGCTAGATGGAGAGATACAGTATATAGAGAGATAGAAGGTTGGGCTTGTGGAACTATAGACTACATGGTCCTCGCTTTAGATTGGGGGGCTGCAAAATTTACTACAAATAGGTAAGAAAGGTCTTATAAGCGTATTAGTTATCCACCTCTTAGTCTTATACACCATTAACAAGCATTAACAAGCTGCTTGTTAACACTTACAACTATGCTTGTAACTACTTACAAATATGCTTGTAAGTAACTTATAAGGCTGCTTATTAACACTTACAAGCTGCATGTTAACAGTTAGTTAATGTTATTTAAGGATAACAACAGTTAACTAACTGTTAGTAATGAATTGTTAACTGCTTATTATGCACTGTTAATACCTAATAAGCACATGTTATTCTAAAGCGTTACCGAGTTCAAACTTGCTTTTTGAGGTCTGATGACTAAACAGTTTAAAATAAAATTAAACTCTTCCAACGACAGATGTCCAACTTCATCAGGGCCATAAGGATTACAGGGACTTAATGGGCAGGATCATGACACACGTAGGAGATTAGACACAATCTTTGGTTTCTATTTAACCGTGGTGTTCAATCAAATTAGGTGCTTAATTAGATACCTGGCATGATTCCCAGGGCATTTGAAAAGCACTGAGGAATGCTATGTTCAGGTACTGTACCTGCTTTTCTAGGACGGCAATCCTGGTCTGTTCCTCTTGCTGTTTCTGCAACACCTCTTGCAGCTGCACCCCCTATAGAAATAAATATTTAGTAACAGAAATGCATGAAGTTCTGTAGAGTGGAGGCTATAGGCCTCCGAGGCCTATGAGGCCTAAGGGTTCGGGGCTTTTTTTTTTAATCATAGTTGCTTTTTCCAATGGTTCAGCCAAAGATCCTTGATAACTGGTGTCAGCCTCTTTGTGCATTTATGGGGGGGGGGGGTAAAAAGTGCAGTAGAAGAGGGGTTTAGTAGATTAAGTGGCAAGGGCTGCATAAGAAAGGTGGGGGAGGATTGGGATTGGGCGGGGGGGCACCAACAAGGAGATTGTTACGAACACAACTGTAGTGAGTAGTTAGTAGTGTGGCATGTATTACTTACACAGGAATATCTAACCATAAATAGTAATACTGTCAAATCAAAACTTTAGCTGTGGCTTATAACTCACTTTCTTAAGTTCTCTCTTATGGTCTTTCAGCTGCTGATGCAACTGACTCATCTCGCTCTGCTTGTCTCTGATCTGGTGTTGCACTTGATCAAGTTCATACTGCTTGACCTGGATCTCATTCTGCAGCTGTTCTAGCTCTGTCCATTTGCAGCAAAGAAGGTCTTGTATTTCACTCCGATCTCCATGGGTCTCTTTGATCTGGAGCCGCAACTGATCCAGCTCTTCCTGCTTCTCTTGGGTGTGTGTCTGTACCTGGTCCAGATCTTTCTGCTTGCTTTGGATCAGAATCTGCACTTGGCAAAGTTCTTCCTTTTTGTCATGAACCTCTCTCTTCACATGACCCAGCTCTGCCTGTGCCTGAGCAATACTTCGAAGCTCCTGCTTCAGCTGTTCTTCACAGTACTTCTCATACTGCCCCTGTGCTTCTTGACAGCTTCTATCTGCAATGTCAGAAAATGTCAAATGCTTGGGCTGTGATTAGTCAATACATTAGACTGATGATCACATAATTACAAAATGCAAATATTAAATTTTTAAAAAGCACCATGCCAAATGTAGGAAAACCAGAGTTTTTCCTGCATAGATAATTGAGAGGAGAATTTGTGTCACCTTGGCCTACCGAAAAATGTCTAGTACTTGTTTTCATGGAAATTATTATTTTGTAACAAGCATTTAACATGGTAGATTTGTTGTTTGTACGTAATCCATCCAATCCGCTGTACCATAATCCATGCACCAGGCAAAGCAATTCGAAATTGACAAATCACTGCAATCTTAGGAACAAATCATAAGAGCTTATCTGATACGGAACAGGTTTTATGTGAGGACAGAGGAGCACCACTGAACACTGCTTTTGTACACAACCAATGGCAGCTGCTGATAGATAGATAGATAGATAGATAGATAGATAAATAGATAGATAGATACTTTATTAATCCCTAAGGGGAAATTCAAGGTCTCAGTAGCATACAGACATCACACACAACATGCACTTACAGCAGAAATGTAAGTATAAACATATAACCAAACTCCACTGTACAATAGAGACAGTAGAAGATAAGAAAAAATAACAAAACTAAATACTAAATATACTATATAAATTAAATTTCACAGTGTGCTTGAGGGTGATCAAGCATGAGACGCTTGCAGTGACAGGGCCGGGACTGGCCTGTAGTTCTGTGTGCATGGTGAGGTGCTCAAGAGAGTGAGTGTCATGGTGAAGGTGCAAAAACATGGTAAGGTGCTCAAGAGAGTGAGTGTCATGGTGAAGTTGCAAAAAGTAGTCCAACAGTAGTCCTGTAGTTCTGTGTGCATGGTAAGGTGCTCAAGAGAGTGAGTGTCATGGTGAAGGTGCAAAAAGTAGTCCAACAGTAGTCCAACAGTGCAACAGTGCAAGAATAAGGTCTAGAGACCAGCATAAATAATATGGACAAATAAGAGAGTAAAGTATAATGAAGACAAGGTAATATAAAAAACTATGTCAGTGCAAGAATAGGTTGAGGTAATAGGGTTACAGCCATTCAGTATTGAAGCAAAAGCCATTGGTCATGTGTGCTAATATAGCATGAAAAACAGTGTAGCAGTAAAACAGTAGTAAAAACATTAGGCTGTGGACAGTAGTAAAACAGTAGTAAAACAGTAGTAAAGCAGTAGTGGGCAGTCAGTACTCAAACATGGAGAGGGTGGAGAGGCAGACAGACTATGCAGAAAAGTCTATCTCTCCTCTTCCCTTTAGTGAAGCATTGAACAATGGCCCTGGGGACAAATGACTTCCTCAGCCTTTCAGTTGTGCATGGCAGTGAGCGAAGTCTCCAGCTGATCAAGCTCTTTTGCTTTTTAATAGTGCTGTAGTGGATGACATTCATTGTCCAAGATGTTGATCAGTTTGTTCAGGGTCCTTTTGTCAGCTATTGAAGTGATGCACTCCAGTTTAGCTCCCACTACAGAGCCAGCTTTCCTTACCAGCCTGTCAAGTCGCCCAGCATCCCTCTTCTTTGTGCTTCCTCCCCAGCATACCACTGCATAGAAGAGGACGCTGGCAACAACAGACTGGTAGAACATCCTGAGGAGCTTGCTGCACACATTGAAGGACCGCAGCCTCCTCAGGAAGTACAGCCTGCTCTGCCCTTTCTTGTAGAGTGTGTCAGTGTTGGCTGACCAGTCCAGTTTATTGTCCAGGTGGAGACCCAGATACTTGTAGGTGCTTACCACCTCCACATTGACCCCATCAATGGAGACTGGTAGCAGAGCGGGCTTAGACCTGCGGAAATCCACTATCTCCTTGGTCTTTGAAGTGTTGAGTTGAAGGTGATTGAGTTTGCACCATTGCACAAAGTCCTCCACCAGGCTCCTGTACTCATCCTCTTGCTCGTCCCTGATACACCCCACAATTGCAGTATCGTCAGAAAACTTCTGCATGTGGCATGACTCGGTGTTGTAGCAGAAGTCAGATGTGTACAGGGTGAACAGGACTGAGAGCACAGTTCCCTGTGGCGCTCCGGTGCTGCTGATCACAGTGTCAGAGAGACAGTTCTTCAGTCTGACGAACTGTGGTCGCTCGGTCAGGTAATCTGTAATCCAGGTTACCAGGTGAGCATCCACACCCATCTGCAAGAGCTTGTCTCCCAGTCTGAGGGGTTGGATGGTGTTAAAAGCACTTTTCCTCTTGTCTAGGTGAGAATGTGTCCTGTGTAGAAGATAAGTGATGGCATCGTCCACTCCCACTTTCTCCTGGTATGCAAACTGTAACGGGTCTAGTGCATGGCGTACCTGATGGTGTTAGTATCGATTAATTAGTTAATTAGTTCATTTGTTGCTCCTTGTTTCTACAGACACTGTGGCATAAAGGTAAACAACTATTTTTTCTCCTCCACATTCTACTGTAACATTGCAATGTTAGCCTTATCTAGTGTGTAGACCATGGATACACACTTAAGGGAAAAAAATACAAGATGGCCCACTAATCCTCTACCAAAGGTTAGAAAACATGCACAAATGTCTGAGGGCCCTATCTTCCGTCCAGGGCAACGGGGTGCTAGGTGTGACGAAAGTGTCTTTGCTAGTTTGAGATTGATGCATTTGTCAGGCACGCACAAATAAAGTTGCACCCATCTGACAATTTTTGCCTCCCAAATCACTTTCCATGACAGGTGTTGATTAGAGCCTGAAGCAGTTTGGCTTGCTCCTCAACTTCTTTGATGTGCAGGTTCATCTGAACGGACAGGGGCACTATACATGTACTATACTTTATCCTTTCTGATTGTATGAGACTGAAGAGTGAAGTAGAGTAGGAATGCAATATTATATCGGTGGCTGACAAATGAACAAATTAAAATATTTGATTGTAATATAATAATAACATTATTGTTCCTATAACAGAAATCCGGCCGATAATTTGCACCGATATTTTTTAAAGCCTTCATTTCCCAACTAGCTGTATGTAAGGCCTGCCTGGCTACACTGAGCTACTTCAGCTTGGTTGGCTATACTTTTTCCTCAAAACATAAGATACAGTCCGATTTTGCCACTATAGCTTTTTCCCCAGCTTAGCCTAGTTTATCTGTGTTTAGCGTTTACTCACTGTTGCTGGCCAGTGGCCACTCACTCACAATTCACTGATGTGAGGTTTACTTAAAGGAGCAACACATAGGGCTAGGCTACTGCTATTTTGTTGACTGCTGTACCATTGAGGACTATTATGAGTTCTGTCCATCACTGGTGGTAGGTAATTAATTACTGCAATTAAATTATGCTTTTTAAATGCTGTCCCTGATTCACTTCTCACAATTTTTTTCAAGGCCCAAAAATTCCATGTCGGTGCATCTCTAAAGTAGAGCCTGACCGATAAATCGGTGTGCCGATATTATCGGGCCAATATTAGCCTAGGTATCGGTAAGAATGTTTGTAACGGGCGATAATTATTTTTTTATTAAGGACAGCCAAATAGTGATAGTGATACATATCCAGTATTGTCTTTCCAGCTTAACATTAAGTCCAACAGTAAAACAATGTTAGCGTTGGTTGCGTTGTTTGTCTAGGGCAGGGGTCGGCAAATAGTGGCCCGCGGGCCAATTTTGGCCCGCCATCTATTCTATCTGGCCCGCGAGATGACGTTAATTTGCTGTTTAAATAATAAAAAAAAAAAAAATGAAATTTTTTTTAACCCCATGTTTTTAAAAAGAAAAAAAGGCCTACAGCAATCCCATCAATTTCAAAACATTTATTGAGGTATAGATGATAGTCCTACTAAAGTGACAAAACAACAGGTGGAACATCCTTGCAGTTATCCATGACGCACAGGTCGGAACGGTATTGGCACGCGAGTGCGCGTAATCTTGTGCAAAAAAAAAAAAAAAAAGTGTCCTGTCTCCCTCTTCCAGTGGGCAAGGTCAAAAATAGCCTATGTTTCGTTAAATTAATAGGCTTGGCATTAATAAATGCAGGCAGGCTCAACACATACCTCTGCTTCCATTCTTCTTTGTAGGTCCTGCATTCTGAATCAATTTTTCTTTTCAAGGCTTTTGACAACGACATTTTGCATCGATAACTAGCATATAGCAATGTTCAGCTAATCATTTACACGTCATCCAAAAGAATAATATTTGTACACATTAGTTACGGCAAGTTGCTAGGCAAGTCGCCTGTTTCATGAGAGACGACAGGAGATGCAGCAGGCGGCATAAAAACAGCGCACATAAGCAAATAAACGTTTTTAATGGAATTAAATTAAATGCATTTTAAAAGTTAGATGATGTTTATTTTAATATAATATAATAATTCATAATTTAAATAGTAGGCCTATAACCCCCCCCCCATTACAAAAGCTATGGCCCGCGATGCCATTGTCTGAAAAAAAATTGGCCCGGGTCCAAACGTAATTGCCGACCCCTGGTCTAGGGTGATCATTCCCATGATTTCTAGCCCTCTGTCCGGACCTAGGTAGAGTCAAGTCAAGTCAACTTTATTTATATAGCGCATTTCATACACAGAGGTCATTCAATATGCTTTACATTAACAAAAGCAAACATGAATAGCTGATAAAAGCATAGAAGTGCAATAGTCAAAGAGGAGTGTCCTCCTTTTTAGATGTTTGTCTGCCTTTTTGACAAGTACTCCACAGCAAACAAGGTTTATAAGTAGCAATCGATGATCAAAAAAACAATGCGTTCTCTGCGGTCGCACATAAGGTGATAAGGCACAGATAGGAGGCGGCATGCACTGCACTCGCTGCTAGTTTGCGCTGGATTGAGTGAATGGGACAAAAATTTGTGTTGTGTTTGCTGCTTGCAAAATAAGCATGATTTACAGCGTGCCACGGTCAAACTTAAATGAACCGTATGTAAGAAATGTATTTCAATTCATCATAAAATGGCCCTGATATGTCACTAGACATTAAGAAATCATGTTCATTTCAAATACTTATATCACTGACAACAGTAGTCCGGCCAGGATATTGTCATTTAAAAAGTGAAGTTGCAGCCCTCAACTGATGTTGATGTTGTCCTGTTGTGTTTTGGCCTGATGCGCCACCCTCTACCTGTCTACTAATCACAAAGTCAGTAGTGTTTTGCCATCCGGGTTGCCAGCTCTGCCAGTCAGGGGGGAGGGGGAGGGGATACATCGCTTTACAGTAATTTGAAAGTGATTGCAGTACCAGTTTTGGCCACAATCTTACATACGGTTCCTTTAAGCATGGTTGAATTTCGGGCATGGAACGTGCAAGAGCGGCAGAGCAGAAAATTGAAAACTTAAATCATAGGAGTATACTATATCTATACATATACAGTTAAAGGAACACGCCACCCAATGTCAGTAGTAATATATGTTCTTACCTTAACTTTCACGAGTTGAGTCATACCTCTCCCGTGTCCGTACGTGCACTCAAACGCTCTGGTGCGCGGCTGGACTGTGTTAGCATGTTGCTATGCTAGCGGGCTTTGACGGCAACTAAGCGTAAAAGTAATCAAAAACATCCACGTTTTAGCAACTTAAATACAGTTGCACGAGTAGTTGATAGAAATGCTACGGCCACGCAACGTGAAACGTGGCGATTTTCCAAGCGAATAAACCGGAGAACTACAATGTGTGGCGCAATAGCACTTGGGAGTACTTCGACCTAGCGTAGTAGTATTGTTAACACCTAATTGTAGATCCTATCCACCACAGAGTTTAGAATCCATGCTGGATCGACCCTCAGCCTCTCCCTCCCCTCTGAGCGAGAGAGAGGCACACACACTAGAGATGCGCTGATGGGCTATTATTTCAACCATAACTGCATAGCAAAACTTATCATCCATCAGCCATCCATCAACACCAAAGTTTTTTGACCAATTTTCGAAACGGCACCCGCCCACCATCCGCTGGTTGTTTTAATGTAGGCTATATGGGTGATGCAGCGCTGCTGACGTGAGGCTAGAAAGCCCTTGCCTGTTCTAGGAAGACTGATCCAATGCAGCAAATATATTAAAAGGCTAAAGTCGTACATTGGCTATGTTGTAGCCTATCCCCAGAATATCAGCAGCAAACTCAGTCTCTGTCTCGCAAAACAGTCTCCAAATAAAACGCACATCGGCCTGTTGCCTTTTCTGCCAGCTTGTGAAAATATATCGTCCAAAATGCTTGATTGCATTGCATTCTCCACATTTTTAGCTACATTTTCATGTACCACATCAGCATTTTTGTTCAGTGAATCTTTTGTAAATCTATTCTATTTTGAGAAAATATTTTTAACAAAAACACATCGCTCACAATTATTGGCACTCCTGAAAAACAGAAGCATTTTGTCTGTGAACTTTCAGAAGTAGTTCATGACTTTCTTTTTCACTATGGTACTGTATAAAAATAAAGTCACACAGAGGCTAAATCCCCTAGTCATTTTTCAACATTGGAAAGACAAGAGAATACACTTAATTTAAATAAAAGAAAGTGTATTTACATTTGTAAGTCAGAGAATGTCTATGACAACTAGGTACTTTGTTGAAAATGCCTATATTTACAGTTAAAACAATGATTAAAAGGTTCTAATTATCTGGAAATGTGACAAACATGCTTGGACAAGGACCCATGGTTATCTTGCGACCATGTACAGTATGGAGGATGGTAAGATAGGTAAAAAATTCCATAAGAACCACTGTTGGAGAGTTACAGACAAAGGTATCATCTTGGGGTAAAAAAAAAAATCTTCAAAAGTAACCTCACTGCAAATAGATTATTTAGAGGGCATGCCAGGTAAAAGCCTGTCCAGTCATTTAATTACCAATGTAAACAGCAGGAGTTACTGTGGAGTTACTGGAAGTGTGGTCTATTGTCAGATGAAATGAAAATTGCACTCTTTGTCTAGAAACACTTTAGGTGTGTTTGGCGTACATAGAAGAATGGCTATACTGAAAGGAACCCCATGCCTAATGAGAATTATGGTGGAGGGGCTGTGCTATTGTGGGGCTGTTTTTTATTCCTAAAGGCCTTGGAAACCTAATTAAAGTGCATAGTATCATGAACACCAAGAAAAACCTGAACATTTTCAAAGGAAATCTGTCAATCTCTGCCAAGACACTAAAAGTTGGTCATGATTGGATCATTTATTGGGTCAATGAACCAAAACAAATGTCCAGATCAAAACAAATATTGTTTGCTGAACACAAAAATCAAGCTTCGGACATTGCCGTCTCAGTCCCCTGATCTAAACTCCATAGGAAAACAGTGGGGTGAGTCAAAGAGGAGAATGCACAAATGTGGACCTAGGAATCTGGACAATCTGTGGAGATTTTTTTTAAAGACGAACGTCTTAAATCCCTTGCTTTGTGCTCTCCAACTTTATGGGGTGTCATAGGAGAATATTACAAGCTGACTTATTGGCAATTGGCAATCTGGGGTGCCAATAATTGTGAGCGAGGTGTTTTTGTTTAAAATATTTATTTCTTTATAAGATTTTTCTTTTTCTCAAAATAAATTTGCTTCCCTTCAAGGTTGGATTTTTCCAATTTTTTTTTTCATTGTGAGATTACAATAAATCACCAACAGATTATTTTTTATACCAGTTTTTAGTCAACTTTAGCAGAGGTGCCAATAATTCTGGAGGGTACTGTAGATAGAAAGATAGATAGATAAGAATAGTCCTATGAGGAGAAATGGGGGGTGTCCTCATTTTTGTCCTCACAACTAGCCCTCCTTTTCAGAGTCTGGTTGGTGGTCATGTAGCTGGCTTCAAGCCTAGGGGAACTTGGGCCAGCACAAACCAAGTTCTTTACACTTGAAAGTTAAAGAACAAAGAAGGCAGGTGTTTAGGCATGGAGACAATGGAATTCAAAGTAGGATCCCAAACTCCTTCTCTTATCCTGCCTAACCCGGTGAGTGCGGTGACCTGGCACACACCATTGCTCCCTAGTGGACTGGAGTTGACCCAGAATGATTTATCACATTAACCAAGTACCAGTTTATCCCATACCTTAATGAAGCCTGCTAATACAGTGTACCAATACAAAGAAAGGTGGGGACTGGGGGTTAGTACACTCATCAACCACTACAGTCACCCTATTTTAATGTATTTCTGCACGGATATGATGGTGGCAGTGTGGCTGCTCTAACCTGTTAACATGGGTGTTGAATGAAAATGTATTGTATAAGAGCCTTTCATTAGGATACCAGATAGTTAGGCCTATTTAAACACATTATCCCACCCTGATCAGAACTTTTCAATATGCTAAATATTAGAACGCACGTTTACATTGTGTTTGTAAAAAAAAAAAGAAAATCGGCTGATTTGTAATTTTTTGAAATCCTCAGTAAAAAGTAATAAAAAAGTTGATATTTCGGTTTTTAAAATCCCTTATGTTTATATCATTATGTTTTCAGCGGTAATTACATCAATTTATTATACTGCTCTTCATAATGCTAGTAGAACGCTCCATTGACTTGAATGGGATTTCATATATATGCACCATGTAATTACCGCTGAACATTCTAAAGTCAAATATGCACCATGTAATTACCTATGTTACCGTTTCATCGTGGCTTTTTCTGAGAAACAAATAGTTCGCAATAACACACGCTGAACTTGAATTAAACATTCTTTAGAACACAGCTGATCAACCGTCTGCTTTCACTTTTGAATGAAGTTCCAGTCCTTGCGTATTGATATGAAAGACGTGAATTAGAAGCACAAAACACATTTTCCTTGACAGCGGTCTGTTATACTTAGCAACAGTCTGTTATCGAGAAATGGCAGACCACCGAACGTTGGGAAGGCCCATTCAAGTGAATGGAGCATTCTTCAGCATTATGAAGAGCCGTGTAATAAATCAATTTATACTGCTCTTCATAATGTTAGTAGAACGCTCCATTGACTTGAATGGGATTTCCTAACACTCTACAGTCAAATATGCACCATGTACAGTGGGCAGTGCTTCGACTTGGCCAGCTTCCCTCGCGGTCCGCGCACGGGATCACGAGGTATCACGCGACTTTAATTTGTATTTTTCCTGTGACGCTGCAACAACCCAAACAACCGGCAGATGTCTCAAGTGAGCAGGGTGTCTCGTAAAAAGAAATGGAGCCTGGAAACCCCTAAACAGACTTAACTACAGACTTTAGCAGACTTGTTTAGAAATAATTTAATAGCCGGAAATATGCCTGCCCTGCCCTAATAAAGAAATATTTGGTTAACTGCGAGTGAATCCCGTTTGCAGCCGTAGAAGAAACGCAGGACAAATTAAACATTCTGGTTTTCTCCGAGTGCAACGATGATAGACAGACATCATTTGGACAAAATATAGAGCATATTAACCTCCGTTGCTCAGCCAAATGCCTTCCTGTAACGTCCTGTTATCACAGAGTTACAGGCGATAAATGATTTTTGATGGTCACAAGTTTACTTCTTTAGCGGTTTATTTTTTTGATTATTAAAGAGTGTTTTTTATTTAAAGGTTTGACTTTGTGCTTATTCAGTAGAGCATTTAGTGCTCTCCCCAATCCCAGACGTTCACATTGCATGTTTGTTTGTAATGGATGCAACCGCCTGATACGCGTTTGACGGCAATAAGTTGTTAACAGACATGAACCAAGACATATAGCCCAGCAGCAATCTAGGGACTGTTCGTTATTTATTGAAGGGGCCACCGGAGGAATTTTGAGTGCTTCAGTCAAAAGTTGCATGACCCTCCCTTGCCTGCTAGAAATTGTTCAATGACCCTCTGACAGAATTGTCAAAAAAGACATGACCCTCCCCTGCCAATTGTCGCTGTCGCTTGTCTGCTTTGCGCCACGAAGACACACTGTGATAACGTTCTTAAATCAATCTTTCCCGGGAGCTTGCATGCTACCAGTCCTTCCTTTTCTAATGTGTTGCACCTGTTTGCACAATTTCACAAATAATCATATGTGGTTAATAATATGACAAATAATCCCTGTGCACGGGGACCGAAACAATGCATGCCAACTTTTTCCGTGTTTATCACATATTTTAACTTTCCCCCGCTGTCTTGCCGTTTTAATGTTTTCCCGTAGAATATCCCATATTTTAATACTGTCATAACATTAGCCCTGCCATCGGGCCTGTCTCTGTGTTGCCCTGTTGCTACCCCCTTGCCCTTCCAACGAAACAGATGTCTTCAAATCATCGTTTTCCTTGCTTGAAGGCGAACTTAGAGTCATGTTAACCTATTTAAGTTTAACGGCGTGATTGTCGTGAGATCACAATTCATTGGCGCTTGCATGTTCGGCCGTATGTCTACGAGCGCACCTGCCTACCATCAGGCTACTCAGCTACTAGAGAAAGAATTTCCCCTGTTTCTATGTTCACTCCAAGTTGGCCTACCATAACTTACCAACTCTGCACTGTAGACCCTAAACTGGCTATTTATATTTTTCTGTGAAATAAGCAAATGTATTTATATAAAAAGAGGTGGCCACCGCACACTGTTATATTTCTTAGTGATTTTTATTGAGCTCAATAAAAATCTCAATAAAAATCACTAAGAAATATAACAGTGTGCGGTGGCCACCTCTTTTTATATATGAACTTTAAAACCTGCAATTCACCAGCACCTTTTTAAGTTATTAAGCAAATGTATTTGTTCAACTTTATGAAGCAGAATTACGCATTAGGCTACTTGGAACGTAACACATTTGACAAAGGACAGATGTATGTTGCTAGTGACAAAATATTAACTTTCAGTGTTTTACGATGTCTTTGTCATGGGGAAGTGTTTTTCCCCATGCATTTATTCTAGGCTACTGTCAGTGACTGCCGCGAGAAAAGCGGGTTCTGTGTTTTATTCATTTCAGTGACTGACGCGAGAGAAGCGGGGTCTGTGTTGTGTTGCGTTGCGTTATCTTATTTTCATTGGGCATGCCCTGCCTTGCCGTCCACAGCTCTTCAGTTCCGACAAAGCCGAAATTACTCCTTTTGAAACAATGAGTGCACGCGTTTGTATGGCTATATTGCTTGACAGGGGGGAATCCCAAGCAGCTTTCAGCCATAAGGCTACTTTGAGAACATTTCCTAATTCACCACCCGACACTAATATTCAAAATGTTGAAAACTATTTCAGCATAGCCTATAAGCAGTTTAATTAAATGTAATGTTAGTTGTAAACAAACGGGCTACTTGGTGAGGCTTGGCCTCACAGATGCGCTCGTGCCTTAGATGGCAAGAAAAATCTTCACGATATAGGCCTATTAACTGACCACCCGATTCACGTTGACTGGGGGGCAGGGGGGGCCATCAGACATTTGTGCCCAGTTAATCCGGCCCTGCCCCCAACAAATCACACCTTCCCACCAGCTGTGACAGCTTAAAAGAAGTCGAGAGGACTCCTAACTCACAGACCTATTCACGAACCGGTTTTGTGGCATTTCGCCTGTTTTGAAATCCTATGCGGCTACAGGAGCTTCCAATCGTGAGGAAGCAATTTTGCATTGTCGCTGTCGCTTGTCTGCTTTGCGCCACGAAGACACACTGTGATAACGTTCTTAAATCAATCTTTCCCGGGAGCTTGCATGCTACCAGTCCTTCCTTTTCTAATGTGTTGCACCTGTTTGCACAATTTCACAAATAATCATATGTGGTTAATAATATGACAAATAATCCCTGTGCACGGGGACCGAAACAATGCATGCCAACTTTTTCCGTGTTTATCACATATTTTAACTTTCCCCCGCTGTCTTGCCGTTTTAATGTTTTCCCGTAGAATATCCCATATTTTAATACTGTCATAACATTAGCCCTGCCATCGGGCCTGTCTCTGTGTTGCCCTGTTGCTACCCCCTTGCCCTTCCAACGAAACAGATGTCTTCAAATCATCGTTTTCCTTGCTTGAAGGCGAACTTAGAGTCATGTTAACCTATTTAAGTTTAACGGCGTGATTGTCGTGAGATCACAATTCATTGGCGCTTGCATGTTCGGCCGTATGTCTACGAGCGCACCTGCCTACCATCAGGCTACTCAGCTACTAGAGAAAGAATTTCCCCTGTTTCTATGTTCACTCCAAGTTGGCCTACCATAACTTACCAACTCTGCACTGTAGACCCTAAACTGGCTATTTATATTTTTCTGTGAAATAAGCAAATGTATTTATATAAAAAGAGGTGGCCACCGCACACTGTTATATTTCTTAGTGATTTTTATTGAGCTCAATAAAAATCTCAATAAAAATCACTAAGAAATATAACAGTGTGCGGTGGCCACCTCTTTTTATATATGAACTTTAAAACCTGCAATTCACCAGCACCTTTTTAAGTTATTAAGCAAATGTATTTGTTCAACTTTATGAAGCAGAATTACGCATTAGGCTACTTGGAACGTAACACATTTGACAAAGGACAGATGTATGTTGCTAGTGACAAAATATTAACTTTCAGTGTTTTACGATGTCTTTGTCATGGGGAAGTGTTTTTCCCCATGCATTTATTCTAGGCTACTGTCAGTGACTGCCGCGAGAAAAGCGGGTTCTGTGTTTTATTCATTTCAGTGACTGACGCGAGAGAAGCGGGGTCTGTGTTGTGTTGCGTTGCGTTATCTTATTTTCATTGGGCATGCCCTGCCTTGCCGTCCACAGCTCTTCAGTTCCGACAAAGCCGAAATTACTCCTTTTGAAACAATGAGTGCACGCGTTTGTATGGCTATATTGCTTGACAGGGGGGAATCCCAAGCAGCTTTCAGCCATAAGGCTACTTTGAGAACATTTCCTAATTCACCACCCGACACTAATATTCAAAATGTTGAAAACTATTTCAGCATAGCCTATAAGCAGTTTAATTAAATGTAATGTTAGTTGTAAACAAACGGGCTACTTGGTGAGGCTTGGCCTCACAGATGCGCTCGTGCCTTAGATGGCAAGAAAAATCTTCACGATATAGGCCTATTAACTGACCACCCGATTCACGTTGACTGGGGGGCAGGGGGGGCCATCAGACATTTGTGCCCAGTTAATCCGGCCCTGCCCCCAACAAATCACACCTTCCCACCAGCTGTGACAGCTTAAAAGAAGTCGAGAGGACTCCTAACTCACAGACCTATTCACGAACCGGTTTTGTGGCATTTCGCCTGTTTTGAAATCCTATGCGGCTACAGGAGCTTCCAATCGTGAGGAAGCAATTTTGCATTGTAGGCATAAATAACATGCAATAACGCCACCAACAACAACCAAAACTAGGCTACTCATTGTCAACATGTAAATTAAATGTAACATTATTGTGAATCAAATTAAAATGTTCTCTTTTGCAAACGTAGGCATAGGCATAGTAACAGATTCATTTAATAATGTTACAAAGATACTACATCAATCCGTATGTTTCATTAGGCTACTAGGCTATTTGTTTTGCCTTACTCTTGATTCATTTAGGCTAGGCCTTTTTATTCAGTTATTCATCATCTTCTGTCATTGTGTAGCGCACACATTCTCAGACCTGTCACCTGCCACTCATCGTAAGGGAGGTGTTTGGAATCATTCCCGCATTACAATCATCAGCCAATCAAGGTGGTCACTTCAGTCAAGCTCGTGCATGAGTAATAACGTCATCCATAGCAACGAAGACTCACTCACTCTTAGACAAAGATTCTAGAGCGCTCAGCTTAGTCATTTTCCCTTACAAGGAGTAGGTCTGAAAGGCTTTGTGAATAACTTAATAAGAGAAACTCCTAGCTAAAATCTTTTATTGCTATTTAGGAGTAGCCTACTCCTAGTGGTTAGATAAAAGGCTTTGTGAATATGGCCCCTGGTGTCTAACCCAATGCATAGCCCATTTACACAAAATGATGGTCATTGTCGAAGGTGCATGGTGAAGTGAAATTCTTACTTTGGAAAACAAACATTTGCCGATATCATTGGATAGGGCAGCGGTTCCCAAACTTTTTTCCCCGCGGACCACCTTCTACATCTTGACTCGGCTCGCGTACCCGCACCATCCAACACATAAAAAAGTAACTCATTCTATTGACGCATTCCAGGCATCGTTGTTTAATTAGCCGCCCTACATGATAACATAATCAAAATGTGCAACTGGTCTATGAGCTCTCACACTAAAAAAAACAGTGTGGAGAACCACATTAGACTGGTTAGATAGCATCTCACTGCAGACCACGCACTGTGGCTTTGGGCAGTCTGTCTCCCAATCCACGTGAAGCCTAGGGCTATATGCCTCATCATACTTTCGTTTTCTTTGCGCAGTCTTTTCTGTCTCGTTCTTTCTTTTATCCCCCTGCGCTCCATCTCCACCTTCATTAGTCTGCCCCCCATCCCATTCCATCGTTACCTGTGTCCTGCTCTGTTTCTCTCGCTTCTCCTCTTCCATCGCTTTAATTAGGCCTTTTGGACAGTGTCCCTGTTTTTAGCAAGTTTTCCATGTTTACACAGCCTTTTACCTAGCCTATACTTCAACGAAACTAACGCGCCAGATATTCTGGCTGCCCGCAGGAAATCACGTGTAGCCTATTGTGTGTAGCTTATTTTGTAAGTTTACAAATGATTTCCTTTGATTTCACGTTTCCATATCATTATAACCTGATTCGAAATTATGTATTATTTATGAATTAATTAGAGTATTAATTAATTAATCATTTTTAACTCCTTTCCGCCATTGCCCTTTTCATCTCGCGTACCCCCTAGTGGCAGCTCGCGTACCACCGGGGGTACGCGTACCACAGTTTGGGAATCCCTGGGATAGGGGATAGGCCTACTTGTTTATTTTTTACATAGCCTACAATGGCCAGTTCAGACAAAGCCGAAATTACTCATTTTGAAACATTTGTATGGTTATATTGCTTGACTTAAATCCCAGAGAGTAGGCTACCGCACCCCACAGTGATGGGCCTAGCGGTCTTACGCGTTCAGTGTGGGGTATAAACAAGCTGAGAATTTAGCGGTGTCACGTCCGCCTGTCGCAGATGTGGGGAGCTGAAGCTTGGGATACAGTTACTAGAGTAACAGTATTTTATTTTACTTCTTATGGAATCATTTTTTTTTTCACTTTTATAAAGGCTTTGTTTGAATGCTGTTGGAACAAATAGTAGTTGATTATAAAGGCAACTTTCTGTTGCAATATTCTGTGTGTTCTGGACTGCAGGTAACTTGTTAAGCCAGTGGTTCTCAAACTTTTTCTTTCATTCCCCACTTTGATCAAGGGGGCATTGACTGATGATAGTGGAGATAACGTGTTATCCCGAGGCCTTTGCAAGTCAGCATCTCCGACGGTAGTCTACCCTATTAAAAATATAATAATAAAAGTTTTCGATGTCCCAAACGGAGAGCCATACTTTATTGTTTTAACAATCTCTATGCTACTCACCAAAATGTAGGCATGGGAACATGATGAAGTATCCAACTGTCGTGTGTTAAATTATTGTGATTACGAGCCAGTGGTTTTCAAACATTATGTGTGACTCGGACATCTAACGAAATGCAACAGACTCATATCGTCCTTGCATTCGCAAAATGAGGACGTACAGACTGCTCAGATAACAGGTGTACCTCCAGTTATGCACCTTTTTTAGTCAAGTCATTTAAATGTGCTGGTAAAACAGTTGTGTACTCTATTGTTATTTATCCCTATTCACCCACGGCGTCAATTCTGTGGCGCAGTGCGTAAAGGCCGGCTGATGACAGCCGCCGTTACGCAGCAGTTATCAGTCCCCTGTCCAAGAGTTCGAATCTGGATTAAGCCCATATTTTGAGAAATGCTGAATAGACCACAACCAATTTCAATTCTTCAACACGGTCACCGTTAGACTAGAGGGGAGAAAGAATGGGAAAAGATCTGGGCACAGTTCTTCCAGAGCTTCGTGCCAAGTAATAAGCGTTGAGTCGAGATGTTTGTGTGAATGAAACGAAGCGTATAGGCCATAGTGTGACATGCGTAAACAAATGGTGTAGAGATGACGCCACAGGGTTTTATTTAAGAGAGCCTACGTTTGTATGTAGGCAATTTATATTCACAATACTTAGGCCTACTAAAATAAATAGTATTTTATTTGTATTGGTTGTTTAGAGTAAAAAAAAATCGGTCGGTCGGTAAATTGACAGGGTCGGTCGGGTTACGGCAAACAAAAATATTTTTAAGGATGGCCTGGCAGTGTTTTTTTGTGCGTCTGTAGAAGTCAGCCAAATATGAATGTAATTCTGCGGCATAAAGCAGATGTATTTGTTTATTGTACAGAATTCAATTGACTACATTGCAGTCAAGAAGTAGGGCAAATTAATTTACGAAACCAAAACATGGGTCATAGTTGTCTAAGCTTCTATTGCGTAGCCTGTTAAAAACGTCGCCAGATAGTATTAAATCGGCAACAACATTGTTTTCTGCAGAAGCCTACCCAAGGCTACAGATTAATTCTGAACAGTTATTTCTCTACTGGCTCAATTATCACACAAGATACTGTTTTGATTTGCGTAGTTGCGTTACCCCCAACACTGACAATAATGTAGACAGCAAATTTCGATTTCGATTTTCGTTACCACCGTGTAGTCAAGCCTTAAGCCATACCCAAGTAGCCTAAATCGAGGTAATGTTTAATTATGCATGATTTATTTTGTTATTGAGTTCGTAGGCTGGGATTACTCTCGGCAACAATTATGTTTAATGGTAGCCTCCTTATTTTTCAGAAGGGGCGGCAGGCAGATGGATGTACAGTGGCAGAGCGACGCACAGTGGCTGAAAGTGGTACTAAAGTTTCACGCAGCTTCACGCCTCGTAATGCGCGACTGAAGTGGTCATTTGAAAGCGATGCCCACTGTAATTACCGCTGAAACATATAATGACCGGTGTCAATGGCAACAGGTCTTTATGAAATTCATGTCTTTCATAACACTCCGCAAATAGTCCGGTCACTTCTTGCAATGGAACTTCATTCAAAAGTGAAAGCAGACGGTTGATTAGCTGTGTTCTAAAGAATGTTTGATCCAAGTTCAGTGCGTGTTTTGAACTAGGGTTAGTTTCTTAAAGCCACAACGAAATGGTAACAAATAAATATAGAGACATATCATGTGAAGTTTCTTTTTCTTGTGTTGGCAAATAGCCGGATAATAAGCGGGATAATGTATAGAATGCCGGTCATTATCAGGAAAATAAGTCCCTTCAGGGTGAAGGAAGTCTGGTTCGCCCTGTCGGGACTTATTTTTCCCGATAATGAGGCCATCCTTAAAAATATTTTTGTTTGCAGTAACAGCCAAAAAAAAATAAAAATGGGTCGGTAGGTAGGTCAATATTTTTTTTTTCAAGATTCAAAGTAAAAAAAAAAAGTACAATTTTGGTCATGGTGATTACGTAGGAATGAATTTACACAAATGTGCATATCGTGACGTAACTGACTGGGTCTTCAACCCGTGCCTTCAGGCGGACCATTGCAAACCTCATTCTGATGCATGTTATATAGACCAGCCTTTCTCAAACTTCTTTGACCTGAGGCCAGGTCATGGCAGACTTTGGGGTCATAGGGCTCATCTACATGTACCCAGAAAGAAGGCTACAATAGCTCTTGGCCACGTTATATTGAAATTTGACTATACAATACTCAATGCTATACAGTGTATTATACAGTCTCTAATGGCAAGCGATTTTAACATTTTCCCGCTAGACTGGATATGTATTGCAGATATCTGTAATTCAGTTTTGCCTAGTCAAAACGAACATTTTAGATATCCGCAATTGAATTCTTCCTATCCATAATTGTCATTTCAGATATCCACAAAGACATTCTTCCTAGGACAAATGACGCCACATTTGCCATTCATTTCTATGGGGTTTATCATTACGGATATCTACAATTCAGTTGCAGATATCCACTATGTGAATTACGGATATCTGCAATTGAATTGTAGATATCTGCAATTCCAGTTAGAGATATCTACAATTTGATTCTGACTAGTCATAACTCCAGTTGAAGATATCTTTAATTCACTTCAATTCAAGATATCTACATGTTCCTTTTCAGATATCTTGAATTAAGTTTTGACTAGGCGAAATGACATTGTAGATATCTGTAAATGGAATTTTGACTAGTCAAAATGACGTTGTAGATATCTCAAACTGGAGTAAGGGATAGTCATAATTTGATTGTAGATATCTATTATCAAGTTATAGATATCTTGAATGAGTTTTGATTAGAGATATCTGAAATTGGAGATATCTATAACTTTCATTCTGCCTAGTCAAAATGTAATTATAGATATCTTGAATTAGAGTTCTGACTAGGCGAAATGACGTTAGAGATATCTGTATTGCTATGCAAATTAGGCCCGCATCCCACTTTAGGCGGGAGAAGAGCGTGTTGTTGTTCAAATCATCAAATCACATAGCACCTGTTAACTGTTAACTTTGTAATTAGCACTAATTAGCACCATGTCAGAGCAGCCAGAGGGCGAAGGAGTTTTTAATCGTCTTTTTAATGCTGCAGCCTATACAAGACAGCAGCTGGCAGCAAGAATTGATGATTCAATGTTGCTTTGATTTTTTCGATTACAGCCAACACCATTATGAATGGAATTTCCTGTAGATGGTGCTGGTGCATTTAGTAGCCTACTAATTTATGTAGGCTACGACATTACAGCATGCTTATTCTTCTTCCATTCATAGAAATAAGGAAATAAGCCCACTTTTTCTTCGATTATGTTGGGGAGGGGAAATTAGCTGACAGAATGTCTAAGTAGATGGGCTCTAGAAATCTAGACGGGCTCTGCTACGGAACTAAAGAGCAACGTCTAGCACAATAATTTGCACTAGTCATAATGACGTTTGAGATATCTTCACCTTTCATTCTGCCTAGTCAAAACTGAATTAAAGATATCTGCAATTGCCATTTAAGATGTGTGACGAGTTGAATGTTGTTTTCAATGACGTGATGACAGATATCTGTAATTCAGTTTTGCCTAGTCAAAACTAAATTACAGATATCTCTATCTGACGTTTCGACTAGTCACAATTACGTTACAGATATCTTGAATGACAATTTCAACTATCCAAAATGTAATTGCGACTAGTCAGAAAGACGTTGTTGATATCTACAATGTTAATTCCAGATAGTCAAACTTAGCGGGTAAATGATAAAATCGCTTGCCATAGTCTCTGCTCTGTTTCTAAGGAAGTTCCAAAAAACAACGTTGTTCTATTAAGTTTCGTTAAATAAATAAATAGCCTTCCAACAGGTTGAAGCGGAGCTTTGATACAAACGTTATCGATTAGTTTCAGTTTCTCTCGCGCAGACGCGCATTGAATGAATGCTCATACCACCACTTAATTGTAGGGCTCCATGTTTAATGACATCGATAGCAGAAACGTTTGTTTTCTTTTTTCGTCGATCCGCGGTTTCTTGATCAACTGCGCAGCAAATTATCAGATGAAGCACCGGGCCTAATTTCACTCCACGACTCCGCGGACCAGCAGTCTCCATGTTGCGGACCCATATTTTGAGAAATGCTGAATAGACCACAACCAATTTCAATACTCCGACACGGTCACCGTTAGACTAGGGGGAGAAGGGATGAGAAAAGATCTGGCCACAGTTCTTCCAGATCTTCGTGCCAAGTAAAAGCGTTATCAGTTTGTGTGAATGAAACGAAGCGTAGGCCATAGTGTGACATGCGTAAAACCAATGGTGTAGAGATGACGCCACAGTTTTTTTTTAAGTGAGCCACGTTTGCATGTAGGCAATTTATATTCACAATACTTGGGCCTACTAAAATAAATATTATTTTATTGCATTTGTATTGGTTGTTTAGAGTAAAAAAAACAATCGGTCGGTATTAACGCAAGTTTACAACCGGCAAGTCGGTCGGACTAAAAGGGGAAAAAAATAAATATTTGGGTGGCTCTAAATTGACAGGGTCGGTCGGGTTATGGCAAACCCCTCCAAATATATTTGGCGACCCCCCTGGGGGTCCAGTTTATGAACCACTGGTCTATAGCACAAATTGAAAAAAAAATTCTAACCCTGTTAATTCAAATCACATCTTATGAGTCTGGACATTCGTGATGTTTGCTTGAACGAGCTTGCTTGTTGGACAATACCCGACTCACTACATTAAATTGAATCAAAATCAACTTTTATCCAGATCTGTAACATTTGCAAATGAAGTTCATCCAATTGGTTTTGGAAAAAATACCAGGCTATCTGGGCTTCCCCTGACTGAAATGACAAAAGCAAGTCAACTCCTTATACATGTTTTTAACCATACTAAATTAATATAAATGTTAAGCTCAGGAGTAGAGTGAGACTCTCCTACTCTTTAAGCTTTCGAAAGAAAAGAAAATGTATCTTTCCTATTTTAGTCTGACTATTTTGTGTTTTTCTCTCCTTAAAAGTTTCTCTGGGAGCATACCACCAAAAAATTACATTTACACCATTACAATGTCAGTAATTTGGTGTCCCCCTTGGATATTTGTCTTGCCTGCCTAAACCATGGTTTGCTGTTGTTGACCAACAGATGAGAGAGAATTAGCCTCGCCTTCCTTGAATATACATAATAGTTGGAGGGTGCTGTAGTGCAACTGGCTACAGCATCCATACCATGTGTACCAAGTGCCCAAGGGGACCCAGGTTTGGGTCTGACCTGCGGTCATTTCCTGATCACAATGCATCTCTCTCTCAAACTTACTTCCTGTCAAACTTCACTGTCCTATCCAAATAAAATACAAATATATATATACATAATAGTGTGTTGCCTTTTTATGGTTTACATCAACCTCTGGTCTTTCATGTCAACTGTGGTGATGTTGAAATAAACTGGTGATCAAACATCACCTTTTGAATCAGGATCGTTGTGCTGCTGGATGGCTACACTGGTCCTACCCTGCTGTTGTTCTAGTTGGTAGATTCTGGCCAGCACTGCTGTGACATAAGCCTCTCTCTGCTGATCGTACGCCAGCCACTGCTGATTCTTCTCCAGGGCCTTTTCAACAGGCAAAATAAAAGCAAGAGAGGGGAAAGGAAAGAATACCAGCAGAGACACTGTGCCTTGGGAAGCTGTTCAAAAGCTCCTTTTCAAAAAATGACCACATCACTTCAAACATTGAGATGATGTGAAAAGCACAAACACCAAGTTAACCCTGTACTTACATATATAGGTCTTAAATCTGCTTTGAGAGATAAAATGTAGAGAAACTGAGAAATCACACTCACATCTCGCAGGAGCTCCTGAACTGTTTCAACATCAGATGTAGGTTTATAGACCTATCAAAATAACAATAAAGTAGAGAGACCACTGTTTAACCTTGTTTCAGGAACTTCTCATCATCACACATGTACACCTAAAACTAGGCTTGAATAAAAAAACGGTTATATTATTGTTGTAACAGTGCAACTGTTAGCTCTCTGTGATCTTGAAGTTACAGGTCTAATCATGCTCACATTCACCCTACTCCTGACCATAGACCAAAGTGGGATGATCAGTTCAAACACAAGCACACCACTGCCACCCCGGGGGATATATAAATATAGCTATACAGTAAATAATAAAGCAGGTGGTGATGAAGCATTGTAACAGCTGGGCCCAGTACCACCAACCTGAATGATCCGGATTCGGAGATCAGATAATCCATTTTACTTTTATGCTGGTTTTTCAAAATACTCTGGTGTTGGATCACCCTGATCTAGATACAGACTTATCAGGATTACTAAATATTAAGGGTGTCACGATTTCGATTTTATTTCGAAATCGATCGAAATTACATCTCAATCTCGAACTTCGAACTTAAAAGTAGCATCGACGATGCAGCCACACCCCCACAAGCACAAACACACATGCACGGGCTGAACTGCAGCGTCAACACTCCTCTAATTTTAGGCTGCAGCCAGTTAAAATATAGGCCTACACATCAACCTACCGAAATCAAAGCCCCTCTTGCTACTTTGAAATCACCGGTGTGGAAGTATTCGTTCATTCACGTCAATTAAAACTAACTTAGCCTACTCAACTTAGCAAGTGAAAAGATGGTCTAATTACAGTCCAAAGTTACTTTAAGGCTTAAAATGAACATTTATAATTACATATTCCATGAACACTAACCTTGGGTCTCTTCGGAGTGTGCTGAAACAATCAAATTAACATTCTGTGTTGTTTCATTTTACTATGTTCACGTCTCTGTTTTAGCCTAAAGTTAGTTCTGTTTACATTACAACCTCGCGGTTGGAACGGTTTCAAAGCGGTTTCAAAATAAAAGCCCCCCGAAAAAAAAAGGAAAAGGCCAAAAAGAGTAAATAACATATAAGGAATGCATTAATAGTAATATTTAAATTAGATCGAAAATCGAATCGAATCGTGACTTTAAAATCGAAAATTACATCGAATCGAGGATTTGGAGAATCGTGACACCCCTACTAAATATGGATTATTTACCAGTGCCTCTAATTGGGACTACATTTTACAATTTAGCCCAGTGGCTATGTAAGGAACAACAGTTACATATTTATGAAGATCTTTTTTATTATCTATTAAGAACTAAAACAATATTTGAGGTAGCATCAAGCTTAATATAAAATCATTATGTTTAGGGTACTTTCAATTGAGAGGTGGCTGTCCCAAACCCAAAGGCCTAAATTTCACCTTATGAAAAGAAATATGAAATCATTTTTGTAATTTTTTCCACTGATGTTTTTATAAAGATCTTTTGAATACCTATGATAAAAAGCAATCCAAAAAATATATTTATTCCATATATTTTTTTTCAAAAATCATAAATCATTATACTGTATAAAAAAATGTTGTCCCACATTTTTATGTCACGGAAACACTGTAAGGTTTAGCCCATAGGATGGTAATGATTTTAGCCACATCACTCCATTTTGGACCAGGAAGTGTGTGTGTGCATCCATAGATATATATAGAATGGCTAGATGTGTCGTCCGCGCTGCTGGCCAATGGAGGTCGACATCCGCACCGGGCAGCCATCTTGCCACAGTCAGCTCGCTAACTCATAACATTGTGTTTCAATGGTGCACTGTAATGACAGGTAGTGACCTGAAGGTGTCATTGTTATAGCCTGGGGGCATTGTTCTGCCTTTAGTAGAAGAAGAGCCATCAGGTACCACAGAGCCCACCAGATAGCTTGTCTGTGACAAGATGGCCGCCGGTGATGCCGGTGGAGACTCCGCCATAAGACATCTAGCCATTCTATATATATATCTATGTGTGCATCCCTCTCGCTCTCATGGCCACATGGTGAGTAGATCAGTGCAATCATTTTTGAGTAAATGCAGTCTCAAAATCAGGCTGGAACATTTAAGAATGTCACTACCGAACACATATTTATTTCAATTAATCAAGTTGTTTTAGTTGTTTTTTTTTTGAAAATGTAGTTTTCATTTGTGTATAAAAGTTCAGAACATACAATACATTTATATAAATAAAATGCATTTTAGCATATTTAAAGGAGAATTCCGGTGTGATATTGACCTAAAGTGTGTTGAAACATGATACCGAGTGTGAACGCATGTCTCATACTGTAGATCATCTCGGCTTGTCCCCTGCACTCAGAAATCTGGCGCTAGTTAGCCGATGCCACCAACAGTTTTTCGATGGGGGTGCCTCGGGCATCGGCCTAGCCATGCAAATAAATCACTGTTTTACACCATTTACGAGGCTCAAAGTAGCTCCACACTTCATTGGTAGACTTTGGAGGGCCTTGACATTTAAAACGAGACATTGATAACTTTGAAAAAGCACTGGTAGTTTATTTACAAGACGATTTATACAGACAGTACCTTCACAAAGTTTACCGTTCACCGCTATCTTGAATTTAGTCACGATAGGCTGAGCGACGAGTAGGAATGAACAGGTATGATAAGGGATCAGAATACAAAAATAATTCAGTGGAAATGCATGGATTCCAGATGCTGCTACTGGAAGCCAGTGTTTCTTAAAATGGGGGTCGGGACCCCCAGGGGGGTTGACAAAAATATGGGAGGGGTCGCGAAAACAGACATAGGTAGACCTAGATATAGGTTTACAATTCACAGTGTTTCCATAATGTTCCTCCGAATGTGGATGCTTTGTTTATGCAAACTCAAATCTCTACCTGCGACTCTTGCAACAATAACTTCAAAGATGCTGTACGCTTACCAGTGACAGAACATTATGCAGCCTTTTCTTGCCACAGGACTGCCAGTTATACATTGGATGAGTGCTAGTTATCCTTTGGAAAACAATAAATTAGATTGTCAAAGGCTTGGTTTTGATGTTGACATACAGTAGCTAACTGATGAGAGAAGATATTTTCTGCCTCTGCCTCCAATGCCAGTCTTGCAACATTTTCCAAAATGAAACCAAATTTCATTGGCTGGAGAGAAGGGGGTCTTGAGACTTGGCCAATGTTTTGGAGGTCGCCAGACTTTTAAAAGTAACTATGTTAGATTACAAGTTACTTTATTAGTTACTTTCAGCAGCTGCCGACAACACCCCCAACGCCTCAACATAAAAATGATAACCGGTTTTGCAAATACTCACTATACTGGAAGTGCATTTTAACAGCAATGTATAGCAGACATCCCAACCTAACCTACTTAGATACTGAAATTCAGATGTTTGTTCAATAATGTCTAAGTACACCAAATAAGGAAGGCCTATTGATAGAAATTGTTATAGTAAAATATGTAGATTATTTTTCATGTAGCCTTGGCAACTAGCCATCTTGTAGCCTATAGGCCTGAGTAATATGCAAATGAAATTACACTTGTTAAACTCACCTCAACAAGTCTTTTGCAATCATTTAACCTGCCGTGAGCAATGCTAAAGTTGCTGTTACAAACAGTGCAGTGTGCAAGATTATCATTATGTTTTAATCTTTTAAGACAATTGGGTACACTTTTGTGTAGTCTGATGTGAAATGGGTCTTAAATCTTCCTTTTTGAGGGGCACTGACGCTGCCATGACGCTTCTATTCCTTGATACACTGACTGAACTGATTAATTATGTTTGGGAGAAAAGAGATATAAGCACTTACACTGAAAACGGATTGGTTGATTTAGCAAAACAGACCAGGATGCTCTCTGTCTTGGATGCGCTTCAGGCACAAACGCACCACTCCTCTCTCTCTCCCTCTCCGTTGTGTGTGCATTAAGCTAAGCGAATCTTTGATTTGAAGTCCGGTCTGGCTTGCGTGCTCTTGTTCGCTCTAGGTTCCGGGAGATTTTATGTAATTTGCGGGCGTCAGGAAGCCGCTATCAATATGTGGGAGACTCCCAAAACTTCGGGAGACTTGGGATGTCTAGCTAGACAGCACTTTGTCGCCAGCACAGAATGTACAATGTACCTTAATGTTGTCATGTTTAGCTGACACAAACTCAAAGTAATGACTGATGAAATGTGCATCTCTCTCTCTCCCTCCATTGTTGTTTTCGTTTGTGTCGCTGCACGTGAATTGTCCTCATGCTGAAAACGTGAGCATAGCCTACATGACATTTATCCCCAAGACAAGAAGAAAGCAAAGAATATATCTTTTTATTAAGGAAAATGACAAAAATAGTAACGCACAGTAACTTAGATAAGTAACTTTAATCTGATTACTGGTTTGTAAATAGTAGCGCGTTAGATTACTCGTTACTGAAAAAAGTGGTAAAAATAGACTAACGCGTTACTAAGTAACGCGTTACTGGCATCACTGCTTAGGTGAGACCATTCGCTCCCATGGATTTGACTATCATGTTATGCAGACGACACTCAACTTTACCTGTCTTTCCCACCTGATGACTCTAGCATTTCCCACCGGATGTATGCATGCCTTAAGGATATTTCAGCCTGGATGAAAGATCGGCACCTTCAGCTTAATCTCTCAAAAACTGAGTTTTTGGTGTTTCCAGCTAAAACAGCTATTCCCCAACAGATTAACATCCAGCTTGACTCTACTTCACTGACCCCAACTAGATCAGCACGTAACTTGGGCGTTGTAATTGATGACCGACTTAACTTCTCTGAGCATTCTGAGCTTCTATTGCAAAATCATGTCGGTTTATGCTTTACAACATTAGGAAGATCAGACCTTATCTGACACAAGATTCCACACAACTTCTTGTTCAGACCATGGTCATCTCCAAGCTGGACTATTGTAATTCACTATTAGCTGGCTAACCCGCTTGTGTAATAAGATCATTACAGCTGATTCAGAATGCTGGAGCACTCCTGGTCCTCAATCAGCCAAAGAGGACACATGTAACTCCTCTCCTAGTTACTCTCCATTGGCTCCTATAGCCAGAATTAGATTTAAATCTCTCACTTTGGCCTATAGGACACTGACTGGATCTTCTCCTAGTTATTTTAATTCAATAATCAAGGCGTACATCCCCAACCGCCCACTGCGGTCTTCTGATGAGCGTCTGTTGTGTCGACCAGTCATAAACACTAGGTCTAATTCAAGACTCTTTTCCTCAGTGGTTCCATGTTGGTGGAATGAGTTGCCCAGTGCTCTCCGTTCCTGTGGTAGTTTTGGGTCGTTTAAAAGAGGGGTCTAAAGACATTCCTGTTCAACATGCACTTAGTTCTTTAAGCGCTTCTTATGCGTTATGGTTTGTATAATATTGTTTTACTTCCATTAGGCTGTTGATTAATTTGACATTGTTTATTAATGACATTCTCCTTAATGTAGTCTTACCATGTAATTGTTTTTATATTATTGATTGAATGGATATTATTGTTTATTATTGCTTTTTCCCTCATTTTCATTGCTTATTTTATTACTGTAGGCTATTGATTGAATTGACATTGTTGTTTATTATTGCTATTCTCCTTATTATAGTTTGACCAACATTCTAATCTGTTCCCTGTTAATTTTTAAATAAAAAAAACTATAACAAAAGCCCAGCCTGCAACACTACTCTATAGGCGTCTGAAAGGAGGTTTACTAACATACTGCACACCTACCTAAAGCTCCCTAAACCTTACTCCTGATCCGGGTCATGGTCTAGAATTCCTACACAGTGGACCACCCCTCCACCCTCATTTTGTTTTCGTTGTTGAAATTTGGGAAGGAACCTTGCCTTGCATTTAAAAAACAATAACTGAACTGCGGATTTACTTAACTACTTGGTCTGTCTGACGGGAGTGTTGGCAGTTATGGGTTATACCTAACAAACATTCATGCTTAAAGGGATACTACAGCGTAAAAACAATCAAAACAAAATAGCCTTACACACGGCGGTATAGTGTCCATGGGCATCCTACAGATAAACCGAAGTATTGCAAACTTAAACCATAGGACATTAGAACAATCATTTTGAACTATGCACCTGCCGTCACTTATTCCGCTGTCAAACTAGGAAAAGTGAACTAGACACTCCCTAGATACACCTGAACCGTATGCTTCAAATAGGGCCCTGAAGGTAACAAATTGAACACTAAAATGAGATCTGGAGGTTATACAGTATGTGTTCGTTGAGCAATTGTCAACATGTTAGATACTAATACTTTTAAATGTGACCATTTTTGAACACTTAATAAATCTTTCTTAAAGGATAATAACATTTTCTATCTTGCATCCTATAACACCCAAATGTCCATCAGCTGTTCAGTGAAATATTAAACAGATTTCGGTAACACTTTACTTGACAGGTGAGTTCATAACACATTCACATCAGCTGTCATAAACTGCACATAAAGCATTCATGAATGTTTCATGAGCCATGACTTAACATTCATACCAAACCTTTCATGAATGTGGAAGACAGAACGACGAGCGACAACGTTTTTGCTCCAAACCTCTCACATCTCACATCTGAGTCAATGGGCTACTCCAGTGCCAAAAAGACAGAACATGGTCAAGCAAATAATTTTTGCTTCATAAAAATGTATTTGTTTTATGATGTAAGCTTTGCAGATGATTTCTCATCTTTTGCTACTGGGAATGTCCAACCATTCCAGGTTACACAAATATGGGTCAGCTGAATGTAGGCTAGTTTACCTCCCAGTGTTAAACTCAGGGATTGCGAATACTTCACAACTTGTATAGTAAAGTGACATTCGATGTAGACTTCATAAGATATTCATGACATATAAAGGCTGGAGAGATTAAGGGCTGTATTTTGGGCACCAGCGCATGGCGTTAAACTTGCTTTTCACCCGGGAAAAGTTTAATTTGGTATTTTACACGTTTATTAAACATTGCGCCCAGGGGTGGGAGGGGCCTGGCGCGTTGTCTAAAAATCGCTATCGTACACCACCTAAACCTGGTCAGAAGTCAATGGCGAGTTGTTCATATGCTATTTTAAGAGGGCATGTCAACAGTCATATTGGCAGGTGCACGCACCATCCTTCTATCATTCATGAACGCACACCAGCGCACATCCATGCAAAGCATTACAAATTGCACGATTTACAATGGGAAACATAATTAGAATAAAGATATTACGAAATACTGTACATCTCATGATGAGTAGTTATTCACCATCATTTGCAAATTGGTAATGACGGTTAAAAGTGATTATGGGAAACCCCTCCCAATGTGAACTGGACATCCTACTAAATTTGAATAGTGCCCTATCATGACATTCTAAAGTGCATCGTCACTCGTCAAAAGTCTATTCAAATTTAGTAGGATGTCCAGTTCACATTGGGAGGGGTTTCGTTATCAAACATGGAGCGCATGGCGCAACAAGGTGTTCCTAGGTTTCTTAATCAGTCATATGGGTGTGTTTGGGGCGTAACATCATTTTAAACCAATGAGAATGACATCTGTCATTCCCTTTAACGGCGCAAAGCGCGATATGTCAAATAAATGCATCGGTATTTTTGGCATTCAACGGCGCATTTGAAGGAGGCTGCTTGCGAGACCGTATGGAATAGTCATTCTTAAACCATGCTTTACTAAAACCTAGCATAGCCTTCACACATTTGCAACCGTCTATTATTTGAACTCATTGGCAAAGTGAAACTAACTTCACCAAGGAGTCAGTCAACGACAAGACAGTTATATGCAGTTACTTTCACTATTGACTGACAATGGGTTACCACCGAAAACATAGGCTAGAAAAAGCAACACTTACCCTAATTTTGCTCAAATGACTGAATAAAAAAACATTCAGTTGCTTATATCTTGTGACAGTGCGTCTTCAGCTGTGCTCCATACGTGTCTCTCGCCTCTCCCCTAATCACTTTTAACCATCATTACCAATTTGCAAATGATGGTGAATAACTACTCATCATGAAATGTACAGTATTTCGTAATATCTTTATTCTAATTATGTTTCCCTTTGTAATCGTCGGTGGTAATAGGCGGTGGTAGTGTAGTGGTTAAGGAGCTGGGCTAGCGTGCAGTAGCCTGAAAGTTGTCGGTTCAATTCCCGGCTTCCACCGTTGTGCCCTTGAGCACAACGCAAGCAAGGCACTTAACCCCAAGTTGCTCCGGGGACAATGTAATCCCTTGTAATATAGCTGACATATGTAAGTCACTTTGGTCAAGAAGTGTCTGCTAAATGTAATGTAAATGTAATGTAATGTAATCGTGCAATTTGTAATGCTTTGCATGGACATGCGCTGGTGTGCGTTCATGAATGATAGAAGGATGGTGCGTGCACCTGCCAATATGACTGTTGACATGCGCTCTTAAAATAGCATGAACTGGCCATTGACTTCTGACCAGGTTTAGGTGGTGTACGATAGCAATTTTTAGACAACGCGCCAGGCCCCTCCCTAGGTTGTTAATTGCCACACCCCTGGGCGCAATGTTTAAAAAATAAACGTGCAAAATACTGAATTAAACTTTGCGCGGGTGGAAAATGAACTTTACGCCATGCGCTGGAGCCCTATATTAATGGTATCCAGGTTACACAAATACGATGTTGGACTTTTATTTTGAGAACTTGTCGTCGTTCTGTCTTCCACATTCATAAAAGGTTTGGTATGAATGTTGAGTCATGTCTCATGAAACAGTCATGAATGCTTTATGTGCAGTTTATGACAGCTATGAATGTGTTATGAACTCACCCGTTTAGTAGTGTTACCCAGATTTCTTTAAAAAAAAAAAAAGTCTGTTATATGTGCTAGCTGCATTATGTGCAACATTTGTGACTTATTCGTCATTTTTATCAACACAAAATACTGAAGTCTGATGTAGTAGTCACTACCGAAACACTACCGAACATGTGCCGTCACAACCGAAACATGGGATATTTTGTTAAAAAAAGAGTATATCTAATCATCTGACAAGATAACATGGTGGTGTTTGGTTAAATATATATTTATAGTAATACATACTTAAATTTGAAAATGGTATGATCAACTTTTTGTGTTTTACAAAGAAATATTGTTTTTAAAATGTAATTAATCTCATAAATGACCTTTATGAATCATGGAAATGCTTTACGAACATTCTAAAAAATATATTTAGAAGGTAAAGAAATTCCTAGGTTATCATAAAACTTCTTATTTTGTTAATTGTTATTGTGTTTCGGTAGTGACACATTTCGGGAGAAGGAAAACATTCTAAAACTGTATAAAAAGACAATATGACAATAAAATGTCCAATTGTTAGAAATGTGTACCTTAGATGTTATACAATGCATGTGAATTAAAAGTTTTGGGGAAAAAAGACACTTTTTTAAAAATGTTTCAACCTCTGAATTTGCACGAATTCAGTAGAATGGTCATACAAACATCCCCTTCCTGGGGGTCATTTCTAGAAAAGTTAGCAACGACGTTGCTCAACCACCATGGTACGACACAACTTGCGACCAAACAACGACATCGTTACACCTGTTTCCAGAAAGCATCGTACCTGTGTCGCAATTCGCTACCTCCGACGTTCGAACACTGTAGTTCCAACGTTGTTGATGATGCAGCGATACATATCATTGGTGGAAACAGTGGCAACGTGTAATAGAGCTGCACAGTCCCGCCCACAGACAAAACGCGGTTAGGTGCCGGATGTAAGCTTCCCATTCATTTGTCCCATTGACGTTTGGAAAAATCCGTATCTCAAGAGTTTTACAGCATGTCTTAGGCTAACCAGCTACGGCATAACTCATAAGCATACAACATATCATTTCGAGTGAAAAAACGAAGAGAAAATCCAAAAAAAAACAAAGGTACAAGACTGTGTACATATTTTCATTTCCGAGCGAAGGAACTACTCATCCCATAAACCACCGGGCCTCACTGAAAAATATATAACCAGCACGAACCAGCGCGAAATATTTCATTTCCAACCGGCGACAGCAGCAAACCCTTTCCTCCAAACAGTGATTTTTATATAGTGAATGTGCAGTTAATAGCAGTTATTTCAGGAGTAATCGTGTAAATAATAGTGTTTTGATATTGAATTTTATATTTATCATCGTGTATTTTATATCGTGTGTGTGAAAGCGGTTAACGTTAACGGCAGTGCTTCACGTTACCTGACTCATCCTATGCTGTCATCACTGCTCAGTCGGGCTGATGCATGGTCTGCTCTTGGACCACCATATTCAGTTTATTAATTTGCCGTGAATTATTACACAAAATGTTCATTAAATGCACGAAGTATTCCTAGGTTAATGGTTAATATGAATCATACAGTATGAAGGCTACAGTAGCCTAGCTAATGTTAACTAGCACTGCTAGCAGCATTAACATTACAACCTCCCTGCTTAGCTAACTCACCACAACTTTGTAGGTCTTGTCCCTCATGCTGCTGACCCTTACAAAACCCACAAACTGACTCTCGGACACACAACAGTCAATAATGTGACCCGATTTAAAGTGGCTTTCACCCCTTTGGACACTCACTAAAACATAATATTCATACCTGTGTTGCAGCATGTAGGCTAATGTTAGCTGCATTATATAATGACATACCATAGATATATACACTAGATGTCGCCTTCTGCTTCTCAGCATGCGTCAACACCGCCGCCATCATGGTACAGGGATCTGAAGCGCTAAACTAGTTCTTCTGTATTGTCAGCGTTACCTATTTAGCGACGTTTGGCCATCCCCAGCGATAGAAAACCTTTTTAGCGATTAGCGACAAATTTGGGAACTTCTCACAATGATGGCAGATCGGCTTCTTTGTTGTTGAAACGTAAGAAAATCACCTTTCTCATGGCTTTGTCATTTATGAATTCAGCTATCTCGTTAGCCTATGTAGTAGCAGAGGTAAATGTTCTACAGATCTACAGCAACTTCTGGTGAGATTACAACTTACATGAGTAAACGAGGCGAGGGGTATGTGGCCTCAACCAGAGCCTGTCTACGAAGAGCATGTTTACTTTCATTGTATCGAACCTGGTTGCAGTTTACTCATTGTTCCTCTAGGGGCCGCCGCTAGCTAGTGCAGAATGAATGAGTCTATGGGGCTAGACGGGTAAAATGTATCTTTATTATCGTCTTAAGCTTAGTTTTCTCTAGACTCAACCATAAATACATGCCTGTCAGTTGGAACAACCCAAAAAACTAGATAATTGCTTGAGATTTTGACGATTTATGGTGATTTTATTTTCGCTAGATCTTTGCCCAGATTGACGCTAATGCATTATAGAGGAGTGGATCACTGAAGCAAGATGGCGTCTCGATTGACGCATTCGTTCCAATGAACAGCAGTAGTCAAGGCGACATCTAGTGTATATATCTATGATGACATACAATGTCGGAAATGCTAAAGGTTAGCCTGTCGGCTAGTGCTAGCCTACCTGAAAAGTTTGAGTGTTTAAACTAACATTTACAGTGGTCTATTTGATAGTGTATTGGCCCTGACTAAGTTCGTGTGATGTATAAACCCCAATCCTTGTTGATACAAGTACCAATATTCGTCAAGAAAGTTTTTAAGATTTTCGCCATAGGCAGTAAAAAACTCCTCCATCTTTGTCAATATTTTTCCGCTGAGAAAGTTTCAAACTATGACCATAACGGCCTTTCCACCAATCAGAGGCATCACTGTGGGATTGTGGGATTGTTCAGGATTGTGGGTAATGAAGTACTTATCCAAGAGATCGCGAATAAAAGGCATTTATCTCAAAACAAGGTTAGTGCCCCACGAACTCTTGGTGTCTATAGGAGCATATACAATCGCTTAGTACAACCATAGCTGGTTTTAAGTCTACCACGTGCAGTTAAGTTTTTATGGCTTACACCGCAATTGTCAATGGAGAAATTGCATTGACTTTTTACATCCGGCATCGGCTGTGGGCGGGACTGTGCAGCTCTATATCCCACCCCCTAGAAATTCTCTGCCACGGCCTATGTTGAAATTTTTCTAATTTAAACCGAGTGATTAATGCTGACATTGTCATCGTCATCTGCAAAAACCTAAACCTATTGCAAGTATATAAAACATTTTACTGAAGCCGCGACCAATATGTGTCATTATTTGTGTTAAATATCTATGTTGGAAAAAATATATAGCCTGGACAAATATCTGGGTATCGCAAATGTTACTAATTGTCTCGTGGCTTAAAGGTAGTGCATCAGTGCACTACGCGCTCGGCCGGAGTTCGCATCCTATTTCTTCTTTCCATCTCTGAGTAAGATTAGGCCTACGAGACACAACAATAGGTTTTGACCATACATTTTTATGTATGTAGTTACTCTACATCGAGAGAACATAGGCTACAAGACATCAGTCAAAAACAATTGAATCTACGTGTCACACAGTTCACCATCTCACATCATAAGAAAATCGAACCTACAACGTTGGGATAACAAGTCTTCTGCTCTAGCCACTACACCATTTATCACTGCTGTTTTAAGAGTCTGTGAAGATTATAATACTAAAAGCAAGGCAATACTCGAATTAACATAAATAGCAAGAATGAGCCAAGTAGGGGAGTCAGTGTCTTAATCAAAATTAAGCTACAGGATAGATCAATCATTGAGTCACGAGATAAACATCCACTTCGCAATTTTTGGTTAGGCGGTTGTGATTTTTGGTTAGGCGCTCCAGACACCAACAGGAACTACCAAGGAACGACACAAGTGCGACTGCCTAGGGGCAGTAGTTCAAACGACCAAACTTTGCGTCCTTGTTTGTGATTGAGAGTTCGAACTACCCTTTCTAGAAACACCAAATCCAAGAACGATGGAGCGTACTACCAAGGTTGCGACGCAAGTTAGCAAACGATGCTTTCTGGAAACGACCCCCTGATCAGTTTCTTTAAACAGCCAGACCCCTCATCTAATCTACAACAAATAAATAAACGTCCAAATACATGATAAATATGTTATATTATTTGACCAATTTTAATGTTACATTACATTTTGTGCCTGAAATCCACCTTTCTGGTGCCAGTTGTTCAGATTTCGGCTATTGGATTTAATCAAACTTTGAAGTATGTATAATGAAGCACAAAAATGTAATTCAGCCATGTAGGACTAATACAGCGTTCTGTGACATTACCTGTACCTCTGATGGTTGTATGTTTTCCAGTTCATGGCACCTGGCAGAGACTGTCACCAATCTATTCTTGATGTCTTCTGTCTCAGTTTTTAGTGACCGAAGCAGTTTGGCTCGCTCCTCAACTTCTCTAATGTGCAGGTTCATCTGAAAGGACAGGGCACTTAAGTATACTATACTTTATCCTTTCTGATTACATGAGACTGAAGAGTGAAGTAGAGCCTAACCGATAATTCGGTGTGCCGATAATATTAGCTATTTGCCAGACATGTGGACTCGAATCACATGACTTGGACTCGAGTCAGACTCGAGTCATGATTTTAATGACTTCAGACTCGACTTGATAAAATTCGGCATGACTTGCGGCTTGACTTGGACTTGAATACTATTCACTCGAGACATGACTCGGACTTTGCCTCTTTGGGCTGTATTTTGGGCATCTGCGCATGGCGTAAAGTTCGTTATTCACCCGCGCAAAGTTTAATTCGGTATTTTGCACGTTTATTTTTTAAGCATTGCGCCCAGGGGTGTGGCAATTAACAACCTAGGGAGGGGCCTGGCGCATTGTCTAAAAATCGCTATCATACACCACCTAAACCTGGTCAGAAGTCAATGGCGAGTTGTTCATATGCTATTTTAAGAGCGCATGTCAACAGTCATGCACGCACCATCCTTCTATCATTCATGAACGCACACCAGCGCACGTCCATGCATAGCATTACAAATTGCACAATTACAATGGGAAACATAATTAGAATAAAGATATTACGAAATACTGTACATCTCATGATGAGTAGTTATTCACCATCATTTGCAAATTGGTAATGACGGTTAAAAGTGATTAGGGGTAAGGCAAGATACACGTATGGAGCACAGCTGAAGATGCACTGTCACGAGATATAAGCAACTCCTCTGCAGGATAAATGTTGTTTTATTCAGTCATTTGAGCAATATTAGGGTAAGTGTTGCTTTTTCCAGCCTATGTTTTCGGTGGTAACCCATTGTCAGTCAATAGTAAAAGTAACTGCATATAACTGTCTTGTCGTTGACTGACTCCTTGGTGAAGTTAGTTTCACGTTGAATGCCAAACTACCGATGCATTTATTTGACATATCGCGCTTTGCGCCGTTAAAGGGAATGACAGATGTCATTCTCATTGGTTTAAAATGATGTTACGCCCCAAACACACCCATATGACTGATTAAAAAACCTAGGAACACCTTGTTGCGCCATGCACTCCACGTTTGATAACGAAACCCCTCCCAATGTGAACTGGACATCCTACTAAATTTGAATAGACTTTTGACGAGTGACGATGCACTTTAGAATGTCATGATAGGGCCCTTTGACTTGTAACAAAGTCCTTTTAGGCAAGTCCCTCCACTCAGCGGCCATATACCAACGTTTTATGGGCACTCATCGGGCACAGTCTTTAGGTCGAACTGCGCGTGCGCAAGGCTTCACGACACCGATCTTGCTCCAGCGGCAAGATCACAACACATGATTGGCACAATGTCTTCACAACACACTATATGATTGGCTCAATGTATTCACATCACACCACACGATTGGCTCAATGTATTCACATGTCGACGTTTTGCCGAGGAAGGGGTGGAATATGTGTAGACAACGGCCATATTGGCGTGACAAACTAGCCCCATGCATTTCTATGGAGTATTTTTTGAGTGCTGTGTCTCCTCATTAGAAAGTCTCTGCTTGTAATGACTTGACATGTCTCGAGTCAAAAAATACATTTCCTGATCGTGGACCAGTCACGCCAGAGATGCTTTCACTTCCGCGACGAAAAAACAAAGCACAGTGGACACAAGCGTGCAGAGCACAGTGATCAATGCTGCTGCTACCACCACACGCATCACGCACTGTGTGTAGGGAATCAAGAGACAGAGGAAGGACCAACATTAAATAAATAGTAGCTTTATTGCAAACTGATTTGCACTCTTGTTAGAGAACGTTTACAATGCCAAAATGCACCAACAGCATGTTACATAAAGATGATACTTTTCGGGTCCTCTCCATTAAGATCCAACTTGAGCGAATGCTAGCCTACTCCATTTAATTAAGAACGCGTCTCAGCGCGCAGGATAGGGAGAGAAAATAGTGGCAGGTTCCAGCTGGCCTGTCATTGTTGATGATGATTGATATCTCCCTTTTAACATAAGTAACGTATAAAAGGAAATCATGAAGGCAACAAAGACGAGATTATAGAAAATTGCGGATTTATCTGGTTCTCACTACTGTTATAGCCTAAACTGTGAGAGCCAGGGCACATAGGCTGCACTCACTGTGATTTGGAAAATGGACAAGAATATGAAGAGTTGTCTTTGCCTTCTTGTAATGGAACTGGTGAGTCTTGAAGGCTTCAATAATTCGTTTACATGAAGCACATGATATTATAGGCTACTGATTGAAATGCATTCCACTCAGCTAGAAGGCTACTGGCTACCAGGCTCATAATTTACTTTTAATTGCAAACAGAAAATGTCTAGCAAGCATCATGTCATTACATGCTTTTATTTCCGAAGGAATGAAAGCTGTTAGTGCCAACTTAATATCATGCTTATCATAATATTGTGCATAACATGTGGCACAACGTTAAGAGTTTGTGGACTAGCCATAGCTATTAGAATGGAGCTGGTAAAAAAAGATCATTAGGAGATTGTGTGGACAGTGGCACACAATGGGCTTAAAGTGACAGTGCCCCATTTACAAATGAGTTAAACATCATCAAACTTTTACCTTTGTGGTTACTCATTCATTTTGTGATTTATGCTGTATTTAATATGCCATATAAGAAGCTTTTACTTTTTAATCGCAATTAATCTAGATTAATTCATTTCAAAATATGAGATTAACTAGTTATTTTTTTTAATTAATCGTTTGACAGCCCTAATAAAAACGTAAAATATTTAACGCAGCAATTTACTAATGTAGCCTATGTGACGATTCTTCTCGTCACCATTTATTGTAATCATTAACCATGACCTTGGCTTCCCCTATGAGTCGCCACTGGCAGACAGCCTAATAAATTGCTTGCAGGCAAATCTGTGGCCTAGCGCAGTGAAATGCCATCAGTCAAATTATTACTCATCCTTACAGTGGACGCCGCAATTTGGAAAAACAATATGCTGCTGTGCTGAGTGTCAGGCAGCTATCCGTTTCGTACAGATTACTCAGGTATGCTCATGCGTATATTTCACAGGTATGCGCATGCATATATCGTAAAGGATTTCAAGACAGAAACATTGAACATATTTCAATCTGCATTTATAAAAAAAAATACTGTAGATTAGATTGATGTGTTAAAATTATGATCGATAGTTTAATAATGGCATTATTAAGTGAAGAGCACCTGATGACTTGAAAGAGATTGGGACTTGGAATTGGACTCGACTTGGCTTTGATGTGACTTGGACTTGGACTCGACTTGCCCTTCTCCGTCTTTACTTGGGACTTGACTTGGACTTGACTGCTAAGACTTGGGACTTACTTGTGACTTGCCAAACAGTGACTTGGTCCCACCTCTGCTATTTGCTGATCCTTCATCTAAATTTTCAGTATTGTCTTTTTATTGCCGCGCTTCAAACGTGTGCCAGCTAGAAAGAGGCCTATTTTTTACACGACAGGCAGGTGTTTTGGAAGCATTTCCAGCCAAAAGAGACAGAGAGAGTAATAATCAGACTGTCTGCAGCAGCTCCGCATCAGAGACATTTCTGGTATGAATGTTCACATGACGCCAGAGAGGGTTAAAGCGGAGTTAGTAGTCAAGGATCTTTGGCGACACTTTACGAAACAGACAAGCAACCTGGGGTTAAAGTGGGCCGGAACGGTCCGGAACTGTGTTCCGGCACCTAAGATAAATGAATAAATAAATATATTTCCCAACGATGTTATAGTTAAATTGTTTTTTTAATGAATTAATTAATTGTTTTTTACGTGCTCATCAAATTGCAGCCTGCTTCTCCTTCAGGATCACAGTGTTCAACAAATCAAAACGTAACATGGCCTCATCTTCACAAACTTCCTTCGCCCTGAAGGGACTTATTTTCCAGATAATGACCGGCAAATAGTTCACAACACACACTGAACTTGAATCAAACATTCTTTGGAACACAGCTGATCAACCGTCTGCTTTCACTTTTGAATGAAGTTCCTTCGCAAAAAGTAACCGGACTACTTGCTGAGTGATATGAAAGACGTGAATCAGAAGTATAAAACCTGTTGCCATTGACAGCAGTCATTATATGTTTTCAGCGGTAATTAAATTAATATAATTGACTGGTAGAAACCCCATTCAAGTCAATGGATAGCATACTAGCATTGTGAAGAGGCGGATAATAAATTCACGTAATTACCGCTGAAAACATATAATGACCGCTGTCAATGGTTTTGTGCTTCCCACATACTTTCCCATATTCATTGCGAGCTTCTCCTGACTATACGATAATTTCTTTGCAACAGAATGTAAGGTCATGACATCATTGTCAGTCTATTTTTACAAAAACGGCTGATATGGGCCCATCACGTGAGATACAAGGTAATGGAGGCTTTCTTACATTGTTGTGTTTCTTTAGAAATAAACAATGGACAAATAGAGTCTTTAAACGTTTCAAATGTAAGCTACCAAAATGACGCCAAAATGAATGGGGGTCAATGGAATGCTAGCTGAAAATGAAGCCTTATTAGAGAGCCTCCCATAGCACAGTGAAGTTGGCTGGACGTTTGATATTCGATTTTAACTTCTCCTTAGTTCAAGAAGGACAACGCAAATCAGGTCAATGATGTGATCAGGGTCAAAGAAAGTTGACATTATTACAGAGTATCAAGAGAAAACAACTACAGTTATTAACGCTAGAGATTTGTATCCGACATAAAGCTTCACAGTACTTCACCGTCTGTTCTGTCGCTATGGTTTGTGTAAGGGACGTCTGACTGTTCTGGTTGATCGCCAATGGTAGTAAGGATACGAAACGTAGGCCATTTATGGGGAAAAATATTCACTAATTACTCATTTTCATGATGATTGCACTACTTCCCAATCAGAGTTTTCTTGCTTGTAGGCTACTAGCAGTGTTGGATCAGATTACTTTGAAATGTAATCCATTACTAAACACAGACTTCACAATTTTTGTAATCAGTAACGATACAAACTGATAAATCAGTATCCATTGGATTACAAAAATAATGTAATGTAATCTGAATACTTTTGGATTACTTCAAAAATGAAATACATCTCTGCTGAAAAAAACAGCCTGACCAGCCTAAGGTGGTTTGCTGGTTGACCAGCTTGTTTGATCACCCTATGATGGTTGACCAGCTAGACCGGCAAATCTCTTGCGAAAACATACCTTCAGCTGGTTTACCCAGCTTACGATGGTGATTCAACTGGTTTTGCTTGTCGTACCACCTCAAGCTGGTCATTTTAGTTGGTGTTGCTGGTCTACATTGCTGATTTAACTGGTCATGCCAGCTTATGTTGGTCATTCTAGCAAACCAGCATGACTATCTTACACGTCAAGTTTGGCAGGCTGGTCACCAGCATGACCATCTTACACCAGCTGTATCCGACATGACAGGCTGGTCACACCAGCATGACCAGCTTCCTGGTGGCCTAACCAGCTACAACAGCAAAAAACAACAAGATGTTTATTCTCACAGGTAGGAGCATAACCCTTTTTTCTGTTTCAGACGAAGTGATAGAGAAAAAAGTGTATTGAAAAGGCCCTTGACTCTGTGTGTGTTTGCAAGTGTGTTGGGGGTGCAAGATGGCCTACTTGATAGGTAAAATACTGGCACTGTGTCTTCTACATTCTGTGTCCATTTACTTCAAATTGGGTCTATCTTAATTTTCCAACTATTACACTGCATATCGACGGCATGATGAAAAGCTACTATGCTCTTTTGTAATTTGTATTTTATTGGGTTGAAGAAAATGACTATTTTCTATCAAAATACTTTATTGTATTTTTATATTTTAAAAATACTGCAAAATAATCTCTGTGAGCAGTGCCGCTGCTACCACCACACGCACCAAGGGTCATCGGGGGCACCAAAATTCAGCCAATAAATATAAGTAGATTTACCTCAAACTGCTTTTCATTCTTCCCAACGTTTACAGTGTCAAAATGCAGCAACAGCATGTTACATGCAATAATGATATGGGTCCTCTCAATCTCCATTATGCAGCAGATTTCAACGTTATGCTACTCCATTTAATTGAGAACTCATCATGAGCGCACACGAGAGCGAGGGTGAGAGAGAGTGGCAGGTTCCAGCTGCCTTGTCATTTATTGATAGTTGCTATCTCCTTTTTTGTTATAAGAAACTTTTTTAAGGAAATCAGGCAACAAGGCAACAAAGACAAGGCTAAAGGAGACTTCGGAGTTATCCTGATCCCACTACTGACCATTTATAAACTGCGAGCATGGCCGTATCTACCACCGAGGTCATGTCCTCATCATGTATTTCTTTCTTTGAGTTCCATTTAATTTATTAAGTAAAACTAGCTGACGAAACCATTATCGCTGCCTCAACGCACCGTCGTCGCCTAGTTGCAGTCACATGGCTATATCTACCACAAAGGACAACGGTATTTCTTTCTTTAAGTTTCGTTTCATTTATTAAGTAAAAAATGCTGTCAATTATCCTTGCCTCAACGCACCATCAAGTGACACGTAGCTGCAGGCCTATAGGCTACCTCTGACATGTCAAAATGAATGTGAAAGCTAAATGATATGCTAGTTCCGTACTGGGGGTCTTTTCTAGAAAAGTTAGCAACGACGTTGCTCAACCACCATGGTACGACGCAACTTGCGACCAAACAGCGACATTACTAAAGTCAAACTAACTAGTCAAACGAACGTTAAGGGTTGTTGTTTTAGGACATGTTTGAGCATGCCTGTAGGCAGCCACTCTGACTAGTCAAAGGCGATTCAAAACGAGTCAGAAAAGTCGAGACAGGACCAATTGTCAAAATGTCGGTGTCCACCACTCTAGTTCATCCAAAACAAACCAGAAAAGGGACTCAAAGGGCTAAATACCGGAATTTTCCTTTAATCTAAGATAAGATAGTTAATAGTCCTGCAATGGCCATATATACATGCTGTAGCCTGGGCTAACCATATCTGGGAAAGTATGATGTGATAATATTTGTATTGTCAGGCTTTATATCAAGAATAAACATTGCGTCTCATTTATTTCTTCATGTTTTTGTAGTAATCTCACTAAGAATCTCACCACTACTGGAAGCATGCCAGTAGAAATACAAGTGGTTCTCCTGAGTTAATTATTAATTATAGTATTAGGAAGTGGTTTATAAAATATGTATCCTCACCCTAACTAATCATTAGTGCATGTGTATGTAACAACTGTTAAATAATGGAAATATTAATCAAAAACATATTATTGCATAATTTATTAAGTATTAACAATAATGTATAAACATATTTAAGATATAGGCTTATTTACTATGAACAAACTATTTATAACTGTGTGAACAAATGCTTTACTGATGATAAATTAGAAATTACTAATGATGAAAAAAAACATTAACTAATAAGTAACAAAGGCTTAATAAATAATGAATTGTGTGTAGTTATTATAAAGTGTTACCGAAATATTATGTGCACGATTGTCTGGAATCTGGCAATACAAGGGGCGCCGTTTGGGGGAGGGGGGGGCCAGGCCCGTCCTGGAAGTCATCTGTGCCCGCCCTGGACGAGCTTGGCTGCTCCAACCAGCCCTAATCCCATAGATTGATTTTGAACACTTATTAAATGTAGGCCTATATTATACGTTTATCAATCTAGCAAGTAGCAAATAAAACGTGTAAAATCTGTATTATTCCGTAGCTAATCAATCAGGAACATTAGGTAAGCCCATCACCTAAATGGAGAGGAGGTTACGTGGCGCAGTCTACTTCACTTCTGCACCAACCCCTGTCATCCGATGACAAATAGCTTATCAGCTCGCAGGTAGGCTATATCTCATATCGTAGTTAGTAGAAGTAGGCCTAGTAGTTTTTGGGTTTTTTTGATAGCGTTAACCTTTACTGTTTTTTTTCTTCTGGAGAACAGGGCCGAAGTTCTACTCTATCTGAAAGTGGTTAGCAAATGAACGAGGATTTTGGTTTTATCTGCGGATTTATTTTTGCATTATTTTGAATATGACTAGCTCCAGTCTCAACAGCACTAGGGGTGTAACGGTTCATGTATTCGTATTGAACCGAAACGGTACGGGCGTCACGGTTCGGTGCATGAATTTACACGGAGAATACACGGTATAAAAATACATAAAACTCGTGTGCGGATTAATTAATGTCATGCGCAATTACTGTTAAGTAGCGAGAGTTACGGGAGTTCTTTAGCGACACCTAACGCTAATCTGTAGCCTCGCCTTAGCTCTGAAGCTCTGATTGGCGCCTATGTTTTTTTTTGTCAGGTCGTCAGTCGAGTCCGTCAGTCATTAGCAGCACTAAGGTTAGACCCACAAGAGTTAGAGGATCCGCTGGTCTCTTTAAGATCGCAAGTTTGAGAACTTCAGTTACAGTAACATTAGTACAGGCGAACGAGTGGTGGATAAGATGAAACTGTGTGTCGGCGTTGTTCAGCAGTTGTTGGGTATGTGAGTGGAAAAAATGCTACACATATTCGAAGCCATCACCCATATGATGTAGGCTACCAATCACTGTAATGAGGGGAAAAAAACTTCCCCTGCGCTTCAGCAGCCTTTGGATACACATACAAATAGGGCCAAAACCTATGGCTTAAATTAAATGATTTCGTAATGACAGAAAGCTATGTAAATCGCGTGGTAATTACCTTTATGTTGGGGTAACTTGTAACTTCTCACATGAGGAGCTGGTAGTGTTAAGTGCATAGACAGTAAAATAAAGTGACAACGCTAACCAGGCTAATAAACAAACCATGCTACGGTGAGTTAACGTCAAAGGGCAAAGTCACGTGACTTCTAGTTGTAGTCTGTTTATGAAATGAAAGGAGCAATTTCGTTTTTAAAAAAAGGCAAAATAGTGTGATATTTTCACAGTTAGTAGGCTAGATTATTACTTTACACACAATGAAAAATATTGAGGCAAATTGTAGACCCTTTATACAACTAAACACAGATGTTGAAGGTCTTGCTTAAGTGGATTTTTAAAAATCATTTTTCTATGTAATTTGCACTTTCAGAAATAAGAGATGCTGTAGGCCTATTTTCAGTTTTATAGCTGATTGTCTTATTTTGTTTACAAGTTACAGATGGAGTCTGGGTACTTATTGTACTGTTTACATCTTACACACTTCAGGCTGTTGCAGATAGCTCAGGGAAGAGACTGTATGACACTAGGTGGTACAGCCTGAGACATGCACAATAAAAAAAAATGCTTTCTGCATTTTTGTTTTGCTTTTCCCTCCATTGTACCGAACTCGTACCGAACCGTGATGTCCGAACCGAGGTATGAACCGAACCGTGACTTCTGTGTACCGTTACACCCCTAAACAGCACGTCTACTTTTTCCACACGCATCTCAGTTCTCAACACACATATCCCCTCTCGCTTTCTCGCTCTCCATCCCTGCGCACGGGGCTCTCTTAAAGGAGCTGCACCATTTTACAACAATTGCATCTACATTTTCATATTAGAATGTTTTGTCAAGTGTAAGTTTAAACTACTGTGATCAATTTAAGTTCCCGTGCCCCCCCTGGAAAGGTATAATGCCCGTCCGTGATTTTGTGTCTGCCGCCGGATCTGAGTATTATTATGCAACAAAGTATTGATAATAATGAAATGGATGAGGTCTGACCCCAAGGCAAAATGGATTAGTGTAGAAAAAGAGTTAACAAATGGACTAATTGGGACTCTACCATACTTAAGGACAGAAGCACAAAAACAATATCTTCAGACTTTTTGCATTGGAAATACAATTAATAATTGGAAACAAATGTGTAAAAGATTGAACGTGCAGAGGGACTGTATCCTACTTAGAGAAATGGTATATGACTTAGACTTTCAACCATATAGAACAGACAAGATTTTAGAATCCATAGAATCATATGAAACACTTGTGTCTAGATATGATTTAGAACAAACAGTTTTTTAAATACTTGCAAGTAAGGAGTTATTTTAAACAGAACAAAGGGGGGTGGGGAGGGGGGGGGGGCTAGACAACTGTATATAAAAATTTATAGCAGAAAATAGAACTAAAAATACTAAAATTAGCAAGTATCTATTCAATCCTGCAAAATGCAACACCTATGGAAATTAATATAAAAACACAATGGGGGAAAGAGTTGTGTTTGAAGATTTCAGATGAAGAATGGGGAGAATCCTTAAAAGAAAAATTTTAAAATATAGGTGCAAGCACTCACAGCAAGTTTGATGGCAATTGGATAAAGAACGGCTGAGAAATAAGCTCATTTACTTTGTTACAGTGCCCCTAGAGGCTACCATGTCCCTCTACCAAGTTTGGACTTCATACACCAAACCGTTGCTTAGATGTGAGCTCACTTTCTTTATTACAGCACCCCAAGAGGGCAAATGAGACCACTTCCCTTGCATGTCCTCACAATCAGCTAATGTCCCTGTATCAAGTTTAGACTTCATACATCAAAGCGTTGCTGAGATACATGCTCACTTCCTGTATTGCAGTGCCCCCTATAGAGGCCGAATGATGCCAATTTCCTAGAGCATCCTCACAATCAGGTACCAAGTCCCTATACCAAGTTTGGAATTTCTACATCAAAGCATTGCTAAGATAAGAGCTCACTTTAGTGCTGCCGCGATTAGTCGACTTAGTCGACCTAATCAACCATGAAAATTAGTCAACGGCAATTTTTTTAGTCGAAGAGTCGTTTTACTATTGACCGCCTATTTATTTTTGGTCTCAAACGGCTCACTGTAATGTTATATTAACTCTATGTTATTAACTCTTGAAAAGTACAATGATTGTCTTTGGATGTTAAACAGGCTACTAAGACTTTGGCAGTCATGTTTTAAACCCAGCTATGCACGCAAGTGTTAACGCCAGCAGCAAAGCTTCTTGCCTGCCTGCTTTCTGCGCAATTCATTATTAGGCAGAGCTAAGTGGAGAGAGCTAAGCTAGTAGGTTACGCTAGTCCAGACTGACTAATATAGTATTGTGGAAATTGAAATAAATGAAGTGAAGAGTGTCTCACGTTGACAACGCAACTGCGTGTCATTACTGTAATTCATTCATACAAAAAAACGTTAAAACGAAGTCTCGACGCATATTTTTTTAGCGTTCAAGCCAACTGATAAAGTGAGGTAACCTATGTGGTAAGACACGCAAAGTGCCTGTAGCCTACTTGTTTTGAACATGCTGATGTTAGGCTCATTTGCAAAGTCCTCAACTACTGTCGCCTTTCAAAGTCCAGCGTTTCTCGAACTATGGGCCGCGCGGACCAGCACCGGCCGTAACGTGGACACTGCTGGTCCGGAGCCGCAGAGAGAAATTATTCCCGGGCTTCGTCTGATAATTTGCTGCGCATTTGATCAAGGAACTGCGGACCGACAGAAAAAGAAAACATAGAGGCATACAATTAAATGGTGGTATGAGAGTTCATTCAATGCGCGAGAGAAACTGAAACCACTTGATAACGTTGGTAGCAAAGCTCCAATTCAACCTATTGGAAGGCTATTTAATTATGAAACTACATTTAATAGAACAATGTGGATTTATGCAACTTCCATAAAAACAGAGCACAGACTATAATACACTATCTAGAGTATTGTATAGTCAAATTTGAATAACGTGGCCAAAAGCTTGTGGCATAATTGAATATGCCAATATTCTTTCCATTTGCCTACCAGTGTATGATGCTTGCATGAGGGAAACATCCCAAAACGATGACACCCATATAATTGCTGTTGTTTTGAGAAGTATTTATCATGCAACCATGCAAAAGCAATGGAACTATTGTAATTATATTTTACATTAGTAAAGCAGTCCTCTGATGTGCATGTTTTCACAAACTTTTTGTGAACAATGTTAGCACTTTAAACACTGGCTGCTTTGAAGTGCATGTATAACAATATAGCATAACAATAATAATTGTTCATGTAGGTGGGCCCTATGACCCCAAAGTATGCCATGACCGGGCCACAGGTCAAAGAAGTTGTCTATGTCCATGGCAACACTGGCATACTAAAGTCTATCAAAGGTCTGACATTAGATCTGAAGGTAGCATTTTAAATGGGTGTTTTTTTTTTAATACATAATGTTTTTGAACAGTTTACTTACAGTAATACAGTTTCTAACAAAAGTAGGGTGATATATATTTAACGTTTTCCCTTTAGTTGAGTTCAAAATAAAACGGACACAACAAAATAACAAACACTTGATTTTTAAAAAAATTAGTCGTTTAGATTAGCCGACTAATCGAAAAATTAGTCGAAAGATTAGTCGTTAGAAAATTAGTCGTTAGTGGCAGCACTAGCTCACTTCCTGTATTGCAGCGCCCCCTATAGAGGCCAAATGATGCCAATTTCCTAATGCGTCCTCACAATCATGTACCAAGTCCTTATACCAAGTTTGAAGTTTGTACATCAAACCATTGCTGAGATATTAGCTCACTTCCTGTATTGCAGCATCCCCTATAGAGACCAATGTTTCCCTAGTGTGTCATCACAATCAGTTAACAAGTCCCCTTGCCAAGTTTGGACTTCATATATCAAAGCCTTGCTGAGATAAGAGCTCACTTCCTGTTTGGCGGCTTCATCTCCATATTTGATTGGCTGTCACGGGCAAATAAACTTGAAATTTAAAAATCGGACAAGTAAGAACTTATTGTTTGTGCGGCTCGGTCTGAAGATCATCTCCGCCAAGTTCCACAAAAATCGAAATTTGTAACTGCTGAAACTTTTAGTTTGTACTAAAACCAAGATGGCGGAGGTCCAATATGACGGAAAGTGACGGGATAGGGGTCGATGAACTCGGGATGATCCAAGGATTCAGACACTACCACTACTGGTGGTAGCGCTAGAGCGTTTAAGCTTAATGTATATAAAAATTGCTGTGAGTGATTGGGACAGTGCCCTGACTAATGGTGTTGAGTTCTGTTATGTTAACTCAAAGCGTCACCGAGATTGGCAGCTCCGTCGCCATATTTGATTGGCCGTCACTGGCAAACAAAGTTGAAATTGAAAAATCTGGCAAGTAAGGGTGTCACGATTTCGATTTTATATCGAAATCGATCGAAATTACATCTCAACCTCGAACTTCGAACTTAAAAGTAGAATCGACGATGCAGCCACACCCCCAATGTCACATCCAGCATGTATGCCAAGACGCACAAACGCACGTGCTGAACTGCAGCGTCAACACTCCTCTAATTTTAGGCTGCAGCCAGTTAAAATATACATCAACCTACCGAAATCAAAGCCCCTCTTGCTACTTTGAAATCACCGGTGTGGAAGTATTTGTTCATTCACGTCAATTAAAACTAAGCCTACTCAACTTAGCAAGTGAAAAGATGATCTAGTTACAGTCCAAAGTTACTTTAAGGCTTAAAATGCACATTGATAAGTACATATTCCATGAACACTAACCTTGGGTCTCTTCGGAGTGTGCTGAAACGATCCAATTATCATTCTGTGTTGTTTCATTTCACTATGTTCACGTCTCTGTTTTAGCCTAATGTTGGTTCTGTTTACATTACAACCTCGCGGTTGGAACGGTTTCAAAATAAAAAGCGCTTTCAAAATAAAAGCCCCCCGAAACAGAAAAGGCCAAAAAGAGTAAATAACATATAAAGAATGCATTAATAGTAATATTAAAAAAAAGATTGAAAATCGAATCGAATCGTGACTTTAAAATCGAAAATTACATCGAATCGAGGATTTGGAGAATCATGACACCCCTACTGGCAAGTATCGTTTGTGCGGCTCGGTCAGAAGATCATCTCCGTCAAGTTCTGTGAAAATCGGATGAAATTTGTGACCGCTGAAACTTTTCGTAGAGTTTGGACTAAGTCCAATATGGCAGAGGTCGAATATGGCGGAAAGTGACGGAATAGGAGTCATTAAACTCAGGTCGGTCCAGGGATTCCAAACAGTGCCTGATTTGTGAAAATCGGATGCACCGTTCAATGGTCACATGCGTGAATGCAATCCAGTTTTGACCCATGGTGGCGCTAGAGTGTTCGGCATAGAGTTTTGTAAATTGGTCAGAGTGATCATGGGACGGTCCTGAATCAGTGCACCGAATTTCATAACTTTTAGACCCAGCGGTTAAATTTTCGGCCAAATTTTGACCCGTTGGTGGCGCTAGACGGCTGGGTTTAGAGATCCGTAAATGAGCGTGAGTGGTCAGTGGAGTGTGGACTTTCTGCCAAATTTCAGCACTTTTTAGCCAGGCGTTCTATGGGCTGCCATAGACTTCAATGTCAGAAGTATGATAATAGGAAAAGCTAGTAACTCAATGGGTGCCTTCGCAGCTTCGCTACTAGGACCGTATGGAGTGTAATATGTGACAAAATGTTCAAACAATACTTTTCAAATTCAAACAAAAATCAATTAATCAAAATATCAAATATAAAATTAAAACAAAAAAAATAAAGTCAAAGAAAAAAATTAAAACTCGCAAACAAATTATTTGTGTAGTTGCAAAATGAATTGGTCTTTGACTGTTTGAATAACTCTCTTTTGGTGACAACATTCGTTTGTTTGCTGGCTTTACAGTTGCGATTCTGTCTCTCGCGTTTGCGCTGCCTGTCTTTTCGTTTGCGATTCTGGCACAAAGTTCACATGTGGGTGGGTTTCTCTGGGGTGCATTCCTATTGGCTGATGCGTTTTGACTGACAGCTGAACTACAACTTGCCTCGGAAGATGACTGCTCTCTGAAATACAGTAGAGAAGTCAACATTATGAACTTCCTTCAAGACTTCCTACAAGAAACAGAGGATTGTGGTATGTTTGTGTAGCGCCTTTTTTTTTCAACCATTGTCCCGGGGCACACTGTGCTGTGAGAGATCATCAGGTGTGCCACAGAAAATTAATGGATTGAAGCTCTTAAAAAATTTACCAAGCAACCATTTCACTTTAATAATAAACTACAACAACATATACAGTGGGTCCCAGTTAAAAATTGACACTTCATTCACAATCATGGTGATTCACGCAGCTGGGTGAAATGTAAGTACAACTACAGCCGCTTGGGGGCAGCATAGTCCGCTGTGGCGTTCCACGGTCGAACCAGACGGCTCATTCGACAGCAAGGGCTGTGATTGGCCGAGTTTTCAGTGCGTTTCTCTGTGTTTTTAGCAGCCCCTGCAACATGCTAGTCCACTGTAGCCTAAGCTTTGTACATAATGTTAAACATAGTTTTGGATTCAGTGGCAAGATTTCTTGATTGTACAGTGTCTGTCTCTCAGTAATGTTTTAAAATGAGAGCTTCGTCAGCTGGCAGTAGGCTACTTTGTCGGTAGTCATGAGAAGTTCGCTTGCTAACAGAACATAAATATGCTGCCCAGAAACCTTGTGAATAGTTCTGATTTTTTTTTACTACACTAACGAGGTTGAAATATAGACTTTGCCTACAGCATCTCCTTAACAGTAATGTTAACAAAATGACAGCATTCATATGACAAAGAAAAACGAATTCGGTCACTCAAGACTGTGCCACAGCAACCAGTGTAGGCTACAGTCCTACCCAATAGGCCTACTCGAAGCAGATAGCGTTGTCTGACGGTCGAGTGGGTTAATGCACGTATTTCCAGAACAGGTCTGCAACTTTCAAGTAGTTCTGAGTTCGAATCTAGGCAGGACCAGAGCCATATAAAGGCCTAGGCCTATTGTTATCATTTTTTGCAAGGTGTTGCTCCTGGCAATACTTGTTTATAAGACGTTTGGTGATGAATTGATAGCTGTTTTTGGGACACGTTAAACGTTCTTTATAATGAGCGCATACGGGGAGTAAAACGACTGTTACGCGCTGTTACAACTGTAGGCTACAATGATTGCAATACAAAAATATGCGCGTGTTAGTTTAGTTAGTTTTGTGATGTTTTGCACTTTTGCCTCATGTGTTTTCAGGTTTGAGGGCTTTTTTGGCAAGATTGACCTTGGTTAGACTCTGCATATTATTTGTTATTTCTCCGTATGGAAAATAAAGTCAATTTTCGATACACGTCTGTTATTAGTTCAATAACAAGTGTTGCTTGTTAAAACATGTGACTAGTGAAACTCAAATGATTTTAGCCAAAAGCCAAAAAATGTTAGAGAGAAGGAGAGACGCCGGTGCAGCTCAGATGTCTTCTTATTTTTCTTTATTCTTTAGTAAAAGGTGCAGAACATTATTAAACTTTGACTAACATTTCGATGTTCGTTAGTCAAAAACATCGAAGTTTAATAATGTTCTGCACCTTTTACTGAAGAATAAAGAAAATTAAGAAGACATCTGAGCTGCACCGGTGTCTCTCCTTCTCTCTAAAACAGGGGTGTCAAACATACGCCCGCACGATGATTTTGAACGGCCCGCACGTCAGTCCCTCAACGAGAGAAAACTTCCTTGTGTGTGTGTAATGTGTATCACACCAAATTGGCTCACCATACTTTCCCAACTATGCACAGTATCCCATTAGCTGCATGCCATCAGGCTACAGTGTTTCCCCTACAATGTATTCATCAGCGGCGCAGCGCCGCTCCTGGAATTCCAGCGCCACTGCAAAAAAAGTTGCCTAATTAAAAAAAAAATAGACGCAAGTAAACTTCAGGAACAGCTGCCGTTCGTTCAGGTTTCATGTCAACAAATAATAGTAGGCTAACGTTGAAGGCGCAGTCGGGGATTCCACAGATCACGCTTGTTTGTGTTTATGTTTAAGTTTATTAGCAGACGCAATTGTGCCAAAAAAACGTAGGCTACAGTATGTTAACCAAGGAACCAAATTAAACACGCCAGCGAGATAGCTCGCCCCCTACCTCCCAGATAAATTCCATGCATTGTTTCGTTTTTGTTTGTGATACAGGCAATGCTTTCAAGCCCTGTGTTGCTAACATACCTAGGCTGTGAAACTAAGGTCTAGCTAGCCTATTGGTGGGTTTAATTGAATTTGAGTAATAGGATACGCAACCATTTACATCTGAGATAGTTTGTAATTCCTGTAGAGCTCACCAAAATTATAGATTAGATACAAGACACTTACTGTATCTGCTATAATCCAAGATAGATTTTCTTCGAGTTTTTGACCATTTATTTTACCAAATGACATGGGAAACATAATTCATTTCATCCACATATTCTTATGCACCATGCACAACAACGCTACTAAGTTAGCTTAAAACCGTGAGAATCAAGCAAGCATCACGGGCCGTCACGGCATTAAAGTGACAGGCACTCAATTCGACTTGCACAGCACCAATACAGTGTAATGACATGAAAGAGAAGTTTATATAGTTTATACAGTGCTGTGCAAAAGTTAAGAAATTGACTAAGGGGAGGAACAAAAAACATTTTTTGCCTTTTGTCTTAATGCCTTAATTAAAAAATGTTATTATATATAAATGTCTTAACTTATGCACAGCACTGTATATTCTAAATAGTAATAGTTTGTAGCCTACAGTGGCCTACAATGTACAGTTGTAAAGTGGCTAATACTAATAATGTAAATGAAAAAGGTGAAAGAAAAACATGAATAATCCTGTTCAAGTACTGCAATAATCATGCTTTGTAAATGCTTGTGTTGATGGTTATGTCATAATTTGTAACTCAGTCTGTCCATTTCTTTCACAAAATCCACCAGAAGTCACCATTTAAGGAGTAATTTTTTCAAAATGTTCTCTTTTCTTGGGGGGGGCGCTTCCTGCGATCAACAGCACCGCTGCTGGAAAAAAATCTAGGGGAAACACTGGGCTATTCACAATTTTCTATCGTGTAAAGTTAGTGAACACGTTATCAAAATTAACGCGCACACATTTTGTTTGAGCAGGAGACAGAATACGCACGCAGGCACAACTAGGCTACTTGTTGTTTTCTTTTACTCGGCTATCTATATATGGTTATCAGCACACAATGTTGGGCTAATTCACTAGTTATGGATATCACAAGTTTAAACAACGAAAACAGAAAGGATGGAGGCAGCAAAGCTAGAGGAGTTATTCCAGATGGGCAAGAACAAGGTAGGCAATTGGTGTGCTTGTCAGAACGTTAGATTACAGCTGTTTAAAGCCAGACGTCACCGTACGCTAGAACAAAACTAAAGGTAACTTTAGCTATAGGGCTGTATCAATTTGTCCAAATGAATAGGTCATCGTAGACGTTGTTGTTGTATTATTGCATGTGGATATTGTTATGCTATGTAGGCTACTTTTTTTGCAATGCACGGACCTAAAACCGGGAAACGGACAAATATTGTACACGCGTGAATTTGTTTTTGCGGGGGTGGGGGTGGGTGGGTGTACGTACCATAGCTCTCTCTCTCTCACACACACTCTCACACACACACACACACACACACACACACACACACACACACACACAGTACCTTTCTTAGCCACAGTTAATTTTAGTGGTGATATGTGTTATGGACATTGTTATGCACATTATTGACTGCAGTTTATTCTCATCAATGTCAGTCCATGAATGCATATTGATCAGTTGTTAACTAATACTGTAGGCCTAGAAGTTGCATTTGAAAATGTTACTGTTGTAGGCTGTTTGTTTTTTTATTTCAGCCACACTGTTTTAAAGTGGTTAGGACCATTATTTCACAGCAATTTTGAATAAGCCATACTGCAATACCGATCAGGCGCGCTGGAACATATTTTTGACCAGGGGTTCTGAATAACAAAATAATCATGGATGTCCGACGATTTCTCCCCCATATATGATTCGAATTTAGACAGCTAAATACGCCATTTCACCGCCGTGTATGAGTAGGTCTAAGAGTGAGAAGTTTTATAATGCCCTGGGCAGCCACATTCCACTGCAACTATGCGCAGCACTTGCCACTCCGACTCATCAGTAAAAACTAGGGGTGTAACGGTTCATGTATTCGTATTGAACCGAAACGGTACGGGCGTCACGGTTCGGTGCATGAATTTACACGGAGAATACACGGTATAAAACTACATAAAACTCGTGTGCGGATTAATTAATGTCATGCGCAATTACTGTTAAGTAGCGAGAGTTAACGGGAGCTCTTTAGCGACACCTAACGCTAATCTGTAGCCTCGCCTTAGCTCTGAAGCTCTGATTGGCGCCTATGTTTTTTTTGTCAGGTCGTCGGTCGAGTCCGTCAGTCATTAGCAGCACTAAGGTTAGACCCACAAGAGTTAGAGGATCCGCTGGTCTCTTTAAGATCGCAAGTTTGAGAACTTCAGTTACATTAACGTTAGTACAGCGAAAGAGTGGTGGATAAGATGAAACTGTGTGTCGGCGTTGTTCAGCAGTTGTTGGGTATGTGAGTGGAAAAAATGCTACACATATTCGAAGCCATCACCCAGATGATGTAGGCTACCAATCACTGAAACGAGGGGAAAAAACGTACCCTGCGCTTCAGCAGCCTTTGGATACACATACAAATAGGGCCAAAACCTATGGCTTAAATTAAATGATTTCGTAATGACAGAAAGTTATGTAAATCGCGTGGTAATTACCTTTATTTTGGTGTAACTTGTAACTTCTCACATGAGGAGCTGGTAGTGTTAAGTGCATAGACAGTAAAATAAAGTGACAACGCTAACCAGGCTAATAAACAAACCATGCTACGGTGAGTTAACGTCAAAGGGCAAAGTCACGTGACTTCTAGTTGTAGGCCTAGTCTGTTTATGAAATGAAAGGAGCAATTTCGTTTTTTTTAAAAAGGCAAAATAGTGTGATATTTTCAGTTAGTAGGCTAGATTATTACTTTACACACAATAAAAAAAAGTGTAGACCCTTCCATATACAACTAAACACAGATTTTGAAGGTCTTGCTTAAATGGATTTTTAAAAATCATTTCTCTATGTAATTTGCACTTTCAGAAAAAAGAGATGCTGTAGGCCTATTTTCAGTTTTATAGCTGATTGTCTTATTTTGTTTACAAGTTACAGATGGAGTCTGGGTACTTATTGTACTGTTTAGCCTACATCTTACACACTTCAGGCTGTTGCTGATAGCTCAGGGAAGAGACTGTATGACACTAGGTGGTACAGCCTGAGACATGTACAAAAAAAATGCTTTCTGCATTTTTGTTTTGCTTTTCCCTCCACTGTACCGAACTCGTACCGAACCGTGATGTCCGAACCGAGGTATGAACCGAACCGTGACTTCTGTGTACCGTTACACCCCTAGTAAAAACTGTGCGCGCACACACCAGTCCCATAGAAGCGCACTTGACTTTACATCATTAACCTATTTCAGTAGCCTATAGCCAAAGAATGTCAGTAGACGGGCTCTGATATAGCCTAGTCTAAGGTAAATTCCTTTTCGGACTTCTTTCTCTTTATCGCCATGGCATTTAGAATAAAGATTAACGTTTGCGAACCGTTCTGGTTTTGCTGCCAGCATAAAAACAAGCTTACCGCTGGCCTATCCGCAAATTTTAAACACAAGAGATTAATTGAACGATGACGAAGTCGGTATATAGGCATAGTTCATATTGGAAAAAAAGTTATACAATTTGGAACTCTAGCTTTTCCCAACCGCAGTCTTTTAATGCCATCCGATTTCATGGTTTCACCATGCACATGCGCGGAGAACCCTCCTTTATCTACCAAAAAGTGTTACTTTGTGCCCCGCGCCCCCCTTGCTTGCGAAAGAAGGGGGTGGGGGAGGGGGGCTTAACGTGAAAAAGCTTAATGTCCCTAAACGGCAAAGTCATAATGGTAGGCTACAGGAAGTGGGGGGAGGGTATGGGATGACCAGAGCCGTCTTCGCTGTGCTATTTAGAAAGCATCTTCTATTGTCTTTCCAGGCGCACATAGCTCGTTATAGCCTATCGAGTGCCTTAACAGATAGGCTCTGCTCTTGGGTTTGGCCTCACAGCGAACTCAACCCTCTTGTTGCTTGCAGTTTGTTCAATAAAGCGATGCAGATTACATTATTTATTTCTGATTAATTGCGTCTTTTGATGTCTTTTGCAACATCTGCTTGTTAGGATGGGCTACTGTCCTGTACAGGTAAATGTTCAACAATTGCTGGTGTAGGCCTACAGGCTATAATCAATTAGGGACTGTTCATTATTTATTTAAGGGGCTACCGGAGGAGTTTTGGGAGCGTTAGTCAAAAAAGACGTGACCCTCCCTCGCCAGCAAGAAATGTTTCTATGACCCTCCAAAGTGATTGAGAAAAAACGCATGACCCTCCCCAGTCCCAACAATTTAGGCTATTGATGCCTTCTGTAGGCTACTGGATCAATTTGGGAGCTTGCATGCTACGACTCCTTCCTTGAAATGCTTTGAAAAGGCTGTCGTTTGCACAATTTCACAAATAATCACCGGGACCGAAACAAACCGAGCAAACTTTTCCCGAGTTTATCGCGTATTTTAACTTTTTCCTCGCTGTCTTAGCAGGAGCTGCAGGGCCGTCGCAAGGGGGTGCGAGACCCTGTGCGAACTTGACAGATGCATGAACCTACGTGCATGAAATCATGCGATAGCTTACTTTACACATAGCCAAGGCTACCGTCGGTGCATTTTAATAGTAGCCTAGTCTAATAAGCTACACCAGTTTGTCTTTAAGAGGGGAAATTCAGGGTGCTTGCTCTTTTTCCAAATTAAAATTCCAGACTTTTTCCAGACTTTTTTAAAACTGGAATTTTTTTTCTCAAGACCTTAACTTTATGTACTTGTATACTTGTGTGCCTACTGCCTACTTCATTGGTTGAGATTGTACCAACTGTGTTTATTAGAAATGTTAATTTTTTAGGCTAGAATTCAATGAACAAATGCATTATTCACAGTAAATTATGCTTTTACTGATGAAAATGTTTCAAAACATGAAAATCACAAGTACATGAATTTCACATCAAACAAGTGTCACAAAAACGGTAATCGGTAACACTTTACTTGACGGGTGAGTTCATAACACATTCATAGCAGCTGTCATAAACTGCACATAAAGCATTCATGACTGTTTCATGAGACATGACTCAACATTCATACCAAACCTTTCATGAATGTGGAAGACAGAACGACGAAAAATTGTCAAAATAAAAGTCCATCAATCGCAAAGCAGCATTGCCGTTTTTGTAAATATTTCATGAATATCTTATGAAGTCTACATTGAATGTCACTTTACTATACAAGTTGTGAAGTATTTGTAATCACTGAGTTTAACACTGGGAGGCAAAATAGCCTACATTCGACTTGTATTTGTGTAACCTGGAATGGTTGGACATTCCCAGTAGCAAAAGATGAGAAATTATCTGCAAAGGTTACATCATAAAACAAATACATTTTTATGAAACAAAAATGATTTGCTTGACCATGTTCTGTCTTTTTGGCACTGGACTAGCCCATTGACTCAGATGTGACATGGTCAGGTAAGAGGTTTGGAACAAAAACGGCAATGCTGCTTTGCGATTGATGGACTTTTATTTTGACGAGTTGTTGTCGTTCTGTCTTCCACATTCATGAAAGGTTTGGTATGAATGTTGAGTCATGTCTCATGAAACAGTCATGAATGCTTTATGTGAAGTTTATGACAGCTGCTATGAATGTGTTAAGAACTCACCCGTCAAGTAAAATGTTACCAAACTATCTATAAAAAAACATGAATGGATGGATGAATGTATGTAGAATTCAGTCTCACTCACATCTCATTTTTTCTGTCCTTAACATGACTGAACATATCTTTATGTTATCTCATTTTAACTTCTGAACAAGCTGTATCACAACACTCACAAAAGTGCATACATTTGACCTAGTGCACTTGGTTAGAACAAAAAATAAACTGCACAGTATGGCAAAGACTCTAATTTTTAATTTCATTTAACTTCAGCCATAAATTCGAAAACACGCAACGACCCATTTCTGTTGACCACTAGGCTAGCTATGTGTCAATAGACCTCAGCAGTGACGAAAAGGTGCCAGACTAGGCTAAGCAAGCGTTGATTGGATATCATTCCACAATACAGCTAATACAGTACGTGACCAGTTAGTAAAATTATAGTTTTATAGCCTACCTTCCTATTTCTCATTTCACAATGCCTGAGCATACTGTAAGATTCTACCATACATTTTTTCCATACTTTATTAAGACTTTCACACAAAATTCAAGACTTTTCAAGGTCTGGACAACAGTGTTTCAAAATTCCATACTTATTAAGACTTTCAAGACTTGCGCAAGCACCCTGGAAATTGTATAGCCTATAACATTAGCTGAGTCACATATTTGGCCATATGGTGTTTATCATAGGCTACATCACGAAACCAAATAGTGTAACAAAGGCGAACACTTTAACAGGGGAAATTAATTGGTCATGAATCATTGTGCTGAACGGTATTTGTCAATGAGCAGAAACACACACGACATTCAAACTGTTGATAAGATGTGCACTATGGAAACTGGTCTGTAGGCTAACATGGACAAATAAATGACACTGACTCGCCATATCTTGCTTTGCCGCAAACTCAGCAATGAAATCATAACGTCTTTTTCAATTCATAGAAGGGAGAGCCCAGTCTTTCCTGTGACATTGAAGTGCGCAAATAGTTTTTAATAGCCTGTTCAACTTCGAAAAGCTTCGTTCACCCGATGCCAGTCACTGATCGCAATTTCAAATTTCGGGAAGCTTCGTTCAATCTTTTTAAGTGTAGGCCCCTATCTGCCCCCTTTGGATTTATATCTCGAGCCTATTATATAAGGTCCAGTGCGTTATGTCCTGGGATTCGGACGTGCTCAAAAAGAAAAGAAAAAACACTTGTTGCTTTGATATCTTTTTCATTGTCGTTTGAACGCCGGCAAGCAGGCATGTTGTGGTTGCAATTTAAGTGAAATTTCTACAGTAGGCCTACAACATGCAACATGCTTGTTAGGCTGGGCTACTGTCAATGTACTTGTACAGGTAAATGTTCAACAATTGCTGGTGTACAGGCTATAATCAATTAGCTAAATCATTTGTCTAGCTGTTTAAAAAAATCGTGCTACATTCAAACGCAAAAGGTGCTTTGATATCTTATTCGTTTGAACGTCGGCAAGCAGGCATGCTGCGGTTGCAATGAATGAGGATAATTGGTTTTATCTGCGGATTTATTTTTTGCATTATTTTGAATATGACTCAACAGCACGTCCACTTTTTCCACACGCATCTAAGTTCTAACACACATATCCCCTCTGCTTTCTCTCTCCATCCCTGCGCACGGTGCTTTCTTAAGCTGCACCATCTTACAACAATTGCATCTACATTTTCATATTAGAATGTTTTGTCAAGTGTAAGCTTAAACTACCGTGATCAATTTAAGTTCCCGTGCCCCCGCTGAAAGTCTCATGCGCTTATCGTTACACTATCAAATCTATAAGTAACCGTGACAAATAGGGTATAAGATATATAAACTCACGCTATTGTATTATCATTAGGGGTGTAACGGTACACAGAAGTCACGGTTCGGTTCATACCTCGGTTGGACATCACGGTTCGGTACGAGTTCGGTACAATGGAGGGAAAAGCAAAACAAAAATGCAGAAAGCATTTTTTTTTATTGTGCATGTCTCAGGCTGTACCACCTAGTGTCATACAGTCTCTTCCCTGAGCTATCTGCAACAGCCTGAAGTGTGTAAGATGTAAACAGTACAATAAGTACCCAGACTCCATCTGTAACTTGTAAACAAAATAAGACAATCAGCTATAAAACTGAAAATAGGCCTACAGCATCTCTTATTTCTAAAAGTGCAAATTACATAGAAAAATGATTTTTAAAAATCCACTTAAGCAAGACCTTCAACATCTGTGTTTAGTTGTATAAAGGGTCTACAATTTGCCTCAATATTTTTCATTGTGTGTAAAGTAATAATCTAGCCTACTAACTGTGAAAATATCACACTATTTTGCCTTTTTTTAAAAACGAAATTGCTCCTTTCATTTCATAAACAGACTACAACTAGAAGTCACATGACTTTGCCCTTTGACGTTAACTCACCGTAGCATGGTTTGTTTATTAGCCTGGTTAGCGTTGTCACTTTATTTTACTGTCTATGCACTTAACACTACCAGCTCCTCATGTGAGAAGTTACAAGTTACCCCAACATAAAGGTAATTACCACGCGATTTACATAGCTTTCTGTCATTACGAAATCATTTAATTTAAGCCATAGGTTTTGGCCCTATTTGTATGTGTATCCAAAGGCTGCTGAAGCGCAGGGGAAGTTTTTTTCCCCTCGTTACAGTGATTGGTAGCCTACATCATATGGGTGATGGCTTCGAATATGTGTAGCATTTTTTCCACTCACATACCCAACAACTGCTGAACAACGCCGACACACAGTTTCATCTTATCCACCACTCGTTCGCCTGTACTAATGTTACTGTAACTGAAGTTCTCAAACTTGCGATCTTAAAGAGACCAGCGGATCCTCTAACTCTTGTGGGTCTAACCTTAGTGCTGCTAATGACTGACGGACTCGACTGACGACCTGACAAAAAAAAACATAGGCGCCAATCAGAGCTTCAGAGCTAAGGCGAGGCTACAGATTAGCGTTAGGTGTCGCTAAAGAACTCCCTTAACTCTCGCTACTTAACAGTAATTGCGCATGACATTAATTAATCCGCACACGAGTTTTATGTATTTTTATACCGTGTATTCTCCGTGTAAATTCATGCACCGAACCGTGACGCCCGTACCGTTTCGGTTCAATACGAATACATGAACCGTTACACCCCTAATTATCATATATGTTTGGTAATGGCTCAGCTTTCTCTGATTGTTCTACTGACTTGGAAACTGCATCATAGAAGCAGTAAGTCAGATCGCATCAAAAATAGTAGTGGCAGAACTCCAAAGTGACACCTTGTGGTTGTTTGTGTCAACTGCAGTTTGTGCCATTTCTGCTGAGAAAATGGGGTGCGTGATTCCTGAAGGAACCCGTCCAAACTTAACTGGGACCCACTGTATAGAACAGGAATAACAGAACTTGGCTTAAGCAGTGAGGAGAAATTTGATGCAAAGTGTCAGCCCCTAAGAATGCCCATTGCCTAAATTTGTAGTCGTTTAATGTTGAATGTCAGAGTAATGACATTCCAAAACGTACCCTAATGATACTCCACAATTTATAAATGAACGAAGTTTAAAAATAAAAACACAATATATCAGATGGATTACACAAATAATTGACAAGGAAGTACAAGATTATTCAACGGTCGCTGCTTTTCTAATAAATATAATGGGCTGCATTACATTTTTCAGACCACTAGATGGCGGCATTTGAATGTAAAAGCAAGCAGTGAAATTGCGTCATCTGGTGGCCATGCAGCGCAATAGCGCCATGAAATATTTAATTTAACAGGACATTAAGGTAGAAATCATGTGTTGTCTTACTAATTAGAGTGGATTATGCCGATTTCTTCTTCTTAATTTTGTTCTAACGCTTTTTCTGCGTTTAATGTGGCTTCAACCATTTAACGTAGAAACTTCATTCAAACTGTGTTACGTAGGTCTTACACAGGAATTTTCACTGCCCACACTGCTGTAGCCTAGGCCTACTTCCCAAACTCTCACACTGTTACTACAGGTCAAACTATCCTGAAATGTCATGGAAGCAGAACTCAATTTGAATTTATATTACCCAAAAATAAATTAAATGACTTTTTCTCATTCTGTAGTACTTCCCAAACTCTCACATACGTACTACAAGTCAAATTATCTTGAAATGTCAACTTACATGGAAGTACTGTAGGATTCAAATTTTGAAAAAATATTCACCTAAAATTAATGAATGAAATACGTCGGGGTCCTGTTCTCCCTGTCCGTTGCGCGTAGGGGTTCTGTTCTCCCTGTCAGGACTTATTTTTTTTTATTCCACTGCTTGGTTGAATTTCCCATTGTCCTACGTAATTTAGAACGACCATTAACCGTATGTTATCTGCCTATGAAGTAGATCCATTTTTTTTGGCCGTATCACACTTGTATATTAATTCGCCGAACTCGTTGTGAAGTTTAAATGAACTGTCACGTTGCATCCGAGCTGTAAAATGCAGACGTTCAGAACATTGCAACATTGTAGCATATGACGGAGGTGGCTTTTAGCTAGATGGATGACAGCAGGCAGTAAAAGCGATGTTTCACATAGATATATACACTAGATGTCGCCTTCTGCTTCTCAGCATGCGTCAACACCGCCGCCATCTTTGTACAGGGATCTGAATCGCTAAACTAGTTCTCCTGTATTGTCAGCGTTACCTATTTAGCGACGTTTGGCCATCCCCAGCGATAGAAAACCTTTTTAGCGATTAGCGACAAATTTGGGAACTTCTCACAATGATGGCAGATCGGCTTCTTTGTTGTTGAAACGTAAGAAAATCACCTTTCTCATGGCTTTGTCATTTATGAATTCAGCTACATCTCGTTTGCCCATGGCACTGACCCATGATTATAAAAGTAACGACTGGCGTAGCCTATGTAGTAGCAGAGGTAAATGTTCTACAGATCTACAGCAACTTCTGGTGAGATTACAACTTACATGAGTAAACGAGACGAGGGGTATGTGGCCTCAACCAGAGCCTGTCTACGAAGAGCCTGTTTACTTTCATTGTATCGAACCTGGTTGCAGTTTACTCATTGTTCCTCTAGGGGCCGCCGCTAGCTAGTGCAGAATGAATGGGAGTCTATGGGGCTAGACGGGTAAAATGTATCTTTATTATCGTCTTAAGCTTAGTTTTCTGTAGACTGAACCATAAATACATGCCTGTCAGTTGGAACAACCCAAAAAATTAGATAATTGCTTGAGATTTTGACGATTTATGGTGATTTTATTTTCGCTAGATCTTTGCCCAGATTGACGCTAATGCATTATAGAGGAGTGGATCACTGAAGCAAGATGGCGTCTCGATTGACGCATTCGTTCCAATGAACAGCAGTAGTCAAGGCGACATCTAGTGTATATATCTATGGATGTTTCAAAGCTAAAGTTCATCAGAATCTTGGGATACGCCCGCTTGACAACGGGAGATAGAACTAACGACTGGACTTTGGCAACCATCCAGTTAGAACCAAAGATTCTAGAACAGAGCTCTGTTCTAGAATCTTTGGTTAGAACTAGTAACGGCAGTTTGTCCTGTGAGTTGAGAAATTAGTTCTACAAACAAGACAGTTTTAGCGATTAAAACTTTTAAATTGTAACAGGAAATGAACACAACGCAAGTGGCAACAGTGGAATAAGCGGGATAATGGACTCCACGGTGGTCTGTTCACAGAAGTTAATGCACGGTCGAGGTTGTAAAACGGCCCCGACGCGGCCTCGTAGTGCATTAACTTCTGTGAACATACCACCAGAGACGGTTGTATATTAAGGATCTTTGATACCACCGTGTCGTCCATTATCCTTTACATAATTAGCTACTGGTGGACAATACATTAGTCCCTTACATATCAACTGAATATCAAACGTCCAGCCAACTTCACCGCGCTGGCAAACACCCTAACGCCAGTAGATCTCACTGAATGTGATACTTAGCCAGCTCTGTGCTAAGTTAACAAACAGGCTTTGGGCAGCTATGATAGCTTTATTCCTAACGTTAACGTTAAGTAAAGTAAATGCTAAATTACATTGATATTTACAAACATTCAAAAGTCGGGAGATGATAGGCCTAAGTTACCACCATTCCGCAAACTAAGGTCATAAGGTATTTATGACAAAGTATATTAGGCATGCAGCCATCTTTTAGAGTTACCTCTTCACATTTATCAGTTAATGGTAACGTTAGAATCTAGTGTTAACATTAACGGTTACATTCCTCAATGGTGATAACTTGTTAGCTAGGTTAGCTACCAATAGCTTCTATTCATAATAAACAATCAATTAGCTTGACACCCTGCACATCAGTGTTGCTTTTTCATTTCTTTCTGTATTTACGGAATTATTACTAACATCCAAGCCATATGTTACTAGCAGCTACATACTGTTTAAATGAAGGTGATCCTACACTGGTATCCTCCTGCAGGTTGAATTTACACCCGACTAGGTTACTCCTCATTTACCGCCTACATCGTGTTGATAGGGAGGGAAAGTAATCTCATCGCCATCTAGTGGTTGCGTTCCTAGAGTTTAGCGGAGGGGATGGGATTTTTTTTTTAGAAAAAATATATCTCGGTGCACATTGGGATCTTAATTTAATGCCTTACATATGTTAGGCACTGGGGTCACCTCTATTGCTTCAAGTGGTCATACCTTATTTTTAGGATCAGTTGAATTGTTTTGAGTTTTTGTCGTAACATGGTGATAACAAACTACAGTTGCATGTGACGTCACAGGTTTGGGCGCTTCATCTCTAACTGATCAATACGGCAATTTGCTTAACTGGCTTACATATTTTTGTAATAACGGAAGGTGATGTAAACCGCGTGGTGATAACCTTTATGTCTGGATAACTGGTGTTGTGCTTCTACTCACATGAAGAGCTGGCAGTAAGTGTTAAGTGGCAATGCTAACCAGGCTAATAAACAAACCATGCTACCATGAGTAACGTGGAAGGGTAAAGTCACGTGGCTTTTTTGTAGTTCGTTTATGAAACAAAAGGAGCAATTTCGATTTTTTTAAATAAGGCAAAATAGGGTCTGACATTTTCACAGTTAGAAGATTATTACTGTATAGACACTGAAAAATATTTTTGGTGGATAAGATCGCTGATTTGGCTTCACAGTATTTTTTTTAAAATAGGTCTATGGGACTTAACATTGAAGCTGCTCTTCGATAGGAACGCAACCACTTGGGGCGCTGGTTTTCACTTTCCCTCATGTAGTGCTAACTTACTGCGTCACGGTTGCATGTCAGGAACGTCTCTGATGCACCTGCTGCTGTTTCCCCCATTAGTCTAGTCATAATCCCAATAGGCCCAATAATAAACCCAATGTTGAGTACCCTAAAGTTTTATTGCAGAAATGTCATCTATAGGCCTAGTGGATGGAATTCAACTTTGGTTGTCTAAAGTTGCACTTTGAGCAGTTTGCATAATTAGCATAAATAGGCAAAGGCAAGACAGTATAAGTGAGGGTAAAAAAAAATAGATATCACGATCCGTGTAAGGTCGTAGGGTGGTCCGTGTAACGCTTTGCAGTGCTTTGTTCTATTTGCTCCATCCATCTGATCCAAATAAAAAATGTGTTCAATAATCCAATTCTCAATTTTTTTAACTGGTCAGCAAATAGATAATTGCTGCTATTTTCGAAATGTGTCATTAGTCACGCAAGATAAAGAAAAAGACAGAAACTGGATTGGAAACAAAAGTAAAATTCAGTTAATATTTTTTACCGTTTTTGTTGGGGTGAACCACAAGCGTAGGGGGTTGCCCTGATACATATTGGCGCGCGGTGTTGGTGATCACATTTTATCAGCGGATGTAGAGATGGAGGCCTATCAAACACAGTTCAGCTTGCATCAAGGTGCCAAGCGATTGATAATGTCAATTCGAGATCAGAACTTCAAATGCAGAGGGAGACATTGCTGCATCCTGATACCTATGAGTACGTGTGTAGAATGTTCATGTTCTGGGAGGCTTTGGAAGCCTACATGATCCAATGGACTTGAGCCGTAGCCTATAGCAATGTAGGCTATTTGCTGTTGAAATTAATAAATAGATAAACTGATAAATTAGGCATATACTCACTGTTGTGTCTTCGTTTAGCCTAATGAAACATAGTCTAGCGTAAAGTGTTAAATAAGCAAAAATGTCCCATGTCTAACAGTGCTTGGGGTAGCCTCTATAGCCTAGACTGACGTCGATGGCAAAGAATTCTGCTTTGGGGAATTATTTGCTATGGTATGGCATGGCCATGGTATTCAAATATACTGTAGATATGTTCAACATAGGCTGAAAGTTATGTTTAACGTGCCATCTCCCAAAAATCGGCGAAGTTTTAGTTATTAATCACTAAAGTAATGAGTCAAAATCACGCACAACTTAGGCGGCGCTCTCTTCCACCATCTAGCCTGGCCCAGCTAGATGGTGTTCTCCCCCAGGTGCTCGTGGTTCAGTCCAACCAAAAGCTCAAAAAAGGAAAATTAGAAAATTGACGCATCATTTAAATTTTTAACTTCTGAACAGAAAACCGTAACTGTGCTTAATTGAAAATCCAAATATGCAACAATAACCCATTTACTGTGCCGTCCTAAAGAATGGATAACGGATTTTTAAGCCTATTTTTATATTTTTTCATGTGAATTCTGCAAATAGAACATAGCACTGCAAAGCGTTACACGGACCTCAATTGGAGCCCAGATGCAATTTTTTAATTTTCTAAATTCCTGATCCTCTGAATAAAAACAGAAAATTGGAAAAACTGTTCAAAGATCCAAGTTTTTAATTTGTCAAGGCGGAAAAATGTAAAAATTGGATATTTGAATCCATTTTTCTGTTTTTCTAAATGTCCGTTTGTGTTTAGAAAATCGAACTGATAGGCTACACGGACCGGATCACCATGAAACTTTCTCAGTTGGTTACTTATGTTAAGATGAGAAAAAAATGTATTGCATGTTTTTTATATTTTAATGTTTGGGTCAATGACTTGATGCTCATTTTTTGTAGCCTACATATAGATACATTTACAATTGTGACAAATTATTTTCAAATATCATTTTCATCAAACTCTAATCTTAAAGTTTTGGATTTATTAAATTTTGAGAGAGTATTAACTGAATTTGGGTAAAAATGTCAATACGGTGTAACCACAAAAACATGAACCAAATAATTACACTAAAAAATGTGAAATTCTCTCCAAAATCCCTTCCAAAATAATCTGGCATGATCTTGCACAAGAACTTTTCTATATTTAATAGAAGTAATAGAACCCCATTGTTCTGAATGTTTTAATTAATATGGGGAATCATGTCTGTCACATCAACCACTTGAAATGTCAAGTGGTGTAACCACAATTTAAGGAGCCATTTTGTAAGTATTATGTATTTCATGTGACAGAAAATTATGTCAGAGAAAGACCCTTGAAGACCCACACTGCTATGAGTCAAGGTTAGTAACTCTCTTAAAAAAACTAACAAAATAGTGTTTTAGGCCATGGTCAGGCAAGCTTAGGTTACATGTGAAATGGTATGACCTCCTGAAAATATTGATAAATCATAATAATCATACAATATTGAATTTAATGTAAAAACTATATTCACATAAAGGTCAAGTGTGTACATAGTTGTCCATAATAATGCCTGCAAATGTTGCTTTTAAGTAGAAATGTCAAATGGTGTAACCGGTTACACCATTGACTCCTTTCTGTTTGAGACCAGTTTGATCAGATTCAGGGCCAAGAGTATGTCATTTTAGGTGCCAATTATATTATTTTTATAATTTAAATAGTGATTAACTGTTTAGCATGAACAGTAGCTTTAAAAGGGTTTAATCAGATTGTAATTTAAGCGATTTTTGAAATGTGAAAGTTTTTTATTTTACACTTAAACTTCCATAATTCATTTTTAATATTTTATTATGATGTATGTAAATAGTATGTTAAAATTATAAATAAATAATATAAATACATTTATTATAAATAAAGTGTACTTCTTAGAAGCCACTTTCAAGCAAGGAAAACATGTCTCGGCACAGAGTGCAAGTGAATGCAGATCCTGCTGCTGGTTGCTTGTTAAGATGATGATGATCATACCCACTCTTTCACTCTCTCTTATTATGACCGCCGCTAGCGAAGCATTTTTTTTTCTTCCCGTCATCTACGTCCTGCTTTTTTGGTCAACGATACCCGGGACACCGAAACACCGGGGCACATGAAATTTGGTGGGTATGTAGCGGAAAAATTTTGTTTCGTCCCCGGGGGCAGCTCGCCCAACCCCCCCCCCCCCCCGCGCTGGGCCCCCAGAAACCCAAAAAATGCTGTTTTTCCTAAATAGCTACCTGAACCGTGGCACTGAGGATGACGAATTTGTTATGGTATGTTGGTCTCAAGGGCCCACATCAACCTGGCCCATAATCACTCATTTGTGATTTGCACCCCCCCGGTAAAAAATGAAAATGCAATATCATTCTGCTTTAATCGCCACTATCTTCAGTTGAGGTGTTCAGAACTGCACCAAATTTTATGTGTATGATTAACCTGGCATTCTCTGGGGGTATGCCAAGTTTCATAGAATTTCATCCATGGGGGGGTCTAAAAAAAATTAAGTTATGTGTACATTTAGTGACTGTACACTCATTGGCCTGTAGATGGTGGTGTTGAGCGAAGGGTTGCTGGAAGAGGATATTGTCTCACATGCACTCTTTCTCGCAAACACACATACATACATCAACACACACGCACACATACACACACGCACGCATGCACCAGGGATGGAAATTAACCACCCGCCCTCCGCCAAATAGTTTTGTATAGGGTAGTTTTGTGCGCTGGCGGGTGAATTTGGTCAACTTACCAGCCACTGTGGCGGGTAGAGCTAGCATACCACAAATAGTCAGATCCGGTCTAATTTTCATACTTATTGACGGTTAAAAATAAGAAAGTGTCTGTAGGGATCATGTAGCCTAGCCTAACGTTACCAGCCTATAATCGCGCTGATTTGAAGTTCTACAACTCGTAGTGAGCCGCCACCGCAGCATATAGGCACTGGTGCAGCGCTTCACTTTCACTTCACTACCATTAAGAAACTGTCACTATGCTTTCATGTGCCACTGCTAGATTATTTCAGGATGACTGCATAGACATAAATCTAATGAGATCTGTAGATCTGCGTTATATCTTCACACGTAAATAGTTCTCTTTTGAATTGGCCCGTATAGCTATTTTAATCCGGCCCGCGACACGCTGCTATTTAGACCTATGAGGCAGGCAGACAGACGGACATCGCCACACTCATTCGTCGTGGTGGAATATCTCACAAACTTTTCATTCAAGAAATTACAAACCGTATATCAGAATAAACAGCAGAACTTACCGAACACAAGGTGTAAAGCATTCCCTTATACAAGTTATAGCCGTTCCAGAGTAATCCGGTTTTGAAATTGAAGCAAATGTCTACATGGTCTCCAACTTTGGGCTTTTACATGATAAGGCCAAATACAAAATAAATGTTAACAATATCGCCTAGATAACTGTACAACCAGAGTTTTTCCAATGTAGTTTCACAAAATGCTAAGCATGCATATTACATTTCTTAAAGCTGAGCTGTGCTTAAATTGTTCAGTGCATGATTTAATAACGGGCCAAATAGAAAATAAATGCTAAATGTTAAATATAGCCTACCTGTAAATATTTAAATCAGATAATGTACACTATAGTTAGATCAAGTTGGAGAGTTGGATTATAGGATGCTCCAGAACTCACACAAACGGAGTCTTAAAGGAGCCACACCACTTTTATGACAAGACACTATAGCATATGAATGTGGTTCTGTTGACCTTTAGTTTTGTTGCTACTGTGCTTGGAGGACAGCTGGTAGGTTTAGGGCAAAACTCAGCACATTTTAGTCGTATTGCAATAATGCCGATTACCGTGATCATTTTGGGTAGCCTACTATAATCGTGATATCACATTTTCATGCCGTTTCTCTAGTGGCTGGTAAAAAAGTTGAGTGGCTGGTTAGATTTTTGAATCCACCAGCCACAGTGGCAGGTAGAAAAAATATACATGCCATCCCTGGCATGCACACACACTCACATCCACAGACACACGCATCCACATACACACACAAACACACACACACACACACATGTTTGCACACACACACACACGTACAGTATGCACGCACACATACACACACAGACAGAAACACAGACATGCACACACACACACATCCACATACACACAGACACACACACACACAAACACACACACATGCACACATTTATGCACACACACACACAGGCACGCACATACTATCAGTATCAGCAATTATAACGGCCGATACATAACTACAAATTCAGTAGAATTAAAGGAAAACCTAATATTCATCATCATTTAGGCTGCATTTCCAGTATTGGCGTTACGTAGTTTGTCCATCAGATGGCAGCAGCAAGACATAACTTTGTTGGAAGTTAATCTAAAGTGGGTTGGAAAAACAATGGACGCTTCCTACAAGTTTACCGCAGAGAATGTCTAACAAGAATAGGATGATTTTCACATGAAATGTAATTCCCATTTCTTCTTGAAGCCGAAATAAATCTGAGAATGTTTATCGGACATGTTTGGTTTTTACTAGAGGTACGTTACTCTTATAATATCAATAGCCTAGGACCTAGGTACAATAATGTGAGTGACGGAGGCCAACTTGATTGCATTTGTAGAAGAAAACTATAAATGCGGTTATACCAAGCAAATTGATAGCAGCACTATCTTTCGACTGTCATCTCATTCTGGCCTACTAACAAGCTAAGTGAGTTAGCCACAACGTTCCCTAACACGGTGGTTTTCAAATGGAAAATATACCTGAAAGATAACCTGTCTATGATGCAAACACCAGGCTGGGACATTTCTGCTTGCTAAATAGGTTTTTCTGCTGTTGATTTGCTCACAGTCCTTGGTGGCCTTGTCAGTGCTTTAAAGTGTTGCATTAAGACCACAAAAAGTCTCAAAAAGCATCTGAGCTAACGTTCATTCCCAAACACCCACTACTCCAATACTCTATTTTCAAAGGTGTTTCAAATAAGGAAGAGCATGGTTCAAAGTAAAGTAACTAGGGCTGAGACGATGTAATTGTGAAATTTGTGTCAACTCGCTGCAATGTAAATTTATTAACGTGTGATCTACATCTAAATTTAAACCAAATATTTTAGTGCGCACTTTGAGAGATGTGTCCAGGGCAGAGCTGTGCACATAATCGTAATATTATTTGTTACACGTGCTACAAAAATCATTCTGTGCAATGGATGATTTACCAATGTTACACCGGTCCGATACAGTTTTGCCTATGGCTATACATGCGTGAGACTGAGACGCCTGTTTATTTGTTTGAAGTGCGTGCAGGGTGTGAGAGGGGAATCGATGTGCTTTGATTCCAGTTTGGTAGTTGTAATTTGTGAGATTAAAAAGCATGTGTGTGTGAAGTATCTAAACAATGACACTTTCATTATGGCTTTCATTATGGCTGCTTTAGCCACAGACGTGCAGTGGGTCCCATTTAGAAGTGGCCACTTCATTCGCGCTTTCCGTGATTCACGGAGCTGCGTGAAATGTATTACAACTTTTCGCCACGATGTGGCAGCTTAAGTCCGCTTGATACTGTAAGCCATTGGTTTCCAAAGGAGATTTTATTTGTGTTGCCAGCATAGCCTATTGACAATTTATGTTGTAAATAGGCCTAGCTTATACCTTATGTAGCTTAGGAAAGCTAACAGCGTTCTATTAGGATCTAGTTTGTTAACAGTCACGGTTTTGTCATAACTCCCTCTATGCATTTTTGCATTTAGAATAGCCAGAGCGTGGATATCTCAATCGGAAAATTAAACAATATCGGGCGCCTACCATGGACTAGCCTGATCTGCCGGCAATTTCTTTTTCGATTTCTGAAAAGATTGAGCTTGGTCTGGTCTGGTGAAAGCCAGACTAGCCATGGACCTCACAGTTGCAAAAATGAAAGGGAACATGAATCAGCCTATATTTGCACGAACAATAACGGACAACAGCTCTTCAACTTGGCCCGTTAAAATGTGTATGAACAGTCTAGCCGACGCATTTCATGAAGGCCCTTTTGGACATGTCAGTTATTTTTCACCATGGTTAGATGTAAAACTGCATTACGTTTCAGACTACTGGTATTTAATTTGTGCATTGACAATAAAGTATTATATGAACTAAAGATGACTAAAATCTTACGAAGAAGAAGAAACATTCACAAAAAATCCATGGCAAGACCTTTCTTCTTGATATCTGTTGAAAACTGCATGGAACTGACAGAGAGGGTTATGTTTATTAATAAATAAATAAATAAAATAAAACATTATGCTACCTTCCCAAATACAATGTAGCCTAGGTGTAAGTGATCTTTCATCAATCCAGTTGCAATGGATGAACTGTGATGAACTGCCCTACTTGTGACTTTCTGTGCAGCCGCACACACACACACACACACAGGCATGCCAATCAAGCATACACAAAAGTTTCAAGAGTGTGGGATGGAGTAGAAGATGGAGACAAATTGATTAGTGTGATTTATTTTCGCAGAACGGATATACAGGACTAAGCGGCGGTCATATTTTGTACCGCTATGCGGTACATCTAGTTATGTCAATTATGCAAATTGCCCAACATAGGCAAGTTAGCATCCGGCAGTTGGGGACGCATACTTTGGTGTACTCAAAATTTCCGGCTCCACAATGGGGCTCTATGGGTTGGCAAGACTATGTATTTGATGCACTAATTTGATGATTAAAGGAGAATTCCGGTGTGATTTTGACCTAAAGTGTTTTGAAACATGATACCGAGTGTGAACGTATGTCTCATAGCCCATCTCGGCTTGTCCCCTGCACTCCGAAATCTGGTGCTAGTTAGCCGATGCTACCAACAAGGCGGTCAATGGTGGTGCCTCGGCATCGGCATAGCCATGCAAATAAATGACTGTTTTACACTATTTACGAGGCTCAATGTATCTCCACACTTCATTGGTAGACTTCCGAGGGCCCTGACATTTAAAACGAGACATTGAGAACTTTGAAAAAGCACTGGTAGTTTACTTACAAGACGATTTATACAGACAGTATCTTCACGAAGTTTAGCGTTTGCAGCCATCTTGAATTTAGTCACGATAAGTCGAGCGACGAGTAAGAATGAACAGGTATGATAAGGGATCAGATTCCAAAAATAATTCTTTGGAAATGCATGGATTACAGTTTCTTCCAGTAGCAGCAACTGGAATCCATGCATTTCCACGGAATTATTTTTAGCATCGGCTAACTAGCGCCAGATTTCGGAGTGCAGGGGACAAGCCGAGATGGGCTATGAGACATACGTTCACACTCAGTATCATGTTTCAAAACACTTTAGGTCAAAATCACACCGGAATTCTCCTTTAACTTAACCATTCACAAAACAATTTCAAGATGACATTGGTTGTTGTGCTTTTACATTCGTTTTACACTGTGCAAGTAAATGTTGTGATATTACTGATCATGAGAAGATTTTGCAGTGGTGCTCAAAATCTAACAGGTGGGGGAATCAGTGGACATTGGCGTGCATCACTAAACCATGCACACCTGGGACTCATCTAATTATCACTGAATTGAGAATGAGGCATCATGCCTTTATAAGCCTCCATAATAATGACTGCTTGAAATCCCCCTTTCCATTGTTGTTTAGTGATCTAACATGGCAGTACTGGCAAAAGTGTCTGTGTGGCTTCTCATTGCTAGTGCCAGTTATGGTGAGCAGTATTAATCTTTTGGCAGTTGTATTGTGTCTTTTAAAATCCTGGTTTAAGTCATAATTTCTTCTGCTCATCTGAGCAGTCTTCTGTCTTCCAAAGAGGGAGGTCATGAACAAAGTTGGCCATGAGGTTGATGTTACAACACCAAACCCCAACAACCAGACCCATACTGGAGCTAATGGTGAGTTATTTCTGTAGTAGGGGCCTACTCCTATATTCTTACATGTTGATTGTGTTGAACTCAAATGTCTAAACTTGAATGGAATCCCAAGGTGTTCCCAGTGAAGATGTTCAATCAACCACTCCAACACCTAATCTCCAGAATCAGACTGCTGCAGCACAAACTGAAGTTACTGTTGAAGAGGTTTGTTTTTTTTTTGTCTAGGTTTCTGTCAGTATGATTTATTTTTGTGTAAACCAAAAGATGGTGCAAGTGAAGATGCTGTTCTCATCCCAACCATATTCCCAAAACCAGACAACCATTGCCCAAACTGAAAATGCTGGTAAGGACTTCTTTCACACAAACCTACAGGTGTTTTGGGGTGGTAACCAGGTATGCCATGCTGTTGGAGGTGCAAACAAATTTTGCATTTCCATTGAGATCACATAGAAAGTATCTAAAAGTATTCTTTCTCAAACCCACAAGCATTTGGTTACTATAACGGGCTATTTGCATGAATATATGTCACATACAACCACCCCACTTTCATTTTGTGAACTAAAAGATGGGCTAAGTGAAGATGTGGTAACTGCAATGCCAAATCCTCAAAACCAGACAACGACTGCCCAAACTGGAAATGCTGGTAAGGACATTGACTCATTGTGACTTAATCATTTTTACATGCAGTGTGTACATTGTGTGTGTGGGTGTATATATAGATATAGCCTAGATATCTCCCTATACCATTCCACATGCAACCCCACCACCCCACTGAAATTCATTTAATTTATGAACTACTAAGATGGGTTAAGTGGAGATTATATGGTAACAGTAGCTCCAATTCTCCAAAACTTGACAACGTCATCTGCCACAGGTGGAGTAACTGGTAAGGCCATCAAATTCTAGTGGGGAAGTTGCTAACATGGCTCAAACAAATTCTTTGTGAGGCTGTTTGGGTTGACGCCCCAGGTGATTTGGTATGATTGTGTGTGTGTGTGTGTGTGACTGACTAGATGCAGAAGAGTACGAGCTCTCCATGGTTAGCTCGTTTTCAATCGCCGCCGAGATCGTCAACGAACACAACACGCTGAGGAGAGGAGTGAGCCCCACTGCAAGCAACATGCTTAAGATGGTACAACTATTGCATCAGCCTGTAGTTTTTCTGTCTTTTTAAACCAGTGAGGTTGGATAAATAAATGACTCGAAGTAATTGCCAGTCCACTGGACCCACAGCAGAAGTGTAGCATTTGCAGAGCGTATGCTGAAACAAAATCGCCTTATTCATCCGGTGGCCAGAACGAGGCTTGCCATTACACCTCAGTCCAGCAGATGGTGGTGGCAATGCACTCCGTTTGCAAACTGCCAAAACAACGCACTGAAAAAGAACAGGCCAGCGAACCCTTTTTCGGTGAGCTATTTTTTTTTTTTTTGGCAATTAGCAAAAAGTGCATTGCCACCACCATCTGAGGTGTAATGGCAAGTGTACCCTGTAGCCTCGTTCTGGGTGAATAAGGCAAATTAGCTCAATTGTGTGTGTGTGCTACTTTTTTTTTTTTTTTTTTTTTTGCCCTAGGCTTTCACTCCAATTGCTATCCCCACCTGTTTGGTTCTTGATTAGTACCATCAGACTGACAAGCCATTTTAGGAAGATGGTAGAAAGTCTTAAGTGTGTCTGTCACAGAGGTGGAACAATGAGGCTGCTGCCAACGCACAGAGGTGGGCTGACACTTGCTCCATGACACACAGCGAACCCAGCGAGAGACAGATCAGCAGTATGGACACGCGCACTAATCACTCAACATGACATTTAAGTTGCCTTGTTTCATTGTTTTTAAGTTAATTTACATACTTGTGTTAAGTTTTTGTTTACGTTGACTTTTTTTTTTTTCTGTGCACACTCTTACAGTAGGCACATGCATATACAGACACATACACGTGCTAGTCATATTCACACAAGTAAACATTTTTGTTCTCAAACATATAGATCTATGATTGTCTAAACAAAGTTTGGGAGAAGCCCTGGAAAAGATTGACAGCCATAACAGGCCCTTCTGTTTTTGGAAGATTTGAACCCTCCTTAGCTCTACCACATTACACTTCAGCATGGCTAAGCTTCCCACTTCTTTCCCCCCATTCTCCTCCAACACATCACCATTTAGCGCAGGGCTATCAACAGAAATCATTCACGCAGATTTCAAGGACTTCCCAGGACACTGTCCAGCTACAATGCCAACATGCTTATTTTCAGCACTCAATATCAAGCACTTTCATGCGTGAAGTTGTGACTCACAATTGAATCAATCGTCACAAGAAAAATACCCTTGAAGTCAACATTTGTCTGCACACTGTAACGACACTCTGGGAATGGAAGAATGGGGACATCTCTATCCTGGCTTTCTCAGGAGTGATCCAGCCCTTTAAAGCCAATCTGAACTATCTATGTAGTAAAATTCCAAGTGGAGTCTATTTGTCATCATGGAAATTGTTTGGTGCTAAGCCTGTTGATGGGCCACTTTATCCTCATGATTTTGAGCTCCGTCTGTCATTTGTCCTTTTCCTTCTCCCTCAAGAGTCCTCTCCATTCTGTCTCTCTGCTTACAGCCAGTGGTTGTTGTGAGAACCTGTACATGGCCAGCTATAGGAACTCCTGGAGTAATGCTATCTGGTCCTGGTACGATGAGGTGAATGACTTTAAGTACAGTGTTGGATCCATCAACGGTGGCATCGTGGGACATTACACCCAGGTACACGCACATGGGCCCAATCCCCCCAGTCTGGACTCGCACTCAGACTTTGCTGCGCGTTCTCATGAAATTCAGGGCTTAGGGCTGTCCCAATGTCGGATTTCAAAGGGCTTGAGGGTTTGAGTATACACTTACCGAGCCCTTTCTGTGGGTCTGCATCAGTGCAGACTTCACCAAAGGGAATTACCCCCCAGTTCAAAGCGTTGTGACGTCTACCACAGAGACCGTAGGGAAATTCAGAAATCACAAAGGTAAACAACAGCACGACACACGACCAGCTTGTAAAACAAGAGTTTAAGAGTGTGAAATCAGGCAGGCATCTCCTATGCCTTGGCAATGTGAAAAGCTACAAACTTAAAATTTAAATTCCCCACCCGGCAAGTATCAGCAGCATCTTTGTTATGTAACGTCACCAAGGTAACATGTGATCTTGTGAAGTGCTGTCCCAAACCCATTTATACCTATCTGAGCCCATGTGGCCTCACACACTCACTCACTTACTGTAGCACCTGAGATCAAATAAGTCTGTCTTTACTCCTTAATCCTCAGGGCTTACTTTGGGATTGGCCCATACACACTCTCCATTACGTAACTTCTCAGACAGGAAGGTAAACTTCTAGCCTCATTGACATACGTCACCACTACTTTTGCTATCCGTCTCTGAGGATCGATCAATCCATCCTCGAAGACGGCATGGCCACCATCGCCACGGCAACACCTCACTTCCAGTGTTCCCCTCTCTCCTTCTCACCACTCAGGTTGTGTCGTACAGGTCAGACCAGCTAGGCTGTGCCATGGCTTACTGCCCAAACTCCAGATTCAAGTACTTCTACGTCTGCCAGTACTGCCCACCGTGAGTACGGCTCACCGCACTGCCCACCATGATTGCACACCTCATTGGTATCATTGTTTTGTATTTGAAACGCATGTTATGTCAGATCAGAAGAACATGTAAAAAACAACTTCATATCCATGTTTTACCCTGAATCTATTTGTACATCCATATGAATTCCCCATTGCTTTCCATGTATTAACTGAATCCCATTCTTTATGTTGGCCCGTAGTAGGATGAGCTCTCAGCAGACCATGCCCTACAAGTCTGGCCCTTCCTGTGGGGACTGCCCAAATGCCTGTGAGGACAAGCTGTGCAGTAAGTCTCAGTGTAGAGAAACATGAATCTTGACTATTCTTGAAACAGCCTCATCTTCCCCCTCAGACATGTCTCATCTGCCCCTGTCTGCTGTTCTCTCTCCCGCTGTCTTTCACACACACACTCACTCTGTATTGTTTTCTCATGCTGTACCTTTTCTGCTCTTCCTTTTTTTTATGATGCGTCTCATTCTTCATCACAGCCATTTCTCATGCTCACTTTTGATCTTGTCTTTCTCTCCTTTCTTTGTTTTCTTTCTATCCTTTAGTCACTGCAGCTCACTGTGCCCATTATAACTGATGTGCTATGCCCCTAACTGATGACTGGCAAAGTTACTCAGTGAGCGTGTCTCGTGCATGAACTAAAGCGGTCATGTGGGAGCGTTGAACTGATCCACCAATGTTTGTGCTTATGATCTTACTTGTGGTATTAAATTGGCAAATAGATTTAGCCTCTTTATTAAATCAACTGTAGACTTTAAACTTTGTTGCCTGCCATTTCAATTAGGGTCCGTAATCTCCCTCCTGCCTTCATAGATATTAGAAAGCTAGATACCACATTGGGCTCCCGAATGTACGTAAATAACGTCGCCATCTTGGTGGGGGCAACAATAACTGGAGGCCAATAGAGAAACACGTGACTCTAACTGAAAATCAAATCTATGATGGCGGCAAGTTTTGCTGTCACTCCCCCCCCCATAGACAGTAAACGTGCTGCCCCCACCAATATGGCGGCCGCGTTTACGATGCCACCTAATAGAACTCGACAGTCAATGCGGTATCTAGCTTTCTAATATCTATGCCTGCCTTTCTCTCCACTCTTCTGACACATCTTCTGTCTCCCTCTCTCCCACCTGTAGCCAACCCCTGTCCGTACGTGGACCAGGAGAGCAACTGCCCAAAGCTGAAACAACAGTGGGGTTGCGACCATGACTCTGTGGCTTCCTGGTGCCCCGCGTCTTGCATATGCACCAATCAGATTGTTTGAGCCTGCATCCCCGACTGCCAGTCAACCCGAAGCCACTACATGCTTGTCCAATTAGAAAAATAAAAAGCTGATCACCTGAGCATCATGTTTGCTGGTGTCTTCATTTTCAAAGTAAACATTCTTACAGTGATTTTAATGGTCAGCTGGGTCAGATAAAACCAATTATATTGTAATATATACAATATAATACAATAATATATTGTGGGTAATACCCACAAACATCTGAAAGACTGATCTTGTGTTCTGTTGAGTCTTAGCACTAAAAATAGATTTCAGGTAAGCCATTGTGTGCTTTCACATTGAGTACTCGTGCACAGTTTTGTACTTGCCCCTTCACTCCCCAGAATTCTCTTTTGTGTGCCAATGGCACGTAGTGGAAGAGACAGGCCGAGACACTGAGGTGGGGTCAGCCCATTTCTTAGCCCGCAAGGAATTTGTTTGATGTCTGAGTATACTGTATGTGGCCAGATCCCAGTTGAAGGCAGGATCTATAGACCTGACACTCCTATCCCTTGCAAATACTATGTTGTGCATTTACATTTGAGTTTTTTTTGTTTACAGTAACAGTACTGTATTCTTTACTGCTATATATATATTTTATATATATATATAAAAATTCTTCCTTCCTTTTCTCCTTTCTCAAACTACTTTCACAGAACGTCTTATTGCAAAATCAGATGGAGGCAACAGTTACCTCAACACCAAACAATGTCGGAGTACTGATCCAATTTGTGATTGAAGTGTTCCCTTATTTTTTTTTGAGCTGTGTGTGTGTGTCTGTGTCTGTGTCTGTCTGTGTCTGTGTCGTCTGTGTCTGTGTCTGTGTGTGTGTGTGTCTGTGTCTGTGTCTGTGTCTGTGTCTATCACACACACTCTTCACAAAATGTTAGGCTATTTGGCTTTTGGGTGAAAAGTAGGGCATTTAAAGGAAAATTCCGGTGTGATATTGACCTAAAGTGTGTTGAAACATGATACCGAGTGTGAACGTATGTCTCATGTAACAGTATAATGTCCCCTGCACTCAGGAATCTGGCGCTAGTTAGCCGATGCTACAAACAGTTTTTCGATGGGGGTGCCTCGGGCATTGGCCTAGCCATGCAAATAAATCACTGTTTTACACCAATTACGAGCAGTGTTTGGAATAACGCCGTTTAAAAGAACGGCGTTAGGTAACGTTATTTTTTCAGTAACGGGGTAATCTTAATAATTACTTTTCCCATCGTTACAACGGCGTTAACATTACTGGACGTTAAATGTGGTGCGTTACTATGTATTGATTGAATAAACTGTGTAATCAGAACGCACCCCTGGCTCACAGCTAGTGAGGAGGTGGGTTAATAATGACATAAGCGATTATGATTGGCTAAGGCAGTGTCATGTTTCATGATATTGAAATAATATGAGAATTGTGGTCAAAGGCAAGAACGTGCATGTAATGTGTACATTATGTCCAGGAGCAAAGACTTTGTCGACATCCGTTGTAAGCAAAATTCAACATTTAATGAAGCATATCACACACGCATCTAAAGCTAGTGGCCAAAAACATCGATACCTCCACCACAGATGACAGCTCGCCATCCACTAGCAAAGAAGGACTCGGAGAAAAGTCCTCCAAGCAGCAAAAGCTAGATCAACCGTAGGTCTGTCGATGTGCAATATCTTGAATTTCCCCTTGGGGATCAATAAAGTAGCCTATCTATCTATCTAATAAATATCGAAAGTTATGAAGCCTACAAACACCTGTCTGTTCTACTCATTTCAACTGGCTGCTTAAAACTGTTCAAAAAATCCAAATTCTTTGACATTTAGCAACTTTTTTTTAACAGTAACGCAAATAGTTACTTTCCCTGGTAACGAGTTACTCTTATCATAGAGTAATTCAGTTACTAACTCAGTTACTTTTTGGAACAAGTAATGAGTAACTATAACTAATTACTTTTTTAAAGTAACGTTCCCAATTCTTTTTATGAGGCTCAAAGTAGCTCTATACTTCATTGGTAGACTTCCGAGGGCCTTGACATTTAAAACGAGACATTGAGAACTTTGAAAAAGCACTGGTAGTTTACTTACAAGACGATTTATACAGACAGTATCTTCACAGAGTTTAGCGTTTGCAGCCATCTTGAATTTAGTCACGATAAGTCGAGCGACGAGTATGAATGAACAGGTATGATAACGGATCAGATTCCAAAAATAATTCAGTGGAAATGCATGGATTCCAGTTGCTGCTACTGGAAGAAACTGGAATCCATGCATTTCCACAGAATAATTTTTTTAGTCTATGCCGAGTGGCCAGCTGTTGCGAGAGAAAATTAAGACCATATGCCTATTTGCTCTAGAAAACTTAAATTGTGCTGTGGATTGTCATGACAGAGAAGTCTTAGACTCTGTCTCAAATCGCGTACTTCTGCACTTACAATACCTAATTTGAGTGCATGAGGGTTCACACTGACAATTCCAACGACACGAAGGGCGCTGCAAGTTCCCGGATGGTGCACTCATAACGGTCAAAAAACTGAGTGTGCAACGCCCATCTTGGCCAAATAACGGAAGGGGAGGGAGCGTTTTCAAACTCGTGGAAATCGCGGTTGAGAAAGCTGAAACAGCAGCAGTGGAAAACAGACTTTACGGAGGTACAAGCAAGTTATAACATAAACGGTTCATGTTTTGACACAGTATGACCATGTCACTGTCGAGTTGAGGACGCCAATAAAGTTATGTTAAAATGTTTGCGATCGTCATTTCCGTGAAGTGCACGGAGTTAGTGTTTGATATGAGACAATACTATTTTGTTAAAATTTGTGCACTCCGCCAGTAAGCACACAGTGCACATAGTGTACTAAACGAAAGTGTACTCACGTAAGTACACCATTTGAGACAGACTCTTAGTATGTTAGGCTTAGGTCACTAGCCTATGGCGTTTACGTTTTGATAGCTAGGTTATTTTGCTAGTTTATACCAAGGTCCACATTGCATGAGGCCAGCTATTGGGAGAAAAATGGACATAATTTCGCCTGGAAAACAACACAATGATGTGGATGGTCATTGTACGCTTGAGATGCCAGAGCGAGCTAAGTTAACAGATCAATGGAGAGAAGTTTGTCATCATGACAGCATCACAGATTCTCTTTAGAGTTTAGACCATCATGGAGTTAACGTGCACAGCGCAAGCACAACACCACCAACACAACCCACCCACGTTGGTACACACTCCTGGCTCTGTGATTGGTTAGTGAACTTAGATTCCTGATTGGCTAGCCAAACCTGAGCATCGCCATTGGCTATTCAACAGGAAGTGCCAGAACAGTCTCAAAAGTATTCGTAGGCCTATACATGGGTTTCCCGTTTACCAACAAAACTAGATGCTCGCGCAGCCGTGGGGCAGAAGGCCGTCCACAACGTTATAAACTTAACCTAAATAGTCGGCTGCTGTAAGCTACAATCGGATTTTATTGTATACCCCTGTTGTCTCAATGATAATAACGATGATAATCTCATTTCAGACTATATTTCAAAGTTTGCCATTCATATGCATTATTAATATAACATCGTATTTTGTCATTTTTGGCGAAGACATGCATTCCGTTAGGGATATTGAACATATTTAACATTCTCTAACCATCGTGATTTCGAATTGGTGCAGTTTTCAGCACAAAAACGTATTTTATTCTTTTGCTCTTTTGCATTGCTCTATGCTGCTCTATGATGCTTTCTGCCTCTTGGTTGCGCACGCATGTTTTCGTGACGTTGCATGGAAATCCATGTATACTTGCAGAAAATACTTGTGCGAGCGGCAGAGATTTGTAATGGCAGAATAGTTTCGTAATTGTGGAACTGTGGAAGGTTTAGTACCTGTGGAATATATTTGTAAGTGAAGGACATAGTAATAGTTAAAATCGTTTGTGTTATTTTTTGTTAAATCACAAATCGTTTTTACAGTTACAAATCCTGATACACACACAGTACATATGACTCTTCTTATCCCTAAGGTGGTGCAAAAGTCTATGCACCTGCAGAAAATATTTGTAACTGTAGGACAACTTTTTGTACGTAGAATATTGTAATTGTAATTTATATATTTGTAATTGTAGAATATATTTGTAATGGTAAAATATTTCGTACAAATCCGCGATCCGTACCCGTAGAATAGATTTGTAAGTGTAGGGCATATTTGTGATATTGACAATTACTTGTACAGATCATTTTTACAGTTACAAATAATTTCTACAGTTTCAAAACGTGATACACACGTACAAAACTTTTGAATCTAATATTCTTCCATAACTCCGCTGATCCCATAGGTTTAAATTAAAAGGGATTAAAATAGGGACAAAAGAATAGTTTAAATTTAAAGGGATTAAAATAGTGACAAAAGAGTAAAGCTGTACAACAAAGTGTAAATCCTTCAACTGAATAGATTATTTGGGGGATTATTTTATTTCTTGTAGAAAATGTACCAACATATACAACTTCAGACTATCATGTATCCTTAAAATAATTTATAATTAAAATTAAAAGATTCTAGAACAGAGCTCCGCTCTAGAATCTTTGGTTACAACTAGAGTAGTTGTCATTAATAGTTGATTTGTAAAAGTGTTTCTATGCCGTGTGTCCCTCCCTACGGTATGGTGGATTATGAAGTTGCAGTAGCATATAAACTCCTCAGCAATGGAACATAACCACAGACAGAAAAGAACTGAAACAAGAGACAGTGTTACAGATTTTATGATTACACAGGATTTTGACAGGTGAGTCAGACAGACATTTTTGTTGTCTTAGAAAAGAACAAACTAACATTCTTACCACTCAGTTTACTGTGCTGTGTGTGCAATTTGGCATTTACACCTCTGTGAAAAACAGCAGAATGTGTTTTAAATCTCATCTGTCTCTTATTTCTTGACATTCTTCTTCTCTTGGAAGATCTTTCCATCTGGTTGTCTCATCCAGATAAGTTTGGTGTCTGCTGGCATCCCCCTCTCCCTCAGTCTCTGCTGAATCTGGAGAACAGAACATGAGTGATTCAGAACCACTTTGCACCATGGACTGTTCACACTGAAACCACATGTCCAGTTCTTTTAGAGTGCTGACCTGTGAACCACTTTGGTTCTAGAGCAGGGATTTCCTCACATGTGTTTCCTCAGAGCAGCTCACAAATGTTACCGTAATTCACTGACTATTAGCCTGTTAGTTTAAACACTGATTTTGCTAAATTTCTTCAGCTATGAGGTCAATACACGGGTCAGGCTATACATGGGAAGGCATTTCTTTTCTTTATTCATCCTGATTAAAGCACAATCTGATTCTGATTCATTGGGCTATTGGGCACTGCAGTCAATATACAGGTGCGATAGGCCTACATATTTTTTATTATTGTTTGCACAATATAGCCCCAAGCCCCAACTAGTAGGCCACAACTGCCCCCAAAAGTTGCAAGAGTAGGGGATGGAGCAGGAGATGGTAACAAATTGACAAGCGGGATTTATTTTTGCAGAAAGCATGTGCAGGACTGAGTGGCGGTCATATTTTGTACTGCTATGCCCTATCTAGTTACTTTCGCTATTGACCGACAATCGGTTACCATCGAAAACTTAGCTTGACAAAATCAACACTTGCCCCAATAATGTTCAAATGACTGAATAAAAAACCTAAGGACATTTATCCTGCAGAGGAGTTGCTGCTTACATCTGTGACAGTGCATCTTCAGCTGTGCTTCATATGCACCTTTCGCTGTAGGGTAGACTGAGTAGTTGAGACACTTTTTGCCCACACAAAATCAAACAAAAAATAGATACTGAAAAGAAGTGATTTTCCACACGATATTCCACATGCCATTTCCTTAGCTTATAGACTAAAATATTATCAATCAATAATACCCATAAGTAGTTTACAGTACAAAATGTGACACAGGAACAGATATCGCGAACAGTAGCCTACAAATGGAATGTTCAAGTAATAACACAATCCAATGTGTGTCTCAACTGTCGCCCGCTGACCACCTCACACATTTCTCTAGATTTTGCAATGACCTTACATGACACAATGACATAGAATGTGCCAGTTTTTAGGACACAGAATAATGTTTGTAATGATACCAGTTATGTTTAACAGTAACATAAGTGTAATGAGCTATTCATTGTCGAAGGTGAAGTGAAATTCTTACTTTTGGAAAACAAACATTTGCCGATATCCTTGGATGGGAGTTACTTGTGTCGTTCAAATTTTCCATGATCAAAGAGGGCACTAATATGCATGTGCATAGCAAAAATCACAACTTGGGCTTGTTGTGCAAGCAAGATATTTAAGGTGTCTCAACTGTACATGAATGCCCTCAGTAAACAGCACACCAAACAGAAAGCAAACAGTTACAAACAGTCAGGCACTTGGTTTCATAAGAGATTGCGCGTGCCCGCCCACACGCACGGACTCACGATTGCGCTGACTACGGGACAGCGGTAACATTAACGGGAGATCACCTGACAGCGGTGGCCACGTCATCAAGCAGGATTCGAACCGGCGATGCTGGCACAATCCTTCATGTGCTTCGCACAGCCACGTCTTGTCAATTGACTTGTCGCTAAGCGCCACCCTTAGAATGCTGATGAGCCAATGACAGTCCAGCCTCACCGGGACTCGGACATCAGCTCGGACAACTCCATAGGAAACAACAGAGGGCAGGCATAAAATGACAAATTAATGGTTATTTATGGAGTTTTTAACTCAAAAAACCCCAACGGATAACCATGGTCAAACGTTTTGCATTGGGGACGTGTACGGTAATACTGATAGCCGGTAGGCTACCCCAAGAGGCTAGAAAATGGGGTATATTTTCATCAAAAGTAGCCTACAGGACTACTGTAGTTTGCAACAGCTCGACGTAATGTAGGCAACTAAGCCAACAACGTGGGCACAGGTTCCCTGTTAAATCCCAAGATGAAAATGCTCATTAACCAACTACTATATTCTTACTACATCAAATATTAACGTAACCTAACATATCTTAGTATCAATCTTCCACTAGCTAGCTAGCTAGCATTAACGTCAGTGGGATTTGCACGGCTACTCGCCACAACTGCTTGTCACCTTGTATGTATTCTAAAGTTTTGAATACACCCCTCCATAGCATAATTAAGTCCCTTTTGATAGCTTCTAGAGGAAAGTACCGTAAAACGTCTGGGTTACAGATGTAACACCGGTTCCCTGAGTAGGGACCAGACCTATTACTCAATGGGACTTGATCGCCAGATCATGTCATCCAATCGAAACTCTACAATCACGCCGAATGGCTGATGGACGCGTCAGCACACGCAGAGCCCGCCCCCAAGGCGAGGCTATAAACTCCACTGACGCGCATCCATCTTCCTCTTTCGCTGCTGAGCACCTCAGCAGAGACACACTGTGCTTACGTAGTAATAGGTCTGGTCCCTACTCATGGAACCGGTGTTACATCTGTAACCCAGACGTTCCCTGTCGCAGGAACTGCGACCTATTACTCAATGGGACCGCATCCATACACGCACAGAACTGTGTCGATGCAGAGGGATCCCTTCACAAAATATGCTGTCATAACACAGTACTAAGACATAACAGACCCCTGACCACCCGTGCTATAAGGGGGAGGGTGTAACCAGGGGGCAACAATGCATTATCCTGTATATCCTAACATTGGTGAAAAAACCACATGCAATATACAACAAGGTGCTTATGCAACATCAGAGCTCAGGCCTCAGTGCCACTAGCTCCTAACACTGCTTGTGAGACCGAAGGTCCTGACACATCCAGCATGTAGAACCGTACAAAAGTATGGACGGAGCTCCACCCAGCGGCTTTACAGATGTCACTCACAGACAGGCCTCTGTGAAGAGCCCACGACGATGACACACCCCTTGTGGAGTGTGCATGTAACCCCGCTGGCGGCTCCATATCGAGGCTCTTGTAGGCAATTTCAATGGCCTCAACTATCCAGTGTGCAAGCCTGTCCTTAGATAGAGCTTTACCCTTTGAGGCTGCCCCGTAACACACAAACAGCTGATTACAGTGCCTGAACCCCTTTGTGCCATCCAAGTAATGGCGCAGGGCATGCACTGGACATAACTTATTCATCCTCTCATCCTCTGCCGAAGCGAATGGCGGCGGCGAGAAACTACTGTACACAGTTCAATTAACTGGCTTTAAAAAGGAGTAGTGACGACTTTTGGGGTGAAAGTAGCATTAGGGCACAAAACTACTCTTTCACCACCTGCTGAAAAGCGCAGACAGGACGAATGTACTGAGAGAGCATGTATCTCACCCACCCGCTTTGTAGATGCCAATGCCAGCAGCAAAGCAGTCTTAAGCGAGAGCATTTTAATATCTATGGACTGTAGAGGCTCAAAGGGAGGCTCTGACAGCCCACGTAACACCACCAACAGGTCCCAGGCCGGAAAAAGAGTGGGGTGGGAAACCTTAATACGTCTCACTCCTGCCATAAATCGAGAAACCAGCGGATGCGAGCCTGGGCTCACGCCACTGATGCCAAAATGACACGCGGATATGGCTGCCAGATACACCTTGATAGTGGAGGCAGCCTTCCCCTGTTCAAGTAAATCTTGAAGAAAAGACAAGATTACACTGACCGAGCACTGAAAAGGGTCATGACTCCTTGAAGAACACCACTGTGCAAAAACACGCCACTTTAATGTGTACAAGGAGCGTGTAGACGGGGCCCTAGCGCTTTGGATGGTCTCCACCACAGCATCAGACAGACCCGCCACTGAGAACCTCACCCTTTCAGCTGCCAGGCTGCCAATTTCCACAGCGCCGGTCGAGGGTGCCACACCAGGCCGCGCGCCTGTGTCAGCAGGTCCCGCCGATGAGGGAGTACCCATGGAGTCCCCACTGACAGACTGCATAAGTCTGCGAACCAGGGTTGGTTGGGCCATATCGGGGCAACCAAGATGAGAGATTTGTGCTCCTCCCTCACTCTGGCCAGAGTGTGGGGGAGAAGGGCTATTGGGGGGAAGGCATAGAGGTGCGCCCTCGGCCATGGGTGGGCCAACGCGTCCACCCCCAGGGGCGGCTCGTCCCCTCCTAGCGAGAACCACAGGGGGCACTGTGTGTTCTCCCGCGACGCAAAGAGATCTACATCGGCCTTGCCAAAGCGAGCCCAGATCTCCTCCACCACCGTTGTCCGTTCTGACAAGAACATGCTGCCCCCTCAACATTGGGAGAAAATGTTGGAGCGCCAGCATGACTGTGAGGAGTTCCAGCACGTTTATGTGCGACTTGGCTCGCTCCCGAGACCAACGTCCGTTCACTGCTACGCCGTTGCAGATTGCACCCCACCCCGTGGTTGATGCATCTGTTGTCACTGTCACACGGCGTGACACGCCACCCAGTGGCGCCCCCCTGAGGAGGAAGGGATTGTTCTTCCAGATAGTTAGGGCCCTCATGCACTGGGGAGTAACTAATACCCGGCAGTGCCTGTCCCTGGACGGGTGAAATTTGTGTGAGACATACCACATCTGAAAACGCCTCATATGCAACAGGCCCATTGGCAGGGCTACTGCCGCAGCTGCCATCATTCCCAGTAATTTCTGGCAGGTGAGCGATGACACTCGCTGCCTGACTCGGAAAATCCTGAGACATATTTTTATATTCATTATTCGTTCTGGCGACAGGCGGACAAGCATTTCCCTGGAATTCAATTCCATTCCCAGAAAGGAAGCAGTCTGAGCCGGTGTTAACACATTGCGTGATTTACAACGAAACCCAACCTCTCTAGATGAGACAACATCATTGTGGCATGAAGAGAGGCTTCTTTTATTGACTGTCCACATAGGATCCAATCGTCTAAATAAGTGTAAATTTGCACACCCTGGTGGCGTAGAGGCGCAATTGCAGCCTCCAAGCACTTCGTGAACACGAAGGGAGAGAGGGCAAGTCCGAACGCTAGGACTTTGAACTCGTAAGCCTTGTAGTGCTTCTCTGTTCTTCTTGTCCGCCTCAAATTTTGCAGTCATGAGGTTTACTGCTTCGCCAAAGGTCCCTTGTGGACTCACAGGTGCGTCCAGGAGGGGACTCTTCGCGTCTGAGAGGCGAGAAAGTGAAAGCCAAAGATAGCGCTGCGACACAATCAACGCACCCATGTTGCGGCCGATAGCCTGGGCCGCGCAGCGAGTCAGCCGGAGAGAGAGGTCAGTGGCTTTTCTCAGCTCGGTCACCACATCTTGGTCCACATGCGTCTCGGAGAGCTCAGTCAGCAGCTTAGCTTGGTAACGCTGTAACAGGGCTTGGGTGTTAACAGCGCACGCTGCCTGACCCGCGGCGAGGTACGCTTTTTCAGTGATGGCGGTCTGTTGTTTCCCCGCGCGCGTTGGCAGCGCGGGCTTCTTGCCTAGACGCATAGTGGGAGCAGCAGGGGAGAGGTAGCTAGCCACCACGTCCTCCACGGGCGGGAACTCGAGGTAGCCCAGATCCTTGGCGTGGTCCACGTCCATGTACGAGTCGAAGCCTCGAACTGGGGAGTGAGCGGAAAAAGGGTTGCCCCAAAATTTCGTTAGCTCTTTATGGACATCAGGGAAGAGTGGAATCGGCACGTGGCCACGAGAGGGCGGCGCGCTGAAAAACTCTCCATCCAGTAAGGAAGCCTCGTGAACTGGCAGTGTAGCAGTAGGGACGCCTAGCTTAGCAGCGGCGCGTTGCGCTAGCTCGTGCAGCTCAGCTCCTAGAGTCTTGCCAGCGGCCTGGATCGCGTGAGGTTCGGAGGGCTCAGCCTGAGCGGACGGCGGGTAGTCCTCACTCGCTGAGTCTGCAAACTCTTCGTAGTCTGACTCATATCCGAAGTGGAAGACATCTTCCGACTCCGGAGGGAAGCTGCGTGGGAGGATCATGGGGGCACATTGCCGGCCGTGGTGGCTCCGGTGGGTGTAACAGTGGCTAGGGAAGTGGGACGACTCAACTCCATAGCTTCCTCTTGCGAGTCGAGCTCCAGCTCAGCAGGCGAGGACGGTGGGTCGGCGTCTGCTGGAGGTACCGTTGCTTTGTCCCAATGCGCCAATCGTTTCCTCACTTTAGCCAGAGGCATGAGGGCACAGGCGCGGCACGAGATGTCCTGCTCCAAAAGTGCTGATTCAGCGTGGGCCCTTCCGAGGCAGTCGACGCACAGACCCCCCCCCTTGACCCTAGGGTGGCCGCACTCCTGGTAAGCGCGGGACATCTTTGTCAATGACAATACAAAAGATTCGCAGGCACTCAGTATTAGTGTTAAGGAACACAAATACAAATGAGTTGGTAGCCTAACGAAAGTGCTTGTAGGAAAAATTCGACGAGAGCTTCGTATGGGATGAGCAATGCGAAGCAAGAAAGAGGAAGATGGATGCGCGTCAGTGGAGTTTATAGCCTCGCCTTGGGGGCGGGCTCTGCGTGTGCTGACGCATCCATCAGCCATTCGGCGTGATTATAGAGTTTCGATTGGATGACATGATCTGGCGATCAAGTCCCATTGAGTAATAGGTCGCAGTTCCTGCGACAGGGAACTCCAAATAATAGCCCAGGCTTTTATTTTCCCAAATCGCCAAACTGCACAGGCTAGTATTAGAGACAGGCGTCTATATGAGACAGGCCTTTAATTCCCTTTACACAAAACTTTCCTCTGCAAAGATGGAAAATATTATCGAATTAATTATTTCATCTTATGTCTACCTATATGACTAGGCTATCTGATGACAATTACGGATCATCATTCATTTAGTGTTGAGATGTTGTTCATTGAGTGTGATACAGTAAGATCCAAATAGCTGGATAGCCAGAACAGATGAAACACGTTTTAATTAAATGTAATCTACAAAGAGATCGTATCACACTGAAAGCTCATATTTTGTCACTAGCAAATAGCCTATATCGGTCCTTTGTCAAATACAGTTGCATTATCAGCCCTGACCAAAACTGTTCAGGAATTATTTATGCAAAAGTGAAACGTGCTTAATGTTTCATTCTCCCTCCTTTTCGGCACGAATGAAACAGCATGAGAGAGCATGAACCATATTGTTTCTCCCGTTTTGTATTTGCCAAATTTGACAACAGTCTACATTCAAATCATAGCCTACTTCCAGGCTCGCAGGAACATATTTTTGACCAGGGGTGCTGAATAAGAAAAAAAATCATGGATGTCCGACGATTTCTCCCCCAGCATATGATTCGAATTTAGACAGCTAAATACGCCATTTCACCGCCGTGTATGAGTAGGTCTAAGAGTGAGAAGTTTTATAATGCCCTGGGCAGCCACATTCCACTGCAACTATGCGCAGCACTTGCCACTCCGACTCATCAATAAAAACTGCGCGCACACAGCCCCAGACGGCACGCATAAATCTTACCGATGTCGGGCCGATGAATGCCGTTATAGTCTAGAAGACATCGCATAGGAAGCGTTTGCTCATTGGCAAGACATCGCCGAGATGTCGGCAAATCATCGAAAACGACAATGAGCCAATGTTTCAACGACTCATCGTTTGCTCATTGGCAAGACATCGCCGGGATGTCGGCAAATAATCGAAAACGACAATGAGCCAATGTTTCAACGACTCATCAAAGCTATGCCCACCCCTGGCTTATACGACCTTTATTTATTTAGGTCGGAACTTGAGATTGCACATTTTACACTAGGCTATAAATTATTAGATCTATAAAGACACAAGAAAGATGCCAGAAATATTTTCAATTCCATAGGTGCCAACTCTCACGCATTGGCCGTGAGACACACGCATTTGATTAGTTTCACACGCTCACACGCCACACCCCCGATTTCTCACGCTGAAGTGTCAACCCGGTCGGTCAGATGCCTGAAAAATGAGTTTAGCCTATCTATAGATCTACCTGTTGAGCCACGGTTATGCTTTCAGAGACGGTGAGAGGGTTCAAGAGCACCCCCTGTCTGTGGAATTTTCAAAATGTTCTCTCATTTGCGATGCTACTTCAGAAGCCATCCCAGGCGCATCCCCCCCGCATTTCCCCGGCTTCAGGTATGCTTTGAGTATTATTGAGTATTTTTCACGCTGTGTCAACCTGGTAGGTCATATGTATAGGTAAACCTATACATATGATATCACATCATGTGAACGTTCGGAATCTAAGCTTTCCAATGATATTAGCGCCAAGTTTCTGTGATAAATGGTTCGCGAGAGAATTAACATTGAACCGACGTGCAATTTAGGCTAATCATATTTGCATTTACCCATTACTCTCGGTTTAATATTTCACTAACCCTTCACACAACACGTGGAAAACCCTATTTCACAATAAACAGCAAACCTACCGAATACGAGGATATAAAGCATGCCTCTGTGCAATAAGTGGTTCCTGAGTAATCCGGTTTTGAAATTGCAACACATTTCTACATAGCCTCATTGGGGCGAAATTATAATGTATTCTAATGTAAACTATTTGTCAGTAGGCTTACATACATTTTTGTAAATTGCTCAGCCATAGATTATCCCACTATCATGGTTCTTATATTGTCAGGTTCCAGCCAATCCCATTACAGATAAATGAATATATTTATATTGGCATGCTTCCTAGTGACATTAATACAAAAATATGAAGAAAATCAAATAACGAGACACAAATATTGATATAAAGCCTGACATAAGCCATATGCAAACATTCACATCATGCAGATATGGGTACATCCTGAAAAAGGAATAGCATGTAGGCTATAGGCTATGGCCATTACAATGACCAATATATTATCTTAAATAAACTAGCTGAATAACACAGGTGACCACTTCTGCATAATTTCATGGAGTGCTGAAATGTACACACATTTTTGAACATTTCTGAACTGTGAAATGTAGCATATGTTTTTGTGGTTGTGAACTTATTACAATATCACTATAACTATTCCACCTGTGTGTGCATGGTTATAATTCTGAAGTGCAAAATAGCTTAGGCTACAGCACAAATATTTCCATAAAAATAAGCAAGTCTGACCTCTGAATTTATTTTGAAAGTGCACCTGATTGATGCATTTAAAAGTTAAAATATACAAACATTTCTTAAATTCTTACAAAACACCCACCCACTTTTTAAAATTGTTAGTTTGGACCCCCCCCCCCCCACACACACACTTTTTCTCCCATTTGCGCGTAAATCGCTCATAAACTTTTTTTTTTTTTGTTACACGCATTCTCCCATTCCGCTTCGGTCACACACACACAGTGACAAGCGCCAAATCCCCCGCAGTGTCGAAGAGATCAGTCGTCCCCCTCACTTTTGATAAGGTAAAAAGCCTTATAGGTACGGCAAATAAATAATAAACTATAGGTTTACGCTAGGCTATGTAAAACTCCCCATTAACAGCATCACGTCACTAACCACAGCTAAGACTGCACAATCTCTATTCACTCTGTTGGATATCTGAAGCCAGTTTGTCTACTTAGATACAGTAAATCCTCAAATTATGGCCGGGGTCTTAAGACAAAGTACAGGCCTTTAGGGGCAGGGTTGTATTCGAGACAGCCCTTTATTTCTTATGCGAGTTTTATTTTGAGACATGCGTTTCTTGGAGCGGCATACTGGTAGGCCTTCAAAAGCATGACATTTTCGGTTTAGTTTGATATTTAATTTACTTTTGGACTGTTTGATTATATTGTTAAATGTTGGGACTGATGGGCACTGAAATCTGGGGAGGTATTTGATGATCACTATTACGTTCCATGTAGTTGAAAGAGTGTTGGGATTTCAAACAAACCATCCGCTTTCATGCGTTCATTGAACGTCCGCGGTGCTGTAATGGAAACCTTATTGCGTAGCCAAGTAGCCTATTGAGTTATTTTTAAATTATGCATGATTTACTTTTTATTAATTTCGTAGGCTGGCTTTATTTTGTTATATAGAAGTATCTAAATAACCTGTTAAAATGTACCAGAATTCAGGAAAATGCATCTAGTCCAAAAAAAAAATTCTGGGGGAGGACCCCAATACCCCCCGCTGAAATATCCAACCGACTTTCACAATGCCTCCGACGCCCATGGTCCTAGTAGTAGGCTATCCCTTTGATACCAATGTTCATATAACTCTGGGACCCTGGTCCCAGGGATGGATTACTGCACGGGCCTTCCGGGCCCAGACCCAGGGGCCCAAGGTGTCAGGGGGGCCTGAAGCCCAAGCCTTTGCATGGAATCATTGCCTCAATATCAACACATCAGGATGTAGGCTATGAATCTGATTGAATTTAGTATTGCCCATCCCCAAAATGCACCAGAATACAGGAAATCACATTAAACAAATTAAAAAAAATCTGGGGGAGTACCCCCAAACCCCCCTTCCACATATGCGACAATTAGTGGGGAGCCCTTAATACATCTGGGCCCAGGGGCCCGAAAGCTCATAATCCGTCCATGCCTGGTCCCTACACCTGAGAACCACTGATGTACGTTTTTTTACTGTACGGTATAATGCTGAATGAGCCAAACAAAAATGTACGCAGCAAAATTTTGGTTGGCCCCACCAAATCTCACTCCAAGGGTTTTTGAAAAGTTGGCAGCCCTGTATACTGTCAGCTGCCATTGTCCACAATGTATTTCTAATCAAGTCTGGTTTGTTTGTCCGAGTTTTCACACGGTAACAATGGGGGGCGGGGCTTAGCGACAGGTCAATTGTGCTATGGAAGCGCTGCTTAACGTAGTGCTCGGCAGGGTTGGGTCAGATTACTTTGAAATGTAATCCATTACTGATTACAGATTCCATGGCAATTTTTGTAATCAGTAACGTAATCAGTTGGATTACCAAAAACATGTAACGTAATCTGATTACTTTAGGATTACTTTTAGATTACTTCAATAAATATGTCCCTTAAGTAAAAGACACCCCCACTGAATTGATGAAAGATTTCTCATTCTATTTTTCTCTTTATTATTTCATTACATCTAAGAAATATCTTTGCTCTGAGTAAAGCATTCCTGTGTGAATTAACTGATCTTTTCCTCCAAAAATCTTAAAGTAGCCCCTTGTTTTAGTGTTACCATTTACTTTGAGGTCACCAGGTCCCATTGTCTGAAAAACACCCAAAACTAATACATTTCTATAGCTAATCTCCACTTTGGGGGTGGTGTTTTGGTGGTTGAAATTTTCACCCCATCCCAAAATTGATCACTTAGTCATCATGGATGTGATCATGGATCACTATTCTCCAAACATGCACAACTCAGCTTAACCTTTATAAGGGCACACCTGGACACTGAATTTAGCTTTCGCTGGATTTTTTTGACCCAGGGACATGTCCATTTTTGACCCAGGGACATGTCCATTTCAATTGTGTGGGTGAGAAAATTATTCTTTGGGATGTTTTTCAACCAGGGGGACCTGGTGACTTTCTCAAAGTAAACGGTAACACTAAAACATGAGGCTACGTTAAGATTAGGAGGAAAAGATCAGGCAGTGTGCCGAGAGACCTGCCCCAACAGTATGTAAGTTAGTAAGTATAGATACTCTTTTGATCCCGTGAGGGAAATTTGGTCTCCCAATCCGTGAATTAGTGAAGCACACAGAGCACACAATGAGCACACAGTGAGGTGAAGCACACACCAACCCGGAGCAGTGAGCTGCCTGCTACAGCGGCGCTCGGGGATCAGTGAGGGGTTAGGTGCCTTACTCAAGGGCACTTCAGCCGTGGATGTGGGCATGGGAGAGCAGTGCTCAACCACTTCCCCCGCCCACATTTTTTCTACTGGTCGGGGATCGAACCGGCATGCCCGAAGCTTGTCAAATTAAAAGATAGCTAGGCTATCATAAAAAAGTTGCATTGTTTGCATGATAAAATGTAATCAGGTAATCCCCAACAATGTAACTGTAATCTGATTACACAATTTTTTTATTGTAATCTGGGCTGATTATAGTTACTTGATTTTTGTAATCTGATTACGTAATCCAGATTACATGTAATCCGTTACTACCCAACCCTGGTGCTCGGTGTTATATACATTAGGCGTGTTCGACTTGAGGCAGATCTGACTTGGTCTGGCTTTCTACGTAAACGTGTTCTTCAGAGGCTAGCCGGGAGGAGCTACAACAGAGGGCAGCTCATCCCGGACAGACAGGCTACAGTCTGCCTGACGTCACGTATTCGCGGGAGATATCGCAGAATTTTGTTGGCAATAAATACAGCAGAACTTTCATTCTTACTCATTAAAATAAGCATGATGACTGACGATTTTAAGGTCATGTGACATGGTGTCACGGTGGTAAGTCCCTCCCCGGCTGACAGAAGTCGGACAGAATTTCTAACCAGTATGCATTGCGTCCATCCCAGTATGCATTGTGTTCAACCCAGCATGCATCACATCAAGTCAGATCTGCCTCAAGTCGAACACGCCTATTATTAGAGTCTCGTGACGCTGGCGATTGCGTGTAGGTGAAAGGTCCTCCTTTTCATAAAATTGATTTTTATTTCTCTGGCTGTTGCAATTGATATCAATGATTAATATGAATGCCCTAAGTAATAGCACACCAAACAGAAAGCAAACAGTTACAAAGTCACGCACTTAGCTTCATAAGTGATTGTGTGTGCCCGCCCGCACGCACGGACTCGCGATTGCGCTGACTACCGGACAGCGGTAAAATTAACGGGAGATTGCGTGACAGCGCAGCCACATCATCAAGCAGGATTCAAACCGGCGATGCTGGAACAATTCTTCATGTGCTCCACACACCGACGTCTTGTCAATTGTGCTACGGAAGCGTTGCTTAACGTAGTGCTCGGTGTTATATACATTATTAGAGTCTCATGACGCTGGCGATTGCGTGTAGGTGAAAGGTCCTCCTTTTCGTAAAATTGATTTTTATTTCTCTGGCTGTTTCTCTGCTGTGACAGCACACCAAACAGAAAGCAAAGAGTTACAAACAGTCACGGACTTGGCTTCATAAGTGTTCGCGTGCCTTCCTGCACTCAGGAATGCGCTGACCACCGGACAGCGCATGTAATATAACGGGAGACCGTGTGACAACGGAAGCTAGGCATCAAGCCAGATTCGAACCGGCGATGCTACTGGCACAATTCCTCATGTGCTCGGCAGAGCAACGCTCTCTCAATAGTGCTAAGGAAGGGATGCTTTACGTTGTGCTCTGCATACATCAGAGTCTCTGTATAGCGCCGGTTATGACGTGCAGGTCTGAGACGAGGTCCGCCATTCTCCTTTTCATCAAATGGACTTTATTTCTCTGACTATCACCATTTATATAAATGATTAATATGAATGATGTCAGTAAAAAGCACAAAAAACAGAAAACAAACAGTAACAAAGAATCGCAAACATACGGGGCTGCCGCTGGAAGTTAGAGTCCGCGGATCGCGTGACCCACCCCTGCAATCGGGAATGCGCGCTGCGTAATAAAGGGAGACGGCAGCGAGAGACAGCAGCGAGTATCAATCTGGCTGTTCCAATTGATATCAATGATTAATATGAATGCCCTCAGTAAAAAGCACAACTAACAGAAAGCAAACAGTTACAAACAGTCATGCACTTGGCTTCATAAGAGTTCGCGTGAGAATGCGCTGACCACCGGACAGCCTAGCGTAATATAACGGGAGACCGCATGACATTGGCAGCCACGGCATCAAGCCGGATTCGAACCGGCGATGCTACTGGCACAATTCTTCATGTGCTCGACACAGCAACGTCTACTCAATAGTGCTACGGAAGCGCTGCTTAACTTAGTGCTCGGTATTATATATATATTATTAGAGTCTCGTGACGCTGGCTATTGCATGTCCGCCATGCAGCGGAGGCAAGGGAGGCAGCTTATAGGCTATAATGCGGTCGCACTATAGGTAATCTGTTTAAGGACAGATTAAATTATACACTGCACAGAAGACTACCTCTAACTGCAATAGGCTCAAAAGCATGCTATCTAGCTCAAACCCAATCCATAAATACAAACTCCAAACTATTGCAATATAAATGGATAAGTAGATACATAACCCCAGCTAAATTGCACCACATATCAGATACCTACGTCAAATGTAAGACCAAAAAGGAACTTTATTTCATTGTATGTGGGAGTGTCGACAGATACTCTCATTCTAGAGGCAGGTGTTGGACCTGACAAGCCAGATCACTGGCGAGGAAGTGCCCCTTATGCTTATTAAATCTCCACCCATGGCTTTATAACCTCTAACAAAGCTAGATCTTTACCTCATAACATGGCGAATGTTATGTGGATTTATGTACGGCCCTCTGTAGGCGATTACCAACCTAGCAACTTTCTAGTTTCAGGTAGGAAACTGCCCCCCCCCCCCCCCCTCCTCCGTCTGAAATCGAAATGCTACTCGGCCAACACTCAACCCATGCTAACATTATTTTACTGTTAGACGTAATGTTAAGCTGGAAAGACAATACTGAAAATTTAGATGAAGGATCACTTTTTGGCTTTCCTTTACTTAATTTAAAGTTCGCTGCGCGGCGGTCATAATAAAACATTAACAAAAAAAAAAGGTGGGGGGGGGGGGGGGGTATAATGCACAGCACCTGTTAAATGTCATGTGTAAGTTTGAAAATAACTATAACCATTTGCCAAAGTGATACAACTGTTTTAACCAATTTATACTACATAACCGCATAACCACATTACTACCTTGTACTTTGCATGCATTATCTTTCTGATACCAGAACGCTGTGTCATCCATATCCGTTGCACATGTTCTATTTTTGTGGATACCAACTTGCTGTAGAAATGCTTTCGTAATTAAACATGAGGGTCCTGTCAGGCAAATAATACTATTTTTGAAATTGAATGAAGCCTACCAGGTTTGTTTGGTTTAATCAGAGTGTGAAATTAAGAGTTCATTGATCAAGCAAAATACACAAATCTACAATGTTAGAACCAAAATATTCATAGCGAATATTGTTTGTGCATGTCTGGTGGTGGTGGAGGTGGGGCACACAAAAACATTGAGAAGCATTGGTTTACAGTCATATCTGCAAGCGCAAGGTGGTTTATTTCAGCTATCTGATTGTTTTAGCAAGCCATTGACAATAGTTTTAAGTGCAAAAGTGTGTGTGTGTGTGTGTATGTATATATATATATGTATGTATATATATATATATATATATGTGTGTGTGTGTATATTAGGACTGTCAAAATAACTGATTAATTTCGATTAATGAATTTGAGAAAAAATAACTGATTAAAAAAAATAGCGCAGATTAATCGATTCCGTATGACCTTTGAACCCGAGCAGTTCTAGTCAGTAACCATTACACTGTAAAATGAAGGAGAGAGAAGAAAATGTGCTGCCTAGATCATTGATTGGAACATTTACTTTTAAAAAACGGCCTGATGGTGTTGATAAAAATAAAGTGTTGATTAAAATAAAGTCATCTGCAATGTCTGCAGCAAGGAATTTGCATATCACCGGAGTTCCACAACTCTAAAGTCGCACACCAATGCAAAGAAATAGTGTTGACATTGAGGGAAGTGTTCATTTATTTTCATTGTGTCCCCTAGGTCAGTGGTTTTCAAAGTGGGGGCCGCGAGGGGGTGCCAGGGGGGCCTCAGCAAGTTGGAAAGAAAAATAAAAGCAACAAATAAATACATTTGAAAAATTTTAAATATACCCATTACTATGAGGGTTGTTATACAATGCCATTATAATAATTTGTCTCATATCTGAACATTATTTTCCATGATAATGACTGGGAATAATAGTAGAGTGATAGCTCTCATATAGTAGAAAGCCCCAAATGTAATTTTACACACTGTATGCTCCATCACAAAGTGCTTGTGGCTAAAATAATTATTAGGATTAGCTTAATGTATTTTTAAATTTGCCGTAGTATTATCGATGGGTTTAATAACACATCAAGGGGTCCTTGGCCAGAACCTAGTGGTATTTGGGGGGCCTTGTCAAGGAAAAGTTTGGGAACCCCTGCCCTAGGTTATACTGTATCTGTGGCCTGAAATCCCTTGTATGTGAAAAAAAACTTCTTCCCGAAGCACTTTTGAATTTATTTCCTCGGCATATTAGGTCATATCATACATTATTATGGCCATTATTTGAACAGTGAAAATAATAATAAAAGAGTTTTTGAACTTTAATGTTACTAATGCTGATAATTCAATGATTCATTTGAATTTAAATATTTAAAATACATTCACAGCAAAAATTCTATATGCGATTAATTTAGATTAATTCATCACAGAGTATGTAATTCATTTGATAAATGTTTTAAATGTTAAGTAAATGTTTTAATTGATTGACAGCCCTAAAAATATATATATAATATATATATATATATATATATATATATATATATATATATATATATAATAAGCTAGTGGTCTACAAAAAAGATTGGGGTTGCCCCATTTTAAAAATGTGGTAGCAGTGGTGATATTTAACAATATCAGTAATTGACTCAGGTGGGTTTACATAGACATAGGGGAATAGCCATTTCTGCTTTGCTTTTGCTTGAGAAGTTACAGTGGGCAACCCGATTGACCGTATACATGGCTGTTCAATTGGAATAAGAACGGAATACACCACCTCTTTCATTCCGAATAAAATTCTAAGCGAATCGGCAGTTTTATTCTGATCAAGATGTATATATGTGTTATTTTTTATTCCAATTGAACCATTATTATTCTAATCAGATAAAAAGTGTCCCTGTAAGCCCACCTTGTGTTGGTTTGTAAAGTGAAATGTACAATTAACACAAACACAAAGCAGTTTTTCATTGACTTAGGTCATTAACAATGAGGTTTTTGCAAAATCAAATGAAGTTGTTGCATAATCATAATCAGAAGAAAAAGCACAGGTTTATAAAGGGCACTGTAGAGGGTATTTGTTCTTCCATATAACAGTACTTATGCATGTCTGAGTCACATCCATCAGCACCTAACCACATATTCTCCATTCAGAATGGCTTCACAATTTTCATTGAGATGTAGTTCTACAAAAAGAAAGAAAAGATTTTGTGAGTGAGTAATCATATATAACAAGAAATCACATGCAGAAGGACAACAGCACCTGAATTGTGACATGGTATGATGGTAAGCTGTATGTTTGTGTTTATATGGTGTTCTTGTAGTACAACACCAATGGTTTAATACCATGGATAGCTAGTTTAGTGTAGCCAACTGAGTTCTATTCAGAATATGAGTCTGGAACTGATGCATTGGGACGTGATTATGGGGCGTGTTTCCACCGATACAGGGGGAAATGCATCTCCACACAATTTGATAGACCTAACCAATCAGCCTACCGTGAATCCTGTAGGGAGAACGGCAACACATATCTTTCTTGTCGACAAATGCCTTAAATCACTGTTTTAAGTTAGTTTTTAAAGTTAGGCTATTGGGCTGTAAACATCTTGTACAACAGACACGATAGCCAAATCTAATGTCTAGCTTCTCCACGACAGCCTTTTTGTTGTAAATGAGACCAACAGAAACATGCTCATGTGACGTGATAGACTGACTAAAATACTGTAAATTTGGATGGAATTATGTAATGGAAATGCACACACAAGCAAAAAACTTACTGGTAAAGAGTACAGCAGGATTGCCAGGAACAGTAATACTATCAAGAGGATTATGATTTTAATAAAGAGCCACTTGAATCTCCGCCACATAATATATTTCATGGTTTTGCATGGACTTGTGAACCAAAAGAAGGACATTTCTGGACGGCTGTTGGGGTAAATGAAGATAAAGAAAGTGAGTTAGAAAGCATTTTTGGATGGAACGGCAATTTCATATCAATATGGTTGTATTTTCTCACTTTGGAGGGTCTAGTTGTGGATTCATGTTAGGTTCATCTCTTCCTTTCCCAGCAGGCCTTTCCTCTGCAAAATGATCATCCACCACTTCTAGAGTCATCTCCACTTTACCCTTGGGACAGGAGAGCACAGGCACCCATTATTTAAGCACATGTGCATAAATAAAAGAGTTCACTGGTATAACAGTATCATCAGTCTACACTCACAGTCAGCACTTGCTTCCCATCCTGCTCCATCTTGCATGGCCACCAGCCTCGCACAGACTTCTGGGCAAACAGGGAGTTGCATCGGGAGGATTCACTGTTTGAGTTACCAGCCATATCTGGTAACATGTTGAGTGTACATTTCTCTGGATTTTTAGCTGGTGGGATGAGCCGAAGCAAATCCAGCTCAAGAGAGCCTGCAAATGACAATGTACCAGACGTTACAATAGGGCTGTATGACAAATGGAATGCAAATAATGAACGTATGTGTCACAAATACAACATGTACTAATATCTAAATAGGCCCTGGAAGATTAACACATATTGTAAAATGTTATTTCAATGCCTTGATACAAATGTTTTAAAACATGTTTGCAGCAGATGAGTTACAGTGGTGATCGTTTGTAAAAGTGTGAGCAGTGTGTACTGTACATAGAGTGACCTTACCTAAATAGTCATCCAGGGAGAATTTGTCATTATCCCATATCTGAATAATCAACTTTGGTGGTATTCTGAGCTGGGTTTTGTCAAGATTCCAGAAATGTTCCTGTTAATAAAAGATCAGTTAGGGCACCATTCCACCATTTAGAGTTAGTCATCACATTGCAAGTTGTCGACACAATTTACACACATGACACACACACAATGACATTGGCCCTCATTTATGAAACATGAGTACGACATAAAACGGGCATAAGACAGACAGACGTACGCTCATTTCCACGCAAAGCATGGCATTTATCAATCTGAACGTGAGTGGGCTAAGCTCGAATCTAATGTCAAGTCTCAACTCGTGTCGTGTATGGAAAGTTCAAGAGTTGAATTTATGGAATATCTTGGACATAAGACTTTTCCTGTAGCCTACTTGCCGTAATGTAGCTTGTTATGTTGACACATTTGGTGGCTTAAGGTAGCCATAGGCTATGTGGAGAAAATGACTTTCTCTTTGGAAAGTGCAACAGTCATAAATTATTTTGTATTATTTTCAAAGGGCAAATGGCAGTGTTGTATGGTTTTGTAACAAATGTATTTGTAGTATGCGTTCTCTCTGCGAAAATAAAGTTGTTGCACTTAAATCGCCATAGTTTCCTGGCTTTTTTGATTACTCTTTTCAGCTGGACTTGTAACGTCACTGTGGCCATCTCAAGATCACAAATGTTTCTCTTTTGGACATATATGTCGTAAATTCTAGGGGCGAGGCCTATAAAAGGAGCATAAGGGCGTGATATTTAAATTACACTCGTTTCCAGGCGCCACATTTATCAACACACGTTTATTCTTATGCTGGAATTCGAGTGATGCGAAGGTTTCATGAATCACACGTGAGCCCTGTCGTAAGATGATTTCTGTGCTCAGATCTACACTGTGTGTGTGTGTGTGTGTGTGTTGTTTGTGAATCTGTGAATTCCCCCAATTGCAGGTGTTACTTTTTTGGACACAATGCACAGCTGCTCTGTTGGTAAGTAGTCAAATCCAAAGACAAATCTCCAGTTGAAATTCCCATCTCCATCAAGTGATCTGTAGTGCACATCAGTCTTCTGCTTGTCTTCCTCCATACCAGGCATCCACCTGTCAATTTGAATGAACATGGAAATGCAAAACAGTTTAAATGATTAATTAAGGGCCCAATAAATGAGAATGTCACATATTGTGTGTCCTGAATGGCATTTACCCTTTGACATAAATGTCACTCATATTTTCTCCTGTGATGCTAGTTTCATCTAGAATCACCTCACTCGTGTTCCAGATGATTGCTCGTAGAAAATATCTGCATACAAATAAACAAGACATGTTAATCAACATTTATGAGATTTCAAAATGAGACTGCAAAGCTCCAATACACTGGGGGTTATATAATCCTACCTTCTGGCTTTTCTTGGACGAATGTCAGAGGGAGGGCCAGGAGTGCCCAGGCTTTTTGGGAAAATGTCAACCCACATCTGAATTCTGCCCTAAAATGATAAACTAAATTATATCAAATGTACATTATCAGTGTAGATCTAATATGTGGTGTACCTGCACATGCTAACCTGTGGCAATGTCGGCTGATATGTGCTGTACAAGGTTCGAGTCTCCACATGTTCAGGTACTAGTCCCTGTGTCTTTAGCACGTGTAGGCAGATTCGCTCTTTTGGTGGTCCAAGGTGTTGGTGGATCATTTTACTTGCCTCTATTACAGTAGTTTCAAATGGTGTTCTTTGTCAAGAGTCGTTTTTACATTAAGCCATTAAGAATAGTAAGAAGCAAAAATCCCTACATTTTCCCTTTTCTTACCAAAATCAAGCAGGCTGTACATTTTTCCAGCAAAGGAGAGTGAACTGCCATTGTTTTCAATCTGTGGTGGGGGAATTCCTTTTAGTCGAGCCAGATTCTGAAGAATCTGTGATGGCCTCAGCTGGTCTCTCCACTGGTTGATCCCAGAGCTTTTTAAAAAGTAAATGTACACATGCAATAGCTGTACAAATTCTCAAGTATATCGTTGAAATCGTCAGAAAAAATGGGATTGTGCACACTTACACACAGTATGATTCTGGGAGCCCACAGGATGAACGATAGCGAGAGAACAATCGGTTCTCAAGGTCAATCACTGTCTCTCCAACTTTCTCATCACGGCTTAGTAAATCATAGTCATAGATCGATATTTTCAAATCTTTGTCTTGTGGGAGAAAACAGGATAGCTCAAACATTCTGCAGAGACATATAAAAGAAGAATGTGTTAGTGGGAATATACTGTAGCTTTTTCATGGTTTGCTTTTGAACTTTGTCATCCTACCTGCCAAATTCTGGATTAAGGGTATTTGGTTTGTAGTGCTCTCTGTCCTCCACAGAATGTTTTCCCAGTGAAATCTTGATGTAAGGATCACACTGACGAGGGGGAAATTGCAACAGCCAGTATTTATGTTTCCAATATAGATATATAAAGGCTATTTCCAGCATGAAAATCTGTATTTTCTGTGGTACATTTACAAGACATAATTTTAGCCAAAGCACTCACAAGACCATTGTTGTCCTTGGGTTGCAAGTCAATACAGCGCACAATATATATCCTAATGAGACAGTCCTGAGGTGTGCTCTCAGGTAGTTCTCTGAACTGGCGAGGAGGTGGAGAGATGTTGGGGTCATCAGACAGGGGATAAACTCGGAAAGATCCCTTTAGGCACAGATACAACAAATGAAAGCTGAACAAAGAAACCTGTATTCTCCAAACTAAATGTAGACATCATATATTAAATGTGCCATCATATATTTCTTTCAGATATTATTTTCTTTTTGTAGTTCCCAAAACAATGAGGATATGTAGATGGCATCTAGTGGAACTACACACCTATTTTTCCCATCCATTTTAGCATTTTCATTAACCATCCGTTTTAACATTTTCAGTGTACTTCAATGGTCAGTTAAATTGCCTTGTGTGGGCAAAACTATGTTACTGTAACTGTACAATAAACAACCCCCCAAACAGCCATTTAAATAATGTCACTTTTACAATCTGCAGATTCACCTTAAATTCTCCCACCACTGTGGGGTCATCATCCTCATCTTCAGTCTTCCCCCTCTGTAGCTTGAAGGTGCTGCAGAAGTCAGTCAGTCCTTGAAACTCTGGGACCTCTTCTAGTTCACTGTGATATACCTGAATAGTGAAAATATTGTGTAATATTTTCTGTCTTATGCTAATACAATTAGCAGGCAACAACCCACAAATGCCTATAATTTCACATAGGCTACATGTTATTTTTTCTGGATTGTGTGAAATTGTTAAAAATAATACAAAATGTATCTGCACACCAAAGTGGGGGCTTTCTCTCATAGACATAGGCCTTTGTGTCATCATAACAGGTTATCAAGCTAGCTTGCACCTGTGTTCTCAACTGACTGCTGACTGACTTTTCAATGAAAAAAAATGAAATGGATCTTTCTATCTCTCTCCTCTCTTCCCCTCTCTCACTTTTTCTATTTTCTTCACTTTGTCACTTTTGCCCTGTCTCTTTCTCTCTCCCTCTTTCAATTACTCTTCATTTTCTATTTTCAATTTCAACCATGTCTTTATCTGTTTTTCACACTCTATTCATTCCCATTTAGTTTATTCTTTCTGTATCCTCCTTTCCCCCTGTTTTTCTCCTTCCTGACATGCAATGCCCTTCTTCTCGTTTCACCTTATACTCTCTTCCTGGATTTTCTGCATGCAGTTACTAAAGAACCCTTTAACACAGAAACCACGAACTTGAATTAGAAATATTAATCCTAGGCACCCTAGCAACTCCTTATCAATCATCTCAATTACCTTAGCAATCCCAACCATTTCAATTACCCTAGCAACACCCTAGCATTAACCACTACCAACAACACGTTACATTTATATAGCGCTTTTCTCAACACTCAAAGTGCTTCATATGGAAGGGGGGACCTCACTAACCACCACCAATGTGTAGCACCAACCTGGGTGATGCACAGCAGCCAGAATGTGCCAGAACGCTCACCACACACCAGCTTGAGGTGGAGAGTGAGGGAGTGAATGAGCCAATTACCGGTACAATGGGGGATGATTAGGGGGCCAGATTGAGACCCCGTTTACACGAAGGGAAAACACAGATATTTCCCTGCGGTTTGGCCTCTCGTTTACACCAAAACCCCGTTTTTATCACAGAAAACGATTATTTCTAAAACCTCCGGCCAAAGTGGAGATTTCTGATAACGCCGGTTATGTGCTGCCGTGTCAACAGGGATAAACGGCGTTTTAGCTTCTTAAACGTCACATTATGCGCCAGAAAATCGTTAACGTCATGTGAGCGCCTGATGTTTACAGTTTCTTTGGCTACTGATCAGGATTATCATGGATGCTGTTAAGGTGCTACTAATTTTTACTTTTGTGCAAACGCTTCTGGCCTGTTTGCATTTGCAACAACTGCTAGTTCTGCACGGAGGAGCAGAGGCGAAGGATCGCACGGAGGTCAGCATTTTTACTGCAGCTTTCCCTTCCAAGACGCAGGTCATAGGTGCATTGCCTACCAACGATTCTGAGGATTTTGATTGGCCAACATGGCTTTATTCCTTTCCCTACACTGCCACCCATAGGTTTGGCATAGTTATTATGGCGCTCAACAGCGTATTTATGCGGGTTGATGTAAATGACAAGTTTTTTGAAAACAATGTTGTGTGCACGATGTTATTATTGAAAACGGAGGGGGGGAAATATTTGTTTCTCTAAATACCCGGCTATGTGTAAATGTGGCCTGAATGAGCCAGGTTGGAAATTTAGCCAGGACACCAGCGAATCCCCTACTCTTTGCAATAAGTGCCATATGGACAACCGGCACATCCGGGAACTTTGTGCTGCACATACACGTTCCCTTTTAGGGGAAATATGACCATTTTGATTGAATGGAAACCTGTGGAGCTGCATCGAAGTAGGAGCAAAAAAGGCTTGTACTTACTAAATCATTAAACAAATGTGAATAAAAGGCAAAAAAAAATAAGGTTGGTGTGAGAGTCATCTGTGTGTCCATGGGATTAAGGTGACCATTACATTCCTACTTTTTGATATTTCCAGTTTCCAGTTCCAGTGTCATGAACAAGTAGTCACAGTCAAGCTGCTTATGGCTGAGCATAACTAAGTTCGGCAAGCTTAAAGGGACACCAGGCAACGTTTTCGTGTTAATTACTCATCTTCGTAAGTCGGTATATGGTTAAATGACTCGTTGGGTAAAATGGGTAAAAGACTCTCTCGCCCGCCCCTACTGCCTGTAGGAACATGGCCGAATTATGAAATTTCGGGCCCCTGGGCCCATATGTATTAAGGACCCCCCACTAATTGTCGTATATGTGGGAGGGGGGGTTTGGGGACCCTCCCCCAGACATTTTTTAATTTGTTTGATGTGATTTCCTGTATTCTGGTGCATTTTGGGGATGGCCAATACTAAATTCAATCAGATTCATAGCCTATATCCTGATTTGTTGATATTGAGGCAATGATTCCATGCAAAGGCTTGGGCTTCAGGGCCCCCTGACCCCTTGGGCCCCTGGGCCTGGTAGGCCCGTGCAGTAATCCATCCCTGTGTAGGAAGAATATGCTGCTTGCAAGGTCAGTGTATCGTACCCGCCGACCGAAGCATGATCAGTTTACAGCACAGAGGCAGGCTAACGAAACGCTAGAGATTGTTGTAAACGTGTGTATAATGGCAGAGCTGGCAAAGAAGCAGCGAAAACCCTTGACGGAAGACGCAAAGAAAAGGAAAAGAGCTTCAGACCGAGCGAGGGGGAGTTTCGTAGAGAAAAAGCATCAGGCTTGCCTGGTGTGCCTTTAACTTTATATGTCATAACGTCAACTAAACAAAAGTCAACCCTTAATTCTATCACTTGAAATACGAATTTCCTACAACTAGGTGAGATAACTGGCTATGTTATACTTAAGTTCCACAGTTAGCTACCTAGCAAGCTAACATTTTACATAGGACATTATGGTAAGTGTTAGCTACGGGCTAAATTTGTCCTCAACATTGGGGTATTGGAAACGAATTAGGTTGGTAATGTACAAAGGTTCGACATGAGTCAGTTACGTACATATTTCTTCATAACCGTTGTGCTAGTAAAAGGATTGGTTACACTTGACAGTATTGACATAAGAGTGACATGACACTGTCATGAACGTGTCATAAACAAGTCATAAACGTTTATGACATATCGCTTCTGTTATGAAGTGACATTTGGTTTTTGTCATAACAAGTTAGGGTTAGGGGTTAGGGTTAGAGTTAGGGTTAAGGTTCATGTGTCATGACAGTGTCACTCTTATGTTGATACTGTCAAGTAAAGTGTTACCAAAGGATTGAATGTCCTGTGAATTAATAACTAGAAGTAATGTGTGACTACTAGCTGTCTTTCCCATTGCAATCAATGATATAATGCTTGTCTTCCCCTAAAAAGGGGCGTGAATCTGTTCTAATGCATTCTGACACTGCACCGGTTGTGAGAATGGGATCTTTAATGACCACAGTGAGTCAGGACCACCTACTGACCACCCACCAACACTCCAGCAGCAACCTAGTTTTTCCAAGGAGGTCTCCCATCCAAGTACTAACTAGGCCCACACCTGCTTAGCTTCAGTAATTCAGCTAAGACAAGGTATCCATTGATCTGGTTGCTACCATAATGTTAACCTAGCAATCGCCATAGCAACCAGCATAGCACTTTAATTAGCATAGCAACCACAATGATTAGCCTTGTCACACCCTTGCAACCACCCTAGCAACATCCTAACTACAACTTTGCGTGCACAAGTATTTCCTTCAGGAAAGGCATCTCCAGTTTGTTACTGTAGTTTGTTATTAAGTTGCAGTCATACCAGCAAACAAACCAGCTACATATTTCAGTGCAGACTCACCATTAAGGTGTTAAAACCTTTTTGCAAGTAGGGGCCACATTTTTCACTCTCTCCAATAGAAGAGTAGAATTTACTCCACCAGTCAACAGAGTCTTCCTCTGCAATGGTCTGCAATTAAACACTAAGAGGTCAGTATAACAATAACAACACCAACAAGAGGAGGGGGTGGGGGTATGTTTGGGTTTGTGTATCTGTATTGTAACAATGCCTTTCATATATGTTGTTACCCACCAAATACAATATTTGTTTTTTTTTGTATTTAATTTTACCTTTGTGTTAAAGACTGTCTGTGTCTTCTCAATGTCTAATATGACATCTTCAAGGCCCGTGGAGAGTATTGACACTAACATAGAGAGCAGAGTTTAGTAGTTTACACATGCAATTTCCTATACAAAATTGGTATAATGTATTCCCCAGTGTAAACTTAGTGGCTACCTTTGGCTGACCAAGCCACTTCAGTATTTTCCACACGCCTGAATTCATCTAGGGAGTCAATAGTACACTGACCAACAATAGGCTTCCTGCCAAATGGTCTATGGTCTATCACTTTCAACATTATAGGAGGAGTATACATGTCGACCTTAGGAAGAAGCTGTGGAGAGGATGGGGGTAAAAGGGAGAAGACAGAGGGAAACAAGATCAAGTTCTACCCCTAAATACAAAAGACAATTTAACAAAAGGTCAAAATACTAATTCACCAGTGAAAGGATTTGTGTTAAAGAAATTAGTGCCAAAAACCAAACTAATTTTAGGTATTACCAATTAATTTGAGGAGCACCACAGTTACAGTACATGCTGTTTTTACTACTGGTTTAGCTTCAATGCCACTAAGGCCTCATCCACACAAGAATGAAAGGTTTTGAAAACGATTACCTACAAGTGTTGCCATAGACAGTAAACGTGTTGTCCGCAGCAATATGGCGGCCGTGTTTACGATGCCACCTACTGTAATAGAACTCGTCGGATAATGTGGTATCTAGCTTTTTAATATCTATGACCTTGACTCATGTCAGACTGACATTAATCCTACTGAACAATCAATTTCCAATTCAACTGTCAAATAAAGTACATTTTCAAGATCAAGGCTGCTACATGCTTTGGTCGTTTTACGTTTGGCATAATGTCTGGTGTAGAGCTAGCTAGAACAAATATTAGCTTGCAGGCAACCGTGGCCTTGCAATACCAGTAACATAACCTGTGTGCTTCTAAACCCAAATTCTCCCATTCACGTGTAATTTTAAAATGCTATGGGGTGGGGTGGGGCTTTTTGATCAGGACTATGATGTGATCAGTATTTTCAAAAATGTGCATTTTGCCTATTCACACAGTGTTTTCCATAGAACATAATTTTCATCGTTTCCATGTGGACTTTACCTGAGAGAAAATTAGGTGTATGCAATAGAGAATTACAACATATCCCATACCACTTTCATGAACAGCACAGATCCTGGAAAATTAGGGTTTCTTTTCATGTTTTTGATCACTCCAGTCTGAACAACCTGCCCTCCACATTCAACAATCAGACTTGGAGAGGAGACTGCAGCCAGTTGATAACTCTTTATGTTCCGCAATCCCCAGGTGAGAATCTGTGATACACAAATACATAAAACCAGAAAAATAAGCATGGAAAGTAAAGACAAGCTCTTAAATTGATTACCTTGATGAACCTGTCTGCTTCACACCTCAATGGCAGTGAGCTGAACCACTGGCCTGATCCCTTGAGGCACCATGTAAAACTTCCCATCCTTTCTTGATGGAACGATGGGCAGCTCGGTGTCATCTGACTACATGTAGCAACAAAAAATGGCATATGTTATATTTAAGAATCATGAGGCCTAAGATTGAAATTTCATTTGCCATTTAACTGGAAAAGTCATGGAAAGGCAAATTGTTGCTTTATCATTATCTTAACTTTATTCAGCTACAGTACCCTCCAGAATTATTGGTACCTCTTGTAAAGTTGACTAAAAACCAGTATAAAAAAATATTTGTTGGTGATTTATTGTAATCTTGCAATGAAAACAATGAGTAAAAATCCAACATTGAAAGGAAGTAAATTTATTTTAGAGAAAAAGGAAAATCTCATGAAGAAATAAATATTCTTAACAAAAACATGTCGCTCACAATTATTGGCACCCCTACTTGTAATACCTTCTTAAGCCTCCCTTGGTGAATAAAACACCTTGTAATATTCTCCTATGACACCACATGAAATTGGAAAATACAAAGCAAGGGATTTAATACCATTCGTCTTTACAAAATCTCCCCAGGACGTCCAGATTCCTAGGTATACACTTGTGCATTCTCTTCTTTGACTCCCCACTGTTTTTCTATGGAATTTAAATCAGGGGACTGAGATTGCAATGGCCGAAGCTTGATTTTGTGTTTAGTAAACCATATTTGTTTTGATCTGGACGTTTGTTTTGGTTCATTGACCTGATGAATGATCCAATCATGACCCACTTTTAGTGTTTTGGCAGCAAATGTTCAGATTTTTCTTGGGGTTCATGATACCATGCACCTTGGTATCCCAAAGCCTTTGGGAATAAAAACAGCCCCACAATATCACAGCCCTTCCACCATAATTCTCATTAGGCATGGGGTTCTTTCCAGTACAGTCATTCTTCTATGTACGCCAAACACACCTAAAGTGTTTCTAGCCAAAGAGGCAATTTTTATTTCATTTGACAATAGACCACACAACTTCTGCTGTTTACATTGGTAATTAAATGACTGGACAGGCTTTTACCTGGCATGCCCTTTAATCTATTAGCAGTGAGGTCACGCCTGGATGTCTCAAAATATTCTTCAGCTGAACAAAGAAAAAACTGAAGTAATTATATTTGGTAAAAAGGAGGAAAGATTTAAGGTTGCCATTCTCCTTGACACAAAAGGGTTGAAGGCAAAGGATACTGTTAAAAATCTTGGTGTATAAATTGACAGTGATCTAAATTTCAACAGCCACATGAAAGCGATAACTAAATCAGCTTTTTACCACCTCAAAAATATTGCCAAACTTAGAGGGCTGATGTCAAAACATGACTTAGAAAAACTCATTCATGCGTTTATCTCCAGCAGGGTTGATTACTGCAATGGACTGTTCACAGGCCTTCCTAAAAAGCTAGGATTCTAACAAAAACTAAAAGAACTGACCACATTACTCAAATTCTCAAGTCCCTGCACTGGCTTCCAGTAAGTCACAGAATTGACTTTAAAGCACTATTGCTTGTTTATAAATCAGTAAATGGAGCAGGACCTAAATACCTGATATCAGACATGCTTCAGCAGTACACACCTTCTCGTCCTCTCAGGTCCTGAAAAACCTGTTAGTAAAACCTACTGTTAGAACTAATCATGGTGAAGCTGCTTTTAGCTGCTTTGCGGCTCAGCTCTGGAACCAACTTTCGGATGACATCAAAAAGGCCCCAACTGTAGCCAGTTTTAAATCTAGACTTAAGACCAAACTGTTCTCAGATGCTTTCTGCTAACTGCGGTGAGTTACAAATTCTGAATCTGTCTTGAAAATATTCTACCTTGTCTTTTATTACTTTTTTACGTAACAATTTTACCTTGTGCATTTTATGTTTTCTTTTTATTATGATCTTTACCTTTTTGAATTATTCTTTAACTATATTGCCCTTCTGTGCTTTTATTTGTTATTACTGTTTGCTTTTGTTTATGTAAAGCACATTGAATGACCTCTGTGTATTAAATGCTATATAAATAAACTAGGGCTGTCAAAATGACTGATTCATTTCGATTAATTAATTTGAGAAAAAATAACTGATTAAAAAAATTAGTGCAGATTAATCGATTCCATATGACCTTTGACCCCGAGCCGTTCTAGTCAGTAAAAATTAAACTGTAAAATGAAGGAGAGAGAAGAAAACGTGCTGCCTGGATCATTGATTGGAACATTTACTTTTTAAAAACGGCCTGATGGTGTTCATAAAAAATATGTGTTGAAAATAAAGTCCTCTGCAATGTCTGCAGCAAGGAATTTGCATATCACCGGAGTTCATCAACTCTATAGTCGCACATCAATGCAAAGAAATAAGTGTTGACATTGAGGGGAGTGTTATTTTATTTTCATTGTGTCCCCTAGGTTATATCTGTGGCCTGAAATGCCTTGTATGTGAAAAAAAAAACTTCTTCCCGAAGCACTTTTGAATTTATTTCTTCAGCATATTAGGTCATATCATAGATTATTTTGGCAATTATTTGAACAGTGAAAATAATAATAAGAGTTTTTGAACTTTAATGTCACTAATGCTGATTATTCAATGATTCATTTGAATTTAAATATTTAAAATACTTTCACAGCAAAAAATATATATGTGATTAATTTAGATTCATTAATCACAGAGTATGTAATTAATTAGATTCATTTTTTTAATCGATTGACAGCCCTAAAATAAACTTGCCTTGACTTCATTGTGGGAGAACAATAAATGGCCAAAAGATCATTTTTTATACCTGTTTTTAGTCAACTTTACCAAAGGTGCCAATAATTCTGGAGGGTATTGTAGGTAAAAAGCCACATTGGATATAAAATCTCTTTGTGTCCTGTCCAGAATCCAAATGTACTGATGGGTTAATAATTGTTGCTTTCTAACCTCACTATTGGGGAGGAAATGATCAGAATACCTTGTTTTTCAGAAGGAGTTCTGATGCCACCAGCATCTCCCCAGCACTCTTGCCTTTCAGTGTGATGGGATACCATAGCAATCTGGGGGTCACTGGTACAGCTGGATTTAGATTTACAACAGGAAGACACAAGCATCTGCCCATAGGCTCATCTTTACCCTGTAACACAGCAGAGTTGTTTGATTTACATGATGTTAAATGGAATGTAAATGGATCAAAATGGGCCTGACAAAAAGTGGATATTTAGTCCCAATGAGCATAAGTACCACTTGGTCACGGTCATAGAGTTCCAGGACCACACTAGGTGGATAGTGAGCTATACTTTTGGGATTCCCGTAGATCTCAACATTGTCAAAAATGAGAGTTTGATCCCATGTTGGATTTAATGTGCCAGTGATTGTTTCTGTTGTTTTGCTCACATGAAGGAATGAGACATGCACATAAGGATCTGCAAAGAAACCAGGAACATAATGATCTATAATCTGTAACATTTTATTTTCATTATTTCATATTTACAACAGGAAGCCATTGCTAACCTGAAAAGCTGTCTTTGTCCATAGCAAGGAGATTCCTGGCCTGATAGACATAGACTCTGAGATGGAATATAAAAGATCCTGCAAATCATCAATATGAGAACATTTGAACAATGAAGTATTTAATGTGACACACAAATAAATGTGAGAGGACATCGGTATTCCTAACTGCCACCAGACATGAGATTTTATCACAAGTATCCCATAACAGACTTCCCAAGAGGAAAGAAGGGGGTGGCCCAGGTCAGGAAATCTGGCAACAAGGCCCAAATTGCAGTACTTACTGTCAAAGCTACAGGAGACCATGGGTGTGCTGGCGCCAAACTGTTTAGCTGTATCCTTTTTACTGGCTTTTTCATCAACATCCACCCCCTTCAAAACACACACACACACACACACACAAATAGAGAGAAATAGGGTGGGGGTGTGGGTGAATGAGATAAAGCAAGAGAAAGAGAGAGGGAATTTAAAGGAACTGAACTGCCCATATCAAAAAAATGACCATACAACATATTTCATCAATGCCAATGGGATTGTTTATGCTATTAGTTAAGCATGTGTCCATGAGAGGACCAAGTAGGGGGATACAGTTTGAAGGGTCCAGCTAAAAATTCAAGAAGTCAGTACAACATGAATTTTGAAACATGGTAGGGGAGTTAGACCCCCTTCTTGCTTTTGTGGCAAAAATCTTAACAAAAAAAAAAAAAAATGCATAACATGTTGACATCCCTCCTGCTCTTGGATTTATACACCACTAATTAATATTCCACCAGCAAAGGTCTGTCCAAGCTTATGAAAATTTGAAAGTTTGAAAGCATCTGGTGTGACAGGTGTCAATACCATCAGATGATAGACTAGAGGGGTCTAAGAACACTTTAAAAGAAAGGACAAAACTGGCTTTACATCCTATGGTGCCTAAGATCCTTCAACGTCTACAACAAGATGCTGCAGATATTCTACCAGTCTGTTGTATCTAGTGCCATGTTTTACACAGTGGTGTCCTGGTAATGTGGCATGAAGGATGGCAACAGATTGATCAGGTTTATTAAGAAAGCCAGCTCTGTCATAGGGGTTGGAATTCAGTTAGACCATAGACATTATTGGAGGTTTGTGGCAAAGAGGATGCTTCACAAGCAGGTGAGCATCCTGAACAACAACCCTGATCCCCAAATGATAGGCTTGTTGAGCTGAAGAGTACCTTCAGTGGTAGGCTAATCTCCCCCAAACGTTCCTTGAGAGACATCATTCCTAACCATGGCCATCAAACTGAAGTACCATAACATTTGCACCATTTACTATTGAGACCTTTTCATTGTAAAGGAATGCTATATTACCATAGCTCCCTCCAGTTTAAAGATGGCACAGGCTCCAATGCTTCCTGAAGGAGCCATCTTCCTTCTCCAACGTCGACGTCGGAAGGTATCAGAGGAACGCTCTTTGCTGTGGAACTTCCAGCCAATCAGAGACGAGTATTCCCAACCTTCTCCTGATTCTGCTTTCTGTGGAAATCACATGAATATTACTTTCTATCACAATGAGTTAAGGTACAATCAAGTAAGGACAATGATATGCCTACCATTGCTTTTATAGGCATATCTGAGATCTTCTTTCTGTGTCGTATAAGCCTCTTCCTGCGATAGTTGTGGTACATCTTTTCTGTTGATACCCATGACCTGGGCTTATCTGGAGGAATGGTGAGTCCATATTCCCAACCTGGTTTCAGTGATAACAGTGATAACTGAAGTAAGGTAAAAATATACAGACATACAGTATTTTACAATTTTAGATCCAAATTAAATAACTTATTTTTTACCAAAAAGAAATGACATCTACAGTATAATGTGGCAATTTTAGTCAGACCACAAGCTTAATTTTAAATGTCCATTCTTTTAGAGTTGCGAGTGCAGCCTTCTTACCATTTTCATCTACAGCTCTGTTGTGATCAAAGTCCCAGTCATCGTCACCGCATGTCCATCCAGGTGGACACTCGAATGCCTCTGGACTTTGGGCCTTCTCTCCATTCTGCAGAGCAGAGCACAGAGCATAAGTGCTGTTTTCACAGCACACCTATGAACCCACACCTCCGGCCCTCACGGTCAGACACTGTTGCGGAGACTCTGACACATGCCTTCATCACCTCCCGTCTGGACTACTGTAACGGTGTCCTGTATGGTCTTCCCACCAAAGCACTGGACAAGTTACAGCGTGTCCAAAACTCGGCTGCCAGGATCCTCACACACACAAAGCGATGGCAACACATTACCCCCACACTCAAGCAGCTTCACTGGCTCCCGGTGAAGTCACGCATCACCTACAAAATACTACTCCTTACATACAAATCCCTCAATGCTCTTGCTCCCCAGTACCTCTCCGATCTCATCCAGCATCACTCCCAGCCAAGGTCCCTGAGGTCCTCTGGCAAGGACCCGCTTGTCATCCCCCGTTCCAGGCTATGGACTTTTGGTGACAGAGCCTTCTGTGTTGCTGCCCCTACCCATTGGAACAGTCTACCTCTCCATATCCACCAAGCCCCCACACTGGCTACTAATCACGAAGTCAGTAGTGTTTCGGCATCCGGGTTGGCAACCTCGAGTCAGGGGGGAGGGGGAGGGGATACACCGCTCTACAGTAATTTGAAAGTGATTGCAGTACCAGTTTTGGCCACAATCTTACATATGGTTCCTTTAAACTTGTCAATGAATCAAACTCATCTACTGTACTAGAGGAATGAATCATTCAAAACGTGCCATAACCTTTTTTTAAAAACACAACATTGTGAAATTGTTCTTTTAATTCTGGTCTAGCTGTGTGTGTCTAGTGGTGTTGATATGAGACTTAGTCCTCACCACATCTGTGAAAGGCTCGGGAGCAGGTTTCCACTCCACCCCAGGAAACCGAACCTCGTTCTGAAATACCTCATCAGTGAACTCTGTGTGGCCAGCATCTGCTTCGGTCAGCAAGCTACATTACAAAACCAGAAGACCCCAACACATTACATTCTTGAAAGTCAGCATTGTATTAAAACTGTGCTCCAGGCCTCTCAACTCTTTGAGATAAAAATAAACCTAAGAACAGATTTTTTACTTTCTAGGTGAATAGAACACACATTTCACTGACACAGACCAGGGCACTACAGAGTCAGAGAGAGAAGGAATGAGGGGTACCCAAGAGGAGGGAACATTCAGCCACCAAAGAATGCATAAACACACTTTAAGGAGGAAGACAGCCTAAGTGTGTTTCAGCCAATCTGTAAGCCTCCCCTTCCTCTGATTGTAAGCGCTAAGCCAAAAGAGATTTTTGATAAATGAGCAGCAAAACACTGGAGCTCTAGACAGGATGTAGTTGAGTGAGTCATCATGAAAGGACATTTCACAAAGTGTGTGGTTCTGAGTCAGTCATCTTAGTGAACACAGCTCCATGCTCGGTAAGCTCAGTACATGCTCAGTAAGTACAAATACAGTCTGCTGTTAAATCTTACCTTCGCTCAGGATCAACAAACCAGTCACCCTCCCACTGCCAGCCTCTGGGCGGCATGAAATACTCCTGCTTCAGCTTCACTTTGCCCGTCACATCGGAAAATTTATGCCGACCAACTAGGCCTGCGGTGCCCCATTTTCCCACTTTTGCCTGGTTCTCATACTGAAAGAAGGTTTGAGTAGGTTAGAGCTATAGTGCAAGAATGGCAATGCATTTTCCAACACTTGCATCTTTGGCACATTCAAATACTGACCTGAGTTCGCAAATCAAAATAAAGTTATAAATAACTTTAAACTAACAAATTAAGTTTCTAAATAATACCCTCAACTACTTCATAGGAAGGAAGACATTTCCTGTATAAAGTTCTGTCAGGGCACCATACGTCCAGCAACAGGTAAAAGTAAAAGTAAGAGACATTTAAAATAAATAGACCATTTCTATTTTTGCATTATGTTTATACTCCATGTTGAATTGTTCATTGCTTTTTGAGTACTCACACATGAAATTGCATGACTTGAGCTATCCAACAGTAACAAATCTGTTCACAAGAAAATGAACTTTTAATTTATATAAAATGTAATCATTTTTACATTTTTCACTTAACATATGATGAACCATATCAAAATAAACAATCAGTACAGATATTCTAGCAAATTGTTAGGCCATAGAGTATCCCACTATTATGATTATTTCATTTGCCATATTCCAGATATTTCTCCTGGCATGCAAAAACATGATATGCAAAATGGTTTTCCTTGATATAGCCTAATATAAGAAATATGCAAGTATTGTCATATCATACAATGCCGATGCCAGACTATCCTGCAAAAACAAGATATAGCATGTACAAATGACCCTTCTAATGACAAAGAGCTTAAAAGTAAAAGTAAAATTACCCTAACAAAAATTACCTTGAGTTGTCAAATCACCAAGATTTTCCTAAATTAGGTTTACTAAAGTAGGCTTATACAGTAATTGCATGGGGACAATAAACTCTTTTGTCCTCTTTCATCAATTCTATTTACCTTTTATTTTGTTAAGGGGACAGGCAGGCAGATAGATTTAAAGGTAAAGTTCATACAGTTCATACCATTTCAGCATACACACTGAAGGTGCCCTCTGCAAAGCTATTAAACTTCTCCTCATGTGCAGACAGGCCTAGCCACATGTTGACTCGCAGCTGAACTGGGATCTTCGCTCCTTTTTTTTTGTCCATGGGGTACTAGGATAAATACAGCAGATTAAAGTAGTGTGTGTGTGTGTGTGTGTGTGTGTGTGTGTGTGTGTGTGTGTGTACGTGCGCACACACAAACTGAATTATACCTTCATGAAGATGGTTTGGGTTTTACCACACTGTTTTCCCATGGCCTTATCACTGTAAGTGGAGTGAAGGACTTGGTGGGCTGGGATCCTGGCATAGGCCACCCGTCTCTCTCCTCTTAGCATCCAGATGATAACGTCAGGTATGCTGTTCTGAGGCTAAGGAACATAAACCCTTTCAGTTGTCATGCAGTCTAAATAACATTATACACAGACTCAGCAGTTTATTACATCCCTAAATCTCTTCTCTGTTCCTCTAGAACAGGGGTAGGCAACCTGCGGCCCTTTAGTTCCTCTCTAGTGGCTCCCTGGCATTCTCTAAAAATGGAAGTTATAAAATATTTCTAACAATTTCATATAGTCGTTAAGCTTCAAGCTGTCCCAACACTTTATCAGTGTGAAAATATTATACTGCACAATACAGCATATACAGAGTATGTCGAGTATGCCATATGCCTGAAGCTAATAAAGATAGAGAGGTTTAAACTCATTTCTTTAAAATGGTTCCGATATATTTGTGGCCCCAGACAGATTTATTTTTTATTTCTAAAAAATTAACAAAATGGCCCTTTTAAGAGAAAAGGTTGCCGACCCCTGCTCTTAAAGAAGGTCTTTTCATGAAAAAATCCCCTCATAGCATTAATGACCTTAAATGACTTTAAATGTGACTTTACACCTTCTTCCTCATTTTTGGAATTCTGGCCCACCCCTCTCCACACACTATTCACCCGCTACTGCCATATATGTAGCTGACAAGCTGTAGAATTGACAATCAGTGCTTATTCCGCTCATGATATGTCCTCTGAAACGTAGCAGACATCATACAGACAGGTTAAAAACATGAGGTAATCTTTAATAATGGGATCTGTGTCCACCAAACACGTTTTTGAGCTGACAGCACCCTCAACCAGCTTCGTTCACACATTTATTGCTGCTAGTTTGGCAAAAAACATCTGCCAGAACTTCCTTTTTGAAACGCTGCTTACTGCTAACTACTAGCTAATTGAAATGGCAGCAATCGTTCAGGACTCAGCTAACCATGGCAGTGGACCAGGACATGGACCCAGATGTGCAGGTGCTCAGGTCTTCTGATTCGGGGCTACGGTTAGAGGATGTGATTTTTGACAATGCTGGCCCCACACTCCTGTGTGAAATCTCCATAGGCAACCTTTGGCCCAGTGTTCCCATCAGCTGGAGGCGGCAAGTTTTTGATGCTGTCCATAACCTCTTGCAACCTGGTACAAAAGCATCACAGAAGCTGATTGCAGCTAAGTTCGCCTTGCATGGTCTTAAGAGGGAGACTAGAAAACACCAGTTTAGAGCGCCAACGGGCTAAAGTGCATCGCCACAATAGGGCTCTGCACAGTTCCAGGTTCCAGAAAGACGTTTTGACCATGTCAATGTAGACCTAGTGAGCCCCCTACCCCCCCTCACAAGGCTTCACTTGCCTTTTGACCAAGGCGGACAGGACCCTGTGATGGCCGGAGGCTGTGCCGCTGAGGTCAGTGGCATCTGTGGAGGTAGCACGGGTATTTATTGGCACCTGGGTTGCCCGTTTTGGCGCCCCTTCTCATCTTTCCTCTGACTGAGCTCCTACTTCAAGGTGGGAAGTCATTTAGCTCATTTATTTGGCAGATGCTTTTGTCCATAGCAACTTTTATATGTCATGTACAAGGGCCACTGTCCCATTTGGGGTTAAGTGCCTTGCTCAAGGGCACAAAGGTGGAAGCTGTACCCAGCTGAACCCACAACATTTCAGGCTACTGCACCACTACACTACCACTTCCCAGTTTCTCATGAAAGCCCCTTCCTCGATTCTAATTGGCCAGCATCGACGAGCCAAGCGCTGTTAAAAAATGGAACATATTTCAACACTCTGAGTGCTGTGTAAAAGGAAAACATTGTATGCCAAGGGCTGAGGGTGCTGAGTGCTGTGAATAATGAACTTCATGGGATTTGTATAGAAAATAGATGCTACCAATGCAAATAATGTGTTTGGTAGACACAGGCTCATATCATCGTAATTATTCTTAACTGCATCATTCATCACAATGTGTTACCTCCTCAGATATTTGCATGAGATGATTTAACCAATCCTCAATATCAGCAATGGTGGTCCTAATGTCAGTGGCTCCTTCTTTCATGCGTTTGGCAGCCTCTCTGATGCTGGCAATAGTTGAATTCCGTAACATCTTCAACTGGAGATCCAGTGTTGTAAGGTTTGGTTTACCTTCCAGTTCTGCCATATGACAGCTAACAGAGATGGTCAATTAGTCATTAAGTATTGCTGACCTTCTGAGAGTAAAACTTTTCCCTTGCCTTTATCCAATTTACAGTACACAGTATTACAATAGATAAAAACGGGAAATGTATGTACAGTACCTGCTGAGGTCCTCCATCAAATAGTTGATCAGCTTAAGCCAGATCTCTGCTAGTCGGGTGTCTGAGGCTTTGGCTAGTATAGCAGTTTTCAAAGAGGTGAGGTTTGAATGCTGTGAGTAAAAAAGCCAGCACCATCTGAGAACAGGCACAAACCAGTTGCGCTACACAACTTATTGATGATAATAGTATTTTCATGTTGACCCCACAAGCTTACCAATCGTTCAGCAATGTACAAGATAATGTTGACCGAGTCTAAGCGGTGGCTTATGTCTTCCCAGTATGATGTGAGGATAACAACAGGCTTGGTGCTAGCCCAGGGCAAATAGTGGTAGTGATTGCCTATAAAAGCCACACAAACCAAGTATGTGAGACTTCCACATGATCTCTAAGCTGTCCTCAGTGTCATTTAACAACAGAGACACTGAACAGTTTGAACCCACCATCAAATACAGCACAGGAGTACTGAGTGGTAGATGACAAGGGCTTGTAGGTGGTGTCTAGCTTGTTGCCATAGTTTCCGATGCTGACTTCAAATTGGATGGGTTCACCAGGTTCCTGCAGCATGCATGCACTATGGAACACTGCACACAGAGAGTATTTCCTCCGTCGCTGGTATTTCTGCTCAAAAAAGATTACGTATGTTTTTTTTTATCAGCATCATTCAGAGAAAGTAAAACATTTTATGAGGTTGATTCCACTCATAGCATACATGACTCAATGTCATTTTATTACCTGGGCTACTAGGATGTCATCTCTTGGAATTTCCTCCACCTTCTTCTCAGGTTTGCCATCTAGCTGAGCGGTGAGTTCAACCAGGATACGACCCCGGTACGCAACCCCTTCACCCTGCAAGACAGGAAAGATTTATGAATAAAAAAGATGCAAGGCTTTTTTATAACCTACATGCAAAACACCTACACTTACCTTCCCGTGGTTCAGCTCCTCGTATGCATCAGGAAGTCCTGAGTACTCCCTCGGACTGCCGTATAAGTTTAGGTAACAAGGTCCAAAGGCTGGTAGGAATCCAACGTGTGCCTCTGGTAAATCAACTGAAAAAAAATACATCCAATTTAAATACTTGTATATCTCACATTTTTTGTCTTAATCCGTTCAAAAGTTTGGGGTCACTTAGAAATTTCCATTCTGCTCCATTATAGACAGAATACCAGCTGAGATTTGTTGCATTGTTTTTTTCAATCAGGGCAGCAGTTTTCAGATTACATTATGTGCTTACATAATTGCGAAAGGGTTCTCCAATGTTTTCTCAGTTAGCCTTTTAAAAATTATATCAGATTAGTAAACAGAATGTGCCTTTGGAATATTGGATGAATGGTTGCTTATTGCTAATAAGGGCAATGTAGATATTGCATTAAAGATCAGCCATTTTTCTACAACAGTCATTTACAACATTAATGATGAAAACAAGGACATTTCTAAGTGACTCCATTTCTAAGTGACTCCAAACTTTTAAACGGTAGCGTATGTGTATGAAATGTGTTATATAAATAAACTTGCCTTGGTTTGTCTTAGTCATGGGAAAAGTAGCAGAAAGCTGTTTTTTAAATTGAAATGAAACATACCTGAAGATGTTGCATCAGTGTCATCCTCAGCGTGAGGCTCTTTGAAAGAAACACATAGTTCTTTCAAAGGAGGTTTGTTTTCAAAGATTTTAAAGTCAGAAAAAACTTGCACACTCTATCTCTTAATTCTTTTATTCCAGCGTTTCGGCCTGTCAGCCTTTGTCAAGGTTCCTAATGTGGACACTAGCAAATCCAGTCTTAAAGCACCAGGTGTCAATCAAGGGCACTCTGGGTATCTCACCAGGTGTGTAATCAAGCTAGGTCCACACAATCAATTATGATGCACATAACCACAACATACAAAGGGAGCCTATCATCAAGACGATTACAGAAACACTAGTGTTCATAAATTACAATATTTACAAAATTTACAAGACAGTCAGCATACAACATATCAAACTTTTCAAGTTATATTCTACACTGTGGGCTGTATTTTGGGTCACCAGCGCATGGCGTAAAGTTCGTTATTCACCGGCGCGAAGTTGAATTCGTTATTTTGCACCTTTATTTTTTAAGCATTGCGCCGAGGGGTGTGGCAATTAACAACCTAGGGAGGGACCTGGCGCATTGTCTAAAAATCGCTATCATACACCACCTAAACCTGGTCAGAAGTCAATGGCGAGTTGTTCATATGCTATTTTAAGAGCGCATGTCAACAGTCATATTGGCAGGTGCACGCACCATCCTTCTATCATTCATGAACGCACACCAGCGCACCTCCATGCAAAGCATTACAAATTGCACGATTACAATGGTAAACATAATTAGAATAAAGATATCACGAAATACTGTACATCTCATGATGAGTAGTTATTCACCATCATTTGCAAATTGGTAATGACGGTTAAAAGTGATTAGGGGAGAGGCGAGAGACACGTATTGAGCACAGCTGAAGACGCACTGTCACGAGATATAAGCAACTCCTCTGCAGGATAAATGTTGTTTTATTCAGTCATTTGAGCAACATTAGGGTAAGTGTTGCTTTTTCCAGCCTACGTTTTCGATGGTAACCCATTGTCAGTCAATAGTGAAAGTAACTGCATATAACTGTCTTGTCGTTGACTGACTCCTTGGTGAAGTTAGTTTCACTTTGCCAATGAGTTCAAATAATAGACGAGTGCAAATGCGTGAAGGCTATGCTAGGTTTTAGTAAAGCATGGTTTAAGAATGACTATTCCATACGGTCTCGCAAGCAGCCTCCTTCAAATGCGCCGTTGAATGCTAAAATACCGATGCATTTATTTGACATATCGCGCCGTTAAAGGGAATGACAGATGTCATTCTCATTGGTTTAAAATGATGTTACGCCCCAAACACACCCATATGACTGATTAAAAGACCTAGGAACACCTTGTTACGCCATGCGCTCCACTTTTGAGAACGAATCCCCTCCCAATGTGAACTGGACATCCTACTAAATTTGAATAGACTTTTGACGAGTGACGATGCACTTTAGAATGTCATGATAGGGCCCATTGTGTCTTTACCTAATTCATCATAGTCACTAATTACAGTACATCATATGCATGTTTAGTACAAATACCCAATATTGTCACTTTCAATCCGATCCAACACTTTCTGTCCACATTCAAACATGTCTATATAAAGTTTATTTTAAATAAAAGGTCTCAAATCCAGTTCTTCATTCAGACCATTGGGTCTTAGAGTCCATAGATGTGAAATCCAAAAAGCCTCCCTCTTTAATAAAATTGTTTCAAAGTTCCCTCCCCTCTGAGGTTGTTGCACCTTTTCAATCCCTGTGTATTTTAAGGATGATATTGGGTGATTAAACTCCATAAAATGTTGGGCCACAGGATAGATGCTATTTTGGCATCTTATGGTACTTCTGTGTTCCGCAATCCTCTGTTTTAATTCACGAGAGGTTTTCCCCACATACGCTTTTCCGCACGGACAGGTCAGCATGTAAATCACCCCTTTTGTGTTGCATGAAATTATACCTTTAATATTTATCTTTTCGTCAGTGTGTGGATGGTTAAAATATCTTTTCTTTGAAGTGGAGTTGCATTGGGCACATGCTCCACATTTGTAATTTCCATCAGGGATAGGTGTTAAGCGTGTTTGAGAGGGTGGTGGAGGGGTGGGGACATATTCAGACTGTACTAACTAATCCCTCAGATTTCAGCCACGTTTAAACACAACAGTTGGGAGATCCTTGTATAAATGTTTAATGGTTTCATATTTTTGTAAGATATGCCAATGAGTTTGAATATTTTTTTTAAATTGTTCAGATGTTTTGGTATATTTGGTAATAAATAAATTTGAATAGGTTTAAAAAACTCTTCTCTTGTTTTTGAGAGGATCTTTTTGGTGGATTTTTCAATACTCTTTTCACTATATCCACATCTTTTAAATTTGTTTTTTGACTAAATTTGTTTGTGATGTGAGAAGTCAGATTCTTTCTTACAGATCCGCCTCAGTCTACAAAATTGACTGTAGGGTAAACAGTTTTTTAAGGGTAGAGGGTGGTAACTATCTGCCCTTAAAAGGGTATTTCTATCAGTTTGTTTAGTGTATAGATCAGTATATAGTCCGCCCTCTCCTTTTTATGATCCATAGATCAAGAAAATTAATTTTGGTTGGGTCCTTTTCCATAGTAAAAGATAGATGTTCAACTTTAGTGTTGAGGAGGTCATGGAGTGACATCAGTTCATTCTCATTTCCCTTAAACACAATAAAAATGGCATCTAAAAAGCATTTCCAGAGTAAGATTTTATGAAATAAATATGTCAAAGTCAACAATAGTTTGATGATAACATTTACTACTTCATTGGGTAAGGTTTACACTTGCTAAATGCAAGTGTCCTTTCAGCCAATAATGTGTTAGCAATTCAGTCCATAAAAACCTAAGGTTTAGTTGTTTTTGACACTAAACATCACAATGGTAAAGAAATGTGATTTAAGTGACAGTGTGGTGGTGTTGGATTGGCATGATTATCTCAGAAACCACACAAAAGGCTGTAATCAAGAGTTTGAAACAAATTGTGTCAAGTTGTCAGGAATGTCTCATCACTAAAACAATCATGCTTTGCGCCACTGTTAGACAGATAGCATGTCTGAACGTACAAAATGTGAAATGGACAGCAGGGGGACTTCACTTGGTTCTTCACCAGCAAAATAAGAGGAAGCTGAGGCAAGAGTGGATCTACTGTAATAGTAGACCTAATGCTCTATGCTCAGATTTATTAGATCTGTCTGATATAGAAGCTTTAGAATGTGAGATAGGAGATTTGTAGCATGATCATGATCTGACAAATCTCTGGAGAACTGGAGTAATGAGTTTTCAGGAACTTTCCAAATGCTAAGAATAATTTGGGTTATTAGTTGAAAAGGGTTACCATACATTAGAAAAATACAACAGTAAAGTAAAAGTAAGAGCTATACCTTCAATCTCCTCACCGGAAGATGCTATTTGTGAAAGATTTAGGTATGTGGTTCCAATAGTATCATTCTTTGTGAGACAATCCCTGTAAAAAATATATATAATAGAACTTGCATATATTTTCATATGCAAGGGCATATAGCAATTTCTGTTATCACACACAACAGTTTGTAGGATGTTAAAATGCATATTAGCGACCATTACATTTATGTCATATGGACTTACCAATCATATACAGTCAGCTTAATGCGCTCACACATAGATGGCAACTAGAACATAAGAAAATATGCACATAGTAGTAGTAGTAGTATAAATAGTAGTGTTGCTCTTTAAATTGATAAGCGAGTTTAATATGGGCTGAAATATGTGCCACCAGAAACTGAATTTGAATCATCTAAATGTGAATCATTGCATTGGAAAACTGAATCTGAATAGTATAATTTGAAATTGAATTTATTTGATAGTATGGAACCCTGGCACCTATGACACTGTCCCCTCACCTTGATCTGAAGATTAATGAGCTGGTTCCACTCAGGATTTGCATTCTTGTCAATGATTTTTGTGCAAAGCTACAACAAAGATGCAAAACATCATTATTCTTGATTAGGGAAATTGATTCAATGGTTGTTAACAGCTCAAATAATACCTTTTTGCCAGCAAAACTGACTTCCAAAAATGGGTCCACCAAGTTTTTATAATCAGCCACTCCTCCAAAGAAATGCTTGACTGTCTGTGCAATTGAATCATCCACTAGTAAAGGATTGAAAAACAATGTTCAGTGTATCAAAGACTGGAAGTTGCCACTTAAGATCATATGAAGTCCCCTCATAACACATTTTATACACTGTACATACATTCCAGGACTCATTGAAAGAGAAGATTTTAAAGCAAAATCAGGCACATGGATGCATGTGTGAGACATACTCTGAGGCATGTCCTCAGCTCGATATACTTTGAGGGTGAGGGTAGCCGATCTCAATGAGACCCCAGCTGGTCGAAGTAGGTTTTTCTCAACGTCATCTTGGTCCTCATTGCGATCCCTCTTCTCCACCTAGTGAAAACAAACAGTGTGTTGTTCCATATGGATCCCCTGTAACTCTTCAGACATATTAAAATGACTCCTAAGGAGAGTTTGCCCCTGTAACTCTTCAGACATATTATAATGACTCCTAAGGAGAGTTTGCCCCTTCATGTCTCTTAACAGTACACAGAAAATATTTTTTCAATTATTGGAATGGATACACTACAAACTCGTTCTCCACACACAAAAGAAATCACACATTCCTAATGACTTTTTTTTATTATTATTAACTATTGGAGGAGAAAAGGCCTTTGATCACTGAATATATGGAGGGGGACCATTAAATTATGTTATGCAAAAAGCCTACCTTAAAACTGTCCTCCCAGTGAATTAGAAATGTGCATACCTTTACGGTACATTTACTTAAGTACAATTATAGAGATGATTTTATTTGTCTATGAATTAAAGGAAAGGGTTCTGAGGTTTACGTAGAGCAATGATATTATCACATTTGTATGATAAAGTGTCACAAATATAAAAAACAACATTCCAGACAATACTGGTAAGGCCCTCACAGCCCAGAGGTTGGGTTAACAACAGTTATGATTTTACCGGTGGCTCATCTCCGGTTCCAACTATCATCATGCTGACTTTCAGGTAACCTCTTGCCCCAGAGCTTAAATCATCTGCATCACTCAGAAGAAGCCACTTTCTCATAATAGCATGAGCTTAGTCACATAAGCAAAGACCCACACACACACACACACACACACACACACACACACACAAACAAAACAAAACAAAACAAACAATGTGTTAAGCAAACAAAATTGACAGCGATTATTTAATCAATGGTGTAGTAAAACAGTGGTCCAGTGGTTTTTGGTTTAAGTATCTGACTGGTACCTGGTTCATCATAGACATATCCAATGTCCATCTGTTAGAAAAAATAATTAATAATTCATTTTGATTACACAAACTAATTGCATTCATTGCATTGGAAAGAAATGTGTTTAGAAATCATTTTAGCATGTACATATACACATAAAAAGACTCAAAGGGAAGTTTAGATATTTTGGATTTATGTTGAGACATTCAGCATATAATAGAAACATAACTGCACACCTTGAACTCTCCTATAAGACTGTCTGCCCTTACTGAGTATGAGTTATACACCTGGAGATAGGAGAGAAATATGCGTTAGAGGTTAAAGGGGAAATCCAGTGTTAAATGGGTTTTAGATACAGTAGAGTCATGGACGAGGGGTGACCCTATCCAGACCGAGAGCATTCAGAACTTAGCCAGTTTTTACAGATTCTTCCATAGCGCTATTAGCGCTAGCAACAGGACATTTCTCATACTGCACATAAATCGCTTCTTTTAACCCATCTACAAGGCTAACAAGAGCTCCACACTTCGTTGACAGTGTAATTAGGTTCTTAACATTTAAAACGAGGCATTATCTCGTGTTGTTGACGTAAGGAAGACTGCAGGCGTGAGCATTCAAAAAGGGGGGGGTGTTGTCGATAGACTTATCGATTCTTAGATTCAAAATGGCGTCGCCCGGAAAACAAGGGGAAAAGTTACTCCAGGTAGTGTCAGTGTAAACTGTCTTCTAAATAAACTTTCAGCACACATACAATGTTGCCAATGCCTCTTGTTAAGAACCGAATTACACTGTCCACGAAGCATGGATTTGTCCTCTCTCACAGTTTAATCCTATTAAACTTTTTTTCAGTTATTTCCACAGACTTTTCTTGATGATATTGGCTTTCAACATGAGCCCAACCCACAGCCTAAGTTAAACTCACCCGCAGTATGACATATTCATCAAACAATTCAGAAGGGAGCATGTTGACATTGTAGAAGAAGATCTAAAATTAACAGGACAACAGAAGAACATTATAAGAACATGATCTGTAACCTTCTTTATCTATATATTATATATATTGTGAATTTAAATCAACTGTAAAATTAAATCTGATAAGTGTTTGAACCTGTGGCTAAAACGTAAGGATATATGAAACAAACAGCCTTCTATTAACTGACACAACCACCCAACAACTACATTTCTGTACAGCAAGTATGTCTAGGCTTTATGCCTGCTATGTAAAAATATGTATCTACATTTCAATGTATTATTTCTCAGTGTGAATGAATGCAAAATAGTGGCACACCTCATCGAAAAAAGGATTATTTCCTCTTTTGATTCTAGTCCTATGTGTTTGTCCACAAACATTGACTTTAACAACAGGCTTGATTCTGTTGCCTGCCAGTTGCCTTCCTTCAATCACTCGGATCCGGAGCTAATGGATAACATAGGAAATAAAGCTGGTTATCAAATAAAGATTTTGAGATAAGTTACTCCAAAAAAACATATGTTGAATCCATTAATGCCAAGGTGGAATGTGTCCTAACAGTACACTGCCTTTTCAAAAGTTGGGGGTCAATTACCAATTCCCATTCCATACAGAATACCAGCTGACTGCTTCTACCCTACAAGGTTATTGCATAGTTTGGAGCTGTGCTCTAGGACACCATTGTTTTTTTTAGAGGTAACTGGTTCCAATCAAGCGCTGTCCACAGGGTGTGGCATGTTATTGCAAACTGAAATGATAGCCATCTTTCATCAAGTTTCCTTATATCCTGCATAAATACTCCACTTAACCACCACCAAAGCACCCCCAGACCATCATTCTCCCTTCACCATGCTAGACAGATGGTACGATGACATTCAGTTTAAGTTTCTCTGCCATTTCACTCTTTGAATTGCCTTCATTTCTCAGTTTTAGAAGAAGGTTCTGTGTTTCTGGCCATTTTGTGCCTGTAATCAAGCCCACAATAGCTGATGCTGATACTCAACCTCCAGATAGTCAACTCATCTAAAGTCATGCTTCTTTAATCAGGGCAGAAGTTTTCAGCTGTGCTAACATAATTGTGAATGGGTTTTCTAATGATCAGGTAGTATTTCTGATATTTGAAGATGTTTTAATGGCCAAAAAAATAGCTTTTACCTCGAAAACTAGGATACTGCTAAGTGACCCCAAACTTTTGAACAGTTTTGAAAAGTGCATTGTAGTATACTGTAGGTACTACTTTCTCTGAAATTTGGTGATTGAGTGGGTACAAACACTTCTTGCCCAGCTCAAAAGATGACTCATTCATCCTGGTGTCTTTACCCACACACACATACCTGGAAATCCTGGGGTTTGTTCACCAGGGCCCTGTGTCTCTTCCTGGTAACCTTCCATGCTGGTTCTCTGGGCTGACCAGGGAGGGGAGCTGCATCAGAAGGCACCAACTGCCCTCCATCGACCACATTGTCAACTCCTTCACCTCCATCATCTTCCTTGCCTTATAAGCCACCAACAAATTTGACCACATAGACATAAGCCAATAGATTTCCATTCATTCAATTTAATATATACTTAGCCTTTCTATTTACACTTTCCACATAATTATTTAGACTAAGAGGGGCAGAAGTGCATACATTAGAAAGCACAGTGAAAACAGCGACTTTGTCCGTCCTTATAAAGTGTACTCTGTATCCATATGCAGAATTCACAAACTTTGAGTCTGACCGATAAATTGGTGTGGCAATATTATCGGCCGATATTTGATATTTATTGATCTATCGGTATCACCGTTTATAGAGGTCGATAATCATTTTAAAATTAAGTAAAGGAAAGCCAAATACTGATCCTTCATCTGAACTTCATTCTGAATATTGTCTTTTCAGCTTTTCAACATTACGTCCAACAGTAAAATAATGTTAGCATTGTGGTTGAGTGGTGGAGGCTAACTTGATTGTTGGTGTATTTGCGAAACATAAACACAGTTATACAGAGTAACTTAAAGGTACAGTCAGATATTTTTCATGACAACCTTGACAGGGACAACAAGGAGGCAGACATTTTGCCCCTCAACAGCCCCCTCCCCTGGACAATTGCACTACCCTATCCCACCCATAGTGTTCTATTTATAGTTATAAATCTACATACTGAGATTATGCTCATACAAAGCCATATTCTACTGCTCTTTGTACTATTCATCCTGCACATATACTTATTTTTACTACTCTTATAATGTTACTGTTATTACACTGCAATGGCACTGTTACTACACTGGACATAATTGTACTGTGCATATTTGTCTATACGGTTCATACTGAATATCCATATTTAGTCTGGTTTTCGTATAATATATTACTGTTAATACACTGCATATATCTAATATAATTTTAAAAAATAAGTGCGTGCAGTATGAACAGTATAAAGAGCAGTAAAACATGGCTATGTACAAGTGCAATTACAGTATGTACATTTTATAAATAGAATACTATGGATGGGATAGAGCAATTGTCCGGGAGGAGGGAGCTGTTGAGGGGCAGCCTTGATTGTCTCCTTATCATCACTGTCAAGGTTGCCATGGTTGTGGACACATCAACAGGCACAGGCAAGGCGACATCGGTGGTGGGGGGGGGCTTAGTTGATTGGTTGTCACTGGGTTGCAGAGCAAGAGTTCAGTTGGGTGACAGCCGAAGGGAAGAAGCAACCTGCTCCTTCGGGTGCGGAGAGACTTGTAATGCCTCTCGGTGAGATGGTGTTAGAGCCATGTACAGGTGTGCAGTTGTAGGTGGAGAGGGAGTAAAGGAGAGGGCTCAGCACACAGCCCTGTAGTACGCGGTGTTCAGTGTGAGGGCTGATGAGTTATCTAACCGACTGCGGCCTGTTGGTTAGAAAGTCCAGAATCCAGTTACAGAGGGAGGTATTGATGCCCAGTTCACTGAGTTTGGTGATCAGTTTGGAGGGGATGATGGTGCTGAATGCTGAACTGAATTCAATGAACAGCATTCTCACTAGATGCTGCTATTGTCAAGGTTGTACAAGGCAGAGTGAAGTGCTGTAGAGATGCTCCTGTTCTGACAGTAGGCTGCACAGCACAGGCCCTGAGGATGCCATCAGGACCAGCAGCCTTACGTGCATTAGACTTGCTCAGTGCTGCACACACATTGGGGGTGGAGAGTGTGAGGGGCTGGTGTTCTGCAGAGACCACAGCCTTGATGGCCACCTCCTTATTGTCCCTGTTAAAGCAGCCATAGAAGTGGTTTAACTCATCAGGCAAGGAGGTGTCGGTGGTAAGGGGGGTGAAGTGAGTAGTTTTGTAGTCTGTAATAGCCTGGATGCCTTGCCACATGTGTCGGGGGTCAGAGTTGTTCATGAAGTGATCCTCGATCCTTAGCTTGTGGTTGTGCTTGGGGGTGAATGTAAATTGCCTTGTGTTGAATTGCGAGGCTCAGCCTCGCACTCAACCGTACTTGAACTGACAAACAGTAGCACCTTGGATAGGGAGTCGAGCATGCTAATAATCAAGCTATAAGCCCAGGCTGCTAGCTCTCTTATTAACCAACTCTTAAAGGCACAATGTGTCTTTTTTGTGAACTTTTGAAGTGTAATGCATTCAAAAATCAACTATACATGTCAATAGAATGTGAAGAAATAACACTACTGACATTTTCTAATCGAAGAATATGCATAGCATTGCAGAGATCTCCTCCAGAATTAGCGTGCTAACCGACTAGCCCCGGGTCGTCCAGTCTTGCAATACGTCTGAGGTGGCGACAGGGAGTAACATACCGGCCAAACCGTCTTCAGTGCAGCCCAGAGCAGTCGAGAAAGAGACAACGCAATTACGCACGCTCTGCTCCCACCCCCTCCTGCTCCTCCCCTCCCCCACGGAGTTCAAGTTCTACAGTGAAGTGTACTGCGAGAATGGCCGAAATTTCTAGGAAGAGACCTCCATCGCCTCCAGCTAAAAAAAACTCGATCTGAGGCGAAAAGAATATCAGATGGGAAGCAAGCAAATACACGTTAATCTAGGGAGTGCTTTCCACCGATGGAGACAGCTTGGATAGCAAGGAGATGCAGTTCGATTCTGAACTTGCGACATTTCTTCTTGACTGGTAAGTAAACATCTGTTAAACATAATTCATAATTTTGATTAAGCAAAGGAGATATTGTAGAATTAGCTCTCGAGCCACTAGGTAATGTTTGTTAGCTGTAGATCGCGGTAAATTGACTTCGTTCGACCGCCATTGCTAACGTTACCAACATAGCGATAGCGTCCTTGCTGCATATGCTAAGCAGTTTGCCAAATACTATTATTTGTACGTGACCAAGGTTTGTGTCCTACACAATACATTGTTTGTAATGTTCCAATATGCAATAAATACATTTTGTTTTCAGATGTTCACTGGCTTGTGGTCTCGCCAACGAATGATGTTGGCAGCATAAGATATTAAAATTACAACTAATGCTAGCTCTACGATCCACGATTAGGATAACTTTCAGATACGTTAGAATACTATCCTCTATCTCCGGTAACGTTATAAGTTGCTTAGATTGTGTCGGGCCATCACCATTTTCCTTTGAAGCTCTTCAAACATGTCTTTATCACAATATACTCATGTGTGTGTTTGTATCTGTTTTCACAGGATCAGAATTCCAGTCCAGTCCTCCCCTATGAAGGTGTAACGATTACATTGCTGTTGCCCAACAGGTAGGAAAATGTAATATTATCTAATTTCAGTAATGTGGCAAAATGCTTAAGCCCAGGTAGTAATTTGTTTCCTGCTGCAGAGGTTCCTAAAAAGTTGGTCAAGCAAACCCTGCTCCCCAGACAGATGCCAGTGTTGCTGTTTCATAAGCTTTTTGTAATATTTAGAGGAATCTAGTTATCTTTGTAAGTAGGCTTTAAAAAACAGTAGAAACAGTGACTAGTGACACAGTAGCTTTATGTTTAAGAACTAATTCCAGCAGTTTTCACAATCACAATGGGGTCCCAACCCCCAGATTAAGAAGTCCTGTCCTGCTCTGATTTGTTCATGTTCTTTCATTACAGTGCATGAAAATGCACTGTACTGTTCTTCCTAGGCAACAACTTTTTTACAGTGCATGAAAATGCACTGTACTGTTCTTCCTAGGCAACAACTTGTTCTTCCTAGGCAACTTCTACTTCTTCTTCTTATTATTATTCCGCTTACCACTTTTTCCGTACGCAATTTCTCTTGAACAGTTTAACTTAGAAACGTCATTCAAACTTTGTAACGTAGGTCTTCAAACAGATCGGGTTGGTATGACTTTTCAACTTTGAAACTTTTATACTTTTTAAACTATTAAAGAAAAACTTTTTAAAAATCCCCATAGACTTAACATTGCCGATTATGACATCATAATATGGCCATTAAGCAATTAGAATCCTATGGCAGGTGTTCAGGCCACCTGCAGCCTCAGGCTTTAAGCATACAATCTGGGTCAATTGACCGATCCCAAGCCCCGCCCCCTTTTACTATGTCACAATGAGGACTTCGGAGGACCTCGGTCAACCTCGGTCAATTTTGAATTTTCTAGTGTCCGTTCTGTATGACAATACGCCAGTTATGCGAATGCTATAATGCTTCTTTTGCGAGTAGCCTAAGTAACTAAATAACTAAAGAGCTCAAAAAGGTTCAAAGATAAGCCTGGGATACTTGTAGAAGTGACATCCGATATCCTGACCGTGTGAAACGTTAACACACATAGGCCTAACTTTGCATAACTTTGGATAGGCTGCTACTTTTCAGTAAAGAAATCTGAGTGTGTACGAAAATGTTCCCTTTATTTGTGTTCATAACTACACACAAAAACATAACTAAATCTGGTTTCCACTGATGAAACGACAACATAAGCCTACGCAAAAAAATATACCTACCTTGCAGGAACTGAACTCGCACATACGATTGGAAGACGCGCAAAAGGCTACACCTTCAATCACGTATCGCCTTACACACATCAAGAACATACTTTCAGCTTTGCTACATTGCCATGTTTAACTTGGGATAGAAGACTGTTGACAGAAATAGGCTAATGATCATTTTTTCAACAAACGCAATAATAGTCGCCTACTGCGATGCATTATTGATTGCTGAACGAGAGATAGACAATGTCTTCTAAAGATCGAATCATGTGCTGATTCAAAACTATGCCTTGCTATAGGCTATGCAGTCTCGAAATCGCCAATATTAGACCTAGCCTACTACATTGCCCACGTTTAAATTAATTATAGCATAATGATGAAGTCTAGTGCAAGACAAACCACGTCTGCAAACTGCAGATATAGGTAGGACATAGATGTCATGCGCGGTATGGGTTTGAACTCGGAGTGGGTTCTTTTCAATACACTTGTATCATGTTTATTTGAACTCTTCCTTCTAAAGCAGCCATTCAAAATAATAAGTAGACTCTCGGCCTACCGAAGAGAAGCTATCTCTCCACCTCCCCAACATGAGCTGCTTAACAGGCTAGTCACTCTCCCAAGTTGTGTGAACTTGGATCTGCAGCACTTGGTCCCGTTACTAATCCTCGAAATATGGTTAGATTTTGTTATGGACACGTCAACACCATATGTTCGCACAGACCTGTTTATTGAATCAGAGTCACATCTGCAGCAAATAAGGTAAACTACCTGCTCGGGATAACGTGCTAATTGTTTATCCAGTTAACATGCATCCCATTAAGATCCACGACACCGGATTTTTTTGTCCTCAATTTGTGGTGTTCCACCTCGTTGATGACAGCGGACATTGTGAATGTGTCCTTCTGCATACTGAAGGCCTTTCTGACCTCTGTTTTTTGAATATATCAATATTACTTGACGCCCAGAAATCCAGCATACACTGTTGCACTAGGCTAAATGGGGGTACGGCTGTCCCCATGTTGAACACGCGTTCTCGCACACTTTCCTGCAAACTTGTCAGACTTAGCAACAGTAACTATGGGACTGACAAAGGGAGGAGGGGCTTGGGATCGGTCAATTAAGACTACACATCCTATTCAACTGTTTTCTCTGCCCAAAACTGTTTCAAAATAAAAGTCCTCACTACAATAATCCACTGTTAAACATTGTAACCCATTAAACTACTGAACTTTTTACATTCAACTTTTAAACGGTCTACTTTTAAACTATCATTAAGCTATCTATCTATTAAACTAGCTGTCTATCAACAACTTTTAAACTATCTACATTCAACTTTTAAACTTTTAAACTATATACATTCACTAGCTGTCTATCAACAACTTTTAACTTGTCATCAACTATGTCAACACTTTTCATCAACTATGACTCCTACCCACTGTAGCTAGTTAGCATGGTTAACAAAGTTAGCATGTTAGCATTGTTAACATTTTTAACAAAACTGCTAAAAATGATTAGCTAGGTTAGCTAAGTCACATGGTTAGCATAGTTAGCATGTTAGCATGCTAGTTAACATTTTTAGCAAAACTGCTAAAAATTATGAGCTAGGTTAGCTAAGTAACTTGGTTAGCATAGTTAGTATGCTAGCATGTTAACATGTTAGTTAGCATAGTTAGCATAACTGCTAAAAATGATTAGCTAAGTTAGCTAAGTAACATGGTTAGCATAGTTAGCATGCTAGCATGTTAACATAGTTAGCATGTTTAGCAAAACTGCTAGAAAATGTTAGTTAAGTTAGCTAAGTAGCATGATTAGCATGTTAGCATTGCTAGCACTGCTATAAAACATTAGCTAAGTAGCATGGTTAGCAGAATTAAAAATCTTAGCATAACTGCTAGCAAACATTAGAGCCGTTCTAACTTTCAGTTATCGTCAAATATCTACCTATACACAGCCATTAAACTATTTGAATATCAACATTCATTAAACTGCTAGAAAACGTTAGCTAAGTAGCATGGTTAGCAGGTTAGCATTGCTAGCACTGCTATAAAACATTAGCTAAGTAGCATGGTTAGCATAGTTAAAAATCTTAGCATAACTGCTAGCAAACATTAGAGCCATTCCAACTTTCAGTTATCGTCAAATATCTACCTATACACAGCCATTAAACTATTTGAATATCAACATTCATTCAACTTCCAGTCTGTCAACAACTTTTAAACTATTTACCTTCAACTTTTAAACGGTCTACTTTTAAACTATCATTAAACTAGCTGTCTATCAACAACTTTTAAATTATCTACTGTCTATCAACAACTTTTAAACTATCTACATTCAGCTTTTAAACAGTCTACTTTTAAACTATCAACTTTTATTAAGCTATGCAACCACCATGTCTATCCTAGCATCACCGTAGTAACCATCTCTGTATTATCTGTTTTAACTATACATGATATTTTACATCACAACTTTAGCATTTTCATGCACTGGTAATTCCTTGGAATTGCATTTCTAGTTCAGATTGGTGTGTCAACAGGTTGAATTTCCTGCTGCAGATCACCTCTTCATTTCCTGTGGCTCATCAACATGAAGCCTGACTCGTTAGCCCAACTTCTTGCTGTTGAAGACTGCTAAGGACTATCCATGTGCCCAGCTGCTTCCCTCCTGCCTCATATAGTCCAAAAGTTACATTTCTATTCATGTTGTTGCACTATGTAGATGTAAAGTTTATTCCTGTTTGGTAGATTGGTATACTAACATCATGCTTTTCTCTCCTGTTCCTGACTTCTTAGAATCTATTTGTTGTTAAAGAGTTGTTTAAACTAATGTAATTTCAAGTGGTAGCTTTGGCTCTTGACATTTGTGCCCATAGTTTTAAATATGAACTCATAGCCTAAAGGTGCAAAGGAAAAGTTGAACATACCATTTTAGTCATAATTCAGGTATTCTTTATGTTACATGAAATGTAGCCACTGTGCTCTTAGAATGGGAAGTTTTATTGTTAGTTGTAGAGGATGATTGTGTAAGGAAAAACGTTCTGTAAGGCGGTCATTATCGTGGCATATCTCCCGACAGTGATGCAGCGCTGGCCGTGGCCTGCCGAGTTTCACTTTCCTTGACATTCTCTGGTTATACTTAGCAACGGTCCGGTATTAAAAATTATCAGACCGTAGGACAGGGGTCGGCAATTACGTTTGGACCCGGGCCAATTTTTTTTCAGACAATGGCATCGCGGGCCATAGCTTTTGTAATGGGGGGGGGGGGGGGGGGGGGGTTATAAGCCTACTATTTAAATTATGAATTATTATATTATATTAAAATAAACATCATCTAACTTTTAAAATGCATTTAATTTAATTCCATTAAAAACGTTTATTTGCTTATGTGCGCTGTTTTTATGCCGCCTGCTGCATCTCCTGTCGTCTCTCATGAAACAGGCGACTTGCCTAGCAACTTGCCGTAACTAATGTGTACAAATATTATTCTTTTGGATGACGTGTAAATGATTAGCTGAACATTGCTATATGCTAGTTATCGATGCAAAATGTCGTTGTCAAAAGCCTTGAAAAGAAAAATTGATTCAGAATGCAGGACCTACAAAGAAGAATGGAAGCAGAGGTATGTGTTGAGCCTGCCTGCATTTATTAATGCCAAGCCTATTAATTTAACGAAACATAGGCTATTTTTGACCTTGCCCACTGGAAGAGGGAGACAGGACACTTTTTTTTTTTTTTTTGCACAAGATTACGCGCACTCGCGTGCCAATACCGTTCCGACCTGTGCGTCATGGATAACTGCAAGGATGTTCCACCTGTTGTTTTGTCACTTTAGTAGGACTATCATCTATACCTCAATAAATGTTTTGAAATTGATGGGATTGCTGTAGGCCTTTTTTTCTTTTTAAAAACATGGGGTTAAAAAAAATTTCATTTTTTTATTTTTTATTATTTAAACAGCAAATTAACGTCATCTCGCGGGCCAGATAGAATAGATGGCGGGCCAAAATTGGCCCGCGGGCCACTATTTGCCGACCCCTGCCGTAGGACGTTGGGAAGTCCCATCGGAGTGAATGGAGCATTCTATAGCATTATAAAGAGCCGTGTAATAAATGGTAATAATAATGACCTCTAATAGTAAATAGAACGATTGGCTGTAACCACTGACTACATGGAGCATTTTAGTTACTGGCTACGTAGCAAGAACACCTGTGTTGCTGTCAGACTCACGGTGACTGTTCTCCAAACGCCTCTGCTGGTCAGCGCGCTCTCTGGCTGCTCTGACAGCTCGAGCCGTCCCTGTACTGTTCTCTCCAGGTCTGGGACTGACACTAGACACCCAGGCCTTTTCTTCTTTGCCTGGCCCTTACGTTTGCCCACTCTTGTCTGACTCGATGCAGGGGGGATATAATCTTTATCGTCTGTCTCCATCCGAAAAAAATACCTTATTACTATTTTCAGTTTTATCCATCCATACAATCGCTACTACACGCATGCTAGGCCTAGCCTTTGCTAAGACTCGCTTGCCAAATGCCGCTAGCAAATTTGTATTTATTTCTTAAATGTCATTACCAACAATACCAGTGTGAAAAGCAAAACGTTAATAAAAACTGTTATATGTAGTGATCGGGTAAGGGTGAGCCGCTTGAAGAAGACATTTTCCGGATTTAGGAGGGGTTTTTTCTAGGCGGCGACCATAGACACAGAGACATTCTCTGATAGACAGTAGCGGAGACGGGGGAGGGAGGAGGAGAGGAGGGCATGGGCAATGTGCGTTTCGTCGTTTCTACCACTAGCAAATCATTGTGACAAATCATTGTTTTCCTACATGTTGCCCCCAACTGGATTGGCGTGTGGAGTGTGAATTAAATAAAACGAAATCCTGACGGATTGTGCCTTTAAGGTATCAGGAGGGAGCTACTGTTACACAACTGGAATAGGCCTATAAGCAGATATTGGGGGGTGTCCTCATTTTGGTCAATTTGTCCTCATTTTTAGACACAACTTGGCATCCTTTTCAGAGTCTGGTTGGTGGTCACCCTATTTCGAGTTGGGTCAAAATAGGGTGCAGAACACAGATCCAAGGGGTGGAGCTGGATCTAGGTCCAACTCCTCCCACTATATCCGCGCTTATGCCCTACCATACAGTACATTGATGTGATCATGTAGGTGGCGGTAATGCACCGAAGGGTGCCTAATATGCCAATAAACGCTCACAAGAAGAAGAAGAATCTGCGTACTCTGGTACAATCACTACATGTTATGTCCCACAACCCCGAGCCTGACCAAGATCCAGCTCCACCCCTTGGATCTTGTGTTCTGCAGCGAGACCTACTTGCCTATTTCTGCTACTTCAGCACACATGTAGCCTCCACTTCCCCACCTTTAAAAACAAATTATCACTACCAACTGCTCTTTTCAATGTATTTCTTTATATATATATTTTTTTTTTTTGGGGGGGGGGGGTTAATGCCTTCAATTTGACAGAACAGTGGAGAGAGTGATAGGAAGCGAGTGGGAGAGATATTCTGGTATCCAATATTCATTTGGATACCAGATTGATAGGCTGATTTAGCATTTGATGGTTTTTGAATTCCTCAAATATCGAAATCGGTATCGGTCTTTAAAATTCCATATCGTTCAGCTTCTAGTTCTCATACATTCTACATATCATGTTTTTGCACAAAACTCAGGAAAAAAACTGTCCCATGAATCCATAATGGATCAGTAGCAAAACCACAACTGGCCATTCTCTGAATTTGGGGCAGGCAGAGTGCATCTTTACCAAAGTGTGGTCTGTTTGTACATAGCATGTCACATTCTTAGGCACATGATGCAAGGATATAAGCTTCAAGAAGGCACACGTGTTAGTACATCTACCTCACAGTGTGCTTTCTCTTTATATGAATATACAACTTCAACAGACTTTCTTACAGAAGATAACAGCACATGTTAAAACATTTTTGTCTGTTTTATTTTTGTCTGTCTAAGGGATATTTTGACAAAATAAGTGTTACAGAGAAGGATAATCCTTGTGCTTACCCGTTTCTTCTGCAACATACTCTTTATCCTTGCTATTGTTTGCACTTGATGTTGCATTTGCTGGAGGCTTATAGTCAATTATGAGATTAATTACAGCCTGAAACAAACATTGTATTTCAATGACCAGATGCCTTTGAGACGTATAAAGTGCAATGAGAGATAATGAGATGTCAATATGTGCTATAAAGTGCTGCAAAGTCATACACAGAATAAATGATATAGCCTACTAAAATAAATTCCTTCCATTGGTTAGAGACCTCACTCTCTCTACATTACATACTCATCAACTGTAAAACCAGCATGCCTTTAATCAGGCATCACACCTTACTATGGCAAGACGCAAATTACTCAGGGTTAGTGGGCAGACAAGTACTTGCAAGTAAGTGTAATAAATCAAATGACATACCCCTGTATCTTGTTTCTTGTCACTCAAAAGAGAGATGTTTTTTGCAGGAAGAGACCTGATTTGACCAGAGCCCAGTTCTTTGAGGGATATATTTGCAGATCCAATAAATCTGGAGAGAAATGTGATACACAAATTTGTATGCAGTAAATACCATTTGCAGTGAGTAAGGGTGAAGAATGACCCCACTCCTCTTTTAACTGACTATATCAATCTGCTCTTATAATATTACTGTTAATACACAGCACATATCCTTACTGTAAACCAGTGTTTTTCAACCTTTTTTGTGTGACGGAACATTTTTGACACTGAAAAAATCCCACGGCACACCAAAATCCCAAATATTAAAAAATGAATACCATTGTCTTATTTTTTTTTATAATATTCAAGACTCCAACAAACCCAGGTCCCTTACAATCACCGCAAGACCCTTTCAGTAAAATAAACACAGGGAGAATTCGGTATCGGTTGAAACACGCCCCACAATCAAATAAAAAAAATGGACTGATACCAGACTGAAATTCTGAATATAATTGAGTGTAGTTACGCCAGGCTAAAGTTAACCCTTTCATACATGAAGTCAACCAGGGTTGAACCATGCATAGAGCAGCTAAGGCCTGAGGATGAATCATAGTGAACCAGTGATGAATTACTGTTTCTTTTCCTCTTTTGGGTGGTTACCATGTTGCACAACCAACACAAAATAACCGAGGCAGAAATTTTGTAAATTACTTCAGTTTAAGAGGAAGTGTTGTTGAGAAATTGCTGCACCATTCCTATGTTAAAGATGTATGCTGTGTGTAGATAGTTCACAGCAAGAAATAATTAAAAAGGACATGTATTGTAGCAGTAATAACTAGCAACCGGAACCACATAGCTGTAGCTGGTCACTGAAAAACATGCAAGCTTTATTTATCAAGTGTGAATATTTGTTGAGAGTGGAGGTAATAAACTGACAGGGGAGAAATACCCTCCCAACATCTGATCTCCCAGGTCTATAAATAATGAATAGGTGATGGAACAATTGACTGGCTGAAGATGAGAGTGACTTTATGGAAAAATACGTATTAACGTCTTAAAGTGTAACACCAAACCTCGTCAGTATACTGTAGCTTGCTCAGGGTCCTCAGAGGTTTGGTGCTGTTTTGAACAATATTACTGGTTAGAAAATGCTATTTGGGAAGCGTTTCGCTCACCGCCCTTAGCTAATCCCCTGTTTGCAATTTGTGGCTATAGCGTATACCGGGGTTGTAGTGGTTGATCAACGAAAAATACTGTCTCCACGGCTTATTTGATGTGTTTTCATGCAGAAAAAGACCCTGGGGTCAATTTTTGCCGGAGTTACACTTTAACAGTGTCATTCCATCAGATCAAATGAAGCATTAGTTCAGGCAAGCCACTATAATTCACACGCCTAGCTCATCAGATGATACTCAGCCGATTTACCAGAACCAATCATAGTTTCTCTATTAAGGCGGTCCATTTAAATCATTCCTCGGTCATTCAAAATTGGCTCCTGAGCTTACCAAACGAATACCTGCCATGAATACCTTTTTCTATTCAAATTCTCGTCTTAATGGCCACCTTGTATTTGTCATATCATTTACTGCAGTTGTTAATGGTCATGTAAATTTACTTTACCATATAACTGTGTGTGTATTTGGGGGTGTTAAGTTGTTGTACAATATACAGCACTGCCACCCCACCCTTACCAAACCAAGCCATTCTGCCAAAAATATTATGTTGTATTCTCAACACTAATGCAGTACTTACAGTCTTACAGTACATGTATTTATATGTATTTATTGAATGCACCATTAGGACTGCTAACCGATTTTGTTGTACTCTGTGCCATGACAATAAAGGCATTCTGATTCTGATTCTTACTATAAAACATATAGCTGAGTTAAACCAAGGACAAAGATAAAGGACTTTTTTGTGTTTTTCTTTGTTGACATTTGTACTACATTCCAGTATCTGACAATACACTGCACTGATGGAGAAGGCTGTTGTGACACCTAGCAGTGGTACAGAAACAAAGGCAATCTTTTCTCTACATGGAGGGTTGCAAATAAAACAGCACTGAAGAAATACTAGAAGCATGACCTGTATCAGCCTATCTGCTGGTACAGGTCTCCACAAGCTCAAAAAAATTGGCTCAAGTGACTGAGAATGTGAAAAATTGCTTGACTGTACATGTGCAAAGGAATCTAAGAGTACAATACATAAAAGACTGTTGTGTCACACAAGTGAATCAATGGAAACCTCAGTACAGAAGGTATCTTAAATGTATGCATTTTTTAAATTTAATCATTTCTGTGTACTTGAGTAGCAAAAAAGCAGTGTAACTGTTTAATGTAAATGAGGTCTATAAAAATGACAAAAAGGTTTACACAGAGCATAGTAGGCCTAAATATGAATATAAGTTAGCACATAAAAATAATTCAAACAGTAATTATATCACCATGAGACTTGAGAGTGAGAGAATATAAGAGTTGCCATGTTTTTGAGGAAGATCAGTTCAACATATTTGTCCTATGTCCTGGGAGTGGCAACTAATCGAAAGCTGTACTCTCTCTTTTGTTTAAACTCCGATTCCACATTTTCACCAAAATGAAGAAGCATCAGGAACATAGTCCCAGAGAAATTCCACAAATGTCATTACTCAAAGCACACAAACTAATTGACACTGCACAGCCATCAGTTTTTTTGTTTACATGCAACACCTTTAAACTAAGTGAGTGAATGAGATATCAGTGAATATGTACAGGGCCACAACACAAAGTACTGAAAAGTACTGGTATTTTGGTAAGAGCATTTAAATAAGTTTCCTCATGGTAGCCTACATCTTTAAAAGTGACCTAAAGGAAATTTAGATGGGCAAATTAGAGTACATACTTGTCTTTTCCGATGGTTTCATAGTCCTTCACAACTACATCAATGACCGAGGAGGAGACCAAAGACTGCCCCTTCAAGTCAAATTCTAAGTCCTGCAATTACAGAGTTAAGCTAAGTGAGATTGTCCATGGCATATTGTACTGTATGTTGTATAAACAGTCAATACAGGATTTTACAAATTGACAAGGTACTTCCATCTGAATCACAACCTCTAAGTGATAGGGTATGTAAAGATATCACACTTACTTCATTCCAGATAGGATTTACTTCATTGTCTATATGCTTTGTCTTCTTCTTTTCATCTTTTAAGATCAAAACATGTGTTATGTCAGAGAATTATGTTAGAACATGTTAGCTGTATGGCTACTTCTGACAGGAAAAGGGGATGTTATGTCCTTATAAGGACAAATTGCAAATACTTGGACATGATTTTTCCCACTTCACATCATGTCTGACTCAATTTCTGTATTATTTGAAGCGAAAATGTATCATCGAAAAAGTTTCGTATAGCTTCTGTGCAAGTTAAACTTTTCAATGCATTGGTGTGTTTGTAAGCTATGCCTTAAACAGCTTATTTGTAGCCTATAATTAGCCTAGTTTTACATTGAACGTTGCGGTATAATTTAATTGATGCTCACCACAAAATATGACTGTGACAAAAGGGTCTGGATTTCCGAGTGTCTTTTTAGGTATCCCTTTGGCGGATTCTATCTTAACCCGCAGCATCCTAGCTCCTTTTGTCGCACTGGCATGTCACATCTAGATTTCCCTTAAGCACTAGTGGATACCTTTGTTTAAGTAAAGAGGGGACGGCCTTTACACGCATGGGAGTAGGCTAGAGGAAATGAATCTGTGTCACTCCACTTTCTGTCACTCTCTTACAGCCTAACAGATGGGTTTAGACAACCACCATGTAGTCCAAGCTACATATAGCAGCCACTGCATGTGGTTAACAGCACGTAGGTCAGTCAGCCGAAATTAGGGTTGCCAAGTTCCTCAACCCCAAATGAGGACACTTCACTTCACACACACACACACACACACAAATATATAGGCCTACATTCATATTCATTTAAATATACATTCAAATGGTAATAATACATTCATATACATATATATATATATATACATTCAAATGGTAATAATGACAAAGTATTTTTGTTTTTATTTTATAAATTTCTTAAGAAATACTACCGACATGATGAATTATGCTAGCATCCCCGGTTCGAATCCAGCTCGAAGCTTCGGCTGCCTCACCGCCGCCGGTCACGCGATCCGCGAAGTCTGACTGCCACTGCGTGTGTGTTTGCGATTCTTTGTAACATGGCCGGGGGGCCATTGCACAAAACTAGGATAAGGGATTAAGCCGGGATATATTGGTTATCCTGGCTCAATTTATCCGTGATCCAGTTGCACAAAAGCGGGATAGGGGGCAGCAGGATATGTTATGGTAAGTCACCATGGCGATTTATTCTGTGCTATCTCATCCCCCTTATCTCAGTCAGCAGTCACCACAAACGGAAACCATTAGAAGCTAGTTATCCCACTGCCCACTACACATTGTATCACCTCAGGGGCGCAACTACCCATTTTTGAGGGGTATGCAACAACAACATTGGCGCCCCCCCCCCCCCCCCCCCCCCCAAAAAAAAAAAAAAAAAAAACACAAACAACTAAAGCAAAACAAAAGGCCAATTAATTTACACTATTACTGTGCATTAGTGTCTATTGAATATGTTTTTAAAGAAATGCTGCCAATTTGATGTTTAACTTGATGTTACACTTGATAAGTATTGATAAATGGTGCATTGCCACTTTAAGAGAGTCTAAACGGTTCTCATAACGTCCTTTTGCCAGCTATTGCTCACAATGTATAAGCTGATAGGCACTCTAGCCTTGTTTGTTTGCACCACATTGACAACACAATATTAAGTTATTACAAGGAGCCTTCATTGTTAGGATATATAAACATGTAATGAGTTGCTGCTAGCATGACATTTCTGTTTGCAGTTGGCCATTAAAAGTGCAGTATGAGCATGGTAGCCACCTAGCTATCTGAATGGAATATGCTATGTTTCAATCGGCATTATGCTTAACAAACGCTAGTTAGTCTGTTAACATTCATATTTGCAAGCCTCCAAGTACAGACTCAATGGGCCATACAGTGGCATTGTCATGGCACTCTTATGTAGATACATACCATTATGAAATCCTTGGCCACAACTTTGCACTGACACGGTTCACACTATCTGCGGGTGTGATGGCTCATATGATTTATGGGTGTGATAACAATGCAAGGTATCCTTTGCATGACTGCAGTGAGGTGCCTTTGTAACTAAACATACTTGGGTGACATAAACACTCAGGCTTGGATAAGTTACACAATATGTGTTTATTTTGAATAAAAACGTTACAACAATAACAAAAGTGCAAAATAAGATTACAACACAAAAGGTTAATTTAAGTTAAAAAATAGTACCAAATGTATCAAATGTTACAAAAAAAGTAAAAAGTCAAAAAATAGTCAAAAAATCTTCACAAATCTTCCCGCCTCACTGCTTCTCCACCATCCTGCTGAACAACTGAGGGCACTTCTATCTTCCCTCATCGCCCTCATCTCCGCCAGGGTCTGTTCAAGCCTCTGTGCAGCAGTCAGCAGAATCAGACCTCTCGAGGTAGGCCAAGAGGCCATCCTCGAGCCTCTGCCGCTTCGGCGCCCTCGGGGTGCCAGAGGGTCTGGTGGGGACGCGAGCTGGAGTGCGCCTGGAGATGGAGAAGAGGAGCTGGTGGACTGCACTGGAGAGGAAGCTCTGCCAGAGGGTGTGGTGGGGTCACGAACTGGTGTTCGCCTGGCTGATGGTGAAGCTGGAGAAGAGGATGGTGAAGATGGAGAAGAGGAGCTGGTGGACTGCACTGGAGAGGGAGCCGATGAGGGATTCGAGTGTGGTGCGCTGGACCGCCTCAGCCTCAGGAAAATAAACACAATACATGTTACAGATATTGTAACAGATATAGTATTCCTATACTCGTCATCACTTTTGTCGTCACGTTGTAGTTCGTTTGTAGTCCATGTGGCCTTTCATGGGTTTGGACATGAAGCCACATGGACTACAAACGAACTGTGACGACAAAAGTGATGACGAGCCCCTAACTGGGCAGCTCTTGCTGCTTTTTATTTGTCTCGTAAATCCGCCGCCCGGGTTGGAAACATAGACTGTAAAAAAATAGATGCAATACAATGTAACGTTTTGTTTTCGAACTGGTTTGCTAAAAGGCTACGTTGCTAAAAATAACAACTAGCCTACCACTGCCCCTGGTGGCTTTGATGTGAACTTGGGAATTTGCCCTTTTTATCACTTGAAAAGCTGCATATCTTTCTTTCACGAGCATCTTACACTATATTTTAAGCAAATACAGTTGTTTGTTTAGGAACCTTTGTTGTGGCATCCGTGTTTGTCACACATTCGATGGCAAAGCACTTGAACACTTGCTGTCGGAAAAACAAAGTAGCCATGGGGGCGGTCCTTGTCATTCCGAGGTGCTCTGAATGCACCGTTAAGTCATTTAGAGACGACCTAACCCTCCAAATCCTGACCCCCTGATCTAGACGCACCCTAGGGGCTAGGATCCAGCTGCATAGACTGGTGAGCTTGCTGTCATATCTACTTCGTCTCGACTCATGAGCGTCATCTAGCGTCTGAACAAACCACAGGAACAGCCAACAACCTGTCTTTTACCAGAGCCCGTTACTATAGAACAACCGGGAACAACCACTGGAGATGTCTCTTTAAAAATATAGCGCCACCCCCTTGGTCTCTTTAATTAGACGTCACACACTGAAAGTAAAACAATCTTTAGAGGCAGGAAAACTATCGATAACCTAGTGGCACGACCATTAACTCCCCGAACATCGTGGAGAACAAACCATTCATTTAGTCATTGTAATGAAAAACTATGCATATTGTTAACGTAAGTTACGCTGTTATGTGACTAGAAATGAAGTAGCTGCTACACTATTCATATGGCTCTATCAGTATAGCTAAGTCGCAAATGCAGTTAGCGATAGCATTACTAGCTAATAGACATGAACGCCAATAGAAAGCTAACTGAAGAGTTTGTTGGCTAGCATGCGATAGAAGTAACGTTACCAAAGACTTTCAGTGTAAGTTACTGACAATATTTTAATTTAGCTTTTGTCATTGTTGGTCTTGTTGGATACGCCCTTCTGTTTAATACTACGGTAGGCCGTATATTTTGGCAAATCATTGAAATAGCTATTAGCTAACGTGACAACAAATCACCAGTATAACGTTTCAACTAGCTAACAGTAACTGCCAAACAGTAGTAAACGACAGGTCGCATGCTTTCTAAAGTGATCTAGAGCTAAGGCATTGTACAAATCGATGAGAAGTGCCGCGTTATGGTCCAATGCTCCCCACAATTCATCTAAGACTTACTTAACGTTAATAAGGATTGGTAACACTACCTGGCTGAAAGACGCAGCCAACATCAACAAGGATATAAGACACGTTTCCTGGCTGAAATACACCGTTCCCTTGGACAACGATGAACGTTGCACCCTCGAAAATCAGTATTTAGGAACTAGTTGTAGGTGATTTCCCCACATGTCTTTATTTGTGCGTATTTAGATCTTACCCGTAAACGAAACTAATTAAGTTTGACAAGGGTTTACAGTTTCCATTGTGCTCTTGACTTTTGCCTATTGTTTGTTTAATTTTTAATGAGTTCTTACTCAACATGCAGAATCAATATACCAGCTAGTCAGTGCCTTCAGTTGCGAAAAAGAATCCTCTCTCTGAAGTAGACTGTTATAACGTCTTTTATATAGCTTACTGCCCTTAAGCAATGGAAGGAAGGACGGACCCTGAGAGGTAATGGCAAGTTTTATTGTGTGTGTGTATTTGCCATTGATACACAAATGCTAAGGGAAAAACACATCTGACAAATGCAATCAAGCTGCCTAATTCACATTGCTGTTTGGCTAAATTAAAAACTAATTTGCTATTGTTTGTGTTTTCTCTATAGCCATTGTACAGATTTAAACTGGGTGGGGACAAACAATCATCTCCTTAAACCATTTCAAGCTGATGGAAAAGATTCTGCATCTACTAAAACCTGCAATCACAATAAGAAGTCTACAGATAAAAGTGATGAGAATGTCATTGATAACTCTCCATTAGTAGCTTCTGACATGGACTCTGAACGTGACAGTGGGTCAGCTGAGCCTGCAATTGTTGACCAGCCTGTCAATCAAGTGGATTCTCCCAGTGGACAGAAGCCTTCCAAACCATGCTTATCAGACTGTAGATCTTCCGACATTCCCACCGGGGATAGCCCCAGTCTATGTCTAAGTTTAAATGAAACACCATGCATTTCTCAGGATGTGGAAATGTTAAGCCCAGAGAGCTCCATGTGCAAAGACTCTCTGGAGGGGACTTGTGCTCAAGTAGAAACATGTAGTGCTTCCTGTCTAACAACAGGGCTAAAGACTTCAGACAGGTCAGACACAAGTGCCAAAGAGCAAATAGGTGAGCAATGTAATGTTGTCACTGTGGGAAGTGATGCACACAAGACTAATTGCATTGCATCTTCAGTTTTGAACACAATAACTAATCAACAAGAGAACAGCTGGACAAAATCAATCAAAAGGTATTTTTCTCATGTTCTGTCTAAACAATGTTTTGCTCATCCTAAAGAATAATTTAAGCATTATGCAATAATTTAAGCATTATGTATATTAAGTGGGTCATTCCACGTCAATTCAACCAGGGCCCAAGCACTTAGGTCCCAAAAAATTCTGAAAAAAAATATCAGGTGTACCTATATTACCCAGGAGACACACTGTACAATTACTTTTATGTAAGATCAATACTTTCAAAGATACAGCCAGTTTTACAGGGTGCAGGGAGGTATCAATTTTGTTCGGCCTCTTTTTTTGTCAAAGTTCACAAGCCCATAGCACAAGAACTAAACCATGTAGGAGGCTCAAATTTTGCATGCTGTACATAAATAGGAATAGTATATAGCAAAATCGTCAGGTTTGGTCTGGATTATCCTGCATGGTCATAGCTGTCCCTCAAAGTTGAATAAAATGTTGGAGATTTTGGCTGGGCTCTGTTTAGGCCTTCATAAGACATATTAGTACTCAACATAGGCTCTTGATTTATGTTCCTTATTGAGATAAGTAGAAACACTCTCACAAAAAGCAATGAACAGAAAATAAATTCCGTCAGGGTCTGAACAACAGACCACACAAGTCTGAAAAATCATTTAGGTTCTCTTTTTCAGAGCACCCAAACACCTTTTGGGAATATACAATGATTTTTTAAATATATTTTTTCTTTGTTCTCCATGATCCCTTCTTTTTTAAAACACCAATTTGACGTGTCTTATGCTAATCTTTCTTTTTTATTTTCCACTCTGAACATGGGCAAAATGCACCATTGAGATCAATATTATATTAATAGATAATAATTATATAGAGTTACCACAGTGCCACCTTTGAGACCTAAGTGCGTAGGCCCTGGTTGAATTGATGTGGAATGACCCCAGTGCTTTACCTAGACTTCCTTGGTAAATATTATCTGTCATAGCAGTGTAAGAGTATTATTGTCTGTGTCATTGCCTGGAATGAATGAAATATTTGGGAAAGGAAAGTAGGCTAACTAATGTGTTTCATTGGCTTTGATAAGTGAGCTGACAGAAGAAAGAAGAGACAAACTGTGGAGGGGAACATCCGTTGATGAGCTTAGGAGGATGCCATTGTGTGGTCATCCATTGCCCCATTTGAAGGCTGCACCCAGTCATTCTGTAATGATCAGAGTAAGTCATTGTTGGTAATTATGATGTCTACTCATCCTACACTAACCTGGTTAGCACCAGACTTATCTCAATTGAAATTGTGATTGGTTCTGGACAAGGTTCATTCATCTCCCATTTCCAAGGGGCGTCTAGCCTGACGAGTCAGACCCACATTAAAATGTAGGGTCTGGGGACTCACCGTTGTCAGTGCTCAGTCCGAGGGGCGGGATAATCGGTTGTCTTTCAAATTCCCTCTGCACGCAATAGGACAGCGCTACAACTCATGAGTCCAATGTGTTTTCCCACCAGCAGAGCTAGTTGGCTAGTTCAAACTTTTGCCAACTTAAAAAAAGCTTAACTCGTGTCATGCTGTTCTTCAACAGCAACATCCAAATTACATTTTCTGCCGCTAGGGTGCGTCTAGATTTCTAGGCTAAGGGGCGTCACCAACGGACGCCAATCAAAATGCCTCTGGACACACTTTGATAGACCTAAAACCAATCAGAACAATGAAGGAGGTGACATGCAGAGCAGCCGTGGCCTACTGGTTAGCGCTTCGGACTTGTTTCCGGAGGGTTGCCGGTTCGAACCCCGACCAGTAGGCACGGCTAAAGTGCCCTTGAGCAAGGCACCTAACCCCTAACTGCTCCCCGAGCGCCGCTGTTGTTGCAGGCAGCTCACTGCGCCGGGATTAGTGTGTGCTTTACCTCACTGTGTGTTCACTGTGTGCTGAGTGTGTTTCACTAATTTACGGATTGGGATAAATGCAGAGACCAAATTTCCCTCACGGGATCAAAAGAGTATATGTACTTATACTTATACAATCATCTCAACAAACAAGCGTTTTTCAAATACTGCTTTGTTGTCATCATGTTAAATATTTGAAACGTTTATGATTGGTGCCTGGGTTTTAGGAACCTTGGAAATGGGAGTGAATGACCTCTTTGCAAAGGTTCCTCTGGGTTCTCCCAGGCTAATCCTGCACCTCACTGGACAAATTCCAGGGTTTCCACGGGTCATGACATTTCTGGAATATCATGGAATTTTGGAAAGTCTATTCCAGACATGGAAAGTCAGGGAATTGTATCATTTTTGGGGAAAAGTCATGGAATATCTGGGAATTTTTCTGTAGCAGTTTAAAATTCACTTGCCAAAATACATGAATACAAATGCATATATTTCTATGCAGAATTGGTGTATATCTGGTTATTAGCTTTACTGCTTGCTTGAATCATTTTGGTTAGCCCAACTTTGTTTATTCAATGCCCATTTATTCATCTGCTGTTCTAAAAAAGGAAAAGATTATTCAAGGCTACATGGCTTCCTGAAATCTTTGATCAGTGTATTGTACCATTCATTATACAGTAGGTCATGGAAATTCAGTTTTTTAGTCAGGGGAAAGTCATGATTTACATACCATGCTGAGCACGCCCGCTCTCGTCTGATCTCGGAAGCTAAGCAGCATCGGGCCTGGTTAGTACTTGGATGGGAGACCGCCTGGGAATACCAGGTGCTGTAAGCGTTTGGGGCAGCCGTGGCCTACTGGTTAGCACTTCGCACTTGAAACCGGAGGGTTGCCGGTTCGAACCCCGACCAGTAGAAACGGCTGAAGTGCCCTTGAGCAAGGCACCTAACCCCTCACTGCTCCCCAAGCGCCGCTGTAGCAGGCAGCTCACTGCGTTGGGATTAGTGTGTGCGTTTCACCTCACTGTGTGTTTCACTAATTCACAGATTGGGATAAATGCAGAGACCAAATTTCCCTCACGGGATCAAGAGTATATATACTTATACTTATACTTTGAATTAGAGTGGGAACCCTGAAATTCACAAAGGCAGCCATGGACTTAACAACCAATGTAAATGTCTGCACATGTGCTCAAAAATCTGTGCGATCTAACATTTTCATTGGTTGCACCAGTGCACTTAACATTTAATGTATTTAGGTCAATTCTGTTATATGTGTATGTGTGTGTGTGTGTGTGTGTGTGTATATATATATATATATATATATATATATATATATATACACAGCGGGGAAAATAAGTATTGAACACGTCAATTTTTTTTTTCAGTAAGTATACTTCCAATGAGGCTATTTGCATGAAATTTTCACCAGACATTAGTATTAACTCAGATAATCCACCCATATAAACAAATCCAAACATTAAAGTCCATAGGTAGAGTTATGTGTAATAAAGTGGAATGACACAAGAAAAAAATATTGAACACGGCTGCTGAAATTTCTTAAATTCTTTGTGGAAAAGCCTTTATTCGTAATGACAGCTTTAAGGCATTTCCTGTATGACAAAACTAATCAGTCACAGTATTCTGGTGTGATTTTGGCCCATTCTTTTAAACAGATAGTCCTTTAATGTTGAAGATTCCAGGAGTCCCTCTTGTGAATCCTGATCTTTAGTAAACTTCCAAAACGGTTCAATTGGATTTAAGTCAAGGCCTTGATTTCCTTTCTCTGAAACCAGTTGAGAGTTTCCTTTGCTGAATGGTTTGGATCATTGTCCTGCTGGAAGGTCTAGCCATGTCTCATCCTCATCATCCTGGTGGATGGCAAGATTCTCCTGAAACAAAGTGACTCCATTCATCATTCCTTCAATTGTATGAAGTCTACCAGTACCATAAGATGAAAAACCCACCCACACCATGATGCCACCACCTCCAAACCTCACTGTATGGTATTTTTAGGGTGATGCACAGTGCCATTTCTCCTCCAAATATGGTGTGTAGTATGACAACCGAAAAGTTCAATTTTGCTCTCTCCTGACCAGAATACATTCTCTCAGTATTTCATAGGATTGTCCAAATGTTGTGTAATAAACTTTCAACGAGCTTTGACAAGTTTTTCTTCAGCAAAAGAGTCATGCGGGATGACCTTGCATAGAGGCCATGGCGGTGGAGTACATTACCTATGATTTTCTCTGTAACAATTGTACCGGCTGCCTCCAAGTCTTTCTGGAGCTTTCCCAGAGTGGTCCTTGGCTCTTGGGCTACATTTCTGACTATCCTTCTGACTTCCTGGTCAGAAATCTTGCAAGGAGATCCTGTCCATGGCCAGTTGATGATGCAGTGATGTTCCTTCCACTTGCAGATAATGGCTCCAATACTGCTTGCTGGATGATTCTGAAGTTTTGAAGTGCATCTGTAACCAGTTCCATTGATATGTTTTGCAACAATAAGGTTGCAAAGGTTTTGGGAGAGCTCCTTTGCTTTTAGCCATCATGAAATGTTTCTTGTGTGACACCTTGGTAAAAAAAAAAAACTTTTTTATAGCCCACTAGTATGTACTAACCCAGCTTATATCAATTTGCACAGATAGTAGGGATACTTTCTCTAACTACTTATAGATTCCAGTTTGTTCCTTGCCTTTGTGTACTGCTTTTTCTTAGCGTGTTCAATACTTTTTCCCTGTGTCATTCCACTTTTTTACTCATAACTCTACTTTTCTACATTAATGTTTGGATTTTTATATATGTGTGGATTACCTAAGTGGATACTAATGTCTGGTGAAAATTTCATGCGAATAGCCTCACTTGAAGTATATTTACTGAAAAAAATGTTGATGTGTTCAATACTTATTTCCCCCGCTGTATATACACACACACACACACACACATATACACATATACATATAACAGAATTGACCTAAATACATTAAATGTTAAGTCTCTCTCTCTAGATACAAGATACACCTGTTCAACTGCTGATTAACGCAAATATCTAATCAGCAAATAAAATGGCAACAACTCAATGCATTTAGACAATGCCAGGATGATCTGCTGAATGATAAATGATCTGCCACAAGCCTTGCATAGTTAATCATTACAAAGGTTACATGCATTGTTTAGGTACTCAATGTTGTGGGGTCAAAGGCCAGTGATTTGCCAGGAACAAATGAGCTATGCCTGCATACCGGAGTAACATTATTTTTTAATAATGAAGCAATCGGTTTTAGTGAGATCTTACCATCTTGCTAGATTGTCACAATAGTTCAGTGTCATCTCTCATGATCTTTTTACGATTTGATTTATATGATATTTCAACAGACAGATCTGCTTAGAGAAGGTGACGTCCCTGTCCCATACCCGAGCAAGTTCAGAGATGCTTGGGATGACGTTTCTGTGAAGCTGCCCTGTTCGGAGAAGAACCTCTTCCCAGTTGAGACAGAAGTAGGTTGTAGGTTGTAAGTAAGTGAAGTTGTTTTGAATGTGTTGACAAAATGGATTACAGTTTGTCATCAGCAAGTTAACAACTCTGATGATGGAATGGTAACTTTGTTTTTATCTTTTTAAGGTTTGTTTAATAGTTCATATGTATGTTTTAGGGTGGAAACACTGTCCAAAGTAGATGGGACTTGATCTGTGCAGCTTTGGAAAGTGAATGCAAAAGTTCTCTGGACATTAGGGTGAGTGTACATCATGGAAACTAAACCCCATGTCATCGAGAAAGTTTTTCTCAGCTTTTTTTAGATGTTTAAAAATGTAATGAAGTTCAGTGGAAATGAGGGTCAAAGTTCAAAATGGCAACTTCTAGACCATTGATGCATTGAAAAATACCCTCCATTGAATATCATGTTATTAACCTTGTAGTATTTCCATATGTTGGTTTTTTATGTGTTACAAGAACTATGGTGAGGCAATTGATATCAAGGTGAAGATTTCTGCTTTGGATTTTTTGTACATCATCTCTGAAAGGTCCATGTAGTTGGCTATGTAGAAAATTTAACTAGTATTGTACTTGTGGGGTGGGGATGGACATATTGTAACAAGTCATCCATGATGCAGGGGGTAGATGCAGGTTTCTTTATTCTGAGGTCACCACAGTCAACCAGCCAACTCGCAGCAGTATTAAAGCCAAGAGTATACAAGAATGAATATAAAACTACAGTCCAGACTGTTTAGAGAACAGAACAAAGCACAGGGCTTAGAGCTGTGTAGTATTACAAAAGCTGCTGAAAGACGGAATGACAGAGTAGCCTCGGGAGTCGTCACACATATTCATAAATATCATGGCTACTACTACGTCTTAGCAGAAAATCCAGGCATAGCAATAGACCTCTGAAGATTGTCTACGAAAAAGCTGCCATCTTTGCCCATATAATGAGATCTGGTATGTTGCGATTTTTCCTATGGGAAAATAGCATTAGGATTTTGAATTATTATACCTATATAAACTATCGCGGGACGAGGAAGTCGTTTTGCTACACACCGGTGTCCTCTGCCTCCGTGTTCGGTGCACCGGATCTCCTTATATGGACAAAGATGGCAGCTTTTTTTTGTAAACAGAGTAACAAAAGGAATTTTGCGTGTTAGAAAAGGAATAAAAATTGGATTGAAATGGCCAAAGAAGTGAGGTGATACAGTGGTAGAACTGTCATCTAGTATGCGGCAAACAAGAGTTTAATTCCCATTGAGTTCCAGTTTCACATTCTGTTTCTCGGTTCTTGGACTGGATTACTCAGTACTGGTCTGATTTTGGTCATTTATGTGGCAGGCCAATGTGTTCGAATTAGTGTATTTGAAGTACATATAGACATGAGATGTTGCATAGGCTTTATGTCAACAACGCAAAACTCAAATCATAAAGTAAAATGTATTACACCTCCACCTGGTCTCCCATAGACAGTGGGTTTATCAATGCATGGAGGGGGTCTTTAAGTTAAAAAAAGGTTTTCATCCATTCAGAAAGCTATTCACAACAACCAGCAGGAAGCACCAAAAGTCCTACCTGAAGCAATAGGATTTTCAGTGAACCATTTAGTTTGCTTTCATGTTTTTACCACCTGGTAAATCTGTATGTTTCATTAACAATTATTATCTTCTAGGATGCAATTCTGAGATACAGTGCTGCTCATGCCAAGCGATGGGACTTCACTGCCCTAAATGTACTTTGTACTGATGTAAGTAGATTTTTCATTTTTACCAGATAATATTTCATAATTCAGTTACCTTCATAATTTCCCCTAGGAAGGGACATTTTGGACAAAATGGATCTAGTAAAGGGTTATCTTTGGCCGTGACATTCCCAATTATCAGAACTGCAGATGGTTCATTTGCATATGATAATATTATCTGAGAAAATTCAATGAAAACAACATGTCAAGTTTGCTCCAGGATTCTGTTTCGATCTCAATGGGACTCACCTGCTTAGATAAAGGATAAATTAAATAAAAAATAAATGTAGATGTTATTTCTATTCTAATCTGTTTAAAAACTTTACTAAATGTATTAGATTAGTAAATCTTATTAAATGTATTAAAAATTAGATCACTCAAAAAGTATCCTTGCACTGCTTTATAAATAGCAGTGAAGTTTTAATGAAGTAGATGGGTAAAGTTAAAGTATACAGTATAAGGGAGGGGACAGATCAGTAACAGGGAAATCTGCCCCTAACTCTAAATATGGTGTATTTCTTAACTGACTCCATCCTGTAATGTAAGGAGCCAGTGGCATTGTTAGAAACAGCATAACATGACAGTTTGTGGTCTGTTTGTTTCCACTGTCACCATGGTAGGAAACACAAATGAAGGAACCATAGAGTAGATCTAAGGTGCAGTATTTGCCTGTAAAGTATGGCAAAGTATAGAATTATGAAATACTGTTTTGTAGAAACGTATGTTAATTTGGGTGAAAGTCTGGAAATTTTACTCAAAGTAATTCACAAAACACAAAAACCTGCAATCTGCAAACAGTGTTGAAGTTCAAAAGTCTTTCAAAAGGGAAAAGGTCTTTCAAAAAAAGGAACATTTCTGGCAGATCGCATTATTAACTTTGGGGCCCATGTTCAACAAATCTACATTTAGGCACAGACTATCGAAGAGTGGAAAGATGAATTCACATGTTGACATGATGATAAAGAAGACAATCATTGAACTTCTTGAATCTTAATAGGATGTATTATCTATCTATGAAGAGAAAACAGTGCAGTAAAGGGTTAATGTGGAGTTGTGGAGCTCTTCTCATTCATTTAGATAGGAGCCTGATCTTGTTAGGCTGAATTAACTGCCAGGATTCATTGGCAAATAAATAAAATAACTTATTCCTGTTGTCTTTTGCATGTTATAATAGACTCAATTCACAAGTCACACCTCAGAACTCTGGTAAAGACTTGTATGCTACAGAATCTCATTCCATGAAGTTGTCTTACTTTGTGTCATCTCGATTCTATATTCAACCTGTGGAGGTTATGCTTGCTGCCTTGGAATACTGTACGACTAGCCGTGTGTTTGAATGCCCTGTAATGAAGTGGTGTTTCACAGACACGGGGGGAAATGGCTGGTTTCTGGGTCTGTCATCTAGCTACACGCTCAATCGGTGTGAGTCTGCCCCTTCTGGTGCCTTCTCCCTGAGGGTTCTGTCTGTGAATGTCATCCAATTAAGACAGCGGTGGGCAATCAGCATGACATCAGCAGCTGTTCCCATAAGCCCTGAGAGGCACTGCTGTTTATTGAGCTTGAACACACCCAGCACATGGACCACATTTGCAGCCAATGGCAGCCCTTGTCTGCCTGGCCCTGGGGAAGCGATTTAAACACAGTAGTGTATAGCGTTGGTGATGATTTCCAAAATTAAGGTTCATTAGAAACTTTTTGTATTCTGGCCATGTGTGTCAACTTCAATGAACCACAATAATTCAGAGCATGTGCAGAAATTCTATTTTGAGCACATAGAGACATAGATACATTGTCCTCCAAAATATTGGCACCCCTGATAAAGTTGAGCAAACATATGTATAAAACAGAATCTTTTGATTATTTCATATTTGTTTCACACTGAAAACAAGATCTTGAATTTCCCCTTGGGGATCAATAAAGTATCTTATCTATCTATCTCTATCTAAATTAGATAAATTAAAATCCAGATTTAATTAAAGTGAAAGTGGGGCCATCAGTTAGAGAAGCAGCATTACTAACTCAACAGACTAGAGCTGAACATTTGATTTATGTGAGATGAAAATGTATAGAAATATGTAAATGTGCACCACAAAACACTGTGGGCACTAATCTGAATCCGCTGTGACAACTGCGTAAGGCTACCATGCTTCCGAAACTAAGCAGTGACAACAGGCGATGATGCCAGTAATTGTCAATGCCGTTGATGCCAGTAATTGTCAATGCCGTTGATGCCAGTAATTTCTGATTTATTGACGCATAGGTGGGCGCAATGAAACAAATCAGTTGAGTAATTAGCAGCATTTTTTTAACAAGAACATGATGGTAGTTTGATGCCAGCAAAAGTTGTGACAGGGTCCTATTTTACCACTGTGTTGCATCACATCTTCTTTACACAACAGTTTGTAAATATTTAGGAACTTAAGAGATCATTCCTCTTAAAATGAGCTCGGGGTCCATAGAAGACATTTGTGCTTGATCTGGCCCGTATTTGTGAATGGAGCGTCAAACTGTGTTCAGACTAGGGGTGTAAAAGTACACGTATTCGTACAGAACCGTTTAGGTATAGGATGTGTACCAAATGTACCAAATGCAGTCTTTAACAGTAATCAACAATAGGCTTTTTTGCTTGTGCACCATATTTCAAATTACGAGTTCCCACACAAACATATAAGTATAAGTATATATACTAGGCAACCTAACCCCTCACTGCTCCCCGAGCACCACTGTTGTAGCAGGCAGCTCACTGCGCCGGGATTAGTGTGTGCTTCACCTCACTGTGTGTTCACTGTGTGCTGAGTGTGTTTCACTAATTCACGGATTGGGATAAATGCAGAGACCAAATTTCCCTCACGGGATCAAAAAAGTATATATACTTATACTTATACGTATACTTATACTTGTGGCGGTGGTAGTGTAGTGGTTAAGGAGCTGAGCTAGCGTGCAGTAGCCTGAAAGTTGTCGGTTTAATTCCCGGCTTCCACCGTTGTGCCCTTGAGCAAGGCACTTAACCCCAAGTTGCTCCGGAGACAATGTGATCCCTTGTAATATAGCTGACATATGTAAGTCACTTTGGTCAAGAAGTGTCTGCTAAATGTAATGTAATGTAATGTAATGTATACTTAACCCCGACCAGTAGGCGTGGCTGAAGTGCCCTTGAGCAAGGCACCTAACCCCTTACTGCTCCCCGAGCGCCGCTGTTGTTGCAGGCAGCTCACTGCGCCGGGATTAGTGTGTGCTTCACCTCACTGTGTGTTCACTGTGTGCTGAGTGTGTTTCACTAATTCACGGATTGGGATAAATGCAGAGACCAAAATTCCCTCACGGGATCAAAAGAGCATATATACTATACTATATATATATATATACTTATACACTTACCGTAGTAAGTATGATTCACAAGTCGTAGGTAGGGCTGGGACGGTATGGATTTTTTCTTACCGCGGTTGAAAAGCAAGAAATGACCGCGATTTCGCGGTATACCGCTTTAACTGCTCCCCAACACACACGCGAAAGGTCGGGTTTGCTTCATCTTTTGATGATGAGTGTTTGAACTTTGAAACTTTGAATCCATGTGATAACATGGTTCCTCACATTAAACATCACGACATTACACAATGTTTCACAGGTTCGCGCAATACCTGCAATGACAGCTGCGTTGAGGAGCATCTCAGTCAGAGATGAGTATGTGATCTCCGTGTCGGAAGACGAGGTTTGGAAAGCTTTGAAATAAGTTAATGTCAGGAAGGCAGCTGGCCCTGACGGCATCTCTGGTGGTGTGTTGAGATCCTGTGCTGATCAGCTGTCTGGCGTGTTTACATCCATCTTCGATGACTCTAGCTCAGTCAGTGGTTCTGTTTTAAACAATAGGTTATAGTCCCTCTGCAAAAAATAAGAAGCCCTCATGCCTGAATCGACCTATAGCTCTCACATCACTACGGTAATTTCCCGTGTATTAGCCACATTGTGTATAAACCGCAGGACAGTGTTCTATGCAAGGTATAAGAAACAAAACCATATTAATACCATATTAACTGCCCCCCGTGTATTAACCTCATAGCTGAAGTAATTTTGCAAAATCAATGAATAAGCCACAGCTAATCGTTGGGAAATTATGCTAGTGATGAAGGTGTTTGAGAGACTTATTAAAAACATCATCTGCTCCTCCTTCCCCAATACTATTGAAACACTGCAATTTGCTTATTGATCTAATAGATCTAATCAGGATGCCGTCTCTCATGTCCTTCATACCACCCTTAGGCATGTTGACAGTGGAAAAGGGAATTATGTGAGGCTGCTGTATATTGATTATAGTTCTGCTTTCAACAATTTTTTTCCTCACATGCTGGACTCTAAGCTCAAAGACCTTGGACTAAATACCTCCCTCTGTTACTGGGTTTTGAACTTTCTTACTGGCAGACCCCAGGTAGTGAGAATGGGCCAGCTCACCTCCAATTCCATCATGCCAAATACAGAAGCTCCACAGGGCTGCGTGTTGAGCCCACTACTCTACTCTCCCTACATTTATGACTGCGTGTCATCTCACAGCTCCAGTTTGCTGATAATACAGTAGTCCTGGGCCTCATCTCCAACAATGATGAGGCTTCCTTCTTGAAGGAGGGGAAGAAGCTGATTGCCTGGTGTCAGGCAAACTGTCTCCAGCTGTGAATGTCAGCAAAACCAAGTAGCTAATTGTGGACTTAAAAAGAAGGCAGCAGCAGACTTACATCCCTCTCTTGATTGATGGAATACAGGTAGAGAGAGTTACTGGTTTTAAATATCTGGGAGTACACATCTCTCAGGGACCTGACCTGGGTTACTCACATCCAAGGTTAAAAATGCCAGACAACGGATGTACCACCTAAGACAACTCTGGAAATCCAGGTTCCACCCAGTGATTTAAAAAACTTTTTACCCTGGAGTCATATAGAGCATATTGACCCAGTGTATCACAGTGTGCTATGTTCTAAGAGAGACCACAAAAACTTGCAGAGAGTGGTGCGCTCAGCTGAGCACATCTCTAGGGCTCCTCTCCCCTCCCTGCATGATATACATCAGACAATGCAGGAACAGAAAGAACTCCACCCATCCCTGCAACTTCCTGTTCAGTTGGATTCAGGCAAGCGCTTCTGCAGTTTGATGGCCAAAACTGAGAGACTAAGAAAAAGCTATTTCCCTCATTCCATTAAACTCCTCAACATGGACATGCCTACTCTCTAATGAATACCTTGGACTCTATCCCATTTTAATAACATTATATTATTATTATTATTCATGTCACTTTATTATTGTATTTAATTATTTTATTATTAACTTATGCTTTTATTTTTTTTTATCTGTTTTACTTACATTCTTTGTACTTTACAGAGTCATGAAGCTAACCAGGCTTACAATTCACTACTTGTTATAAACTGTTACCCTGGGAATCCAGAGTTCTTGCGGAAGCATTTGCTCAGCTAGAGACTCTGGCAATGAGTAATGATGCACATAACTTTTGCCCCTTGCATTGCGGGGAACCAATCATATCTGTGTATCTGATATAGGCGGGCCAGAGGCGAGCTAAACAGATGACAGTCGTAGTGTTATCCAATTGCGTCAAAGTCCGTAATCAGTCAGTTAACATTGGTTGTATAGTGTTATCCAATTGCGTGCAGTGAGATTTTCAAATGGTGCCACCCCTCGAGTTGGGCCATTACATTATTCGTGACCAGACCCTTAACTCATTGAGTGCCAAAAATTTAATAATACGTTTTTCCTTCCCATGCGTTGAGTGCCAAAAACGTAATATTACGTTTTTAGCTTTTTTTTTTAATTACGAAACTAGACATTCTAACTGTAACACACCTTATATGTGATTTTGGGAACTCTGTTATAAATGGAAATGAAATATATGACGATCGTGAAACTCATGAAAACGCACAATCTGGACATTTTATCTGGACATTTTATCATAACTCGGTTGCCGCTTTGGGTCGAATCAGTGACTCATTCACGTCAGGTCAAAACCAGGCAATTTTCGTGGGTCTATCACTAGGTGGCAGTCTCGCCAGGTCTCGCTGATCACTTCCCAGAAAGTTTACACAAGTAAGTAACAGGCAACACTTCATATTTCATGAAAGACGTTATATCTCCATTTCTAGAAAAAAAAAACAGCGATTTTGATGAAAACGAGCCACTGTAGCTTGGGATTTCTCAGGAACAGAGGCGTGTAGAAATACACGGTTTGCACCCACCGAGAGCTTATAGTCTCACTTTTTAATCGAGCTATTGTATGTGTTCATAGCTATAACGCAGAATATGCTGTGGCTGTACAAAAATCATCAACAATGGTCTAGATTGCTGGCACTCTAGGACAAAGCTCCCGAAAACAGCTTGGCATTCAATGAGTTAATCTTTCAGATTTAGGTCTGGAGTCTCTAGGCTAATAAACTGTATGTGATGAATACATTTCTCTGAATCTCTTAAAGGCACACTATGCAAGATTTTCACCTTTATGAAGCCAATTTGATGGTAAACGAACTTGTAATAGGTGAATTGTTCACATAGCTATACAGCATAGATGTAGCGAGTCCCTACCGAGAAAACCAGCCATGCACCTTCCAAGAGTGGCGCCCCACCAAAACTCACGAGAATCTGAAACCTTGTCAGTAGATATAGCTCTTAGGAGATAGTTTTTGCCTGTTGTTAATCCTTCACCTTCAAAACAAAAGCATTTGCATTGTGGGGATAAGTCGCGAGAAGGTTGCTATTTACAATAGCAGAGTAACATATAAATACATCGTGACTCTAGAGCAGGGGTTCTCAAAGTTTTGATTGGTGAGGGCCAATTCAGGAACCCAACATTGAACTGAGGGCCACCAAAGGGGTGGGCGGAGAAAAAAAAAAAAAAAACCTGGAAAAAAAATCCCATTTGTAATCATTTTAATGACTAGGTTGCATCTCTACAGTTTATATTTATTGCATTAAACAGATTTTAATTCATAACTGAGGCTAAACCTGGCTAAAATGAAATGCACACACAATCCCTGTGGTTCTCTACCCTCAACAGACAAATTTGGGATATAACAGTTCTGGTTGCAGTCCATTTCAAGTACAAACTCTCAGTGTGCCTTGCTTCTTATCAGCATAGGCCTTATTCAGGGCCAATTCCAGCTACCAAAGCACCACAGGAAAACCTGACGGCCACGAAAAACCACTAAACGGAGATTCATTCTTTTCAAATCACACAGTACAGTTGTACAGTTTTAACAGTTTCACAGATGTTATCAGATGTTATCGCGGGCCGCAGAAATGTTTCCGCGGGCCGCACTTTGAGAACCTATGCTCTAGAGCGAGCTCTAAACTCGCCAAAAATACCTAAACCTGCATAGTATACCCTTAATCTGATAAGAGTTAAAGTAATTTGGTGGAATTTCAACACTTGGTCAAGAACTTTAGTCTAATTGAAATACTCAGTGAATACACAGTGAAACAATATGGAACTTCTTCATTATAATCAGGGCTCTACACTAAAACATTTTTCCAGGAGCACTTGTGCGCCCAAGTTAAAACATTTAGGAGCACAGACAAAAATTTGGGAGCACAGTCAGTTCTGTACTTAACTTACACATAATCTAACATTACACTGCAGCTAACAGTTAAACATGCCAGTGCACCAATTGCGAATATTAAGAATGACTGACAACATTTAGGCTACAGGAAACAGGATTTTAAAGATCAGTGCCTACTTTATTTTCAGTCTGTTCTATTTTCCTACATTTTGTTAATGTAAAATAATATAATACATTGCCATATTTGCATTTAGCCTGTATATCAAGTATCCTGGCAAATGTAGGATAATTTATTTATTTGTGAATCCACCTGTAGCTAATCCAAATATGCCCATGGTGACCTATCTGACTGCATACTGCTAATACTACTACTAAAACAGTCCATTTTCTCTTCCACAAAACCCAACATAGTCTAATCAAGGATATATATTTTTTATACTTTTATACTTATTTTTTATTTGAAATATCTGCATTGATGGGGGCAGTAGCCAAACGTTAGGCCTACTTTCGTTTTGCACTTAAGCTTGTATTCGGTGTAAACAAACAAGCATGCGTGGAAGCCTGGAGTTGTCAGTAGCGTTCTACCTTTGAATAAAATGGGAGTATTACGGGAAGCTACTTTTGTGCTAGTTCGCTACAGCTATATTTTGCATATTGCAGCCAATACGTCAACTGGGCTAAAAGCAGTGTTGGTCAAGTTACTTGGAAAAAGTAATTAGTTACTGATTACTGATTACTTATCCAAGAAAGTAATCTAGTTACTTTACTGATTACTTATTTTCAAAAGTAATTAGTTACTTTACTATTTACTTTACTTAGTTACTTTACAAAAACACACTAGCTATACACAACCTGAATACGCTTTTTTAAAACTTGGTTTTATTAGTTTCAATCTTAACTTTTTGGTGTGTATACTCCTTCATTCGAATAGATGTAAATACAGCAAAAAAAAAATTAAAACCAAAGTCTCTATTAACATTTACATCTTTTAACAGTTGCAGTGCAGAGAGGAGTAATGCATTTACCAAAACAGAAAATGATGTTGCATGCCACATTTAGGCTGTTCTAATGTCAAGAAGAGTATGTCTTTGAACTGTGTGTGTGCAGTGCCGCTGCTGGCTATTTTGGTGCCCAAAGCAGAACTGTTAGTTTAAAATATTTCTTAAGAAATACTACTAATTTGATGCAGTTTAACTCATTTATAAATGGTGCACTGTCACTTTAAGAGCTTCTATACAACTCTCATAATGATCAGCTCCATTCAAATATAAGCCTATGGCTAGTCCACAAACTCCACATTTGGCACTATATTAGCAATAGTCATGATATTAAGTTGGTATAAACAGCTAGCTAGACATTTTCTGTTTGCAATTAAAAGTGATAGCCTATATGAGCCTGGTAGCACCTATCTGAGTGGAATGTGTTTCAATCGGCATAGGCTACTGTGCTTCATGTAAATGCTTAGTTTAAGGCAGTGGTTCTCAAACTTTTTCTTTCATTCCCCACTTTGATCAAGGGGGCCTTTTCGAGCCCCACCTGTCCCTCATTGCTCTAAGAAAGTGGTAGGTCAAGCTTAAAATTGTCAAATGTATTGAAATAATGACAAGTTCTAAATATATCCTCTTCAGCAGGTGCTGCAGATATAATAATAAATAAATACATAATGTGCCATTGTAAATTAAACACACATATTTCTGTTTTCCAGCAACATATTAGGAAGCATAAGCCAATATTTTACAGCATTGTACAATATATTCAATGAAATACCAACATGCTGCATTAAATGGATCCATAATCCAGTCATACTGAGCACTGCTGGTTGGGAAATATTTTTGAAATAAACTTTGCAGGGATGTGATGTAGGCCTACTGTTTAATACATGGGATCACAAGAGTGGCTCCCGAAGCAGACGTTTCAGCGATTTCACTCAGATTGTCAAAGGCATACTGTTGCGATCGAGGTGCCTGTCCCATACCTCAAGTTTTTTGGTGAATGCAGTAATCTTATCTGCTACTGTAGGTGAGGTAGGTGCTTGTCTTTGCCTTGTAACTGGATATTTAACTCATTGAGCTTTCCAAATATATCGCAAAGATAGGCCAGCTTCAAGAAATGTTCATTAGTGAACGTGCTTGCAAATTTAAACATGCGCTCACGCTGCCTTGAAACGAGCGCTTCCCTATGAATAACACATGCGTCCATTGCGCATCGGGTGCTACCTGGGCCTAGGCTACAGATAAAAAAATAAATAAAAAAAAACTCCTGTTTTTCGCGCCCCACCTGGCATGTCTCCGCGAACCAGTAGAGAAACGCTGGTTTAAGGGAAACGAATTATTGAAGACTTCAACACTCACCAGCCCCATTACAAAAAGGCAAAGACCACATTATATTTTTGCCCATTTTCCAAATCACAATGAATGCAGCCAGAATATTATAATGCCCTGGCTCCTGTTATAACGGGCCAGTAGGCTACAGGGAACCCGCGACGTCCTCTATTTTCACCTGTTGCTGCAGCCTTCATGTCGGGATCTGGGGGTGTCTCAATGAGATGCCGGCTTGCTAGGTGCTTGCTCAGATTTGAGGTGGAATTTTTCGCTGTAGACAACATGTTTCTTCCCATGAAGAGTGTACAGGTTAATGTTTTTTTCGTAATGTCTGAACTGCAATGAATTAAATGCTCCATGTTCGCGCTCTCTCCCGCACTCCATGTCTTGCACACGTGTGTCTGTTGTTTACATCTATATCACGCAGCTATAGCCTACATCATTGTCACGAGTTAGTCTCACAAAATCCATATGGCAAAATCCCAAATTATTTTACTGTCTATGGCAAAATCACGGTTTAGTAACGCAGTAACGCAGGCTGCTTGCAGGAAAGTAAAGTAATCTAATTACTGTTTTTGCAATTGTAATCCCTTACTTTACTCGTTACTTGAAAAAAGTAATTGGATTACAGTAACGCGTTACTTCTAACGCGTTACTGCCCATCACTGGCTAAAAGGCATGTTAGGTTACCTTTCCTTCTCTCACTGCATTCTCAGAATCTCATCCTGTTCCTCCTATATCCGATGAATTCGGTGGATAGAAGAACTCATTTCTTCAATCTTTTCATCTTGGCTGGCTAGTCTAACTTTCCGCTTTTTCTGCACGCTCATGGATTTCATAGAAGCGACTACTACTATCGAGTCCCAACTCGAAACTGCTAACGTTGATGGGAGGTGTAGTTTTATGCTGCATTCGCGACGTGATTCTATGGTTTGCACTTTGCACCAGTACTGTTTCTCGATGTTGCGGTCTATTTTGTAGACAAACATTGACATGGTTAGAAGTCATTCGCACCAGTGCGCCTAGATATTTTTTTGCACTCGCACGTCATCATTTTTACTCGCATGTGCGAGTGAAATGGGCGCACTGTAGAACTCTGATTATAATACAGTATACTAATGTGAGTTGTCTCTGGTGGTTTTGACACCTAACTAGTCTGCTAAGAGTATCTTGTGTATTTTAGTTATGTCTATTTCACGGTCACACTTTACTTGGACAGTAAAAGTTGTGATGTTCCACCTATGACCAACAGAGGACACTGTAATCTCATGTTTTGAAACACTAACTAAAACAATCTTGAAGGGCTTGTGGGGGAGCATATATGGAAATCCATTTTATATATATATAAAAAAAACACACACAACACACAAACGGCATTCATCTTTATCAGCAGTTTTCCCATGGCCAATTGATTAATAAAATTAATTTAGGAGATTTATGAACATCACTATATAACATTACAATATAACTGTTGTTATATTGTGTAGGAATTATGATAGCCACTGTATCTGTCAATGTCTAACTCCTTTTATGGTGAAAGGCTTCATTTAATTGCATTTATTGGAGTTTTCCTGCGATGCTTGAACAACTGTGAAAGGCTTTGGGTGCACTGCTTGACAGCAGAGGTATGATGGCTGTGAGAAATGAAAGTCAAATGTGGATATGTCTTGAAAGTAGTCATGGTGTTGATCATTAAATGAAGAAGTCAGATGAGGTTTGATGAACACTGAGACCTGATGAATAGCAAAATGCTGTACACTATAGTAGTAGAGCACATTTCCCCTCTCATGCTCTGACTGAACATTGCAGTGTCTTCTGTAAAACAAGTGCATAATTGGTATGTGCAGTATAGAAAGACAAACTGTTGAAGATTATGAAGGAGATTAAATACCCTGACAAATCCCTTCCAGACACGGCCTCATTTCTGTCGGTAAGGGGTTAAACTGCAAATTATGCTGGCAGTTCTTTTGTTGTGCCCAGAGAGCGATCTTATTTAAGAATGGGGAATCCTGAGCTGTACTAGTAGTCAGTCATTTTTTGACAGTACTTCTCCCTCCTGATTATTTTGTCAGATGGTAAAGACACTGAGGCCACAGGGCCAGTGTGCATGGAGTGTATGGTGTGTTGGTGTAATCTGTGTGAAAAGCTGTCAGCCTGGCTGTGATTTATCAAGCCCCTTCTCCTGCTACCTCAGCTCTCCTCCCAAACCAGCCTGTCAGCCCACTCCATATATTACACCCAGAAGAGTGCTTTATGATGTCAGCTGGGTCATTTCTTATGACAGCATTTAGTCAGGCCTCCTTTGCACCCTTATAAATGCTCCTTGACTAAATTGCCAGCCAAGGCTTCCTGTTAAGACGTACACTACCCTGCTGCATATTGCCTAGATTGGCCATTTGCATCTGTTCCAGGAATCCCATTTAATCTGGCGAGCGCACCCGCTAACCTTGATGAAAAGGCAGGGCTGACTGATCACTGTGACATTTGGAGCCGATATGTTTCTAAATAAGAGTGTTGTAAATCTTCACTGTGGTTGGTGGTAATGCCCCTGTGTTTCATGGAATCCCAGAGTTGCTGAGAAGGCAAGCAAGTTTTGGGTTCCCCTACAAGACAGTAATGAATTGGTGTGGGGCAGTTTGCATTTCATACGATATATGAAGTTATATGAAGTATACTGTGTAGGGTGACAACAAGCAATTATTTAAATGGTCAATGAATCTGTAGATTTGTCCATACCTCAAATAGTCTTTTGCCAGTATAATTAGCAATGTTATATGTTCATTTTGGTCTCTTTTTTTGTGTGTGTTCCTAGATGGCTGGTGTGAATGATAAAATGTGTTTTTTGGTCTTTCCCCCACCCATCCAAGACCATATACTATCAAAATGAATTTGAAGATGATACCAAAGCTTCCTGATAAAAGTATCACATGCTAATTGTTACATAGTGTTGATCTAAGAAGTTTTTATCTTTTCACCAAAAAAATAAATAATTGGTTATTCATTTAGTATTTGACAATTAATAGATCAATTGAGTAATTGTTGCAGTTTGCTACAGTCATGGGAGGACAGCATATGTCTTTATTTTATTTTTTTAAGGTACACTGTTATTGTTTTAGTGATATCATGCCTTGCAGGGTTTTTTTCTTGCAGTTGTGAAAAAAATATTTTCACCTAACCTCTAGTTTTGAGGGGGTTTACTTTTATTTCTCATATGAAAACTTATATGGAGCTAGGCCTAATATTACTCTCCTTTTCCTTTGGGGGTTTAACTCATAGACTCAGGGAAGGGCTATTTTTAATTAAAGTTCCATAGGTCATCTCTGTATTTTCTCCTGTAGAAATACAAACACTATGAACTATAATCTAACCGCAAGGTAGATAGCACTGACATGCTTGCACCACCACTGGCCGTTTTAAATGTAGTTTAAAAACGTTTATTTTTTCTCTGGCTTTTACTTTGGGCTGAGGGGGACTTCAGGGTTTATTTAAATAATAGAACAATTTTAGTGGCATTTGTCTCCTCAACCTCATCCATATTTGATCTGCTTCTGATAATGTGTATTGTTTTGATGATCATATTGTTTTTCCTTTACTGATAATTATTACAGAGTGTCTATTTACACCCCCCGGTACGAATAGCCTTGGCCACACAGCTGAGCTATTCACACCCTGTGACATAACAACAAAAAGACATTGCTCACATGCACAAAAAACATGGCGGATATTTGTTTTTTCGTCAGCAGAAAGTTAAAAATTCTGAAAGGTTTCGGCACTAATATCTGTTAAAATTTTTAAAGTTTTAGATTGAAAAGTTGTGTTTTATTTTCATAATCTTCGTTCAGTGAACACATACAACCGTCAGTTTGTTAGTTAACAGAAATTTAGTGAATATGAAGCTCAGGCCTATGAACTATAAGTTTACCTGCAAACATCCCTCTAGTTGTGGAAGTAGACAGTGCAGTGGTCACAGACATGCTTTAGTACGTGGAAGACCGGGGTTTGATCCAGAGTGAGTGTGCACGTGTACCAATGTCTCTGGAGAGAAGGCGCACAATTTGAACAAGAAAGCGGTTCTCAAACGGATGTTTTGATTGCAACAATTAGCTAGTTTACGCACCAGGGTGTAAATAGCATACAGTACATTACTATATACACCAGGGTATGTATAGCATCCACTTCTAACTATACATTGATGCAAACAGCATACCTTATTCAGAGTGTCTATTACACAGCTGAGCTATTCACACCCAAAACAAAAACATGTTGCTAGTTTTTTTTTTTTTTTTTTAATACATTGTGTGATCAATATGCTAGAGTAAATGCACAGTCAAGGATTAAAGTTCTCCGTCATAGGACGGATTTCCGTCAATTTGATTTTAAAAATGTCATATTTGAGATCGATGCAGATCCGATGAGAAAAAAAATAGGAGGGGGGGGGGGGGGGACTGTCACCTTTGCTTTTCCTTTTTTAAGGCAACTACAAATATTAGGTAAATGTTTAAAGACCTAATGTTCTTGAGAACTTTCTGTGTCTCAATCCGTGACCGCTCAAGAAGATACGTCCTATACGGCCTACGTCAGCCATGAGTTTCGCTTTGTATGTTGTAGCTACACACTTGTCTCGGACGTTTGCTTAAAAAAAAGAACACGTATGGAGGACTATAACGGTCTAAAAGTTGGATTATAGTGACACAATCGAGACAGCTGATGAGGTTGGCCAATCCGTTTAACTTTTTTGGATATGATATTGTGAGCTCTATGTGCGAATTCGGAGGCTGTGTTCTTTCCGTGCATCAATGTAGACACTTACTATCGCGAACTCTTGTCAGGGGAGGTCATTCATTTTGGGTGTCACCTATGACTTGAACAGATAGCCTGCTATGCCACCCGATGTAGGCTACTATTATTGTTACAGTTTTTAATCAATGCAACTAACATTATGTGTAAAGCGACGCAATATAAACCGTAGCCTATATGCAATTTATTATCCCGTCTGTTATGACATACAACAATGTTTTTCACAATTTGCGACGGAAGGTTTTGACTGAGCGTGTCGAGTAAGGGGGTCAGTCGTGTTTGTGACGCACAGACAGCCTTGTAGCCTTTTTTGTTTAGGCCCCACTTTTAACGACAATAGGTTGTGAGTGTATGTTGACAAAAAATAACCATACAATTAAAATAGTCAACTTAAAACTTTGCTATAAAATATTATTAATTTATAGCACAAAACCATAACCAGTGGGCCTACCAGAAGCATATTAGCGTCATGATTTGTGTGCGTCTATTTGGCAAGGCCACTAGCTGTCATGGATGCGTTGTTGCTAAAGGAAGGCAGGTGTCAAAAGTTAAAAAATAAATGCAGATGGGCAGCTGTTGGAAACGGGGGAGAACTAACAAGCCATGGTGTAAAGAAATTAAAGTGCCAGGAGTTTGCTTTTGCGCGGTTCGCTGCAAGAAAATTGTTTATGGATGCAATAGGAAAACGTTTTAGCACGCCACCAATCAGAAGACCGCCATAAGGTTAACGTTCGTGCACTTCAGGACATCTTCCCTACCTGGTGCAACTAGCCACCACGACAGAGGTAGGCTACGTTTATCTATGGCTGACCGTTTTTACGTTTAGAAAGTAGGCTACGCATGTTCCTTCATAGCGCAACACGACCTGTCCTTAACCATATCGCAACCTCTTGTCAACCTTATACAATCTGTTGCTGAAGACAAAAGCGCCGTCTCCAGATTGTCGTTACAAATGCGCAGACCTCCTGCATGAGCACACACAGTATTGCTGCTCATTGGAAAACTGAGTTGTCTGTAAAACTCAAAATTACCATGTTATCATTAAATGCGGATGAGGCAACAAATGGAAATATGAACAATATCTAGAATGTTCTGATTTGTTACTTTGATGAGGAAATGGGAAGTCTTGCAAACTTGATTTTATAGATTTTACTTGGTGTTGAATTGCATATTAACAAGAAAAAAATCTCCCCTTTAAACACTTTTGGCCTGAAGTAATTAAATAAGAGTGTGTTAAAGCCTTTCTACAATATTGCTGCAGTAGAAAAGAACAGCAATGGCTAATCAGCAATGGTCAGGGATGGTACTAAAATATATTTTTGTTCATCAGGAAAACTCAATCTCAATCAAGAACACTCTCAATTCGCTTATTCACATGGCGGCCATTGGCGGCTAAAACGAGGCTACAGCGTACACAAACCATAGGATTGTTATGTTCTATGCATTCACCTGTAGGTGGCATTAATTATATAGTAAGTGTACCCTGTAGCCTCGTTTTGGTTTAAACAATGGCCGCTGTGTGAATAAGGCGAATACTCCCTTTACTTTGCTGTTTGCATGTTTTTGTACATTAAAAACCAATAGGTCGCGACCGCAAAAGGGGTGCTATCTCTATAGGTAGATATGAACAACGTATGACTTATGGCCTGAAAAAAGTTCAGTCAAATGATTTTTTTTCACTTTAATCCCTGTGCACAGGGGTGCAAATAGCATACACTGATATTTGTACCGGACGGGGTATTAATAGAACACATTGCTGTGTGCACTGGGGTACGAATAGCATACATTGATATGTGTACCAGACGGGGTATTAATAGAACACATTGCTGTGTGCACCGGGGTACAAATAGAATTTACTTCTAATTGTGCCAGGGTACGAATAGCATACACTGCTAATTAGGGCTGTAACGATTTACGATTCGAAACCGAAATCGCGACATTCATATCCACGATACTGTGTCGCGGTGTGAAAAGGCAGAATCGCGACACACCCTTTCTAGTGTTTCACGCAGTGCTTTGCAGCTTATGCAGCCGCAAAAGCAACCCACAACTCTCGCTTTACTTATCGGTAGCCTACGTTGTCCAAAAACAAATAAATAAATAAATAATAATTTCATACCTCTCCTTGCTTTCATTGTAGACTATGTGTGCAACTTTACCAAACAGTATAGAAGTAAACCCCCTCTCCTTGCCCCGCTCTCTCTCGCGCTCCCTCCCTCTCACTCTCCCTCCCTCTCCTGCTCAATGAACACGCGCAACATAAAACATTCACAATCGTGAAAGCAAGGACGCATAGACGACTAGCTAAATTACTATTAAATCCGCTTAGCATCATAAGCATGCTGCACATATTTGTTTAAAACTCTTGCATTGAAGTTGACTGATCATCTCAATACCAACGTTTCCCAAAAGGGCCTGTCCCAAGGAGAACAAGTATTACCTTGAAACTTAAACACACATGGGGAAACTGAACAGTTCAATCAGTAGACTATGATAGGCTAAGCTATGCTACTTTGTTTACAATATTTCCAGGCTTCAACCAGACAGCTGAATTAAAGAGGTAGAGTTGTAATAAAAAATAGTAGGCCTAGGCTAATCTGTATAAAGTGTGCTGTCATAAATATCAGTCATTCAGAAAAATATTTTTATATCAGGATATAAAATAATACATATATTATATTGTAATCCTCTGGTGTTCTAAGGGAGGCTATTAAAATGTTATTTAATAAAATGTCTAGCCCCCCCCCCCCCCCCCCCAAAAAAAAAAAAAAGAAAAATCGAGATTCGGATCGAACCGTGGGTCAAAAATCGTGATACAAACCGAATCGTGAGGTTGGTGTATCGTTACAGCCCTACTGCTAATTGTACCAGGGCTGCAAATAGCCTTACCCTAATTATTAACTTTATTTCTCTTAGAGCCTATTATTTTAAGTTGTATGTCATTTGTTTAATTGTGCTACAGTTATCTTGACCTTGGCCTGTTTGCTTTCTGCAGGCTCTGGAGCACAATGAGGTCCAACGGCTGTTTGAGGTCCTTCTCCCCAGCATGGTTCAGCTCGCACTCAGTGCCCCTCACCTCTGCACACAGGTAAACACACAGGAGCTATCAGGAGTCATTAATCAGTACATTTAAATGACATTAGAAAAATTGTGTTATTCAGAGTAAACCAGACATTTAAAATGAATGTAAACATGTTAGTCCGACTAAAAATCTGACAAAATCGAACATCTTTTATTCGGACTAACCCCCCCCCCCCCCAGATAATGCGTTTATGTATACACTCAATTGGACAAATTAGCCTATGCCCTCTGTATATGCGTACCTCTGGATAACACTACAGCCAGCACTGACGTGGTTGTCTTAAGCCTTTTTAGCTTGGCTACCAAGCTAACTACCTAAGACCTATGTCACAATGCTACATACTCATAAGTTGCACCTTATTTCATTTATATGTGAACTTACATCCCAACAACAAGTAATGTCAACTATTTAACTGTTACACTGATAATGCAGAGTTTGCTAGTTAGCAAGCTAATGAAGCTTATATAGAATGTTTTGGTGTTTATGAACTGGAAGGGGGGCAAAGTGCCACCTAGCGTAGCAGAGTAATGTGTTATGTCAATAAATAGATTCCCCTCCAGTGCATGTATACTCAGACAACGACCCCCCCCCCCCCCCACCCCACAAAATATTGACTAAAATTAAAACCGAGTAATTCCAGTACATTTTATATCTCTTGCCCTGTGCTTGTTATGCATAACAATAGGATCATTACGAGGAGGTACACAAAACTTAAAAGGCCAGATGTGTTGCATATGCAATGTTTCCACGGTACATCTGCTGTCAGAGCTGCCTTCATGGATTGCTGACTTTTTAAGATGGATATTCACAGAGGTACTCATCCCATGAGAACCATACTATAGCTTATCATACAGTGCCATACATACAATGGAAATTTGGCTTTAGTAGCATTACAACGGCAGATAAACATCATTAATGTTTTGCCTATGTGTTTTAGCATCACAGCCTTTATCAGAGCATCATAATTAGGCACTTACAAAAAAATACTTTATCGAAGTATAAATTAGAGGGTGACATTTTTTCGGGACTCCCGCGGGTCACGGTATTCCCGCGGGAGTCCTGCGGTACGGGAGTCAATTTCACTGTTGGTGACGTGATGGGGACGGGACGGGCAGAAATCAACGGGAGCGGACGGGAGGTGAACGGAGCCGGAGATTAAATTAAAACATGCACCCAAAGATTGCAAGGCATAGAGCTGGTAAGTCCCGCCCTTTCCGATAACCCCGCTGGACCTCTAGATTGAAAAATCGTTAATGCAAGTGAATGTGAGAAAATAATTATTTTCTGGTCCCGTTTGAATTTTGCCATGAATGTGAACATATTTTGTCTGTGAATTTTTTATATAATTTTTCGTGTAAAGAATGCTACAATTGAGCGGGTAGAAGTTTGATGCGGTTAAACTTTGTGTGAGAGCACTTTGTGGACTACAACTTTCCGCTAGACGACAGCTAACTAGTTTCCCATAACAACCATCAGTTGGTCGAGATGTAGAGGGTTATTAAGATCGACTTTGAACACAGTGAACTATACAACTTTACAATCGCACTGTATCATAGTGTTAATGTGTTGAGTAAAGCTAGGCATGTTTCGAATATTTTTGTTACCATGTGTGTTTATTCCTGCCGTTACAAAAACTAGCATCTCAGCTAATGTTAGCGATTAGAGCTAGCTCATGTCACAGGCGACATGTAGTCTTTCTCGTTATGTCTTTTCCACAACTGATAGCCGAAGAATCATAATATACTGTCAAACCCGTAACATGAAAAATTATATTAAAAATTCACAGACAACATATGTTCACATTCATGGCACAATTCAAACGGGTCCAGAAAATAATTATTTTCTCACATTCACTTGAATAGACCTCTCCAGAATAAGTCCCGCCTCCTAACTTCCGTATCTTCGGTGCCGTTTAAGTAATATAGTCTATAGTATACTACTTAAACGGCACCAACAATCAAAAAATCCAGTGGAAACTAGATGGCAGAAGTGTGTAGGCCAATCTGCCCACCAGCTTTTTCTAATTCGCTACCTACAGATGTTTTACCGGTATGATATTTCGAAATGCCATGTTATTTCCCATAGACAATTGACGCCCGGAAGTTGGATGGATACGGAAGTTACGGAGGCGGGACTTATTCTGGAGAGGTCAATTGACGATTTTTCAATCTAGAGGTCCACTGGGGGTTTAGCGGATGGGCGGGACTTACCAGCTCTAATAGAAAAGAGGACCACTTACAACTCACAATATGTTTGTTGATTGGCTACTGCTAGCCGCAGAGTAGCCTATCAGAGCAATACAAAGCAGCTGCCCTGTTCACGAGCCAATCAATCAGCGTCAGCGACTACACCAAAAACTGAAGGTATTTTCTATTGCCATATCAACGTGAGCTAATGTTATCTGAGATGCTAGTTTTTGTAACGGCAGGAATAAACACACATGGTAACAAAATCAATCTAAACATGTGTAGCTTTCCTCAACACATTAACACTATGATACAGTGTAATTGTCAAGTTCAGGCATGAAAACTCCTCACCTTTCGGCGAAATTCGCCGTTTTGAATCTAAAATAGGGGACTTACGTGGTTCGCGCAGATCCGATGAGAAAATATTGTGTGTGTGTGTGTGGGGGGGGGGGGGGGGGGGGGTACAACTGAGTTTACAAATCACGCTCAGACGCGAACGCATCTTGATGCGTTGTGAGACAAGAGCCCAGTTAAAAACTTGTCTGATCCAGCAACGATTATGTGAATGCAGCCAATATGCATTTAGCCTATTAAACAGTGGAAGCTATTTTTTTTGCCGCGAATGCAACGCGAACAGAACGCTTGCGCTGGAATAGCCTCCCTGTTTGTGTGACTACAGATATATGCGTCTGAAATGAACCCGGCGAGGAGAGATGCTTATTGATGTCACAGGTGGGCAACTTATGTCAGAAAAAGACGTTGAGATTCGTGTAGCAACGTAGCATAGGCTGTTAAAGTTAGCAATACTGGACAGAAATATAGACATAACGAGTTCATTTGATGAAGAATACGTGCAGTTTGAGCCATCTAGATCGACAAAAGGTGAAGCAAATTGGCATACTTTATCAGTATAGCAAAGGCTAATGTGAATAACTAAATAGTTGAATTAAATGCTCCTAAACTGTTCTGGTGCGGAACAAAAGCAGTGTTTGACAGGGTAATGCTGTCTTTTAAAGCAACACCAAAGAACTTTTCCTCTGTTGCACGCACGCTATTTGTTTATACTGAGGTGAAGTTAGTTTGATATTTGATATTCGGATATTCGACAGATATTCAAAAAAAAATTATGCGGCCGGTTTCACCCCGTGTTTGCAGACAATGTACAAACAGATGACCTGTCTACTTGCTCCCAGCAGACCTTAGGGACCGTCTAAAAAGTACCTTCTGAATTACCTTCATAGTCTTTTTTGTCAATAGCTTTGACATCATGTGACCTAGTGACTCCAAACCAATTCAAAATAGTTATCCTATATGGGACTCACCAGACACACCTCTTTTTATAGTCACTATATGCACACAGTATTTTATATGAATATTTTAAAGAAAATACCTTATTTCCCATAAGGAATGGTCTCCTTTTTTTCAATACCTCCCAAGCCATGTGACCTAGTGACTCCAAACCAATGCAGAATATCTATCCTATATGGGACTCATCAGACTCACCTATTTTTATAGTTACTGTATGCACACTGTATTTTATATGAATATTTTGTAAAAAAAAATACATTATATCCTATATGAATGGTCCTCTTTTTTCAATACCTCCCAAGTCATGCGACCTAGTGACTCCAAACCAATGCAGAATTGTTATCCTATATGGGACTCATCACACACCTCTTTTTATAGTCACTGTATGCACACTGTATTTTATATTAATATTTTAAAGAAAATACATTATTTCATATAAGAAACAGTCTCCTTTTTTTCAATACCTCCCAGGTCATGTGACCTAGTGACTCCAAACCAATGCAGAATAGTTATCCTATATGGGACTCACCAGACACACCTCTTTTTATAGTCACTATATGCACACAGTATTTTATATGAATATTTTAAAGAAAATACCTTATTTCCCATAAGGAATGGTCTCCTTTTTTTCAATACCTCCCAAGCCATGTGACCTAGTGACTCCAAACCAATGCAGAATATCTATCCTATATGGGACTCATCAGACACACCTCTTTTTATAGTCACTGTATGCACACTGTATTTTATATTAATATTTTGTAAAAAAAAAAACATTATATCCTATATGAATGGTCCTCTTTTTTCAATACCTCCCAAGTCATGCGACCTAGTGACTCCAAACCAATGCAGAATTATTATCCTATATGGGACTCATCAGACACACCTCTTTTTATAGTCACTGTATGCACACTGTATTTTATATTAATATTTTAAAGAAAATACATTATTTCATATAAGAAACAGTCTCCTTTTTTTCAATACCTCCCAGGTCATGTGACCTAGTGACTCCAAACCAATGCAGAATAGTTATCCTATATGGGACTCATCGGGCACACCTCTTTTTATAGTCACTGTATGCACACTGTATTTTATATTAATATTTTAAAGAAAATACATTATTTCATATAAGAAACAGTCTCCTTTTTTCAATACCTCCCAGGTCATGTGACCTAGTGACTCTAAACCAATGCAGAATTGTTATCCTATATGGGACTCATCGGGCACACCTCTTTTTATGATCACTGTATGCACACTGTATTTTATATGAATATTTTAAAGAAAATACATTATTTCATATAAGAAACAGTCTCATTTTTTTCAATACCTCCCAGGTCATGCGACCTAGTGACTTCAAACCAATGCAGAATTGTTATCCTATATGGGACTAATCAGACACACCTCTTTTTATAGTCACTGTATGCACACTGTATTTTATATGAATATTTTAAAGAAAATACATCATTTCATATAAGAAACAGTCTCCTTTTTTTCAATACCTCCCAGGTCATGTGACCTAGTGACTCCAAACCAATGCAGAATAGTTATCCTATATGGGACTCATCGGGCACACCTCTTTTATGGTCACTGTATGCACACTGTATTTTATATGAACATTTTAAAGATAATACATTATTTACCATAAGAAACGGTCTCCTTTTTTTCAATATCTCCCAAGCCATATGACCTAGTGACTCCAAACCAATGCAGAATAGTTATCCTATATGGGACTCATCGGACACACCTCTTTTTATGGTCACTGTATGCACACTGTATTTTATATGAATATTTTAAAGAAAATACATTATTTCATATAAGAAACAATCTCTTTTTTTTTCAATACCTCCCAGGTCATGCGACCTAGTGACTTCAAACCAATGCAGAATTGTTATCCTATATGGGACTCATCAGACACACCTCTTTTTATAGTCACTGTATGCACACTGTATTTTATATGAATATTTTAAAGAAAATACATTATTTCATATAAGAAACAGTCTCCTTTTTTTCAATACATCCCAGGTCATGTGACCTAGTGACTCCAAACCAATGCAGAATAGTTATCCTATATGGGACTCATCGGGCACACCTCTTTTTATGGTCACTGTATGCACACTGTATGTTATATTAACATTTTAAAGATAATACATTATTTACCATAAGAAACGGTCTCCTTTTTTCAATACCTCCCAAGCCATGCGACCTAGTGACTCCAAACCAATGCAGAATAGTTATCCTATATGGGACTCATCGGGCACACCTCTTTTATGGTCACTGTATGCACACTGTATTTTACATTAATATTTTAAAGAAAATACATTATTTCATATCAGAAACAGTCTCCTTTTTTTCAATACCTCCCAAGCCATGTGACCTAGTGACTCCAAACCAAATGCAGAATAGTTATCCTATATGAGACTAATAAGACACACCTCTTCTTATAGTCACTGTATGCACACTGTATTTTATACTAATATTTTTTAAAGAAAATACATTATTTCCTATTAGAAACAGACTCCTTTTTTTCAATACCTCCCAAGCCATATGACCTAGTGACTCCAAACCAATGCAGAATAGTTATCCTATATGGGACTCATCGGACACACCTCTTTTTATGGTCACTGTATGCACACTGTATTTTATATGAATATTTTAAAGAAAATACATTATTTCCCAAAAGGAATGGTCTCCTTTTTTTCAATACCTCCCAAGCCATGTGACCTAGTGACTCCAAACCAATGCAGAATAGTTACCCTATATGGGACTCATCAGACACATCTCTTCCTATAACCATAACCCCCCCCCCCCCCCCCCAAGGGAAGTGACGTAGGGACACCAAACCAATGCAGAATATCCTTTATGGGACTAATCAGACACACCTCAAATTAATATAATTTTTGCACATACTATTTTATAGTTCCCATTTGTTTCCTATGGAAACTGTGTATTCTCAATACCTTCCATATAATAGTAGATGCCAAATCATTTTTCATATTGAGGTGTGTCTGATAAGTACCCCATAGCAGAACAGTTCTGTATTGATCTGTGTTGTCTAGGACCCCTTATATGGCAGCTATTGAGCAAAAAGCTGTTTTCCATAGGAAATAAATATGATTCTTTAAAAAAAATAATAGATTGAATAGAAAAATTAATATAATAGTTCATGCAAAATATTATTTCACATTGACATGTGTCTGATTAGTATCACATAGCAGAACAGTTCTATATTGATCTGTGATGTCTAGCGAGAAAAAAGCTTGCGAGGTATTGAAAAAAGGAGACCATTCATGATGGCAAATAATAATAAAATACAGTGTGCATACAGTGACCATAAAAAGAGGTGTGCCCGATGAGTCCCATATAGGATAACTATTCTGCATTGGTTTGGAGTCCCTAGGTCACATGGCTTGGGAGGTATTGAAAAAAAGGAGTCTGTTTCTTATATGAAATAATGTATTTTCTTTAAAAAATTCATATAAAATACAGCGTGCATACAGTGGCTATAACAAATGGTGTGTCTGATGAGTCCCATATAGGATAACTATTCTGCATTGGATTGGAGTTCCTAGGTCACATGACTTGGGAGGTATTGAAAAAAAGGAGACCATTCCTTATGGGAAATAATGTATTTTCTTCAAAATATTCATATAAAATACAGTGTGCATACAGTGACCATAAAAAGAGGTGTGCCCGATGAGTCCCATATAGGATAACTATTCTGCATTGGTTTGGAGTCACTAGGTCACATGACTTGGGAGGTATTGAAAAAAGAGAACCATTCATATAGGAAATAATGTATTTTCTTTAAAATATTCATATAAAATACAGTGTGCATACAGTGACCATAAAAAGAGGTGTGTCTTATTAGTCCCACATAGGATAACTATTCTGCATTGGTTTGGAGTCCCTAGGTCACATGGCTTGGGAGGTATTGAAAAAAAGGAGTCTGTTTCTTATATGAAATAATGTATTTTCTTTAAAAAATTCATATAAAATACAGCGTGCATACAGTGGCTATAACAAATGGTGTGTCTGATGAGTCCCATATAGGATAACTATTCTGCATTGGATTGGAGTTCCTAGGTCACATGACTTGGGAGGTATTGAAAAAAGGAGACCATTCCTTATGGGAAATAATGTATTTTCTTCAAAATATTCATATAAAATACAGTGTGCATACAGTGACCATAAAAAGAGGTGTGCCCGATGAGTCCCATATAGGATAACTATTCTGCATTGGTTTGGAGTCACTAGGTCACATGACTTGGGAGGTATTGAAAAAAGAGAACCATTCATATAGGAAATAATGTATTTTCTTTAAAATATTCATATAAAATACAGTGTGCATACAGTGACCATAAAAAGAGGTGTGTCTTATTAGTCCCACATAGGATAACTATTCTGCATTGGTTTGGAGTCCCTAGGTCACATGGCTTGGGAGGTATTGAAAAAAAGGAGTCTGTTTCTTATATGAAATAATGTATTTTCTTTAAAAAATTCATATAAAATACAGCGTGCATACAGTGGCTATAACAAATGGTGTGTCTGATGAGTCCCATATAGGATAACTATTCTGCATTGGATTGGAGTTCCTAGGTCACATGACTTGGGAGGTATTGAAAAAAAGGAGACCATTCCTTATGGGAAATAATGTATTTTCTTCAAAATATTCATATAAAATACAGTGTGCATACAGTGACCATAAAAAGAGGTGTGCCCGATGAGTCTCATATAGGATAACTATTCTGCATTGGTTTGGAGTCACTAGGTCACATGACTTGGGAGGTATTGAAAAAAGAGAACCATTCATATAGGAAATAATGTATTTTCTTTAAAATATTAATGTAAAATATAGTGTGCATACAGTGACCATAAAAAGAGGTGTGCCTGATGAGTCCCATATAGGATAACTATTCTGCATTGGTTTGGAGTCACTAGGTCGCATGGCTTGGGAGGTATTGAAAAAAAGGAGACCGTTTCTTATGGTAAATAATGTATTTTCTTTAAAATATTCATATAAAATACAGTGTGCATACAGTGACTATAAAAAGAGGTGTGCCCGATGACTCCCACATAGGATAACTATTCTGCATTGGTTTGGAGTCACTAGGTCACATGACTTGGGAGGTATTGAAAAAAGAGGACCATTCATATAGGAAATAATGTATTTTTTTTTACAAAATATTCATATAAAATACAGTGTGCATACAGTGATCATAAAAAGAGGTGTGCCCGATGAGTCCCATATAGGATAACAATTCTGCATTGGTTTGGAGTCACTAGGTCACATGACCTGGGAGGTATTGAAAAAAAGGAGACTGTTTCTTATATGAAATAATGTATTTTCTTTAAAATATTAATATAAAATACAGTGTGCATACAGTGACTATAAAAAGAGGTGTGTCTGATGAGTCCCATATAGGATAACTATTCTGCATTGGTTTGGAGTCACTAGGTCACATGACCTGGGAGGTATTGAAAAAAATGAGACTGTTTCTTATATGAAATAATGTATTTTCTTTAAAATATTCATATAAAATACAGTGTGCATACAGTGACTATAAAAAGAGGTGTGCCCGATGAGTCCCATATAGGATAATTATTCTGCATTGGTTTGGAGTCACTAGGTCGCATGGCTTGGGAGGTATTGAAAAAAAGGAGACTGTTTCTTATATGAAATAATGTATTTTCTTTAAAATATTCATAAAAAATACAGTGTGCATACAGTGATCATAAAAAGAGGTGTGCCCGATGAGTCCCATATAGGATAAATATTCTGCATTGGTTTGGAGTCACTAGGTCACATGATGTCAAATCTATTGACAAAAAAGACTATGAAGGTAATTCAGAAGGTACTTTTTAGACGGTCCCTAAGGTCGGCTGGGAGCAAGTAGACAGGTCATCTGTTTGTACATTGTCTGCAAACACGGGGTGAAACCGGCTGCGTCATTTTTTTTTTTTTATATCTGTCGAATATCCGAATATCAAATATCAAACTAACTTCACCTCGGTTTTGTTTATCCAGCAACGGCTTTGCAAATAACGATGTCCATAGACATGGTAGAATATGTTGCATGATTTTATGAAAGTATTATGTATTGCGACATCATGCAAGTCAAATGTGTAGTTTCTTATGTCTCATTCCATCGAACTACAAGCCCGCTACCCGATCTGGCAAACTTACATAGTGCGGTTATAGCCGATAGAGGGCCGCGAAGCGAATGCAGAAGTGCCGTTCACCCTGTTACGAGTTGATGAACCACGGAAACAATTTTGGAAACATTATTTTAAGGTACAAAAAACTCTTTGGTGTTGCTTTAAGAAACGTTCAGTGGCCTGATCAGTAGGCCTAGTCTGTGTCTACAGGGTTTAACATGTAATGTGAACACTGTTCATTGCACAACTTTATTGGTTGGTTAAACACACTAGCACAATGCCACAATCTGTAAATAGCCTATAGGCTGCAGGTTAAAACATTTCAAACCAATTTTACAAATTAAAGCCTAGTCTACCCTACCCAGTTTATTTATTACCTGGTTTGGTCCAACAAATATTCAGACTTATCTTATTCAGACGTGTCCATTAGGCCTATGAAATCTTCAGAAATGTCTGATAACTTCAGTCACAAAGAAATAAAGAAAGAAAGAAAGAAAGAACTCATGTAGATTACTGAGGAGGAGAGGAGGGCCAGGCTGAAGCATGTTGCCAAACAGCGCAAGTGGGCCCCTTCACACTTAGTCAAGTCGGCTTTATTGTCAATTTTTTTTACATGCACTGGTCATACAAAGAATTGAAATTTCGTTTCTTACTTTCCCATGCAGACATAGACATACTTTAAATAGACATAGACATACTTTAGACATAGACATAGCCATATACAATAAAAAATAAAAATATACAGACATACCACATACAAACATTAAAGTGCGAGACTGAAATATAGAACATATATCAAAATATAGAAATATAGAATATATATAAAAAAAATAGAGGTAGTTGTGTTGTATATTTACATAGTCCTAGCGTAACCTTCTGACAGAGTAGTAGTAGCAGCAGCATTGTGGCAGAGTGATAAATAACATTGATAACATTTACATGAAGTTTAAACTTGTGCTTGTGTGTACTGTATATTTACATTGATATGCAGTCATTCCAAGTATATCAGGCTTGATATGAAGCAGCAACACGTTAGGCTGCGCAGTCACAGTGCAGTTACACAGGGCGGTCCTGGGGGGGGGGGGGGGGGGGGGGTTAGGGTAGACAGGATCCTAGGCCCAAGCCAAAAGGAAGAAATAAAGGTATTTTTTAGTCATAAATTAGTCATTTTGTAGGCAACTTCATACTCCATGGAAGCTATGCACTATTGGCAACAATGTCACTCGCGCTTGTTTTGCTATGAAACGGCCATTTCTCTCTTCGCGCGCCCTTCTCACCTTTTTCACCCCTGACCCGTTTTCATGCCTGCAAGTTGTATGGCTCACTGTGTTCAAAGCCGATCTTAATAACCCTCGTCACCTCGACTATGTGGTGGTTGTTATGGGAAACTAGCTAATAAATGGCAATGCAGCTTTACTGTAGTGAAGTTCGCAAGATTGTAAAGAGGAAATAGCGTTTACATGTCCATTTAAATTATAGCCTAATCTAATGCACTTTTGTGCGTTTTAAATCCGAAATAAGATGGAATGTGAGGAGACTGCTATTAACTTTAAAGAGGCCTATCTACAATTGAAACTATCTGTAGCCTATGACGCAAATAAGCCTCATGTCCGGTCTATGGATGTCTGCTTTAGCCTATTGTTGACAGCAGGGTTTTTTTACGATTTAAAATGATACTTTATAGATTTTAATGGGCCATGTTGAAGAACTGATGTCCGTTATTGTTAGTGCAAATATAAATTGATTCATGTCCCTTGCATTTTGCAACTGTGAGGTCAATGGTAGGCGCCCGACAGAAATATTGTTTCATTTTGCGAGTGATATCCACGTTCTGGCGGTGTTCTAAATGTGCACAGAAGGAGTTCCTAAGCTATATAAGGTATAAGCTAGGCCTATTACACAACATAAATTGTCACTATGCTGGCGACCCAAATAAAATCTCCTACGACCCACCCTTTGGGAACCAATGCTTTAGACAACATAGGGAACGAAACGGGAGTGGGACGGGATTCGGGAGCCTTTCTCTCGGGATTTTGCAGGACAGGATTTTTCTGGGGGGGCAGTCACGTGATCGGGATATGACGGGAGTATTTGTGTGGGCTCGGGATGGGACGGGAGTGAAAATTGATTCCCGTGTCACCCTCTAGTATAAATCACCCTGTCCAAGGGTCATCTGCCAGGTTGTGAAATAACAGAAGAAATGAAGAATGAAGAGCTAAAGTGATTCAAATGAATACAGGGAAATATTTCTGAAACTACACGCAAAAGTTCCAACTGATTTCCAATTGAACTGCACTAGACCCATAGAAAAGAAAGTGGAAGTTGCATCACACCACTCAGATACTTAAAGAAAGGTTGACTCTGGAGGAAGATATGAAGAAGAGAGAGGCGCTACTCCAGTTCAGCCGTTACCCCAGAAATCTACAGAGCTCAATAGTTCATAGAGTCCATAATCAGGCAATACTATATAATCTATAATACTGGAAATACTATGTCATTGGTAGTGTAATGGATAACAATGTAGCCTTTGACACCGAAGTGCTTGGTTCAAACCCCACATGAACTTTTCAAAGTTGCTTTGGACAAAAGCATTTGTCGAACCAGGCCTGTATCATTTCAAAGCTTATGTACAGTAGTACTCCCTTTAGATTGGAGGGCTGCAAAACAACTTGACTCATAAAAAAAGTTGTAATAAATAGACTATATTAGTTAGTCAATCATCTCAGTGTATCTCCGTTATCTTTCTAAATAATGAACTATATGTTTACATGCGGCTATGGGCTTACCATTAATAAACGTGTGTTATGCACGAATTAAACATTGCATGCTTGGTTGAATTTCCTATTGTGATGCCGTGTTTACAACGTCAACTATTTTTCAAATAATTGCACACCTATGAAGTATCTCCAGTTTTCCAGACGTCAAACGCACCCTCTGATTTGCGCTACTGGAACAGAAATAAGGCAATGTGTGTTGCCTTCAGAAACCCTCATTATAGCCTCTCTGGGGCCCAGACACCCTCTTCTCCTTTTCTGTGTGATCTGGAGAATCATAGGGCCTAGGATGACCAACTTGTATGTTTGTATGTTGGTCTCAAGGGGCCATGTCAACCCATCCCATATCCACTCATTTGAGGTATAGCGCCACCAAGTTAAAAATGAAAAAGTAAAAACATGCATGCACACACACACATAAACACACTCACACAGGCACTAGGGCTGTTACTTTACGTTAGAAAATCACAAGTTTCGAAAACTGAAATAGGTACACTATTATTTTTAAACTAATTAAACAAATAAAAAAGATAGATGTAACAAAACTCACAAACAAGCAGAAAAGGAAAATAAAGAATTCCGAAAGTGCAGTAGGCATTCCGCAAGCTAAAAAGAAAATTCCTTCCAATATTACGCACCGGAAACAGCTGTTTCAATCGGCTGCTGTGCTTCTGGTGTTTTGCCAAAAAATGGAGGACAACGCGATCAACCTGTGCGACATGAGAGAGACGTGAGATAAGACCTAATAACTTGAGGTGTTCGATATGGAAGCACTTCGGGTTTTGGGTAGATCAAACTATGGAGAAGGACAAAGCGGTATGCAAACTGTGCAGTGAGTTCCTACGTAGGCTACACGAAATTTGTTTGACATTTCTAATCGTAAACACAGCCACGTTGAAGCCTGCAGTAATGTTTTTCACTGATGTTATGGCAGTCCACTCTGCTTATTGTTTTTCGAGAATGTTGCACTCCTGTTTGTCATTGTGCACGAAACTTCACGCCAATAAATCATCAGAAATATTGCTGGCTTGTGCGTCTTCAAGCGCCCTCTTTACGTTCGTCCTAATGCCTGTTAGTTGTCCGTGGATTGGAAACGTCTTTAGACATAAAAAATCGTTTCAATGAACACTTATCTCAAAAATCGAACAAGATTTTTTCACAAAAGTGACAGCTCGAACAGGCACACACACTCACGCAGGCACACACATAAACACACATACGCATCCACACACACAGAAAACGCACGCAAGCATGCACAAGCACACATGCACACATAAAGACACAGGCACACACAATACACAGGAACGCTCACACACATACACAAGCACACACATATACGCACACACACACACTTAAATGTTCGCAGGCACACACACATACAATTAAATGTTTGCACACACACACACACACACATGCGCGCGCACACACACACACACACACACACACACACATACATACATACATACATACATACACACACACTAGGGGTGTAACGGTACACAGAAGTCACGGTTCGGTTCATACCTCGGTTCGGACATCACGGTTCGGTACGAGTTCGGTACAATGGAGGGAAAAGCAAAACAAAAATGCAGAAAGCATTTTTTTTTTGTACATGTCTCAGGCTGTACCACCTAGTGTCATACAGTCTCTTCCCTGAGCTATCTGCAACAGCCTGAAGTGTGTAAGATGTAGGCTAAACAGTACAATAAGTACCCAGACTCCATCTGTAACTTGTAAACAAAATAAGACAATCAGCTAAAAACTGAAAATAGGCCTACAGCATCTCTTATTTCTGAAAGTGCAAATTACATAGAAAAATGATTTTTAAAAATCCACTTAAGCAAGACCTTCAACATCTGTGTTTAGTTGTATATGGAAGGGTCTACAATTTGCCTCAATATTTTTTTTTTATTGTGTGTAAAGTAATAATCTAGCCTACTAACTGTAAAAATATCACACTATTTTGCCTTTTTTAAAAAAACGAAATTGCTCCTTTCATTTCATAAACAGACTACAACTAGAAGTCACGTGACTTTGCCCTTTGACGTTAACTCACCGTAGCATGGTTTGTTTATTAGCCTGGTTAGCGTTGTCACTTTATTTTACTGTCTATGCACTTAACACCAGCTCCTCATGTAAGAAGTTACAAGTTACCCCAACATAAAGGTAATTACCACGCGATTTACATAGCTTTCTGTCATTACGAAATCATTTAATTTAAGCCATAGTTTTTGGCCCTATTTCTATGTGAATCCAAAGGCTGCTGATGCGCAGGGGAAGTTTTTTCCCCTCGTTTCAGTGATTGGTAGCCTACATCATCTGGGTGATGGCTTCGAATATGTGTAGTATTTTTTCCACTCACATACCCAACAACTGCTGAACAACGCCGACACACAGTTTCATCTTATCCAGCACTCTTTCGCCAGTACTAACGTTACTATAACTGAAGTTCTCAAACTTGCGATATTAAAGAGACCAGCGGATCCTCTAACTCTTGTGGGTCTAACCTTAGTGCTGCTAATGACTGACGGACTTGACCGACGACCTGACAAAAAAAACATAGGCGCCAATCAGAGCTTCAGAGCTAAGGCGAGGCTACAGATTAGCGTTAGGTGTCGCTAAAGAACTCCCGTAACTCTCGCTACTTAACAGTAATTGCGCATGACATTAATTAATGCGCACACGAGTTTTATGTATTTTTATACCGTGTATTCTCCGTGTAAATTCATGCACCGAACCGTGACGCCCGTACCGTTTCGGTTCAATACGACTACATGAACCGTTACACCCCTAACACACACATACATACACACACACACACACATAAACACACTCACATACACACACACAAAAAAACACACACGCACACCCCATTACCCCCATATACACACTCACAAGTGAACACACACTCAGAAACTCACATATGCACAAAAACAAACACACTATGCACACACTCATTTACATACACAGAAGTTGTTAGAGTAGGGGCTGGAGTAGGAGATGGAGACCAATTGACAAACATGATTTATTTTGTGGAGAGAATTTGCAGGACTGAGAGGCGGTCATAATGTTGTACCGTTTTGCGGTACATCTAGTTGAACTCCATCTTGCAGTTGAACATTTTTTCTGTCAGATGTACAGGCTTCATATGACTTCAGTTTTCATTGCATCTTATTTTGAGTGCTTATCCTGAGTGCTTTGCCTTTACATAGCAGTCACCAGGGTCTTATCTTGTATTTATGTTCCTGTTATTAATGTTTTCATTGATTAGTAATCCAGTCTGCCATCAAGGGACTCTTTAGGTCCAATCACCGCAGATGGATGACCCTCTGTGCTGATGCTGAATCCAGCAGAGCACCTTAATTACTGCAGGCCATTTGCTTAATGTGATTCTGCCCTCCTCTTATGTTAAATGGTTAAACTAATTCTCCTGGCCTTGTGCTGCTGGCCTCACCTCTCCCCATGTACAGCCAATCCCCTTGCTGAAGCAGAGGATGAATCACTCCATCACGTTGTCCCAGGAGCAGATCGCCTGCCTGCTGGCCAATGCCTTCTTCTGTACCTTTCCTCGACGCAACGCCAGAAAGCCAGAGTATGCCAACTACCCAGAGATCAATTTCTACAGGTATAGTTTCTCATTCAAAGCACAAGTTATTGTGGGTGTATTAGTTGAGTCAAAACCATGTTATTTATCCATTAATTGTAAAGCTGTGATTGTATTGAACAAATCTGTCAAGAATCCACGGACATTACCTCGACCAAACGGTTGAAGACGGTTTGGAGTCTTGAAGAAAACTTCTAAAGCATCTTTCCAACGATATACTTGTTCTCTAATGCCCTCAGGTGTAATTACACTCAAAATGGTCATTCCAATATACATTTATATTAGCAATTGCTTTCAAGGAATAATGACAAGGTCCAAGGGGTTAATTATTAGCGCAGGCATTTATAGACTATGTTAATATTTGTAAAATATGAGGCTCACTCCACATAACAACAGACATTTTTGAAAATATTGTTTTCCCCTGTGCATTTTCAAAATATTCTGTGTCCACACAAAAAAACAAAATCAAGTGAAATTAACTTTTTCTTGAATAACCTAAACTGATAGCCACAACTAAACAGCACTAAGTATTACGATAAATCTTAAAATCTTTATCAACAGCAAGAACATGGTTTGGACGATCAGAATTTTTCCAGTAAAGTGAACTTGCTTCTGTCCATTAGAGCCAACACCAAAGACATGAGGCAAATGGCAAAATGTTGCAGTTCTTACTTTTTTTATTTTTGCTACATGGGTGCTAAACAAAGCTAATTTACATTGCAGTCTGCATTTCAGACTTCTTTGTTGCCACGACAGTTTGACAGGCGCCGTTATTTAAAATCCCCATGTTATTTTCCCATAGGAAATATAGCATGGACCCAGATCTCCTGTTATGGGCAAAGATAGCAGCTTTTGTGTAGGCGAACTTCAGAGGTCTGTAGCTGGTGTACTTACAGTGCATACCACACAGCACATTCTCCTCTTGAGCAACGCATCCATGTAGGCAACTGCATTAGATGACCTTCAAATAAACCCCCACAGATGTCTGAAATGTTTTCCCCTTATTGTATAGTATCAGGTGACTAACTTTTAGACACCTCTTAGATATCATATTTTTGTTGATTAAGGCTTCATTAGTCACAGCTGGTCATCATGTGATCAGCCAAGTTAGTTTGTCTAAGAGATATACACCCTTGGTAAATATGACCCAATGTTATTGGGAAACCTTACCATGGTTAACCTCACACTCATTTTTGGAGATTACCAATTATCAATTATGTGCACTAAGTGCACAGTGTCTTCCTGACCACCACTGTATATTTCTGTGTTTTTGCGATTGTAAATTTACCTTAAATTTGTCATCTTGCTCGTTGGTGGTTGTCTGTGGCTGTAATTTAGTGTTTGTTTTTGGCTAACTCTGATGAATATCCCTGTGTCATACGATCGTGTGGGATGCCGTACATAGGAGAGGACAAGTAGGCGTCTGTCTGATTACCCACTACTGTTAACCTCTCTGAAAACTGGTCATGTGGCACACTGAAAATGATGGCTATCAAACTTAATTAAAACAGATGAGTGTTGTGCTGTACTAGGCTGTGATAAAGTGCAGAGTTATCCATCTCATATGTGTTTGTCCTCATCCATCAGCCACTGACCGCTTTAGGCTCCACCCCGCTGCATGAGAATGCAGAACTGATTTATTTACTGGGCTGTTATTCTGTCTGTTATTAGATTTGAGGATGCACTGCTGGGATATTTCTCTATTACAGCTATATGACATTTTGTAAATGATTAGGTCCTGTCAGTCATATTGGCAGATGGGTGTGACAATCCCATTTTCTAGTCCATTTTACCCCCCTCGACCTCCACTAAACTAATAAGATGTGACCAGTTCTGACTTAAGTGGTATCACACTGGGTGGGAGTGCATGGAAAATTTTATCTCGAACAGAATTTCTGCCCAGATGATGATGTAACTAATTAAATTCATCAATTTGACAAAAGAATTAGTACAGTGATGTTGGCCAACAGCACACACACTCCTGAACTCCTGACTATGGAAAAGCTGTATGATATTGTCCAGAGCTGTTTGTCTTCTTTTTAACCAATCATGAAGTATAGTTAGGCACCAAAATAGCCACTGAATTGGAAATGAATCATTGTTTAATGAATACAATTATATTTAGCTCTCCATGGCAAAGCTTCAGAATTGACACTGTTTTCTTCCAAATATACCATGTTTTTATCAAGAAGAACACACAGCACATAGCATTTACTGATGCTATTCACATTTCATTCATTCTCTGTAGAGCTTCAAATCCCCCCATTTCCTTTTCACCATTGTCAGCTGCAGATTGGATGATCTCTGTTTATCATCTCTTAGTCTGTGGTGGCTTTAAATGGCAGTTAAGATTAGGGGTTGACCGATATGTTTTTTTGCAGTTAAGATTTGTACTCCTCCCCACTTGGTATGTGCTCTAACACCATGGGCTAAAACCAAATAATTTTTTCTGAATACAATTGTGTCAACCAAAACCATGACCAGCAGTAATGTTTGGCTTTTTTGGTTTTGTTTTTCAAGCTATTCTTACATTACAATTACTGCAGACTAGAGATTTTAGTTTGGGCTGGAATGGAGTAAGTGGCATTTCTGATGCATCTCCTATAGTGCATGTGGCCAGTCTGATGCTGCAGTTTTGTCCTGTTTTTTCCCCATCAGAACCAGGCAAAGCCCTTAGCCTGCAGCCATTCTGCACTAAGGAGTTTTAAGCGCAGGAGCAGAAAGACAGGACAGCTAATCCAAGTAGGCGATGGATCGTTATGCCGCAGCCCTCTCTAATTGAGCGACTGTCCATCAGTTTGTAAATTGTCCGTTGTCTGATTGTTGCAAGAGGGAGGTTGATAAGTGGATTGCTGTTTTGGCAGAGCTGTCAAGGCCTGCCCTTCAATAAAAGGGAAATAGGCAGACACCCTCAGAGCTGTTTGCCTAAAACGTGGGATTTGAATGGATCTGGAAGTTGTGTAATAATTCCCTTGTGAAATATATGAAAGTAATGGTTCAGAAAGCAAAAAAAATAAGAAATCATTCGACAAAATGTAAGGGCTTTTGTACAAATAAGCTAATTTACCTATAATGCTGAAGTTAACATATTCATACATCTTTGCTGAATATTTTTCTGTGTTGGAATGTTAAATGGACAAACTATGATTTTTTTTTAACTTAGGTGAACTGTACTCTGAAAAGCCATTTAAAGCATAACAGCAGGCCTTTTTAATGGACAAAACATCATAACTAAAATGTATTTGTGCGTTTCCCTCACAGTTTCAATTCTGTTACTTATTTTTATATTATGTAATTATTTACTTTCTATTAAAGGGCAATACTTTGTTTCCAACTTTAAAAGCTTGCTCTCATCTTAGCAACCATTTTCATGTCAAAACAGGCTGCCCTCTGGGCTTGCATTACACAAAATTGGCTCTACTGACTAAGAGGGAGGGGTGAAAAAAATACATGCTGGAATAGACTGTAATAAATGAGCTCGCTCTTTTTCCCTGAAGGGCTTTTAGTGCATCAGCTTTGCTTTAGTTATTTCATTTGTTCACTGCCCCCCGACTACCATCCTTTTTAGGGCATGGCTGGTGCATGGGGTGCAGTGGATGAATGCAGGTGTGTGAGAGAGTCTGTGTTACTCATAGACAGACCCATGTGAGAAGAGTAGCCTCTGTGTTGGGATGTCTTATTATCAAGCCTTTTGATCGAGGACCTTCAGACCATTATGTGTACTTTGAAACCTAAGGAAAGAAGCCCCCCAACCCCCCACCCCTGGCTTCCTCTCAGTGCTGGCTTCAGCAATGTAGCACAGTGGTGGCCTGGGGCTCTGTCATTTTATCTCTGACTGAGGCCTCCACCAGTGTAGTTGGGAGAAGGGAGCACACAGGGCTCAAGCTTTGCATAAGTCATGTATGATAGTGCGCTGATTTGTCAGCCACCAGACAAGTTTTAATCAAACAGTTGTTTACAGAACAATAAAACACCACCAGGTTTTTACAAATGGCTTAGAATCTTGTCATGTAATAACGATTATATTAACTTTTATTTAAATCTAGAAATGTAATATTTTCAACTCAGAAATTATGTTATTTTCTTTCTAATTCATTTGTTAAAGGTTGTTTGAGGGCTCTTCTCCACGAAAGATTGAAAAACTGAAAACGTTGCTGTGTTATTTCCTGAGAGTCACCGAATCCAGTAAGAATTGACCAGCATGCTCTATCAAACATCTAATATTCTAGTCAGTGGATACATGTGCTGTGTCAGAAGAGGCTCAGTTGTGGCCCTCTTAGTGATCTTGTTTGTTTTCTCTTCTCATCAGGACCTACGGGCCTTGTGACGTTCACCAGACAAAGCCTTACCAATTTTCCTAAATGGGAAAGGTGAGTGAGTAAAGCCCAGTGCCACAGCAGGCAGGTTTAGGGGTGACTTGTGATTAATGGGAAAGATTTAAATCTTTGACTGGTTTTATATTGAGCTTTGTCCTCCAGTCGCCAGTCTTTTTCATTAGAAAATTCTCTCTGTGATTGCATTTGCCGGATTTGAGGGGCTATTCCTTCAAAATGCTATTTCTTTGACTAATGGAGCTTGGCACCCTGTAGGTAACCTAGCCCATTGTTTGTAAAGGCTCACAGTCTGACAGTCTGACTGTATAATCCAGCCAGAAGTTACATTTAAACATATTAAAGAATTCCATTTAAATTGCAGTAACTTAAGGTTGCTGCTGTAATTCCAAAATTACAGCAATGGTACTTTTGTCTGTTGTCATAGTAACTATACATTAAGGAAACAGCCTGTTCTAGACTTTGAATTGACATGTCCTTTTGACTGTTAAAGCTCCCGCACTCTACTTTCACGATTGCACATTACCTGTGAGGGCACTATTGAAGATCATGGATATGGCATGCTTCAGGTAAGATGTTGAATGATCTGGAACCAAATATAAAAGGCAGTGTTTCCCATACATTGACTTATTTGTGGCGGCCCACCACAATATCAACACTGACCATCACACAATGATTTTCCAGGTTGTACTAAATTGTGCTTAAATCTGGTTAGCATCATAACCACGCTGCGCTAATTTGCTAAAAACTGCATTCAAGTTAATTCTGCAAACCTGCCACCACAAATAGAATTCAATTCTGTGGGAAACACTGAAAGGTGGTCTGCCCCCAACCCATCAGCATGATGTGTTGTGTTGCATGAATTTAAGTAGTTTCCATAGTGTGTACATGGTCTTCTTGAAAATTATTTGATTATTTAACAAACTCATGTTGTAGCAAGAGTGCCATTGTTAATGTCAGTATATAAAGGATAACTATTAAGCAAATGGTGTATAGTAGGCATTACATCACTGTCAGAATGTCAATTCACGGAATCTTTTGGTCTCATAGACCTTATACAGAGCTTAATTACCTGGGACCTGAGTGATTGACTGAACAGCTCATTTTACAAATACCAGACAATAAATACTAAGGCATTCTTAAAGTGCTGTTCTCCATCATCTTCCATACATTTAATCACAATCAATCAGGTCAATTAAGGCCAGCATCTTTTCTCCTCAGCTGTTTGTGTGTGTTCATGTGTGTACGCTCACACTTGGGCTCATGCCCCAAAAATGCTCTCCATGACCAGGGCTAGTGCACCCTCATGTTTGACCTGTAGAGGTTCTGTTCTTCTGCCCCCTTCCTTCACCGCCTCTTTTGCTAAGGGATGGGGGGGCATGATGACAGCTGCTGCATACACGAGTAGCAGTGCATGGGATCTCATGAGGCCACTGGGCCCTAGTGGCCAGACTGACGGATGTTTCTGGAAGGGCTGGCTGGGGCTGACAGGCTGTCAGGGGCTTTGAGAAGAGGTGCGACAGCTTGACCTGGAATTGAGCGACCTGATCAGTGAGATCAGTTGGCAGCCTGCCACCATCTCCCTACCTCCCCCTTGCTCTATGGGCCAGTGAATCTAGACCTGACAGCCTGCAAAACAGACCATCATACAGACACTCCACTGTTTTTATTTACTTGGGCTTTCTTCAACAGCTCAGTGGCTTTTAGCCTTGGGTGGCTCAGCTCCTTCTTAGTACACTGAAAAGTCAAACACAGAGAGTGCTGATGTATAGCAAGATTACAAAGGAATGTTCTGAAAAGAGATGCTAGAATGTCACACTATTAAATGTGTGTAAGACTGGTGGTCTGGAAAAGTCTGATGTTTTGCAGTGATTTCTGCCGTTATAGGTGGACTTCGCCAACCGACTTGTTGGAGGAGGGGTGACTGGGCAGGGCCTGGTGCAGGAAGAGATCCGCTTCCTCATCAACCCTGAGCTGATTGTATCACGACTCTTCACTGAAGCCCTGGACCACAATGAGTGCCTTATCATCACAGGTCAGCACACACAAACACACATTGCCCACTATGACTAGGTTAATTGCATTGACTGCAATTGCTATTTTAGCATGGAATTTAACAGAAAGTAAGTGACAGACAGAGAAAGTATGGGTGGTGGGCAAGAGAGGAAATAGAGCTGGATCATGGAATGAAGATAGCAAGGTGCGAGATCTGCAATGCTCTCACTACAAACACAGATAGGTCAGCCAACAGTGAATTGCTGTAGGCCAGTTGGGAATGTGTTAGATAAGATCTGATCTTCCGAATATTCTATATCATACAACAGTTAGATCCGGTCCAACTATTTATTAATTTTTGATTGGATAAGAGGCATTCCATGAGTCATCACTAGTGGGGGTATCCCAACACAACCCCATTCAAGACTTTTTACTGTTAGTAATCATTACGCATATTGCATTGAATTATCCAAGTCGAACATTCCATTAATTCGTAGCTAGAGAGCAGCGTTTTCATAACGTCACTTTGGAATGAGAAAAACGCAAAGTAGGTGGCTGGCAGATAGGTTGTAAATGAGCTTAGACGTATTTTTGGGTTACAAAACCAAAGTTTTTAAATTTAATAGTAATGAGTGCCGTGCAACCCTAGATGGTCCAAATGGATGGAGTAATGGATGGTTGGTGAATGGTGGAAACATACAACATCGGGATGGACAATATCCATCAGGATCGCACCATATGCGAGTATAGAGCTTGGGATTGTGCCGTAAAATCACTATGAATTGTGGGAATCACGGAAACACTATTTCGGTGTGGGAATCACGGAAACACTAACGCGCAGCGAAGCGGCGGTCATATAGGTTTAGTCATATTTTTTTTGTTTTTTTTGTTTTTTTGTTTGTTTTTTTTTTCTTTTTCGCATGCCCAAATTTCTGTCAATGATTCCCGGGACACTGAAAGACCGGGGTACACTAAACTTGGTGGGCATGTAACCCCACATGGATAGCATGGAACCATCGTTTTTCGTTTTGATCTGTAGCCCCCCCGCTGGACTGGACCCCCCGAAAGGAGGGTAGGGCAGACACAGTTTTCTGTGAATATCTCGAAAACCGTAGGGTTTAGGAGGACCATTTTTTTTTGTATGTTGATCTCAAGGGGCCATGTCAACCCATTCCATAACCACTCATTTCATGTATAGCGCCACCTAGTTAAACACAAAAAAGTAAAAATGAGGTGTTGTAATTGTAGGTATCTGTGACCTAACAAAGTCAAAACTGTACAAAATTGGAAGTGTAGGATCATTATGACACCCTCTGTATGCACGCCAAGTTTCGTGGAATTCCGTTCATGGGGGGCCACACAATAAATTAATTTATGTTACTATACACCAACTGGCCTGTAGGTGGCCGGAGACAGTTTTCTGTGAATATCTCGATAACCGTAGGGCCTAGGAGGTCCACCTTTTTTATGTATGTTGGTCTTAAGGGGGCATGTCAACCCATCCCATTACCACTTATTTCATGTATAGCGCCACCTAGTTAAAAATTAAAAAGCAAAAAATTAGGTGTTTTCATCACAATATCTCTGGCTGACAAGGTCAAAACTGCACGAAATTAAAAGTGTAGGATCATTATGACACCCTCCGAATGCATGCCAAGTTTTGTGTACTTTCGTTCATGGGGGGCCTTACAATAAAATAATTTATGTGTACATTTAGTAACGTACACCAACAAGGATTCCCGGCACTGAAAGACCGGGGTACACAAAACTTGGTGGGCATGTACCCCCACATGGATAGCATGGAACCGTAATTTTTCGTTTTGATCTGTAGCCCCCCCGCTGGACTGGACCCCCCGAAAGGAGGGTAGGGCAGACACAGTTCTCTGTGAATATCTTGAGAACTGTAGGGCCTAGGATGACCATTTTTTTCCGTATGTTTGCCTCCAGGGGTCATGTTAACCCATTTCATGTGCACACATGTGCACAAACAGATACACACACACACACACACACACATACATTCACAGTAATCATACGTATGACACATACTCACACAGTAGACATATGTACGCTTGCATGCACAGGCACATACGCAGGCATACACACAAGCACGCACACACACACACACACACACACACACACACACACACACGCATAACATAAACATGTACATGCACACATGCACACAATTCAAGAATTTCTCAGAATTATGAACAGGCAAGATGGAGGTGGGGTTGTATAAAATGAATTTTACATTGAAATCTATGAACTAATCATGTTTTGGTACTTGTTGTCTAGCAGATACCAGTGAGAATTGAGTGTGGATAATGCAATTTAGTGAGACAGTTAGAATCATATAGGCCTTTCAGCGTGATTTATTTTTGTGGAAAAAATGTGCTGGACTGGGCGGCGGTCATATTTTGTACCGCTCTGCGGTACATCTAGTTGTTATTGCTTGTGTGTGATGCCAATGAAACAGTCTTTTGGACACATAATAAATTATTTCATTTTGCTTGTTAACCAAACCTGCTAGCTAGCTAGCTAACATTAGCACAGTAAACAGAAAGTGAATAGGAACGGCTAGTGATGTTCGCTAGCTAGGTAGCAGCTAAGAACTTGGACTGATTAAACTTGTATATTGTTGCAAACTAACCTGAAATAGCACTCGTTCAGCAACTTTGTGGTAGTCTATTAGTTCTATCAAAACTATCGTAGGTTAGTTTATCAACTGTCTCTGGGTCTAGAGCCTTTGAGACAAAGGCAAGAGCACAAGAGTTTTGCTAAGACAGTGACCGATCACAAATAAAGTTATTTTTCTCTTTATTTATTTAGTTGGAAAATACAATTTCAATGTCAAAATGTTAGGAAGACATGTGGCTTGTAGAAAATGGGTTCATAACTTACATTGCTCAATGTAGGTGAATTTTGCAGATGAATCCAAGCTAATGTTACCAAAGTGCTTGCAGACAAAGACAGAGCTGTATTTCCCATATGTCCCTTGCTGGTCACCATTTTTTTAAAATGGCGCATGTACATGGAGAGTCGACCTCAGCTAGTATGTACAGTGGGGAGAATAAGTATTTGAACCCATGCTAAAGTTGACTAAAAAGAAAAATATAAAAACATCTGTTAGAAATTGATCTTAATGCCTTAATTAAAACAAATAGTAAAAATCCAACCTTTAAGGACACCAATTTTCTTAGTGAATGAAGAATGTACCGTAAATAAATAAATGTTCTTCCTTAAATTACAGGGGCAATAAGTATTTGACCCCTATAATAAATTCCCATAGAGGCAGGCAGATTTTTTATTTTTAAAGGCCACTTATTTCATGGATCCAGGATATTATGCATCCTGATAAAGTTCCCTTGGCCTTTGGAATTAAAATAGCCCCACATCATCACATACCCTTCACCATACCTAGAGATTGGCATGGTGTGTTTTTCAGTTAGCCTATTAGCTGGTTTGATTAGCATTGAACCCAATGAGCATTTTAGTCAACTTTAGCATGGGTTCAAATACTTATTCTCCCCACTGTATATGTAAAGTAGGATTTCTAAGCCAATAGGTATGCTTTGAATTGGTGTTGGTGGTAATTAAACATGAATGGGGCCACATTTATGAATCGGAAATGTTGATTTTGTGAACAAACAACTGAAAACATTACACAGTGGACCTTTAAGGATAAATTAACATGACTTTGTGACTGAGTTTACATGCTTAGAGGAATGTAGTCATCAATTGTGACACCCAAGACCCACCAATTTTATTAGGGGTCAGTGAAGGAAAACAAAGCTGGATGCTGATCTGTTGGGGACCCATACTTGTGAGTTTTCTTAGATTATATTTTATTTCATTTATATATGTACTTTTTATACAGAGCTACACACGCTCACATACACTCTCATTCCTTCTCTCTCCCACTTCCAAATTGGAGGTAAATCCATTACATTGATTTACAATAGGCTGCCAAGACTTTCCTCTTTTCTCCACAGCTGAATTGCCTTATTCTTCATGCTCCCACTCAGTGCTTGGTCCTACATGTGAAGTGACCCTCTCTTTTCTCCCCTCCCTCTCTTTCATCACTCCCTAGCCTTCTACACACTTGTCTCCTTCTGTCTTTCACTCATCCGTCTTCTTACCTACTTACTCTTTCCTTTCTGGGCACCTGCTGTAACAGAGGGGGTGTAAGTTGGGCCCAGAGCATCTTCTATTGGCTTGTTCATTCCTCCTGTGTCTTTCCTTCAGAAGGGATGGTGTTTCAACAATACAAATGTATTTGACAGCAAGTGTTTCTTTACTATATTATCTTATAGGGCTGTGCTATATTGTATCGCAGATTGCATATAGTATATTGCAATATTTTATATATTGTAAGACTTGATGTTTTTGCACAGCGTTGTGCGCAACTTGGACATTTTTCCATATTCCAAAAGGTGCCTGTGGGCATTTTTCTAGCATATGACTGTAATGACTTTTGTCATCCTCGTAGCCCTAGTTCTCATTCATTTGCAACACAGCACCAAAATTATTCTTCTTATTATTATTATTATTATCATCATCATCATCATCATCATCCTAGGAACTCTTGAACTCTTTACTGTTAGTAACCACTCTGCAATTCATATTGAATTGTTCTATGTAAACTTTCCATTCATTCAAAGAGAGAGAGCATTTAATTTCATAACGTCACATTTGATAGTTAGTGAGTGAGAAAATGGAGTGAATGTGCCTACGGCCAAATCACAGTCATGGGCATATCCTTTGTTGCCCCATTGTCATTCATGTCATATTGCTTAAATATAAAATGGATGAAAATAACACAGGAGAACAGGATGTTTTTGGTTTTTGGGTGGGTAAATTGATGCCTCCCTTTCAATTTAAAATGAAAGCACACTGTAAATTGATGTTGAAGGCGACTGCTTTAAGATTACAGGGGAAACTCTGCCGCCTCACAAAAAAGTCAATAACATATGTACAAGTAGTCTGTAGCTATATTTCCATTAGCCTAATTTAACTCTACATCAATATTGTTGGTTAGAAAGTGTTTCTTCTTGGCTGGATTGTTCACTGGAGTTCAATGACACTTTAGAATGCTTTGTTGCAAACCTCATTTCCAGTAAATGGAGGAACTGTCATGGTGGTTTGACCTCTTTTTGACTGGCAGCGTTTTAGAATTATACATTGGCATAGGAGATTTCAAGTTCAGTCCATCAGTTGTGAGGTAAACTGCAGCTCATTCTCAGTCATTTGCTAGCAATTCCATACATTCCATTTCTGTTTGTATGTAGGGTAGTGCAAAATAAAATATAGAGTTCTTGTGTCTGTTACTTGTTTTTGTTTCAATTGCTTATTTAAGTATAGCTGCCTAGCTATGCAAGATGGCAGATGATGCTAATATTATTGTTCACTGGAGAGACTTCAAATAAAACTGGAAGGCAGATCAACACTCAAAATTCTTTTAGTTCAAATATCAAGGAGTAATACACAGCCATTTCAACTCCCCTGGTATGCCTAGTGAACTGGCTAACTGGATGTGCTGTGATAAAGAATGTTGCCAATTTGACCACCTCGATCTCAGAATTGTTTGGTCAAAACTGAACATCCATGAACCTTTTAATTGTACAATGCCCTTATAAATAACATTTGGGGTTTTGGGGATCTGGTTAACTTAAGCCTACAAAGGACAATATAATAGCCTGATAATACTAAAATAATAATTGACTAATTGTATGACTGCCTCCCCTATTTCAGAAAGAAGCATCTGCTACTGGCAGATTGTACTTTGTACTTCCCTCCTTCCTGAAAATGTATTTGTGTCAGGATTATGTCCTTGTGTGTATTTGGGCTAGGTTCTACACAGTATGATGAAAGGCCACTGTCCACCCCAACACTTCTTAGCCATCATTCATTCCCACTCTTTCACCCACTAAACAAGTGCAACAGTCTCTTTTGCAGTTCATCAGGCTTATCTTTTGGTGTCCCTCAAATGCTAGCTTTATGGGGTGAACCCACTGAAAAATGCTGAGGTCTCTTAAAGAGGTTATAAGATGTATAATATGGCTGAAACAAATAGTCCGATTTTGACATGTGTCCTCATATGTATGATTGTGCATGTCATAGTACTGTTGTAAAATAATGGTATTTTGTAGTTTCTAGAGATATGCTTGCCACAATCTCTTCCACTGCACTAGAGTATCACCCCCTCTCAATCTACTTTCTTACTGTACATCATTAAATAGGGCTGCCTCAAAATGTCAGGAAATGGTGGAAAAATGTTGATTACTGTTTCCCAAATCCCCAGATTATGTCCTCAAATGCCTTGTTTAGTTCACCAGCCAAATATGTTTAGTTTACTTTAAAAGTGTAGTAGTTAAAGATGAAACTATGCACGTTTAAGAAACTGCTATCAGAGAATATTGACAACTAATTAAATAACTGATTAATTGTTGCAGCCCTACGCATTAAATGAATTCTCCGTCAGATTTAGCAAAATGTTAATTGTGATCTCCAAATTGCATCATATTTACAGTCTATACTTCTCTGCGTTCACCTGCGCCCCCATTACTCTCGTTTGAATTACTCGCGAACCCGTGATCGCATAGATATGGCAAGCATGTCAGATGAAAGAGGAGACACAGAACTATCATTTGATACCAAGTACATCCTTCTGGGTTATAAAACAGACGAAGTGACAGCAAAATAATAACTGGACTTACCCCACGTTTTTGTCTGTTTTTGTGGCAAAGCATGTTTGTAATCCAATGCTATTGTGTGTTTCTCTATGGCAAAGCATGTTAATAATCCGGTTTTGAGATCCTAGCAAAATCCTTCATGGCATCCAATTCAAGGCTCACATTGCATCCCAATTTGTTCAACAAAGCAACACCTTTTTTGCCTTTACTTTGTTCATGGCAATACAGTAAAAACTTGAGAATCATTATGAGTGCATACACCATAGGCACACGCAGGCTAACACGCAAACTCTGGTCAAGTCAGGTCAGATCAGATCAGTTCGTGTCACAGATATGGAGTGTAGAAAGGTCATCGTAGATCACACACCACATATTTCTGTAAATTGCTCAGCCCCAGAGTATCCCTCCAACATGGCAATTATATTGCCAGATTCAGGACAGTCTGCCCTACACACACATGAAATGCATGTAGCTATGAGCTTGCTGTGGTGAGATACATGTCAAAATATAATAATTTTTATAATATGCTTTTTGTATTTTAATTCTTTAAAAATCAAAATAAATTCAATGCTAATACTAATACATGAAATGATTGCCTGGACTCTGCTGAAAAAAACAATATATAATATGTGTGTGTGGCACTTACAATGACCAGAATAAATCCTTATGAATAAAGGTAGTGAAAATGCCCTAAAAACATCTTAGGGTTCTAAGGGTTAACATCATGACACTGGGCTCTTAATGCATGCCCACTACATGAGTGGAGTTGGCAGTGCTGTCCAGGTTAGGAACCTGGAAGAGTGCTGGATTTAATCTTGTAAATGCTCTATGTTGGACTGCCTTTGCGGGGACAGTCTTAAACTCAAATTGGATTAAGGTGACCCCCCCCCCCCCTTCTGGAACATACTCAAATAAATACTACTCAAATAAAATGTTTGTTTTGTGGGATGATGTGCATGACTAGACTGTTGCGATGCACCTCACATTTATATGAGTTAGATGCAAGCAAAACTATAAGTCTCTTAAAAAAAATGTGAGGTGCTTTTTAGAAGTCCAATTTTTTTTCAAGGATTGGTCGTTGTTTAGATGCCTAATTTACAGTAGCTGACAGCCGGACTACAACAGGCACGCAACTGAAGCATTCAGTTTGTGGAGCATCTGCTGCAACAGTTAGCTTCCACTATAATGAATGGAACTGGCTTCACCAGACGTGATAGCAGTGTGCACATGCGAAAGAATTACATCAGTATTTTTACGCACTGCAAATGGAACATTTCAGGTGCATGTCCAATGTAGCCCGGCTTTAAGTCATGCAGCTGGCTATTTAACTAAGTTTATTATATATAATATATATTATTTTATATATATTATAATATATTATAGCAATATGTACAAAAGCATTTTCCATCTGGTGTTTTTAAGCACTCATATTTTGGAATACTCATGTTTTGTAAACCCGCCTATTACCACATTGTTTGATTGTATCTTGCAGGAACAGAGCAGTATAGCAAGTACTCTGGCTATTCTGAGAGCTACAAATGGAAAGAGAGTCACAATGATAAAACACCAAGGTAGGCAATCTGCCTTATGTTAGGAAATATACAGTGATGTACAGTCTCAGGTGTATTAACTAAATGTATGTTTTAGGGAAGATATGAATGATGCCTTTTGTCAAAAACGTAGAATGTGTTTAAAGGAATTGCATAATCTTTGCAAGGCATCAGTCCAGCAGCTGTTCCAAGAGAACAGGTCCACACACCAAAGGCAACAGCTTGAAACCTTTAGACTTTCAAGCGGCTCAGGTGTTTACAGGAACAGTGCAGAACTGTTTGTCTTTTGCACTTCCACTGTTGTGCAAGAATGTACTGTAGCTTAATGATTTTGTTCGTCAATCGCAGTGTCAATTTTGGTGACAATTTTTAGGTGACAATCTCCGTTAAACCAGATAATTTCAAGATAACATTAGCCAGATTGAACATGATTGAATGGAGAGTTGAATTTGTAAACAGTTGGTATATTATACTTTTGAATTGTAAATTGTTAAAAGGTTGTAAAGTGATTCCTCATTTCTCCTAACCCATTTGTGTTGTGTTCTCATCTCACTCAGAGATGATTGGCAGAGGAGATGCACAGAGATAGTTGCTCTAGACGCATTGAAGTACAGACACTTTCTAGAGCAATTCCAGCCTGACAAGATGATTAGAGAGCTAAACAAGGTAAGTAAAATGTGCTAAACAAGGTAAAATGAGCTAAACAAGTGAAATAAAAAGCATGCTTTACACCAGCTCTGAGAGTGAACCACCATATCCCTCATCGGTTTCACCGATATTGTTCCTATAACTTGGATTGACCTCCTTTACGGTACATGACACCTCCTGTCCCTTTTGCCCAAATTAAAGGAATTACATGTTGAATTCCCTACGTCGGTGGTTGGTGAATACTCATGACATCGTATTGTTTGTTGTATTCCTTTTAGGCATATTGTGGATTTTTCCGACCAGGAGTGAGCAGCCAGTACCTCTCTGCTGTTGCCACAGGGAACTGGGGATGTGGAGCATTCGGAGGTGATACACGACTCAAAGGTATTCAAATGAGTAGTTTTGAAATAAATTCAGCTTGTCCCCAAGAATATCTACATGCATCATTGTGGACTCATGATTATAGCTGTTACATACATGTGTCTTAACTGTGAGACCTCTCATCTTAATAGCAACAGTAGTTCCTGGGGTCTCTCTGGGGTGAAGGCAGTTGGAGAGTAAGCCAAACCAAAATGATGGAGCCCTGCTGTGCCTTTCATTTAGCTCAAGACCATTTGTCCACTCACTTACTGTTATTTGCAACATACATTTTCCATGTGGAAAAATGATAACTGATTTCTTCAGCCACCCCATGAGTGATCTAGAGTAGGGGGCTATTTGTTTGTGTGCAGTAGCGGCTCCTGGGTTGACAAATAGGCGGGGCAGAGTCTGATGATCAAGTTTAGAAAAAAAAATTGGCATAGTTCCAGGTCACCGGCAGCTGGACGCACACTAAGGGCGGTCCACAGAGATTTTATTCATTTTTTCTTCAATTTTTCTTTCTATGGCTAGGCTATGAGCGAAATCTTGAATGGAATCCCATAATGTTACCACTTGCGGTCAAAATACCGTTTTGTTCATGCATTATTAACCTATGGTTAGCCTACTTAATGTTATTTTATTCATAAGAAGTGAAGTTTAAAATGTTGAGATTCCAGACAAATAAAAGCTACATAGGTACCGGTAATCAGCTAATTAGCTCAGATCAGTGGAGAACTACTTTGGGGGGAAAACTCAAGAGGGAAACAAATAAACCGAGAATTCGTTGCGAAAGCAAAAACTGGAGCTCCAAGCATAGGCTTCATGCCGCCTTACACCACTCAGCTCTCATAGTCAAGTTCAAGTTGTTTATTTTATTTGAGGAAGCTTGAACTATCAAATAGGATGGCGGCAGAAAAATGGCCAGTGAATGAAAATCTGTCGGTGGCGGTAACTATGATTGTCACACACTTCATAGGCAATTTGCGCAAAGTTAGAAGCGGTCCTGCGCTTATCCTGGACACCGGTATGTTTTGCACAAAGGCACGGGACATCACGTAGGCCTATCGTTCTCATGTTGGCCACAAACTTGTCTGTAACCCTGTGTGCCTCCACTGCATCAATTGCTCTTTTCTGCAGCTGTGCATAGAGCACATCTACACGGGGCATGATCTTGTAGAACAGGTCTAAGGAATAAAAACTCGGGATCTAAGAGCATTCGAGAAAACCCTTTAGCCTCTCTAACTGAGATTGTATTAAAATCTCCAGATATTTCAATTATTTCGAAACACTCCAAAATAAGCTTTTAAATCTTTTCGGAGATCTTGTGAAAAAAGCGGAGAAACCATAAAGATCCGAGAAGAAGACACGCACTGAGGATGCTGCTGACGCAGCCTTTTCCATCACCTGGTTCAATTGATGTGCATAGCAATTAGGGTACACGTCTTGCACTTTCTTACGCACTCCACCAGATGCTCCTCTCACGACACTAGCCCCATCAAATGTCTGTGCAATCAGCCTTACTTGATCTGTGTCACTCTCAGGTGAACAAACTCGTACACAATTTCTTACACTCAGAGGTGGAAAGTAACGAAATACATTTACTCACGTTACTGTATTGAGTAGTTTTTCTCTGTATTTTGTATTTTTATAGTAGTAGTTTATAAAATCGGTATTTTAAATTTTACTTGATTACATTTTGAGTAAAGTATTGTAGCCTACTTCGCTACATCAAAAATCCCATCCGTTACTTGAGTAAAAAAAAAAGACTAACGAAAAACGGAAAGGGAGAGAAAAAAAATCGTGCCCTAAACCACTAGCCTAGTGATAATGATCAGCATGTAGCCTACAACAGGACATGAATCAAGCTGGCGCCATGCAGTCTTTCTGAAAGTGATGGGAGACTGGATCACAAAATGCATCAGATTAGCCTAACCTATGAAGGTGTATTTTCCGCTATTCCAATCGGTTGTCTCAGTTCGTTTTAGCACTAATGATTGCGGAGATATTTAAGCAAACACCATGGGATTTCGTGTTTTGACGTTTGTGCTCACCTTTCTTTGGAAAGAAGTTTATTAGCAGTCGTTTCCCCTCATTTTGATGTCTCTCTTTTTCCTGTTTTGGCCTTTGTTTTTAGTAACCTGACTTGGCTTTCTTGGAGAAAGACATTGCACCAGCAGCAAAACAATTAGTGGTCCACTACTAGCGATGCTCAACTAAATAAACAAAAGATAGACTACCTTATGAATCGTGCAGGCGGACTAAACCATTTAGCTCTTTAGCAAGGGAGAGTGAGAGTGACCTTACACCGTTTTCACTATGTTTTGTATACAAAATCCAGTCAGTCAAACTTTTTATATTATTTTTTTAAGTAATTAGCCTAAACTTCCAGTGAGTGTATTCGAAATTTTCACCACATATTATATTAACACACATATAAAAAATCCAAACATAAGAGTTTTGTGTATTAAAGTGGAATGACACAGGAAAAAAGTATTGAACGTGCCTACTGAAATGTCTTCAATACTTTGTGGAAAAGCCTTTGTTTGTAAAGACAGCTTCAAGACATTTCCTGACAAAACTTATTGGTCGCAGTATCAGGTCTGAATTTGGCCCATTGTTCTAAACAGATTCCAGGGGTCCCTCTTGTGAATCCTGATCTTTAGTTACTTCCACAACTATTTAATTGAATTGGCTGCCTTCAAGTCTTTCTGGAGCTTTCTCCGAGTGGTCCTTGGCTCTTGGAATTGACTATCCTTCTGACTCCCTGGTCAGAAATATTACGAGGAGATCCTTTGCATGGCCGGTTGATGATGCAGTGATGTTTCTTCCACTTGCAGATAATGGCTCCCATGCTGCTTACTGGAAGATTCTGATGTTTTGAAATGCATCTGTAACCAGTTTCATTGATATGTTTTGCAACATATCTTGCAAGGTTGCAAAGGTCTTGGGAGAGCTTTTTGCTTTTATCCATCATGAAATGTTTCTATTGGTAATGAAAAACCTTTTTATAGCCCATCAATATGTAGGCTACTAACCAAGCTTATATTAATTTGCACAGATAGAAAGGATAACTACTCTCTATACAGATTCCAGCTCGTTCCTTCCCTTTCCTTGCCTTAGTGCTTTTTCTTAGCGTGTTTAATACTTTTCCCCTGTGTTATTCCACTTCATTACATGACTCTACTTATGGAGTTGTTTGGATTTTTTATGTGTGGATTGAGTTATTACTAATGCCTGGTGAAAATGTTGTGCCCCCTGTTATCCACTTTTCACGGGCCCTCTCCACCATTGGGGCCCTATACTTCCCACTTTCCCCCCCAGTACGACGCCCTTTAATCTGCTGAACCTTCTGCTCGTTTCCAAATATAAAAAAAAACTCTCTGCAACTCAATATTGGCCTGCCTGCCTCAGCTGCCTGTGAGGGGCTTTTCAGTTGTGCTGGATTACTGTTCACTGCAAAGCGACCCAAGGATGAGTGCAACTAACTTTGAAAATCAACTACTGCTCAAACTTAAAGGAGAACTCCGGTGATTTTTCACATAGATCTCCATTTCTCAACGTCCTTTTCAGGCAAGTATCTCCACTCGGCGTACATATGTGTAGACATATGATGTGTAGACAACTGCCATATTGGCGTTACAAACTAACCCCGTGCATTACTATGGAGGATTTTTTGAGTGCTGTATCTCCTCAATAGAAAGTCTTTGGTAAAACTGGTTGTTCTGGTACCCCCCCCCCCCCCACAAAAAAAAAAAGTAACTAAGTAACTTTTACTTAAAGTACATTTTAAATGAACTACTGTACTTTTTACTTTTACTTGAGTACATTTTCAGATCGGTATTTTAACTTGTACTTGAGTAATATTTCATCAAGGTATTGGTACTTTTACTTGAGTACAATATTTTCGTACTTTTTCCACCTCTGCTTACACTGTAGCCCTCATCGAGTTGTGCTGCAATATTAGCTTTCCGCTGCATGGCTAATTTGCACAACTCAGATGCTAGCCTCATGTTTTTTGCTCTCTCTGATAAATGTTTCATGTCACACACACCTACACTAGCCTACTCCAAACATCCCCTTGTCTCCCAGAAGATCGGAAAAGCAAGCATGGAAAACAGAACATTTTATTGCGTTCAGGACAACCAGAGCTTCTTATCAGAAATATGGCCTACCACGAACGTGAAAATGTCCGATTAAATGACCGACTCTTGTCCTTTGTTTGTTGGTATACGATGTTAATGTCGGGCTGATCAGGTCCTAGGTCTTTGATAGCTAATTTAACTACAAACTTTTTAAGTCTTTCGAATGAGTTCTTTAAGAGAAACTCCACACTATTTTGTGTTTGCACAGCGTGTCATCAGATTTGGACGTTGCCATATTGGAGATACTCGCCTCATTAGAAAGCATTAGGCACTGAAGTAAATCCCTAACATCGTCAAGGAAAATAGTTAATTATTGCCGTGTTTTAGGTTGTACCAATAGGTCAGACTGAGAAAAACATCTGGTGTAGGTATCAACTTCCAAAAGTTATTAGAAAAACAGAGAGAAAGGAGAATAATGCCAGAAGTTATCAGAGGAAGGGGGCGCTTGTGGTTGAACTTGGTACTTCGTCTCCCTCACCCAACTCATATGGATCTGCGCTGCCAATAAACTGTAATTTCTCGAAACATCGCATTTTCTTGTGGTCCAAGTCCTGCCCTATATGCCTTTGCATCTTAGACGCATTTTGATGAGCTTTTCTGTTGTTTAGACACGGCTACAATCACGTAAGATATCCAAAGTGCATAATACTCCATTGTACTTCATTCACCGAGTATCGCCAATATGGCCGCGCGTGCTGGGTTACCATGGTTACTGGCCAGAACGTGACGTCCGTGCAAACCTGTTCACTCGCCATTTTTCAACTGTCTGCCTGACCTCATCAAACTTTGTGCGGACTAATACAGTAGGCATAGGCTACTACAGTACAGGCAGTAAGTTCTGACGTCGTATGGGCAGTGGCATGATCTGCCCACCCGACCTTCTACTAACCACGCTCTAGCTGCAGTTCCATTATCGGTCGACAGATTTACATAGACAAACAGCAGACGCTGTTCAATTTCTTACCAGAAATTAAATGTAACGTTACAGTAGGCCTACAACAACTACGGATATGATCAACGAGATCTTTGCGATCTTTGCGAAATTTCTTTGCAAATCATACAAAAATGTAACATGATTGAGTACTTTGCCACTGATTACAATAATAAACAAACAACATTTTATTTAAAAAATATTTTGTGGATCTACTTTTCTAGTGGATGAATCTTTAGTAGGGCTCTGCCCCTCCTGCCCAAGTGAACGAGCCGCGTCTGTTTGTGTGTTTATTTATTTATTTTAGAAAAACAAAAAAGGGCTACAAAACACACAATACATATTACAGCACTTTAATCAGCACTTCCCCTTTGGTGAAATGATGTTTGTTATTTTTAGCACCTGCTAGTTTATGTTGCAGGCAACACTCATTTGTCTTAACATAGTCATTAGTCTGCCATCACCATCCATCCCCTTTAAATATTTAAACTAGGGAGAATTTTCATTTGAATCTGTGAGTAAGACTAAATTCCTTAATAGGGTGGGTTACCCATGGATTATTTACCTTTCAGATTTAGTTTGGATAGAAATGTGCCCAGTTTGTCTTTTCAATACTAGACTCTATTTATCCAAATGTATTAGTGCTTTCAGTTGGTAATACATTTAATCAGATTCATCACACAATTTTACTGTGATTAACAAACACTCAAAACTGAAAAACATGTGAATCAACATAAGAAATATGAGCCATGAAAACAATTAAGACCATCAAAATGGACAAGGAAAGGAATGTTTCTCATGAGATATGTTTCATACATTCAGTTGTGGCTCTTGTTCACAATAATTCTGTGAGTGGGCTATGCACAGTACAGTGACAAATACCGTACACGACTGTGTACACGACAATGAGGCTTCCAGGGCCTTTGGATTAAAAACAACCCCACATCATCACAGACCCTCCACCATACTTATCAGTATGCATAGTACTCTTTTCAACATAGTGATCCTTCTATGTACACCAAACCCACCTTGAGTGTTTGTTGCCAGTGCACTCAATTTTCATCTAATCTAGAACATGATTTCAGGTCCTAGTATCATATAGCAGTTTCAGCCATTTACATTTGTAAAGTGACAAGAAAGGCCTTTTCCCGTCATGCCTTTTAAACCTATGACCATGGAGATCACTTAAGTTTATTTTTGGAGGATTCAATTCAGGATTCAATTTTGTCTCTAACTCTCCAACGGTAGTCCTTATGGAATATTTTGCTTTGCTACTTTACCACCCTCATCACTGTGTGTTGGGGCAAGCTACACATGGGTCCAGGCAGGTTTGTCAGGCATTTACAGGAGAGTGTGTATCCTTTATAGTCATGCATGTTGGAGAATGACTGTGCCATTTAACCTACAGGTGTGACTGTTTTTATTATTATACCTTAGTGAAACAGAAAGTCATAGATTTTTGCTTGACAGTTCATAGACACTCTTATTAACGTATTAGAAAAATACATTTCTAGGGGAGCCAATAATTGTGTCACATGTTTTCTTATGTATATCTGTATGAGCTACTATTTTCTCTCAGAATTAATTAGCTTCCTTTAGGTTAGATTTTCCGTCATTGCTTTCATTGTGAGAGAAATTGTCAAAATAATTTTTTAATACCTCTTCACTCAACTTTATCTGGGGTGCCAATACATTTGGAGGGTGCTGTAACTTGCCTCGCCTCAAGGAAGGTGTTTCTTGACAGTTTTTGTTTCTTTTGCCTGTAGGGTTGCCACCCGTCCCGGTTTTAACGGGATTGTCCTTCTTTTTAATAGCCTGTCCCGGGAAATGTATCCACTCTCCCGGCACACTGAATGTCCCAGTTTTCAAAAGGCTATGTGAATATGGATGTTCAATTTACTATTTTCTCTCCACTTGAAATGTGATGTGCACAGAGCGGTCGGTGTCTCTTGTGTGTAGAATGCACTATCAAGCGCTATCATTGTAGGGACGTAACATAGCCTATCTAGCGCGTCTGTCTTGGCAGCTACTACAGGCGACAGAAGCGTTGAAGATTGAATAGTCAAATACTCAAATATGTCAAATACTCAAGGTTGTTCGTTATTGTTAATATGGGTGGCGAGGCAGAGGACGAAGATGACAGTGTGTCCACAAGACTTACAGGTCAGTAAATAAGAAAATGAAACGTTCAACATAATAAGTTATTCCGATGTCTGATTGAGACGTACTAAATAAAAGTGGCTATAGGTGTGGCTAAGGTATGGTAAATGCAAATCTAATGTCATCCCTCTACTTATTTCTTTAGCAAAGAGGGAGCAAAAGCAAGCACAAGCACCAGTATCTAAGCATTCAAGTCTGCTAAGATAAGTTAAGTAGGATAAGTTTCCTCGTAAGAGAATACTTAAGATGTTTAACATTTTCAGGGCTATGCACAATCTTACTGCCCAAAGGCCAATTTTGTCTTGTGGGTCTAATGTCTAATGGACATTTTCACACAAAGCGGTTGGTCGGGTTCTCGATATGTCCAGGTTTTTTATCAGACATAGGTGGCAACCCTATTTGCCTGTGATGAAGGTGTCCTTGGAAAGGCAGTCTCAAAGTGTCTGTTGATTGTTGGTTTTGACGATCATGTTCTCTGTTCCATAGCCTTGCTGCAAATTATGGCTGCCGCGGAGAGTGGACGGGACATGGCTTACTTTACATTTGGAGATGCTGAACTGATGAGGGACGTGAGCGACCTACATACATTCCTTACAGACAAAGCAGTGACTGTTGGTAATGGCCCTTTTCAATCAATTTCTTCTTCCTTTCATCTTTCTTCAGTGCGATTTTGTTGATATTACATATGGAAACTTTTCAGATTTTCAGTTTTGACATCTTTATCTTAAGTGTCACATTTGGTCTTTTAGCTTTTGGCTCACATTTTTCCATAAAGTGGCATATGGAATAAGTGTTTGATATATATTTTCAGATTTCCTATACTGTCCTTGTAGTCCTATACTGTTAGTAAAGTAGTAGGTAATGTCACATAAACTCCTGACTAGTCTGTGGACACTCTTACTAATTCCTTGACCCAGGATTACGGCAACTCTGTATTTATTCGGTCATGATGCAATAATGTAAATGTAAATCAGTAAATCAGGTTTCTCGGCCAAGTATACCTGCGTATACAAGGAATTTTTATCCCATTCATGAATTAGTGAACACACAGAGCACACAGTGAACACACAGTGAGGTGAAGCACACACTAACCCGGAGCAGTGAGCTGTCTTGCTACAGCGGGGCCCAGGGAGCAGTGTTAGGTGCCTTGCTCAAGGGCACTTCAGCTGTTCCTACTGGTCGGGGATCAAACCGTCCGGTTACAAGCCCGAAGCCCTAACCAGTAAGCCACGACTGCCCCACAAATGGGCCGATAATTCTCTTTCCGGGTCCAACGGCTTTCAGACCTGCTCGTTTTTCTCCATAGACAGTAAAATAAAGTATTTTTTTCGCTATTCAGAGCAGCCTTTAAGAAAATTGTGATCCTACTACTCAGTTGTTGCCTCAACCTAATAAAATCTTATTTTTTGCGGAAGCCTGGACATTACCCTTTATTAAATTATCTGGCTGCACAGCTACAGTAATTTCTCTGTTAAAGTTTAGCAATTTGTTTTACCCTCACTAAAATGGAGGTGATGGTGACAAGGTTTACAATTTGTTAAAAAACGGCTGGTTGCGCTAGTAAACCCGTTGACATCAGACTTAACAACCGAATACTTAACTGAAAATCTAGCAACTGAAAAGGTCTAAGATAAGGTCTAAGAATTTATCTCATTTACTTTCTTTTCCCCCCCTGCCTATCTATATATGTGTCTACCTATCTGTGTCTTTCTCTCAGGTAAACTCTTTGGAGAACTGAAGCAGTACTTTAACATTGTATGTAAGAACTGCTCTGGGCCGCAGCCAGATGTGAGTTTGTATGGATTTCTTTATGAGAGACTCATCTCGGATCCTGAACCCACTGATATTGAGAATACAGCTGCAACACCTAGCCTACCTACAGACTGACTTCAATACAGGGATCTACTAACGCTTTTTGGTGAAATGCCTGAACACTTTTAAAATTGTTTCAATGTCATTCTGAGATCTAGTATACAGAAGCTCAGTATGCCTTGTCTTCTTTTACTTACAAATATAGCACTCTGAATGAGTCACCAAATGTCCTACAGAATTGACAAAAATAGCAATAGTTAATCTTGGTTGCTGTAATGTAAATTTTTCTGGGCACATTCTGAATTTTTTTGTTTGCAGATAGCACTGTGTAATCAATGGTGGCCAAATGTACTGCATGATCTTGTGAAAATTGTCAGTGGAATGAGACAGTAGGGCACTTCTATTGGTGTTTAGATTCTTTAAACTGATGGAAATGAGTCAATCTTGCAATACAGACATGAAGACAGTATGTTGTATTCTGAGGTGTTGTATGTTGTATTCAGTAATATGCATGAAAACAACACCCTAGACACAGACTGCAGTGGAACACGGTTCCATGTGATTGAGATCCCCAGCATAAATAAAGCTTACATCCTTTTCCCACATCTAGTGTATGTGTGGTATTACTGCAGTCAACACAATCATCAAAATAACTTTCCCACTACTATAGGTTTGTCGTACGAATGGTTCTATTGAGGCAATGCTGGTTTGATAACTTTTCATATATTCCTTGCATGACGTTTTAACATCATGATTTGGGGGCGGGGTTCTATTCTTAATTTGTGTTTTTAATTTTGTTTTTATGAAATGGAGTATTTAACATTTGGGATTTAATAGGGTAGTAAATATTTTCTGTATTATGCATTGTACAATTATTTGTTAATTAAACTATTATTATTAAACAGTTGAAGCTGCTCAACCTCCAAGTATGAAGCTGCCAGCATCAGTGGTTTATTTATTCTTTGGTATATATGTATTCATTTATATTATACATGTTCTTTGTGCTCTTTGTGCTGCATTGTTAGATGTTCATGTGTGTCCATCCAGTTAATCTGCTCAGCAGATTTTATTATTATATTTTTCTTAATGCAGTTTTAGGGTTTTCAGGCTACTGTGCTCCTCCTGCAGTTCCGGGGTATTTGTATTTTACACAACTGTCGTAAATACCACTCATGACTAGCACCCTTCACCCTGGGCATGGTACATATGGATTTGTTTACAAACTGGCAAAGATTAATTTCTGAAGAGCCATGTTGACTGACAAGGTATAGGCTATTGCACAATTGCCATAAAGCAATTTGTGACTCTCTGGGTTGGGGGAGAGAAAGTTGCAAGGCTGATTCCCCATAGACGGCTAGGCTAGAGCTGCGGATGGCGCTTGAGATTAAGCTTGCAGGAAAGTTCCATAGGATAGGAGATGCTCCAAGGCATATATAATGGGCAGTCACTGTGAGATCTGTCCTGATGTTCACACATGCACACCATTAGGATGGGAATGCTTATTCTCAGGGTGACACCAACCTTAGAAAATACCAAGTATACCAATTTAAGAACATTTAAGCGACCGTGCAGCCGAGATCATAAGTGGTCATTCCTAGTTTTGGTCTCCTCTGCACTGTATCTTAAATGTTCTTAAATGTTATTCTATTGCTAAGTCACTTTGGGGAAAAAGCATCTGCCAAATGAATAATTGAGTAAAAAAAATGTATGTAAGATATGAACAAGCAGACTTCTAAACACATTTCTAAAATCACAGAACATCTCCTTAACATGGTAACTATTGCGTATTTTGGCAGTGAAACAAGGGTGTCCACTACATCTATATCCACCTATTGTAAGAGTGAAACAATTTTCATTTTAACGATTAAGCAATACTTGACCAAATGTGTGTTGCATTTTTAAAGGCAGCCTACCCTAAAAAAAATCACTGCAGTGATGAGACAAAACAATAGTTTTTCTGAAGTAGCTACAATGCTGTACAATAATATTTGCAAGTCCAAAATATTGAATTTCCTCTATATGAACTGCAAATAATTGCTCCAAATATGCAGTTTTGACACTTTTATTTGATAGACTAACTGTTGTTGTGGCCATCCCATTATGTGTTGGATGAGTGCTTATGGGTGTAATCTTTAGATACAAATCACTTATTTATTATTATTACGTTTTGTTCTACTGCCCAATTGTATAAAAAACATGTCCTTTTTAGAGTCACTGTTATATTTTCATTATGATTGATGTGTGCTCCTTCCTGGAGAAAGACTGATGAGACGGAAGACTGAATAGAGGTGGGGGTAGAAAGCAATTAGCCCACGCAAAGGTGAAAGTCCATAAATCTCAGTGATGGAAACCAGTTGGATAAATGAGTAATGCCACATCCCTCAGGAAAATGGAAATTGTAATTGACTTAGATAGCTTAACTATGAAAGGTAGCCCTGGGTATTTATTTGGCTAATGATAGAAACTGTATTTATTGGAAATTCTTCCAGAAACATAAATTATCTGTCCTGGAATGAGTAAAACGTGTATAATGCAAAAAAGTCTTAAACTGACTGACTAGGTGATTGATTTGTTAGTTGTTCTGTTCAGGAATGTGTCGTTCATCAGATTATCAGACGTTTCTTTTTTTCTTTATTAAAATCACTTTTGAAAAATATGATCCTGAAAAATGGATTGTCACATCCTTATCACTGGCTGTGATCAGGATGGATACTATGACACGGCCTAACAAATAATTTTTCTTACCATAGTTGCCTGCAAATTCATGTAATGACATCCAGAGTTCCTTTGAGAGGATGAGAGAAGCGTAAAGAAAGACAAACATCAGTGCAGCTCAGTGCCTGGTTTCTTCCACATACACCGTTGGGAATTGTGGCCAAATAGTTTTTAGATTTTACTTCTCATGATCCGAGAGTCGTTCAGGTTCTTTTTGGGAATCTCCCGGCAAAAAATGGCTTCCATCTGTCCACTCTACCAAAAAGCCTCATTGGTGGAGTGCTGCACTGATGTTTGTCCTTCTTTATGCTTCTCTGATCCTCTCAAAGGAACTCTGGATCTCATTCATAGTGACCATTGGGTCCTTGGTTACATGTCTGACCAAGGCCCTTCATCCCGGATTACTCAGTTTGGCTGAGCGGCCAGATCTAGGAAGACTGTTGTTCCAAACTTTTCCATTTGAGAATGATGGAGGCTACCGTGCTCTTGGGCAGTGTTTCCCAAAGTCTGGGTCGCGACCCACGGGTGGGTCGCAGGAGATTTTATTTGGGTCGCCAGCACAATTGATGTTGTGTTATAGGCCTAACTGATACCATTTGTCATTTGATACCAGGAAAGCTAACAGTTTTCTATTAGGATGTAGATTGTTAACTACCACAGTCACGGTTTTGTCATAAAAGCTCATGAAACTGGCGCATGAAACTGGGGGACGAACGCATCGCAGAGGGGGTGCCAGCATGGATATCTATCTCTCAAAATGAAACCGTTCTGTGGGGCGCCTGCCATGTACCTCGCAGTTACAAACTGCAAGGGACATGAATCCGCCTATTTGCACGAACATTAATAGATACCAGCTCCTCAACTTTACTGATTAAAATCTAGTGACCGTGCTGTCAACTAAAGCAGATATCCATAGACCGGACATAAGGCCATTCAATTTGCATACAGTTTCAATTGCATATGCAATCTTTAAAGTTAATAGCAACCTCCTCACATTCTTATTTCTGATTTAAAATGCACACCAGTGCATTATAGTCTACAATTTAAATGGGCATTTTAAACACTATTCCTCTCGTTTTCTACCTCGCTAACTCCAAAGTAAAGGCGCATTCTTCCAGCTATTGCGCAAACGCCTCTTGTTCTGATATAACGACTATACAATATAATATAATACAACAATACAATATAACGACTTGAGTTATTTGCTGTTTACATTGGAATTGACGTCCACAGTGTTATGGACACATTTGTCTGCAACGCAACGTAGCCTACAACATTTTTTTTTTTTTAGAAATACAGGAACAGCTTATGCTGACGAATGACTATTGCGCAACATGCAACAGGCAATTTCCCCTACTCTCGGATGCGCATTAAAACGTATCTTTTCAGTAGTCATTTCCAACTTTTCACGCTGATGGTGCTTAAAATGCAACACAACCGTATTCAAAGCAGGGATCCTATAGCAATGTATGGTTGGGGGAGGCATAGAAAAGTTGGAGAACCTGTGGCCTAAAAAAACAATATTGGTGGTGGCAGGGTAGATTTGAAGTGAAATGGGTCGCGATGGTCTGTCATTTTTGAAAAGTGGGTCGCCAGAAAAAAAGTTTGGGAAACACTGCTCTTGGGCACTTTCAATGCTGCAGAAATTTCCTTGTATCCTTCCCCAGACCTGTCTTCACACAGCCCTGTCTCACAGGTCTACGGACAATTTTCTCGACCTCGTAGCTTGGTTTTTAATCTGACATAGACCATCAACTGTGAGACCTTATATAAAGAGATGTGTGCCTTTCCTAATAATGTCCAAGTTTCCCTGTCAAACAAATCCATAAACTCAATTGTGTCATCAGTCAGTCCTGTCACAAGAAACATTATCATTTAAGATAATATTGATAAATAAATTTAATGAACTGTGTGGGGGTATAGGCCTATATTCACCATAAATAACAATATGAGTGCCTGACATTTATTATCTGCTTTCCATCCACTATTTGTTAGTAAAAGTGCTTATATTTCTTCATGGACGGATTATGAACTTCCGGGCCCCTGGGCCCAGATGTGTTAAGGGCCCCCCACTAATTGTCGCATATGTGGGAGGGGGGGTTTGGGGGTCCTCCCCCAGAAAAAATGTAATTTGTTTGATGTGATTTCCTGTATTCTGGTGCATTTTGGGGATGGCCAATACTAAATTCAATCAGATTCATAGCCTACATCCTGATTTGTTGATACTGAGGCAATGATTCCATGCAAAGGCTTGGGCTTCAGGGCCTCCTGACCCCTTGGGCCCAGTAGGCCCGTGCAGTAATCCATCCTTGTATTTCTTATGGGGATTACAAGACTATGTTAGATACAACAGGGACATGTGATCAATAAGAAAATGTTATTTGTGTAACAGAAATTCAGGAAATCATTGGAACCTATACAGATTTGTCCATGACCGGGCCTGACATTTTAAGGTTAAATAAAAAATGTAGCCTATTTATTCAAGCATAAAAACACCCTGAGATGACAGGATAGCCTAGATGTTTGTCGTAGTTAAACATGGACATCTATATTATGATTCAGATTACCTGAGGAAAATCAGATCGTCCTGTCCAGATAGCCTACTTAATAGATAGGCTATGCCTGGACTCCTTGTGTCACGCTGTATAGGCTCTTTTATAGCCCAATTGTCACCTGTGGTCATAGCAGACGTACAGCAAGTGCTATTCACTGTAAAGTTGTTCTGTGTAGCCTACTATGATGCTGCTGCCGCCGCATATAAATTGACTAACCTGCATCAGGTGCTTGTACTATTATAACGTCGAGGAATAGCCTACTTCAGCAGTGGCCTTTCATAAGCTGCAATTTATTTGATGAATGTTTGGTTAGCTGGTGTGGATTGACTTGTTAGTGGGTAGTTGATTCTATGCTCATCGAATGTATTTTGCTGCTTCAAACCGAGGATTATGCGGATTTGGCGTTGAGGGATTATCTGAACTGGAAAACCAGCCGACCCAGAATAAAGAAATAATGTTCTGCACCTGGGTCGAAGCTGAAACGGACGGTCTTCCTCGCGTTAACCTCTGCGGTGATTTATAAATAAATTAAAAAAAAGGAAAAGATATAGACATCGGAAAGAAACCGAGGAACATCACTATACCAACAAACCTGTGCGTGAGCCAGAATACTCTTAGTAGGCTATGCATAATGCTGCTTAGATACCTTAGCTTACAGCGCTATGTTCTAGCTTATTTCTTCCCAACAGTCTACCTAGAGCGATGAACTATGCGTTTGTATGTAACGTTAACACTGTTTCGGTTCTCAGAGTTGGGTAACCGCAGGTTACTATGTTTTTTGTTGTTGTGACTATTGGGCTCGTTGCGCACTTTTATCGTTTTGGGAGTCCCTTTTGGGAAGCTGATGCAGTAGCCTAGATTACTGTACGCGCCCAGACGGATTCTGTGAGCAAAAAAATATGATATGATAGGAATGCCTGCGATTCATTGCAGTTAGATTGACAGAAGGAATTGAGCACCGTAGCCTACCTACGGCTACAATGTGTAGCAGGCTTCCAATTATTGAAATACTCAAGTGGCGAGGTTAGGCCCATTGTTTCCTAACAAATAAAGCAATTTTGTTTTATTACTGAAAATACTTAAGAGAACAACTCTGTAATAGGACAATTAAGCCTACAAATGGGGTATATTTTCTTTTAGGAGTAGTCTATGCTATATCCAAGCTTATATAACAACATTCATTTTTATGCTGTGTTGTGCGTTGACTTCTTTCTCTTTCATTTTATAGAGTGGCCAGAAATGAGTCAGCTCAGGGCACTGGCTGGTGCGCTAAGGGGAGGGAGCTTTTGGTTAAGAGGGCGAATAGGGGTAGGGGGGAGATACAACCCCTGCCGTGGCTGTTCCTCGGGGGCTGTCGAGCCCTCTCTAGCATTATGCAGCTCCAGCTATGTGGAGGAAATGTACTATGCTTGGCTGGAGGATCATAAGAATGTCCATGAGGTACATGTGCTTACCTCTTTCACTTAGCCTACCCACAGTTTATTTGAATACATAGGCCTACTATACAGAATGGCTGCTATCTTTCAAGTGTGTTTTAAGACTCAAAGTATCTTGGGAATAATCTGAGTGGAAACCATTCTTATTGCTTGATTCTTCCTCTCTCAGTCCTGGGATGCATACTTCCGTAATGCTCAAGCCTCTACATCTGTAGGGAAAACAGAGGCTAGACGCCCTTCCTCTCTACTACAGGGCAGAGCGATGTCTCAGACCCCTGCAATGTCCCAAAAGGTGGTGGAGGACCACTTGGCTGTCCACACTCTCATCAGAGCATATCAGGTACACTGTGTCTCTGTTTTCTAGTTGCATCTGACTAATCCTGTAAGTACATGGTACTGTATAGGGACACATGCACCAATAACATGCAATAACATTCAAACACACGTTTGAAATGAATGAGGGTCAATGTATACATAATCATTAGGATGAGCATACACTTTGCTACATGTTGTGGATATGCAAATTGCACTATTAACATTACCCTACTTGGATAAGCCTCCCTCTTTTTCAGAAATGAAAGAGATTTCTTAAACAAAACAGGTGGCAATGTTTTCTGTCTCCCTCTGATGAATGGGGAGAACTATCTAAGGGATTTATTAAATTCTGTCTTGGCAGAGGCATGATTACGATTCCAGCTAACATGGTTGGTCTGTTGGGATATCTCACGCAGCTATTGCAAACAAGCCACAGTTGGCACATGGTGTTGAAAGCTGCCTTTCAGTGTGTGGGTTATCATCTCCCCACTTACCCTCTCTTTATCATGTCAGCTATATCTTACTTTCCTGACCCCATATTATTGTTTTCATAGGTCCGCGGTCATCATGCGGCACAGCTGGACCCGCTTGGAATTCTTGAGGCTGACTTAGATTCTTTTGTCCCCTCAGATTTAATTACCACCATTGACAAACTAGGTAAGACTGTTACACATTTTTTTCATTATTATTATTATTTCTATACTTATATGTAAATGCAAAGATAAAAAATACTATTTGATATAGTTGATATAAAGCAGTTCCCAACCTTGTGGATGGTGGGGCTGCCTAATTCTAGCACACCTATTTATACAACAAACTTCTTCTCCATATCTAGCAACATTATGAACCTGAAAGAAAAATGACACAATAGCTATTTGTAGTAGATAAAGTGAAGCTAAGTGTGAAATACTGGCAATGGCATTGATAAGATTAACACAAGTGCTACTATGGAAATATGGAAATCCCATTGCACAGCACAGCATACTGTAGGTTGTCATCTGAAAATCACAGAGCTGTATTTATGGACTGCAGGTTGAGAAAATATTACAGGTCAATAGTATCTGAGCCACAAGCCCCACATCTGTTTAGCTCCAGTCAATGACATATCACTTTGCTAAGGCAAAAACTAAAAGGAGTGCACTCAAGATATGTAGCCACAACAGATTAAAAACTGCATCCATGGGCATCCAGTCTATACAGATTTCACTATACATGCAGTATCATGCTAGGGGTGCTTTACACTGTCCCAACAAATGGCAACAAAAAAAAACACCATTCTAAGGTTGGTACTGTAGTTGTTGGTTGCAGTCTAGAATCTGCCAACTCCACACTGCCCAGACAGTAATTGAAAAATCTGACTTTAGAATAGTCAAACTCAAACAACTCCATCCAATAAACACAGACTAACGGTGCACACTGAGAATGTATCATTTTGGCCAGTAAAATGCTGCTTAAGACCATAACTTTTAATTGTTGATAATTGAGAATTGTTGAGAAAAAACACTTAGAACTGCATGTGTTAGTTCGTCATTGACTCCGGTTGTGGACTGATCTGTCTATGAATCCCAATTGTTTTGGTTGTGTGCCTCAGGGATTTATGGTCTTGAGGAGTCCGATCTGGACAAGACTTTCCAGTTGCCTTCAACAACATTTATTGGGGGCGGTGAGACAACACTACCACTCCGGGAGATTATCCGTAGGTTAGAGGTGAGTGCAAAATGTACTCTTTACAGAAGGTAAGAAACTGAACCAGGCATTAGTCATTGAAAAGAGAAACATGATTGTGGCAGTGTCTGTGAGTGAGGCCTGTGGCCTATATAAGGACCCATTTATTTTCTAAGAGTTAGTAGATAAAAAACTAGTGACTTACTAAAGTTGTATTGTACACATTGTATTTACTTTCCACAACATTATTGATCAACAAATATTTTCTGGGAAATCTGCCCTATTGGTTATTGTTGTACCGCATTTTAGCTTACGCTTAATAAATCTGAGATTTTTACTGTCTTGTTTTTTCTTCAACATTTAGACAGCTTACTGTGGTCATATTGGAGTAGAGTACATGTTCATCAATAATGTGGAGCAGTGTCAGTGGATCCGGCAAAAGTTTGAAATGCCAGGAGTTATGCGATTCACTAACTCTGAGAAGAGAACTCTTCTGGCCCGGCTGGTCAGATCTACACGGTCAGACTTTGATTTTTTGGACACCCGGGGCATTTCATGAATGTATATGAATTTGAGGGTGATTGCCCCTTGTGGCATATTAATGTTATTGGTTGCACCATCTCTACTTCACAGTTTTGAAGACTTCCTTGCTCGAAAATGGTCCTCAGAGAAGCGCTTTGGTTTAGAAGGCTGTGAAGTTCTCATACCTGCTCTCAAGATGATGATTGATAAGTCAAGTGAGGCTGGTATTGACACAGTGATTATGGGCATGCCCCACCGGTACAGTACTCTCAACTTCTGCCTTTATCTTTGCCATCTTGAACAGTTGATTTCATTGGTCCAATATCAAATGTGAACTTTTCACTGACAGGGGTCGACTTAATGTCTTGGCCAATGTTGTGCGTAAAGACTTGGATCAGATCTTTTGCCAGTTTGATCCTAAACTTGAGGCTGCTGATGAGGTACTGCCCGATATATTGCAGTCTTAATTGTAGCAACCTACAAAGTGTTCCCATTAAATATTTCAAAGCTGTCCCACATTAAGCCCATTATAATCTGTTTCAGGGCTCAGGGGATGTGAAGTACCACCTTGGCATGTACCATGAGCGTATCAACCGTGAGACAGACAAGAATATTACACTGTCTCTAATGGCCAACCCCTCTCACCTAGAGGCTGTGGACCCAGTGGTACAGGGCAAGACCAAAGCAGAGCAGTTCTACTCTGGAGACACAGAGGGCAAAAAGGTATGTCACTGCAACAGGGCTGCTTGATGCTTAACTGATTTGTCTTCTCCTTTATATGCTGTTGGTAATTAAGGTGTGTATTATACTGGATATTGGTATTTTGTCCTCTCTCTATCGCTTAATTATGATCTAAAATGCTAGAGAGGTCAGCCGTAGCTCTTGTTCTCTCTGGTATATTTGAAGTTTCTCCTCAGTTCAACCTTCTAGTACTACTGTAAGATGAGTTGGGAACTTAGACAGTGTACTTGAAAGGAGCTCAGTAACGTTTTAGATAACATATTACATGTTAAGTGACTCTAAAACCTCTTGATTAAAATAATGTCTTGAATCTGTATACTATCATACTGTTATATTTGTAACCACAATGCTATGAAACACTTTTGTAGGTAATGTCCATCCTAATACATGGTGATGCAGCTTTTGCTGGCCAGGGTGTTGTGTACGAGACATTCCACCTCAGTGAACTTCCTTCGTACACCACTCACGGAACCATACACGTAGTGGTCAATAACCAGGTATAAGACCTTCACCACGCTGACCATGAAGTCCAATGAGTAATTGTTAGTTGTTAAGTTGTTAATGGCAGTGATTGAGTGGCAGAGATTGACCTCCTGATCACAGTGTTGTATGTCAAATTATTGCTTTTGGTTATCACAGATTGGCTTCACTACAGACCCCAGAATGGCACGTTCATCACCCTATCCTACAGACGTGGCTCGTGTCGTCAATGCACCCATTTTCCATGTGAATGCAGATGACCCTGAAGCCGTGATGTATGTGTGTAGGGTGGCAGCTGAATGGAGGAGCACATTCAATAAGGATGTTGTCATAGATTTGGTAGGTGGTCATTTTTTCTAACAGCAAATACCTTTACTATTAAGCTGATGTTTACCTTTAATGTTTAATTTAATGTTTACCTCAATGTTTGTTATTGAACAGCATCTACAGTATATGAAATGGTTCATTGGTTGTAAATACTGATGTGGCTGTTTGTGTTCTTTGTATAGGTGTGTTACAGACGCTTTGGTCACAATGAAATGGATGAGCCAATGTTCACACAACCTCTTATGTACAAGCAGATCCGTCGGCAGCAACATGTTCTGAAGAAATACTCTGACAAACTAATTTCTGAAGGGGTGGTGACACTGCAGGAGTTTGAGGTTTGGTCTGGATTCTTCTCCCAATAAAGTCAGTATATCTGTTCAGTTATTTCTTAGAAGGCCAGAATTTGTTCATACTACACATAAATATCATTGAACCACAAAGAAGAGGTGCGTTCAAATTCATCAAACATTGGCGAATGTTTGTGGTGAACATGTTTTTGGTGTTTTGTAACGGTAATTGTATTGTTACCTTCGTCAAGCTCACGTCCAGTTCCACTGTATGTTCGTGAAGAACTACCTCCTCAGACTGTTTGCGAGTGTTTGCAAATGTTCACCAAAAACTCAAGGCAAACAGAAACCTGTTTGCAAACGTTCGCCTATGTTTGCAAATTTGAATGCACCTCTGGTGTCATGTTATGTGATGTGGTACAGAAACTAAGCGTTGAGCAGTTGTACTGCATCTGTTTAGGCTGCCTTGGTTATGTCGTTCTGCTGTGGTAGGTTTTTTTCTTGAGCTGTGCTTCAGGGCATAAAGGAGTAATGCTTTTGATTCTGCTTCATATAATGCTTCCTGAGACTTGATGGAGATTGTTTTCTGATGTGAGACTTTATTTTACAAAAAACAACATTTGTATCTTGCTCCACCCATTGACCCAGGGTATAATTGAATGATCCGTCCCTTTCCAGACCTCATGCTGAATGGCTGGAATGCCAGGCATGACTATTCCTCTTGAGCACACCACTCATACTCTGTCTCAGTGGCCTGACAGTGTTCTTTATTCCTCCTGTCACTTTTTCAGAAGCTCAGGGAGATTTCACTAGAAAAAAATAATTTGAACCTGAGACAATGGTTGTTTCTCCTCTCTCCCTCTTCTCCCTCTCTCTAAAGCCTAGAGGCATAGAATAAAATTGTTTTTAGTACTCAGGAAAGGCATTTCATTCTTCTCTCTTATTACGATATTGTTCACTGTGTCATTCTTGTAAATGGCCTAGGAGGTTCATTTCTTAATTGTTTGCAGGAGGAAGTCGCCAAATATGACAAGATCTGTGAAGAGGCTTACACAAGCTCCAAAGATGAGAAGATTCTGCATATTCGCCACTGGCTGGATTCTCCATGGCCTGGTACTAGAAAGCAACAAGCACACCTACTGTACTGTCACAGTTTTAAATAGAAAGAAATAATGAGTTATATTAATAAGTATTACCGGTATATTTTAAATCCAACAGACATTAAGTATGCAGACTTATTTTTTTATTTATTCCTTTGCAGATTTCTTCACGGCAGAGGGGGAGCCCCGGAGCATGAGCTGCCCTGCTACAGGTTTAGGGGAGGAGCTTTTGCAGCACATTGGCCAGACAGCAAGCTCTGTGCCACTTGAGGATTTTTTCATTCACCCTGGTAGGTCCTTGGGTTCAGTGAGAAGAAAGGTATATTACTTTTATATAAACATATTAAGAGCCCTTTCTTAGATCTTTAACTCCTCCATCTGAATTTGCAATATGGCTAGGAGTAGACTATATAAATATATTTAGATATAATAGACTTTCCTTTTTTCTTTTTTTTTCTTTTCTCCATTGTGTGCTAGTGTGTGTATGTTTGGGGGAGGGGATGGAGTGTGCGGCGTGGGTGGGTGTGTGTGTGTGTGAGTGTATGTGTGTGTGTGTGTGTGTGCTCTAATGTTCTATTATTTTTATTATTCTCCATAGTCCATGTCAATTGTTATTATTATTATTATTATTTGCAATTGTTTTGATGTAACTACTGCTTTGGCAACATTGTAACACTTACAGTCATGCCAATAAAGCTCATTGAATTGACTAAATTAGCTGCATCGATGAAGTGAAATTTATAGCAGATATTTTATTTACAACCTGCACCTCTGTGCTTGTTCAAATACTTGCTTATGTCATCTGTCTCCATTGAATCGGAAACTCCTTTAAATTCCCTGTATTTCTCTTTTCCCTTCAGTCAGTCAGTGGCAACATTCAATAATCAACCTGACTGCCAGTGAGCTCTCAACATGAGAACCATCAGAAGAGTACTTTCATTTTTGTGCAGATAAGATGTCCATTGACAAGTGGTTTTGTGTTTGTTTGTGGGTGTGTTTGCTTGCGACGGTCTCAGGGGTGTCCCGTATCCTGCGTGGCAGGGCGGACATGGTGCAGAAGCGCCAAGTGGACTGGGCACTGGGGGAGTACATGGCCTTTGGTTCACTGCTCAAGGATGGCATCCATGTCCGACTCAGTGGCCAGGATGTCGAGAGAGGTACTTTCAGGTGAGCCCCCCCCCCCCCCCCCCCCCCTGTGTGTGTGTGTGTGTGTGTGTGGTACATAAGTCAACTACCATAGCACTATGTTCCAATTCTGTTACGACTGTGCTTAAATGCCTTTGGCTGTTTTGCACTTTGCCTTCATAAGAAACACATCTGTCTGGTTTGGGAATAATGGGCGATGTCAGCTGCTCCTCAGACGGTCTGCTGAGGGAGAGACAGTGCCCTTATGGTGTTTTCACCGTGCTGTCTGACGGGATGGCCGTTCGTTGGCTCTCTTCCTGGCTGACACATACCCATAGCTAGTCATAGGATCTTAGTCCTGTCATCTCTCATGAAGAGATGTTCTGTTAAGAGAATAAGCTGAAGTTCATTTTGATTAATGCATTTAGTTAGTTCTGGTTCTCTCTTCTACCGTTATCATTTGAATGTAGGTGTTAAAAGAACTAATAGTTGGTTCAGGTAAAATAAGCACCCTTGTATGACATTACAGAGAGGAAATTAGACTGGAAGAGTGAAGCCAGCCATCTGCTGTCCCATCAGCTTGTGAATTTATGTTTGCTGTCAGCACAGCATCAATGTATCTGTCGCTGTTTTGCTTTTGCATGTCTCCTCCACTAAGAGACCCTGGGAGTGAACATATTGGGACGCTTCAGTCTGCTAGTCCTGCTCGTTACTTAGGGAGTTAATGACTGAGCGTAACTGATTCAGTCATCTGGATTTGGGAATGTGCTGTGTCCTGTGTTTATGTCCCTTGATTGATGAAGTCTAGGTTTGGGGAAGAGGACTCTGTTTACCAGCAGCCCCTTCTCGGTTTTCACATTTAATTCTTAGGGACATACAGTATCATAACACATCACAAATGTAATACCAGAAAGACTGTGGCTAATTGAACATGGCCAAACCAAATTCTTTTAATTTAGTTATTAAAAACTATTGCCTTTTCGACTGTCTAAAGGCAGACATTACAGTGGACTGTAAATTAAAAGAAAGCAGTAACTTCATATTTCCCCCTGACATGTTCATTAAATCAAGTAACACCTCACTTCTTACAGTAAACATAGATTCACCCCCAGTTTAAAACTGTTTACATAATCTGTCAGTTTATACTATTTGCTACTGACATCTAGTTCCACCCTGTCTCTGATGTGAGTTGTGATCGCTATCCAGTGGCAGCCAAGTACATGCCACGTGAGCGCGTGTGCACAGGACATCATTACTGTGATGTTAAGGAGACTTTAAATGATTGTCTCATCGTGCCACTTCAGATGTGTGAGCCACACATCCCATTTGAGAGGCCTGGCAAAGCTTGTTAAAATCTTTTGCTCCTAATACACTTCAGTTTCTGCCCCTTCTCCCATGTGCTGATCGAAACTGAAGAGAAGGAAGAATATCTGTCTGTTCCCCCACCCCCACCCTCCCTTGGGAACGAACGCGAGGAAGGAACTGTAGGAAAAGATTCCCCTACCCCCAACCATCTTCAGCTATGTGATACACTCTGTCTCAGTCAAACCCTATGTGATATACTCTGCCTCAGTCAAACGACTGTACAACCAGCTGTGAATCATATGTACTGTCTATGTACAAATAGGAACCCTGTTATGATAATGAGTTTCTTCTACAACTTTCTGAATATCAGCAGTTATTTTGTATCTGTTCTGTCTTACACATCTTAATTGAATAGCTCTTTTGGGTATGTCTGTTTTAGAAGAAATAAGATTTCCAGGTACCATTCATCAGCGGGATGGTGTGACCAAGAGAGATTAATTACCTGAAGGTGGTGTGCTCTTGTCTTTGCAGTCACCGTCATCATGTTCTCCATGATCAGGAAGTTGATAAGCGTATATGTGTCCCCATGAACCATCTATGGCAAAACCAGGCCCCTTACACTGTGTGCAACAGTTCCCTATCTGAGTATGGGGTACTTGGTAAGGGCACTGGAGAATAGAATCACTTACATTTCCATCCGTTTAAAGGATTAGTAATATACTATCTTGTAATACCTCCTGAAGTTTTTTAGGCTATTAACAATTAAAGGCTGTTACATTACCTTGGTTAATTTTATTTTGTGGTCTTCATGTCAGGCTTTGAACTTGGATTTGCTATGGCGAGTCCTAATGCATTGGTGTGCTGGGAGGCTCAGTTTGGGGATTTTTACAACACAGCCCAATGCATCATAGACCAGTTCATCAGCCCTGGTCAAGCCAAATGGGTCCGTCACAATGGCATAGTGCTGTTGTTGCCCCATGGCATGGAGGGTATGGTAAGTTGCATTGACAATCAGCACTAGTCCTTTTATCAGACAAGGGACATTGACCAGTATCTTTGTGGTCATATTTCCTTTCTGCGTATATCATTTTGAGCTGTCATCAGGCAGGTATATTTTTGTATGTGGAGTGTGTTTGTACAGTATGTATGCATAGTCCTGCCTTCATCAGCGTTTCTGTGTCCATACTAATCATTAGGGCCCAGAGCACTCATCAGCACGGCCTGAGCGCTTTCTACAGATGAGCAAGGATGACCCCGACCGCTACCCTGTAAGTGTCATTCCCCACCTCCTTTGCCTAAGACTGATTGCCTGAAGTATTCTGGTATGTAAGCACTTAAGGACCCTTGATTATCCATTTGGGCCCAGTGTTCGGAGTGTTCCTGATTAGCAACTCCCAGTCCAGTGCTCAGCAGTATGTCAGTCCCAAGGGCAAAGCATTATGCTAGCCTGCTCATGGGGAGTGAGCCACAGCCGAGACTAAACACCAGCCTGCATCATCACTGCACCCCCAGGGTCTCATCTCCAAATAGGTTATTGATCAGATGCAACCCTTCCGCCACGCAAAGAATTGTGCTACAGTGCTATAGCCATGGTTAAATGCTGATGGAGTATGATTGCCATGTTTGAAGGCCATCTCCATGCCTCAGCTATGCCCCTTGTACTCTGCACAGTTATGTCCCTTGTTGCACCTTTTGAAGGAGAATTGGTTAGGAAACCAAAGTAACCAAGAGTAACTGTTTTTTCTTGGAGTTTATAGTGCTATATTTATTGTGAACTTATTGAGTAAAGGAATTAACATCAATACAATTTTTTCTGATACAGTTTCAAACAGTTCAAACAGAAACAGCTTTACAAAACATAGTATCGTCATACTCAAGTGTATTGATATTTTCTTACACCCCTAACCAGTATGTTGTGTGTGTTTACTTAAAATTCATTGGAGCTGGATTTTTTATAAACCTTTTTCTTTTTTCAGGAAATCACTGGAGACTTTGAGGTACAGCAGCTTTATGACTGTAATTGGATAGTGGTCAATTGTTCAACACCTGCCAATTACTTTCATGTGCTAAGGAGGCAGATTCTGTTACCATTTAGAAAACCAGTAAGCTGTTATTTTTCATTCTAAAAGTTGTCTTTTTGGAAAGACATTGTCCTTTGATGTATAAGGGATGATATTGTCATTGTCAATTCTGCCATCTTTGTATTTAGAATACAAACGTTACACTTAATTGTACCCCACACTTTAAACATTTTAACTTACTTTGCTTTCTGCAACAGTAACTGTCTAAAGTGATCCCTAGTTGGAGATAAATACAGTGCTTTGTGGAGCATGAGAGTCTATTCCTGTGCTGATTAAAATGTGTAGCATCAGGGGATCTTATTGTTTGTGTTGCATGAACAACTCAGCGGTGACAGATGTGCTTGAATTCACAACTGTGCTCTTTGTTTTAAAAACTGTACTTTCTTGGTCTCAAGTGTACATAGCAATAAGTCTGAGAGTTACTTAACACAAAGTTATATCAGAATATATTTGCTAATGCTAATATTGCAGCCTTAAACTGAACCTATTGAATTTTCTTTTTTTTAGCTTATTATTTTCACTCCCAAATCCTTGTTGAGGCACCCTGATGCTAGATCCAGCTTTGATGACATGAGCTCAGGTAGAACACATGTGTTTTGTTGAACTTTTCATATCAGTATTGCCCCCTGCTAATATCAATGTGCCACCCCAACTTCAGATATCATCATGTATTGCTTACAGGCACCAAGTTCCGTAGGATTATTCCAGATGCTGGACCGGCCTCTCAAACCCCAGAAGAGGTGAAGAGAGTGATCTTCTGCACAGGGAAAGTCTACTATGAATTGGCCAAAGAGAGAAAAAAGCACAATCTAGAGAGCCATGTAGCCATTGTTCGACTTGAACAGGTAAATATCATGTTGCATCAGTCATTAGCACCATGAGTCTTTTTTTTACTTTGAAAAGTCAGATAAATATGATTTATAATATGGAGAATCTACATGGGATGTAGACTTATATTCAGTGTATAATATGGTGCAGAGCACATACAAACTGTATTCAGAATGCAGATCACAGTTGGATACTTTTTTCCACTAGATATCTCCGTTCCCTTTTGACCTCATCAAAGCTGAGGTTGAGAAATACGGAAAAGCGGAGCTAATATGGTGCCAAGAGGAGCACAAGAACATGGGCTACTATGATTATGTCCGGCCACGTTTCCTCACTGTTCTATCAAACAAGAAGCCAATATGGTGAGTCTGTGTAGGTCCATTAGCCCAGTTAGTACAACTAAAACCAATGTCTTCCGCCATCTCTGATTGCATTTGGGATAGAGTACGTATATCCCTCTTTCAAATATATTTACCCACTCTCATTCTGTTAAAGATCACAGTATTATCATTTTGTTTGTGTTATGGGTAAAATGTATGTGCTGATTTTAGAAGATTAGTCTAGCCAGAATACTATGTCCTAGAAGGTAGGCTATCTGATGTGTATGCCCTTGACTGCAAAGGAGTATAAAGGCATTCTTACACCAGACTGACAAACAGCAGCACAACTAACTTGCCTTTTTCATGTTTCGCAGGTATGTTGGCCGTGACCCTGCTGCAGCTCCTGCCACAGGTAATAAGGTCACCCACCTGGCTGAGCTGAAAAGGTTCATGGATACCGCGTTTAACCTGGAGGCTTTTAAGGGCAGGAGTTTTTAATACCCTGAGCACATATCAGCATCAACGCACAGTGTAGACTCAACAATCAACATCATCTAACACTTTTAGCTGCTCTTGGACTTTGGATAACTCTTTCACTCAATGTACAATAAAGTATGCAAACCAACCATTAACTAACACAATCCTAACATGTATGCATATAACCTGGAATGGAATGAATATGCAAACATAATGGATATGCTAAGGCAAAGCTGTATGCAAATAGATTATGCACTATTTATAAGCACCAAAGAAACGGCTGTGCGTTAGATACCCTGTCCATTTGTTGAGCCTGTCTGTGGAATATTTTCACATCACTGTCACACTTGACTTCATCCAAAGACATCAAACAGCTGGTATAAAGACACATGATCATATTCTCCACAGCAGCCATAAGGTGTCTTTTCCATGGTGAAAAAATACAAACTATATGAAGAAAATACTGGAGGAAGAAATGCAGATCATATAAAATTACTGGAAAATGTTTTGCATTAGTATGCTATAATTAGCTATTAACAGGCTTTAAAATCAGTAAACATAAGTTACATTTTAGTATAGGTAAATAAGCTACATCCTTATGAAGGTGTTACACTTGTCTGTGTTTGATGTCTGCTCAATGGTCTCTCAAACATTCAGAGGGATTCAGGTGAAACAGTAATGCTTTAAGATGTCTGGAGTTTAGCTTGAATGTATTCATAATGCAATACAGTTAAGGTTAATGTCTCACGAGTTGCAAATGAATGTATAAAGTACCCTGGTGATATTCATCTCTTAGAATGAACTCTATCTTTTATAGGAACTTCATTTGTAGATCTTGAAATTATACTGATGATGCACCAACCTCTACATACTGTTGACATTATGCAATTTTGTAGCATTGTGTTACATTTGTAAGTATTAAAGTGGTGTGTAGAGTACATGCAGCATTTTTCCTTTGCAGTATAAAGACCAAAACATAAATTGACTGTCACTGGTTTAATAAGCATTCTTGACGGCTGTTGCTGCTGCCTCACACAGGTGGTCAAGTCGTCCATCACCACCTAGACACACATACATACACACACACACACACACACATCAGTGGCACATTTTGAATGAAATATAATCAGAAAGCTGCTTTGTTAAGTGTAAAAAATGCACATTACCAAATTCTAGGTCTTTTATGTTGCACACGTAAACGCATTCTCCATTGACAACAAGCTCCACCTTGTTCCAGTCCAGCGATTTCTGAAGGACACATCTATGGCCGTTGTCCTGTAGTGTAGCTGTTGTTGATAAGGAGTAAGAAACATAATTGTTTATGCATTTCACCAAGGCTACTGTATGTCCAAGGATCCGCGTAACAATAATGAATTGCCGGAGTCTGGGAGAGCGGAAGTTAAATCGGTTAGTATGGCGCTTGTGGTTACCTTGGAGGCCCTGGAGACGCAATGTCCTGTGATCCACAATGCCACACGAATCATATGGTCCATATCGCACAGTCACTAATGTGTTGACAGGCATTGTGCCTACTACAGAACTTTCTAGCCAAGAATATACGAAGATTGCAGGACTGCAGGCGGCCACTTGCCAGGTGTGAATAAAGCAACGACTTTAGAGCGCAGCGGAGATCTGAGGTCCTTTCAAGTGCATGCTGCCCAACACTTCTCGCTAGTGACGTGAAGTGAAGGGGCATTATTACGCAGGCCAAATTGTAAAATGGCCCTGCTTCCTAAACAACTCTTTATAACTTTTTGTTTTGTGCATCCATCACAGGTAGCCAAAGTGCCAATTTAATGTTTTATGTGCACTGATACACGACCCTGTATTTCCGGCGTCCTACAAACAGAAGTCAAAGTAACGGAACGTTTAGGCAGTCAAATATATTGGACAATACCTCACATCCACTACACAACTTACTGTTCAAACAAAAAAGTATTTTCAGTTGGAGGCTACGCCAACTAAGCTGTAAGAAGGACAGATAGCCTACAGAAATACTTTTTTACCCACTGCAATAGCACTTAATGAGTCCCCCCTGAGCAGAGAGAGAGACATAATATTTTTTGAATAATGTATGTATGTATGTATGTATCTGTGAATGCTGTGTTTGTCTGTGCTGCTGGTACACTGTAATTTCCCTCTGAGGATGGATAAAGTAGGCTATAATAGGTACAAGAGTACGCAGACTTAGCAGATACAGAGACAGCTTCTCCACAAGCCACCAGCATGCTGAACTGTAATTCTCTTCCCCAAAGCTAATCAACCTCAAACCTCAGAACCCCCACCCAAACACAACAACATACCCCCTCCCCCCACACATACACACCATTTCATTATTCCCTTTTTCATCCCCCCCCCCCCCCCACACACACACACACACACACAAAATACACCTTCTTAATTACTGCTTTTAATTTACTCTTTTAAATTGAGCTGACTCTTGAGCTTAATAATTTCATTACTTATAATTCATTTTATAAATACATGACAATAAAACTACTTGAACTTGATATATCTATCTATAAGCGCTTTCAGACACACGTGTAAGACCGGAGGTTCTGCCGATGTTAAACGGTGGGGCCGTATATCTGAACGACATAACCGGTCATATGGAAGTCCGAATTCACCCGGTGTTTATACTACCCCCGACCTAGTATTTCCTCCGGACATTATGTAAATGTGCTGTGTCTGAACGAGGCGTAGAACATGCGTTAAAATCACACCTAGTGAGAGGGCATGTTGGTGACGTTTCTTTTGTGCGTCCATGTGGTTAAATCTGACTTAAATGCCAGTGTTATGATGGAGTGGCATAGTGCTGTCCAGAAAATCTCCGACATGGAAAGATGCAGACATCACGGAGCTACTGTCCATGAGGGCATACAACATTTTGATAAAACACATGAAGGGAATGGCACGTTGTAGCCTACAACTGCATGGCAAGGCCAAACGAATTCAAAAGACTGAATCATCATTAGCAGAAGGCGCTGAAAAGGCAGTAGCCTACAGCGACGTTGTTGACGGACGACAATAACAGGAGTAGGCTATTTAATAAATTGTTAGCCAACACGGTTTTCTGTTCATTGATAACCTTAGGCAGAATTAGGCTACAGAAAAGAATACAGGATTTTTTTTCTCTCCCGGCAGTAAAGACAGTAGATTCGTGTTTAAAATTAAATGAAAACTAAAGGTAGGCTATAGGCTAATTATGCATATGACCATCCAGAGGAGGCTGGTGATCTGTCAAGAATGATGAAGATCGTAAGATACAGATGGTTTTATTGTTGCTGTCATTATTACCACAAACACGAATTGACAACGAAACCATGGCGATCGTGGGTTATATCTTGCCTGCTTATTAGGCCATGCACAGCCCTGTCAGAACTCCGTGTAGCATGCATACTGCAGTTTTCATAAACCATCACCAACTAGTTCGCACTTTGGATATATCGTTGGATTGTGAAAAGCCCAATTTCGAATAACTACAGTACAACAGATGAGGTAGGATGCATCTTTTGCAATTACAATTTCGTGTTGGTGAGACCTGTAGACATGTCATCTCGAGTTCCACGACAGCTTAGCTAGTGCCACCGAAATATGACACTGAAATCCTTTCACTATTGGAGTCGCTCAGATAGAAACAGCTGTAACGTGGTTAGGACACTTTTGCTGTGGAGTGGAGACGCCATAAGTTAGGTGTGGTTTTGACAATCAGAAAAGCAATATACTGAAATAGTTTAATGATGTAAAGTCAAGTGCTGGTCTGGTGTGTGTGCACGCAGTTTTTATTGATGAGTCGGAGTGGCAAGGGCATTATAAAACTTCTCGCTCTTAGGCCTAGCCTACTCATACATCGCGTTGAAATGGCGTAGCTGTCTAAATTCAAATCATATCATGCTAGGGGAGAAATCGTTGGACATCCATTATTTTGTTATTCAGCACCCATGGTCAAAAATATGTCCCAGCGCGCCTGCATGGGGATAGTATGCTTTTGGAAAAAAATAAATCATGAAAAAACTTCACTGTTATGTAGTATTTTGTTTGTTGCTTAAAAACGTTGTATGATGGCCTTGAAGTCTTGAGTTAGCCTACTGAATTGGCTGGTAGCCTACCATAAAGTGTGTGCATGCTCTCTCTCCAACGCAAACCAGATTCTGGCACATAACGTTGAAAACAGATAAATGTGTTTACTCGAAGCACACATACAAATACTGTATGTGCGCACTTACGTGACTATCCTACTTCAAGTATTAGCCTACGCACAATATATTTCTCTTTAGCCTATAATGCATAGGCTACACTTTGTAAAAAGCAGCTGTGACAGGCAGCGGCCGCATATATTTTGCGTCATATATCTCGCATCTTGTGAACTCTAAGCCCCCACCCCTCACTCGACAACCACACGGAGATTCTGTAATGTGCGTGTATGTCGTTCACACATACGTCCGTATAAGGTCAGTATTAGGTCCGCAGGTTAGCATCATATCTGAATCATCCGAAGGGTAGGACCTCCGTTTGACAAACCTCCGCATGTACTCCGGAGGTTATATCTGAAAGCGCTTTATGTATCTACCCAGGGAAAGTAGCTACTGAAGGACGAAAAAAAGTACAAACAGCCATCGCGGTCCAAGCAGTGAATTTGCACGCAAGAGTTTGAATGATTTGCCCACTTCAACAAATGGCTGAATTAGAGAATAGGGTAAAGAGTTATTGGCAAACAAGCTCATTTCCCAAAATTTGCTGCCATGTTCCTGGAGATGTGAGCAAATGTAGCCAATTATAATTATACCAAATTTCTTAATTGTAGCTTGAGCAGTTCTATTGGAATGTGTCAGTTGCAACACCACCTATGGATGAAATTCATCAATAACACATGGATTTTGTCATACACAGGCCGGATGCAGTATGTTGCAGTATAGGATGCAGTATGTTAACGTGAATGATGCACCATTAAGCAACTTTAAAGGAACACCCCAACATTTTGGGACATTAGCTTATTTATCGTATCTCCCAGAGTTAAGAAGTTGATACATACGCTTTTTGTCATTGTGCCTGCAGTACCCATAGATATACTATATATCTATGGCAGTACCTCTGTCTGACACTCCCACCGCTAGCCTAGCTTAGCACAGTGCCCCCAAGTGAGTGGCTCCAATAGCCTACAGCCACAGGTGGGCACAAATACATCAAAAACTTTTGTTACAAACTACAAATACTGGCTCATGAAATACAATACTAAAATACAAAACATTGTGAAAAATGTATGTCATTAAATACAAGTAATATTCATATGTCTTATGAAAATACATAAATAGCCACACGACTAGGCCTAGATGTAGCGCATAGCGGTACAAAATATGACTGCCGCTCAGTCCTGTACATCCTCTCCGAGAAAATAAACCACGTTTGTCAATTTGTCTCCATCTCCTACTCCATCCCCTACTCTTACAACTTTTGTGTATGCTTGTATGTGTATGCCTGTCCGTGCCTGTGTGTGTGCGTGTGTGTGTGTGTGAGTGTGTGCACGCCTGTATGTGTGAGTGTGTGTGTGTCTGTGCGTGTGGATGTGTGTGTGTGTGTGCGCGCATGCGTGGGGATGTACAGTATGGGCTGCCATAGAATTCTATTGGAGAAGAATAATAATAGGAAAAGGTACAAAAGGTGCTTCGCTGCTTGGCCCCCAATAAAAGAGGTCTTTGTTCTGTAATAACTGCATTGCCATTATCGACATTGTGAGCAGTTTATACTTAATGACTCTATCCCTTTATGCAAGCAAAACATTTTATGTTACTTCAGTTACTTTACTTTACTTTTAGCCTTTGTAGCCTAAACCATGCTCTTCCTTACTTGAAACACCTTTGTTGAAATGCAAGAAATTGAAGACTGAAACTAGGGAGTCTGGGTGTTTGGGAATGAACGTTAGCTCAGATACTCACATTTATTTCCTGTAGACTTTTTGTGGTCTTAATGCAACATTTTACAAAGCACTGACAGGGCCACCAAGGACTGTGAGTGAGTCAGAACAGCAGAAAAACCTATTTAGCAAACAGAAGTGTCCCAGCCCGGTGTTTAGGATGCATCGTAGAAATGTAGCCTATCTATGCCCTGCTGTCGCATTAGCGAATGTTAGCATTGTGGCTAACTAATTTAGCTCCTGTCAGTATGGTCAGAAAATAATGGGATGACAGTCGAAAGAGATAATTACAGTGCTGTCGCAAGCCACAAAGCGGTGAAAGCATAAGCTACCATTGTGTTGTCATTGTAGGAAGTCACAGTGAAGTGGAACAAAGTCAAGTAATGCATGCGTGTCTTGCAGCTAGACGCTGCGCCGTCTGGTGGACAAACTCCGTAATGCCAATACTGGAAATGTAGCCTAAATGAAGGATCAATATTCGGTTTTCCTTAAGCCTTCAGAATTTAAAATGATTTATTGGCCGCTATAATTGCCAATACCGATAGTTTGGAAAATGCCTAATATCAGCCGATAATATCGGCCCGCCGAAAAATCAGTCGGGCTCTAAGTGTCAAAACTTATCATATCAAATATTCCAAATAATACCAAGATCCACGCACAGCCTGGTTAGGTGCAGGTAGATTGCAGGAACATACTTAATTATATCCTTATATCCATACTTATCATATCAAACTTGGTTAAAAAAAATACTTTTTGGCTATTCACTCAAGATGTAGGTGTTATACTGCCAAATAAGCATGCTAGTGATGCAGGAAGTCTCATACCGGTCAGTTTGATACCAAACATAACCCTGTTAGAGCATAATTAAGAATACACAGAATGACATCATCGATTTTAATGTGTCGCGAAAATGTCTGTTTGGACGAAAGCACTATTATATCAAAGATATATGACCGCACCATTTCCCAGAGTGCCACCATGCTTTTTGGTGGCTTGCTTTCATACCAAAATTCTAACAGGACTTTATTTTGTGCAAGATGCTGCTGGACTACATGTTTACCCCACCTCTTTTGTTTGTGTTACAGTACTGTATGTAGTAATGCATGTAGAACTACAACTACTAACATTACTACAGAACTACAAACTTATGCCAATGACACAGACTCCTAATGTAGATATCCCCATTGAGAGTGAAAAGATTGATATAGTCACAGAATTTAAATAGCCTGGCGTAATACTGGATTCAAATTTTAATTATATGAAACACATTAATAAAATTATAAAAAATCCATTGGCAGTTGTAATGAACTACGGTCAGTCACCACCAAGGGACCAACTAGCCATAGATCATTCATATTTTTTGGGGAATAGAAAGTTGTTGAGCTCTTGTCCAAAAAGTGCTTTGTACCAATTGCACTTCAGGGGGCATTGGAATGGGAACCCACCCACCTATAGGGGACCCATTCTATTCTCTATCAGCGCTTTTTACTGAAAATAAAGAAAAAGAATATACGCTATTTGTTTATCCAGCAACGGCTTTGCAAATAACAATGTCCATAGACAAGGTAGAATATGTTGCATGATTTTATGAAAGTATTATGTATTGCGACATCATGCAAGTCAAATGTGTAAAGCCAAACCGAAGTATCCCGAGGTCTTTATGTGGTCGGATAGAGAGTCCAGAATTAATTTCATCAAGCCAGTACCTTTCCGGAAATGTTGCTGCTGCAGCTGGCATCTTTAGGGGAAAGTCCGTAGGAGTCGATTGCATCACGTCGTTGCATCACGTCACGTGACATTTCAAAATTCCAACCTGTTAGTAAGCTAGGGTTTGCTGTTGCATACAACTTCATTTCAATTTCGAAAGAAATACTGGACTATATTTAAAAAAAAAAAAAAAAAAAAGGCGACGACATTGTGAATTTCCAGAGCGTGTTACTCCACACTCGGCAATCGACTCCTACGGACTTTCCCCTAAAGATGCCAGCAGCAGCAACATTTCCGGAAAGGTACTGGCTTGATGAAATTCATTCTGGACTCTCTATCCGACCACATAAAGACCTCGGGATACTTCGGTTTGGCTTTAGGGACCCTCTACTCACTACCACGTAAGTGTAATGTTGTTTGGAACTGTAGAAGAGGTATAAAAATAGCGTTTTGTAGCGGCGAAATGACATGCCCGGGTCACTTCCAGGCTAACGAGTTTTGACTAAAAATGGTAAAATCGAACTTTCTCAAAACACATCCGAATGACATGATTTTGATGTCAAATCAACATATGTACTCCCAATCATCCGTAAATTGATCTAAAGTTCATTTTACTCCGGATAATTCCTTAATATTTCCTAATTTATGTCATCAACACTTCCGTGATTCGTGGAAATGTGTACGCTAGATTTATACCTATTTTTTCACATCGGACACCACACTGATTTCCCTTGTGTAGCAATATTTGTCCTTGTAATTATGACCGCCGCGCAGCGAAGCGGCGGTCATATAGGTTTAGTCAGATTTTTTCTTTTTTTTTCTTTCTTTTTCGCATGCCCAAATTTCCGTCAATGATTCCCGGGACACTGAAAGACCGGGGTACACGAAACTTGGTGGGCATGTAACCCCACATGGATAGCATGGAACCATCGTTTTTCGTTTTGATCTGTAGCCCCCCCGCTGGACTGGACCCCCCGAAAGGAGGGTAGGGCAGACACAGTTTTCTGTGAATATCTCGAAAACCGTAGGGTTTAGGAGGACCATTTTTTTTGTATGTTGATCTCAAGGGGCCATGTCAACCCATTCCATAACCACTCATTTCATGTATAGCGCCACCTAGTTAAACACAAAAAAGTAAAAATGAGGTGTTGTAATTGAAGGTATCTGTGACCTAACATAGTCAAAACTGCACGAAATTGGAAGTGTAGGATCATTATGACACCCCCTATATGCACGCCAAATTTTGTGGAATTCCGTTCATGGGGGGCCACACAATAAATTAATTTATGTTACTATACACCAACTGGCCTGTAGGTGGCCGGAGACAGTTTTCTGTGAATATCTCGAGAACCGTAGGGCCTAGGAGGTCCACCTTTTTTATGTATGTTGGTCTTAAGGGGGCATGTCAACCCATCCCATTACCACTTATTTCATGTATAGCGCCACCTAGTTAAAAATTGTAGGATCCCTCCGAATGCATGCCAAGTTTTGTGTACTTTCGTTCATGGGGGGCCTTACAATAAAATAATATATGTGTACATTTAGTGACGTACACCAACAAGGATTCCCGGGACACTGAAAGACCGGGGTACACAAAACTTGGTGGGCATGTACCCCCACATGGATAGCATGGAACCGTCATTTTTCGTTTTGATCTGTAGCCCCCCTGCTGGACTGGACCCCCCGAAAGGAGGGTAGGGCAGACACAGTTCTCTGTGAATATCTTGAGAACTGTAGGGCCTAGGATGACCATTTTTTTCCGTATGTTTGCCTCCAGGGGTCATGTTAACCCATTTCATGTGCACACATGTGCACAAAAAGATACACACACACACACACATACATTCACAGTAATCATACGTATGACACATACTCACACAGTAGACATATGTACGCTTGCATGCACAGGCACATACGCAGGCACACACACAAGCACACACACACACACACACACACACACACACACACACACACACACTCACACACACACACACCCACACACATAACATAAACATAACACAAACAATCAAGAATTTCTCAGAATTATTATGAACAGGCAAGATGGAGGTGGGGTTGTATAAAATTAATTTTACATGTGAAATCTATGAACTAATCATGTTTTGGTACTTGTTGTCTAGCAGATACCAGTGAGAATTGAGTGTGGATAATGCAATTTAGTGAGACAGTTAGAATCATATAGGCCTTTCAGCGTGATTTCTTTTTGTGGAAAAAATGTGCTGGACTGGGCGGCGGTCATATTTTGTACCGCTCTGCGGTACATCTAGTTATGTATGGTTTGGAGAAATGGGAACTGCGTCGTATAGATGAGAGGAGCAAAGTGCAATGTGCAACACAGGCGCCCAAGCAAGCGCTCCTGCAGGTGTAAGCTACAGCTGTACCTTACCAACAGGCAACTCAACAATGAGAAACAGTTTCCAAGTTGACCTAACTTTCCAACTCTGCACGGTATCCCATTAAATGCATGACAGTAGGCTATTTACAATATTTTATGTAAAGTAGAGTTTGTAAACACGTTATCATCACTTAATGTACGCACAACTTTTGTAGGAGAGAGAATAACAATGAATGGACGCAGCAACTACAGAAATTGTAGCCAAGGCTATTTGCTGCTTTCTGTTACTGTCTATGGTTGCTGGTTAACAGCACATAATAAGCTTATTTAAGCGAATTCACAAACTCAAGACTTCAAGGCCATCATGGATATAAACGTTTTTTGAAAACAACGAGAGGATGGAGGGAATATAGCAAAGCTTGGAGTTATTTCAGATGGGCTACAACAAGGTAGGCAAAATTGTGGTGCTTGTCAAAACCTTAGCGCAGCTGGAATAATGCTTATACTGATATTAAAGCGCACACAATGTTTAAAGCCATACACAATGGTAAATTGGAACAAAACTAAAGGTAACTTTAGCCTTTATAGGGCTGTATAAAGTTGTCCAAATTAATAGGTCGTAATTAGGCGTTGTTGTTGTAAAGATATTGCATGTAGATGTATTATATAGGCTACTACATTTTTAGTTGACCAATGCCCAAACAAAACCGGGAAATGGACAAATATTATCAAGGCTTTGAATGTTTCCATCTGTGCACAGTGTGTATGTAGATCGGTGTACATAGCATTCATTCCTGCAGGCCTGTGGCCATGCATGCGCCCTTAAAATAGCATCTGAATTTGCGCCACTGACTTTAGACCAGGAGATTCCTGGTCTGTGGCGGTATTGTTTTCTGAAACTGCAAAATATCAACAGGGACCGTTTGCGCCGGAACACACCCCCTCTTTTCGCTGAAATGCCCCCGTGGGCACACATGTACCTGTGGAGGGAAAATTCCAATATGCGCTGACTGCAAAATAGGAAAGACAAAAGCGCGAGTATAGAAAGTCAATTGCGCTGCCGTGCAAGATAGAGCCCAAGGAGTCAATAGGACTCAATTTGTTTGGTGACAATGCAAGGTAGACCTGTGTGTCATCTGCATAGCTATGATATGCAATCTTGTACTGTTGAAATATTTCACCAAGGGGGAGCATGTACAAGTTAAATAAGAGTGGCCCAAGAATGGATCCCTGTGGCACCCCATTCTGTATTCAGGCGGATATCAATTAATACCTTTACAAGTGCAGTTTCGGTACTGTGGTGTTGGCGAAAGCCTTATTGTAGTTGATCATAGATGCCATTTGTATTTAAATAGTTATTGACTTAGTTGAATACAACTTTCTCAATAACTTTGCCTATAAAGGGGAGGTTTGAGATGGGCCTGTAGTTGTTAAGCACAGAGGGATCAAGGCTTCTTTTTTATGAGGGGTTTGATAACTGCAGTCTTAAGAGAGCCTGGGAAAATGCCTGAAGTAAGAGAGCCATTCACAATCTTTAGAAGCTCAAATGCCACACAATCAAAGATGCTTTTAAAGAAGCTTGTGGGCAAGGTGTCAAGACAGCAAGTAGATGAGCTGAGCTGCATCACTGTTTTTTCAAGAGTTTTGCTATCAATGGCAGTAAATTCAGATAAAGAAGCTACATGTGTACAGTATTTGATGATTTAACCAAGACATTACATAAGCAGGTCGAGCTAATGTTTGTTCTAATATTTCAATATTTTGAATTTGGCTCTAGCAAAAAATGCCGGGATTTTTGGGAGGGACATGGGGGCTAAATCTTTTCTAAAGGGTCCATAGAGGTCAAATCAATCATCAAAACATTGTTGCCAGAGGATGGTCACAGAACCTCACATTATGACTTGACTATTAAATGGTGACAGCCTCAATTCTTGCATGACACTTCACCTCACTGAATATGAGCCAGCCAGACTCCAAGGCCATCACCAAATCTAATCTCTGGTAGGCCTGTTCAATTTCACCAATGACATGTCAATGAAAATTGAGTGTTGTGTTGTTAACTATGATGTTACTTTGCATACCAAAGGACACTGGAAAAATAGGGGGTGGTGTTTAGCCTACATGGGAAGCCTACTTCTGTCATTCCACTTTACATTTCAAGTTACTTGCACATTAAAACTAGTAGAAAATGTAGGCTATTTAAAAATCCTCTTTTGAATGAAAGTAACTGAAAGTTAAATATCCAAACTTTTTCTTGTAACCGTCTTTATGTGGCTCTTCTGAGATTAAAAAAGTAAAACATTTGGTAAAAGTGGCTCTCCAGGCAAAAAAGGTTGCCAACCCCTGGTCTAGCCTTTCTTAACTCATAGTTGTAAGAGCATAGTTTTTCTTTGAATATATTATTGTCAACCTGAAACTTGCTCTATCTCCATTTACGTTCAGCTTTCCTACATTCTCTTTTGTGAGTCGCTACTGCTGTGGTATACTGTACCTCCATGGTGTTTTACATTTCCTGGGGACTGTTAAGTCTGTTGGTTGGCCATTGCTCTGCTGCACCTAGTCATGAATTTGTTCCCATGTTGTATCATCATTTTTGCCAAAATCAGTACTTAAACATATTAGTTATGTTAGACTGCTATTATTTTGCACATAACTGTATATCTTAAAATAGCCATTATTTTATACAGAGCACATCACATCTATTACTTTTATATATATATATAATTTAGCATTTTTCAATTTACTCTAAAGTCAAAAATGGACATAAACAGCCAAAGATAAATAAAGATTTGATGTCATCCACTTTAAGATGCAAACAATTCACTCATTTTAATAGTCATTAAGCTGAACAATACAGAAACATAATAAATAATAATATACTTTTTCTCTGTGTTATAAATGGCACACTTTACTAGATGACAAGTATACAATAAAGTACATTCTTTTACATTTCACAGATTAGTTACATTTTAAAAACAACAAAAAAAACATTGATTTACTTGTATGTTTAGTAGATTATGCCATTATACCAACCATTTCTATCATTTAATGACTTTGAAAGAGTAATCAATGCCATTCGGAGTAGGCTACTGTAACTCACTTTATGTTGGTGTTAGCCAGGCCTCTCTCTCACGCCTGCAATTGGTCCAAGATGGTGCAGCTTGCCTTCACTGGCTTCCTCACTTGTTATTATCATCATCTTGTTACATACAGCACTTTGGTTTCTAAATTTACTTTCTACATTGACATTGACATTATTTACCATGTCCTTAATGAGGCTAGGTTTATACTTCAGGTCTTGATGCACAGATGTTGTAATATGAATGATTCAAATATGCTAGCTGAATTTACACCTGCAAGTACAAATCTAAAATTTTTACAGATTGCTGGAAGCTCAATACAAATGGACGTGTAATCACAGCAAGAACTCAAGACTGATGTTGGAATCTTTAACCTGTAATCACATTTCCCTTAATATTCCAATTTGAGAATTCCATAAAGACAGATATCCTTTTTTTATATTGATTTATTTCCACAAATAGATGTGGGACAAATATGTGGGACTTTTTGTCCATGATATATTCATTGTAGGCCACGCTTGATCAGGATGTGGTCCCATTGACCATGCAGTCTCTCAGAAGTAATAATATTAGGCTATTATTTGTGCGAAATAATTTCACATACTCACAGCATTGTTTTTCAAACACTTAACTACATAAAACTATGAAAATATATATTGACATAATGCTACATTATTTTCTGAATTTTATTGCTTCATTAAGTCTCACAAATATCTCATGAGCACACTGTCTAACTGGACTGACAGGCTAGATATCTGAAAATATAACACCTTCAATATATGAACAAGTTTATGTAATACAATTGTTACAATTTGTTACACTGTTAGGTTACTCTGATCACTGAAATTATTTTTGCAACCATTTTTTCTAAAACCAAAGTGTACTTACTGTGTGATTGGTACACAGAAGGGAATATGTATTTATATATGTATGCTGCCCTATACATCATAAAAGAGCATGTTAGAGGCCACATAGTGTGCTTTACATGTTATGTATACACATGCATAATATGAAATACATTTTTGTTCTGATATGTGATAACAGGGAATATGATTGCCTAAAGCTAGTAATACAAGCTGCACAAGCTTTTCTCATGTTCAGGCCAACCTTGAATACTGTAAATTAAGATTATCACCTTCAACATTCCCATTTATGACATTACTTCTATACCAAATACAAATGTTAAAATATCTTCAAATACTGATAAAGATACAAAATATAGTTATAGTAGGCATATGTAGCAGTGAGAACAACAGAATTATCTGTTGAATTATCAGTTACACTTCTTACAAACAATTTTGGACAACACAACATTGAAATGAAACATCTATTATGTAAAGTTAACAAGCATGTTGACCAGTGTTTTTTTTAATTGTGTGTAGGCTTCAACATAACATTTTACCCACTTAACTTTCATTGTCAACTATACTAGTTTTCCTTCCATTCTTACATTATCAGTATGCTTCATAAAATACCATCTATGTCATTTAATTAAATATGATGTCTTGTTATTTCAGCAATATATTTATATTTTTTTATATTATAGAATTTTGGGTAACACTTTATTTTAAGGTTCACATGTTAGCCACCAATACATACCTAATTAATACCTGTATTAGTGACTTGTAAGTCATGTGTTAGGCAACATTAACCATTTGTTAGGTGTGTATTCACAAATTTCTTGTTCATGACGAATTGGGCCTTTATTATTGATATAATCTTAATAATGACCTTGTAAGCCTTGATCTCTACATACTAATTAGTAGTAAGTACCAAAATAGAATATGCATAACCTACCGTACTTGTATACTGTCTGAATAAATCCCAAATAGTAGGAGAACAGTTGTAGAATAAGCAAGTGTATGGCTCAACCTCATTGCTGCATTTCACTGCCCAGGTTGCTGTGTGAAATAGCACTTAATACAGGTATTAATTAGGTATGTATTGGTGGCTAACATGTGAACCTTATAATATATATAATAAAGTGTTACCGAATTTTGTATAAAGACCGCTGTCAAGGAAAATGGGGTTTGTGCTTCTTATTCACGTCTTTCATATCATTCTGAGTAGTTGGTTCATTTATCGCAATGGAAAGTTGATATCAGCAAGTAATACGTTGCCATACAACACCTGAAACTTTCTTCTTCTATTTGTATTTGTGTGGCGAAGTATTTGTTTTCTCAGCGGAAGCCACTAAATAGTAGGCTAATTAAATCATTTATTACACGGCTCTTCAGAGTGCTGCAGAAAGATCCTATAAAAACTATATAATTACCACTGCAAAGTATATAATGACTGCTGCCAATGGTAACAGGTTTTGTGCTTTTTATTCACGTCTTTCATATCATTCCGCAAGTAGTCCATTAGCTTATTGCAATGGAATTTTATTGAAAATGAAACTCAGCAAGTAAGACGTTTCCACGCAACACCTGGCCCTGCAAGTTCTATTTGTTTTGTCAGCGGAAGCCACAAAATGGTATCAAATCCTTTTAAAAGACCTATTGTGTGAAGTCTCCTTTCTCGTTTTGGCAAGTAGCCGTGTCATAAGCGGGATAATGTATTGTCTGCTGGTAATTATCATAAAATAAGTCCCTTCAGGACGAAGCAAGACCCCTGCGCTGCTACATCAGGGTCCTGTTCGCCCTGTCAGGTCTTATTTTCGTATAATTACTGGCGGACAATACATTATCCCTTACTTAAAAGACCCATTGAGTGAAGTTTCTTGACTCGTTTTGGCAAGTAGCCGTGTAATAAGTGGGATAATGTATTGTCCGCCGGTCATTATTGGTGTTGGGGTCCTGTTCGGACTTATTTTCCGATAATGACCGACGGACAAAACATTATCCCTAAAAGCGTGCCCTAATCAGACGCGATGTGTTTGAAAATTAGCCGTTAAAAACCCGTTAAAATAGGCTACATTGTTTTCAATTGGAATGTCTTGACTGCGAGCGACACGAGCAGTGTGATGCAACACAACATTTTGAAAGATTTTCTTTCTGCTCACGTTGCTCTGCTATTTTAAATGAGAAATATGACGCAATAGAAGGGCATATTTAACGATTCAGTGTAGACAGATAACACCGAATGCTACAAGATAGTCGCTCGTTTGGATCTGGTTAGGACACGCTGTTATGTAATGTCTGGCAGAGAACAATTTAATTGACTAGCTAGTCAGCATATATTGGTATAGGCTAGACATTATATTAGGTAGCTTAATATTGCTAACTATCTGCAACCATAAATGGAAGTGTAACAGTAGCCTACAAAATCTGCCTACCTCCTCCTTCAGGAATCATGATGAGCAAGATTTCAAGTGACAGTTTAGATGCTAGGTGCCTGAAATCAAAATGAACTGAAATAGGAAAGTCTTTTACTCTAAAGATCCCACTTCCATGAGAGTAGATGTCATACGATCTCATCATAACCACTCGAGTCTATTGTCTATTTATAAAGTGCCTTAAATTTGTATTTAAAATGTGTGCATTCAGAACTGACCATTTTAGGCTATTGTATTTGTTAGGCTATTGTATTGTAAAGGTTATTGGGTCACACTATTAAACTCATGGACCCATTTCAGAACTTATCCACACAATCCTACATTTTATCAACTTGAAGCAATACCACTGTTTTTGCGGCATAGACTTTCCATCTCCAACAGGCATTCCTCTAGATGTTTCACAAATGTGTTGCTGCAAGTCTCATCACTGTCATTGAAACTGGACACACAGAAGAGAATGGCATCTGATTGAGGGTTGTAACATACACCATAGCCATTAGGGACTACAGGACCATAGCAGCAAAACATATCTACTGTAGTAGGCACCTGAAGAGAAATTGGATACAGTGAGATATTTGCATGTATACATCACATTTATGAAAGTTTTTTTTTCCCTTTTTTAATCTTGTTTAATACCTGGCTTGTAGAAAGGATGTACTGATTGCTGACTCTGTAAGTCTCATCAGTGAAGATGTCAGGCATCTCCATGTGTAACTCCATGGCCATTTCTCTCAGCCCCAACAGGTGATTGTCAATGGCCATGCCTGTAATTGCCTAAAATGGTGAAGTGTGTATGTTAACAATTAGTCATTCTTATCATACTTAATACCCCCCCCCTATAACTAAGTGCTGGATCTGGGCCTGCATGCATGCATACTTAGCTATGGCAGCTTACCAAGATAGTGTAATTCGTCTGGGCATTAATGGCATCCTGAAGAGTTTTCATCTTTTCATCATTCTTGAAAAAGCAGCAATATATTATAGTGCATTTAAAGAAACCTAAATAATGCATATACATTTTGCTGATATTCAGGTTGACATTATTCCTGTTAAAAATGTAACTTACCGAGAATGTTGACCTCCCATCAGTCATGGCCTTCCCAAAAGCCAAGGCCTCAAATGTGGCTGAACGAATATTGTCCACACGGCCCTCTTGGAATCGACGAATGGAAGCACTTTCATAAGTTGACACAGGTCTTCTATGACACCTAGGTTATTGAGAATAAAATTGCAGTTGAAAATGCTTCCATATTCTAGCTTTGTATAAATACATCACTTTAAGTAATTGACTGGTTGATTAGTAATTAAACTGACCTGTAATATGCAAACTGAAGTGCTACTTGAATATATGCATCTGGGCTCATTTTCTGCCTCTTGATGAACTCTTTGCCATACTTGGTAAACTTATAAACACTCATATCCAGATTTTTAGCGAGTCTACAAATAAATAAGTTGTTAAAGTAGTTATAATTTTATCTATAGTACATTGATTATAATTAGAGCAACAGGTCTATAGGATACTGTGTGTGTCTGTGTGTCTATGTGTCTGGCTGTCTGTGTGTGTGTCCATCCGTGTGTACTGTTCATTTGACTTGCCGATGTAATGTGTCTGCTGAGGCGGCAAGGAGAGCCTGGATTTCCGGAGAGCATTTCCAACGCAGTCGCCTTGGGGCTGGTAGCTCACTCACACTGGCTGCCCTCACCAACTTAGATGGGCTTCCTTTCCTTTATGAGGCACACAGAAACCCTGCTACAAATCCATTTCTGGGCTTTCACCACTAGCCACTTCATTAATTACGGACATGTGAGAAAGGAAAATCAACTATGGAATTCCCATAATTATGTGTTCAAGTGAAACAGTGAGTGAGACGGTAATGCGTACATATCTAAATAACAATGCAGTACAAATAGGTATGACTGATAAGCTTTTCTTTATCATCCAAGGTGTTGGGTTTGAGTATAGAATAACTGTTTGACACTCAAGTTAATTTTGTCTTTCATACTTACATATATTTCAAGAGATACTCTGTGCACTGGACAAGGACAATCCCTTCAAAGGGTGAGTGTTCACATACAACTCCACAGCAGCCATCTGACCCCATGACAAACTGAGAGTGTTACAATATCAGTATCAGTATTAGGGCAAGAACATTTATCATCTCTAGACCTTAGAAGAGCTTCTACCTGCATTGGTTTGTCATACCAGCGGTTCCCCCCATGTCTCTCTGGGCCTCCTCCATGGAGCATCAGCAAGGCACGATTGGTGTCAGTAAGTTGCAAGCCACTAGGTTCATCCAAGCACACCAAACACAAGCACCTCTCAATCACGTCCAGGGAGTCTCTGTTGGTAGAATCTGTATAGTATAGAATGAGAACTGTACTGTTAGTAAACATTGCTTAAAAAGTGCTTAGAGGAGAATTCCGGCGATTTTTCACATAAATCTCTGTTTCTCGAGGACACCAAATACTGTCGGTACGAAACAAACCGAAAACAATCGGTTTTACCTAGCTTGAGTTGCTGCTGCCAGGCAGCTAAAGTGCTACACTATGGGGGCATGAAAATGGGGACTAATGAACATAAGATTAACAAAACACTTCTTCAGAGCCTCTTCAGTCTCATCTATTCATTGTGCGGGTGATGGCTTGTTGACTTTGGACAAAGGGCTTACAGAGCCAGTAGACCAAACTGTGATCAGATCTTCCCAGGGGTGACAATTTGGTCTGCTGCCTCTGTACAAGCGCCTTGTCCAAACTAGGCAACAAGCCATCACTTGACGTTGCCATAAAATGAGCCCTATGTCTTCTAGCCTCTGGTGTGGGATGTGATGTATTGCGTGTAGCGTGAAGGTGGGCAGAGTGTGAGGCCAGAGAGGCGTGATATGAGGAGTAAGGCGTGTGGGTGTCTGAGAGTTCCTGCGGTAGACAGCAGGGTATCATATTAACAGCTAACAGTTAAGTGTCCTTGCAGCAGAGCTGTTCTTTTACAGAGATGTGCCCAGAGCTTTCAAGATTCAAGAAGCTTTATTGTCATTACATTTTCATGTAGAAGCAAAATTTAGTACTCAGGTCCCAATTGATTAATCAAAGCAACCCCCTCCCCCAATAAATAGAAATAAAAATAGTAAAACAATTAAATTATAATAATTAAAAATATAAATTATATATTATATTATATTATATTATATATTATATAAATTATATATTATAAATTATAAATAATTATAATTATGGAAGAAAGAAATATCTACCATTGCACTATGCACAGTGAATGACATCAGTGTTCAAGTCCATGAGTAAGTTCATGACTAAAGTGTAGTGTGTCAGGAGCAGTCTATGGTCAGATCAGAGCAGAGGTGGGGGGGGCAAACAGTCAACAGTGTGTGCAGGATGAGTGTCATCCTTCATGATGAGAGAGGCTCTGTTTTTGCACCGGCTGGTGTATATGTCCTCAGTGGTGGGTAGGCTGCAGTCGAAGGTCCGCTGAGCCAACTTAATGGCTTCCACACACAGTTGCGTTCTGTCAGCGCATGCCAGTGGGTGTTCCCGACGGTAGCTATGCAAATGACTTAAGTTATAACCGTAATTTGATTGGCTGGTGCCGTCTGTTGTTCACTTGTTCGTAATTTGATTGGCTGGTGCCGTCCGCCGGTGCAGCAAAAGTTGAACTTCTCAACGTGAGCGACGGGAGCAACGCAACAGACCTACAATTCAGTTCGGCAACAGATGACGTAAACCCATGTAAAGTGAACGGGATGCGTCTCCAGCACTACAACTCACGCAACTGTGTGTGGGAGCCGTAACCACCCGCCGAAGTGCCTTCCTGTCTGCAGCAGAGCAGCTGCCATACCACACCGTAATGCAGGAGGAGAGCATGCTCTCCACTCTGCACCTGAAAAGGAGGTGAGTATGGCAGGACACAGACCAGCTTGCTTCAACTTCCTCAGGAAATAGAAGCGCTGATGGGTTTTCTTAACGAGGCATGGTGTGTTGTTTCTCCATTCCAGCCCATTTGAGATGTGCACCCCCAGGTATTTAAAGAAAGAGACAACTTCAACCTCTGCACTGTCAATGTAGATAGGGGGGAGGGGTCGTGATCCTCTCCGTCTAAAGTCTACAACCACCTCCTTCGTTTTCTTGGCATTCAGCTTAAGGTTGTTTTTGTTGCACCAGGTGTCCAGTGTAGCCACTTCCTTTCTGTATGCTGACTGTCGTTTTGAGGGACAAGTCCTACTACCACTGTGTCGTCTGCAAATTTCAGCACATAGTTGTTTGGGTATTGAGATGTGCAGTCGTAGGTCAGCAGAGTAAACCGTAGGGGGCTCAGGACACATCCCTGGGGGGCCCTGGTGTTTAGGATGATGGTGAAATGTGCTCACCACAGCAGCAATTGTCAGACATTCACAAATATATCATAGAGTCACATTTCAAGTCACATTTCATAACTACAGACACAGCCCACCTAACACAGTTGTGTTCTGGTAACGTTGTGAGCATGTAGCGCATTGGTCGCTGTGACGTAGTTGGATAACGTGATGGCTACGTACATGTGCATTTGTGAATCGCCTGGACGTGGTGGTTACGTCTTTCTGGTCCATTTCTGTGACCTACAGTGCAGAACAGGGCCTAAAATTCATTTTTCAAAATGGAGGGTGGGGCGTGGGATTCCCCCCTTCAGTGCTCCACATAGGGGGATTAATACAATTTTTTTCTTTTTTGGGAGGGGGGGGGCAACATTTTACAAACCGAAAATAAGGTTGGCCAAGTTTGAGTGTTCACGATTAAGAACAAAGTCCTCGATGTTAACAGGCATCAATGAGAGAACGATGCTTAACATAGTCCTTAGGCTCCAACTCCAACTGATTTCGGATTTAATTTTCTAATAGGAGTATGCGTTTGTGACAACACAGGTCTTGATACATTTGGTAATTTGTGATTGCTGTTTTGGTGAGGCATCTTGCACATAATGAATGCGCACTCTATAAAGTGAAATTAGGCCTACTGTGTGCTGTGTCTGCAGCTGTCTGTGCACGTCCGCACGTATAACGTTCCTCAAATGGAGAACACATGTTCCCTCGCGTCTCAAACTTAATGCTTGTGTTTGCAAAATTCCTGACAGTTCCTGATCACTAAACTTTTGTTTTCATTTCCTGTTGGTTAGCAGTTGATGTAGAAGCACAATAGCTAATTTGACTTCAGCGGTGGCAAATCCTGCTGAGCGAGAGAGATAGAGAGAAGCACCCGCAAAGTGGTTCTGTGCGCGTTCAGGGCTATGTTCAATTCAAGTCAAAAGTTGGTCCTGGCTAAAATTGGCTGAAATTTAGGCCCTGCAGAGGATGTTGTGAGCACGTAGCACATTGGTCGCCGTGACGTAGTTGGATAACGTGGTGGCTACACACATTTGTGAATCGCTTGGACCTTCTGGCGATGTCGATTCATTGCTACAGCATCCTCTAGACGTCAGTTTTTGTGCTTTTATTTTTGTCCCTTTGGGGCTCATATGAATCGTGACTTTTAAGGCATTTCATGTGCAATCACAAGTAGCCTTGGCTGGAAACATAATTTCTTCCACGGCAAACACTTGTTTTCCGCAGAGATTTGAATATTAACTGACCTATCGGAGCATCACCTATTACCGACCGTCCCGTATTTCCGACCTCTTGCGTGTATATATAAATTTCTATACAAACGGTGTTCTTAATATTAATTTCTATACAAACGGTTTCTATACAAACGGTTCTATAAAGACGGTGAAGTCCTAAAGAAATGCAAATACCTACATCATAAGTGTATCTAAATTAGCTATGTACCAAAAATTACATTTTACCGAGACTCGAAGAACTGTAAACCGTGTTGTAAGGCTGCGTGTACAAATTCGCTTGGAGCTCCAGTGAAATTTTGATTTGCGACGAGAATTCTCGGTCTTACCGTTGATGTGCTGTGAGAAAGGTCGGAAATAGGCGACCCACCAAGGCCAGCACGAGCGTGGTAAACAAAATCGGAAAAATAAAAAGACAAGGTGATGTAGCCTAAGATATGTGAGACCAAATGAAACAATGTTGGTTGGTGATTTTAACCATGTTAAAATTAAAGCTGTGCTACCCAGCTTTGATCAGCATGTGCAAGTGCAAGTGTGCAACACAAGGGAATAACATACTGGACTGTGTATACTCTAACATTAAAAAGGGATACAGAGCCTCCCCACACACACACACACCTGGGCCAGTCTTACTATCCCTGATTCCAGCGTATCACCCCATCATTATAGAGCAGAACCCTACCGTCAGAACCGTTAAGAGGTGGCCTGGGGATGCATCTCTACAGCTACAAGACTGCTTTAATTGAACAAACTGGACCTTGTTTTCTAATCAGGATGTGAATGAATATGCCTTTGCTGTCCTCTGTTACATCTGGTGTAGATGTGTTCAAAATCAAAATCACTATCACACACGCATCAGGATTCCCCCTAATAGGCACAACTTGAAAAAGGGCATCAAGTAGGCAAAAGCTGTGTACAAGGAGAAGATTGAGGGTCACTTCACCAACAAAGATTCAACACGGGTGTGGCAAAGAATACAACAAATCACCAACTACAGGGGCAGCCATGAACTACCTACAACATCAATGCCTCCTTGGTAGAGCAGCTCAACCATTTCTACGGCCACTTTGAAATATCTGGACTAGATAACGGAGCTGCTCCTACCCATGCTGACCTCACACTCACGGTAACAGCAAAGGAAGTGAGACGCACCTTTAGGTCTATGAACACTAGGAAGGCTGAGGGACCTGACATGATTCCAGGAAGATTGCTCAGGTCTGTTATTGAGAAATATCACACCTCCGAATGTTGGGAAGACCAAATTTCCAGACCTTTTTTTTTTCAATTTTGTGGGCAGCGTTACATTTGGGCTGGCTTCCAGACTAATAAAATGATCATTGTTATGAAAATTTGAACTTAATTACAACACCATATGTTGTAACACTACACTGAGGCCAAAACATTGTTACTAACATCATAAGTGATCTAGTAAATAGTATTTTCCTGACCTTTAATAAGGATGCTGCGAGCTTCAGCCCACTCTGTCCGCCCCTCTGAAGTTAGAAGGCCAATAGGTGGAAGACGCTCCTCTTCATTATCTGCCATCTTCCTGATCTTCTCCAACTGAGTGTACAGATCTTTCTCATTCAGTCGCCGAAAGTTGATCACCACATCCAGAACAAAGAACTATAATGAAAGATAAGATAGCAAGAGCAACCACTGGTTACTAAATTAAACCCCATCTCTTCCTCACAGTCTATGTACATTTAATTTAGGGTAATTGAGACCATTATTGAAAGTACACTAGTTATCACTTCACCAATGACCTGTCTCTCCCTTTGATGTTTTCAACTGGTTCAACAGGTGGAACTGATATTTCAATTTTGTAATTTAAAAGAAACATCTGAAAAAGTCGACACACTGAAGTAAAATGAAAACAAAAACAAAACGGAAGTTCCACGAAGAATGTCTTTTGGTTTTGATCTTAATTACCAGGTAGGTCAGAGATGTTTTTTTTTAGATTCCAGTGTGGTAGAATCCTCAGCTGCTTTGTGAATATTGCTTGGGACACTGGTGGCAGGACAACCAGATATTCCTGGTTAACAGAACATAGTGTGTGAGATGGCATAATGACCAGTATGAAGGGGTTTAGTTAGGTGCTGTTGAGTTGCTACTCAATGCTGTCAGAACTTTGAAATTCATGCCTGCAGTGTACCCAGGAAGCCAGTGAAGAGAGATGAGCAGTGGTGTGATATGTGCCCTTTTCAGCTGATGAAAAATGAGACATGCATGCTGCTCTATTCTGGATCATCTGTAAAGCTTTAACTATATATGTTGGCACTTGGCAGTATGGGAATTATGTTTATTCACTGCATTGTTGTGTCCGTTTCAGTTTAACCACTGAAATGAAACAATGTACAACAAAATTCATAGTCACCATGGTGGTGGAAGGTAGTGATTCTCTAAAAAAAACAGAATGGTTAGATGATGATGATGTTTTAAGTCTTTGCATTGGATAATAATGTAGTTTATTTTTTTGTGTATCACAAGGAGGAATATTGTGGCGATATCACCATATTGATTTATTTGGCTTAGTCAGTAGGTTGCCACAGTGGTTTAAAAGTGGAGCCTATACTGCACTCTTGTGCGTTTTAAACCTGAAATGAGGAGGAATGTGTTGAGCTCTAAAAGGCTGCTCTTAACGCTATAGGATGCACCTGCAATAATACCTACCTGCAACCAACTGATATGCAAATCAAATGGTAGCCTGTCCTACCTGTGGATGTCTGCTACAGTTGTTGACAGAGCAGTAATGTAGATTTCGAATGATACATTTTAGTCTTTTATTGGTCAGGCTGAAGACAGTGATGTCTTTTATTGTTGATGCAACTGTAAGTCCCATTGTATTTTGCAAGTGAGAGGTCCGCAACTGCACACCCCACTTGTGAGGTGAGAACCACTGGTTTAAGGCAACGGATGATGAGAGCTTGCACAAGGAGTTGTGTGGCAAACTTAGAATGGTTAGGTTTGATCTTCCTGAACAAAGATTGTACTCGTTGGCATTGACAAAACATTCACCCTCAATTTGTCACTGTAAACAAAATACAACAGAAAGTCATTGTCAATTGTCAAATAGTAAAGCATTTGGTTCTCCTGACCTGATTTTTGCAGGCGACTATGATATGCTCTGGCTCAGGCATCACACTGCTTTTCTGGGCAACTAGTGTGTCTTTTTTTGGCCCAGGAAGACGATAGGAAGTGAAGAGCTTATAGTACTGTTCCATACATAGTGGAGTCCCAGCCAGCTGACCCCGGGCAAAATCCACCGGCAGTGCATGTCTGAAAACACATACTACATTTAGCAAAAGGTTGTATTGCTGGGACAGTTATGCCATACACTAAAGTTGATTATACACAAAGCGTCTTTTTGAGAAATGTTGCTAGGCAATGTTCCTTTTTGTTCCCATTGATTTTTGGCAACAATTTTCCTTCTAGATTAGCCTGGCCATTTGCCATCCCCTTGGTACACTTCGCTTCTACAAGGGTCTGGGATCTCGGCTATTGACAAACGTTTGCAGGCTGGATGTGTGGACTCTGTAGAAGTTTGAAACGATTGGATCTGATTTCACCCAATCGCTAAAGTTTGGCCGTGACATATGTTATGTGCCAGCTCGATTGTGAAGTAAGCTACACTACAACACTAACCAGAAATTGCGTGCACTGTATACAACAACCATTCCCCACCAGAGCGAACAAGATGGATGTTCTTCTGTTGACGTTTCAAAACAAAACAGAGCTAGCTTGCCCCTCCCACGCAATTGAAACATGAATGTGCATCTCATCGGTCATTGGCTGCAGCAGTTTATGTTTCATGGTTCAGGCTGGACCAGACTGTTTTTGTTGCCGTTTTTGGAGCCTGGGTGGTCCACAGGGACCATGTTTTTTACAGCGTATTCAGGGGACAGGCAGCTAGCGGATCATGAGGAGATGTTTGCTGTATGTGACAAAAAATGTTTTAACTTGACTACCGTGTAACATGACTTAGGAAAGATGTGTCCTCAACCTGTCTTCTCAGGGAAATCTCCCAAGAACGCTAAAGCTCAAAGTTTCAGCCTCTACGACTGTACAGTATAATTCACTATTTCACTATCATTGAACACACCAGGGTCAGACTACAGTGAGAATTGTAAAGTATCTCTATACTTACGTTTCCAGTAGTGTTTTATATTCCAGTACAGCAGAGATGAGATGAGCAGCAAATCTGAAAGGAAGTCAAAGTAGTGACGATACCATTGCTGATGTGTCAAGGCAGATCTACTCATGTAGTAGCATGCATCTTCCAGAGTATGCTCTGAACATAGTATGAAGTGTTACACAGGCAAATGGGCTTTGTCAAAGTCAAACACACTCTGTATTACAATGGTTTTACATTATTCAGCTGATTCAGTCAGAGCTAAGTGACATATATACCGTTTATAAGGATAAACGGTAACACTTTACTTGATAGTATCGACATTAGAGGGACATGACACTGTCATGACACATGAACCCTAATCCTAACCCCAACCCTATCCATAACTCTAAACCTAAACCTAACCCTAAACCTAATCATAATCCTAACCCTAACTTGTTATGACAAAAAACGAATGTCACCTAATAACAGAAGCGTTATGTCATAAACGTTTATTACTTGTTTATGACACGTTCATGACAGTGTCATGTCACTCTTATGTTGACACTGTCAAGTAAAGTGTAACCGGATAAACTACCAGATCCTACCTTTGTTCAACCAGTTATTATTTGTGTTGGGTGGCAGTTCTGGCCATTGAAGTTACATGCAAATTAAATCTACATTTAATTGTTAAATTTAAGTTCCATAATGAATTTGTGTATGAAGGATTTAGTTGAAGAAATGTTTTGGAGACATATGGAAATATACTGAGCATGCAGTACCTTAAGGCATCACTATCAGTCTTGAAGTTTTGTTTTGGGAAAACCATAACTGGACTAGAGTTCACTGGTAATGCTAATCTGTTATTCAAGTACATATCATCAAGCCAGTAGTCATAAACCTGTGAAAATGAGAGTAAATAAGAGAGATTACCTGCTCATCCTTATACATTTTATTTTTGTTGCAGGACAAGGACTATTGCAGGACTATATTTTTTATTTTTTTTAATGAAAAGATAACTAAATACATATGTATTAATAATAATAGGTGCCGTAATGGGCTGGTGGGAACAGCAGCTTTGTGGAACTACTTCTCTTGATTATTAATATATCATATATCACGTCATAACCCCTTGAATTCTGAGAGATGCAAATATTAATGTTAAGACATAGTATGAAACATGGCAATTTCAAATAGATCATTTTGATCTTGACCTGATGGTCAATGTTTAAATTGATTTGGTCTCATTTCCTACCCAGTTTGCTTTGCTCTCTCTCCTTTTGTAAAGTTGTTGTTGAAGCATCTCGCCCACTCCTCCAGGAGCTCCAAACGTATGCACAATGCCTTTGGTCCTTCTGAACTTCTCCTCAGGTACTAAGTGTTTCATACACTTAAGATACATGTCCAGTGTATGCTGTAAGTCAGGAACTGGCAGCTTAGGCAAACCCTAACACAAAGCAAAATGAGAAGAGTAAACCTTATGGAAATATGTGTCTATGTTACATACATGAAGTATATATGCTACTTCAATAATGGTTTCATGCCTGGTACCAGTATTATTCAGTTATTCAATTGATTAACTATTTTGATGCACTTTTACCAAGCACATGAAGAGGGGTAATACTTTACAGCATTTTGTGTGGCAGGGTTTGTAAAGCAGAGACATTTGGCTCTAAGTGAAGACCAGGAAACTTGGATAAACAATGTTACATATTATGCTATAAGACAAGGCAAATCCAAAAAAATAAAACTGTGTGTGTGTGTGTGTGTGAGAGAGAGAGAGAGAGTCAGTCTTTACACATGCATATGATTAACAGACTTTTTAATCTTATTTATATATTTTGCCATTATGAAACAGTCTTGAGTGATGGCTGCTTTCTTACATTATTGTCAGGATTGGTTGATTGTTCCCTCTCCAAAACTGGCATTTTCTCTGCCTGCCTGATCAAAAGGAGTTACAGCCAGTGGAGGACAGGTAGCCTAACAGCTTGTGCTTGACATTCTGTGGATTCACACACATATTGAATTGAAAAATAAAACCGTATACAATACACAGCCCTACATCTATATGCTATACACACGATGTATGGTTGAACCAGTAGCCTATAACAATTAAACCAATAAAGGGAATTGGACACCTTGGAAGCAGCAGCAGAATATTTATTTGAGCCTTTCCCCACTTCTAAAAAAAGAACATCTCTCCCACTTCTGATTAGGGACCCATGTACAGTAAGTTGACATTGGCTACGTGGATATACACCAACGTTTAAATTAGTTATAAAAATATATATAAAATAATAATAATAATAAAAAAAATGTACTTACCATAGGGACAGATCCTTCAAATATGCAGAAAGTTTGTCTTCAAGTTTCATATTCGTTATTATTGATTCGGGTGACAAATCCAGGTTCCCAAATGTACATCTATGTTCCTTCCGCCACCTTTGGCCAACTAGCCTCTTCACCATTGCGAAGCTGGAGATGCTTGGTAAGAGCAATGAGAAGGTGGATACTTCATTCCGGCTATTAAAAATAGCTCCTCCCATCGAGGGCTATATTCGCAGAGCCGCTGACAGTTCGCATCTCTAAGCGCTCAGGTACCACTTAGGCTAGATGGTCGAAAAGCACGATGCTTTTTGACATTTCGATAGTTTATCAAATAAATCAACGGAGTTTTCATTAATCTCTGTACTTAAATACATAATAAGTTAGGCTACTTCATGTAGATTGTCTGCTGTTTCAGTGACCAAGATCTGTGGACAAAAAAAAACCCGACGGATTATTCATCTTGTAGCCTACTTATCGCATTCTTTGCTTTTGGAATTACATGATACGCTACATGTAGGCCTATATCGTCATAGATTAGGCTATTGTACCTCTAATAGCACATTAAGATTTATCTTGCAACCAGCAATAGCCTATAAATGATCTCTATACAATCTTCACTTAAATCACCAAACACATCAAACAAAATACTGTTTCAAGATGGGCTGTGACTTTACGTTATCAGGAAGGACGCACGGACTTAATTAGGCTTTAGAAAGAATTACATTCTTAAGCATAGGCCTATTTGTAAATAAACTTTTTATGTCAGTTAAGAATTAATGCCATTCACGTAGTAGGACCCACTTTATGATTAGCCTAACAAAATATCAAACTCATAGATCAACTGGGCTTTAACATTAAGCACTTTGGGTCAGCTTCTGTTGTTTCAAATAAAATGACTTAGCTTGACCCAACAAAGCTGTTTTAATGGCAAGTCTGGGATAAATTAATTTTCAATTCAACCGACCGATTATGATCGTGTCGTTATGTTGGAAGAGCAAAACACACTGCAATAAATCAATCCACGTATTATTTTAATTTATTTACACATGTTACATCTATATACAGCAATTATTTAACATTATACGTATGCATTCCAGAGGTACATTGATTCTCACCAAATCCAGACAACAGACAATGCAACTTGGGATTCAGTTCAATCCGTTTTTCGAGAAAGTGTCGTGTGACAGTGCATAAAAGTCATAGCAGCACAAACAGAGCAAAGGGTGGGCCGGTCTACTGAATGTTACACTGAAAAACGAGCAATATAATTTCGACATGTGCAACACCGTATACATCCCTGAATATGATTTTGAACAAGCAAGTAATACAGAGCTAGAACATTAATTTAACAGAGATGTCCAGCATTGCGTTTAGCCATGATTTACAGTTTTAATCAGTCTGAAAAGACGGGTGGGTTAATGGAATAATTCTGTAAGAAACAGAGAAAGTAACCTTACATAATCAGTAATTTGGGGGGTACATAATCAGTAATTTGGGGGTAAGAATATGTATGCATCACACTGAAGGTACTCCCAGTCTGACTAATGGGAGAGGAATGGGAGAGGCTGCACGACCGTACCGTTGGTGCCATGGCGTGTTACATATATTCTGGTTCAGATGTTTCCTCTTCAGAATATCCTCTCGGTTGCGCAAAGGTGCCATTTTCATCAACTGATACACAGTTCCCCGATGAACTGAGAATTTTCCCCTTGTTATGGCGCTCTTCCATTTTTATAGTGTCGTAAAGACCTGTGGCTCCCTCTTCTAATAGCATATTTCTCTCTGAATGGGACGGTTTCATTAAGCACACATTGCGCAACAGCAGTAGGGCCGGTGCGTAAAGAACATTAGCAAGTCCCATTCCCAGATTTAACTGGACAAAGCCAAAGTTGTGTACTATCTGACCTGCAACTATTGGCCCGAGAGCATAGGCCACACAATAGGATATATCTGCAATAGCATACACACTTCCATACACAGACACGTGACGCACATCTACAAGAAACGCAAGTGTTGGCAACAAAGCTGTATCTACCAATGCAATACCAAAACATATACCACACAATGGCCAGATGAGCTGTCCAAATGTTTTGCAAGCTGGCACAGTGCAGGAACTTGCACCAATGATAACCATTCCTAGTGCCCCATAGAACCATTGTAAATGAGGGTATTGAGCTGCTAATTTCACAGTAAGGTATACACCAAGAACATGTGGGAAAAACGCTGGTAACCAAGTTAGTCCAATTTCCCACTGAGTAGAATTCATGGTTTCCTCCATCCAATTCGCGATGGTGGGTTCCAGGAAGGCCAAGGGGATGTTACAGGTTGTCAGCGCCCCTGCAACAACTGCTATGTAGGGATCAATCATGAGTTTGTAAATGGGAGTGCCTATTGGCATGTTCTCTCGAGTGTTGTTTGAAAAAGGCTTCAGGACAGTCAGACACAATATACCATCGGCAAAACAAATGCAGGCAAGGACAAGGAATGGGACCCGCTTCCCTGCAAACTCGTAAAGTATACCTCCAAAGGGGGGCGCCACTAGACTCCCAAAAGATATGAATGCAAGGGCAATGCCCAGGGCACGACTCCTCTCTCCCTCCTCCGTATACTTATCAGCAATCATGGCAATTCCAGAAGTGTCTGCAAATGCAGATCCCAAACCTTGCAGACTACGTGCTGCAAACAAAGTTCCATAGTTTTCAGCGAAAGCAAATATACAGGTGGATAGGAACATGATCGTAAGTCCAATTAGGAGTGGAATGTCATACCCGACACGGTCAATAAAGGTTCCTGTGAGTGGATTGACTAGAAGTTGCAAAATGGCTTTTGAAGCAAAGAGTACACCGATTTCCACATCAAAGTTTTCTTTTCCGATGTGTGCCGTGCTGTTTGAGTTATTCATATGCAAAACTGCATGGGCGTGCTCTGCCTTTTGCTCGAGACTTACAAGATAATCGGGTATAATTGGTACTATCACCATGTACAGCATGTTGTCCAGTAACAGAGCAACGCAAACAATAACTAATATTATTCTCCTTTGCCGCTCGGGGTCTTGTATGGCATTGCCCAAATGCTTAGTTCTTTCCCCCATTTCTGATAATTTCACAGCAGCAGACTGCGCTAAACCGATGGATTCTTCTGAAGCCATGACTGGCCGACCTGTCAGATCTTCGTTCTTGAATCACAGCTTTTAAACTTTGATCTGTATGATATTAGGTGTGCTCTACGCTTACAGATCACATTAGACGCTCACTTCCAGTCTCTTCTTGCAACACTAAAAAACGAACTTCTTTACCTTCGCGCGTTGCTGTACTTCATTGCGCTCGCCCCTTTTGCGCTCTACTGAAGTTTCTTCTTGTCAGCGTAGGTTATCCGACCTTGTTTCATTGTATTTTGTCCTGCTCTGTGACGAGGAGGACCCAAATAAACTCAAGTCTGTGTTAACTTCTGTTCCATCCTGAAAATGAGAGTTATTTTGCAAGGGGACCGAGGTTCTTCCGCTGTCAAAAAGGTCGGATAGTTGCTGATGATCAGTCACCTGTGACGCAGAAAAGTATGATACCATCACTGTTTGGCAAATCTGGTCTGATGTCACCGGTTGATATACAGTGGCATGTTTGTTAGTAGTACCTTAGAAAGCTTTCACCGTCTTTTCCAAGGGCTGTGACGCACTGCTGACTTGCCTCCCCTCCCCTTCTGTGATTCCCAGCTAGCCGCGTTTTCCATGCTGATAATGCACACAAACCCCTACCAAGTCAGCACATCACAGCTACGGCATCGATGGTCTGTTATGTGGTGGTAACAGTATAACTAGGGTAGTGTACTTTTGATTTTAAAGTTTAATTTGTACTCTGTTCTGTGTGGTTGAACATGAATCATCGAGCCATTTCATGACAAATGCAATGCAATGATCTGTACTTAGTCAATGCAACTGAACACGGGTTGACAACACAACATTTAAATATTATTGTTTTTCTTTTCAGTACTTTCCATGTTTAAGCTGTGTGAAATGACATTTATTTATCCCAGTTGTTGAAACGAGAATCGCAAGTCTTGGAGACTTCCCATCCTCACTCGACCACGCGTAGATAAATCATTCACTGGCAAGACCTATTAAAACAGGAACACTTATGCCACACGGGTAAAGGCTACCACTAGCCAATGGCTGATGATGAGTTGGTCGGTCATTTCATTCTATTTCTTTTTCATGAACAGTATCGACTCCAGTGGGAGACAGAGCATAACACTAATTTACAGTCTAGGCTAGCGAAACAACTACGCCACCTGCCGTAGCATATCTGAACAAGAAATAGGCCCGTGTGTTTATTGGATGTATGGACTAGTAACTTACCTTAATGTGAGAACAATTTAGGCTACACTCTTTTATGTCATAGATCACATACGTGTAAATGCGAAAACAACAAAAAAGATATGTTGACTATAACGACACCTTTATTTAGCCTATTTAGATGCATTGCTGTTTGGATTGTTTGGCCTACTGCCACCCTCTTGTGGGTGAGAAACTCAGTGACATCAATTAGGGGAGACCTGGTATGGTTGTAAAATCTTTTGCTTTAGACCTGTAACTCTTAATTTTTGAGCTACAATCCTGTAACCTTTTTTATTTTTTTGTGTGAGGTGTGTAATACATGTGTTTGCTAGTGTGTGTGGGTGTCTGTTTGTGTTTTTCTGTGTAAATTGGTCATCCGATATCAGACTCAAATTCTGAATAGAATTGGGTATGGATATGTCAGGCTAGAATTGAATAGTCACACAAAGTAGATGGCCACCTTCTCTCGACCGTCCTTCATGATCATCTGAATCTGGATTTAGTTGTCCGCTTTCTTTACTGATGGTGCATCATCAGCTAGGGGCCATTCTTTAATGTTTCTCTGTAGCCTATTATTTATTTCCCATACCCTGTCCTTCCTTCTCTGCCAGAGTCAGAGGCTCACTTACTTGGTGCTATCAGCCATCTCACTTACTGCCTTCTTTAGCCCAACTCCAGCTGCCCTGACAAACTTACAGTAATGTTGCTGCATCATCATTCTGTCTGTGGCAGATTACAGTACACTTGAATCTCTACATTCTGCAGCTAGCTCTGTATTTTGGCATCTTCTGGCAAAGACTTTCTCCACACCTTCCTCCAATGGGACAGTCAGATGTACTCTTAACACTGCTGAAATGGAAGTTTGTCTGAAATGGCAGCTTTACACATGATGTCCTACAGTATAGCTACCAACACAGTAGAGATAACAAAGAGCATAACGCAGGGCAGAAGGGCGCACAGTCAGTACCAGGCTGTTGGTTGGCAGTGGCAGATGAGTGAGAGGTGATGTCCTGTGTCATTGTGGTTGCAATACTGTATGTGTGATTAGGTTTTGGGGAGACCTTTTATGATTGTAACACGTTTGTTTTAGCACCTGTAACTCTCCTAATTTTTGAGCTACAATCCTGTAACCTTTTATTTATTTATTTTTAAAATACCGTCATTTGTGTACTTCAGATAGAACCAACTCAAATTTCTGCAAGAAAATCACATACAAGGTCGTCCTTTGTTACAACCTACCCCACTACCGGGGTGGGTTGTAACTCATACTGGGGCAAGTGGTAAGAGTTAGACAAAAGACAGAAAAAGAGAGCCCACACCATGCAATATGTTTCCGACATGTTTGGGGCATTGCAATAGGCCTATGAATACAAGAGAACATTGTCTTTTTATTTACTTCTCTCTGAATGACCATAACCAGAGTAGCCAATGTATGTGTGAGGTACATATGTGGGTGTTTGTTAGTGTGCGTAGGTGTCTGTTTGTGTTTTTCTGTGTAAATTGGTCTCAATAGTATACAATGTTACACAAAACAAACTTGTACAGTGTGATGTGCCAGTGTTAATAACCTACATGTAAGTGTTACAACCTACACCTACCCCTGTCTGCCAAAATGCATGATTTGCCTCAGAGACTACAGTTTAATTTAATATGAGGCATGTGGTTTTATCTACAATAGTAAAAAGTACTAAACAAAATATAGCCTTGGTGAAAAATGTTACCTCTTATGTCAAAATCAGTTTTCCTCTATAAAATTAGAATGGGTGACATTCTAGGCTTAAAAATCACCATGTGTGTACGGTGTACATTTTAGGACATCCTCAGCTGTCAGACTCAAGTGTCAGACATCAGATGAAAAGGCATCAGGTCTCAGGAAAACCTCTGTCAAGTTTACGGAATTACACAGTCATGTCTCAGACATCAGATGAAAAGGAGTCAGGTCTCAGGAAAAGCGCTGTCAGGAGAAGCGGAGTCAGACGATAGGTTATAAGATGAAAAGTTATCAGTCAGGTCTCAGGAAAACCGCTGTCAGAAGAAAAGGAGTCAGACGAAAAGTTCTCAGATGAAAAGTTATCATAGTCAGGTTTCAGAAAAACAGCTATTTCTGTTAACTGGTACAACAAGCAGACTCATTTGTGATATAAAAGGCTACGAAATAAAATGCTAGTTGTTTTCTGAAAGCTAGTTCACTCGTGTAGGCCCCGTTTAGTCCTCCAGTTGCCATGGATACTACAAACAAATCCAGCTGAAGAATCATAACGTGAACTAGCTTGCAGAAAACAAGAATTCTATTTCGTATTACAGGGAAGCCAAAAACAATCTTTGGGGAAGCTACACAACTGAAGCGTTGCATCTGCTGCAACAAAGCTTCCACTATAATCAATGGAAATAGCTACACCAGACGTGATAGCGGCGCATACGTTCGAAAAAAATAGACCACTCTTAAATGTTTTTATGCGCTGCAAAAGGAACGCTCCTGGTGTAGCTTCCCTTACAGTAGGCTAGGCTATTATATCACAAATACGTTTGGTTTGGTACAGCAAGCAAACTGGTACAGCAAGCAAACATATTTGTGATATAATCATAGACTGTATTGTTTCTTTCTGCAAGCTAGTTTGAGCACTGCTCAAGTCCACGTGATGTATGATTCTTCAGCCGAGTTTGTTTGTAGTATCCATGGCAACGTGGGTTTATTTTAGCCGAGTGAACTAGCTTTCAGAAAACAACTATTTCGTAGCCTATTATATCACAAATAAGTTTGCTTGTTGTACCAGTTAACAGAAATCTGAGAAAGAGTCTGAGAACTTTTCATCTGAGAACTCTTTGTCTGACTCTCATTTTTCTGAGACCTGACTCTGATAACTTTTCATCTGAGAACTTTTTGTCTGACTCCCCTTTTTCTGAGACCTGACTCTGAGAACTTTTCATCTGAGAACTTTTTGTCTGACTCCGCTTTTCCTGAGACCTGACTCTTTTTCATCTGATGTCTGAAACCTGACTCTGATAACTTTTCATCTGAGAACTTTTCGTCTGACTCCGCTTTTCCTGAGACCTGACTCCTTTTCATCTGATGTCTGAGACATGACTGTGTAATTCCGTAAACTTGACAGCGGTTTTCCTGAGACCTGATGCCTTTTCATCTGATGTCTGACACCTGAGTCTGACAGCTGAGGATGTCCTAAAATGTACACCGTACATGTGGGATAGTGGTGGGATAGTGGTGGAATTGTGCAAATGCTGAGGTGATCATATGTCTAATATCTTATTCCTGCTTTGTGGAAATGGTGCTATTACAACTCACCCCATGTTACAACCATACCCGGTCTCTCCCCCTACTGTAGTTTAGTAGGCTACTGACATCTGCTGGTAAAAAGAGAATACTTCTTGGTCACACTTGAAGGTATCTACATAAGAGTGACCTGACACTGTCATGAATGTGTCATAAACATTGTAAACAAGTCATAAATTAAATAAATGTATGACATAACGTTGCTGTCACTCGCTTCTGTCAAGTGTCATTCGGTTTTTGTCATGACGTTAGGGTTAGTGTCAGGCTTGGAATTTCACCATTCCGGGGGCAAGGCCACTTGGCCTTCAGTTGGGCATATTTGGTGGGGGGCACAAAGGCCACATGTCAGGGCACCAAGGCCAAAGTTAACTATAGCCTACAGTAGTAGGCTATAAAAATGATCAAAGTTGTATTTAGCCTATTCACTGCAGTAGACCTGCATCACTGTATGAAACATTACAAAAACATGAAACATGACATATTACATAGAACTGTAAATCATCTGATCATCTAATATTTACAGATATATAGGCTATATATAACATTTATTTTATATTTGGCCTGTTATGTAAGAAATCAAGTATTGAACAATTTAAGCACAGCTCAGCTTTAAGAAACTCAAATAGCCTAGATGCATGCTTAGCATTTTGTGATCTTAAGGCTACTTTCACAAACTCTTAGTCAGCTGTCCTCTGATTTACCAATATCTAGGCGATATTTGTAACATTTATTTTGTATTTGGCCCGTTATGAAATCATGTGGAACAATGTAAAAGCCCAAATTTGGAGACATCCATGTATGTCGAACTTTACTGCAAATTCAAAACTGGATTACTCTGGAACGGCTAACTGGGGGACTACAGGGGACTGCAGGGGACTGCTTTACGCCTTTGTGTTCGGTAAGGTCTCCTGTTTATTCTGATATATGGTTTGTCATGTGTTAAAAGAAGGGTTCGTAAAGTATTCCACCGAGATGAATGGGTAGGGAGATCATGGGACGCAAAACCTTCAGTAGAATGTATGATTAAATTGAATTATATTATTTACTTTTCTCGCGAACCGTTCAACACAGCAATTATCGGCTAACATCGTTTAAAAGCTGAGGAAAAAGCTCTTTCATGTGATACTTGTGATGTCTGTGTGATGAATAGGCTACTTCGCGAGTAGTTCAACTGAAAAGGGTGAATTTGGACGCACTTTCTTTCTTGCTCTGTCACTTTCTCCACTGCGTAAAAGACTAAATTAATTTGCGCCGTGAATGCTAAGATTATTTTGACAGGCCACAGGCTAAATAAAAATCGCTATTAGTAGGACGCAAAGCAGTATATTGAAAGAAGGGGGCACCAAGGCCACCGCGGCCTGTAAACCTCTGATTTTCAAAGGGGCCTCACGGCCAATGCAAGGGGCTACGACGGCCATGGCCGTCGTGGCCACCGTGAAATTCCTACCCTGGTTAGTGTTATGACAGTGTCATCTCACTCTTATGTACCTTCAAGTAAAGTGTTACCTAATTTTTTCTATTTTGCCAGGGCCCTTCGTTGAAGCAACGCAGGTGAAAGGAATGCCGTTAGTAACGACTTACAGACATATAGAGAGACTTTATTGCCACACAACAATGTTGTTAATTGTTGTTACAGAAAGAGGTAGGTCAGCCTAGTGAAGGAGGAAGCAAAACAAAACAAAAAAAGTAAATAAATAAATTGTTCAGAACAATTTTGTAGTGTTCAGGAATCTGATAAGTAAGTATAAGTATAAGTATAAGTTTATATACTCTTTCGATCCTGTGAGGGAAATTTGGTCTCTGCATTTATCCCAATCCGTGAATTAGTGAAACACACTCAGCACACAGTGTACACACAGTGAGGTGAAGCAAATACTAATCCCGGCTCAGTGAGCTGCCTGCAACAACAGCGGCGCTCAGGGAGCAGTGAGGGGTTAGGTGCCTTGCTCAAGGGCACTTCAGCCGTGCCTACTGGTCGGGGTTTGAACTGGCAACTCTCCAAAGCGCTAACCAGTAGGCCACGGCTGCCCCCAAGGTATCCAAGGTATTCTATAGGTATCTATAGAAAGACATGCTTGTTTTAAGTAATGTTTTCAAAAAAGTTGATAGATTGTTCAAATGGAGTGTTGGCTTGGATAGATACCAAGGGATCAAGAGGTGTCTTTTCCCGACACGTTGCCTTGATCTGGCCAACTATTGTGAATTGTCAGCTCTGGAATCAACGCCCCTCGTTTACGAAGCTTAAACGGTGAGCATGCAAAGGGTCACTTCAGTCTCAGTGATAACTTGAAACTTGAAATGGCTGAAGAGTATGTTTGACTTAACGAAATGACAGACATACAAGAAGAAGAAAGTGCTGAAACACTAATGATTGTCTCGTAAAAAAATACCTGTGAATCCTCTGAAGCTACTGGATTTGGTTGTCACTACCTTAAAACATCCTAAAGGTGTGTGTGTGCAGCATTCTACAGCATATCATCGCTGAGAAGTTATGTGAGAATTGTTTCAGCTGTGAAGTCCGGATGCCTACTACTAACAGACGCACATATAGGGGAGATAAAAAACAGAGAATTTTTAAGCCAGAATTGTTACAAGTCATTACGAGTGTTTACAAGACAGAATCATGCAAACCCTTTCAAGAAGGAATTCATGCAAACCCTCAAAATTCCTGGCGTGCTGTAGAGGCCTTTGTGTATGAAACATCACAATCAAGGAAAACATTGCTGAAGCTCTGGATTAAAGCTCTGGACTGTTGGTTTGAAAAAAATACTTTTTTCAAAAGATAATTGTGTTAGAAACAGGCAATCAAAAGATTCTGACTTTTCTGACTTCAAGATTCTGTTATAGGCTACCATAGAATTTGCAGGGCCTTATCATCGTTTTAATGCCCTTAAAAACAAATGACGCTTGCTAGGTCATTGTCTGAAGAATGCTCTAACCTATGTGGGGGCTTCCATTAACAAACCATATCACGTAACAGTATGTGAAATTTGAGAAAACATGTCATAGACAACATAACAGCTCTATGTACATATAGATGTTTGTATCATTAAGTTGTATGAAAATGTGTTTTTTCTATTTCTAGATAGAACTATAGATGCTTTACCATTGTAAACAACACACACAGTGTTGTTACTGGTGGTGCATGGTCATCAGCTAGTGGCCATCCTTTAATGTTTCTCTGTATTAGGCTATTTATTTCCCATACCCTGTCCTTCCTTCTCTGCCAGAGTCAGAGGCTCACTTACTTGGTGCTATCAGCCATCTCACTTACTGCCTTCTTTAGCCCAACTCCAGCTGCCCTGACAAACTTAATGTTGCTGCATCATCTATGCTGTCTCTGTGGTGGATTACAGTACACCTTGAATGTTTACATTCTGCAGCTAGCTTTGTGTATTTTGGTATCTTTTGGCAAAGACTTTCTCCACAACTTCCTCCAATGGGACAGTCAGTTTTAGTCTAAATACCGGAATTTTCCTTTAATAATGTCAGTACTGAAATGGAAGTTTGTCTGAAATGGCAGCTTTACACATGATGTTCTACAGTATAGCTACCAACACAGTAGAGATAACAAAGATCATAACGCAGGGCAGAAGGGCGCACAGTCAGTACCAGGCTGTTGGTTGGCAGTGGCAGATGAGTGAGAGGTGATGTCCTGTGTCATTGTGGTTGCAATACTGTATGTGTGATTACCTTAGTTTTGAGGTCTGACAGAGTGGGTGTGGGGAGACCTTTTGCTTTGGCAGCAGTGTGGGTTATGTGGGTTAGCTTTGTACAGTTTGTGACAGAGTGCATGTTGAAAAAGCAGGTGGATAGTAGGGCAGGATGCACTGAATGACCAAGAACATTTCTCTCACCTTTTAGCAAAATAAGTCACAATAAGTCATAATTTACTGTCATAACCCTAAAAAAACGCATTTCTATCAAATGATGTAAACCTACTGTCATAACCCTAAACAACTATTTCTATCAAATGATGTAAACCTATCTGTTGTATCATTATCTGTATGTCTTATATGATTTGCGACATGCTTACATTGCAGATTTTGCACTACAATATCAATGGTAAGGACCTTTAGGATAGGTCCTCTTGTTTACTATAGCCTTACTAGTGAGACGGTAAGTAAATACAACTCTGTTAACCACTCTTTACACTCCATGGAAAATCTTTGCCATTTTACTATTAGTTTAATTCATACCCTCCTTAACACACATACATGCATTTTACTCTCTTTTTGGTCTTAACATCAAAGTTCACTCCATTATTAGTTACAGTACACAACAGTAAATGTAAAGATTTTCTATGTTAAACCCCTGCTGTGTCCTTGATTGTAATAATTACACTTGTCAAATTCAGTGAAATTTAGCTCTGCTTCCCTTGCTTCCCATCCACTACACTACATACATTGTGTCCATCAACTATATTTGCTGAGTACCTCAACACCATAGTGACTCCAAAGCTGATGAAGAAATCATTTATGTTGAAATAAATATTGTGATGGTCTCACCATCTCGGTCTCAGCCACATGGCTTATTCTGCTGGGTGAAGAGAACATCAGCACCACATCGCTGGACAGCTCCTGCCCAGCAGCAATCAAAACACACACACCCAGAAGCAAACCATGAAGCGGGGACAAGAGAACAAACTTCACCTGAGCATCAGTTGCTATACCTGTTAGGAATCAGGCTTCGTCTTAGGGACTACAAAAGATACACCATGGTGAGGAAGAGGGAGAGTAATGTCTGGGTTTTAGCTTTGCAGACACGGAGTAAGGAGAGCTACAAACTATGTCAAGCTACCTTAAGACTTTGACCTTCATGACATCATCCCCTCCCCCCGAGGGCTGTGCCGTCTATGGCTCATAAACACACGCTCCCAGGTTGAACATCCAGCTTCCTTGTCTGCTGCCTGCATCATTGTGCCACAGTATGAAATAAATGCTCTCTAAAATGTACTTCTTTACTTCTTTAAAACATTTTTGAACAATGAAATTAATAAAAACAAACAAATAAATAAATAGGTAAACAGTAAATAAAAATTTTTTTTTTTCATTTGTTCCCCCTCATAAAATCTATTTTCATTATTATTTCTTACCACTAGGGGTCTACCTTCCACTGCATGTGTGAACTGAAGTACCTCTCTGACTAGACTGGTGTGGTAAATAAATGAGGCCTGACTTTTATGATTTTATGATACAGATACTGTAACACATTTCTTTTATTACTTCATTACTAACTGTATCACTGTGCTACACAGAATAGTGTTTTGTGTTGTGTCTGAAATTAAATAAAAGTTCTCACATTATGTGTTGACAGACTTCATTGAAATTAGGAGGATAGCCTCCACATCATACCATGTGTCATATAATTTCTAATATGCAAACTGTCCCCTCTATATAGATCATGATGTCCTTGATGGGCAATAGGCAGAACTAAGAATGCTATACAGTATGTCTGGGATGCCCCCCCCCCCCCTCCCCCACCCCTCACCCCCTCCCGATCTGTTGGACTAATCCCTGACAGTCTGCCTTGGCAGTCTTTTCATTCACTGTAGATAATATGGTTTTAATTTTGTGTCTGGGCAGTGATCGACGTCAGAGTCCAATCCCACCTCCTAACTGGATTGCCTTCCCTGGGGATCAACATTTTTGCTATTTTGTCCTGTGTTTCCACTCTGATCTCATTTGAAACCAAGCTCTAGAGATGCAAGACTACTGTGTAATCTTCTGTGTTCGTCAAAAGTATTAATTTCTGATGGTGAGGCAAAATCCCCTAGCCAAACCCTGCTTAAATCAGCAGAAAATAAAGCTTGTGTGCTTTTTAGATTGCTTTAACATGTTTGTCACTCCACGAACTTGTACAATGAGAGCATCCTTTACATCTGTTTGGTGTCAATAAAAAGGCTATGCCTGTGAGACGTGTATGACGCTGATGTTTGCAGACTTGTCTTATAGGCCATACCATCTTCACTGCAGTAAGGGTGAAAAAGTGAATTTCTAGTAAACGAATACTTCTCTCTCATTTCCTGTATGTATATATAAAATAAATAGAACCCCAAAACAGAAAAAGTTGGGACGTGTAAAATGTGACAGAATGTAATAATCTGCAAATCTCTTAAACTCATATTTAGTTGCAAAAAGGACATAGATAACATATCAAATGTTAAAAATGACAAATTTGACTATTTCATGGAAAACATATGTTAATTTTGAATTTGATACCAGCAACATGTTTTAAAAAAAGTTGGGACGGGGATAACAAAATGCTGTCAAGTTGTAATGATAAAGAAAAGAAAAGAAGGAATGTTTCACAACTAATTAGGGTAACTGGCAACACGAACTGAAAACAAATTGGATGGCTGTGGTCTTTTGGACCTCAGATGGCACTGCATCAACACCAGACCTGTTTCCAGACCTTTCATATGGGCTCAGGAAAACCTCAGATAACCATAGTCTATGTGCGCAGTTTGAAACTCAATTCAAAAACTGCAGCCAAAATTGTAACAGTTAAAATTGTATTGAGAAATGATACAGAAAATACCACCCTCTTATTTAGGCCTGAGCTTGTTTAAAATGGACTGAGGTAACATGGGAAAAGGTCCTGTGGTTAGACCAATCAAAATATGCCATTTTTTGGAAATCATGGACTCATCTAGGCTGAAGAAGAGAGGGCCTATCCAAGTATCCAACCTATCCAACTTGTTTTAGTGCTCAGTTCGAAACCCAACATCTATGCCCGTGTGGAGGAGCATTAGTGCCTACTGTATGGGCATCTTGCCCATTTGGCAAAGCATACAGTAATCAATTCTGAATGATGTATACAGGTTTTGAGCATTACATACTGCCATCCAGGCAATGTCTTCTCCAGGGAAGACCTTGAATATTTCAGGAAAACAATGCCAAAATGAATACTACACATATTTAAATAGTATTTCTCCATAAAGGGAGAGTCCAGGTGCTATGATGGCCTGTCTGCAGTCCAGACCTGTCAAATTAGGTGCATCATGGAATGAAAACATGATTAAGAAGACACCATACTGTTGAACAACTGTATCGGGCAGGAATGGGACAACATTTCATTCTCAAAACTCTAGCAACTGGTCTCCTAAACATTTACAGAATTTTGTTAAAGGTACACTATGCAAGATTTTCACCTTAATATAACCTTTCTGAAGGTAAACAAACTTGTAATAGGCGAATCATTCACCTAGCACAGCTATACAGCATAGATGTAGCGAGTAGCTACCGAGAAAACCAGCCATGCAATTTCCAAGAACGGCGGCCCGACAAATCTCACCAGAATCGTGAAACATTACCTTGTCAGTAGATTGGCAGTTCCAGCGTTATGGATGTGACAATTGGACTCATATTGGTAAACAAAATGCCTTACACAAACATAAACACACAAACACAAGCACACATACGCACATGCACACAGACAGGCAAGCACACACACACACAGACACACACACACACACACACACACTTACAAACAAAAGCAAACTCACATATGCACACACTCATTTACATGCACATGAGTTGCAGGAGTAGGAGATGGAGACAAATTGACAAGCGTGATTTGTTTTTGCTAAGAGAATATGCAGGACTGAGAGGCGGTCATATTTTGTACCGCTATGCGGTACATCTAGTTTATTGCTGCCGTTACTAATGTTACTCTGTGGGTATTAGCTACAGAGGACCTGACACTTCAAATGCTGGCATAGTCAGCCATCTTCACCAGCTAACACGATAATCCAGTTACTGTACAACAACAGTATGACAGTTACAGGAAGATAATCGCTCAGATTTTCGTTATTAGGCCACTTGAAAATAGGCTATGGCTAGGCTAATCACTGGAGGTATTTTAATATTAAGTTTGTTTTGCTAATAGTTAGGCAAGGCCTCCTTGTGGTTTTGATCAACCTATAATCTTTGAAATGTCAATTGTAGGCCTAAACACTAAGCTGAAATGCGTTGAAACTGACATGCCACTAGAACAGACGTTTTATTGGCTTTAGGTATAACAAAGTCTCCAGTCTTGTAAATTCACATTATGTAACATCCATAATGTCACATCCATAGCACACCAGGTTTTAAAAGTAAGAAAGGGGCACAATTTGGTCATCACACTTTACATTGATATAAATCAGCTTTGCACAGACACTATGGACATTGTCGCATCAACACTGTATGTGTAGCATAAACTTTTTCTATGAAACGTTATGGATGTGACATGGCCATGGAACTTGCTGACTTAAAAACAAAAGCCTTACAAATGTAAGGAGTTGTGCTGTTAAAGGCAAGCTGAGCATAGACATTACTCTACCATTCCCTTGTCAATCTGGAATTTGTCAAATGACACAATTTGTTTGAACATTGGGTCCATTTATCCACTTTTTAAATATGTATAATATTACCATGTGAAAAATGTTGTTTCTGTATGGTTGCACACCATATTTATGATGTAAAAAGAGTGTAATTCTCCATCAAATTCAATCAGATCAGTTACAAACAATAAACTATAGACCTAAATGAAGATTTTAACAACAGTTCTATTTGCGTATGCACAACTTTTTTTTTTTCATGGTAAGGATGACCTTTGCATGGAATTGCCCAGATACAGCTCTTTGGAGTTTTTGCCTGTTGTTAATCCTTCACCTCCACAACAAAACCATTTTCATTGTGTATAGGGGGGGCAAGTCAAGTCAATATACTCCTGTCCCAACTTTTTTTGAAACATGTTGCTGGCATCACATCATTATGAACATATTTTCTATGAAATAGTCCACATTTTCATTTTCAACATTTGATATGTTGTCTATGTCCTTTTTGCTGCTAAATATGGGTTTACGAGACTTGTATATTATCACATTCTGTTTTTATTTGCATTTTACACAACGTCCCAACTTTTTCTGATTTGGGGTTGTAGTAAATAAATCCCTGCACATGTATTTCATGGACGTTATGCACGTCACATCAAATAGATTGACACAGAACTATAGGAAATTGAAAAATGCAAAGATTGATCACAATTTTAATCCCCATGGTTGAACGAACCATCAACAATGGATTAAAATATCCTGCTTGAACGGGATACAATTTGATTAATGGAGTCTGAACACATCAGGCAAATTCGTCACTTGAAAAATTCTGTTGGAATACCAGCTGATTTGATGCCTTGTTAGTATAGATACAGTTGTGTGGAATACTGTAGGTTTGGGTTATAAACCGAGCATCATTGATATGGATATGAAGAATTTATTTATAATACAAATCCATTCAGAAACATTTAATAAAAAATGGCAACACAAATTTGGTTCATCAGAAAATTATGTCTTTTAGTAGACGTGTTTGAATAGCCACAAGGCAGCCAGTCCATCCATGCATCCATCCATGGGTAAAGCATTCAGTGGAAGGACTGGAGGACTGTGTGGTAATTCAAGAAATATGATGACGTAATTCACTCCTTATTCAGTCACCACAAAGGATGTTATGGTACTAATTTACTTTGAAGGTCTATTAGATTGGCATTTGACTGGTTACTGTGCATTGTGAACAATATTCTTTATGTATACATTTCAAACAAATTGTGAATATGGATATCACAACATGACCAACTCAATGTGAAGTGGAAAGAGATCCCATTTCACTTGCCTGTGATATGGTCAGAAATGAGTGTTTTAATGAATTAGAACAGTGATCTCTGTAAAGACCAATGACGTAAACATCCCTAATCCAGATTACTCTGCAATTGCAATCTGTTAAATTCAATTTCTTTTAAAAGGGCAAACTTGTTGACTTGAATTATTTAACAGTGTTATTACTACTTTCTTTCTTGTTCATTATTCACAATATGATCATTTCTGTATTCACAATGCGATCATTGATTGATGGTCTCTTTCTCCGGATTGAGTTAATACGTGAGAGATTTGCCAGAATTGGTGTGTTGTTTGATCTGCGTCATTTCTGACTGCTAACTCCCTTGGTGTGAACCATAACATCTGTGCATGCTGTGTAGATGTTGGTCAAATTAATGGCATGACATTGATGTGGTTCCCCCTCATTACATTTTCTCTTTGGAAGTGTTAGTGTACTTTGCTACACTGAGAAGTGAATGGACTACATCTTAGTCAGTGACAGTCCGGATTTAGTGTCAAACCAGTTCTCAATACCTCTGGAGCACATACAACCCCAAAACAGAAAAATTTGGGACTTTGTGTAAAATGTGAATTAAAAACAGAATGTAATAATCTGCAAATCTCTTAAACTCATTTTTACCTGCAAAAAGGACACAGACAGAATATCAAATGTTGAAAATGACAAATTTGACTATTCATGGAAAATATATGTTAATTTTGAATTTGATACCAGTAACATGTTTCAAAAAAAGTTGGGACATGGATAACAAAATGCTGGAAAAGGTGTGTAATGATAAAGAAAACAAAAGAACCTAATTAGGGTAACTGGCATCATGATTGGGTATGAAAAAGAGCATCCCAGAGAGGCGGGGTCTCTTAGAAGTAAAGATGTAGGGGTATTCATCACTCTGTGTTAACCTGTGTACACAAATGATGAGACAATGTAATTTTAATGCTTCTTAAGATGAAATTGTGAAGTATTTGGGGGATTCATTATCTACAGGACATGATATTATTAAAACATTCAGAGAATCCAGAGAAATCTTTGCGAACAAAGGAAGGAGCTGAAAAACACATTGGATGGTCGTGGTCTTCTGGACCTCAGATGGCACTGCATCAACACCAGACATGTTTCCAGACCTGATATTGTATGGGCTCAGGACAACCTCTGATAACCATTGTCTATGTGCACAGTTTGATACTCAATTCAAAAACTGCAGCCAAAATTTTAACAACCAAAATTGTATTGAGACCCGATACAGAAAATACCACCGTATTATCTGGGCCTGAGGTTGTTTAAAATGAACTGAGGTAACATGGAAAAAGGTCCTGTGGGTAGACCAATCAAAATTTGCCATTATTTTTGGAAATCATGGACTCATCTGGGCTAAAGAGGAGAGGGCCTATCTATGTATCCAACCTATCCAACTTGTTTTAGTGCTCAGTTCGAAACCTAACATTTATGATGGTGTGGAGGAGCATTAGTGCCTACAGCATGGGCATCTTGCACATTTGGCAAAACACAATCAATTCTGAAAGATGTATACAGGTTTTGAGCAACATATACTGCCATCCAGGCAATATCTATTCCAGGGAAGACCTTGAATATGTCAGGAAAACAATCGCAAAATGAATTCAGCAAATATTAGCATAGCATTTATGCATTTAAGCATAGCATTTATCCATAGAGGAAGAGTCCATGTGCTAAAATGGTCAGTCTGCAGTCCAGATTTGTCAAATTAGGTGCATAATGGAATGAAAAACATGACAAAGAATACCCCATAATGTTGAGCAACTGAAATCGTGTATTGGGCAGTAATGGGACAACATTTCATTCTCAAAACCCTAATAAATACTCTCCTCAGTTCCTAAACATTTACAGAATTTTGTTAAATAAAGAGGTGAAGCAGTGCAGTGGTAGACATGCTCCCGTCCCAACTTTTAAAACATGTTGCTGGCATCAAATTCAAAATGAACATATATTTTCCATGAAATAGTCCAAATTTTCATTTTCAACATTAGATATGTTGTCTGTGTCATTTCTGCTGCTAAATATGGGTTTAAGAGACTTGTATATAATCACATTTAGTTTTTATTTGCATTTTGCACAACGTCCCAACTTTTTCTGTTTTGGGGTTGTATTTTAAATCCAGTAATGCATCAGGCTTTTTTGCCTGAATGAAGTCATAATCAGTTTCCTGTGTGAAGGTGTGAATATTGTGCTGAGTTATGACATAGTATGAGGACTAAGGCATAATAAATATCTCATGTGCAATCCTTCACCAGATTACACACAGACTTGTAACACTGTCAGGTTTCACCTTTAAACTTCACCCAAACTGACTCTGAGATGGCATATTGCTGTGTAATCTTCTTAAAAGCCCCACGCGAAATGTTCATTGGTTTACCATGCCTAATCCCAATTGAACTGTAAATACCTGAATTTCTCAGATGTAAGACTTCAAAGTGCTGTTGTAAGTTAAAAACAGCTGATAAAAAAATAAATCAATAAGTGGACAAATTATGGTCTTGTGTCAGAGATTCTAAATCTAAATATGGTATAATCCCTACATTTGGAGTCTTGGCCATGCTGAAAATCTCATGATGTTTTTCTTTTAAAACATAAATCTCTCTTAGTTTTGACGTCAAGTGGGATAATGTTTTTTTTTTCTATTTTAAGATCATGTAATTCTCGCTCTTCTCTAAAATAAAAGCTCAAATGAAATAACATTATAGAGACAATATTTGTATTTTGTATGCACTGAGTATTTATGGTTATAGTTATGGTATTTTGCAGACACTTTTGTCCAAAGCGGCTTATGGTTGGTGAACATTACATTACTGAAAAGATAATACTTAAAAATTAAAAATAAAGTTGAAAAGCCTATATTTTGCATAGTAGTAATAATAACAACATTTTTTATATAAACAAAACCATAAACATACAAACCATAACAAACAAACACCAACAAACAATAACCATTAAAAGTAAGGTGAACAGGTGAGTCTTAAAATACTATCACAAGAACGCAGAATACTAGGCAATTCCACCAATGGAGCCCACCAGAGCAAAGAGTCTTGATTGTGACCTCTTAGCATTAATGGATGGTTGTCACATCAGAGAACCACAGTGGGCAAGAGGGGAGAGATCCAGCCAGTGTTCTTTAGGCCAGAGTGAGGGATTTGAATTACATTTTGGCTGCTATAGGAACCCAATGGAGAGTAACAAACAGAGGAGTTACATGTCTCCTTTTTGGCTGATTAAAGACCAGACATGCTGCAGCATTCTGAATCAACTCTAATGGTCTCACTACACAAGCAGATAGGCCAGCTAACAATGAATTGCAATAGTCCAGTTTTGAAAGAACCATGGTCTGCACAAGAGGTTGTGGTTTCGTACCCTGGAGACCCAGGTACGAGGCTGGTTGGGGTAACTGCTCTTTCCCTTCGCCACACCTTTTTAACACAGGTTTAAAAAAATGTACACTCTTTTTTTATTTTTATAATTGGTCAAGAGTCATTAGTGCTTAGATACTGAGATCAATGTGTTGAGAAAAGGAAAGCTTTAAAGGAGAGGTAAGAGATTGTATACGATTTCAAGCCCATAACATTTTTGTCACATTCAGTTTTAATGAAACAGGTTGTTTTCATTTTAAGAAAAGTTCACTGTGAAGAAGGCAGCATGTTAACATGGAAATTAGTTAGATTTGAGAAAAGCACTCTTGAATAGTGAGCAATTCACAATACAAAGCCAACAGCAACACCAGACCAAGTTGGAGCACAACTGAACATTCATAGAGACACATATTACATACAAACATGCATAAGATCAATTGTACAAGCCATCAATATGAAACAAAGTAGTTAACATACAAGCACTATTGACTTCATTGGTGATCATGAAATGTATAGATTTTGTTTTCCAGTTACTTTGGTCCTCTAAATATGCCCCAGTATATAACAGTGTACTTTTACAACTTGCTTTACAGGCTGGGAATTAGGTTTGCCATCATTATTACCTTTAAAAGATATACAATAATACATAATGAACAGGCACATTAAGGGAATTATTTAGAAAACATTACTGCTTGATAAAAAGGCTGAGGTGCAAAATGAATTGTCAACAGAAACTATTTTTTGATGTCTTTAGACACAAAAACACACCTGAACACTCCTGCTTGTAGATTCAGCAGCTGAATATATTTGACTAATCATGTATGTGATGTGTGTCACAGTTGGAGGTCTGGAGTTTGCACAGAAATTGGGGCTTCTTCATGAACAAGGGGCTTATTAAATTTTGCATTTTACCTCTAGTAACAGTTTTTAATACATTGTACTCATATCATTTTGTAAGGTTTACATCTCACATAATTGATTTGGCAATTCAGGTCAAAATGGCTATGATGACTTTTGTCCACTGTTGTAGATGGTTCAGTAAAATGACTGCTGAATTTATAACCCCTTAATTGTATTACCTTATCTTGATTATAATATATTGTTCCAAAGGAAAGTTTGTTGAAAATGTTTTTGTTGTTGTTTTAAAACTAGATCTGCCTGTGAGAATCAGATCCAAGTACCGTATGTTTGACTTATAATCTCCTTCCCACTGCTAATCTTGAGGTCCTGGGGAATGTGTTTTTATGAAAAGCACCCTTGTTTATGGGATTAGAAAATGTTGCTTTGCTAATGCTGCCTCCGGGCTGACCTACTCTTCAGTCTAGCTCAAACAAGATAGATTTTGACCATATGCTTCCCCCTCCCCCATCCCGGAAAAAGGAATAGAAAAATAGCTCTTTTGATATAGATTTGGAATATGTACAACATTTCATCAACTGACTCAGAGACAGAGGTTAACACAGATGTGTCTAAAACTAGAAATATAAGCAATGAATTCAATGATAGGAGAGTTTGTAAAGTTTGTTGAATTATGCTTTTTAACGACCTAAATAAAGACAATTGACCTAAATAAAGACAATTGAAGTTAACACTGAATTCACTTCAACTGAATGGTTGTTTGTGGGTCTTTTGTTTATTTGTATTTTCTCTATTCACACACAATTACTTTTATAACAATAATAATAATAATGATAATAATAATGATGGCTTAAATGTATAGCGCCTTTCAGGATACCCAAGGTCGCTAAACAAACAAAAGGGACGGGTCAAAGCCTCAGAGAGCAGGTGTGCTTTTAGGAGTCTAGGGAGGGGGCAGTGCATATGTGGAGGGGTAGATCGTTCCATAGACTGGGGGCAGCAGCACAGAAGGCTCTGCCTGCAAAGTCTTTTGATCAAGGTGGAAGAGGTCAGACCTGCCCTGATAATTGTCTTTGAATGGAAGTCTTTATTATGTTTGCCCACAAGACATTGTGTGTATGAACTTTTATAACCTATTTTATGAGAGAGGGTGGCTTCAGAAATTGTGCAGTTATGATGAGTGGTTGATAAAAAGCCCTGACATTGATACAAAATGATATCCTTTTAGGATCTCATACCAACCACAACTCTTTGCAAAACCCACATAAAATCACACACAGACGATGATACAATGTGAGATACCACATCACACACTGAAGCGACTATGCAAAGGTTCAACCAAGACAAAAATCACAGAGACATCAAAAAGACAGAGATGTGGATCATACCTGTCACAAAATACAGGACATAGATGTAGGTGTGATTATTAAATTAATTATTTATTTGGACTTATTCTCAATTTGAGGCACTTCCATCCTTTGCCCAGTGAGCAACTGCCAGATTCCTCCTCTGTAGTTCTCATTTCCAAGGGCATACAAGAAGACATTGAACATTGGGGAGGTCTTAGCCAGGATGGGAGCCATCTGCAAAACAAAAACCAAAAACATCAGTAAACATAGCCAAAGCAAAACAATACAAAACATCAAACACAAACATGTACCTTTCTGTTATGACTTCCATAGTAGCAAAGGATCTTTGAATAGAGAAATAGGATGCTCTCACCATTCTCAGCTTAGGTGATACCAGGTTAGCGTTCTCAATGGCAGCATAGAAAGCCAGGATTCCATATGGACCCCAGCAGAAAAGCATGGTCTTCAGAGGAGTGTTAGCATTAAACTGCAAACACACACACACACACACACACACACACACACACACAAAGAGACAAAGATAGTTATGGTCATGAGGTCTGCATACATGTGACATCCCAGTCACATGCAGAGGATAATACATTAAATGGGAGAAATATTATCTGCTTACACTAATTTTATAATCTTTTAGAATAAACAAAGACATAAAGTAGAACCACACACATGTGAAAGAACACGTGTACACAAAAGCATTAACCATTTCTAAAATATTCCCATTGTCATGTACTTAATTTTCTATAAAGAATGCACCAAATCCATACATATCAGATGTGTTTTATGCTAATGCGATGGTATAGTGCTGTTCTTATTCTCCTGGCAACAAACCAGGCTAATGGTTTTCCTGGTGATGAGAAAAATATAGTATTTTTCTTCTAGTTGTTTTGAAACATAGGAGCAACACTGGGCTTGAAGCACTTGGCAGTGTATGATTCTATTTATGGGTTACATAATAGTTCTGCCCCAATGAAAAGTTGTTCGCATCAGGAGCATACACGCCTTTGTGCTCTCAGGCAAAAAACCTCAGCCTTGCTCAGGCAGCGTGAATAATAACTTATGCAACATGGCATGTTTGAAAGCCATTGATTCCATGTAGCCAGTTTGATGTGAAACATATGCAAGACTCACCCTGGGTTGACCAGTCTTCTTAAATTTCTTGTCAATGGACTGGTAGGAGGACATAACAACGAATGTCTGAATACCCATGTTGAAGATAGCCATAGGGATCAAGTAAGAGACGTAATTCCTGGTAAATATAAACACAAATAAGTATTTTCAGTGGAACCATTTCACTGAAATGTGAGAGAATGATATATGCATAATAATTAAGGGCAAGAAACATCTGGTAGAAAATGTTCAAATTAACTTTATAAGACCAAAAAAATGACAGGCAGTATCAAAGTGACAACACATATCCACTAACAGACATCTCACTCATCAAAAACTTTAGAGCTCCATCATGTAATTTGATAAAGAGAGTTTGTGTTTAGGGTTTGTCTAAACAGTAGTGAATACCTGTCTCCCTTGCTGTAATCCAGTGTGCAGCAGGTCCTCAGGGGCTCATAGTCATACTCTCCCCAACCAATCAGAGGCATGGCAGACCAGAAGGCAGTAAAGAGCCAGATGAAGATCACCAGACTGATGGCACTGCTCCACTGCAATTTAGTTCCTTAAAATAGAAAGACAGACGTTACTATTTACTGAATTAATTTTAAGGTCAGCATGCTCAAACAGAACATGTTTTACTCAAGTTCTGCAGCTCTCATGCAATATGCTCTGAGGACACATGTTGGCCTTTCCACCAGTGTATGTATGTTGACAAACAAATGTGACCCTTCTAGATTCAATCAATCACATCATGGGACTAACAATCGAAAAGTCTATATGGCAGTTGTGTTGTAGCTGAGGGACAGCACTTTGCAGTGACAATTGAACGTTTGGTTGCTGAGCTCCAAAATTGCTCAGTTCTAGGGAAACCACTCCTCCATTAAGATTTGTTTCTTGTAAAATCATTTTGTTTAGGTGTTCAAGCCACATAAATGTATAACATCCTCAGGTAAATTATAGCAGCACTGTTTTTCTTTGAGCATATAAAACCCACAAAGGATGTTTCAATTGCTGGAGTGGCTGTTAATCTGTGGGGGAGCTATTCATCCCCAGCTGAGTAGGAGAGTGGCCCCGGGACATCACGGGCTACATCATGTCACATACAGTTGCAGACTGGGAGCAGGTGGCCTCTTTTGATACAGGGTGGTCCAGACAGCTGCCACTGCTGTCAAAGAGCAGCCCTTAAGCCCTGCAGCCCCACTCCCACTCTCCCTCTCCATCTAAAGTCCTCATAAGTCCCCATGTCACATGATTGGCCATGACTCTTACTGGTGCAATACTGATGGTATCTGTCCCAGGCAATGGCAGCAATGAAGTGGATACTGGCGAGAGCAGTGACAAACCCCTGGAAGCCATGAGTCTGACATCCATCAGATCCATAGGGCCAATATCTAAGATTTTCAACAACAAAACACACACTTGATTAATTTACAAGTTTAAATATATAATTATGCTACACACAACATTATTTTATCAACCTTCAACTTCCAATACAACTCAAATTAATTGACAATTTATTCATCACAGTGGTCTTATTTACTCCTCACAAAGAAAATGTTTCTCTTTACTAACTCTACAACAGCAGACAATTAGGATACTTATACTATTGACATCACAACACAGTTGTCCCTGTTAAATTGTGTATAGTCAACAAATTTGAGCTTTATACTTGTCTGAGGAATAACAAGCAAGTTGTATTTGTTTCGGTATTGTTATGCTGGCAGATCTGTTAAGTAATTTAGGGCCCTCTAAAAGAATATTGCTCAGAGCCATTTGAAATAATGAGGGCCTTTTAGCCTAGCCTACTACATTGTGTCCTACGAAAAGTGCTTTATGTATCTCCTTTTAGTGACTTAAATCAGTGTAGGCCTATGTCTCTAGATATGTTCATATCACAATCATATTGTTCAGCTCATGAAAGGAGAAAACAGAACTGACAGGATTAGGCAACCTTTCAACCTTACCTAAGAAAACTGGAAAATGCAGCAATGGTGGCATTCGAACAGATTCCCATATCAGCCATGGCAAGACTAAATACGAGGAAATTACTTGGTGTCCGCAATTCCTTAATTTTAAGGAAAGCAACAACCGTCACGGCATTTAGGAAGAATCCAAGGAGTCCTTAAAGGAAATGTATGCAACAGTCAATATTAAGACCACCTTTGCTTAGACACAGCACTAGGCTACAATACAACATAACAGTGTTTATCACTCTTTGGAAACAGCGGGGATGAAATGTGACATCCTCTGCCCTGATTTATAATTTAAAAGCAGATATGTTACATCACTCCTGGTGGAGATGTCAGTTCGCTTAGCATCAGCTGACAGACCGCTAGGTACTGCCGCCCATTATGAAATCGCTTCTTCATTTAAAACCCAACGTTTGTCAATCACTTACCCTCTACAAGAAGGCAAGATCCCAGAGAGAACACATCGAAATCGGAGAATCCCTCCGGTAAGGGGTAGGAAGTCACCATCTTGAATGCGATTTAGTCACAAAAATATGTGAAGAAATCACAGCCCACTTCTCACTGTCCGCTCACTGTGGATGTGCATATGAGTGATCAAACGCAGCCTTCTTTTAAAGGACCATTTCACGTGAAAAAGCATAGGCCTACATAATTATGTAAAGCCCCCCCACCCCACCCTTTTGCTTCAATCCGCAAAGGAATGTCTTAATGAACATAACACTAACCATTGCTCTAATACGTAGGCTATTTACACAATGCAGCCGCAGTGTGCCTATTCAGTTACACAACAATCCTCTGTCTGATCGCGACCATGATGGGGCGGTGTGAACTGTGTAGGCTACTCTTTCATCCAAAAGTATTCTGACGCCCACCATACAACAGGTGTGTGAATTAACATAGCCTATCCATACAGTACCCTCCAGGATTATTGGCACATCTGCTAAAGATGACTGATGACTAAAAACCAGGATAAAAAAAAATCTGTTGGTGATTGATTGTAATCTCACAATGAAAAAAATAGGAAAATCCAACCTTGAAGGGATGCAAATTTATTTTGAGAAAAAGGAAAATCTCATAAAGAAATAAATATTTTTTAACAATAAACACGTTGCTTACAATTATTGCCACCCCGGAAAACTTATATACGAAACCTAACAGTAGCATTTTCATATATAATTTCAATTTATTTAAGTGCAGAGTGTCTGAGAACTTTCAGAAGTAGTTCATGACTCTCTTTTTCACTATGGTATGAAAATAAAGTCACACAGAGGTTAAAGTCATTTTTCAACATCCGAAAGACAAGTGAATACACTAAATTTAAATAAAAATAAAGTGTGTTGACATTAGTAAAGTCAGAGAATGTAAATGAAAACTAGTTACTTTGTTGAAAATGCCTATACAGTTAAAACAATGATTAAAAGGTTCTAATAATCTGGTAATGTGACAAACATGCTTGGACAAAGACCCATGGTTATCTTGCCCCCACATACTGTATGGGGGATGGTAAGATAGGGAAAATATTCCATAAGAACAACTGTTGGAGAGTAAAGGTATCATCTTGGGGTCAACAAGTCCCCCCAAAAAATCTTCAAAAGTGACCTCCGTGCTAATAGATTATTTAGAAGGAATGCCAAGTAAAAGCCTGTTCTGTCATTTAATTACCAATGTAAATGGCAGGAGCTACTGAATGGTACAGTGACTTTGTCTGGAAGTGTGGTCTATTGTCAGATTAAATCAAAATTTGGATAGAAACACTTAAGTGTGTTTGGCATACATAGAAGAATGGCTATACTGAAAGGAACCCCATGCCTAATGAGAATTATGGTGGAGGGGCTGTGCTATTGTGAGGCTGTTTTTATTCCCAAAGGCCTTGGAAACCTAATTAAGGTGCATGGTATCATGAAAACCAAGAAAAACCTGAACATTTTCAAAGGAAATCTATCAATCTCTGCCAAGACACTAAAAGTTGGTCATGACTGGATCATTCATCAGGTCAATGAACCAAAACAAACATCCAGATCTAAACAAATATTGTTTGCTGAACACAAAATCAAGCTTCAGACATTGCCATCTCAGTCCCCTGATCTAAACTATATAGAAAAAGAGGAGAGGTGAATCAAAGAGGAGAATGCACAAGTGTGGACCTAGGAATCTGGACGATCTGGGGAGATTTTGTAAAGACGAACTGTCTTAAATCCTTTGCTTAGTATTCACCAACTTAATGGGGTGTCATAGGAGAATATTACAAGCTGTTTTATTGGCAAAGGGAGGCTTAAGAAGGTATTACAAGCAGGGGTGCCAATAATTGTGAGCAATGTGTTTTTGTTAAAAATATTTATTTCTTTATGAGATTTTCCTTTTATTCAAAATAAATTTGCTTCCCTTCAAGGTTGGATTTTTCCTATTTTTTTTTCATTGTGAGATTACAATAAATCACCAACAGATTATTTTTATACCGGTTTTTAGTCAACGTTAGCGGAGGTGCCAATAATTCTGGAGGGTACTGTATGTGTCCAACATTTTATTAGGGATTAATTGAATTAGGCTACTTGCCAACTGTTTTAATACACTTTCACTGAAGTAGGCTAAGCGACTTGCATTAGACTTTGGGCTAAGCAGCAAATAACCAAACAAGGTATAAAGTAACTTGTTGTCATCACTCATCATGTTGTCAATGTAGCCTAACAGTTGTTTTAGGGTAGGCTACTCGGAGTTTGGTTACCAAACCATTGAATACTAACTTGTTGTACTGACTAATGTTGACCAGGACAATAAGCATTGTTCTCAGGGTTGGGAATTATGTGGGAGCCCGTGGGAGCTGAGCTGCCATAGAGAGAAGCTGAGCTCCCATGAAAGCAGTAAAATCATACATCTGTGGGGTCGCTAAAAATGACCAGCACCATCAGTTTATTCACAAATAAGCTCTTTCCCCTTCAACACACTGAGTAATATTTACGTTAAAGATAAATCATTAGCATTAGAATAAACATGTTTTCCAGAAGAACTGGGCCTACGCATTAGAACCCTGCTAGGTGCATAATAGTGAATGTCATTAAAGGGCACAGCAGAATGGAGAGCTCGCAAAAGTTAACTCTTTTAACCCTTAACGAGTCCGACGAATGCAAGTTGTGTCCAAAATCACCCCCCCCCCCCCCTCATGTGAAAGAGCCGAACCCAATGATATTTGCAGGTCATTTCTGTGATAAACAGTTCGCGACAAAATGTGCATGTTCTCCAACATGATCCTATGGTTTCCAACTTTGGGCTGAAGTTCTAATCTAATAGCACCCCAAAATGATGAACTTCAACTTCTTCAATATCAAAGAATCAAAAGTTGGTCTTAGCAGGCACAGATCAACTTGTGTTTACATCACATTTGCATGCAAGCACAGTTTACGTTAGGTCACAAATGCATAAGGCACATTCTTATATCCAGTAGGCCTAGTTCAGTGAAAAACTGAATATAATGTAAAGGTGTCAGTTGGCCTGACATAAATGTTTGTAAATTACTCAACTGTATCCCACGATCATGCTTTTTATATTTCCAGACTCCAGGCAATCACACCTACAAATTAGTATATATTTCTATTGGCATGCTTCCTGGTGACATTAATGCAAAAATACATTTATATTTATTTATTTATTTATTAGCTCGCCGCACCTACACATAGGCTACTGTTCTTTTTTAGAGACACTCACAAAGATCAGATCATAATTGGAACCCTGTTCCTCCTTTGTTAGTCTGTATACTATCAAGAGCATTGACAGCTGAAAAGGAAATTTGACAGCAGCACAAATGAGCACATTTGAACAAAGTAATCATCTGTCCCAACATTTCTCCTTGTAGAACACCTGCTGCTCTTGGTGGATAAAATAGCCCAGTCTCCCAAGCATCACACCAAGCACCAAAATATGAAAGTAATAAAAAACACACTCATAGGCCTAATATTTTATCCATCTAGGATAAGACACGTTGGCTAAACAATTGTGATATGTTGACATATTGATATGCAATTGAGACAGACAGACAATGAGTAGGTAAATGGATATGTGTAAATGCTTATTCATACAGTATATGCCTATTACCTATATTCATTAAAAAATTTGCTTAAACAGAAATGACTTGTTATGTTCATTGACACAATATGTTCAACCCCCCTCTTCAACACCCAATAAATGGTACCATCCCCGAGAACATAAAATCACAAAATCCTAATTGGCGGCTTTTCATGCCATAGAGTTAGAAGTAAAACAAGGCTCATATTGTCTCAGGGAAGTCTCCCTGAGCCACCAGATTATAAGATTGTGAACGGTGGGGAATGTCATTGGGATGTTTAGGGAAACTGCACAGTCATAGTAAATTCAAAGGATGATTAACAAAATGTACCTTTTGAATAATGAAAAAATATTTTTTTTCTCACTTTCATGCTCCTGGATGGATTTTTTAATACCTTTGTGTCAGTATGAGAGGCTAACGCATGTGCCTTATGACATACCTATGTTGGGTGTGTAAAAAAATAAGGATGTGTGTTAGGAAAAGATTATGTTTGTTGATGATGATGCAGCATTGATTCTTTATTCCAGTAAAAAACAGCAACGAAGCATGTGAACCACCCTCTGGGTCCAGGCAGTGTAGACTGACCCAGAGCATCTCAAACATATACTGTTTCAAAGTACTTCCTTTGCTTTAAATGTAAATAAATCAAGCTTCTCTTGCAAACAGGTCTGGCAGCCTTTTGTTCTATACAACAAAATGAATTTCCGCCCCTTGCCTGGGATGGTTCTCAATGGCCTACCCCCTGCCCATTCTACAACTGGTTGTATCATTCACACCTCAGGGGCCGTGCACACGACGCCGGTTTTTGTGAAACCGGTGAGGTTTTGTTAACGGTTACGCCTTGCATGTACACGACGCCAGCAGTTTAGGAGACTGAAACCAATAGCTTTTGAAACCGGCTTCCGAAGTGGGAACTTTTGAAACCGCCGGCTAACTTTCGCCGTGTAGACGCCTGTAGGTGCGAAGCCAGCAACTTTATGACGACATAGCCCCACCTCTCAACTCAGCCACGGCACTCGACCTTACATGTTGCCTGTCAAAACAAACCAAACCATTTATTTATCATATTAAAATGTTTTTCTTTCCCCTGTCATGATTTATGTGCACAATGTAGCCTATCAGCCTTTAGTGGCTAAGTTAGAAGCACACGTTAGCTTAACTTAGCTTAACATTAGCTTACTGCATGTTAGTGTTTTCTCCAGTGGTGCTCAGACCTAATGCAATGCGTAGGCTAAGCATTTGAAATTTCACATAGTAGTCACATACCTTGAAAATAAACTTTATTAGTTTAACAGTTGAATTAAAAACCGAATTGTCTGTAGTCTCCTTATTTCATGCGACTGCTTAACCAGAGCACTAACGAGCCAACAACGGGCCCATGCAGGATTATCAAGGCGGGCCCCCCTTCTACAGCACGTGATAACGCAATGTCCACGAGTAGGCTACCATGAATAGGACAGGATAGGATCCTTGAGACACAGCATATAAGAGATGAGATGACTGACAAAATCAGGAGTACGTGCACCACAAAAACAAAAATACTGGTGAAGGCGCACAACACATGAAAAAACACTGCTGGTGACGGCGCACTATAGCCTAACACATGAAAAAACACTGCTGGTTAGGCTAGGCTACTATATGAAATTGCATTAATGAGTCATTATGTTATGCTAAATCGTTAATTTAGCCACAAACATAGCACTAGTGCATAATAGAACTGCCCGTCTGCCCTCTTTGACTGAGCTGCCCCCCTTACCAAAAAAAAAAATACATATATATAACGTAATTTTGATATTCTTAGAAAGCGAAAGTAGGCTATGTGTGAGCGCAGATAGGTACGTCCGATGTATCAGCTGGAATAGTGATGTGAGTCGCCGAGCAGAGGTGATGGATGTCACAGGTGAGCTACATGAAACTTTGAGAATTCAAATTCAAATTATGTTAGGAAAAAACGGTGAGTATCCTAGTGTAGCACGAAGCATATTTTTTCAATGTCATTAACGTGAACAATATTAGACAGCTAACCGTATGTTGCATTTTTGCACACGAAAATGTATAACGAGTCTATTTGATGGAGAATACGTGAACTTTAAACCATTAAGATGGGCAATAGGTGAATAGGCAGACATCATAGTCTATTAACCTAAAGGCTAATGAATAACTTTAGACAAGGTGCATTGCTCCTAAACTCAAACAAGTTTATTTATTACCTGGTTTGGTCCAACAAAGATAATCTTAACATGGACTATGCTGGGCTGTGTTAAGCTCTGAACAATGTCCGTTTTACAGTGAAAGGCCCGGTCGCGAGTGGCGATTATTGCGATAGGGGGCCCGGCCGTCAATCATGTATTTCCAGTGTGATGCGGGCCCCTGATTGGTCCGGGCCCGTAAGCAACCACGTACCCTGCTTACCGATAGTTACGCCCCTGCTACCCAACAAATGAATTTTTAAGGTCAAAATTTATCTTTGGAACATCTGTTTTTCCTATGTAATCCTGTGCAGACTTTGTGGAAAGATGTGTGGTGCTGGCTCCAATCGAAGTTTGAGACCCCTCCATTAACTTGGAAAGTAATCCGATTTGGTATATGTGATGAGCGGAATGTATCTTTTGTTTTGAATGTTTTGATTTTAGTTACAAAGTTTTTTATCCATAAATGTCGTTTCTTTAAAACTATCCCATGCTTAGTCCATTGGAAGAATGAGTTTAACTCCTTGTATAGATCTTTAATGTTTGTGAAGGATGTAAAAGCCCTGCACCTGGTGTCTCTTTTGTCTGTCTTCAATTTAGTTGTTAATTAAGCCCCTTATCTTAATTTTATTTTGTGTTTGTTTTGTTGTGTCCTGTCAAGTTATACAGTGCTTGTTTGTTTGTCTAAAGTTTAATAAAAAAAACAACAACAATGTTTTCTTCTACGCGATTCACACAAAATTATCGTGAAGCTTCTGCACAGCGGCGCCATCGACTGGCATTTGCACTACAGCACATTTAGCCGGTTACACCTCTGTGTGTACACGCGAGGTTTTTTCTTGCCGGAGTCGTTAAAGGTGTGAAAGTGGTAAGAGAAAATCCACCCGGCGGTGTCGTGTAAACGGCCTCTAAGTTTGCTTTCTGGCCCTGGGTGAGGCCACAGCACAAACCTTTTCTTTGTTACCTTGATAAGATGGCCATTTGGGAGATTTATTCTTTACCATGAATCTCATGTTCTCAGTCGGGGTATGCTGTAGTTTCTTACAGGTGTCTCTGAAATACAAGTTAAGAAATGCTGATGGAGAGACAGCAGTTGTGGCTTTTTTTTGTTTGATTTAGTCATTGGCAATTATATCTAAGCCTACACTGTTACTAATCATATGAGTTCTTTCTGTATATCAGTACTTAATCACATGCTCAATGAGATCTTTTGAATGGTAAAAATAATTATGACTCTATATATAACTTGTGAAAGGCAGCTTTATCATACCCCTGCAAAGAAGATTAACTTGCATTATATGGAATGTATAAGGTCTTAAAATGGTATGGAGGTGGATTGTTCACGTGGTTTAGTCTTCAATCTACATATTTTCACATGCAGCTGACTAAACAGTGAATAGACTGTCTTGGGGCATGTTCTTGGATACAGAAAAAAGCTTAAGCGTTTACCTCGCTCACAAGCATGGACTAATGTGGATCAAAGAGTAGGCCTATAAAGATCAAACTATACATCATTGTAATGCAGAATTGAAAAGAAACTCTTGTGGAAATTAAACTACACTTGCCAGAGAGAACAGATTAGAACTAGATTGTTATTACGGCTGAATGTGATTAAAAGGTTTTAATTAGGCTCCAGTATATTTACATGTGAAGTACTTAGTCATGGTGATAGACATAACAGGGGTCATTCAGGGAACTGCATCACTGAGGTATTTCACTTGGCATTTTAATGTGTTCATAAACCATGGCTATAACTGTGGTCACATCAGATATTTCCAACTGCTACTATTTTTCATTGAAAGAGAAAACATCATGATAATGCTGAATAGGGATAAAAGTTCTCTAAGAAAATACATAGGTATTTATGGGTGGCTACTCAAGTATAAACTCTGGTGAGATGCAAAACATTCAATAAGCATTAATCACCATTCAAAACCTCAGATGTAGTGGAGAATCTGGTACATATCAAGAAAAGATGGAACTAATGTCCTGAACCTACAGACCCACTGTCACTCAAAAATCTGAAATTTCAAAACCTTTCACTCCTAATGACTCTAAGCATAAATCAGGAAATAAGAAAAGGAGCACATGTTATTATATATTAGTAACGGATAAATAAATAACTAATAAATAACTAATAAATTAGTTACGGAAAAAAGTATGTTAGCACAAGATAACAGTTCCCAGGATACAACATTCCCAGGATACAACATGAGTCCATTAATATGGTTGCTATTATGCAGTAAACCAGTTAACTCAATGCAGAATTATAGTTACCTTCAGAGATGTGAATATGGACCATATAGGCTCCTTATGGTAACTGACAAAATACCATATATATTCATATGAAGTATGAATATTCCATGAGTGAAATTGATTCTACCAAATGCTTAATTCATATTGTTTTAATTCACATTTTGTCAGCTCCAATTGCATAAAACTGAAGTGTAACTGACCACCCAAAAAAAGCTTTTAAAGAATGACATCTGAATGATATGGCATGAGGCATAAAGGCTAACCTACAGACGTAATCTGTGACCTGTAGTAAATGCAGCTTATGGTTACAAGATGACTAACCCTCAGATTTTCATCAGCAATAGTTCCCAGGAATCTTGAGAAATTTCAATATGCAATTTTAGAGAACTAGAGTTGTGTTATCTGCAGACAAAAAAGGATATTTGAAATATTAGACAAATCACCATACACAGTAGATAGAAATACTTAGGCCCCTATTTTCCGACCTGGCGCATGGTGGCAAGCGGATTATTATCTCAGCGCAAAGTTTATTCTTATCTCGCACGTTCCTTTTTTTGAGCAACGTGTCACGGGGTGTGGCAATTAACGACCAGAGCCGGACAGTAACGGAGTACATTTACTTGAGTACAGTACTTGAGTAAAATTTTGAGGGATCTGTATTTTACTCGAGTATCATTTTTGGGGAGTACTCATGACTTTACTCAAGTACATTTGAGAGGCAGATATTGTACTCTTTACTCCACTACATTTCTATCCATAAATGTGAGTACCCATTACTTCTTCTAAAAAAAGTAAAAAAGAAAAATCTGGGAAACCCTCAATTTGTTGTTTCCCTCTCAAACGTGATTGGATTGTGCAGGCGCCACTGATTGGGACAGCCTATCAGCAATCACCTTCAGCTGTCCGCCAAAGTCAACTCCATGGTCAGATTTAGATAAGAGACAAAACCATGGACGAAACAATGGATGAAGAAGCAGGTCCATCCCGGGAATGTGCCAACCTGTGGCCCCACCTCGCCAGACTATTTAAATTTTCTGAACAAGTTAATGATAGTTTTCGCTTGAAGTGTTTCAATTACAAAATAGTATTTTGTATTTTAAATACGTATTTTAAATACATGTATTAGAAATACTGCCCTGGCAACATGGTAAAAAGATGAAAATGACTTGATTTTACTTTCAATTCCTTTTACATTCTCCAAGGTATTAACATTAAAATTTTTCATAACTCCATGTAGGACGTTTCTGTACATAAATGTAAGCACTGTGTCACTAGTAATGCAATATTTAGAAAATGTAGGCTACTCTTGTACTCTTGATACTCAAGTACTTTTAAAAACAAGTACTTCAGTACTTTTACTTAAGTAGACATCTGACTGTTGTACTTTAACTTGTACCTGAGTAAAATTTAGCAAAGGGTATCTGAACTTTTACTCAAGTAATGAAACTGTGTACTCTGTCCGCCTCTGTTAACGACCTAAGGTGGGGTCTGGCGCGTTGTCTAAAAATCACTATCGTACACTACCTAAAACGCATTACCCCACTGACCAAGAGAAACCTGTTCAGAAGTCCATGAGTTGTCTATGTTATTTTAAGGGCGCATTATCAACAGTGATATGGGTGGGTGCACAATGCACCCTGCTTCTTTCGAACTCGCACCAGCGCACATCCATGCAAAACGTTACAAATTACATGATTACAATGGGAAACATAATTTGAATAAAGATATTACAAAATACATCTCACAATGAGTTATTATTTCCCATCATTTGCAAAATGGTAATGACGGAGAGGCAAATATGAAGCACAGCTGAAGATGCACTGTCACGAGATGTAAACAACTCCTCTGCAGGATAAACGTTTTTATTTAATCATTCGAACATTATTGGGGTAAGTCTTGTTGTTTCAAGGCTATGTTTTTGATGGCAACCCATTGTCAGTCATTAGTGAAAGTAAAACTGTTGTTGACTGACACCACAGTGAAGTTAGTTTCACTTTGCCAATGAGTTCAAATAATAGACGAGTGCAATTGCGTGTACTCTGGTTTTAGTAAAGCGTGGTTTGGTTAAAGCCTGTGGTGCAGGTTAAACAACACTTTCAATTAATGGGTACATTAAGCACTCAAGATATGTATATAAAGTTAGATATGTCTCCAAAATGGTGTTAAAGTCCAGTTTTTTGTAATTTTTTGTTAGTAACGGTTATTTTTTACGCAATTCGGTGATGACGTCATATGAGGTAGACGTGGTGGAAGCTATCTTTTACAGTCTATGGGTGGAAGCAGAGATAAGAAGGAAAAGAAGGAATCCGACCTGCAGTCATATCCCTGTCCCACCCCATCTCTCTCTCCCACTTACTGTCTCACTATTCACTGTCCTATACAAATAAAGGCAAAAAGCCCAAAAAATATACTATACTATAAATATAAAAAAGATCTTTGGTGGAAGTAGCCTCAGCCTTATAGCAGCTACTAGAACTAGCACTGGCGTCTAACTGGGATGAGGAAGAGGTGGCAAGACCCACAGTTAACATTTATGATGGCCCACAGCCATATAATTTTGAACCGGTTAGACGTGAGAGGGCGAATGGGGAAATACCGAGAGCTGATGGCCATCAAAGAGAAATAAATGCATGGTCAGAGGAGAATCACTGGAGAGTTGGTGAAGTGTCCTGGTGAGTTGCTAGCGCAGCAACGAGCGCTAGAGCTAGTCTATGAATAGCAGTGGGTAGGCCTACAATAACAACTTTTTTTACTGTCGAGTGAAAGTCAACGTTTTCTTTATATCTAGTGACAGTGATTATATCGTTGGCTCAGATAAGTAGGCTACCCTAAACTTAGTCAGAAGATCTAGAAATAGAAGGCATATTATGCTAGCTATGTAGCTTGGCCCACCTGTGAACCCTTATGTTTATTTCTAAGCTTTCAGGCTACCTCTTTCTCCGGTGAAAATGTTGTTTGCAAACGTAGTTGACGCCGAGTAGGCTGGTCGTGTCTTCAGTGTGATTATAGTGCTAGTTTTCCCCGTGATTGACATTGTCATTGACACCGTCAGGGTACCGCTTACCGGGAGAGAGTAATAAGCGTGTCTGTTATGGAGTCAAAATAGGGTCTTTAATATTGAGAGCTTGTGAAAAGATGTTCACATGTGTAATAAAGTTTTGCAGCTGTGCAAAAGGAGTTCTGCATGTGAAAAGAAATTTCGTACCTGTAGAAATATTTTGTACATGTGTGAAAAAATGATGTACCTGTAGAAATATTACGTACTTGTGTGAAAGAAATGTGTATCTGTAGAAATGTTTTGTACATATGTGGGGGGGAAATGCGGATCTGTAAAAATATTTTGTACACGTGTGGAAAAAATATGTACCTGCACAAATACTTTGTACGTGTGTGAATCTCCTACGCGATGCTTTCCTGCGCAACACTGAAAGTACGAGTGTGAAACTGAGATACAAGCTTACGGACTTTTGACCCTAATTTTACTGCCTTTCTGAAGAGCCAATCAACACATTGCTTACTGCCAACCAATCAGCGTTCCCCACCGACCACCCAGATTTTGCCGCTTACCCACAGATCTAGATTAGTTATTAAAACTGGTGGTAACAGCAAGGGCAGATAGGTTGTAACATTACTGTAAATGAACACCCATAAGTATTTCTGGACTAAAATATTGCAAAGCGATTTGGTTACTTTATTTGTCATGCTTTTATCAGTTGTAACATAGTCAAAACGTTAAGAATATCATACCAGAACATAAAATAATAAATAGCTGCCATAGCTATCCTAGCTGACGTTTATCGTAGCTCATAGTGCTAGGGCTAATGTAACTCGTCAGTTTGTACGTTGCCCAGCGAATAAGTAGGCTTAATTCTTACATGTCTTAAGTTAAAGAATTGAAAGAAATAGGAAATAAAGAAAACGCTTGAACGGGTTTATCCATTTACATTCAGATCTTGCCATAGACTTTGCCTAAGCGCTTGCTTGCTTGGTAGTCTACCGTCCTGTTCAGTCTATGGTTGCTATAGCAACCGCTGCTGTGCTTCATAAACTGACGAGATAACCGTGTGGTTAAAATACTCCCCAAACACAAAGAAAACAAAACTATGTAAGAAAATGGGATGTTGTATTCCAAACAACAAACCAACAGTCCTGGAAGGGCATTACTATAATCTCACTCACTATAATCTCCTAGCTGTGGATGTCCCATTACAACCCATTCATCTGATTCGTCTTTTTGCCGTCCACTAGGCTATTATTATAGGCTTGCAAAGGGTGATAAAATAAACGTGTTCTCATATCAAATAATAATAGCAGATAAACATAAATGTTTGTACAGTATTACTGTTTTTAATCATGAATGACACCACTGAATCACCCTTTCGGAAATGGAATGAATAATTCAACTATTTCGTCAACATTACTGCTAGCTAGAAGCTAACGTTACAGTCTAAAAAGCGGATGGGATAGCTAACGTTAACATTACGGCTCCGCTTCAACCCTTTTTGCGATCACAGTATAAATTGAGCTACCACGTCACTCTTAATTAAGTTATAATTTTGCAACCCCAATCAAAGAGTATACCAGAGAATTTCCAATAAGACATTATAGACGGGCTCTGAGTATACTCTGATATGAAGCCAATCTGTTTAGCACCAAAATCTAGGTGGTCGGTGGGGAACGCTGATTGGTTGGCAGTAAGCAATGTGTTGATTGGCTCTTCAGAAAGGCAGTAAAATTAGGGTCAAAAGTCCGTAAGCTTGTATCTCAGTTTCACACTCGTACTTTCAGTGTTGCGCAGGAAAGCATCGCGTAGGAAATTCACACACGTACAAAGTATTTGTGCAGGTACATATTTTTTCCACACGTGTACAAAATATTTTTACAGATCCGCATTTTCCCCCCACATATGTACAAAACATTTCTACAGATACACATTTCTTTCACACAAGTACGTAATATTTCTACAGGTACATCATTTTTTCACACATGTACAAAATATTTCTACAGGTACGAAATTTCTTTTCACATGCAGAACTCCTTTTGCACAGCTGCAAAACTTTATTACACATGTGAACATCTTTTCACAAGCTCTCAATATTAAAGACCCTATTTTGACTCCATAGTCTGTGTCGCTGTGTTTGGCAAATTGGCAGGTGTCTGTGTGGGCGGTGTCGTCCCATGGAAACTGTGGTGGAGAGCTTGTGTTTTAGGGAGGTGAGCGCGTTTTGGTCGCTGAGGAGCTGGGTTGGGAGCTCACCCCGCGGCCAGCAAATTACAGCGTCCTGGATTTGAGGCATGCTGCCTGAATCCGTTTGTGCTACACATAGCATACTCACACTCCAGGCAAGATCATGGTCCCCTTCAAGCCAGCACGCACGAGTATGTTCATGGTTTATGTTTACTTTACCAATCTTTTTACACTGAGTTCTTTGAACCAACAGTTATAGGAGAGAGGAGATGTGTTGCATACACAATAAACATGCATAAGACAGGCTTAAAATGACGTCTCCAACCTACTTACAGAGTTTTAAACTGAACAAACTTTCCTACTTATCCCTATGCAATACCGGTACACTGTGTACAGGCAGGCTATACGCTGGGCTTATGGGGTTTTAGGCAGGAGTATAAGGAAGCCTCTACCCTCTTGTGTGGTTTCACCATCAGACAACAATTCCAAAGTGGTGACCAGACCTATCAGGGCTTTCAATGGCCTCGTTTAGATGAAAATGAATAAAAAGAATTGTTATGCTTATTCTGTTGTGATCGCTCCATTGCCCTTAAAATGTTATAAAGTACACAGAACACATGAATTTTGATTAAAAAAAACAGTTTATTGGCATTGCTTGTAATGGTTACTGAACATTTAAACATTTACTGAACAAGGACAAAGACACAGGTTGGAAGTAAACAAATCTCTATAAAAAAAAATGGTTAGGCACAAAACATACAAGGATACAAGGATACAAGGAAGTTTCTTGTCACATGCATATAGTTACTGGAAGTAAGAAATGCAGTTAAAGTTATGTCTGGTGTCAGCCTATTTGTGCATTAATGGGGGGGGGGGTAAAAAGTGCAGTAGAAGAGGGGTTTAGTAGATTAAGTGGCAAGGGCTGCATAAGAAAGGTGGGGGAGGATTGGGATTGGGGGGGCACCAACGAGCACCCATAAGCAACAGGGGCAAGGGAAAACTCCCTTACCAAGAAAGAAACCTTGGGCAGATCGACGGCTCAAGGGGCTAACCCAACTGCCAGGGGTCTTGGTGTGTGTGTTGGGGGGATGACAGGGGAGATGGGATAGTGTACTGTGTATGTGGGGAGAGGGCAGTGTGCAATATGTGTGTTGGAGAAGCTTCCTCATGAGACAATGTGCTGTGTATGGGGGGGGGGGGGGGGCAGTGTGCTGTAAGTATGTTGGGGATGTGTGTTGGAGAAGCTTCCTGATGAAATAATGTGCTGTGTATGTAGGGGAGAGGGGGGAGCAGTGTACTGCAAGTATGGTGAAGGGACTTACTATTGCAAGCAGAGTACTGTATGTATGATGTATGTGAGTGATGACAGTGAAGATGTGTGTGTGGGCGGGAGGGGAGTGGAGCAGTGACTGTGTGTGTGTGTGTGTAGTGTGTGTGGGTAGGTGGGGGCAGTGTGCTGTAAGTATGTAGAGGATGTGTGTTGGAGAAGATCCTGAAGACAATGTGCTGTGTATGTAGGGGAGAGGGGGGGGGGCAGTGTGCAGCAAGTATGTAGAGGAGGCTTACTGTAGCAAGCAGTGTGCTGTATGTATGTGAGGTAATGACAGTGATGATGTAAGTGTGTGTGTTTTTTGTGTGTGTGTTGGGGATGGGGGTGGGGTGGGGTGGGGGGGTACACATACAAGGAACACTGATGAAGGGCTAGACGCGAAACGTTTGCACCTTGTTTCTTTGGCCTGCAATAGTGTGGTCTTACCTGAGGGTCAGCTGATGGTTCTCTTTCTCACACACAAACCCATGATATTTCATGCATGCATACATGCAGTGATACATATGCAAAAGCACATCAAGCAGACACACAGTGAGCCCAGACAACACCGCACACAGAGGTTGACAAGGCACAGGTAAAATGATTGGTAAATTATTTTGAATTACATACAAGAAATGTCATGCAAATAACAACAAAAAAGAAAATCCAAGCACACAGACAGAGGAGCAGACATGCAGCACCCCTTGAATGGGGTACAGCGACAATTATTACCACTTACATAACCAATACAGTATAACACTCAAATATGATGACATCACAAACCAACAGACTAAAGCCAGCCTGGTACACCTGTGTCCCAGCATCAGAAGTGGAGGTGGGCAAGGACTGATCCCCAGTATCACACTGTCCATGGTCTCCTGCTGTGAGGCGTCTGTCAACATCTTGTGAAAACAAATATAAAAAAGGTCAGCGAAGAGGGTACACAAGAGAAAAAAGATTACAGTACAGTGGACCCTGATATGCGCTACTCGATGTATTAAAAAATACATGAAAGACATTCAGAACATATTTAATGATGTTGAAGGTTACTGTTAAATGTTTACATCAATACTAGTGGTAATAAATGTCTATAGAGTGCATGTGGTGCATAAACTCTATGAGGTAGTGCATTTACTGTATAGGGAGGTAGCTAAACTCTGAAGTGAGAAGTGGATAAACTCTGTTTCTGAAATGTCAGAGGTGGGTAAACTGTGTTTACTTGCGTTAGCCTCCACTACAGCCCTGGTGACACGGTCATGGCCAAATATATGTGAAAGAGAACCGTAGCAGTCTAACAAAAAACGCAAACACACTGTTTAGTTGTGAAGGCTGCTTGATGATCACCACCACTGATCCCAACGCTAGCCATGATGCTTTCATGACGATATGGACATTTACTTCAGCGCAATTTTGTTTTGGCTCATATTCGTGAATCACGAAATATCCTTTAATGTCAGACTGACCATGATTGTAGTGGAGGCTGTGTCAAAGGGAACACGATATGCAAAATACACACAGAGTTAGCTAACGCGCAGCTTGTAAACATTAGCATGATGCTTACCGTGGCAATATCTCGCTTGCGGCAGACGGTGTCTCTGGACCTCGGGACAGGGCAGGCAGAGAGGTTTGCATGCACAGACGGCAAAGCGGTAGGAATTAACTTCGCCATCCTCTCACTCTTTAAACCAATTGAGACCATCTTGGCATCCCCTGAGTGGTAATCGTCCTCCTTGAAATGCGCGCTACATATTCTCGAGAAGGCGGTGACGGAGCTCGCTGAAAAATCTGCCCACCTAACCTTGACAAATTGCACCTAGCTTCGGAAGATCCCTTTGTCCTTGGGGAAGCAATGGACCCTAAGTCCAGTTTTGCTGGAGTTCTTGCACCCGGCACAAACACAGTAGTAAACCATTTTATCTATTTATTTCTCTCCCTCTCTCCATCAGCTATCTATGTTATGCTATGCTATGCTATCTCTCACTACTATCTATCTATGCTATCTCTCTCTCTCTCACTATCTATCTATCTATCTCTATATATCTATCTATCTAGGCTATCTCTATCTTTATATTTACTTATATATCTGACACTGTTACTCTCTCACTAGCTGCTACTCTCACTAATCGTCGTCTCTCTCAATGGTATCAAGGCGGCCTTTCCTATGTCGTCCCAAAACGAGTACCTCATGTGACGTCATGGAATGCATTGTGGGAGAAATAAGAATCTTCGCAAACCTGTTGCTAACCGTTAAATATCACCTACTTTTCCTTATTATATTTCTTTTTTGTAATACTTTACAACATCAAATACAATTTATAATTGTTTAAATGTTTATTACCAACTAGAAAATTGCCAGAAAAGACAAAAAAAAAAAACCTGCACCACAGGCTTTAACTGTTCCATACGGTCTCGCGTGCAAGATTCCTTCAAATGCGCCGCTGACTATGAAAGTACCGATGCGCTGTTTAAAGTTGTGCACGCTCGCTGTTAAAGGGAATGACAGAATCATTCTCATTAGTTTAAATAACGTTACGCCCAAAACACTGATTAAGAAACCTAGGAATGCCTTGTTGCGCCATCCGCCATTTTTCCAATAAAATACAATAGACTCTATCCAATGGAATATGATGGATTTTATCAAAATCTTTGGAAAGGTCTATGATGATAAAAGGTAACTTAAAGCTAAACTTTAAAGGTTCTCTGCCCCAATGATAGGTATGATTTATGATGACTAGGTATCATAGATAACATCAATACAGCTGCTGTTTTCATGATATGCTTCTCACTCACTCACAGGCAAGACAAACAAGTTTGAAAAATTACACCCAGATAGGCTTGCAGTAACAGTAACTGTCCCAATATACTTACTCCCTTACCCAATATCCATCCTTCCAAAGTACATGTTTATTTTAAAAGCTTGTTTTTCTTCTTTTTTTATTCATTGTCTCAGCGTAAGTTTAATAACATATTGTTTTGCAACTTTCTGCTGAAATGAGCTAACTAGCTAAAGGCCAACAGACAAACACCAACAATTTGGTGTTGAGAGAGCTAAGGTCACTTGCCAACTGGTGTTTTTTGGCAATATATTTGACACCGTTTTGCTGTAAAAACTTCTTACACTTTCTGACCCTGGACTAGGGCTATTATCTGAATAGCCCGAACCGGGTTTCCCTATAGAATCTTGCAATTATGACTGTTTTTCTACAAGTGGTCTATGAACCTTCATTAAGTTGTATCTGTTTCCTGAACTAGCTCGTAGCATGAACACTAATGCACTCATACACTCTGGGGCATGAACATGGGGGCTCATGAACATGCCCCCAGAGTGTAGCACTGTATATCGACAGTACTTGTTGACCGCAAGAAACAGAGATCTATGTGAACAGAGATCTATGTGAATTCTCCTATAAATAGTACTCAAGGGGTGCTGTCCATGTAAGCAGTGCTGAAATTTGAGTGATGTCACAGCTGCCTTTTAAACCTCATAGGACCTACATGTACACTTGGTAGGCCTATGTTAACAGTCTTAACTAGAAAATATTCAAGTTTAAGAGGCAGGAATTCCTCAAAAGAAAGTTACTCAAATTGATTAGATGATTTCCAAAAAAAGTTGGCGATTAATTTAAAGGAACACAGGCTCACAGCAATTTAATGGGGAATTAGTTTATTTGCCAATTACTCCAGAGTTAAATAAGAGGATACATACAATTCTCGTCTCTGTGCATGCAATAACTTGGTCTGAGATTGTTAGCCTAGCCTAGCATAATTCACTGAAAGTGGGTTACACCACATAGCTTACAGCTAAAACGAAGCTATAGGCTAACTGGTGTTTTTCAGCTGTTCTTTGCTGGAGGGGTTGTGTCAATCTGTCTTTCTCTTTAAAATGGCAAATAATATTCTACTGGATTCAAGTCAGACAGCATTCTATAGTTATCACTTTTTTGTCTTCCTTACTCTGGTGGGATTTTGTCAGAGTAGTTTGATCATACTAGAATATTCCTCTTCTGCCAAGCTCCTGGAAGTCATCTTGTGATTTTGGTATAGAGTATCCACACACATTCATGGTCTCATGTTATCTCCCCTGCACATTTGCACTCATTCAGCCACATATCATCACATTCCCACCTTCATGCTTCACTTACAGGACTATGTAGTGACTGTGGTTGTCCTGGCTAGGTTCAATCCACACAGGTGGAACCCCAACTGAGGTAAACCATATATCTTGATTTCATCTGACCAAATAATGGGCAAAGAACAAATATGAATTGGGCTTCTTTTCAGTTTCAAATTTGAATCTTGCAGTTTTGTGTCTAAGAGCAAACAAAATTTTTTCTTTGGATGTCTTCCATAGAGGTTGATTGCACATTGCGATATCCAACATCCTTTTTTCTGTCTGAGCTGTCACAGAAACTCAGATTTCCTCTGGTAACCCGTGTCAAGTCTTTCCGTTCTACTTTTCAAAACTAGATCGTCCATGTGGCACATCATCTGTTGTGTCATTTTAGGGTGCTCTGATTAGTGGTTCTATGAGACAATCCCTCTGATTATTGCTGCAACTGTATTTCAACTTTTTTTTAGCTGACCACAGATTTTCACATTTCCTTTTCCTTTATTTTGATGTCTTAACATACATTTATTTAATTCCCTTGCATTTTTCCATGTAGAGCTGTGATGCAAATAGCCCATATGTCCAAAAAATCTGAATGTTGTGGTGTTGTGCTCATGCTTTTTAAAACCATGTTCAGGCTAGTTGGAAATCACCCATTTTTGTTTTAACGATCAAAGGTTTTCCAATTTGTGTGTCAATCACAGTCACATGTGAGGCCTCTGTTTTCAGTGTAATCTTTCTAAAGTATCAATCAAAAGTATTGGTGTGGTTATGGTTGCTCATGAAAGAGTAAATCAACTACTACAATACCTTACTTATTGAGAGGTGACACAATTGTGTGAGCCACTGAATAGGCCTACAGAATATGGCACAATGAACAAGAGAAGAGATTGAGCAGTGTGGATACCTACAGTAGGCCTAATGCCAGAGTTAAGCTAGAAAATGTTTCTGCTTACATTTGTTGGCATATTGTTTACATGGGTTGACAACCTAATACCAAGATCTTTTACATTGTTTCCAAACAGCAAGGGGTTTTAAAATGTGGGACTTGTTCCAAATTGGCAATGCAAGAGATTAATTCGCTGCAGGGACATCAAGGTTTAAATAAACTGTTTAGATGCTGATTGGAAATATGTTCCAGTCGTATAGTTGATCTGTAAAATGACAAGCTTTATTAACAGTAATCGTAAAACAACCCTAGCGCGGGCGCAGAGAGAGAGAGAGAGAGAGAGAGAGAGAGAGAGAGAGAGAGAGAGAAACATTGCGCATTATGGCCAATTCGGAAGTATTTTGGCCCGAGAATAACCACTGAGTCTGCATAGCCTATCGGATTCCAGGCTGCAATACGCATGTAAATGAAAATAACGCGAGCCCTTTCACTAATCCTTGTCTATCCTTTTTATCTGGGGACTCATAGCAGTCAGATCACTATGGGATATAGAGGCAAGAACACAATGCGATGTTGCTGAGGTGCTTCTAAATGCGAAAAAGGCTATCAGTATCGGTAGACTCGGTGTAGTCCTGTGCAGGGGGAGCAACATGTTCCTAACGTCTGTTTTAAGTTTCCTGGTAGTGATAGCTGGATTGCCCCTCGTTTGGACTTCTTGTCCTTCACAGTGCAGTTGTTTTTACCACAACTTGAGTGATGGATCCAGGGCTAGGTGAGTTGACTGCAATGATCGTTTTTTTCTGCATGACTATAAATAAAAGGATACGTTTATAAGACATTCAATTCTCAAGTATGGTTTAACACATGCGCTTCTGGCACTTCTAACATTTCACTGCACGTGGGACAATATTAGAATGCGCTATATGATGTCGCTACATATCACTGCACGTCTGTCCATAATGATTAAGCGCTTTGTTTTTTACGTGTCATAAACTTACTTTACCACATTTGCCTTGTTTCCCTAGGAGCGTTATTTGCAATGATCCAGAGATTTCATTGGTGCCTGCCAGCTTTCCCGTCGACACATCTAAGCTTAGGATAGAGAAAACTGCCATCAAAAGAATACCAGGAGAAGCATTCAACTACCTCGCAAATTTGGAATTCCTCTGGATGTCTTTTAACGCACTATCCTCGGTCAATCCGGACAGCTTCCGTGGTCTGTACAGCCTGGAAGAGCTGAGACTAGATGGGAATGCTTTATCAGCATTTCCATGGGAATCACTAATTGACCTACCTAGTCTGAGACTCCTTGATTTGCATAACAACCAGATATCATCAATTCCTTCTGAGGCAACATTATACATTAAAAACCTGACCTACCTTGACCTCTCTAGCAACAGTTTACAGACTGTGCCATCAGAAGTTCTTTCTACTTGGTTAACAGTAAAACCTCTCCCAGGGGCAGATTCCAAAATGATCTTAGGTATGTATTATTTCTCTTCTGACAGTAAGATATTAATGTTTTACTGGGATAACAATATGATGTTTCTGTACATGCAATATATAGTGAAAGTGAAAGTGAGGATGAATTGTCACTCTTTCTGTATCCTAGGTCTTCACGACAACCCATGGGTTTGTGACTGCCGTCTGTATGATCTGGTCCAGTTCCAGAAATCCCCATCTCTACTGGTGGCATTTATTGACACTCGCTTGCGCTGTGCTGACCCTGAGAGTGTCTCAGGTGTACTGTTTAGCGACGCTGAGCTGAGAAAGTGCCAGGGCCCCAGAGTTCACACAGCTGTGGCTCGAGTCCGAAGCCCGGTGGGCAACAATGTCCTGTTGCGCTGTGGCACCATTGGCATCCCCATTCCAGAGCTTGCCTGGAGAAGAGCCGATGGAAGGCCCATGAATGGGACAGGTGAGTCAGCACAGTATTGAGCGGCTAAGACGCATTAGCATGGCACAGTGTTGTATGTTCCTTACAGAAAGGGCTTTTGCCAACTGTAGTAACATGATGTAACAGTGGTCTTTGGTCAGGCATGCATAACTTCATGCATGACTTGCATAACTTCACTTCTCACATTCTGCTTTTCTCCTTTTCAGTTGAGCAAGAGAGTTCAAAGGAGGGAATTGTGTGGTCAATTTTAAGTGTTCCTGCTGTTTCATATCGAGACTCTGGGAAATACATCTGCAAAGCAACAAACTATGCTGGGAGTGCAGAGGCCGTCATTTCTCTGATGATAACAGAGTCCCCAAAGACAGAAAACCAAACAGCGAGTCCAAAGAAACCAAAAGGAAAGAAGCCAAACACTTTGCTGAAAGCAGCCTATCAGGAAAAGCTTGTTGCAAGATATGTGTCACCAACTACCACTCCAGCAATTCGACTTATCGAGCCAACGCGTTACACAGGCCCCTACCCCGGGGAGAGGTACAGTGCCACTGCCAGTGAGGCTACTGTCCAGACCACTGGTCCAGATGGGTTGCTGGAAACCAACCTGAGCAATATTGCTGCGAACACGTCGTCCCTGCAACAAGATCCAGACCGAATAGTGCGCTCTGTGAAGGTCATCGGTGATACAGACTACACTGTCTGTCTGAATTGGAGAGCCCCAAAGGCCAAAAACACCACTGCATTCAGTGTGCTGTATGCAGTATTTGGGGAGAGGGACATGCGCAGAATTAATGTCAACCCAGGCAACAACAGAATTACCATCGAGGGCTTGGTGCCAAAGACAAAATACATTGCCTGTGTGTGCGTCAAGGGACTGATCCCCAAAAAAGAGCAATGTGTAATCTTCTCAACAGATGTGGCAGCCATCGCTAATGGAACCCAAAAGCTCATTAATGTAGTTGTAATCACGGTTGCTTGTGTGATAGCAGTCCCACTAACAGTGATAGTTTGTTGTGGAGCACTGAAGAGGAAAATCCAAAAATTACTGGGAAAAAATTCAAAGGAAATTCAAGACTCTTATGTCACATTTGAGACTCTTTCCCCCGGTACAAAAGCCAAAGGCCTTGAAGGGGAATACCTGACCAGGCTAAATCCAGAGGAATCAAATAGACTTCTGTCAGCCAGATCCAGCCTGGATTCTGAATTGACTGCTAAAATAGAGGGACAGCCAAATGAGTACTTTTGCTGACAGAGTGTGGGGGCCATGGGTTTCTCATAAGACTTCGTCTCAACATCTGAGTTTGCATCTGCAATGCACATCGGATGGGAGTCAGAGACATGTTTACGCTGCCAATAAGAAGTTCAGTGACTCCCAGTAAACATTTTTGTTGTGATTTTAAGAATCTCCAATTACATGACTGATGCAGGAAGTCGTTTGAAACTCCTTTTTATTTGAACTGCTTAATGTATTAATATAAAGGGATTATGCGGAAATCATGAAGTAGTTGTACATGTACTTGTTAAGGTAAAATGCAATTGCTATTATGAAATACCAAACTAAATGGATGAATTATTATAAATGTGTATGTTTGAGCCATGTTAAGTATGCACTGTGTCAATATGTATTATATTTTACTGTTATAAATGGTATATTCGTACAGTGCAGATGCAAAGTATGAAACACAATACAACATTTATTGGAAGTATTATGACAGTTTGAATATAATTCATATTTAGGACATAAAAAATGTTGAACATGATATCCACACATCCTTAAATCTCCTGTTTACTTGTGCATTGTTTGTGCCACTGACCTAAATTACCTAAACAGAAATCCTTTTGTATGTACACAATCCTTCAATCCTTTCAATAGCAGTAAGTTTAATAGTTGTAATTGAATGTATGAAAATATAACTTTTGATATTCATCAAGCTTGTTTTTATTTATCCCTGAGGGAAATTATTTGATATTTGGTGCAATATTATCAGCAGTTTTAATTTATTGGACTATTAATATTTTAACAGTTGACACATGAAAATTCATCTAGACTTAAAATCTATAGGTCCTAACCCTTAAGACTGCATTTACATATGGCTTCTTATTACACATGGTATACATTTAGTTTCCTGTTTGAAGGTATGCTGAAATTGTCTCTCCTGATAGGTTTTCTGGTTATATAAAATAACTAGAACTACATAACTACATAACTCACCCAAACCAGACTAAGAAATGAACTATCATATGCAGACATGCTCAGACGTCCACAGTTATCGTGCATTTTGTGTCATCTAGGTCTGTTTTAACAGCCACAATGGGTAGGCTATCTTTAACTAAAGCTCATTTACCAAACTAAATAAACCATTTGAAAGAAGCAATACCAATGATACTAAAAATGTATGGATGATGGATGGTATCAATGCCATATTAGGACTAATATGTGAATAAACAGCTGTTTCATGTTCTGCCACACAGTTGGACAGTATTGTCCAAAGCCTACAAAGTAGGCTACGTCAAGGATTTCCGTTGGCTTATGGGATTAATGTGATCGTAGGCTACCTGTAGACATGTCCTGCTTGGAGCCGGTACGGTCGTGACTGCAAGTTATGGATAACTTTAGTGCAGTATTTGCTGTAGGTGTGATACTTCTTCACTTTTGTCAGATTAATTCACAGTGTTTAAATGGATGTACGTGTACAACTGACCGCCATGGTAGGTAAGTCTTTCTTCAGGTTATTTAAGTGCAAACCGTCTGGGTGAGTTTGACCTACTCTTGTGTCACAGTTAACTCAAGATAACTCTTCTTAGAAAATTGTCAAAGAATAATGTAGGCAAAGGCTACATACAAACTGTGAAAAAGTGGAAGAAATCCAGCATACTGAGTAGCATTAAGCTTGCCCTTGACATTTATTGAGTCATTAAACAACTGTCCAGTGATCAAACTAAAAGCGGCTCTTTGTTGTAGGTCACTGCTGTGTATGGACACTTCTTTAGACGGAATCCCTGAAACTATTCCCCAAGATTTTACGAAGATAAGGATTGAGAATGCACACTTCGCGGAAATACCTCGGGCAACCTTCTCTAGATTACATGCTTTGGAACACCTTTGGCTGAATTTTAATGAAGTCAATATTATTCACCTGAAGAGCTGGGAGGGATTGAGAAATTTGACAGAATTAAGGTTACAAGGGAACAAACTACGGTCAGTACCATGGACAGCTTTTGAAGACACGCCTGCTCTGAAAATTTTAGACTTGAAACACAATCGTTTAGATGTTCTCCCAGAACACGCTCTGAAATATTTACCAAGTCTGACCTACTTAGACTTATCCTTCAATCAGCTTACAGTCATATCTAAAGATGTCTTCTTAAATTGGCCGCTTTACCACAAGGTAGAGGAAAATGGAGAACAAGTGGCCAATGTTGTCCTGGCACTGCACGACAACCCGTGGCTCTGTGACTGCCGCCTGAAGGGCTTCGTGGAGTTTGTCAGAGCAATCAGCCCTCCAATCATTTTGATGAACTCTTACTTGTCATGTGCTGGCCCACAGCAGCGAGCCGGTCATTTTTTTCATGAGATGGAATTGAAGACCTGTATGAAGCCAGTGGCCACAACATCTGTTACCAACATCAGTCTCCCAGCGGGCGGGAGTGTTACTCTCACATGCTATGCTATGGCTAGACCAGAGCCTACTGTTTGGTGGACATATGGTCTCAAGATATTAAGAGGATTTAATGGTAAGGTTAAGTCTGGTTTCATGACATTATCTCGTGTAGCTTGATACATCCTGGAGATAATTAAATACATAATTAATCTATATGAATAGAAGTAAAAATGGAATCCCTAATTACAAATTATGACAAATGCATCAAATGACCACCATAGTGATTTATTGTGTAATGTTGGGACATGTTTTTGTTGGATATCTTAATTTAAGTCATCAGATCTTAACGCTCAACTGTCAGCTGATTCTAACCTTGAGCTGACCCTAAGCAGATCACTGTGTGTACACAAACCTCAGTCCTAGCCCTTACCATAATTAACACCCTACCTGCCTTATCTTAACCCCTAAGTCTAAGCCAATTTTTGTTGTCACTTGTTGTCAGTGAACCAAGTAAACTAGACATGTGATCCGATTTTGAAGTGTACTCAAATGTTCAGTGTTGACTATCTGTGTCACTGTTGTATTGATTTCCATAGAGTCCCTCTCTCAGATGGATGACGACACCATGAAATCACAGCTAGCAATCCCATCTTTTCAGCTGGCTGATCGGGGGGTATACACCTGCACTGCTAACAATTTTATTGGAAACTCCTCAGTTAGCATCCTGGTGGATGTGAAGACACCTGCCAGCACCCCACCACTTTCCTCTGGGTTCCCTGCCGCAGCAGTGGATGAGAATGTGTATATTGACATCCGTATCGCCAAGCAAACAGTGTATGGCATCACTATTGAATGGTATGCAGTCTTAGAAAATCCTGCTGAGACCTGGTTCACTATCCATTTTGGGCAATTTGACAGTGCCAAAAAGGACATGATCTATATCGGACCAGGCATCAACAGCTACTCAGTTTCAGACTTGCTGCCAGCCACAAAGTATGAGATCTGTGTCACTCTTAAGAGCCAGGTGCCAAGGACTGGTCAGTGTATTGTGTTTGTGACTGGAAATGACATCAGTGAGATGGAGCAGAGGGAGAAGCTGATCCACATTGTGGTCATTGTCCTCGCTATGGTCCTGGCTGTTCCTGCAGGGATGTATGCCTGTACCACAGACATCAAATTCAACTGCTTTAAACGCCTCAGAAACTCATGGAGGAAATGGAAGTGGTCGTTGGCAGGGCTGGACAAATCCAGTGATGGACAGGGCTCATTCGACAGCCTCCAGGCGGCCAGCGATGAGGGCCTTTGTAAGGACTCCAGCGAGGAGAGGAAGCCCCGGAGGAGATCTGACGCTGCTAATGATGACCAGAGTCCCTCAGCTGAGGTCTATTAGCACAGTGTAAAGTACGGAACAGGTGACGTTGGTGTCACTACCCGATCCGTTCTGCGTAGGCACAGTAGCTTAACGTGTTTTACGACTGTTCACAACACTACCTGATCAGTTCTACGCTTGCACGATTATTTATATTCGTTGACACACCGTTGACATGTGTGTACACTACAGAAACTAGGCAAAAGATGGCATCCATGGAGGAATGCTGTTTAAGTTATAAAGAAAGGACACCTTCATATTGATAATAAAAGAATCAACATAGGCTGCACCTTACTTTCACATTTAACGGAAACTTTTAAATTAATCTGTCAGTAGCCTACCAGATCCATACCGCCTGCCCGATCCGTTGCACGCATAATTGCTGGTGTTTCTACGCATACTGTAATATGATGGTCAATAAGTGAAGTGTTATGGCATAGCCCTGGTGGTCAGTCTCAAAGGGGAGTGTGGAGGAGACAGGAGGTTTGCAGTGACAGAAAGACTCGGACACATATAACCAAAATGGTGTATATTTTGTGACATGTAACAACTCTTTTAATTTTTTGGATTGGCCATTACTATGCAACTATGCGTAGAACGGATCGGTCAGGCTGTACGGATCAGGTAGGCTACTGACAGTTGGCATGCCTTTTCAGAATTCTGTGAAAGCCTTCCCCACTTGTCTTTTACACAGATTTGATCCAGCTGAGATTGTGGTATTTGATGACATATAAAGACATTTCATTGACTTGCTGTGTAACCCCCCTACATAATGTGCGTTAATGATTTCAGTATGTTTTTCCTGTTCACTATTGACTCCAGCAACTGAAGATGACATAATTAGTAAAGCTGCTAAAAGCAGAGAGATTATGGTTTCTTAAGCATTACAAAACATGACACTTTTATTAAAGCCATGATGGACTTGATTGAACAAGGAAACTGAAACATGGGGCATCCTTTGTGTAGATGCTCTGCGTTGGCACTGATGGGTTTATTACCAGATATTATTTCTTACAAAGTGTTGTCCATCTGTGTGTTGAAGTGTTGAAATCTTTATATCTTAAAATACAAGAGGTTCACAAACATCAGTCTGTTGTGAACTCAACTATGATATATATTTGAAAATGTTGTTTAAAATACTGCCCAAACTTCACACAGAGGAATGATGAAAAAGAAAGGTTGGACAATGGCTTTTGATAATCATCTATAATCATGTACTTTCCAGTGATACAAGTTGTATGAAATAAATAATTAAATAATTAATTCTCCAGTCCTGAGTGTAATATGAACCACACTGTGCAAATAAAATGGGTGTAGTATGCGATTAATTACAATACTGTATGTAATTACAAGCATAATACTGTAAATATTCACTAGGCCTATATGTCACTATTGAAAAGATACAACTATCAATATCCATTTTATAGCAAAACTAAACCATTCATCATAATCTGCTTGTTATTTTTCTATTTTACAGTATATTCTGTTTAATATGCATTTATATTGTGTAAGCACATGAAATAAAAAACAATAAATGGAAATGGGATGTCTACCCTTTAATGCTGATGCACGTGTCTGTTCACTTAGAATGTCCATGAGATAAAGTTGAGTCCTATATCTATCTCAAAGTAGCATGTGTGGAGCTCAGAGTGTTTTTACTTCCGTCACAGCTGTGAACGAGAGAAATGCTCAAAACAGATGTGGCCCGATGGTCTCCGTGGTGACGCGACTTGAGCAGATGACTATCGCTTAATGCCTTTGGAGAGGAAGGGCATTGTTCACTTGATGTAAAACGTGAACAGCAATCCCTGCCTAATTCCTCCCCCTATTAAAACCCACCAGTGGCTCATGAGCTGTCCCCAATCCGATACTCATCATGGTGATCTGCTCATTTTCATGAATATGGGTCTCACTCAAATGGCTCAGATGAACACTTTTGCTGCATAGCTGTCACTGTACAGAAGGGTATAGAAATGCTATTGTATATGCCTTTTGAACATGTGTGACATATGGCATATTGCATATGACAGAACTCAAGCCAGTTGTTTGTTTTAATTCTGTATAAATGTTGTGTAGGTCTCTTGACGTCCTGCATTTGCTTAAAACTGTACTGAGCTCAGTCCAAAAATATGTTAACTTCATATCTCTGAAAAATATGCTTACAAGTATGAATGTTTTGATTTCCGTGCCTTCCTTTTTATCCCGGTGCATCAATGCACTTTACAACTTTGTAATCCTCTCTCCAAAACCGAGTAATCCCGCTCACTTCCTACATGCCATAATTCCTCTCCATTTGTGCCTTTTCCTCTCTTGGCATTTGTGTTTTAGATTCAAAAGCAGTCTCAACACAGGGTTGTATAACTTTACAAATGGAATTCAAAATGTTCATGACATGGAATCATGGAGACATTGCTGTCAGCAAGGCTTTGACATTGTTTAAAACATCCTCTCTGCTTTACTCAGGCTGCTTATACAGGTCAGACTGCTCTGGAAATATATTCTGAAATATCTATCTACTCTGGAAATACTTCCAATTCCAAAGGATTTCTAGCATTTGTTACATATTATATCACCTGACCTGACCTAATCTGACCTGTGTAAACAAAAGGAGGTCACAAATGTTACTCAATCAACAACATGCTCAGATGCCAAATGCTGCTAAACTGATAGGATGACACTTCATAGTGCAGATGGAAGGCAAAACGTGCTCAAGAGTTTCTCAAGGCAAAGAAATTGTCAATGGAATATTCTTCAATGGCCAAGTCAGTCACCAGACATCAACCCATGAACATGCTTTTCACTTACTAAAGACATAACTGAAGGCCAAAGGACCAACTGACAAGCAGCAGCTGAGGAAGTAAAGGCCTGGGGCCTCATTTATAAAAGTGTTGCGTAGAAACCATCCTTCATTTGATCTTAGATAATTTCTGAAATGATCGTACGTGTGATTCAGAGAACACGAACGTACGCACAAAAAAATGTGCGTATGCCACCCTTCCAGATGTGCCCATTATAAATCACAAATGTACGTCAACTTGTGCGCAGCCGGATGGTTTTAGGTCTCCGCCTTGTAAACACCCCCTCATCAATATCATTAGCATATGTTTTAATGAAATCAATGGCCTAAAAGCTGTAGCCTATGTAAAATTATATATTGAAAACATTGTATAGGCCTAGCCTATGCCATCTGATGTTAACTAGCCTATACGCGTCAGTTCGAATAGCTTAACTAATTATGTTTTTTCCAGCAAAGCTTTCTGGAAAGAGATCGTATGCATCCATGTCCATTGTCCTCTGCTCGCTTTCATTCCTTTTGCTTGCAGTAATGTGAATAATCAACATTTAGTATGTTTAGGCCTACTTTGTAGAAAAAAAATTGGGTAGGCCTACCTTATGAAGGAAAGACCTAGGCCTATACAGCATAATCCTGTACGTTATGGTACAGTAGGCTACTGTATGTTTCCAATATGACCCAGGGTAATATGCTGATTTAGTCTACAAAACAGAGGACTAAATTAAGCGTGATATGTCATGTAGGCTTAACGTTTCTTTTAGGATATGTTTTTGCTGAAAAAGTACCCTAGTTCGCCGGTCATTATTCATTCATTCTGCATATCTTTGCTATCGTTTTCTTTCAATAATGTCCAATGGCTTAAACATTTTCCTTTATTGTTTGCTTTAGGCCTACCTTTATATTTTAGCCTACATTATTCAACTCACGTACTGTCATCTGATATTGGGCACTGCCAGTCAAAAAAAGCAAACAGGTGCGCGCTGTGCACCTCTTTACGCAACTCCGACGCAACACTAAATATGAAGATGCCTTGCTTTCAGAAGATAACTTCCGTCCCTTGGTTGTGTAGGCTATATATGATATAGAATATCTATAGCCTACATTGTATAGCTTACATTCAAATATTACCTTTCTGTTACGAAGCTGGGAATAGGCCTATGAGCGCAAATTAGGATGTAGTGGAGGCTAAACGCGAGTAAAAGCAGTTTATCCACCTCTGAAATTTCAGAAATAGAGTTTAGGCCTACCCACCTCTTATTACAGTTTATCCACCTCTCAAAAACGTTTATTCACTTTTAACATTCAAAACTGTATGATCAAATACTATCCTATATTCCCAATACTGCACAATAACCTCCAACATTATCAAACTGTTCGAATGCCTTTTTGAATGCCTTCCTCTCCTAAATGAGGGTAATTGGACATTTGATGGTCAATATTAGATTGGTGAGAACACTAAATATAGGCCTACTAGATCACCTGTAAGAATGTTTCAATTAGGCTATTCTATCGTAGGTCTTGGTGGGTTTTTTTTAGATATTGTGAAATAAGTACGTCTTTTCACTTTCTTAAGTGGGCTATAGTTCTCATTAGCAGTTTTATGCCAAACCATGAAACATTAAGCTGCGTCCAAAAACGTCTTTAAAAATCTTCTGATATTGATCATGCATATGGCAAAGAAAGACATGAGATCGGTGGTCTTGGAATTTTGAAAATGCATCGCACTTGGACCTCAGATTACTTGCAGTACCCCGGCATTACCACAAGGAAATGGTCGTACGTCAAGTTTGAACCTGACGTGGAGATAAGCACTTTTTCACGTCAAAGACGGTTTTTATAAATCTGAGCGTTGGCATGGATTTGAGCGTACACATGGTCTAAGATCAAATCTGTGCGTAAGAACGCTTTATAAATGAGGCCCCAGGTAAAGCATATCGTGGGAGGAAACTCAACATTAAGCGATGCCTATGGTGATGGGAGTACTACAGGATAAGTCTGTATTATAGCGCGGCACTTTGAGCCTGATTCTAGACCGCTGCTGGCTCAGACTGTCCTGCCCTGAACCCAGTGAGCTTTTGTACACTTGAACTGGTAGGGCTACATTATCATTATCATCCTCTTTCTGTAGGCTTGTTTCTCTTGATATTATTTTTAATGCACATTATTGGTTGATGGACTTTTAATAGTCCTCTGTTATGTAATCTCTCAAATTGAACATTCCCATAAATCTTTATATCAGTCATTCTTTATCCAGGGATCATTATTTTTAACTGAAAGCTTATAGAAACACAAATAGGCATTACATGATATAGACAAATCAGATAGGTGGTTCCAAATAGTGTCTTCAAACAAATTTCAATACCACACTGTCTTACAATAAAGAGAATGGAGTCTCTAACATTGCCAATGTGAATTAAAAACTTTGTAATGTTGTTGTCACGGGTAGGAGCATGCCCCTTAGGTTGGTTTTAGATTCATTGGTACTCACGTCTGCTTCAAGAAGATTTGAACCCTACTTGTCCACTATGCCACATACTCCATCAGGGTAAGGCCTCCCTACTTTCCTCCATTTTGGCAGTAGCTCTAAGCACACATCGCCTCTTTTACATTACCAGCTATTGGCATCCCAGGACCAGCTACCAACCAAAAACATACTTATCATCAGAACTCATTATCAAGCACTCCCATGGATGAACTGGTGAAATTTAGAAAGTACAGTCGGTGCATCTGAATTAACAAAAAAATCATTAGCTAATAACACTTTGTGATTAAGTTGCTAGTTGTTATTGAATTAGGTTCTCTGTGGTTAACACATACTGTATGCATGTCACCTTACTCTTACACACAGTATTTTACCACACTGTCATATGGGACATTTCACATGACATTTCACATGTATTTCACATTTCTGTAAAACACACACACGGCACTGCAACTTTCTGAATACTGATTTTTTATTGAAAACCCTTATGCCCATGGAAAGTTACAATCTTTGGACATTTATGAAATACTGTACCCTTTGGAGAGAGAAAAAAAACATCATTATGAGATTTGGCATAGCATAAAGTCGTCACACTGACATACTGTAAACCGGTATTTCTGAGATCCACTGTATTATTAATGATCCACTCTACGGACAGACCATTTTAAACACAGACAAACACTCATTCAGCACATAGCATATAACATTGGTACATCAAATGGTTTTTATAGTATCACAGAGAAATACAACAGTGATCTCTTCATTCTGATTGAATTTGTATAAATAAATGTGAATCATTTGTAATGCAGCTTTATATTGCATGAATATCCATATTCGTTTCTAGAGGGGCCTACCAGCAACACAAAGTTCTCCTTCTGACCTGATTCAGTCCAGACACTCTGGACATCCTGTGTAAGAAACATGGGTGTAGTGGTCATGGCTGAAACCCTATGGCCTGCTGTCCCTCAGGCTGCTCTCCGCTGTCCTTTGGGGATGATCATCATCACGGACTCACACACCTGGGCCACTGCCTCTGCAGGGGGCATCTAGCAACATCCACTCCACAGCTGCACACTCATAGCAATAGTAAGAGTCAGTATTGGCTGGCCATCCTTCTCTGTTCAAATCGCATCTTCAGCTCAGAGACCAGTGCCGCGTTCACGTGATTTTCTTTCGTCTTAATGGGCCTTTTGCAGGGCTTTAGCACCACAGTACTGTAGCTTACTGGGGGGCCGGCCCATTGGCGCTCACCTGCCCAAGGGAAGCATGGGGGTGGAGGAGGGAGGGCTGGGGGAGGCATGGGAGGGGGTGGGTAGTTGTGACAGTTTGTGTTGACATTGTTGTTATAGTTAATGTTCTCTCCATTTTCAGGCTCCTCTTTCCGTCCCTGCTCTGCGGGCCCTTTAAATGCCCACTGTCTGTGCTTTGGCCTTCTCCGGATGATGCGGCGGCTGGGCAAGATCTTGTTGGACTTTTTGTTGCGCACAAACGTAACAGTAGAGACCAGGACTGTGGCTACGAGCATACTACAAATGACACAGGCAATCATACCAAGGATTTTGATGGGATTGTCCCTACTTTGCATTAAAAAGGACGCGAATGGTCCATTGAGTTGAGTCTGTAAAAGAGCACAAAGAGAAATCAAGTCCATGGGACTGGAGCGGCTTATTTGTGTAAGACACAGAGGAATTGCAAGAAAGAGATCAACTATTAATGACCAGAGGTTCCAAGGCAGCACAGTGACTGAATTCGTCATTACGATGTGATATTAAATATTACAGAGCCTGATTCCATGATAAGACAAGATCAGAAGGGTTGAGTGCGAGGCCCACTATCATGACCATAACAATCCACACAAACACTATGTGTACAAAATCAAACTACTCCTGCCTATGGACAAATGATTTTAAAATAGCCACATATTTCAATGTGAACTTATCAATTCACTTCCACCTAAGAGGCTATATTAATTTGTCTGTCTGTCTGTCTGTCTGTCTGTCTGTCTGTCTGTCTGTCAACAACTACCTTGAATTTCATAAACTTTGTGGTGGTAGGGAGCATGGGCGAAAGAATAACCCAATTTTACAGTGGATCAAGAGGTGGATCCAGGACTTCTAACTTTCTTTAATATGACCAGACAGGACATTTGGACTTGGCGGAGGTCTGCGCCAATTGAGTGCTCTTCTAGTTTCACATGCATTTGTTCTGATTGTGCTCCTGTACTCTTTTACAGACATAATGTTGTTGTATCACAACATTGATGAGAGTGAGTTCTGTATAGTGATACGAGTTGAAAAACAAAAGGTTGTGAGGGTGTGTCATGGTCAGGGCCTCCGAACAATCCTTCTGATCTTGCCCTGGGGTTGGACCCGCATTTTTTTTATAGATTTGCAGTAAGTAATGGTGGAAATGAACACTGTGAAAGCAATGGCCAAGGAAACAGTGCTCAAGCATATGTTGAAAACAGTCCATGGCCGTCTCTTGAGGCTCAGGAAGTATGTTATTACTCTGGATTTGATCTGAAAATGATACAACAATGATACAACTTAAATATAAATGTAACCACACTCATTAGATAACCTAAGACATCATCGGAAAAGTCTATATGTACTAAAAGCATTAGAAAATGAAGGAACCATTTGGAGAGTATTATATGAAAACTTCTGATAAAAACACTGCTTCAATAGATACGCATATCCTATTCAAAAGAGACTATTCTGTTGAAAAAAGCTTGACAATGTAGAATGTTTAATGATATCTAATTTAGTAATATACCGTCATCAATACTTAGTTCCATGAATATTTCCTCCCTTGAATGAATACTGTTTTCAAAAAATAAAATTGCCCAATATACTAATTAATTGAAAGGTAATGTTGATAATGTCTGTGAGCCTTACTGCCTCTGTGATGTCAATCTTCACCACAGTGGTGGTGCTGAAGGAGGGCGATCCTCTGTCTCTTGCCTGGACCACCACAGACCATGTGCATTCTTTCTGGTTGGTTATGTTTTGAACAATGTCCATGGACTTGATGTAAGACTTCAGCATGATCTCGCCTGTGTCAGAATTAATGTCAAAGATGTTGTCTGGCTCAGTTTTCATGATGGAGTACTCAATGACGTTATTGGGCTCTTCCGCATCTTCATCAATCGCCTGAACAAAACAGATATATATATGCATGAACACACACACACACACACACACACACACACACACACACACACACACACACACACACACACACACACACACACACACACACACACACACACACACACACACACACACACACACACACACACAGACAGACACACACTCAAATGTAGATATACTGTACATCTTGTATTGTGAAAGGTTTGGGATTGCATGGTGACTGTCAACTGACCTCTATTTTGACTGGTGCTCCAATGATCATAGTTGTCTCCAAAAAGTTGTTGTTGAATTCAGGTGAGTGGTCATTGAGGTCAAGAATTGTTACAAAGACCTCAGCCAAACTGTACTTTCCTTCTGTGTCCTCAGCTTTTACATAGAAGTTGTACTTGGACTTGATTTCAGCATCCAGGCTAGCCCAAGGTTGAGTATAAATGATTCCTGACTGTGACTGAATTAGGAACCTTGAAAAGTAAAGAGATAAAAGTGAGAACAAGAGATGGTGTTTTTTTAATGAGACAAATTAATGACAAATAACTGTATTTCATTTCTAGTCATGGTCGTTATCTTGCACATATGTTGTTTGTTCGTTTTCTAGGTTTATATATGATTTATGGGACTAGTCTCAGAACTGTGTAGAATCGCCTTACTGTAAAGGCAACTGTCACATTGCAAGGTAACAGGTGTCACTGGCTCACTGGAACATTCTATTTTCTTCCCCAATCCCATTAGGGCATTAAAGTAGATGGAGACACAGGACGCTGCCTGTCTTGTCTTAGCATTTTGTGGAGAAACAATTGCATGTGTTTACCCTTGCCTCCCGTAAGGTCGTTAATTGTCACAAGCACGACGCCTGTGAGTCGCTCACACAGATTTGTTTTGCCTGCTGGACTTCAGAGTCTATTCAAGGGAATCTCTGCCAGTAATCATCATGTATGCTAGATTTTAATATATCTGGTCTGATTTGTCACAATGAATATCGCTCATAGATGTTAAAGGATCCCCCTGTCAAGTTTATGTTTCATTTCATAGTTGAGCATTAGGTTGAATCTGCTTTTAGGCTAAGTGTCTCTACATCAGTGAAAATCCATATTTGAGATGGAGGTGACTAATGATGAAAACATTTCAGTTATTTGTATCTGCAGGTTGAGCTGTAATAAAAACTCAATAGAATATAAATACAGTTTGAGTCCACAAAGGCCAAGCTTTCTGGTAGGATCTCATGTAAAGCTTGTGTATCAAGGGAAAATATGAAAGGAAACAGTAATAAAATGAAAATGTGTGTGCGTGTGTGTGTGTGTGTGTGTGTGTGTGTGTGTGTGTGTGTGTGTGTGTGTGTGTGTGTGTGTGTGTGTGAGAGAGAGAGAGAGAGAGGCAGATAAAGTGGTGTAAGTGGTGTGACTGTAATGCCAGAACTACTCAGAATTTACTTACAAGTCTGATCCAGCACCATATATGGAATACTTGACTTCACCCCACAGTCCTGAATCTGGATCTGTAGCCTGCATAGATAAACGGACGATCAGAAGAGAACATGCCTTTTAGTCCACAATACAGTATCAAAACACTTCTATGAAGCAACCATACACTTAAAGGTAAACTATGCAGTATTGGCAATTTCCTTACTGTTTTTTTTTGGTTTTTGCTTATTTTTAGCTTGCTCTGTCATTATGAAAGTCTGAGAAACTCCATCGCTACCTTTTTCTAGCCGGTGTCTGGCGTGCCGCGTGTACAGTATGTGTATTGGAATGCAGTAAAACAATTCGTTACACTCGTTATACTTCCTGACACTGAGGCCGTCGGCCCGCCGGCCCACAGTTGCAAGGGTGTTTTTTCCGCTCACAGGCGCTAGGGGGAAGCTACCATTCAACCCGAAAAAAGTCATATAACCATTCCAATGACTCTGAAGCTGGTAAATGAAGGTACATTAAGCTAAAAAACTTGCATATTAAGCTAAAAAAACCTGCATAGTGTGCCTTATTACATTATAAGACTGACATTACAAATAATAAGGCCTAGATGTGAGTACAACAATAAAGAACACTGTCTTGAAACAGCACTGCTTTCTCTAAAGGCCTTGGCTTAAGAGTACCCCTACAGATGATTGTCAACAACCAGGGATCTGCATAGGCAGTCTAAGTTCAGGGAAGGGATGAGGCAGGATGTTTGCATGGCTTGGGTCATTTTCCATTTTTTCCATCTAAATTTCAGCCTGGACATTACGGGAAAAGAGCTGCTACCCAAACACACATGCCTCTTCATAACTTGGGGATTTATCTTGCATTTCATAACACTCAGCCAGTTTGTCCCTGTCAATTTTATGATTTGTTTTGTTTGGTCTGTCTTGGGCAGGTACACAGCACACAACCAGCACATTATTTTCCTCATGTTCTGATCAGTATTTTGGATGTGATTTCTGAGTAAACTATAGATTAGAAGGAGCATGTTATGACAAATGCTAAAGACATATCTCATCACTCAAATGCTCATCTTCTCAACAGCAATACTGTAGGTAACTTAGTGACTGATCACTTAATGGTAACTGTTTTCTATGCAGAGAACAGGGGACTTAAACAAAACATATTCTTGTCAAATATACACTTTGGTTTGATTTCTGGGTTTACTTCTGGTTCTAAATCTTCTGAAAATCAGGCAGCCACTTACTGTAACGGTGACAACATTGGATCCTCCTGGGGAGTTTTCAGGGATTCGAGCAATATAGTACTCTGAAGAGAATTTAGGGGCATTGTCGTTGGTGTCCAGTAGGTGAATCACTACGTCTGCCGTTGCGCTGAATCGCTCCGGTGTGTCAATCTCCACTGCAAGCAACTAAAACACAACAGCATTTCTGATTCATTTCAATGTTTTTCTTTCCACCATGACACTGTTGCTGGATATTGGAAAAAAATAGGCTCCAGAAAACATTGTTTTGTCTGAAGTGCATACTGATGTGGTTACCTTGAATGTAAGAAATTGTGATCTCTCGTAGTCTATGGCTGTAGAATCCTCCACTAAGATGGTGACCTGAGCCTCATTGAGCACAGTCTGAGGGACAACTCGTAACATCCTTCCAGGCCCAACTAGCCGCAGGTTAAACTTTGCATTAGCACCCTGCAAAACATGGATTAAGATTAACATTTGATTTGCCTGATTGTGACAAAGTCTACACTCAAATGTTTATGTCTGATGCACAAGTATGTTAGCCCACAAGCTACATTTTTTTTGTTTTCACTTTTCAATGATTTTAAAACAGCAAGTGGCACATTACATGAGGCCTCTGTCCTTAGAGAGTGATAAACAGAGACAAGGGAAATACCATGATGACTCAGAGGAAGGAAAAAAATAGATTAGCATTGCTGGGATTCACACTGGGTGTGCAAAGAGCTTAACGATTCCTAATTTCATTTTTAATCAATTGGACATTCCTCCATTTGCGTAGTATCTCTAGAAATGCTGACAATAACACACTATGTCTCCAAACTTGATCTATTTTGGGATGTATTTGTCAGATTATTTTGGACATTTTACAAAAGCAGGTGCTTACTGATAAAAACGCCTTACATAATATGACAAAATCTGGGAAATGGAACACCTGCTTGTTTGGGTTTATTCAGCCTTTTTATGTAACATCCAAAAGAGCACTTTCATCATGAATGGAGAGTCCATCCTCATGGAGTGTAAACATCATGAAGAGACTAAGCTGAAGGATAAACCTCATTACACTGTATGCATGATAGTATTATAACATAAAACAGACTTTCAGTCAATGTTAAGTGAAATGAACAATGTTAATGCTCCCGTTATGCATATAATTCTAAGGGGGGCGATTTAAAAAGAGCTGATTTAAACAACTAAAATGATGATGAATTGTATTTTATTTTTGAACACACCCTCTGACAACCCAAACACAAACAATGTACTCCACCTGATCAGAGTCATTGACAGAGATCTTCAGTCCCCTCAAGATTTCTCCTTCTGGGGGGTGCTCGTACATTGTAAGCTCGAACATGTTCTGAGGTCCATTTTCTCCGTAAAAGGTGGGAGGGTGGTTGTTCAGGTCCACTACTCGTATGGTTACTGTGGTGATGGCATAGTCCATTAGGCTTCCATCTGGTCCCACCTCTGAAGCCTGGGCAAATAATGGTGCCATGAGGGCAACAGAGAAAAGTCATTTGATTACAAACATGATTAAGCTTCACAGTTTTAGGATGTGTGGCACACAGCATAGCCAAATGAATGACCCACAGGCCACAGCACTTGCATATTGGCTAAATATTTCTATCCACCTTTCAAACCTCATCCATTAACCATCCCGAAATGTGTATCATCTGGCATTCCTCATTAAACCTACAGACCTGACATGCCAAGGGGACTGACGTAGCCTACAGCATGTTTAGGTTCACCTTTGATAGCTAATTGGCTTATGCCTTTTTTCTATTGGATTATAGTTAGCCTGGTCACAAGTGGGGTGCAGGAGGTAAGGAGTGCCAAACAACAACAACATGGTGGCAGATGAATATAGCACACAGCAAGCACTGGTGGAGCAGCTTTGGTGAAGGTGTGGAGTGGCAAGAAGGCTCACCTTTACTTTAATATGAAACATTTCCTTCCTTAGATGGGCAGGGTAGGCACGCAGGGTGATGCAGCCACTGGTCTTATTGATGACAAACACCCCATCTGCACCTGGGTGTGTCCAAAGGCATGATTTGATATACAATTTGTGCATCTATTATGAGTAACTTAAAAATCTAGAAGTTTACATGTCAGTGCCAAAATTAGTTAATCCTGACATCATTTTCCTCTTATTATATGTTCTGTTTATACAATAAAGTGTAGTTTGTAGTTTATAAAGTAATTATGTCTGTAAGTTGCAGTTTGGTGGCTGCTTACCGGAATGAATGGAATAATGGATAGGATTTGGGTTCCCTACATCTCCATCTTTAGCAAAAACTGTGAAGATTTCTGAGCCCTGAAACCAAAACAAACAGTTTTTCAAAATAATTGGCATTTGAGCATTTGATTATATAGCATGTATATGTATATATATATGAAGGGTTTGGTTCCAAAACGCTATCTCTATTTTCATGAATTTTCATGAATCATTTTATGTTGTTCTCCAGGTAATTTAAGTAGAAATGTAATAGGGTTATTGCTAATTGATTCATCTTCACTCAATCAAAACAACACAACTGCAAAATTCTTGATATTACTTGAGACAATTATATAACATGACTTATTAATGTTTTTAAAAATGGAGATTTGGCGTTTTGGAACAGTCTTCATATATATAATATTTCAAACCACACATGAGTATTGACAAGCACAGCAGACTGTCAAAATCAATGTACAATAACAATGGTGGAACTAATGTGAAACTCACTGGTGATGAAACTTCATAAACATATCCAAAATATGGGATGCCGATAAAGATAGGAGGTGTATCCTGAGTGTCCACAACATTGATTGTCAAAGTAGCAGATGCCGAAAGGACTTGGTGCTTTCCTTTATAATGTCCACCTCCATCCTGATACCACAAATACATGAATAGATAAATGGAAAGACAGACAAACATATAGATATGTCAACCGATAGACAAATACATGGATTCATGCAGAAAGAGTGGGGGATATGTATTGTCTTGAATGACACCACATCTTCAATGTGTCTTTAATTACTCTTAAAATGTGTCACTGATCCAAATGTGCATGTGGCTAAATGGGGATGCTATTACAAACACCAGCGCTACATCACCCATCTCACCTTTGCTACCACAGTGACGAAATGTGTTGTGGACTTCTCAAAGTCCAGAGTCTCTCCCTGCTTAATGCGAAGCACTCCACTGTGCCGGTCTATTCCAAATTTTTCATTTTTGTCCAGGCTCTAAGTAAGAAAAGCACAGACAGGTTTGAAATGCTTTATATAATCATTTTTTTCACATGGACGGTAAAAGCAGCCAAGTGCCCATCTGGCTCACCTAGCCGCATTAGAGGACCATGACTAGGACCCATGTCTGTAGCATCTGTGTCGGTCAGGAGTGGCCACACTCTAAATGGGCAGGTAAAATCTCTTTGGCCCAGATGTTGTGTACTACAGTGTCACTCATTCCCAGCTGTTTCGAGTCTATAATAGCCAACATGCATAAACTGCAATATAACATACCCCACCATTGCCAAATGGTGCAAAGCTGTTCTCTAATCTGTCAGTACCTTACAGAAATGTAATTGTAATTTAATCCTTGGCTGTATAGAGGACGGCACTTTTCATCTCACATCAAATGTGCTTATACAGTATTATTACTTTTGTTATGACCAGCCTGACCTCTCAATCCCCCATCTTTATACAGATTTTCTGTCAGGGACAGTCATTAAAAGCAGGAAAAATATTCATATCACTACTTTGGCAGGATTCCTATGAAGATATGGGTGACTGGAAGTCTGCAGTTGTAGTGCTGTAGTGCTGTAGAGCATTACCTGGAGAAAGTAGTCGAGGGAACCACCTGAACCAGTGTCCTTATCTACAGCCTCCACTTTGAAGATACTGCTGCCAGATGCGGTACTCTGTCAGTAAAAGCGTTTAGTAGCAATTATATGTTCCTTATATAAAAATACTTCTTATTTTAATATGATTAAAAAAGATCAGTGCATATCACATTTGTAAATTGCCATGTGTTTTACTATGTGTATATAATACATCAACATTATGCATTGTATATTCTGAATTTTACACACACTACCAGCAGTTAAGACTATAAACATGTACAGTTGTGCTCATAAGTTTATGAACCCATGCTAAAGTTGACTAAAAAGAGGAATTAAAAATCATATTTTGGAAATTGATCTTAATGCCTTATTAAAATTAGGAAAATCCAACCTTTAAGGACACCCATTTTCTTTGTGAATGAATAATGTATTGCAAATAAATAAATGTTCTTCCTTAAAATACAGGTGGCATAAGTATACACACCCCTATGTTAAATTCCCATAGAGGCAGGCAGATTTTTATTTTTAAAGGCCAGTTATTTCATGGATACAGGGTACTCTGCATCCTGAAGTAAAGTAGGAGAGAGGCAGCACTATGCATATATACACTTTTACACAAGGCACACGCCGAAACGCGTATGTGCAAATAAAAGTGTATATATGCATAGTGTGGCATCTTTCCTACTTTACTTTATGTAACTATCCAGGCCAGCACTCTTAAAGTTTAAAAGTAGACACATTGAGTGAAGCTTGCTCCTATCCTCACTTACTCTGCATCCTGATCAATTTCCCTTGGCCTTTGGAATTAAAATAACCCAACGTCATCACATACAGCATCCTTCACCATACCTAGAGACTGGCATGGGCTACTTTCCATAAGATCATCTCTCAATGCAAATCAAACCAGCTATTAGGCTAACTGAAATAAAACCATGCCAATGGTTTAATTAAGGTATTAAGATCAATTTCCAAAAGATTATTTTTTTATTCCTCTTTTTAGTCAACTTTAACATGGGTTCATAAACGTATGAGCAGAACTCTGTATTTGCCAGATACAAATATGGCTCACCTCTAAGACATCCACAATTGCAGGCATGTTCTGAAACTGTGGTTTCTCATCATTAACATCCATCACAAACACCTGTACCTTCTCAGTTACCTCAAGAAAGAGGAGAAAAAGCAAAATATATTTCCTAAACATAAACACTGTGCCACAATACATTTCCTAAACATAAACAATGTGCCACAAAACGACATTTCTAATTCTAGCGCTATTACTTACTTTATTACGGCCATCTGTTATACTAACAAATACTTCAATCTCATCTTGCACCTGTTGATAAAATACGTATATATATTGATTTAATGCACAATGACATTGATAGAAATATAATATTAAATGCCACCAATATGAATATGAATTATTTAATGGCTAACCTCTCTGTCAATCTCCTCAATAAGGGTAACTGTTCCAGATTTGGAATCAACTTTAAAATATTCCTTGGATCCTGGTTCAAAGGTCAGTCCATATGTAACTGATTGGCCTTCTGGGTCTGTTCCATTTAAAATATATATTTGTGTTCCTGAAATGAGAAAAGTGCAGAAAATAGTGTGATGTGTGCTATATTTTGAGATGTTTTAATGTACACTTGACATTCCTAAACACAGTTAACACAGTTAATATTCTCTTGTAGAACACAATATAATAGTCATTGTTTTACAAATCATGATCAAGGCATGGAGGTGTGGACATCTGCACTGACGTCAGCTAGATTACACCTTTTAATGAGTTCCTTAGCGTGATCCCAACTGTTTTTCGCAAATCAAATGTTCATTTTGGTTATTTTTCAGGTCTATTTATCTCAGGTTTTAAATAATGTTTGGAGAAATCTTACCAACTGGTGTATCTTCTGAGAGGCTGAACAGTGCCAGATTACCACTGTTACTGTTGGGCCCATTATCATAGAAATATGGAGCATAATCTGTTTGTGCTGGAAATCAAAGAAATAACAACAATAGACAAAACATGTAGGTTTTCACACAAAATATTTGTTACATTCAGTAGTTTCAAGACAAAAGCATGACATCCCCATACTGAAACCTAGCACTACTTATGACCTCTCTGTTTTATCCACCTGACAAGGATTACAGGTGTATTACGTCATGCATACTAAAATAACCTCTGATTTGAGACTGACCATGTACCTTGACTGTATGCCACATCAAATATCACTTTTACTAGGCAGCACTACATGTTTTAAGATGTAACATGACTTTGTTTATAATGAATAACACTTAAAACAGATTTGAAACTAAACAATAAAATTAAGACAAAATGTACTCACTTGCTGTTGCAGCATGTATTTCGTACACAAATGAACAGAACAAAGTGAATAAGAGAAGGTCTGAACAAGCAACAGTTAAAATACATAGAAGTACGACAAATTAAGAATCAATAATCCTCATTACCTAAATAATAAAAGAACAGCAAACAATAAATGTTACTTACCAAAGGTGAACTGTGCAAATACAACAAGAAGATAAGTAACAAAGTTTTTCAAATTCTTCATTCTTGTGAAACAAGCCATGGATTCTAAGCTAGATGAGGCCAGAACTAGTTCTAAACACGTTTCCCTCTGAAGGTGGTTATGCTGGACAGAGGGAAGCTAAGGCATATGCTAAGCGACTAATCCAATGACACGCCTTAGCCCTTTGCACATTTTTAGAGCACAGTTGTCGCTACCTGAAGAAAAAAAATCTTTGTTTCCATTTTGGTGGAGCAAAAGCACAAATGAGAGGTTACCAACAATGCAAGAAGGTCTACTTTTGCCTTTGTAGGAGTTAAATGGTATTAAATACTAACAGTGGCGTGATGGTTGTGCAAGTAAACATTGCCTTTAATGCAATCACAAAAACACAGGAGCAGTAGTTGCAGCTACAAATGTTTTGTCCAACCTCATGTTGTCAGTATACTCTTTTCTTATCTTTTAGACCTTTTCTCTACCTGGATTTCATCTTGCTTAAATCTTTATCTGATGACAACACTTGTGCATTGCATTAGTAAGAAGTACAGGGTTACCAATTTATACTTTTTTTTACCTTTTAGTCCTTTCCCCTACCTGGATCTCATCCTGTCTAAAAACATATCTATATTTCTAAATTGCATCAGTAAACATTATCCCTAGTATTGCTTTAAAAATGCCCTTAAAATTGCATCTCTGTACCTCAAAATTACATATTTAGGAGTTGTATTTCATAAAATAAAATCCTGCCAATGGCTTGGATACATCTCTACACCTTGGCCTCATAGTATTCACAGAACTTGTCAGCATCTCCTCTGATGATACACTCTCAGACACTAAGACATTGGCTACAAGTTGTCGGTATTGGTTCTTTAGGTTTGTGACATAGCCAGGCTTTTTGAGACTGTTGGATAATTATAGTTTCAAGGTGGAAAAACTCAGCCATGGTCTTGAATATTTATTTTGCTCCTGATATACTGTGTATTAAATAAAAATAATACTATTATGGACATGTTAATGTGACAGTAGCCTACCTTGTATATAAACAGTCACCAGGTTCTAATACCCTGTTACCCAGGAACCTACCCGTTAAATTAACCTGATAATTTCCTGTTTACCACTAGGGTCACACAAGTTGGTAGTCTGAATAATAGGCAGAGACGTGAGATTACAATACAAAACTATAATAATTTATTTATTCAAAACAGGATCAATGTACATGCACTTCAATAACAGAGCGACACCATGTAATGCTAGATCGTCAGGATCAATGTTGACACTAGACTGGGCTTACCGTAGAGGGCAGATGTCAAAGCCTCTGAGGCGAAATCTGTGATTCAAACCACACTGCAAATCAAAATGAAAAGGTGACTTATCTAAACTAATTAACACAGCACACACAATAAGGGATAAACACCACCAGAGGAGAATAAACCCTCCAAAATGCGCCCAATGCAGCCCCCAGCAGGAGAGACAAGAAACATACACAGGGAAAGCCCACTTGACAGTACATGCAGTATAAAACAAACAAAAACAAATGAGTACAAATAAGACAAAACAAAATACAGAGAAAAGCACAGAGCATCAATAGAGCAGCAAGCAAACCAAACTCCCACACATGCACACTCATGCAACAAACACGCACGTCCGCACTAAACAGGCCCAAGCAGATAGCCACCACCAGGTTAGCTAGCAACTATGCATCAGAGACGCAGCGATGGAAGGCCACAGAGAGAAGCGGAAGGCACTCCACACAGCAAACCCCAAACAGGAACAAAACAGCAAGGCCGTCACCACATCAGGATACCATACAGATCCATGCAACAGCTAACGTCAGATGTAGGGAGCCCGGACAGCGCAACACTCCGTGATGTTGCTAAGCTGGAATTGATGAGCACACCGGGGGAAAGAGCAGCCGTGAGAATATCCAGCCAGTAGTTTAGCAGCGACTGCTGTTACTGGAGCAAATGGTGGAACAAACTACAGCCAAACGTCGGGGATAGGCGATAGGTCGGTCAGAGTCGTCCCTGGACAAAGCAGACGTCTCCCTGGATAGCCCACTCCCTTTTTATGGAGCACAGCTGCCAATTACCCACTTACGAAGTAGGCGGGGCAGGAGCGAGACACAACAAAACCGATCACTATGCTCCAGGTAAGGACTCGTCCGGCTACAATCTACCCCCCCCCCCCCCCGTTTTGAGTCGTCGTTCCGATGAATTAAGTAAAGTACTGACCCTACCCTGAACCCAAGACGCTAAACTTAAGGGATTAAATGGGGAACATTCTCTATCCGTTCCCCTACGGCTTGCGGTAGCCGGATAGGATTGGAATGCTTCCCAGCTGTTGTTCGCATTGTCCGTCGCAAACCTACTTCAGTAGCTGCAGGTGAGGATGCTGGACTGAGAGCAGCTGAGGCCATGGGGCTCGCTCCCCTGCCTGGATCAACAGGAGTGGTTGGGGCAAGGTCTACTACTGGCCTGCTGGAGGGTTGAAATGATCCAGGGACCAAAACCAGCAAGTCCTCATCATCATCATCATCCAATTTGTCACCGTTTGTAGGTGAAGCACATGGTGTTTGCGGGTCACCTGGCAGACTGTCGGCCGCAGGGTTTCTTACAACACACGCCTTTAACAGCGTACGATGAACATGCTTAAGTTGTTGTAGGTTACCCACAGGTGCTATGGTATAAACCGAGCCTCCTTGCGGAGGTGCCTTCATGACCTGATGTACCACTGGACTCCACAGGTCATGGATCTTGTGCCGGCCCCGTACGGCAAGATCTCGGAGATAAACCCTTTGACCCTCCTCCAGTGGTGCATCACGAACATTCAGGTCATGTCGGGCCTTACGACGGTCTGCTGCCACCTGTAGGCATTCCAGTGCCCCCTCAAACGCTACCTGCAGCCGAGTTTGATGCTCCAGGACCCAATCATGCACACTCCCGGCCGTTGGTTCTGAGACCTGGCCAAGCAGAAAATCAATTGGAAGACGCGGCTCCTGGCCAAACATGAGATAGAAAGGGGACTCCCCAGTCACTTGATGAGGGGTGCTGTTGTAACAAAACAGCACCTGAGGGAGACAGGATGCCCAGTGTCTTTTCTTAGAGACGGGCAGGGTACGCAACAGGTTATGAAGCGTACGGTTGAAACGTTCGCACTGGCCATTTCCGGCCGGGTGGTATGGAGTAGTGCGAGACTTCTGTACCCCGTACAAGGTACATAGTTGTTGAAGGAGAAGCGATTCAAAGCTTCTCCCCTGGTCTGAGTGAATACGTCCAGGCTCCCCAAACTTACAAAACCACTCCCCCACAAGGACTTTGGCTACAGTCACTGCACGCTGGTCCCTAGTTGGTACTGCCAAGGTGTACTTGCTGAAGACATCCGTTAACACCAGAATGTTCTCATGGCTGGACATAGAGGGTTCCAGAACTGTAAAATCGATTGCGAGAATTTCATTTGGACGACCAGCTAGCAAGTGGCCCATAAAGCTACGGGTAGCTGGTAGAGTGTCCTTAGCAGGGGCGTCACTAGACCTTATTCACTGGGGCACGTGCCTTAGTAAAAGTCTCCAGTGCCCCAGTAAAATTCTAGCGCGGCTCTAGCTGGAAACGGCATTCATGAGCGCATCTCCGTGCCTGCTTTAATCATGGCTCGAGTCTGTCACTTACCAGCCAATAATAAAAAAAAAACAAGGAATAAAGAAAGGGGGCATAATAGCCAATCAGGAAATAGCACCTCTGTAGCTGGCTAAGATTGAACGCAACAACCAATGAAAATCGTTCACATGATTCTTCCGAGTGTTTCGTTGTACTGCACACACATACACTGTGGATTGTGGAATCACTTTGAGCATAGAGTAAGTCGTCCCCTGTTTAAATTCACAACTTGTTTGACAGAAAATTCACAACTTGTTTGACAGAAAAAATTACAAGTTGATCGCTGTTAGAGAGTGTTAGGGTAACATAACATAACTAGCATCTGTTTTTCAATGCTTAGTGTCATTGTAGCCTAAATTTAGCAACAGTTTACCAGCTTACACAGCCTTCTGAGTATTCAGAGATGGACATCAGAAAATTCTTCCTGAACAGAGGGAGAGGAACAGTGAGGAGGATGAGGGAGGTATGATAATTTTGCCCACATTAACGGTAACATTAACATTTATGCTGGTAATAGCCAGTGCTGTGATTTGATCAATGGTTTAATGGCAAACTTAAATACGTTTGCTGCATTTGAAAATGTAGCCTATAATAATATACACAGAATCAGAATAGCCATCTGTGTAGATTATTATAGGTTACATTTGCAAATTATCACCAAAAGTCAGAAGGCTTTAGTAGGCTATTTAAGCTACAAAGAACTGCAGTATTGCCAGGATGTATATAGGACCCTTGCCTGGGAGGGAAGTATATCTCACTTTTGACTAAAAATAAGCTTCCCTTGTGTTAGTAGGAAAACCTATTAAATTAATGCATGTGAGTATAGGCCTACTTATGCCTATGTGTTTGGATGTTGCTGGATAGTGGCTGCTACAACAATTGAGGGAGAGAGTGCTGGAGGAGGAGGAGGAGGAGGAGAAGGTCGAAGAGAGGGAGAGGAGAGGGGAGAAAGAGCACAGGCTGGGCAGTCCAATACCAGGCAGGAGGAGGAGGAGGAGGAGAGACAGGCAAGAAACGGATGAGGACATGATGGGGGCTAGGCGTAAAACTATTCAGAGTATGGAGGAGGATGTCTGTGACCTAGGGGAGATATGTGATGGTCCAAATCAGGCTAGCCATTTATTCATATTGCGCGCACAGTTATTATTATTTTTTTTTAATGTATTGGGAGTTGGGGGCCTGTGCCCCAGCAAAGCTCTAGGTCTAGAATCGCCCCTGGTCCTTAGCCAGCTGACATCTCTCGCACTGCTGGCACCAGCGGACCACGTCTGCGGACATACCTGGCCAATAACAGCGTAGCCGTAATAATTCGGTGGTACGCTCGATACCTTGGTGGCCATGTTGTTCGTGGACTTGTGTCAACACTTCCTGCCGCAATACAGTAGGTAGGACCAATTGTAAAGTCTCCTCACCTCCGTCCCGGCGGAACACGCGCCGGTACAACACACCATCATGCTCCACTAAGCGGTCCCACTGACTAAGCAGGGTCAAAGCCTGTTTGGAGAGCTGACGGCGTTCATCAGGACCAGGCCGCGTCTTCCGCCGCCAGAAGACCAGGGCCTTTCCCAAAACGGGATCAGCCTGCTGCAGAGAATGCAACTCAGCCAGGGTGTAACTAGGGAGCACCGAAATTAAGTCCTGACTCACTTATATGGTCGGCTGCTGTCCTATGGCTTGTTGCAAGGAAGCTGGGATGGCAGTACCAGAGAGTAAACTTCCAAGTTCGGAATTGGTGGTGTTTTGCCGTGACAGGGTGTTACGCCCAGAAGGGGAAATAACATGGAGGAGGCATGGAGTAGTCTAGCAAGCGTGAACAGTTTATTTTGCGACCAACAAGATAGACAAAATACAATCGATGGCAGGTGTAGGCAGCGACTGAGCATAAAGTCCTTCAAGAGGCACACAACCCAGGTTTAACAAAGGCAAACGCCTCGTGCTGCTGCCCCTTCAGAATGGAAACCGGAGGCCTTAAAAAGGGGTCATGTGACCTGTGCACCGGTACACCATCCTCCTTAATCAGCCAATCACAATCAGTCAGCATACCGACCACCTGCAAACAGACACAAGACAACACAACGTAGCGCAGGGAGGAAGCCACGCCCACTGGGGCGTCACACCCTCCCCCTTCTAAACAGGAAACAATCAGTTTCCTGAACATCAACGTAATCACAATCAAAGAATATCCAAAAGCAGACATAAACACTATAGACTAAAGACAAAGGCTAGAGACTGCCCAATCCACCCACCATCAGCATCAGCTGAATAGTAATATGAGAACTGAGAAGGCATACTAACCTAGACACAAACATACATCCAATCCCACACATCCACACAGACACTCACACACTCATTCTGCACACTCTGGGGCACGCGAGAGAGCATCTGCCACTATGTTCTCTGGGCCTTTAATGTGCCGAACATCCAGATTATACGGCTGAAGAAAGAGACACCACCTCATCAGCCGTTTGTTGGGATTCTGGAAAGAGTGCAGAAATGTCAAAGGATTATGGTCGCTATAAATAACAACAGGTAAACCACGCCCACTAACATACACTTCAAAATGTTGAAGCGCCCAAATCAATGCGAGGGCCTCCTTTTCAATAACTGAATAGTTTTTCTGATAAGACGCAAACTTCCGCGAAAAGAAGCAAACTGGATGTTCAACGCAATCATCGTCTTCCTGAATTAACACAGCTCCAGCACCGACCTTGCTGGCATCCACTTGAATTTTGAAAGGCTTTTCAAGCTGGGGTGCCAGCAAGACAGGCGCGGAGGTTAAGAGCGTCTTTACGCTGTCGAACGCTTTTTGACAATCATCAGTCCAAACAAACAATGCCTTTGACTTGAGTAAATCCGTTAAGGGAGCGACCACCGACGAAAAGTTTCTACAAAAACAGCGATAAAAACCAACCATCCCCAGGAAACGCATTAGCTCGCGTTTAGTTTCTGGAACTGGGAAGTTATCGATTGCCCTCACTTTCGCTCGTATGGGACGCACTTGCCCCTGTCCTAACACCTTGCCCAGGTAGGTCACGGTCGCCCCAGCGAACTCACACTTCACTAGGTTGACCGTGAGCCGTGCCTGAGCAAGGCGGTCAAAAAGCGAGCGCAGCCGCTTCAAATGAGACGGCCAGTCGTTGCTCACAAGAACCACGTCGTCAAGGTACACTGTCACCCCCTCTAAACCAGCCACAACACGGTTCATTAATCGTTGAAAACAAGCCGGCGCGTTGCGGAGGCCAAAACTCATAACACGATAAGAAAACAACCCATTATGCGTAATAAACGCTGACAGTTCGCGTGCCCTCTCTGTTAACAATACCTGCCAATACCCCTTCAACAGGTCTAGTTTTGTAACGAATTTCGCAGACCCTACCTGGTCTACGCAATCCTCTATTCGGGGTAGAGGAAACAGGTCAGGCTTGGTTACGGCGTTAAGTTTCCTGTAATCGGTACAGAAACGAAAAGTACCATCAGACTTCTTAACGAGGAGGCAGGGCGACGACCAGCTCGAGAATGAAGGCTCAGCCAACCCATTATCTAGCAAATACTGAACCTCCTTCTCCAAAACATCCCTTTTCTCTAAGGGAACACAATAGAAACGTTGGCGGATGGGTTCAGCATCCCCAACGTTAATATCGTGCTCTAACACATTGGTCTGAGTAGGCACGTCTGAAAACAGAACTAAGAATTCCTTTAATAAGTCAGTTAACTCTTGTGTTTGTTTCGGGTCTAGATGTTTAAGAACTGGGGACAAGTTTTTTAATGTGTCCGAATTTTTCAAACGACCCTGCAAAACACAGTCATCCACCGTTTTCAACTCTTCATCCGGCGCTGCCACCGTCGAATGAACAGCACTTGAAAACGGGGAGCTGTCCACCAGCACCACGGGTTGGACTGGCGAAACAATACGCTTGTCGAGGTCGCGATGGTAAAAAGGCTTGAGAAGATTCAGGTGACACCTCCGTGTTCTCCTTCCCCTATCGGGGGTCGAGAGCACATAGTTGTCATTTAAACCACAACGCAGGACTGTATATGGCCCCGCGTATTTAGCCTGTAACGGCGAACCGACGACAGGGAGAAGCGCAAGCACCCGGTCCCCCACACTAAACACTCGATGTTCGGAGCGACGGTCAAACAGTTTTTTCATTTTTTTCTGCGACACCCCCAACCGGTCACTAGCCAGTCTCCACGCTGAAGAAAGTCTACGGCGAAACCCCGAGACATAATCAGACAAATTATCTGGTGGATCCAAATCAGCCCACTGATCGTGAAGAGTAGATAGTAAAACACGCACTCGGTGCGCAAAGACAAGGTCGTTCGGGCTAAAACCCGTGCTCTCGTGAGTAACCTCCCTGGCTGCCAGCATCAGCCAGGGAAGGCCCTCTTCCCAATCACAATTCAGCTCAACACAATATGCGCGGAGCAGGGACTTCAAAGTTGAATGAAAGCGCTCGAGAGCGCCTTGGCTCTGAGCGTGATATGCGGTCGCCAGATTTTGTTTAATACCCAATTGTCGAAGCACTTCAGCAAACAGACTAGAAGTAAAATTACTGCCGCGATCAGACTGTACAATTCTCGGCAACCCGAAAATAGATATAAATTGGCTAAGAGCCTTAACAATTGACTTCGAATTGATCGAGCGCAAAGGGTAGGCGGCTGGGTAACGAGTGACCTGACACATAACCGTGAGCAGGTACTCGCAACCACTTTTTGCACGGGGCAAAGGACCAACGCAGTCAATTATAAGGTGCTCAAATGGTTGACACTCAAACGGTATTGGGCGAAGAGGGGCCGGTTTTAGGACCAAATTGGGCTTGCTCGTCAATTGACACGTATTACACGTCTTCACAAAACTGGCCACATCACGCTTGATGCGCAGCCAGTAAAAGTATCTCAGAACCCGATCATATGTTTTTTTGACACCCGCGTGTCCGGCCAGTTTGTCGTGCGCGGTCTGCAGCACAAGTGCACGGAATTTTACAGGCACAACAACCTGGACGATCGGATCACCAACGAGGAGATGGTCATGCGGAGACCACTTTCTCAGTAACACTCCGTCTTTAACATAATAACCTGTGGCTTTACTCCGAATTTCGTCGCTGTTTACCAGTTTGAAAAGCGGGCTAAGAGTCTCGTCGTTTTGCTGTTCCAATGACATTTCTTCACGACTGACCGAACAAGGGTAATCAGCCAGTGAAAACGTGTTATCGGGTTTGACTGACTCCGCTCTACCAGCACTCTCAGCACACGCAGGGAATACTTCGGGAAAATGTTTCACACTCTCATCAGAGTCTCCTATAGAGAGCGGCTTTTCACTAACCACCAAGGGTGGCACTAACTCAGACCAAATTCGTTTCCCCGCGAGATTATTGCCCAAGACCAATGAAATGTTATTAACTGGTAGAGCAGGCCTAACAGCCAACTCAACTTCGTCCTGCACAAGCTCGCACTCCAGGCGCACTGTATGCAGCGGCACCGATAACGTATTCAGGCCTATGCCACAAATCAGTAACGAGTTACCCGTGTAGGTCTTTGAGGAGAATGGCAATGCAGACTCGAGAATAAAAGAGCTGCTTGCTCCGGTATCTCGCAAAATTCTCACAGGGACTTTGTCATCACTACCAGGAAGTGACACAAAGCCCTCGGAAATAAACGGCTCGAACGTCTCATCACCTTCTGCCGCACACAGAGATGTAGACGCAGGCCGGTCAGTAGGCGTCACCGAAGCCGGGGTCGCAGGCACATTGACAGCCAGGACCGACGGTTTGGCAAAAAAGGCTCGCGGTTTACTTTTAGCCTTCAACACCGGACAATCAGTCTTCCAGTGCCCTCGCCCCATACAATAATTACACATCAGATCACGCAGAGGCGGCGAATACTGAGTGGGACGTCGGTCGTGAACTGAGCCTACAGGTGGTAAAACACTTGGACGCGGACGAAAATATTCGCCCTTCACAGTAGCCGGGCGAGTACGATGCGCAATCTCCCACTCGTCAGCCAGCACAGCAGCCTGAGGAGCGGTCGCGCTCCATCATAAAAGTCGTAATATGTTCAGAGAGTATCTGCTTAAACTGTTCTAGTAGGACCAAATCAATTAATTGCTCCATTGTGTTAATATTAGCTGATTTACGCCACCGACCAAATTGTAATGTTAAGTCCCGCACAAACTCCATATGAGACTGACCAGGTTTTGTCCGCATAGAACGAAAACGATGACGATACGCCTCTGGTACTAGCTCATAAGACTTCAGTACAGCAGATTTTACTTTCTCATAAATCTGACTGTCGTCAGCGGACAAGGCGGAATACACGCGCTGAGCTCGGCCGGTCAGAACACATTGAAGGAGCAAAGTTCGCTCAATGTCTGACCAAGCATGAGTATCGGCGACTCGTTCAAACAGCTGAAAAAATGCATCAATATCAGACTCATTAAATGGCGGGACTAAACGCAAATGTTTCGCCACATTCAATTCAGCAGGAGGGTTGTACTGGCCTGGCATCTTTCCCTCTCTAATTAGATTGAGGCGCTGCTGTTCAATGTCTAAGCGCACCTTTTCCAAATTTTGCCTACTAGACTCAGCCTCCTGAATTAAACGCAAACGCTCCAACTCAGTCTCACGTTCAAATGCCAAAAGGGCCTTTTGCTCCTCGAAAGTCAAGCTAGACAGTGGTGGCTCAACAGACACTGCAGACGCTGGCAGTATCCGCTGTTCCACCAAACCAGCAACGACGACACTTTTGGTCGTCTCCTTCAATCTCCGCTGCATTAACGTTACCACGATATCATAACTCTCCGCAACCTCTAACAGGTGGTCTTTGTTCATTGTGTTAAGAAGAGCCATGGACGGAGCCTGCACAAAATCAGTAACAATTTGAGAAGCCATGACGTAGGCCAAACCAAATCAATCGACTATAACAAATTCAAAAATCAAACGAATAGGCGTGATTTCAGAGGAAAGTGACTTCCAACGCCCTTCTAAACCCCCCAAAACCCACTAAATCGTGGACCCTAGTCTTCAAACAGCGTGAGGCCGGGGATTTTAAGCACTAGGACCCGCTGGTCCAAAGCCCGCAAGCGCGAAAGAGTTGTTGGTTAACAGACAACTCCGCAGGAATCGGAAGTGCCCCCGAGACGACTGCTACTAGGCCCCGTGCCATCCAAAAATAACAAACAAACAAAACAAACTGTGCACCCAAGGATGCACACTTTGCCTACCAATCGGGCGAGGAAGTGAATCAAATTACGCACAAATTTAACAAAGTTAAGGAAAAAAGCATGCGGTTATATTAAGCAGCACAAAAACAGCTACTCAAGAAACCATCCAATTTAATCAAGCAAAAAGGATTGCAAATATTACGAACCAAATCAAAGTTACCGCTTGCCAGCGAATTATACACACTCCGTCCCCCTTCAAACAAAAGTGCGACGCACTTAACAATAGGCACTCTTCGATAAACTCACTGAAGACGCGACATCTAAATCCAAAATCTGAAAGACCGAAATCCAAAAGCTCCAAAAGTTTTTTTTTTTTTTTTTTTTAGACGAGCCCCCACTTATGTTACGCCCAGAAGGGGAAATAACATGGAGGAGGCACGGAGTAGTCTAGCAAGCGTGAACAGTTTATTTTGCGACCAACAAGATAGACAAAATACAATCGATGGCAGGTGTAGGCAGCGACTGAGCATAAAGTCCTTCAAGAGGCACACAACCCAGGTTGAACAAAGGCAAACGCCTCGTGCTGCTGCCCCTTCAGAATGGAAACCGGAGGCCTTAAAAAGGGGTCACGTGACCTGTGCACCGGTACACCATCCTCCTTAATCAGCCAATCACAATCAGTCAGCATACCGACCACCTGCAAACAGACACAAGACAACACAACGTAGCGCAGGGAGGAAGCCACGCCCACTGGGGCGTCACACAGGGCGTCCGCATTAACGTTACTTTTTCCTGACCTCTACCGAAGCTCAAGGTTGAAAGACGCTAGCTCTGCCGCCCAGCGCTGTTCAGTCGCCCCTAACTTTGCCGATCTGAGATGGTTGAGGGGGTTGTTGTCAGTAAAGACAACACACTTATTTCCCCACAAGTACTCCCTAAATTTCTCAGTCACGGCCCACTTGAGTGCCAAAAATTCCAATTTCATGGAACTATAATTAGTCATATTACGCTCCGTGGGCCGAAGACCGCAACTAGCGTAGGCAATAGGTCGCACCTTACCTCCTTGCTCCTGGGAAAGGACGGTGCCCAGTCCCCCATAGCTGGCGTCCACCTCCAGGACAAAGGGCAGGGAAAAGTCTGCATAAGCCAGTACTGGGGCAGCGGTTAGTTTACCCTTCAAGGCCTCAAAACTTGCTGCTATCCGTGCATTTTCTTCTGGGGTGCCTTCCCTTATGGCCTACCTGTTCAGCCACCAATTTGTGTAGAGGGGCTGCCAATTTTGCAAACCCCTCTACAAACCGCCGATAATAACTGGCGAACCCAAGAAAAGATCGCAACTCTGAAACTGTGGTGGGGCGTTGCCACTGTTCCACAACCTCAATCTTACTAGGGTCTGTGGCCACACCCTGGTCAGATACAACATGGCCGAGGTATTTCATCCTCCTCTGGAAGAAAGCACACTTGCTTAATTTGGCCTTGAGACCCTCGCTCTGCAGCCGGCTCAGAACCAGCTCCAAGTGCTCCAAGTGTTGAGACACTGTGGACGAGAATACGACAATATTGTCCAAGTAGAGCAACAAAGACTGACACTGCTGGTCACCAAAAAGCCGCTGCATGAGCCGCTGGAACGTTGAGGGAGCATTGCAGAGCCCAAATGGCATGCGATTCCATTCAAACAACCCAAATGGGGTACAAAAGGCGGTCTTGGCTTTGTCCTTTTCCGTAACTGGGACCTGGTTGTATCCACTAGCTAGATCCATAGTGGAGAACCAATGGGGCCCCCGTCAAAGCGTCCAAAGACTCCTCAATGCGAGGCAGCGGAAATGCATCCTTCCTAGTCTTAGAGTTTAATTGGCGGTAGTCCACACATAAGCGTAAAGCACCGTCTTTCTTTTTAACTATGACTACAGGTGAGGCATAGGGGCTGCAGCTCTCTCTGATCACACTGGATTCAAGTAACTGATTAATATGGGCCTTTACCAGCTCATAGTCGGATGGGGGTATTCTCCGATACCTCTGTCGAATAGGAACATCGTCTATAAGGGGAATGTCATGTGACAAAAGGTCAGTGCAGCCCAAGTCCCCATCGTGGGAGGAGAACACAGTGTGGAACCTCCCCAGCAGTGCCTGGACTTGCTCCTGCTCTACACTAGATAGAGATGGCAACTCAATTTCCCTTATCTGGTCTGGAATAGTAGGTTTCACAACCTGGGCTGAGTGAGACGCAACAGTAGCAGTTACAGGTGGGACTTCAGTCACCCCTGCAGGTAGACTTACTACATGGACACATTGCAGCGTACCTAAGTGGGTGCGTGGGTATAGCAAAACATCAGTGGTACCCACATTAACTACTGGGATGCACACTGTGCCATGTACAACTTTTACCAAGGCCGGAGAAGCAAGCAGCCCTGTAGGTAGGCCAGACTCTGGGGGTTCAAACAGGACCGTGCCACTGGCATATTGAGCAGAACAGGTGGATAGAATTAACTTCATGGTCTCCCCAGGGACATGACAGGCCCTCCGCCCTCGCACCTTAACTCGGCCAAACAAGTTTGGAGGGCACTGCGTCTCAGCTACATGGCAGCGTTGGAATGCCTGAAAGAGGGGGATTGGGGCCTGAGATATTGGTGGCACTTCAAACAAAGATGAGCCATATTGCCCAAAGAGTTCCCGGTAGCACTTTCTAAGGACGTTCATTCCGAGCACCCCAGGAATGTTAGGACTTAGGCCACCTGGGGGATCCTTGACAACCAAGATCCCACAATTTGGTATCAACTTACCACAAAGCTCAACCTCCAACTCTGTGTAGCCCATGTAGGGGATGGCAAGCCCATTAGCTGCACGGAGTTGGAGCCAATGACATGGCCTGAGACTACTCTGGCCCAACGGCTCAAAATGCTTCTGAAAGAATGTCTCGGTAATCGTAGACACCATAGATCCGGTGTCTATTAGGCAGGGCACGTGCACCCCACCAATACATACGTCCAAATGGGGACATGACGACATTAAGCTGGACATACCTGACCTACCACCAAATCCCTCTGAGCTAATAGACTCCCCACCCGAACTGTGGCTCTGCAATTCGGTGGGTGCTAGTTTTCCGCCGGGGCTGAAGCAGACTTTTGGGACCCGCTAAACGATCGGGAAGCAGGATCAAGGGACTGTGAGCGGGGGTGGACTCGCTCTCCATCGCAGTCCTGCGCAAAATGCCCAGGACGCTGGCACCTACGACAAATCACTGTCTGGCTGCGGAAAGGCGGCGAGCCTGATGAGCCCCCTGAAGTGAAGCAATGCTCCGTGTCAACTGATTCAACTGGTCTTGTTGTTGCTTAAGGAGTTCCTTCAACTCACTAAGTTCAGAATCACGTGACTGGCTGCCCGCAGGCGAGCGAGATCCCCCCTGAACGCCATACTGAATGCCGTGGGTGGATGGGAGAGAGTAACTACGTCCTCTGGCGCCCCCTGGCAATCCCTCCCGTTCCCACCGGATGGCCTCTGCCCGCACTTCTAGCAAAGTGAAGAGTGGCTGCCTTCGCACTAATTGTTTAAGTTCTCGTCGCAGGGCCCCATCAAGAACATGCTCTGTGAATTGGTCCCGCAGTAGAACCTCAGCATTGGGCACTGCATCAGGAGCAGACTGCTGAACTCTTCCCATTAAATTCAATAAAGCTAAAGAGAATTCCTGCAGGGTCTCTCCTTCCTGTTGCTTTCTAGAGAAAAATGCCTCTTGTAGGGCAACATATGACTCGGAAAACCCGTATAACTCTCTCAGGATAGCAATAATTCTGTCCGGGTCCTTACGCTCTGCATTAGAACGAAATTTGATCTCTTCTCTCGGCTCCCCTACGAGGTGATCGAAAAGAAAGAAAGCCTGATCAATAGGAGACAGGTGCCGGGCACGCATACATGCCTGTGCTTCTTCCACCCACTCATCTATGCTAATGCCAGTTTTACCACTAAAGGTGGGACATTTCCGGTCTCGTGGCAAAAAGACCAGTCTTTCAGTCACCGGGAGTGAGGGGGCATCAGGCTGTCCTGGCCTAGGCTGTGGAACAGATGCACGTTCTTGCCTTAACCGTTCATTATCAGCTTTTAATTGCGCCATCATGTCCCTAAGCTCTTGCAACTCCTCCTGTTCCATGATAGAAAATTACTGTACTTACAGAAGGTGATCGGTCACAGCCAAAATCAAAGGAGATGGCCGGGTGGTCTTCAAACGACAGCCGTTGCTGTTTTGTTCCAAAAAAAAGACACAGACAAACGCTCACACAAACACAAAACAACCACTCATACAACACACAGAAACAGTCACTCATGCAACACACTGTTCTATGTACCACAACTTTGCACCCCTTTCCCCCCCCCCCCCCAAAAAAAAAATAATCCAAAGAAGGGAAAAAAAAACACCAGAAAACAATCACACGCCTTTGCTCCAATTCAGACTACCCTGCTCGCAGCGGCAAATTGTGACAGTAGCCTACCTTGTATATAAACAGTCACCAGGTTCTAATACCCTGTTACCCAGGAACCTACCCGTTAAATTAACCTGATAATTTCCTGTTTACCACTAGGGTCACACAAGTTGGTAGTCTGAATAATAGGCAGAGACGTGAGATTACAATACAAAACTATAATAATTTATTTATTCAAAACAGGATCAATGTACATGCACTTCAATAACAGAGCAACACCATGTAATGCTAGATCGTCAGGATCAATGTTGACACTACTGTAGATTGGGCTTACCATAGAGGGCAGATGTCAAAGCCTCTGAGGCGAAATCTGTGATTCAAACCACACTGCAAATCAAAATGAAAAGGTGACTTATCTAAACTAATTAACACAGCACACACAATAAGGGATAAACACCACCAGAGGAGAATAAACCCCCCAACATGCGCCCAATGCAGCCCCCAGCAGGAGAGACAAGAAACATACACAGGGAAAGCCCACTTGACAGTACATGCAGTATAAAACAAACAAAAACAAATGAGTACAAAAAAGACAAAACAAAATACAGAGAAAAGCACAGAGCATCAATAGAGCAGCAAGCAAACCAAACTCCCACACATGCACACTCATGCAACAAACACGCACGTCCGCACTAAACAGGCCCAAGCAGATAGCCACCACCAGGTTAGCTAGCAATTATGCATCAGAGACGCAGCGATGGAAGGCCACAGAGAGAAGCGGAAGGCGCTCCACACAGCAAACCCCAAACAGGAACAAAACAGCAAGGCCGTCACCACATCAGGATACCATACAGATCCATGCAACAGCTAACGTCAGATGTAGGGAGCCCGGACAGCGCAACACTCCGTGATGTTGCTAAGCTGGAATTGATGAGCACACCGGGGGAAAGAGCAGCCGTGAGAATATCCAGCCAGTAGTTTAGCAGCGACTGCTGTTACTGAAGCAAATGGTGGAACAAACTACAGCCAAACGTCGGGGATAGGCGATAGGTCGGTCAGAGTCGTCCCTGGACAAAGCAGACGTCTCCCTGGATAGCCCCACTCCCTTTTTATGGAGCACAGCTGCCAATTACCCACTTACGAAGTAGGCGGGGCAGGAGCGAGACACAACAAAACCGATCACTATGCTCCAGGTAAGGACTCGTCCGGCTACATTAACAAGGTTAAAAACTTTTAAAAAAGGTTTTTTTTCAGTCGCTAACAAGCGTTTGTCCAACCAGTTGTCACATTTTCAAAACTCTAAATACAATTAGCACAGCATCAGTCTTTTGTGGCCATAACATTCACACATTTCATGTCGTTTTCACACGATATGCAGTCAGTGAACACATTTCCACAATGCTTACATTTTCTTAACAAACAAGCTATACCTCTCAACAAAATTATGGATTGTTTTTGCAGTATTTACGAATGTTAACACACAACATCCCACAATAGCAAAGACAATATTCCAAACCTTAGATACAGTAAAAATCTCAGTTCAAAAACAATATATCTCAGCTGATAATAAACAAACAATTGAATAATTGACACACAACTGATTTATGTTGGGTAAATTGGGCCAACCACAGCTGATTCCAGTCTGGCTTATAGACTCAGTGGCAGGGGTTATTTTTTCTATTACATTGACACTTATACAGTAAAAGGAGGACTTTGAGGTAGAAACAGAAAAAGAAAAAGACAAACACTATAATGTCTGGACAAGGAAAAGGAAGAGCAAGGGGCCCAGGGAGAAGAGCAGGCCCAGTGAGAGATGCAGGAGCAGTGAGAGATGCTGTGAGAGATGCAGGAGCAGTGAGAGATGCAGTGGGAGATGCAGGAGCAGTGAGAGGAGCAGGGCCAGGGAGAAGAGCAGGCCCAAAGAGAGGGCAAGGTAGAGGTGTAAGAATGCGTGGTGGTGGCATTCCAAAGGCTGCAAGAACAGTTGTCAGAAATGAAATTCGTGCCACTATCATTGACCATGTAATCAATGTGATGTTGATGAAAACATGTGGCCTAACCCTGAAGATCGCAGAGATTAGATACAGTAATTTTGCTTTTTTTTTATTTCCCCCCCCCCTTTTTATCTGGCTTTTTTGCTGTTGTTTTTTTGTTCAGAATGCTCTTGTGTGTTTCATGGATATTTTGTTCACTGTAAGCAATACCATAAAACCTTTTCTGTTCTATCATACTGTAAACAGTATTTCTACTGTACCTCCTGTAGTAAACAGTATAAAGGAAAAAAAACTGATTTGCTTTTTACTGGAATGCTTTTGAATGTGAACATAACATGTAGACATACAGTTCCCAACAAAGAAAGTAATGTCAACAAGTACCAGTATTTTGAAACCTGGTGTACTTTGATTGACTGCATGTACCTTGTGAAGTGAAAACAATGTTATTCTTTGACAGAATAATTTAATTTTGAGTCAGATTTCCAGTGTTTTTGCAGAGAAAGATGTGTTAGTAATATATTTAACAAAATGTGTTTTTGAGAAGAAAATTATCCATTTGGCCCATTGTGTTTTGTAGGTGCGAGTCTGTGTTGAGTTTAGAAAAAGTATCTGAAGTATGGGTAAGTGCTTGTTAGCGATTGAAAAGTGTTCATACTGTAGGCCTGTACTGTGATATTTCATATAATGAGCTAGGCAAAGAAGATTGAATATACGTCAATCACCATACATCAAAACATGCCTCTCTAGTATTCTATTCTAGTCTATATGTGTTCTATGATATATTACATATTATTCAATCCAGGGCCGTAGTCACCATAGACATTGAGGGGGACGTGTCCCCCCCCAATATTTAAATATGACCAAAATGTCCCCCCCAATATTCGGGAAACCAACAAGTATCTGAAATGTAATCAAACGTAAATAACGCACAAATTAGTGACCTATGGTTCCAGAGTAGCCTACACCCCTGAGTGGTTTGTCCTGGTGATTTTCCGTTTTTTGTTAGTGGCGTGCGCTATCAAAAGCTTCCATTTACTGCATATTATAGATGCGCACTCAATCGCGCATCCATGCAGGCAAAACGTGATCAAATGTGGCAACGTTTACAATACGTGATAGCCTACAGTTAATGTGAATCGCGGACAATAACCAAAGAAAGGAATTTGCACCTCCATTCACCAATTAAAGGCTGTAGTAGGCCTAGTGTTTCTACATGTTGGCACAAAACGTCATTTCTGTCAGAAGCCAGTCTATAATGCATACAGGGGTAACATGAGGTGAGTCAAACAGAAGAGGGGCTTGTCTTAGTAGCCTATTCCTGAAACCTGTCCCTTTCAAACTACGTTAAAATTGTGTGATTAGCCGCCAGCATAATAAAATCTAAATTAAAAGACAAAATCTTATTAGGCTCCAAACCTATGAGTCTAAGCCTTAGTTTAAAAAAATCTTCAGGTGTAAGTAATAAGTAAAAGAACCACATTCTGTGTAATATAGAGGTTATCATAAGATACTCTAGTTTGTAATTTCTTTTAAAGTAAGGGGGGGGGGGGCATCTGTGTCCGTCAAAAGTTTGGAATAACCTAATTGACTGACCTAACTAACGACTTGTTTGTTATTTTTAATGATATTTTTGCATGGTAGGAAATGTATTAAAATTCTGTTTGGGGGTCCCTCAGACCCCACCACAGATTTGGTCCCCCCCAATGTTGACATCATGACTACGACCTTGATTCAATCACATCAATTTAGTGTTACTAGCCCCTGTCCAACCACCTTTCCAATACAGTGTCCCCATGATGTGACATTAACCCATGTCATTTTGTTGGTTTTGTTTCACTGTGTAATATTGAAGACTTACAGATGGTAAAGCTTAACTGAACTTACAATATGGTTTGTCTGCCTAAACCAATTAGGAAACTAAGCAAATGTGATGCTATCAATTGTTTCCTGTGTGAAGCTTGATCTCACATGACTGGAGAGGTCACTGAGAGCCATGAAGCCAGATTATGTGGAATAATGCGTTCTTTCTTCTGAAGGAAACTGATGAATAGAAGCTCATTTAAAATGTCTATATTTTCTTATGTGTTGTATGCAAGAGCAACTGCTCTCCCTATTAATAACGTTTCCTAAAATTTGAATATGGTTTGATTAGCTGAAGTTTAATGGAAAAGGAACCTGTAAAATATAGCTAATTGTGCCATATAGCATGTAAAGTTGAAATATTAATCCAGACAGGTTACATGTCTTTTCCCACTGCACTTCTACTGCCACTACAGTACCTGCCATTTCTATTTTCTCCTCATCAATGAATTGTAGATTACTGATGCTGGCATATAAGCTGACTCATGTAAGGATGGAGGTTTAATTAACATCAAATTGCACCATAATTGATAAAGCTTGTGTATTGTGAGTAATGATTAGCCTAGTCATGGTGCTATAAACCTGTAAACTTCATCTACTTCATCATCTATAACATCTTGATCAGAATATACTTTAATGTCCCCATGGGGAAATTTGTCTTGGACTCATCAAAGCATAACCCAGTACATACATCAACAGGGACATGACAGACAACACGTTAGCCTACATAATAAATAGATACATTGGCAGCACGAGATGGGTAAAAAGGATGGCAGTTAAAAATGAGGTGATGCTCAAAAATAAATTAATGCATAAGAATAGCATGTGGTGCAGCCCAGGTGCATGTCTATTTAATTTTTTTGTTAAGAATACTAATAGAAATTGGAACAAAACAATTTTTAAATCTGTTTAGTCTGAAATGAGATCTTGAGATTTGCTATTTTACATGAGCTGTTGGTTATTAATAAACTTGTCTGCAGGCTACCTGTGAAATTGACTGCTAACTATAACCATTAAACTCCTTTTCTCAACCTGTTCAGCTTGTTGCATGTTGTATGTGCCTGGCATTGTTACTTAAAAGCATACCTAAGTTTGAACTGCCTACATGCTTATGGGTAATGCACTGAGGTGACATTGTGTGTGGGTTTAGGCCAATACTGTAGGACAATCAGCCTGGGAATGCAAACGTTTTTGTTCTCACAGCTTGAGGTCCCCAGATCATTAGCCCCTCATAGCCCAATGATAGCCTTTGCTTGCACTGGCCCCAAAAGTGTGGATGCCACTAACGAGGCCGGTGACCCGTAGTCCAGCACTTTGTAGTCCCATTGTGTGTGTATGTGTGTGGGGGGTGGTCAATAGGGAGGTCATATTGACACAAAAAGTACATCAGGTGAATCTTTGTGTAAATGTGAATTGAAAGGTATAAATATATCCCCCCAAATTGTTAAAAATGCTTAAAAATATGTTATTATTTGGGATAACTTGTTCTCTGGCCTGACTGTTACCATGGTTACAGGGAAGTAAACAGAAGGCAAACGTCAATCATGCCGTTTCCAACAATGTGACTGGTTAATTACATTACAGGGCAGGCTTTTCTGTTCAGCTTTTGGTGGGGGAAGGAGCGGGATATGTGTAGACAACTGCCATATTGCCGTTACAAACTATCCCCGTACATTTCTAAGGAGGATTCTTAAAGTGCTGTGTGTTCTCATTTCTAAAGTCTCTGATGTAATGTCACAAAACATTTGGAAAAATTCTTTGTAAAATACAGTACGTTTCCATGGATCATTTGGTAATAAGCGCTGTGCAAAAAGATTTGTTACAATATGTCCTTGCTCTAGTCACTCTAGTCACGAACGAAAAATAACTAATCTTATAGTATTTTGGGACATATTATAGACATGGACAGATTATGAACTTTCGGGCCTCCCACTAATTGTCGCATGTGTGTGTGTGTGTGTGTGTGTGTGTGTATGTGTGGGGGGGGTCCTCCCCCAGAAAATGTTTAATTTGTTTGATGTGATTTCCTGTATTCTGGTGCATTTTGGGGATGGCCAATACTTTAATTCAATCAGATTCATAGCCTACATGATGTGTTTATATTTAGGGAATGATTTCATGCAATGGCTTGGGCTTCAGGGCCCCCTGACCCCTTGGGCCCCTGGGCTGGGCACGGTAGGCCCGTGCAGTAATCCATCCCTGATTATAGAAGTACTATAAGACTATAGTATAAGACCACTATAGGACAACATTAGTGCAAAATTCCTATTTACTGTACAACAAAATTCTTGTATACTGTACTGTCTGCGCGTGTACAAATGGCAAATAAAAATCTCTTATTATTGAGGTATTTTTGGACATCATAGTATAGAAATACTATAGAAATCTTATAGTATTACTATAATTTGTTTTTGTAAGGGCTTGTCTACAAGAAAGCATTTACGAGGGACAGTGGGTATATACTGTATATGAGATGAAGAGGCTTTATAAGTAGCATTTTTGCGGTAAATAATCTGATGACATTAACATGATATCTTTTTGTCATGTATATAAAAGTCCATAGATCAACAATCACTAATGCAATAAACAGTTGCATATTTTACATGTAGTAAAATCATTCCTTGCATTAGTTACAATTTTGGTAAATGGTTGAATGGAAAGAAAGTGCATTAAATATCCATTAATATATGAGTGGTTTCAGTTAATGAGAAATTAAAAATGTATGTTCATGTAAAATGCATTAACATGTATCTGAATCGATGTGCCTATTACCATGCGGCAAAGTAGCCTCTATTTGTTACTCAGTTTGAGGATCAATACTCACTTTTAATTGGCCTGCTAAGAAAATGCTTTTTTCAAGTGGTGCAATTTAACAGCATTTGTAATAATAAGGCAATATTTTGTGTCAAGATGAAACTGCCATTAAACAAATCATTACACTTCGTAACAGATGTTCTTTTATCTCAGTTATTCAAGTTTGTTTGTCTGGAGTGTACATGAATTATATTGGCATTCCTGATCACAAACGGCTAATTCAGGGGACCTGTAGCAGATTTATTAAGTGGTATGTGGCATAATTTGTTTTAAAGCCATTCAGAACGAGCCATTACAGTGGTTAGGTCAACTATTGTCAGCTATATGGCTCACCTGCTAATGTGCCTTCATCAAGATGCACTGCAACGGCTCTGCTCTCAGGTTTAATTTTAGCGAAGCAGGCAGATGGCTGGCAAGCAGATTACCCCACTGTAATCCTTTATCATCTTGCAGTGCAGAGGGCCAGTCTGCTGGGGAACACAAGAGAAGAGCATCCCTATGTTGCTGCTGGACACATAGAATGCTGTGTATACATGCTCTCACTCTCAACATGTCAACCAACTATGAATTCAACAGTCCAATCCAGGTTTTCTTAAAATGACTATGCAGTTCACAACATGACCAGTAATGTGAGAGTCTATTTTAAGAGCCTATATTTCCCGATACAAGTCTATATTTTGCTCCCTCCATGACAGGGCTTTTCTTCCACCCAAGGAAAATTTTCATGAATAGATTGAAAGTTTGTGCGTCATTCATGCATCAGCATTGAGCGTTGTGTCACAGCATAGATAAGAGTCTTGGGGGAAAATAAAGTCATTTATTAGAAATATTCTATTCTGTGTAAATCTGAGTTGGACATATTATCTTTACTCTGAAGCCTTTTTGTAATAATCATGTGATCGCCATCTCTTAGTACTTGTCAGACACATATGTGTTCGACTCTGTGAGTCTGTGGAAAAAAGGACTTATCTCTTTAACTCTGTCAACACGCACCATCATGTATGACCTGGTCACATGGCACGTGATCTGCAAAATCATTTGAAGTTCAGACTTTTAAAATGCCTTTCCTGTGCACAACTCCATTTTTTAACTTGAGCAAGCCCCCAAACAATAAAACAGGCTTTTTGAACCTTTGAACAAAAAAATAAAACTGCAGTAGGCTAGTAAGTAAGGAACATGTGAAATGTAACTGTAAACAAAAACAAGGTCACAAATTCACTAAACAACATGCATCTGTTTGTACCAACGCCATGCTAGATTTAGCAAGATAATCCAAACATGGTTTTATACCATCGTGAGGAACTCTGGGGAAATTACTTCAGATGATGCTGCCCACAACCCAAAACACTCATGCGGCATGCCAATTGTAAGTGAGCCCTTGCAACCAATGTAGAAATTTAAAACTAGCGTTGTGTTATTAAATTAGTATTCATGTTAGGTACAGAAAGATGGCGGCTATATGCACCTGTTGCAGACATAGGTTAGAAAAGAGGTCACAGCTGCCCAAGACAGTTTGCCAAACAGATACACCTAGGCCTATGGCATGTTAAAAAAAGACAAATTTAAAGGTAATCTTCATAGCTTCAGAAATTAAATAACCTTTCCCTGAAAGTATCTTCAACAAATCCACAAAACTATGCACCATATCTTATAGCTTGCTACAATCCTAAATTACAGAAAATGTAATGCACATTCAGTTGCTGACCAGTTAGACAGCGTAAAGGCCTGCATATTAGCAATGATGACATTTATTTTAAAAAAAACGTTTACACTGGCGCCTCCCTGCGGCTCAGAGCAGTACTGTTAAATAAGACGATAAAGGCAAAGTATAGCCTACATGGGCGCCTCCCTGTGGCTGCAAGCATAACTGTTGCTATTGAAGAAGATGAAAATGACACTTTCTCTGATATGGTATTCCAAATCTACATCTTCACATCCATGAACGCACGTACACGTACGCAGCTCTACATAAACTAGACTGATGGGTCGATTTAGCAGATGTTTTCATCCAAAACCACAGGGCCAACCGTTTGTCAGGCGGTGATGTTAGGCTACTATAAATAATAATAATAATAATAATAATAATAATAATAATAATAATAATAATGCATTAATAATAATAATAATAATAATAATAATAATAATAATAATAATAATATTTGTTGCGTGTACTTTGACAGCTTATTTATTTATTTGAATATCCCATGTCCCACCAGAAGAGTATTGCCTAATATTTCCCTTTCGTGATACACCTGGGCCACAAATAACTTTAATGACTGAGGACGATGAGAGCAGTTAAATGCTGTCTACTATCTATCTATCTATCTATCTATCTGTCTAGTAGTTCCTAGATAATATAGGCTAGCGCTTTTTTCAAGTCAAAATACGCACCCGTACACGTAGGCTACACGTCGCTCAATGGCAGCATTTTCCTTAAAACAGAAAAGTCCTTGTGAGTGCTTATTGCCAGGGGGCACATGTGATCACGTGATCGTGTTTCCAGGATATCAAAGTAGAGTGGAGTGGCGCTGACACAGGCATGCTCCCTCGAAGGTCTTGCAATTTAGAAACCGCCACATTAGTAAAAATGTAGAGGACATATTTCTTTCAGCGTGTTCATTTATCATTCACTTATTTATCAGTTATTGAAACAGTGTTAACTGTTTTTGTTATTTATTGTAGTATAGCCTACATTCACTGTGATGGGAGTGACTTTTTAAAACTTTAAGACCGATATTCTCTTCAAAATACGGTGGAGGTAAAATCATCCAGCTACCATGACTGCTGCCTATCTCCGTTTTCATTTACTGTACATGTTCTTTGCATGAGACATTTCACTTGTTCGACGGACTGAGAGTCAGCAGCCTAACTTTTGAGGATACAAAGGAACAGTGTGTCCTGGACCATGTGGGATGCTGCAAGGCGCACTTCTTGCCCATTCACGAGCTACGGCGCAGGGATTTATGGAGACCATAATAAAGGTAATATTTGTATGCGGTGTTGAGTGGCTTAAACAATTAACCGAAGGGAATGATAATTGTTTATTCTGCCAAATCATTTAGCCACAAAACTAGAAGCAATTCATTTATAGGAAAGACAGAGGAATTTTAATGAATAGGAATTACCTTAATGATACATTAGTCCACAGTAGTATATTTATTTTTCACTCAGGCTAAAATATGAAAGAAATATCATTACAAATTATGCTATTTCATCAGACAAAAATACTTTTGTGGCTCAGTGAAAGTATACCTAGTGAAAGTGAAAATGTATTGCCTAAGGTTAAGGTTATGTGTTAATGGGTGGTATGTTTTCTACAAGCGAATAAGCAGATGGTGCCACATCACTTTGTGGTTGGCATAATTATGATAGTAGTTGATAAGCCCTGTCATGCTCCACCCCTCCCCAAAACCCCTTTTCCTGTGTCAGCCACCAGCTCACCACCAGCAGCTGTCACTGGTGATTTGGCATATATCTCTGAGGAGTGCATGTATCACTCTGGGGGCATATGTCAAGGGGAGCCACAAGCCATAATGGAACAACACAAAATCCTCAACACAAAAGTGTCCTTAATGCAAACAGACACCCCTCCTGTGGTGACCTACAGTGGTGTGATGTTTAAGAACACGGCATGGTGTGAGTTTCCAGATCGGACACAGCTTTCAATGTGATGAGCGTGTCTCTGTTGAAAGAAATTGAAGTACAGTAGCCTACCTAAACTGTCTTCTTGTTTAACTGCAATATATTTAGTTTTCGCAACCTTTTTTACTTAAGATGCTCACAGTGACAAAAAAAAATCTTGGAAAAAAATCTGACATAAGCTCAGTCACTGAGCTGGAAACTTGAGAGAATAAACAGGTAATTTAAGCATCTGTCTTTTCCACATCTCCTCTTCACACACAGCCATTTGTATTTTAAGGATTTGAAAGCAGCCATTAATGTAATTTGTACAGGGATGATAAACAGTGTTATGTCTGTTTCTGCTTCGGCAGATCATCAGATTTGTCAAATGCTCCAGTGATTTTTGAATATGTAAAAATCTCAGCTCCAGGTCCTATGACAAGTTGATGGCTCTAGCCAGATAAGCCTATATAATTGGTTTATATTTACTTACAGTGCACACAATAATTTATCTGCACTTTGAAAAATGTACCCCTCTAAGTGGTATGATTTGTGCTGATTATTTACTTCTTGACAGAACTAAGTGATGGAAATGTTTCATATATTTCATATATTTAGTTTGTGAGGTTACATTGTTATTACATTTCTAAAGCATACATTTTATAATAAAATGACCTATAAGCTATATGGTAAAACACAACAGTGTATTGTTTCTGAGTGTATGACATGGGTTGCCTGAAATCACAGTTATGCTGTATTTACAGTACATCAGTTAACCTCAGTGTCCTCATTTAGCCTGTAGTGAAAGTGGTAGTTGTTCACACAGAGTGTCTAATTCACTACAGTCAAGGGGCTGTATGAGTGACCGCCAAAGGACTTATGCCAAGTCAATGAAGAAGCATTAGGCTATTGTGATGTCTGCTGTGGAGAGGGTTGACTCAAAAAGAAACAGTTCAAGACAAGTCTACAGTTTTATTTTCAGTGTGTTGAATGTACCTAGTTTACTAACACTTTACTATTACTATAATCATTCTATTTTTTTTATTTTTGACATCTACTAGACTTGGATGAAGGAGGTATAGGGACGGAAGAGCCCATATATTATAATATCTATATGTCCAGCATACAGGCTCATTGTAACCCAAGTTACCTACCTAATTTACCTAGCCTAATTTTCAGGCTCATTGTAACCCAAGAGCAAACTGAGAACGGTGAAGATGTTTTTTATAATTGCCTATAAATCCATTTCAGTGTTTGAGCTGAGCACAATGCAGTATGAAATTCACAAGATAAGTGGAAGATTGGTTGGAAGTTAGTATAATTAACATGATGGGCAAGTTAAAAAAGGCCACTGCCCATCCCCCCAACAGAGGCATTCCAAACACAAACATGCTGCTCACAAAACAGCCAGTGAGAGTCACTAGTCCTAGTCAGCCATTCCTGGAGTCTGAAATACAAAACCAACCCTCTAGGATTTAGGGGGTCTGTAAAGGGAAGGTCTACTGTGCACACATAAAAAGTAGCCTACTCTAAATGAACAACATTGGTTTAACATTTCCACTCATTGTCAAGGAGTTCGGCCCAGTTCGGCCCAGGCTGAACCTCAGTTGCTACATATTAACTGTGTGCTCTGGTTTGCTGTAGAATCTAGTCAAATAAAGCATTTGTGTCATGTATGTCCAAACATGATTATCCATGCATGCAACAAGGCTTTCTTTTGCACACCTATGCTGAGTGTTGCATGGCTGTTTAGGGTCTGTGTTGTGAGGAGTACTCCCATCATGCCTTATGTGGAATGATTCAATTATATTATGATATATTAGAATATATATATATATATATATATATATATATATATATATATATATATATATATATATATATATATATATATATATATACTGTATAAGTATATATATGTATATATAGGGCTGTCAAGCGATTAAAAAATAATCTCATTAATTACTCTAAATTAAATCGCATGCATCCATCTTTGTTATGAACATATTAAAAAAAAAATATTTTGGCAGATGAGTAAATCAAGGAAGAGCCAAACCAACATTATAGACTTTAAAGTTCAACGTCTCTCTTCCTTTGCAGCAGGCGTCAGCGTAGTGCCTGGTGTCAGATTTTTAGCATGATAAATACAAATGACTGAAGTTTCCACTCACATCATGTGCAGTACCCTAACACCAAGGTAATATGTGGTATACCCCCATGATTTGTCCTTTTTTGGCCATTCAAACATGTTATAGATTTTTATTCACATTAAGAAATAGAGCCGTTCAAATAGTTGAGTAGAAAAAGATGAAACTAAACAGTAGGAAAAACAAGACAAAAAAAGCAGCATAGGTACACTGCAAGACACCAAAAAATGATTTAGTCTCCCCACCTTAAAACTCTTCGCCTAGTCATTAGCGGTGTCACGATCTTGGTTTTAAGTTGAAAACAGAGGTCTGCACTCCCGTGAGACCTGTGGGTCGCGCCGCAAAAGAGTGCAGCGTGGGACATGTTTGAAAGCTCTATGCGGGAGTAGGCGGGATGAGAGAGAACTCAAACAAGGCAAATAAGTAAACAACATAAGAAATACATTCGTAATGTAATTAAAAAAAGATTGAAAATGGAATTGAATCTTCTGAAGATTCACTCACTTAGAAGAATAAGAATAAGAAGAAGGTTACTGTCACTACCCGATGTGAGTTACTACCGCATGTGAGTCGCGCATGCTCAGACTTGAATTTCCCCTTTCTTGAATTTCCCCTTGAGGATCAATAAAGTATCTATCTATCTATCTATCTATCTATCTATCTATCTATCTAGATTTAAAGGAACTGTATGTAAGAAATGTATTTCAATTAATCATAAAATGGCCCTAATATGTCACTAGTCATTAAGAAATCATGTTAATTTCAAATACTTATATCACTGACATTAGTAGTCCGGCCAGGATATTGTCATTTAAAAAGTGAAGTTGCAGCCCTCAGCTGATGTTGATGTTGTCATGTTGTGTCATGTCTACTAACCACAAAGTCAGTAGTGTTTCGGCATCCAGGTTGCCAGCTCTGCTAGTCAGGGGGAAGGGGGAGGGGATACACCGCTCTACAGTAATTTGAAAGTGATTGCAGTACCAGTTTTGGCCACAATCTTACATACGGTTTCTTTAAAGGTGTACGACATAATGCCAAGGGATCCGACTGCAAGTAAGGTGGGCATGTCTGTTTCATACTGAAATGTATGAAATCCATAAAATAATAAGCTTTTCTGTTTCATAATCTTATTAGCTATCTATGATTGTTTGATTGCTAACATTAGCTCGAAACGCCATTCAAGTGACAGCCTTTGTTTTGTTTGAACGTTAGCCAGCAGTAAACAAACTTCATTATGTACAGTAGGTCCATTTTTATTGACATTACAGAAGTCTCTCGTTAGCAGGTTCTTGTAGTCTACTTCAGCCTCTAATCTAGAACTGACATCAGAGAGCATGCCGTGAAAATGTGATGCCTTACAATAAATAATAAATTACTGCTATGTAGGCAAATGTACCTAGGTCATTATTCTGTGCCTAACAGCAACACTTGTAGTCGCAAAGTGACGCATGCACGACTCACATCCGGTAGCGACTCACATCGAGTAGTGACAGTTACTCTGGCAGGCCTAAGCAAACGGAGTGCATTACCACCATCTGCTGGACTGATGTGTGATGGCAAGTGTACCCTGTAGCCTTGTTCTAGCCGCCGGGTGAATAAGGCGAATTACATGTAAGGTGATACTTCAGACTTGACGCACTCTATGGTAGCCTAGGCAACGGAAATCACTTACTGCAGAAATGGTAGAGAATCACGCTCCTGTTAACAGGAGTAGTCTGGGCGTTTTTTTAAACGTAGGCTAAATGTTTCATTCACTGGACCAAGCAGTTCTTTATCGTCTGTTTTTTTTAGTCGCTGTAGCCAGACTGCACTCAGAGTCAAATCACTACGAAATGCGGTTAATCTACGTACATTTTTGAACACGTTATTCTCTTTGTAATTAATTATTCGAAATTAACACTATTTTGATAGCCCTTAGAGCCCTAATATGTGTGTGTGTATATATATATATATGCCACACAATTTCATTTCATAATTAACAGTAATTGTGCCACACAGTTAATTTCATATGGTATTGAACTGTTTTGTATATAATCTTTTTTTTCTATTACAGAGGGTATGGTCATGCCTTGAAAAACTATGAACTCATATAAGACTAATCCTGATTATTAGCATACTGCCACACAATCTTAGTAGACACCACATTCAAGGATGAGGAACAAATATGCAATCCTCATCATTTGCATTGTGGTGCTGGTCATCATTGAAAAAGAAAACAACATTATATCAAGGTTAGTGCAGCACATTTCTTATGTTTAACATAATTAGAATGAAAAATGCAGCTCAGTTTATAATCCTGTGTAATTGTAATCCCCCTTGTTGGCTTCCTGTCAGGGTTTCAGATAAGCTGACACTCAGACAGATGCTGCAAACCCCGCAGACCATGGCAGAGTTCACAGTGTCTGCTCCTATTGTCCTGGAGGACAATGGCTCTGTCTCTCCCATCACCCAGCAGTATCCTGCAGTGTCCAGTCTGCCAGACGTAGGGGTACCGAACAGCACAGAGGCCAGTGTGGAGGTCGAGGGGGGTCGGAAGCACATCCTGCTGCTGGCCACCACCAGGACCGGCTCATCATTTGTGGGCGAGCTCTTCAACCAGCAGGGAGCCAACATGTTCTACCTGTTTGAGCCGCTGTGGCATGTGGAGAGGAAGCTGACCCTTGACACCGGGGTCATCAACTCCTCAGCCGCTTCGTGGGCCTACAGGGACGTTCTCCGGCAGCTGTTCTCGTGCGACTTCAGCATGCTGGAGCGCTTCATCAGCCCGCCGCCCGAGGAGCATGTGACCCCGGCCCTGTTCCGTCGCGAGTCCAGCACGGCGTTGTGCGAGGAGGAGGTGTGCTCGCCGGTGGTCAAGGAGGTGTTGGAGAGGTATCGCTGCAGGAGCCGCCGCTGCGGCCCCCTAAACCTCACGCTGGCCTCGCTGGCCTGCCAGGCCAAGCAGCACCTGGCCATTAAGACGGTGCGCGTACGGCAGCTGGACACCCTGAGGCCTCTGGCTGAGGACCCCCGGCTGGACGTGAAGTTCATCCAGCTGGTTCGAGACCCCAGGGCCATCCTGGCCTCCCGCATGGTGGCCTTCTCCTCAAAGTACCAGAACTGGAAGACCTGGGCAGTGAATGGAGAAGTGCCCATCGAGGATGAGGAGGTGAAGCGCTTGCAGGGAAACTGCAACCAGATCAAAATGTCGGCTGAGCTGGGCTTGTCGAGGCCCAAGTGGCTGCAGAGGCGCTACATGCTAGTGCGCTACGAGGACATCGCCCGCTACCCAATGCAGAAAGCAGCAGAAATGTATAAGTTCACTGGAATCCCATTCACAGTGCAGGCCAAAGAGTGGATCCTTAGAAACACACATGCAACAGAGGAGGCCAGTGGTGTGTACTCCACCCAGAAGAACTCCTCTGAGCAGGTGGAGAAATGGAGGTTCAGCATTCCTTTCAAATTAGCCCAAGTGGTTCAGCAAGTGTGTGGGCCCACCATGCAACTGTTTGGCTACAAGTTTGTGAATAGTGAGCAGACTCTTCTTAACAAATCAGTCAGTTTGCTTGAAGAAAGGGAATTTAATATAACTTAGTGATGGTTATTTTTCTGTGTGTGTGTGTGTGTGTGTGTGTGTGTATGTGTGTGTGTGTGTGTGTGTGTGTGTGTGTGTGTGTGTGTCTATTTGTTGGTGTGAGTGTGCAGATGTTGGATGTAGGCTTGCACATGGACATTGCATTTTTATCCTTTGTTATTTATGGTTTACATTAGAGGAGCAAAATGGATTTTAAAACATTTTAAAGATCAAACTTTTCTTGAAAGAGAGATTATTGAGAAATTGACATATTTATATTTCATTGGGTAGCTACAATATATTTAATACATTTAAATGACTGGAAACATACTGCTGTTACCGTAGATTTATATTAGAACAATAATTAAATTAAATACATGAAAAAAACGTGTCTCTGTTCAAAACAACATAGAATGAGTTATCCAATGTGTTACCAGGGGGTATTCCAGGACCATAGATTAGTGACAAGCCTGACTTAGTAAACTCAAGGTGGTAGACCCCCTTTATAGAAGAGGCCTATGGCTGTTGGGAGAATGGAGTCATGGGGCTTCAGGAGGTTCACCACTTACTCTGAATTACTTTAGCCAGCCTTGTCATCGATCCATGTCCTCTGTTCATTTATTTGCAGAAAAAGGCATTGCAAAAAATCTACTTAGTGAGAAGCCTGGGTATCTAGTGGGAATAACGGGACACATTTTTCTTCACATGCTCACATACAAAATAAATGTGTGGACGTGACACAAGCTAGAGACCTATAAATGCATAGCTTACAATAAGGTAAAAATATCTCTGTGGAATGGTTGTATCATTATGATGAACGCCTTTGTCTTAATGTACATGACAGATTATTTCCTCAATATGGAATAGCTTTAATAGCATGCCAACTCTCTTATTAATTGCTAAAATAACTAGTCTGATACTGCAACATATTTCTGGTAATTTTGATGTCATTTATGGTGCTTTAGATGCAGGGAACACAAGATTATCGATATCTTGTAAAAATTATGAAATCAAGAATACCTCTCGAAATATCTCCTTAAAAATGAATAAGAACATGTTATGTACACAAACACAAAAATGTGAAGTTGTTGTGTTACTGTTATGAATTTCATTCACCATTGCTTCCGTGGGCATTTGCTAATTTTATATTTCAGCCTAAGCTTTGACTGACCTTTATTCACTGCCTTTGTACATGCACTAATTCATTCATCAACTTTTACAGGTTTCATCATATATTATATTTGTATTTAAACTCACATCAATATCATGTCAGTCTTTAAGTGATTAATGTAGCAACTGTTATAATTGATTTTTGAAATAGAGGATACATTGAGAGTCATTCCAGAATTCTACTGTGAAGATCTAGAACTTACATTAACTGCCATTCAAACTGGTTGCTTAAGTTCATTATGACAGTATCAAATGGAACCTTCATGGCAACATTCTAATCACATACAAATCTGATTTATTTTTTCACCTTTAGGCCTATTACTGCTATGCCTATAGATAGATAGATACATAGTGGAATGGTAGATAGTAAATAATATGATAAAGAGCAATTTAATAAGAAACCCCTTTCAAAAAAATACACAAGTACACAATACTTTTTTAATGTCATGTCTCTATTGGCTGTGTCCAGACTAACAGTCTCCTAAGCAAGAGCAAAGATCAGTGCACTTGAGGGCAGCCTTTTTGCACCTGCAACGCATAGTACACCCTTTTTTGCAGCCACAATGGATCAGTTCATAACAGCCATGGGAGGCCTCTGGAAGAGTGCCATTCTGTCTCATCCTTCACCCATACTTTGGCTATAGGACACTGACTGGATCTGCTCCCTGCTATCTTAATTCAATGATCAAGATATTATATCCCTAACCGCCCATAAGAGTTCCATAGTATTGTCAGGATTACCATTAAGGAGAAGACCATTATTAAAATATATAGAATATTTTAGAGAGTAGACATACAGTATCTCCTTTCTGGGTTCAATGCAGAATTGATTACTTTCTCAATTAGCTTTGACCTGCCCACTTGGAGGTGTCACGAAGTTGGGCACTCAATACTTACTTGCATTATGTGACTGTGTACTTCCTCCTGGGATGGATTTGATCTTCACCTTATATGGTGGTGGTTCTTGGACCTTATATGTTTTCTATGCATATAATGGATATGAAAGCTATAGCAACAGGATTGATAGTTGTAAAAAGAAAGTTTATATTCATGATGTCAACACTGCACACTGCAAGTTTATGTACAACTGTTCCTGACTCTAGCACAATGTATGCCCTATGCACAGGATTAAGCTGTTGTGGGTGGTCATCTACTTGATGGTTTGTGGCACCAACAAATAATTACACAACAACATAACAGCAGTATAGCCTTTAGTGTCACTGTCTCTAGTTATGTATTTTATTTTAAGATTAAATGTGATCTCTTTAAGACTGGGGCTGTGGCATTCTGGGAACAAACTTCCAGTAATTGGTTCAAGTCAACACATTTATTTCAACTAACGATCAGATTTTGAAACAACATATAAATTAATCAAGTTAACTCACATACCTTTTTTGACAGAGTTTATGTAAACTTTTGTTGACTTGACTAAGTAAGGAAAGTTCATTTAAAATAAATGTTATTGTCAAATTAACTAAAAAACGTAAGGCAGCAGGGTAACAAAACTTTTTAAGTTAAAAGGACATATTATTTTTTACAGTATGCGGTCTTCTGATGAGCATCTGTTGTGTCGACCAGCCATAATCACTAGGTCAAATTCAAGACTCTTTTCCTCAGTTGTTCCTCGTTGGTGGAATGAGTGCTCTCCGTTCAAATGATGGTTTTGGGTCTTTCAAGAGGGGTCTAAAGGCATATCTGTTCAACATGCACTTAGTTTATTAAACCTTTCTTATGGGTTATGGTTTGTATATTATAGTATTTTATTTATTTTCATTAGGCTATTGATTGAATTGACATTGTTGTTTATTATTGCTATTCTCCTTAATGTAGTCTTAAATTGTTTACTGTTACTTTGTATTGTTGTTATGTGTATGTGGCTTTGGACAAAAGCGTCTGCTAAATACCATAACCATAACCCAGCCCCAATCTCTCACCTGTGCATGAGCCCTTAAGTCTGCTTATACAGCTTGCCTAGATCTATACATCTGTTATAACTTTATAAATTATGCAAATGTCCAATATTAATGAAGGAACAGTGCTTAATACATTAAGAAAATGTGCAATAGTACTGCCTCGTGCTATTACTACTACGTCTTACTATAGGCAACCTTGTGTTTTTTTTTAATGTATTAATTATTATTTGCTATTCTAACTTACAAATAGTTTTTTTATATAGTTATTGAAAAAAGAAACCATATTTGTATGTGATTAGAATGTTGCCAGTTAAAGGTTCCATTTGAAACTGTCATAATGAACTCAAGCAACCAGTTTAAATGGCAGTTAATGTAAGTTCTAGATCTTCACAGTAGAATTCTGGAATGACTTGTACAAATATTTTACTTCTAAAAGATGTGTATATTATACAGCAAATATCTAGCCCCAGAGGTCAGATCTGAAGTGGCTACATGTCTGAAAATAAACTTCAAGGTGTGTAGAAACACTGAACAAAATGTCATGCTTTAGTCATAAAATGCACAATGCTTCTCATTATATGAGCGTAACCGCTCCACTAATATGTTTGCCATCATCCATGAGGACAGTGGCCAGGCTGTGCAGTAGGGTCATGCTGCTGTGAGGGAGAGCTAAATCAAACAGCTTCATTGGTCTTATTTAACTTTCCAGTGTTTTTAATAGTTATTCTGTGGCATGAGGGCTAAGATTACCAAAGCCCATATAAGGCAGCATTGTAAGAGGCAACAGGAAACAAGCCCCCTCGTCTCCCTGCCGTGTCCTGTCAGGATGTGCCGCACCCTACTCAGTTGCCACGCCGACACATACGCGCACACATACACACTCACTCTCTCTCTCATACACACACACACAAAAAGATGCATACATGCTCTATATGCTCTTATACATGTTCATGTAGACACATTCAAGCACTACCCCCCCCCACACACACACACACACACACACACACCAGTCTAGCTACAGCCAAAGAAGCTTTTCATGCCCACCTCACGCTGCCTAACACACTAGCTTCTCTATGTCCAGCTTGGGAGGCCCGCAGCTTTTACAAACATCAGCCAACATTCTTCAACATCAATATCCTGAATCCTGCTTGTATCTTACCTATTTTTTTACAATGTATCAAATACACCCCCCCATATATATATATATATATATATATATACAGTGTTTGGACAGCCTTGGGAAATCCAGAATATATTTTTGGTCAGGAATTTGGTCAGGATTTTCTAGTTGGATAATCGATTTACTGGTTACCTGTTTCCTCTTGTCTATCTCCTTCTGTGTGTGTGTGTGTGTGTGTGTGTGTGTACGTGTGCATATACATGTGGGCATGTGAGTGTTGAATGGCGGGCTACTCAGAGCTGACAGAGCCTGGTGTAGCTGGAGGCAGGCTCTGGAGGTGTTTACTCTTTGTTTGCAGTGGTAGCTCCCCACGGTCTCCATAAGGTAAATAAGCTGGAGGCCTTGTGAGAGAGACGGCCCTGTTCAGTCCAGCCACCCACTGCTGACCTCTGCTGTCCGCATAATGCAGCTTTTGTGTTCACCCTCAGTGAGACCATTTAACAGCCACGCATGATTACGGCCATGATTCTGTGAGACTGCCAGAGATTGGGTGGCAATTATTTAATGCTTTGAAGGGTTGAAAGATTGAAGTTTACCTGAGGTAATAAGATGTCTTTAGAAATGATTTAGCATTTGATAGTATTAGTGGTTTAATCGTTGAATTAATCTGCTTTAGTTCGATCAGCACTATAATTAATAAACAATAAAATACAACTTAAAATAATATTTGCTTTAATACACATATTTGTGTAATTATCAAAGATGAAAGGGGAATGTCTAGTCTAAAGTGTACTTGGCCCAACAGTTCTGTAGAGGGCAGTATACACTAGTGCAAAACAGACCAACGAAGAAAAATGCTGCAAAATTGCTTCAGATTCTGAAATAGTTATGCTTAACCAGTACTTCAAAAAAGTGGAATTTCAAACATGACATGGTGGTCAGACTACTTAATACCACCATACACTCCACAATACCTACAGTATAGATATATTGTACATTGGGATTTGAACTAACCCTCTTCAGATGCAGGTGGTGTTAATGGAGGAGCTGTTGTGGTGTTATGAACTAACTAGACATATTTCCCCACGTCAATGAATTTATCCAACAGAATCATGTAACCTGAATGCGAAGCACATTCTTCTGAATCAGGAAGGCAAGTGATCACTAAAAAGAATAACCCATTGGATTTATACTTAATTGTAATGTGGACATTGGTTGCTCACATAATGAAATGTAATGAAATGAAAATAATGCAGCATTTCTTTTTCGGTTTACAAAATTGATCCATGCTGATACATTTTGAGCAACTAATTCCAAAGAAATAGTTTAAATTAAGTTTTCATGAAATATACAAGTCACTTCATTGTCATTGTATTATACAGGTTGAGGTATGAGTTTAAGGATGAGGTATGAGAGAAGGCATTCATTATGTTGCAATATTGAGGTCTCAATGCTAGTCACTGATTCTTGAGATGTAACATTCTGAATAAGTTATAGCACTGTAATCAGAACCATTACATATACAATAGAACCACTGCATGCTCAAAACCTAACCCACTAATGGTGGGAACACTAGACTGGTGTATGTCATTTTAATGTAATGTGGTTTCATAAATTAGACAACTCTGACTTCTCTTTTTACTGGATATGTTGGTGCCACCACTTTACCACGTTACGATAAGCCTTTTCAATAACACTGATCTAATCAGTGATCAATCACTAATCAAGCAGCTATCAGTATTGCGAAATGTTTTCGGATGTGTTTGTTAATGTTAGTTATGCTTAAAGCCCACCAGAAGTGTTGAGCTGGGTTGCATCGTACAGTATGTTATGCTTTGAGATGAGCTATGCTTTGTTCCCACCATGAGTGTGTTGGGTATTGAGCAGTTATCACTGGTTCCATGTCTCAAGGGTAAGAAGTGCTGTGAGCTGGCCTCCATTGGGTGTGCAACTGAGCCAACCCATTTGCAGAGCAGATATGTAGTTTAGAGAATTGATCTCATTTATTTTGAAGGTGTACAGTGCCCTCATGCCTGCTGTAGCCAGGTCCATTGATTCTAGTGGAAGCTAAGTGTTGCAGCTTACACTCCACCAATGAAATGCTTCATTTACGTGCCCGGTGTAGCCTGTCTGTGACTGTTATACCTCAACTTATTTAGAATATTTTGTGTCTAGAAAAAGAAACTTTGCAAAGCATTTTCTACAAGAATTGACACTGTAATACGCATAACAACATATGAATACTTATACTATCAGGGCATGCCTTACAATATAATAGAAATATAACACAAAGCTTATTTTAAAGAAGCTTTGTGATATTTGCAGGTCTTGTATAAATACATCAAAAATGGTTTGACACAAATTCAACCCTCTTAGCCACTGCTAAATGGATTTTGCTAATGTGTCTAATAGTCAACGTCCAATATAAAACCAACTTTACCACTGTATAACACACAGGGACCACAGTAGGTTACATGGGAACTTCCCATCTTTGCAAATTAGTGCCAGTTTGTCATGAACAAGAATTAATGGATGAACTTGATAACCAAACTACAGTTAAGCCATGGGGACCCGTGTCACCCTTTTGTGTTCAGATATACAGTACCCTCTAGAATTGGCTAAAATGGCTATATAAATTAATCTTTTGGCAATTTATTGTATCTCACAATAAACAAAAAGGAAAATTCCACCCTTGAAGGGAAGCAAATTTATTTTGAGAAAAAGGAAAATCTCATAAAGAAATAACTATTTTTAACAAAAATACGTTGCTCACAATTATTGACACCCGAAGAAAAAGCTTACAGAAGCATTTTCCTATCTAATTTCAACTTCTTTAGGTTAATCAGAGTGCCTTTGAACTTTCAGAAGCTAAATCCCCTAGTCATTTTTCAACATTGGAAAGACAAGAGAATACACTAATTTTGAATAAAAAGAATGTGTGTTGACATTTGTAAGTCGGGGAATGGCTACACAACCTAGGTACTTTGTGAAAATGCATATATTTACAGTTTAAAATTTAGAATAGATTAAAAGGTTCTAATCAACTGGAAATGTGACAAATGCTTGGACAAAGACCCATGGTTATCTTGGCCCCACGCACAGTATGGTATGTATAAGTATACTCTTTTGATTCCGTGAGGGAAATTTGGTCTCTGCATTTATCCCAATCCGTGAATTAGTGAAACACACTCAGCACACAGTGAAGTGAAGTACACACTAATCCCGGTGCAGTGAGCTGCCTGCAACAACAGCGGCGCTCGGGGAGCAGTGAGGTGTTAGGTGCCCCTGGAGGATGGTAAGGTAGGCAAACAAATCCATAACAACCACTGTTGGAGAGTTACAGAAAAAGGTATCATCTTGGGGTCACCAAGTCCCTCAAAAAATCTTCAAGAGTGACCTCAGTGCTAATAGATCATTTAGAGGGCTTGCCAGGTAAAAGCCTGTCCAGTTATTTAATCACAACTGTAAATGGCAGGAGTTACTGAATGGTACAGTGACTTTGTCTGGAAGTGTGGTCTATTGTCAGATTAAATGAAAATTGTGCTCTTTGGCAAGAAACACTTTAGGTTTTTAGGTGTACATAGAAGAATGACTATACTGAAAAGAACCCCATGCCTATAATGAAAATTATGGTGGAGGGGCTGTGATATTGTGGGGCTATTTTTATTCCCAAAGACCTTGGGAAGGTGCATGGTATCATGAACCCCAAGAAAAACCTGAACATTTTCAAAGGAAATCTGTCAATCTCTGTCAAGACTCTAAAAGTGGGTCATGATTGGATCATTCATCAGGTCAATGAACCAAAGCAAACGTCCAGATCAAAACAAATATTGTTTGCTGAACACAAAATCAAGCTTTGGCCATTGCCATCTCAGTCCCCTGATCTAAACTCCATAGAAAAACAGTGGGGTGAGTCAAAGAGGAGAATGCACGTGTGGACCTAGGAATCTGGACGATCTGAGGAGATTTGGTAAAGATGAATGGTCTTAAATCCCTTGCTTTGTATTCTCCAACTTTATAGGGTGTCATAGGAGAATATTACACGCTGATTTATTAGCAAATGGAGGCTTAAGAAGGTATTACAAGCAGGGGTGCCAATTATTGTGAGCCATGTGTTTTTGTTAGAAATAAGTATTTCTTTTTGAGATTTTCCTTTTTCTCAAAATAAATTTGCTTCCCTTCAAGGTTGGATTTTTCCTCATTGTTGCCATACAATAAATCACCAAAAAAAAATGTTTATACCTGTTTTTAGTCAACTAGCAGAGGTTCCAATCATTCTAGAGGGTATTGTACCCTCACCCGCTTAACCCCCACACATTGTACTAGGGGGCTGGTAGTGTAAGAGCCGGGTGATTTTGTTCTAGGGGGCTGGTAGTGTAAGAGCCGGGTGACATATGTGTCCACACATGCAAGGGAAATGTATTTATTTATTTATTTGAGATATTTCTGTCTATGGGGATGATTTGCACCCTCACAACACTCTCCCAGGTGAGGCACTTCCATGTGCTCAGCCCAACCCAACGCAAACAGTGTGTGTGTGTGTGTGTGTGTGTGTGTGTGTGTGTGTGTGTGTGTGTGTGTGTGTGTGTGTGTGTGTACAACGTGTATGTGTGTTTGCTTTGTTGCAGGGAAACCCCTCATTATGAGCGATGTGTCACTGTAATTGCAATGACATTGTGGTCACCTAATTAACATTGCTGATATATTGTCCTGTGTGGACAGAAGACAAACTGGACTCTGGCTTTGGTGTGTGTGTGTGTGTGTGTGAGTGTGTGAGTGTGTGTGCGTGTGTGTGTGTGTGTGTGTGTGTGTGTGGCTGCTTCAGCTGCCATGACTGCTTCCTGATTTTCAAAAGAGCGGAAGTGTGAAGAATCTCCTTTTCAAAGGGTGTGAGCCCCCAGCACTAATCCACAGTTAATAGCAGCAGACATTACTGCCCCCCCGGCCAGCTTCCCTGCTCTCCAGCGGATGAGTCATTGTGCTAATCCCACCTAAGCACATGCAAACTAGAGCAACAAAACAGCACCAACATGTGCACAGATGCTAACAATTTGGAACAAGGTAGAGGCAGGTAGATTTGGACTTTTGGTGTCACATATAGCAGATAGTGGTGTTAAATTGCCTTGTATAAAATAGCACCAATAATAATATTGCTAAACACATTCTCTATCTTGTCCTGTCCTGGCCCACTAAACCACAGCATACTGGTGATGGCAACTGGGATGTTGTGTAAAAAAGAAAGGAAAAAAGCAAAAAAAAAACAATAGTCAAGTGTGTGTGTGTGTGTGTGAGAGAGAGAGAGAGAGAGGGTATCTGCTGGTTGGTTCAACCAAACAAACCCTCATCAACCACTTTCCTCTTGTGTGTGTGAGAGAGAGAGAGAGAGGGGGGGTATCTGCTGGTTGGTTCAACCAAACAAACCCTCATCAACCACTTTCCTCTATGTTTGAAGTCAGTGATACATAAATGACTTGCACTGCTGCCTTGTGCTGTTTGGGGGGGATGCTGAGTTAGCGTCTCCCTCCCTCCACAGCCTGTGCGCTGGAGATACACACTGGAGATACACATCAGGTCAAGACCAGCGCCTCACTTTCAACGCATACGCTTCAGGGGCATTGTAACGGGCTGCTTCCACCCCTCCCTAATTTTCAGTATTCTAATCAACTGCTTGTTTGAATGAAGATGAACCTACACGTTCAAATTCATCAGGGACGGACTACAGATTTAGGGAGGCTTCCGGCCAATTAGAGATTGACTTAAAGCGGGTCAGCTGCACGGGATGCGATAGGAGGAGCAGAGCACTGGGACACATCAAAGCATCCCACCAAGCCTCAGCCCCGTCCTAGGATATGCTCCAACTCCTGCACCTCCCACCCCGGATGCGAGGAGGCGAGCCGCTTATGAATATTTCAAATACAGATAAGACACAGGACACTGAGGGGTCGTCCCAGCATTAAATTATTCCAGTGCATTTTCAATGACAGCAGTTTCTGAAAGAATCATACCCCTACATGCTTCTAAAACCTTTGTCTCCTAGTAGGCTACACACTATTACACATTTGGTCTCTGAGAATTGTTTTCCCCAAATTAACTTTTACCAATCAATCACCCAACATTTGGAGATTAAAGCTAAAAAAATGGTACCTACATTTAAACATGGTACCTCTATTGATTATCATACATTTCCCACTGAAGTTGTTTTGAATTACGTGAATACAAGCATTATTTTTTTATGTACAATGTATAATGTGTGAATGTGTATATTGCAATGTTATTGACTGAGGAGAATAGTATTACATTGCAATAGCATAACACAAGGCTTAGCAAAATAGACAAAGCAAAATACCATTAGTAGCATAACGTAGCACTGGTGTAGAAGAACCAACCAGGAGATGGCCTTCTCTCACCTCTTTACCTCACTGTAGGCCCTCCCACTAGATTCCATAGTAATCAGATAGGGAGGACATCTGCAGCAGCACAAATGAGTAACTAGGCCTACACTTTCCATGGATATCCCATGAAGAAGTCTTATCGCTCACACTACCACACACACCATCATTGGCCCATATCTGCAGCTGTTGGCTGACGGGGAGAAGGACAAGGAGAGGCAAGATAGGGAAAGTGATTCTTCTACACCACCAGGTGTGCCATGAAATATGGTAGACAGAGTCTTTTTGGCAACCAAAGGAATTAACATTGAATCAACACAATCAAAAGCAAACCACTGAAAACCCTAAAGGCTAGAATGACATGACCTTGTGTAATAATGAAATGCCTTGTGTCCACTGACACAGACAGATTTAGACCGAAGTATCATGCTGTACAGAAATGGCTATCTTCCTCAGCTGATGTGGTATTGTACAGAGAGAGCAGCAGGTTTAATTGCGACACACACAAAGTCGATCACAATGTTAGATGAATGTTTCATAGGGCCTATGGTGAAGAGTAGAGAGCTATCTGAAATTTAAATTAGAAGAGTGTGCCAGTGTAAAGGATTAAGTCAGGCACTCTCACATGAAGAACTGTTTATCAGTTTTGCATGTGTAAAAGTTGTTAATATCACACCGGGGATTCCAGCGCATCTCTGTGTCTGATTAAGTTATTAATGTTTTAGTACACTGCCTGAAACTTGAGCTCAACACCTCTCAGATAGGCCTCAGTGGTTTGTGAGCTCAACATGTATTTCCATATGAACACATCAAGGCAGTTCAGACATGGGACACCGTAAGGTTCTCAAAGGGGAAGTCATTTGAAATCATGCGCCTCTCAGAATGATACATAATACACTGGCTAAGAGGCTTGGTACATTTCACACCATACAGAACAGCTCTTATGATATACTGAGTGGTGAATATTGCCTGGCGGCTGAAATGTGATGACGTTGTTTTTTCCCCTCCTCTAACCTCTGATGAACTCTTCCAGTTCTATGGTCTCCAGGTGAGGTCAACGCTTAGTGCACATTAATAATAGAATTTTATTCCTCAGCGGCATCGTCTCCTTAACCACCTTGTTTACGCCAGCCTGCCAATCAGCCCTTTGGGAGCGCCGTCTAGAATTGCCAGAGCTATGATTAGGCATTTCTGGATTATTTGTTCGTCTCTTGTAATATTTATGCCACCAGTAATGGATAAGAGCTTTGTCTCTGCCATGTCTGAATGAGACAGGGGGAATCCCACGCAGCTCCTGCTTGAGAGCTCCTCTATTAGCTGAACAAAAAAAAGTAAAACAAAGAAAGAAACAGAAAAAATGGATAAATGTTTAATTAGTCTACCTCTGGCTAATCTATAATTCATTTGAATCAGAAGTTAGTAGGTGGAGCTTGTTATTGGATTGTCAGGTATGAAATGGTGTGGGAAGTGTAAGGTCATTAACCTGTCAAATACACGCTGCTTCTTCTTGGGCAGAAGATAATGCACCTCACCATGTCCACAACAAAGACACAGGAAGGGATTGTATAGGTCTCTGAAGTACATCACAGTGTAGTGTTTTGTTGTACACAGTACTTCTCCCCTGCTAATCGTCTGTGTGTGTCACTCCCCGTGGAGTGGACAGCTGATATGGCCACAGTAGTATGCAACTGTGTCTGTACATTGTTGAGTGATCATCGAAACGGGAATGCAACATCGAGAATGCAAATACAAAAAAGAAAAAAAGACTTGAGAGTTTTGAGATGTGAACTGTTTAGAGAAATATAACATCATATTTCTTGTGAATAAGTACCTCTAATCAAAATGTTGTTGCACAAATCTAGTCCTTATGCTTGCTGGTCATAATGAACTGATGTTAAATATCAGAGGTTCAGTTTCCATATGTGTTTGTCTTGGCTTGTCTAGGTTGGAGTGTTTGAAAGCTCATGCTACAAAATCATGCCTATTTAGATGTGTCTGTAACTTTTCACTATTGTATCCCATGAAAAATATGGCATGAGTGCATTACAGATTTCTAAACATATGATTCATATTTGATACATACATTTGATAAAATTTATATTTTTGTCATTCAAAGTTTCAATAGAAAGATAGTACACAAAAAATACACAAGTATTCACATGCAGAGAGAGAGAGAGAGGGGGGGGGAGGGAGAGAGAGAGAGAGAGAGAGAGAGAGGAGATGTCTATTTTCTTTTCCGATAGCATCTCCAATACTTACCACAAGCAAAAACACTCATCCATCCCCATCATGGAGACACTGGAGCCTCTGCTCTGGCTGGGCCGTCCCAGGCAGGGCACATCTCCGCTCTCCTGCTGTTTATGGTGCCTGAGGGGAGGACAGAGGCTGTGCAGGGGCACAGGGCCACAGCGCATTTAATCCCCAGCACTCCTGACCCGCAATACAAGCAGCCTGTATTTGGCTTCTGGTGCTGACGAACAACCTTATTTTGGTTTTGGTTTCAGAAGACAGTGACAAAGAGAGTGTCGACTGAGTGATGTGTGCTCTCTCTATCTCTCTCTTTCTCTATCTCTCATGTGTGTCATGTGATTTTCTTTTTAGGGATCTGAATTTTTACACTGTCAGCATCAGGTGTTTTTTCTCCTGGTAATCAATCAGAATGAAGTGACAGTGGGGTTGGGTAAATGCTCAGTTCAGTGTTGAATTCTACCTGAACAATGAAGAACACAGTTACAAAGCAATGGGCAGAGGTCTTCATGCCGGTAGAAATATGTTATGGGTTTGCATGCATTTTAAAGGTGTTATTGCACAGTGCATAACAACAATTCTGAGCACATAGTTGTGTAAATGGATCTCATCTCAGTTGTTTATTGCCCCTGTATAAACTTGATTGAGGAAAATTGATTAAGGAAAATCACATCATACGCTTCCTAATTTGTTGAAAGTTTACAGCTGGGTTTAGTGAGTAGAGTCATACGGAGTATCTACCTTGTTCCTGAAAGAGACTCACCTGTTCTGCAAATGAAACGTGACAACCTTTTCTTTTCAAAAGTCTTGATTGATGGCAGCTGGTTCACAGTACCTCACAACTTTCATTCTTGATGCGAGAGTCAGCCTGGCCTCTCTTCGCTCAAGTGTCATTTTGGCCTGGGGCGACACCGGACCAGACTCCTGACTCACTGCGTATAAACAGCGCAATCTCTCAATCCCTGACACAGCAAATAAACACAAGACAGAGCGACGGTCAGGCAACTCAATACCTTCCTTCCTTCCTTTTGTGTGTTTGACAAGTTGCAAAAGAGGCTTTCTCAGAGAGGGAAGAAAAGCTCAACCACGCCAAAGTGGCCATAATGTCAGAACGGACAGAAGGTTAAGTGCAATGGGATGTCATGTGACCAAAAAAAAAAAAATCAATGTTCAAGGCTAACCCAGGAATATCAGTTCACATACTCACTATTTTGTTTCTTTTTAGGATGCTAGACTTATTTCATGCGCCTCCTATCTGGACCAATGATAAACTGGGGGGTTAGATTTGGGCAATATCCTTCTGCATTACTGTAAAACAACACAACATTACAACATTAATGCCCTGCTTGCGACAGGGGTAGCCTACATCTGATTTGGAAAAAATAGAATAATTGCATAATGAGTGCACATTGATATGAAAAAAAAAAACTTGTTGTAAAACACAGCAATATGACTGGGCATACATTCATTTTTTTCTACAATGAAATAAAACAACAGCATTAGGTATGGGCGGCTGAATATATCTTAAAATCATTTTGTAAGATGGGGGTTTTTTTTGCAGCTGTTCAGTTCAGCATTCTCGTAAAAGAAAAGGGCCTTTCTCGCCTGTAGATGGCAGTAGTCGCTGTGCAAGAGGTCCTTTCTGTCCTTTATCCAAGCCAAATGTGAAACACTGTCAGAGTTCCTTAACTATGTATGCTAAGACATTAGTCATTGTAAATATTTTATAGCATGCTGATTATACTTGCAAAATTGCAAAATTGCTGATCTGTTTAAATAATGGTCCTTTAATTCTTATTTGTGCATACTTATGAGGATACATCATCACCATCTGATTCAACAAACACAGAGACAGTTAATCACGCTGTCTTGCTGGTTTTACCGGCCATGCGAAAAACGAAACAAAGATCTGGTAGAACTGGAGTGATTTCAGGGGCGAAGGTTTTAGAGAGGGTGGGTCCTTAACCCAGGACGTGGAAGAGCTGCCCTCTCTCCTGCTCTCTGCCCCTAAGGGGCAGCACAAGACTGCATTACTGGGAGAGTCCTGAGCTGCCACGGACAGTTGGCACATTCACACTCAGCATACTGCATGTGGATCATTCATTCCAACGACCTGCTCCGCACCCATGCTAACCAGTACACATAAGTGTTCATGAGCAATTGGTTACTGTAATCATATAACTTTTGAAAAGTGCTGAACTGGTGTTTTAACATAAAATAGCATTACATCACCTTTGAAAATTTTCATTCTTGCTATTTCAGCAAAGAAAAAAAAAAATAGACAAGGGTCGTAAAAGCTCGGTGGTGATCTGAAATAATATGCAGCATTACATTTTAAGCTAATAAATTCATTGTTACAAACAAAAACTATCAAAACAAAATTAAAATAAAATAATTGTATTTTTATAATGTAATGCCAAATGGTGGATCAGCGTAAAATTGGACAAAAATGAAAAGATTTTAGAACTTTTGCTAAATACATAGAAAATGTATACATTTACAAAGAAATACATCTAGTAAATTGAGTAAGTAAATTTAGCATACTGCACACTTGCAACACTCTTTTACAGCTTTTCAAAAAACAGTGGTAAGACAGGGTGAAAAATGGAGCAAGACATGGGCCCGGGACATCGGACAGAGACAACGCCTCGTTTCAAGGCTATGACATGCATTGTTTTTCATCTGAGAAACAGAGTGAGATGAAAGTTTCTTGCGATAAGTAACAAAAGCAGGAGGCGCCTCGAATCCCACCGTGGGATGTAACACAGTTTAATAAAGAGAGGTGGTCCACAGTGATGAGGAGGGTGACATGAAGGTTAGTTGAAGGTCCAGTGTGAGATGAAAGCGGGAACTCTCTCTCCCATCGCTGTCAGCACTTTTTAATGTGCACCCTGAGATTGATCGGTAGCCCACACCAGGTTTGCCCTAAACTTTTCCCAGACAGTCTGTTTGGCACATTCAGACTGTCAGTTTTAACCAGGCCTCTGCCAGATTTTCTCACTGTGAAAGTATGTTGAGGAAAAGTGACTGAAAAGTGACTGAAGTATTTGCAATATCAACTCTCACAGGAGCACAGAGGGGTAATGTGTGAGGAGGTGCTGATGATGGACAGACTTCTCCTTTTCAAAAGATCAAAAGACATTTTGATTCAAACTGTTAAAATGTAATATTCTTTTTAGCATCATGTTGTCATGCCCACATGAAAACTGAAAGATCAGAGGCCTTCATTTCACCATGTGATAAAATCATCAATTCACTGTAAGATTATCATGACTTCATAGTGTAGCTTTATGAAGAATGCCCATACCTAACTTTTACACGGCATTGCTGACGCTGCCTTTGACCCTTCAAGCAATCCTTAAAAAAATGTCAGCACAAAAATTGAAAGACACACATGCTCATTACCAGGAAAGGTCAAAAATTCAATTTGCCTTCACAAAGCAATTCACTAATAAAGTAGCCTATATATGGGTCAACACTATTCCTGTTTAGTGCTTAAGCCACTGGTGATTTCTCATTCAGTGTCTCAAGGGGTCTTTTTGGTTAGTCATTAAACTAAAGGTCTTGGGAAAACACTGAGACTGGGAACTTGTACACCCTCTTTTAATTCCATTCTATTCCTTTTCTCAGAAATGAAGTATATAGGCTCACCTTTTACTTTACATGTGTGCAATAGGCCTGCTGATACATTTCCTGTGAATGCAACAAAAATACAAAGCCATTGTTTCCAGAGAGAGAGAGAGAGAGAGAGAGGAAAGAAAGAGAGAAAGAAAGAGAGAGATGCAAACAGGAAGAGGTAAAAAGTGAAGGGAAGGGACTCTGAGCTGAAACAAACTACCTCATTAATGCACTGTCACAGATTTCATTAGCCACTTTGACCAAACTGGCACCACTATAAATCAAAGGACATGAAAAAAGGAGGGAACTGGTGTGCTTTTTAAAAACAAGTGTATCAAACCTATTGTAGGAGCTCCACTGCATGTGTATGGAAATACACTCATAAGTTAATATCACAATAATAACCAAATACTATGCCTTCGATGGACTAATCTGAACTGAATAAAATCTAAACTAGCACTGAAATTGAACACCAACACAACCTCAAAAAGTTTGTCAACACTGTACAGATAAAAGCAAAAAATTAATTTGTTAATTTGTTAATTTTCTGCCCACCGTTGTCATGTAGAAAGGTCCAGCCTAATGGTGCTGCCCATCCAGCTGGAGTGTGTGGACTAGGCTGCTATTCTACTGAGTGCAGGGCTGCCGCTCTGCCAGACCTGTTACCTTTGTTGGCTTAACCCCGTTTTCTCTTGGACATATTATTATGCTCCCAGACTATACTTCTCAGTAACGAGGATCTGTTCATCAAAAAGAGACACACATACGTGTAAAAACACACAAACACAGACACACAAGAACAAACAGACAGACACACAGACACACAGACACACAGACACACACACACACACACACACACACACACACAAACACATACACACACACACACCTTCACAAACATTCCAGTGGTTAGGAGAAGCAGGTGGACACTGAGCACTCCTGTGGCGTGTATCCAAGCTGAACTCTGCAGCAGGCTCTTAACAGATGGTAAGACTCGCTAAAGTAGCCGGCCAGCTCTTCTTTTCAAAAGGGACTTCAGTTTCTCTAGCAGATTAAATCTATTCATTGTTCTCCTTTAGCTGCCTACCTCATATCTGTTTGAAATCAACCTCCAGGACATGTTGCTCCCTTTGAACATATTGCACTGTAAGTAATGATGTTGATGACAGGCTGAAATTGCTTGATACTGTATTTAATGTTGGTGTTTAATGCAGTACTACACTGATAAGTATGTTTCAAGTTGGGGAATATTCATGATAACTAATTTCCGGATGGGAATATGTATGTGTACAATTTGAAGCATTGTTCTCATATTCCCTGAAAACATTTTGTCTGAACTTTGATTGCAGTGGGATGCAATCCACAAGGTTAAATCTGCAGGCTCTTGACTTAAAGCCTATTACACCTACATGCCTGTCCCTGGTACCAGGAAGGCTGACTGGAAATGGGGAGAGAATGTGCCCCTCGACCGGCCCTACTATACATAGCTACACACACACACACACACACACACACACACACACACATGTGAACACATGCACGTACACACACACACACACACACACACACACACACACACACACACACACACACACACACACACACACACACACTCACGTACACGCGCGCGCACACACACACACACACGCGCGCACGCACGCACACACACACATACACACACACACAACGCCAAATATAGTCTATGTTTTCTTTTCACAAAAATGACAAAGAAAGCAAGTTTTGATAGTGGTCTGACAGCAGATGCTGTTCTGGATTGGCTGTGTCTGTGGTTTGTTAATGTTCGCTGTTACACTTTCCCAGAGGAGTGCATAGGCTACCAAAACTTTGTTGGTAGGGTGACAGCAATTATGTAGAGCAATGGAGGACACTACTGTTACATGCTGTTTTTGGTCTGTTTTGTTGTCCTCATTGTGACTTCATAGAAGTACTTGTGCATTCCCCTTTGAAGGCTGTCACCATTTACGGCTTCTAGTTGTGGTGTAGCAGGCATTTTAAAGCCTTACATCCATTACCTTCCACTGGCTAAATGCATAAAGCAGGAAACATTTGTCAATGTATTCGACTGGCTGAGCAGAATAGATTATTAGGTGCTGAGAGGGTAAAACAAACTACATTTTCAAACATAACAACAGTGGCCAATATTGAAACTACCTTATTTTTTACATTATATATCCACTCAAAATATTAAAAGTATAGACTTTTTTAAGGTTTAAAGGATTGGGTCATTGAATGATTTAAGAAAATCGGATTAATTTTACTTCCCATTACATGTATTGTGAATTAAATTGAATCAACTAATAATTTACACAAATGTACTCCCACTTGGAACTTACTAACTTGGTGCTTCATCAGACAACTAATAGTTGTATATATAACTATTTGAAAAGGGGCAGATTATGTATACATAAAGAATAACCGCTTGCATAAAATAATCAATTAAGAAGCATAAGCATAATGTAATTTTCCCTTAAAACATCAAATATTTTGCAGTGAAATGTAACAAAACTAACACAGCTTGTTTAAGACAGTATAGAAAACACTGACGAGACTAGGGAACTGTATGATTGACCGATTGAGTAACATTACAGTTGTCACTATGACTGACCCATTGGCTATAATTTGAATTCTCAGCATTAAGAGCTGATCATTTTTGCAGGCTGGTAGTATCTGATTAAATCATCATAGTTCCTGTGGCCACAGACTGAGTAGAAAGTTGCAGATTGCTGAGACACTAATTCCAGCAGACAAAGAGGAAGTGGAAGTCATACGGGAACCGGACTGAGGTAGTGAGCAAGAGAGAGAGAGAGAAAGAGAAAAGAGAGAGAGAATTACCCAAAACATCTTCTGTTCTCAGGTGCCAACCAAACACAAAACATTAATGAAAAAGGAAGAATCCCTTAGAATAACTCAGAGTGACAATTATTAAACTGCATTATACAGTAGCTCATAAATAATCACCAAAGCCCTTTATGACAAAACATGGTTTTGTATATTCTGTAGATGCAATTCAACATGATTTGGTTAATTATCTTTTGGACATTGGAACTGAGATTGGCTAAATTTAAGTCTACATTGTGCAAATACTTTCAGGATTCTATATGTATGATGAGGTTAATAGATTATTACAGTATTACCCATAACATCCACGTTCAAGTATAATGACTGACAATGTCTCAGTGCTCCATATAAGAACATGTGTGTATTGTGAGTAAACAATCTGTCAGAAAATCCTCTCTCATTCATACTAGGAGCATATAGCCTAAGTTACAAACTTGTTGACAATTATTATGTACAATTAGACCTAAAAAGGGAAACCTGTCGGGATTATGTCACGTTATGACTATATGGTTATATTTAAAGCAAAACACTTTGACACCCAAAAACATCATGAAAAATGATGTGAAAATTAAGTACTTTTACAGACTAAAATTCAACTATTGACCATTTTGGGACTCTTGTTATCCAAGGAAAAACTACAGGGGTGAATTTTCAAGGGTTGTGAAGAATACTCAGCTTACTGTGGTCACTGGAGTTCGGGAAACAGCAAGAAGAAAGGACATCTGCAGCAGCCATTTAAAAATTCAACACCATTAAATCCATTAAATGAGGATAACATTGAGTTTTTGTTTCAAACCTGTTGCATAAATAATCCCTCCCCAGTCCCTAAAACCCCACTGAGGAGGACAGCATTTTAATGAGGGGGGATAATCCCACCAAACTTGGAGCCTAATGAGCTATCATCATGCAAAAATGTCATCTTGATACACATTAATTGGATTTTCACTTTTTACCAATTAATTGACCTGCATTGTCATGTTGCCTGGCTTCTGTGGGCATCTAAGAGAAAATACCTCTTTCCTTTTAGTTTCAATGACTCTAATAGCCGTGGGCTAGTGAATGGAAATAGGTTTTAGTGAGATCAGCTATCTCATTAAAGGCTTATGACATTTGCTCAAGACAACTCCTTTGTTGGGAAAACAGTTTATACTGCTCAGTTAAAGTTCTTTCTTCCTTGTGCTCTCTCTCATTCACTTTTCCTGTATGCATGTGTGTGTGTGTGTGTGTGTGTGTGTGTGTGTGTGTGTGTGTGTGTGTGTGTGTGTGTGTGTGTGTGTGTGTGTGTGTGTGTGTGTGTGATAGAGAGAGAGAGAGAGAGAGAGAGAGAGAGAGAGAGAGAAACAGACAGAGGCAGACATAAAGGGAGAACTAGAGAGAGAAAGAGGCCATTCCCAATGCATTGTTGCATTGCACTTGAGTGCATTTGAGTTTTTTTTAACTATATATATGAGCAAAATACTTTTTTGGATCATATGTCTCTCTCTCTCTAGATTATGAATGTTAACAATGGTTTCAGTTTAATCTCAACAAAGAGTCAAGACCTTTGAAGAAGCAATTGTGCCTTGAATAGTTTGTTGACCTGAGTAAATGATTTCCTCCTGGAAAAATATTTTCAGTTCAACTCCTTGTAACCCAACAAGGTAAATGAATTGGGACATGAGAGATTAAACATTAACACAACAAAACACTGAAAAGGCTGATACATCAGCTGAACATTTTTGGCTAAAATGTATTAAATAGCATATTATATATTATACTTTTAGCATTTTTGGCTAAAATATATAAATATAACATATTTTATCATGATAAGATACAAAGTTATCCTGAGGAAGACTAAGAAGAAGAAGGTGATGATGGATAGAGAGAGAGAGAGAGAGAGAAGAATCAGTTAATGCATTATAGGTCAGGCAACTGAGATGTATTACTGACATACCCCTGCTTTTCAAAAATGTTCAGAAGGACCTGTTCCTAAATGTAGTGAGAGTAACTCCATTCACAGCATTTGCCAAGATTAATCATGACTCTTTTCTCCAGCATTGATTGATTTACCACTAGATGTTTCCAGGTCAGCATGTATTGAGGTATTGACCACCCTTGATCTACATGTGAAAGGTTGATTCTGTGCCAACATCTCACCAAGACTTTAAGATGGATCTGGCCTGGCCTGGGTTTCCCGATAATGGAGTCTCTTTATGAAGACTTGAAGGTATGCCTTACTATACCATCTCCTATTAAGAGGCTGGATCCATGTTTCTCACATTATTGTTTTTCACATGGGTTTGAGAATGCATCAGATGACCATTATGAACTTGAGGTTGGAGTGCAGGAGCTAATTATTAGATATATACAGTATAATAACAATACAAGTGTTTCCACATTATGATGGCTGTAGGGTGTATGTTAGTCTTAAAGTCTAGATCTACTAAGTCTAGATACTAGTTTGTTCAATGAACTTAGTATCCAAGGATAATAAACACATTCACAAAGGGTTTTACTTGTAAAGCCTTCATAAAGCCACATAATATTTATCAAGAGGTAAAAGAAAATGTATGGTGCTTAGCTGTAAGGTCTACAACATCAACAATGTATTTGTAATGCCTATGGATATTTAGTTTAAGTGAAGTGTACCGTTTTGTGGATGATTTGGCATAATGTAACACAATACATATCTAGGGCTTGTATTGCAGTTAGTGCAGAAGTCTAGCAAGACAACATTTTTTGGCTCAAAAACACATTTTATCTCTGAAATCTGTGTTAGGCTATAGCTAGAGTGATCCAGAACAACCTTAACATCTGTTACAGAAGGTATACAGTACTTAGCTGAGGGGGTTCTGAGAAACACCTCAAAATGTTATGATTCAGCTTAAGGTCTAACTTATGTTGCTTTTATGATGTTACTTTAGGTAGACTAAGGAAAATAATTCCCAGTATACTCTCGTGAATACTATTACAACCATAATCTCCCCGTGAAATAGTTTACTAAACACCTAAAAAGTCATCATCATCAGAAATCAGAATCAGAATCAGAAATATGGCATGCATTATGCCTTTATAATATGCATGTTTCCTTTACCAACACAAAGTGCAGAAGAACGACAACAACAAACCCAAAGAGTTTCTTCACAATGCAGTGTGTGAATAGGGGAGGATACATAGAGTGGACAGGGACTGTGGATGACAGATTAGAATAGATCTGTCTACCTTTTACATCTATCACTGCAGGTCTGCTGGTAATAGCATGCATTAGTGGTAGACCATTACCCTCCATTGTGCATACATTTAACAAACGCAGATAGACATTGGGGAGAAGGGAGAGTGGGCTGAGAAGCAGATGCTGTTTACTGAAGCATGAGAAGAGAAATGTGACATCTCTGCATCCAGATTCAGTCAACATCACATTCATGTTTATGAGTAATAGTAATTTAGAGCAATGCAATTCAGTCGAGTTGTGTTTTGCTGTAACAGACACAACTTTCAAGCAATTGGAAAGAACATATTATGATATCTCCCTAAAAATTATGTGCTGACAGAATCAGTATCTTTCTTCAAAGACAGGGGAGACAGAGGAAGGAGAAATCTTGATGGACTTTTTTAGGTTATTTAATTATGGTCAATAGCCTTAATTAATGGACTGAACTAGCAAAGAGTAAATTTAATAATATCCACAGTACTGGGGTTCTTAATCACAGAGGATTCAATTATTTACATATGAGTGTCCATTATGTCAGGTTAAAAAAAATAGGCGTTTAATGCCAACATGTAATCAAGCATAACTTCATTAATACTCATAATTAATTGACCACGGATTGTTGTCATCCTATTGCTACCTTTACTTTTCTGGTCTGACGGACACAATTCGCTGTAATTGTTGTCCAATCCCTCCAAGGGTCATGTATTAATCTACGTGCCTCAGCTCCTGTCAAAAACTCATAAACACAGAACTAATTGACTTCACCAGGCTCATATCAATGTGCCAGAGTTAGCAAAGGTAAATATCTTATTCATGCTGATTTTTCAATTTCTTAAATTTATTTAGTCAAGTTTATAATTAGAGGTCTATTTATGCTGTCAGTAACTATGAGGTGAATTAGCTTCAAAGCTGGTTCACTCACACTGCTTATTTATGTACATGTAATGTAAATGTACAGTATTGCTTCTATGATGTCCATATTCTCTGTGAACATAGATAGTAAACATCAGCTGTAAAGTAGGAAGTGGACGCAATATTTTTTATTTCATTTCAAAAGACTTCCGTCACATAAGTCTCACCACTCTGATTTAATGCATCTCCACCCATGTGCAATACTTATTCATAAAAGTATAAGTTTAGTGCATCATGTTCCTTTGTGGTGGATAGTTGAACATCTATTGTCCAGATGCTCCATTGTTGTAAATGCTCCAGTCTAAGACATTAGTGTTTTTGCCAGTTATTAGTAGTGTGACATATGAAGAGTTTGTCAATGAGTAATTTTAGTTGATGTTGAGCAAACTATCATGCAACCTGTTAAATCATAAGTCAGTAAAGCAGTCATAAGGTAAGATAAGGTCTAGTGCATTTTCCAGCACAGTGGCTACTTTAAAGTGCTTCAAATAGACACACGCTAAGGCTAAATCTATTAGACTTCCACAGGCAATGGTGCCTCTCGGTGGTGAACAGTACACAGCCGCATGGTGTTCTTGAACAGGCCAACCGCAGACAATTAGACTACTTCATGCTTGGGTCAAACAAATTTTGTATTCTCTAATGTGAGTTACATACAGAATTAACCTTAGCCAACTTATCATCAGTCCTAATATGGGCTATAGGGTATTAACAAAAAGAACACACTATGTACGTGATTACACAGCAACAACCTTTGATGCTGACACCCTTATAGACATTACTGCCACTCAAGCCTAGTCCACATCAATTCATTAGGAATTTTTATCTCAGCCAATTAACACTTCTGCAAAGAAGGGCAAGTGTGGGGAAGTCATCATAAGCCTCTCATGGTGGGAGCACTAGCAAGTGGGTTCACAGCTCAGCTGTTGCCCTCCTCACCCCTCATACAGGGCAAACAGCCTCCAACTTGACTTGTTAACATGAGTACCACCCCCACAGATCTCCTGGTTAGCCTTGACCTCTGAGCACTTCACAGGCACCCAGGAAGGGTGAAAATGGCTTTGGTGGGGCGAACTTTATCTTGAAGGCTCTAAACTGGATACTTGAGAGCAGTATGCCTTCCTTTTGTCAGTATTGTGCCCACCACATATTTAGTAAACACAGTGGCTGGCTCTTCAGAGCCGGCCTCAGCTGAAAAGCTGCCCCGTTGCAGATTGGAGTGGACAGTCCAGAAGCGGAGCACAATGGGGCGCAGGGTGTGCAGGAGACGGGGTGGTGCGAGGGCTGCCGTCTGAGGCCTGGTTTGTTTGATTCATGTCAATATTCCAGTGTGGCCTGAGCTCCAGAGGGACGGCTATTGTGCTGCTGTGAATGGAAGACTTTAGGAGTGTCTCTCCTGCCCTTAATTAGGAGCGCACACTGCTTCCGCTCCCCACCAGCCCCCTCATTAGGATTTGCTCACATTCTTCAGCACAAGTTCACCCCATTTCTCAGCACTGACATCAAAGACGTCAAGAGGAAGGATGTCCCAAAGGATGGTGTCAGAGCATGTCCCAAAATGTGCAACATGCCATGTGTTCTCTATCTTGGTATTCAGATGAAATGATACATAGGAATAAAATGCAACAGCAATAACAAATAAAACATTTTGGTAAATCTTATGATATCATCAAGTATCTGTAGTGTACTTTTTAAATAGAATTTGATCATCAATGAATAAACTTGGAATATGTTTGTTTATAAGGATGTTGGTAAAATAATGACAACTTCTTCTCTTATACGTGGTAGTTATTGTATTCTTAAATGTATTAAGCAAAGTACATAATGCAGCCACCAATAGCATATCAATATAACCAGCAACTATGAGTATGAACTGAAGATGAAACAAAAACAATACATCAACACTGGCTCATATGTACAGAGCCTTGATGATGAAATAGCTGCCACTGAGTGGACTAACATTGAGTTTTTTTTATGGTTCTTAGTGTGTAATCTTGATGCATGACCTTGTGATCTTCTTTGGACAGTTGGGTTGGACCATTATTAATGAGATGGTGCAAGTGTCACTTCCCCTGGAAATGCAGCTGATACAAGGTTAATTCTTTTTACAAAGGCTAAATGTTACACCAGATCCACAGTGAGGGAAAATCAATAGGTTCATCTTCTTTGTTACAACATATTTTAGAAACAGACACTATGAAGGCATTGGTGGTTAATAGTATAGACAATAGCACAGAAAATAAATGAAAATAATGAACATAGCACATATAAAGAGCAGTATTTTGTCAAGCAATTTAAGTGCACTGAAGTAAACGCCACTATTTTGAACGCAGTTTTTACACAGGGCTCGGTAAATGCTTATAAAACTACTCACCAGGCTACTACTCACACTGGAATTCAGTCGGCCTCATTAGTTACACACTTTCTTAGTTTTTAACAAAGCCTTAGCATGAGTCCCCCAGCAGAAATGTGCAAGGTTAGAGGAACAGTTGTGGACCACTTTCCCTCCCTTCCTCCCTCCTCTCTCTCTCTCTCTCTCTCTCTCTCTCTCTCTCTCTCTCTCTCCCTATACCCCCCTCTCTTCTCTTTTCCCTCTCTTTTGCCCCCTCCCCTGCCCTTTCCTAACTGGTTTAAGGCTTGTAATTATCTCTTGCTGGGGCAGGCTGTAAATTGGATTAAAGTGGTGAGTCTCAGCTGAATGAATTACCTCCATCTCCCCACTTGGTGGGCCACACACTGATAAAGGTGCGGAAAAACGGATTTGGATTCAGCCTTCAGCATTCATGGCTTCCTTGTGGAAAAATGAAATTTTCCAACAGAAGGGGCCAGTGTGCCAGTGGTATCTGCCCACAGCATGTTTCATCTGCTCCTGCTCTTCCGGAAATGCAATTACCTGCGTTATCAGAGGCTAAACGGCAACAGCTTGCCAGGAGAAAGCCTTCACACCTGCCCCTGACACCTCTGCTGCACTGTTTTATGTAGTACTGAGCAGTTGAAGGGATGCCATTCCCAAATATGCGCTGTTTGGAGCTGTCGGAAGGTAAAGCAGCCTCACAGGTAATTGCTAGTGATTAGGAAAGAGTAAGGAGGTGCAGAATGAGGGCTGGATGGGCTCACTCTCAGTCACAGGGAAATTGAAACCCAGCTCAGAAATGGGCCCAAGCCTTTATGATCCCATGGACCCTAGTGCATGAAGCAGTGAGCCACTCTGTAAAGACTTTCTTGTAGTCTTATCAGGGATGCCTTTAAATTACACTGATCACTTGATGTCCAATCAATTAGGCTAGGTGATATATTCTGAAGGTGTTTTATTGTCCTTCATACAAATTTGCTAAGCTAATTTATGGGGCTTGTATGCTTTAATAACCGAGAGAGAGAGTCCCCCTGGATGTTTTGAAATATGCTCTAAATTTATTTGCCATTTCTTAAAGATTTTAAAGAAATTGTTTTTTCCCCTCATACTTTCAACTTCAGTGATCTAATAGCATGTCACTTTCTGTCTCTGATATTTCATGGAACACTGGAAAATAAACGTTGCTTCAGGCTGAATACTTGCTTCTAACACAGACTTATTTTCACCTCACAGATAATTCAACCTGAGAGAAGCTTCAGGGCAATTCATATGGATACCCATGTTTTAAAATGCTTTTTTCCCCCATATATGATGCCATGAAACATGAACATGAAAAGCAATGAAATTAAGTTAATAGTAAACACTTCATTGTTATAGAAAATGTCAACACATGTTCTCCAACTATGGAGGGATCACTGAACATTTAACCAAGAATCCCCTTGCAGCATGCACAAATACATTCCTCCACACACCATAAACAATCTGCAGGGTTTTCAACTTATTTGTGCACACCCTTAAGAATCCTCTACAAGAAACTAGGTGCTTGCCTGGGAATTCCTTATTGAGGCACTGTAAGAATAACAGAACTCCAATGCCCTGTAATAGTAGTCTTTTGAAGATTGCATCCTCCCCCTCGCACACAGGCCCTGAAATATATAGCGGGGAGTATTAATTGTGGGAGATTCTTTAACATTGTGGGAGATTGGCCTTGTCTTTCAGAGTGTTTATGTTAGATACGGGGTGTTTGTGCTGACACTAATTCATTCATTATTAGGATAAGATATGGGGGGCAAAGGGTTACTTAACAACAGTAATGTTCTTTTGAATCACTGAGCACAAAAATTAAGCATACCAAAAAATAACTTTGTTGCCATTAGAAAATATCTATTCACTTTTCAGAATTACACCATTTATCCAGGACATATATAAATCAACAGTACACTAAACTAATGCATCATTTGAAAGAACTTGCCTTTTTTGAAAGAACTATGAGGTTTTTGTCCATGGATGTTCATTGGATTGAATCACTGTCCAATTTGAATAAACAGCAATGTGACCGAGCCAACAGGCCTGTATATGACTGAGCAAATGAGTCCGTTCTGTCCTGCTGTTTATTGGACAGGGATGTTCATCTCTCATTTCCAGCTATAGGGATCAAACAGAGGACAAAGTAGCCCTCCTTACTCCTGCACCACTGCCAACAGCCCCCCAGCACCTCCTCTCCTCCTCCTTATCCGCTTGTGTCCTCCTTCCAACAGCCCCCCAGCACCTCCTCTCCTCCTCCTTATCCGCTTGTGTCCTCCTTCTCAGGACCCTCATGGCAGGTGAAGGAGGAGAAATAAAAACAAAAAAACTATGTATGTATGATGAATATAAAACCCTCCTCTCCCTCACAAATAGTTTTGATAAATAAAATGTCATCTTTTCCCTCCCCAATAGCACATACCAGATAGAACATAAGATATGACCTTAAAGCTTTATGTAGGGCTTGGTTAGTATGACATCAGACATTAAGACCAATAACAACATCCTCAAAATAAACACGTAAAAGTATTATTCTGTAGTTTGTTGTATATGTTGCACACATTCGTCCTCCTCACTCCTTCTCAGTTCTCCCTCTTTATCAGTGATGGCGGCTGTACTCCCACTCTCTTTGTGTTTTGCTCGGGAGATGCTCGTAAAAGTAATAACAACAAATTAAGGATGAAGGTGAATGATCACATCGTGGTCCGTCCTCCCCAGCTGGCCTTGTCCACTTGCCTCATGAGTGAAATCTTCAGTCGTTGCGAAGGTTCCACTGAGCTCTCCAGAAAAGGACTGTGTGCAGGGCAAGCCATCTGAAAACATGTTGTGACAGTGAATGACATCACATGCCTCGGTTTCACTGCTGAGTGGTCAACACCCTCCAAAACCATAGACTTTAAGTGAAATAAGTAACGCGATGTGGATCATTTGATATACTTTATGTGGACTGACACTCTTTCATTATTCTGAACAAATTTGATGATGATCATTTACACCTGCCTCTTAGATATGCACACATTCCATTCCTTCAGGACCTCTACACAGTTTACCCTTCAGAATGGCTATGGCCCCTCTCCTCTCCCATCACAAGATTTTAATGGGCCATCTAAATGATTAATGTCAATCAAACATCTGTTAGGCCTTCCACATGTCAGAGGCGGCACCTGCTGACCTCTATGTGACCTCAGCATGAGGGACATACTCTCCCTCTCACCATCCATATACCATGCATTACACATGGTCTAGATCTTGCCATTTGAGTCCAGCACAGACCCTGTTTATCTGTGGATAGGCCTAGCTTAAGGAGACCTGTTTATTCCCCCTCTTCACTATACCTTTAAACCAGCTCCCTCCTTCCTTCCATTCCACTCTCCCTCTTTCAAGCACCAAAATGTTGCACTGGGGACAGGGAGGTGAAATTTCTCTCATCCAAATGGATTGCAATTTCCCTCCATTTAGCACCTGAAGGTAATTAGCTTGAAGAGATTGCGGAGTGAGAAACACGTTCATGGAACATTAACTCTTGCACATTCTCCAGTAGCAGGGAATTAATAGGAAAGATTAAAGTTTAAAGAGAGCAAATGCCATTATTGCGAAAATCCGCCTCTATGAGCCTGCAACCAAGCCTGGCAGGTCCACTGCTCTGCTCTGCTTTTCCACCTCTTCCTGGAAATAAGTTGACATTAGTGCTGTATAGAGCATTACGACACCTGAGCCATTGTGTGTGGGTGTGCCAGTCCAATAGCCTGCGGTTCCATTTTTTTCTATCACAAACTGCTTTTGTCATGCTTTTTCAGTCCTAGGACATGTTCCGCTAATTACCATCCTGCCATTCGTTAATCTGGCCAGCATAATGAGCAAATGTAGATGCAGAATCTCATTTCATAAAGGTCTTAATGGTAAATGATCAGCCCACTCAACAGAAAGCCTGGCAACGGAATTGCACTCTCTTTTCATTATTTTCTTTAGAGGCCTATTCTGCTGTAATGGCCAATGCATATTTTCAGCAAGGTAAAACAAAAAAATAGCATTTATTTACTTAATCATATGTACTTTATATTATTGATGTTTTCTCTTGAAGCATATACTCATTTTAACCCTCGTCCATCAATCCATCGCACATGTGAGTGAAGAAGGAGAGAGATGCAACTAGCAATGAATTTTTAGAGGCCATCCCACTCAGAGATTCAATCATAGCCTCAGAAATTCAGGGCAAAAAAAATTGAGACATGGTAGAATTTATTGCCCAGAAAATTCCATTCTACTATCTGATATGAAAAGTCCAGTCCTCCTAGCTTCAGAAAATCTATTTTCCTCATTTTAATACCCCACGTAACAGTCTTCATAATTCATTCAAGTGTGCTAAGCGCAGTTTTATTAGATCTGAAACAAATTTTGGTGAGGGATCCTATAGGTCATTAACCATGGAGTAATTTTATCCTTGTTTCCCTAATGATGCCATAATGGCGACTGAATTTCTTAACTAAAGACCAAAGAACATTGTGAAGGTCAGCTTCATCTGCAAGCTCCTTCAAGCGCTTCTCAAAGAGATTGGAAAAGTCTGAGATTTTTGAAGAGTCATTAATAATGTTAAAGCTGAAAGCCTATTTGCATTCTCGCTTTCTACCTTTTAATTTCATAGTCTTTCTTTCCCTCCCTCTCCTTCCCTCTCTACTGTTCTTTTCATTTGCCCTCATGCAGAAAGAATGGAGTGCCAAGTGAGAGGGCAAAAATAGCAGTGCAGTGACATACAGATCCCAGATGTGATACTGCAATAATTTAAATTTTATGCCTTTGTTATCACTTTAATCATTTTCTTTATTCGTTTTGTTTCAGTGGTCAGGGAGAGACACCTGATAGGATAAAACACCAAGGGAACAATTTTTATTTGGAATGTAGTGAGAAGTCCAATTAGAATTTGAATTTTGCTGAGCCTTGAAATGGTTGGTACTTTATCCTGATCACCTTAGATATTGTTCCAAGTCAATCATTTGTCATTGCACAGCATGCTGGGAAGGCTCTGCTAATCAACTCTATTTCTTTGTGCTGCTCTGGCACTTTTGTCCATTTAGAGAACCTAACGTAAGGCGTACTACACTTTACATCCATGTTATAAGGCTCGTAGGACCACCATAACTTGTCTAAGGTCTTTAATATCACATTTTACCCCAGCTTGGCTTGCTTTTTATCTTTTCCATTGTCACGGCCACACGGTGAGCTGTAAATTGTAAGAAAGAAGTTATAAAACATATAAAAATCATCATTGCAAACATTGTAATTGAACAATAAATGTATGAAAAACTCAGGTGCTTTGCTTTTTTAAATCAAATGTGCTTAGTACTCTGTAGTGCACAGAGTGTTTATTTATTCTAAAATCTATAGAGGTAATTTTAGTAACTGGCTGCCAAATATACAATTATCTATACAGCATTTGAGTGAACACAATGTAAGTTTGGAATAAAGTATTCTCTTTGTTTGCCTCAGAAATTCCTGTATCTAACTGTCCCTGTATCTACAGTCCCATGTTATTGCAATCCAATATACTGTAGACTCCCAGCTAAAGAATGTCAACTCTCATGAAGAATAAGGCCAGCAGCTCTTCTCAATCCCTCTAATACTCTGGATTATCCATGGAAATAAAATGTATCCCAGGAGAGCAGCAGCATCGCCTGTGTCCATGTCCTCTGGTGACCAGGCCGTGGTTTTGTCACTGTTCGTCTAGGCTGATGTGAGGATGAGGAGGCAGAGGGCTTCCTCTGCAGGCACATGGGCATCGTATCCCCAAGGTGCATGAGCAAAACTATCAAAGCTGACGACTGTTAACACTTAGAAATAGCAGTAAATTGCTCTTATACTGAGATATTCTGTGCCTTCGGTAGAGTTGCCAATTCTGCAAGAAAGGGCACAGGATTGCACAGAGGTCTTCAGTAAACTGCTATACAATTAGGGCTCTGAGCTTCTTGTGCCTCTGTTTTCTGTTCTTGTCTCAACAGTTATGATATGGAAATCTATCAATTTAAAGCAAAATTCTATTGTGTTGATTGTATATGTATTTTGTTGAATATTCTAAATGATCTCTTGTGACATTCAGCATTTCTTCACATAATTGTAAACTCCAATAAAACCCCTCTTCCATCTACCCTTTTACAGATTCAGATCACTTCAATGGGCATTTGTCTCTCAAATGGAATAAATGAAATATCTGACCAAGACAATAAACTCCTCTAGTAGCTAAAGGCAGTTTTTCAATTTCTTCACCAATTTAATTGGAAAGGAGTAAGGATCGCTTTGAATGGTTGGGCAAAAAAGAAAAAATCAAATCTTTCTGACAAGATGATCGATTACCTGTAAGTCTACCTGACACAGAAATTAGGGGCTTGTAATGATGAGCTGCCTTCTCTTGGACATGAAATTCAAATTCCCTCCAAAGTCTCCCTACCAGCTATCACCTGTCTGCCACGCGCGCATACCCCAAACGCAGGCAGTTTGTCTCTGTCACAATGGAGAGGACATTGTTTTCACCAACAGGCTTTTGTATTAACCAATCTCACATAGATTCCAAGATACATCTCATTGAGCTCAGCATCGTTGGAGGGTTGAAGAAGCAGAAAGGGAAAAAAGAGAACATATCCTCAAACAAAAGGGGACGTGTAGCTTTTTCTACTCCATGTTTTCCCCAGGCCAGAAATCTCATTTGGCATTGGTCAGCCTGGCTAATGAGGGTAAACAGGTATAATCAAAGAAGTCTTCCTCTGGATGTCGCCTTGTGCTTGGGGCCTAAACAAACTGAGCTTTTGAAACTGAAGGATTTTCAGAAAGACTAGAAGATTCCCAGGAGAGAATGGATATGGAAAATAGATAGATACAGTAATCTAAAGAATGAAAAAGAAGAGAAAGAAAGAAAAGGAGACTACCATACAACTATACTCCACAGACCTGAAGTTAAACACAACCATACACTATCCATATTATGAATATGAGGTCGATCCACTCTCCAATCTCTTAAGGTAATGGGGTGATTTAGAGCTTTAAGTTTAGGTATCATGTTGCTAACCAACCAAACTTTGGCTCCTTGTGTAGTTCCAGCACAGGGACCACACTGCCATCTTGTTTAGTGGGAGATGTTCATTCAAATATTTAATGATTTCAATTACCATTCACCAGCTGTGTTCAATAATTTAAGTTTATGGTTTTGAAACCTGTTAATTATGAAGTCAAATGCATAAAGCAATCTCCAGTGATCTATATTGGATGCAGACAGTTAAATTTACTCTAGGAAAATGTCTGTGGAGACAGACTGTACTGCCCACACCCTATGCCCGGTGAAATGATCTTGCACAGTCACAGCACATATGCTATGATGCTAATGTTAATTAAAATGGGTTATGAGCTGGAATTGCTCAAAGTAGTACAGAGCTGTGCATATTTTATTTCTTATCAAATATAAAATGAGATTTTAACAATTTTAAAGAAGATTTAGTTCAACTTCACAAACACACACACACACCACGCGCACACACACACATACACAAACACACACACACACACACACACACAGTTATCAGACACAATAACCCATAATCTGTACAGCTGCAGTTTATAACATTGTGCAGCAGTGGCTACTGCATGTTCCTTTTGATCACAGAGACCATAAAGCCTTGCACATTTGAATGCCTGGTGCCCTCTTGAGCGAGATACTGCATTTACCTTATCACTTTGTCATTCTGGGCAGATTTATTAAGGAGCTGCTCGCTGCACTAAGGAGGTCTGGAATTAACCAACTGTTTACATCACCAAAGGGTTTACGCCAAGCTCCCTTGGGCGCAGAGAGCCAGCTCTCATTAAGAGCGACAGTGCTTCAGAGGTGGGCATCAGAGCATACACATCCCATGGGAGAATGTGCCAGTTTTTCCCTGTGCCCTAATCAGCCAGAAATGCGCTCGTCACCAGTAACCTCATCCAGGATGTGGCCTATGTTGTACAAACAGCCTACAGTCTGCCAACATCTTTGTTTCTGATGGATAACAAATATGCCATATCACATGTTATTTCCTTTACTGCAACACTATTGGCTACTTTCTTGTCTCACAAGCTAAGCAGGTCCTGGTATGCCTCTTTTGCCTAGTTCTGTAAGCAGGTCCTGGTATGCCTCTTTTGCCTAGTTCTGCCTGTATTATTTGGTGAATTGACTCATGACTGCCAATATAAAGCCTCGAGAAGTGTAATATGAATAATTTCTCCCACTCTCACTTACTTTCTGTGTCTGTCACACACACACTCTCTCTCTCTCTCTCTCTCTCTCTCTCTCTCTCTCTCTTTCTTTTCTGATGTTTCCAGTTACTCCAACTGATTATTCAAAAAAGTAATTCCACTGAATGTTTTTAAATGCCCTAAATAATACCCATAATCTATGTTTTCCTTGCTTTGCCACAGGAAATAGCAAGCTGAGTAATCTATTTTAATGCATGAAGTGTGTCACAACACTACAATGGTGTCCGATAAATTTCACAATAAAGGCCAACATTGTTCCATTTATTTAAAAAACACTTAATATTTAACCAATCCTTCCCTTCAAATTCTAATTTCATATTTTCGTTATTCTTGATAACCTCCATTCATTTCCACAGTTGATGTTGCAAATACTCGTTCCTAGATTAGCCATATTTATGATTGTCATATTCAAAGTTTGCCAGTATTCCTTTAATCCTTTCTTGCACTATGTCAATGAGGTTTCATTTGATAAGAAACTAGAACCAGGTGTGATGACACCACAGAATATATATGCTACAAAAAGATAAATACAGAAATTAATCCACATCATAAAGACGGCTGTATTCAGGTCACATCAGTTGACAAATGATATGTAGACAGAGCATTCAAACACATTATGTCTATGAGATAGCAGTAATCACTACAAAAAAGCAAACTGATGTAATACTTATAGCATGCTATCCCATGCAGGCAAATGATAAAGAAAAAATAAAAAGTTAGTTGAGATTTATCACCAAAAATTAAATATTTGGGAAATTTGTCAAAGAACAATGTAAAAGACCTCTAGAAAATATGCTTTGTACACCACATGTAGGTTGTAGATATGTGTGTATGTACGACTTGGGAGGGGGAGGGGGAGGGGGGTTGGCACGGTTGACTGCATTTAAATTTATACAAACTCTGTGCCATTGACAGTGATAAATGTTACACTCTATTCTACAATATGTTTAATGCATAGGTCTGTGGAGTTAAGTTTTCCCTGCCTGTATGGTGCAGCTGCCCAACCCATGTATGTTACATCAGATTCAGTTGCATTAAAATGCCAAGTAGCACAGTGAAGACAGCAGCAGGATGTGACATCAAATTTGTTTGTCACTCTCTCCCTCTCTTTCTCCCTGTGTTTTTTCTCCCTCCCCCATCTTTGAAACTAATCTTTATAGAGAGACTTCTCCTTTTTCACTGCTGACCAAATGTTGTTTTTGTGATCTTTTAAAGGCACTATACTGAACATTAAAAGTAGTAAGATGATCTGATCAGAAAAGAACACTATCAATGTCTCAGTAATTATTATTTTATGTCTGTACCGCATGCACTATGCCTTTTTTTAGTTCAGTTAAACAAATAGTGAAAATTTCATAAAAATAAAAAAAATCATCCATCATATTAAGATGTTATTCTGATATCTGATGTACCACTGGGTCAGATTATGTAACTGTGGACATGTGTGGAAATTGTGAGGTGTTTTTTTTTTGTCATCAGGTATTTTAGAATGACCACATGGAATTGATTGTCATTTTTTTTAAAGCATGCATCAACTTGCCACATGCTTCTAACAAATTAAGGGAATTAATTTAATCTTGATGCTAGGCAGCCTGGATTCCATGGACCTGATTTTCACCTCAACGAAGGAACCAATCACAGAATGGAGGGGGGACAGCAAGACGACGTCAAGACGACCAAAAAGCTGTTGGGCCCGTGACGTCGGACTGGAATAAGGTGGATAGCTTAGTTGAATATCATTCCATTCTAGGCATTGAGGTAGACACAACCAATAGCTATGCATTCAATGTAATCTTTTGGGCAATTACACGTCCAGAAACTGGTTTTGCTAGGTTTGAAATGTTATTAGAACTGTCAGCATGGAAAGGATCCCTGCAAAAAAATAAGATCTAACCAAGTGTTTTTAATCTTATATTAAGAACATTTGGTTTTGTTTTTAGTAAGAAGAGACTTATAGCGCTCTCTCAAAAGTATCTTTTTACGTAGTTTCTAAGCTAGTAGTTTTGTGTACTATTTTATTGCCATTGCTTGCGTATGATGCCAATGAAACACTCTTTCGGACACAGAATAAATAGTTTAATTTTGCCTGTTAGACGAGCTAGCTAGCTAATAGACCTCTCCAGAATATATCCCGCCTCCTAACTTCCGTATCCATCCAACTTCCGGGCGTGGATTGTCTATGGGAAATAACATGGCGTTTTGAAAGATCGTACCTGTCAAACTCTGTAGGTGACAAAGTAGAAAAAGCTGCTGGGCAGATTGGCCTACACACTTCTGCCATCTAGTTTCCACTGGATTTTTTTATTTTCGGTGCCGTTTAAGTAGTATCGTCTATAGTATACTACTTAAACGATACCGACAATCAAAAAATCCAGTGGAAACTATTTGGCAGAAGTGTGTAGGCCAATCTGCCCACCAGCTTTTTCAACTTCGCTACCTACAGATGTTTTACCGGTATGATATTTCGAAACGCCATGTTATTTCCCATAGACAATCCACGCCCGGAAGTTGGATGGATACGGAAGTTACGGAGGCGGGACTTATTCTGGAGAGGTCAATGTTAGCACAGTAAACGGAAAGTGAATGGGAACGGCTTGTGATGTTTGCTAACTAGGTAGCGCCGTAGCAGCTAAGGACTTTGGTTAAACTTGTGTTGTAATGTTAATGTCATAATGTTGGGAAGACATTGTAGAAAATGGGTTCGTAACTTACATTGCTGAATGTAAGGAAATTGTGCAGATGAATTCAAGCGAATGTTTTTCTTTGCATGCAGACGCCAAAGACTGAGCTGTAGCCTATTTCACATATGTCCCTAGCTGGCCACAGTTATTTTAAAATGGTGCACGTACATGGAGCGTCGACCCACAGCTATGTTTTTTGCATTAACACTGAATGGGCTTATAGTGAAAGTTAAGGGAGCCAGCTAGCATGTTAAAAAACAAACCCTATTTTATACCACTGACAATGCTCAAAGTATAATTACACTTCAATTGCTTCCTTCAGATACAGGTCTTGTACAGTACCTACAATTTGTTCGAGTTTGAGTGCAGCTTTCGGTAGGTGACTCGTTCCGACATAGGCCTAGTGCCAACCCAACAAAACATAATTTAATTGTTTTTTTTTTCCTTGATGCTTTCCTAAATAGCTTACCTGTGGAGTTTCTTATCCAGAGAATAATTACTTCTCTAATGTGTGAAAGCATGTGAAAGTCGCATGCTCATGACATTATTTTAGCAATGATTTTGAAAAAAAAAAGTTTATTACAGAGGTTATCATGCCAGTCATACAATGTTGTAATTCTCTGGAAATAGAAATGGTTCATTAGTCTGGCTATCACCAGACCAAGCTCAATTGAGCAGATTGGAGCTCAGATTGAACATTGATCTGGGGAGTTTGCTATGTATTTTCTATTGCACAAGAGGCGCGATCAACGGGCATAGTTCAAATTATGCAATTGGATAGTCATTCACCAATCAGACCAACGATCAGGGTGATGTTTGCAGAGCGACGCGGAAACTCCAGGCAGGAAACTTATGTCAACAAATGTGTTGGTGGTTTGTATTGTAACCTAGCGTTCATGGGCTTCGGAAGAACCTTTTTCCCAGTGAAAACATAATCATTCCGCACCAATGTCAGAGGTTGGAAACTGGGGCTAGATTTTGCTAACAGAGTTGCCCAGTTAGGGGCTTGTCATCACTTTTGTCGTCACGTTGTAGTTCGTTTGTAGTCCATGTGGCCTTTCAACAGTTTTAATGTGAACTTGGGAATTTGCCGTTTTTGTCACTTGAAAGCTGCATATTTTTCTTTCACAAGCGTCTTACACTATATTTTAAGCAAATACAGTTGTTTATTTAGGATTAGTGAGTGTATGTTTTAACCTTTGTTGTGGCATCCGTGTTTGTCACACATTCCGACGGCAAAGCACATGAACACTTGCTGTGGGAAAAACAAAGTAGCCACGGGGGCGGTCCTTGTCATTCCCAAGTGCCATGAATGCACCATAAAAGCACCAATTTCCTAGCCTGGCTCCGCCCTCCTACGTACTATCGCTCAATTTTCCCTTCAGTACGTCGTCTGGGTCTGCGGTATATTCGCGGGTTTTCTCCTGCAAAAATCTGCAGGTCCAATCAGCGAACAGAGGGAGTGGCTGAGAACGATGACGTTGAGGTCGTGTGCTAGTTTGAGCCAGACATACGTCATAACCAAACGTTAGCAATTGGTTATGGCAGATCCAGAGTGGTTCTGGGCAGATCCAATAGTTTTAAACTTCAGAGTACTCGCCTTCAAGGAAGTTAACACTTGGCAATGGAAAGTGGCCAGACTCTCTGTACATTATGAAATGTACAAGAGTCTGGTAGGACCAGGCTACCAATTTCCACCCCTTTTCGTTCGAAAATTCTAAAACAAAGATGTTTTTTTAATACTTCAAAATAACATTTGATAAATGAACCTTACATTGGACACACCAACCCGACGGCCAACCATCGGCAGAAAAGCAGTCGGACTGATCAGTTGATCAGATCAGTTCAATTTTGAAATGTCTGTTTGGTCTTTTGTTCTTACTCTATCTGCACTTATACTCAGAGTGCTCTCCACTTTGTCTAAGATAATGTGTTTTCCATCAGTGCTGTCACTGTTTTCTTCAACTTTGCTAATAAGGTTGTCAAGAGCACTCTGCGCATCATCTTCTATTTTCTTTTCATCTCTCTCCATTTCTGCCAATTCTTTGTCTAGCAAAGCATTCAGATCATTTCAAACATTCTGAGCATCGTTTGGAATATCCATAGGTAGAGTCCGTCCCTCTGCTTCTTCAGCCTTCTCTGGCCCATTAGGTTTGTCTATGTGTGCCTTCTGTAGTTCACTAAAAAGAAGCTTTTGGAGTTCCTGCTTTATTAGGGGTCCAAGCAGAGTAGCTGCAGGACTCCTATTGTTTTTGTTCTGATTTTTAAAGCAACACCAAAGAACTTTTCCTCTGTCAAACACGCTATTTGTTTATCCAGCACCGGCTTTGCAAATAACAATGTCCACAGACAAGGTAGAATATGTTGCATGATTTTATGAAAGTACGATGTATTGCGACTTCAGATGCAAGTCAAATTTGTAGTTTCTTATGTCTCATTCCATCGAACTACAGATCCGCTACCCGATCTGGCAAACTGACATAGTGCGGTTATAGCCGATAGAGGGCCGCGAAGCGAATGCAGAAGTGCCGTTCACCCTGTTACGAGTTGATGAACCACTGAAACGATTTTGGAAACATTATTTTAAGGTGCAAAAAAACTCTTTGGTGTTGCTTTAAACCTTTCATGAAATTATGTTTTCGCAGCAAAACCGTTTCTACAGCCATAACCATAATAGGTACAGACTCAAATTCTTTACCATACAATAGGTCCCAAATGAGTGCATGATCTCACACAACAGGAATTACCCATTTCTGTTCATAGGGGGCGCTATAATAATCACATTTACGTTTTTGCTGATATCTTCAGAACCGTATGGAATTTTTCCAAAATTCTTCCTTCTTTATCTTACTTCAGTGCTGTTGCATCAACCACGGCAATTTGACCATTGGTCAATTTTCCCGCCATTTTCAAAAAACTCAAAAGTGAAACTAAGACCGTTGTTCTGATTCCCACAAAATTCGGTACACATTATCTACAGACCAAGACTAACAGATTGGCTTTTTCTGATTTTTGATTTATCACCCATTTGTAAGTTTTTAAGTGTCAATTAACATTTGGGGAGTGGCCTATAATGATTTTTTGCCTTTATCTGAACTTGTAAAGGTCCAATCCTATTCAAACTAATCATTACGACATTCTTTGGACGCACACCGAATTTTATGAAATTCTGTCCACAGGGGGCGCTGTCAATTTCTCCAATATGTCCAATATTATCCATCTTGGTACAGACAATCAATATGACATTCTTAGGATGCCCACACAATTTCATGAAATTCTGTCCATCGGGAGGCCTTACAGCTGCAAAACAGTGTCTGCAGCCATAACTGTAATAGGTACAGACATTACATTTTCACCACATTTTCACTATAGGTCCACAATCAATGCATGATTTCACACAAAAAACAGACCCATTTCTGACCATAGGGGGGTGCTATAATAAGCATAGTTATGTTTTTGGTCATATCTCCAGAACCGTATGGAATTTTTCACAAATTCTCCTTTCCATTTGTTCATTCAGAGCTCCTGCATCCAATGAACCCAGCCACACCTATTTCCGTCATTTACATTTTCCTGCCATTTTCCAAAAACTCAATAGTGAAACTAATCTATCTATCTCCTACACCGTTGATCCGATTCTTACGAAATTCAGTACACATCACTTTCAGACCAAGCCTAACAGATTGGATTTTTTTCTGATTTTTTATTTGTTTCTCCGTTTTAAAGTTACGCATCAATCCAATTTTGGGAAAGTGGTCTATAACAATTATTTTACTAATATCATACCTTGTAAAGGTCCAATCCTATTAAATCTTCATACACTGAATCAATACTACTTGAAGCACACCATTTGGTACAATTCGGTCCATAGGGGGTGGTACAGTCTCCACCTTCATTCTGCTAAAGGGCACTTATACCATTTTGCTTGGACCCCGACAATCTCCGCTTGTGGATATATTTATTTTTGCTTTTTTTATTCTTCCTGTCACTGTTCTCGTGAAGTTGGATACTCAAAGCCTCCAATTCTCTTTTCACTTTCAGTTTGTATTTGTATTCCATGCCATGGAATGATGTATTTATCTGGTAATTTGACTCTTCTGATGATGTTCACATGTATTGACTTAACACATTTTACATTGGAACATTGTAAGTAAAGACAGTGGGAATTAGCAAACACCTCCAAAAGTGTCAGGGATTTGCAATGTTTGTAGATGGAAACACAACTTCTGCTCCATGCCACCTACAGTATATTGTCACACTATATGGTGGCACCTACAGTCAGGGTGCTTGCTCTTTTTCCAAATTAAAATTCCAGACTTTTTCCAGACTTTTTTAAAACTGGAATTTTTTTTCTCAAGACCTTAACTTTATGTACTTGTATACTTGTGTGCCTACTGCCTACTTCATTGGTTGAGATTGTACCAACTGTGTTTATTAGAAATGTTAATTTTTTAGGCTAGAATTCAATGAACAAATGCATTATTCACAGTAAATTATGCTTTTACTGATGAAAATGTTTCAAAACATGAAAATCACAAGTACATGAATTTCACATCAAACAAGTGTCACAAAAACGGTAATCGGTAACACTTTACTTGACGGGTGAGTTCATAACACATTCATAGCAGCTGTCATAAACTGCACATAAAGCATTCATGACTGTTTCATGAGACATGACTCAACATTCATACCAAACCTTTCATGAATGTGGAAGACAGAACGACGAAAAATTGTCAAAATAAAAGTCCATCAATCGCAAAGCAGCATTACCGTTTTTGTAAATATTTCATGAATATCTTATGAAGTCTACATTGAATGTCACTTTACTATACAAGTTGTGAAGTATTTGTAATCACTGAGTTTAACACTGGGAGGCAAAATAGCCTACATTCGACTTGTATTTGTGTAACCTGGAATGGTTGGACATTCCCAGTAGCAAAAGATGAGAAATTATCTGCAAAGGTTACATCATAAAACAAATACATTTTTATGAAACAAAAATGATTTGCTTGACCATGTTCTGTCTTTTTGGCACTGGACTAGCCCATTGACTCAGATGTGACATGGTCAGGTAAGAGGTTTGGAACAAAAACGGCAATGCTGCTTTGCGATTGATGGACTTTTATTTTGAAGAGTTGTTGTCGTTCTGTCTTCCACATTCATGAAAGGTTTGGTATGAATGTTGAGTCATGTCTCATGAAACAGTCATGAATGCTTTATGTGAAGTTTATGACAGCTGCTATGAATGTGTTAAGAACTCACCCGTCAAGTAAAATGTTACCAAACTATCTATAAAAAAAACATGAATGGATGGATGAATGTATGTAGAATTCAGTCTCACTCACATCTCATTTTTTCTGTCCTTAACATGACTGAACATATCTTTATGTTATCTCATTTTAACTTCTGAACAAGCTGTATCACAACACTCACAAAAGTGCATACATTTGACCTAGTGCACTTGGTTAGAACAAAAAATAAACTGCACAGTATGGCAAAGACTCTAATTTTTAATTTCATTTAACTTCAGCCATAAATTCGAAAACACGCAACGACCCATTTCTGTTGACCACTAGGCTAGCTATGTGTCAATAGACCTCAGCAGTGACGAAAAGGTGCCAGACTAGGCTAAGCAAGCGTTGATTGGATATCATTCCACAATACAGCTAATACAGTACGTGACCAGTTAGTAAAATTATAGTTTTATAGCCTACCTTCCTATTTCTCATTTCACAATGCCTGAGCATACTGTAAGATTCTACCATACATTTTTTCCATACTTTATTAAGACTTTCACACAAAATTCAAGACTTTTCAAGGTCTGGACAACAGTGTTTCAAATTCCATACTTATTAAGACTTTCAAGACTTGCGCAAGCACCCTGACAGTATATATTTAGTCACACTATATGGTGGAAGTTTGTTTATTAGTGTACATTACCATGATTAGTGTATGACACTACCACACATGACCACACTTATAAGGTCTTATACTGGATGTAGAATTGCATTAAAAGATCTCACAGTGTCTGCTTGGCATTATGTTAACAATGAAAACACTGACCGATTAGTGGGGTGGAAGGATGGTTTAATTATTGTAGACACTGCATACATGATTTACATTCCACATTTACATTTATTAATTTAGCTGACTCTTTTATACAAAGTGACTTACAAGTGAGGACTAACATTCAAGCTATGATGCAAAGGAGACAACATATAACAATAAATACTACCTTGAATATACAAGATGAGAGTTGAGTCCATAATGTCCATAATGACATTTGTTACTGGACTTATATTGTATTAATATTGTAATCTCACAACCAACGTGTCATTATTATGGGGAGATCCACTCTCTACAAGGCTACATTATTAAGCCTTTAAGATCAGAGATGGAAAAGACTTCTCCAAACTACTGTAACCTATAAACAAATAAGCTAAAGGTTGCGATGATTGACTGTATTCTGGATTTCCGCTGCAAAGTGATCTGGCCAACAAGATATTTCTGCACAGACAGTTTGAGAGCTTTCGATTTTATAGTTCAGTAATTTTTACAACACGTAGAGGTGAGTAGTAAAAAAACTGTACACTTTCCAAGAAGCGCTTGAAGAGGCGAGAAAGGGGAGAAAGAGAGACAAGTAACAAATATTGGCAAACTGTAATATTGTATTGACAATGATGAGAGGCAGCTCTGCTGGCAGAATGACATTCCTACAGCTCCCTCTGCCACTCCTGTGTGTGGAGCGTATGGTCTGGAGGCTGGGGGAGTGAGAGGCTGGCACCCAGGCCACTCATCCTCATACAGCTTTAGTGAACAAGACAAACTAGGCTTTTCACATCTAAGCTGATGCTGTCAAAGGAAATTATGTTTAACCTACAGTCAACATATTCAGTATTATATTCAGACTCCTTGGTCTCTATCTTTTCTTTTTTCTCTTAACTTTTCCTCTTATCTCTTCCAGGGCCTTCCACACAGTCCCATCCACACCTTTGCCTTGGGTAAGGGGAGCAGTGAGAAATTGTGTTGTGAGTACACATATCCACGAGTGGAGAATGATACTTCAATACAGATTAAACATTGATGAGGATTTCCATTGAACAGGAAAACAATGATATTCAATATTTCTATGATAGTCTTCTGTATGGATTCATCATTACATCCCATAATTAAATGATGATGTTGCTGCTAAAAGGATTTTAAGATTTCGCACAAGATGCAGAGGGTAATAACTCATGTATAATAAAATACATGACATCATATTTTACTTTTGTATTTCCTCTTGAGGGTATATTTTACTGGGAAATTATGTCAAGGACATTTATTCTCTTTGTCACTTTTCAATAGCCTTCGATGTGCTGATCATCAGTGTGCTTAGATCAAATGAATGCCTCTGTAGTTAAATGTATCTCCATAAATGTGATTTACTCCAGAGAGGAAACATACTTTCAAACCTGTGTTAATTTTCTTCTCTTATTTCATTGTTGAATCTACAGTGCATTACTACCTCATTGAAATGTGCCAGGTGAACACTGTTAGCTATTTCTATTGCTGCATATTGTATCCATTACTCATTCCCACTAGGTAGCAAATCACATATGACAGTTAAATTTTGACAGTACAGAAAATCTAGCCTCGGTCATTAGAGTTAATTTTATGTTTCTTTGGCAATTCCTCATCATTTTTTGGCCTCATTGACTATTTTTCTTTATAAGATATTAAGTATTCAAAGCTCATTTACATCCTTATTTTTCAATTTGCTGCCGCAGTAGTTTAATTTATTCCATATAATTTCTTTTTGTGAGAGGGACATTAATCATTGCCTGAACATTTTAGTGCCTCTGGGATTTTTTTAATCAATAAAACTGAGGGAATAAAAGCATCTCAGCAACCTGATAAAACAAAGGGACAAAGCACAAGGTGGGGGGTCTATCTCTGGCTCTTATTGTAACAGTATAGTTAACAAAAAAATCAAAAACACATGTGTGATTCATTGGAAAGGTAAAGCAAGAATGACATAAACTTTCACTTTCTTTCTTGATTTTTGTTCGTTTGCCTGATAATGATATTGAAGAACAGTGTTATCCTTCAAAACCAATGTGTTTCTTTAAAAACGCCATTATATCATTAAGTTACATCATTGAATTGTTGTAGCAAGTGGTGCCATAGGTCTAGAACAAACGTTGAAATTATAAATTATTTTCTGTGTTAGAAAACTACTATCATAAAATGCTTCAAGAAAATAGTTCCTGTTGTGCTTGCAGTAGTTATGTTGTACTGGTCTATTGAGCTTGTGGCCTAAACACTCATCCTCTTTCCTGCTGCCCTTTCTTGTTGTTTCTCCATCCTTTTACATTCATTTTATGCTTGGCTATTCCTCAGGCTATCAGTGTATTAATGCTGGGGCTTAAGTGAAACAGCCTCTAAGAGATAAGCCCTGAGGTTGACATGTGGGGCACATGGCTCATGTAGCATTCCCTAACCCCCTCACCCCATCACTCGCACCCCTACCCACAAGGCCAAAACCTCCACTTTTAAATTGATTTTTTTTGTATAATATTGTTGTGACTTTAGAGGGAGAGTGCAATTTTTTTAAATGAAATTTCAGAAGCTGTGCATGTCTTCATTGAAACTGCACTTGTTTGAGAGCCTTGACCTTCTCGAGGTGTGTAGCAAGGGATGGAGATGCAGGCAAAAGGGTAGGGTGGGGATGGGGGTTTGTGTACTCCGATACATGATGTGGAAGGCCATAATACTTTGTGCATGGCCGCTTGCAGGCTGTCTAATCACAAGGAAAAGACCCTCTGTCTCACTCCATAAACTCCAGTGAGTAAGAGGACGGGTGTGGGGGCACAATGTCACTTGTAAATCCCAAATTAAACTCAACTGCCCAAAACTTGGGCACATAAACCCCTCCACTGCGACCACCCCCACCTCTCCCACCCTCAGTCCCTGACACCCCCCATGTTGTCCTGATCCCTTGGGTGCAGAGACATTTCTGACAAAGACAAGATGACCTCTCAGGTGTCAAGAATATGGAATGGTCAATTTGTTTAGCCCCTAGTGCACTTGATCCTTGGCACATATTTCATATCACCCCTTCATCACTTACAGGATAGCAGCACACTTTCCCAGCCTGATTTATCAGTTTAATTTGCATGTTCTTATAGTGCCAAAATAGCAAAAAATATATAAAAAGTCACACTGCACTTTAGGCCGTAATAGCTTAACCTGAGACGGAGTGTTCCAGAGACTACACCCTGCCACATTTAAGCTTGGTAAGAGAAATAGCTTACTTGAAGCCAATCTGTTCATTAAGATAATGTGTTAGTTCCAATTAAAGTTACATTAAAATGGTCTTCATAAAGCGATGAAGTCAGCATTTTCCTAACTTGCTCCTTTAATTATATTGCTCCTCTGGTGTCATTAAGGGTATTAAAAATTCATTAACAAGAATAGTACAGCAGTCTGGCAACAAATCAGTGTGACTTTCATCTCGTGTTGTCGAAGGATTATGGTCATAAGTGTTTTAAAATGTGGGGGGCTCCCAGTCCTTTCAGAAATGTCACCTGGACATCAACAGGTTCATTCCAACAAGAATCCATAACCCTTTTAAAGGTTCTCAGGAGAAATTCCCATGTATTTAATAGAAAACAACCATTTGAAAAATGCGTGCAGCAAATGCACATGTAGAGCAGATATTGTACATTTAGTTGGAAACAGTAAATTCCTGCTAGCTGTTGTATATCTGTCAGTCACATTTCTTTGTCTTTTGTTTACATTTAATGAAATCATAGCTATTTAAAGCTATTTCACTTCCTCTGAGTGGATAAATGAAGGGTAAGAGGGTCTTTGTTTTGTCCAAGGAGGAGAGCATTCTCAAGAAAAGACTTGACTTAATGTATGAACAATTGATTAAAAATGTGTAATATGAATACATGCTTGGATATAACTAAATGGTGTGTGTAAAGTCAAAGTTTTTGCTGCTCTTTGATTGTATTCCGTTTACTGCAGATTTCCAAGCAAAAGCTTGTTATATTGATACACATGAGTATTTCACAAGTGGAGCAGGTGTTGAATTGGTGGCTTTGCTTCCAGAATGAGCACTACTTTGGCAAGCGAAAAGAAATTAATTACATGAATAAATGTAAAACAACAGCTTTGAAGTGTTTCACTGACTGACTTCAGCAGAATTATTATTGGCAACGGACAGCAAATCTTCTGCTCTAGCACCTCTTACCCTGGTAGAGTTACATAGACAACATATGCACATCATGATCATGTACCTGCTCAAGTTAAGAGCAACATTTAAACTCAAAGTGGGAAGGACAGAAGGAGATTCGTGGTAGCACATTACATAAACCAAGCATCTCTTAAGCATTATAATGCATTATTATTGTAAACCTAAATATTCATAAAGTATCATAGCAACTGACAGAAGTCTTTATAACTATCTATAAATAGACATGGCTGCACTCATAGCGCATCATAATGTTGCTTGTACAGGCTAAGGTATTACAACACTATGAGTGCAGTCACTATATGTATGAATGGTTGATGAGTGCATGTCAATCATTATGAATACTTAAAGATGCTTTATCAATGTTCTTTGTGGATACGGGTTGTAATAAAGTGTGACAGGATTCTGTCGTTTGATGCACCTTGTAATAGGTTGATTGGGATTGAAGCATGTGTGTACTTGGCACTTGGGGTGGGGTGGGGGTGTTATGCCTGGGGCATTAAAACACACAGAATTTCCTATGGTTCTAATGGCACTATCCCTAATATTTGCATTTACTCATGCAATTTAAACAAAAATAACAATAATGGTGATTAATGTGTTACGGCCTTACAGCTGAGATGGCAGACTGAGTAGGACACAAAGTGCTGACATCACTGATAAGTTCTTATCATGGTGATTTGATTCTGATGGGAATTAGAGTAGAAGGAGAGGGCTCCCTGCTGGGGCTGTACTTAGAACAATTTCTGTCAGACACACACACACACACACACACACACACACACACACACACACACACACACACACACTCTCTCTCTCTCTCTCTAACACACACACACACACACACACACACACACACACACACACAGAAAGCAAACACATACGCAGAAAGACAGGGAGAAAGAAAGAAATAGACAGAGAGAGAGAGTTAATGTAATTTACATGAGGAAGACAAAAAATGCTAATAAAAACAATAATGGACTTTTTACCACCGACCAATGCACCAACGCATATGTTAATGTTTGTATTACAGAGCCTCATGCAATACAGAGTCAAAACGGCAATGATTCCTCTGTAATGATTACTACAAAGCCTGACTAATTTCACTCACTTAAATGTCTTTGAACTTGAGAATAAGAAATACAATTACAAAAAGCAAAACTATCCCTGTACTTTACAACCAGCTAATTGTCCATGATCAAATATCCTCAGAATGATAAATAAAGTACATCAAGAGGGGGAGTTTTCCAAAGCTTCAGTTAGAAAACAAGATACTGATAATGTTTTAAAACAATCTAAGTGGTTGTATGCACTAAAAGTGCACAGCAGACCAAAACACAAGGAAACTGTGGACTTCAGAGTGTCCTTTCCTCCTTTGAAAGCTGAGAAAAATGACGTTATTAATATTCCATTAGTGGCTGTTGTGAATTCTATCTGTCTGGTGTCGCCTTTGTATCAACCAGCAGTAAAATATTTATACACTTCTAATTAATTGGCATGGGAAGGCTGCTTTTTTGTAGCAACAGTGTAAATTAAGATCAGGATTAGACTAAAATATTCAGTATATTAGATGTGGGAGTACGGGGTAGCATATGAAGTTATGGAATACGGGGAAACATTATCCAGTGTGTGTATGTGTGTTGTTATTAATAGATGGATAATCTGAGATAAGATGGCAAACATGTGGTGAGGGATGGTTTCCTCTGTCTGTGGTAATTGCTCAGGTATGGATGCTCTTTTATTATCCTTACCAGTAATGTAGTTAACATGTTATTGAGTCCAATTACCTCCACCGCAGGGGTCCCGTTATTCACTGCAAGCCATCTATTATGACATCCTTCCATCATTGAGGTGGGTCTCACTGTCAGTCATCAGTTATATTCCACAGCATGACCAAAACACAACAACAACAACAACAACATCAACAATAGTAATGATAATAATAATAATATGTTATATTATTAATAATACATTAATAAAACAATATGTATTATTATTATTATTATTATTATTATTATTATTATTATTCTCTCTAACCAAAACCATAATTCGTATGAGATGCTGAGGACCACGCGCCCCAGAGTATAATTGATAGGATCTTTTAGGGAAAATCTTGTTTTATTTGCTGTCGACAAAATAATACTAAGCAAATTTCTTCTCAGGAAATCTAAAACAATATCCCACAGGGATTTTTTCCTGATCTGACCACAACTGACATCATTCAGTCACAAACCCCATTGGAAGACTAATCTATTCCCTTAGCAGACAATGGTGTTAGAGAAATGGCCATTTCCATGATTGGCCCTGTGACAGTCCTGCTGTGAAAGAATAACTGATGCTGTTGAGCAAACAGGCCTCAGAGATCAGGAAGAGTCCCTGGAGTCAGCAGCCCACACACACGTCAGGTACAGACATTTTTTTCCACGGCTTTCCTTAAAAGATTTTTAACACTACATAAAAACACTTCTTTAATGAATTGTCTATTTGTAATCTCTCTTAGTTTATCTGTATGTGTCTCACTCAGTCACTCACTCACTCACTCACTCACTCACTCTATCTCCCTCTGTTTTTGTCCCCCACTATGTAGAAAGAGCAGGACGGAGGGTCTTGTATTGCATAACACTATGCCTTTGTAATAATTCACTGTGACTGATAATCTTCATTAATCCTTTACTCCTCAGAAAGGGCTTCCCACAACAAGACAGAACCAGATTTGGCATTCAACTATAATTTATTCCTATATTATTATATTGTACCAAAATCATTTAAACAAGAAGAGATCAGTACATCAGTTTAAAACTCAATTTTTAGTCCTTTAATTCAAAGAGTTTCCTTTTTAAACAGTATTTCAGTGCCTGATTAAAAAAGCTTTTTTGACACACCTTTTTTGAAGGGGGGGGGGGGGCAAAAGCCATCGTTTCCTCAGAGATATCCTGTTAAAGCTATTCTGAAGTCAGCCATGCATGGCCCTCCCTCAAAGAGTGGGGCAACATTATTCAGCTTCCTCCTTCTGATCCTCAGCCCTACAACAAACCATGTAATCCACAGCTCAGTGGACAGAGAAAGGGGCCAGGCACAGAATGCCCCAGTCAAATGCTGCAGATGGGCCTGGTCTTCCTCACATCTTTAAAAGACAGACTGAGTAATATACTCCGCATATTGTTATTCAATTCTATACAATTAGTCAATTTTCCATTATGTCAAATGTAAAAAACACTGGTCTCACAACAATGACTGTTGTTAAAAATAGTGTAGAGTAATACATTCCAATATGTCAACATGGATGCTTTAATCAAAAACACATTCAATTTTGTACATTTGTGTTTGTTGAAGTCACAAGAGTCTTTGTGGTGAATACTCTAGAGACGGGCACCAAAGGACACACTATAGACTCTGTTATCTAGACGCAGCAATAGCTTGGCCTGAATACCCCTTATAATTAACACCCCCAACAGTGTAATTAAATGGACTCTCTATCAATAGTGCTAAGAGGAGTTTGAAATGCAAAAAAAGCATCTCTGGGGCAAACCTGGTAGAATTACAAAACGAGCAGCTTGCAAAATGTCTTTTCACTTTGATGAAGAAACATTTAATTATCCCCTGTGGAAGAGATGCCCCATTGTTTAAAGCTAATTTGTCCCTTTTGGCGACTTCCCCTGGCCCACAGGCTTGTCAGGCTCATGTTTCTATCCTGCTCTGGCTGTGTGAGCCCCGCCACCCCTGCGAGTGTTTGCGTCCAGACGTGCTGACAACCACAGGCCCAAATGAGGCCAGGAGTCAGGACAGTATTATATTTGTTTAAGTGCTACCCAAGGAGCTGGGTCCTCAGCCCTTAGCTGCGGATGAAAGAGAAGGCCGCCTTACCCGAAAAAGGATCAACCAGGTCAATTTCTACTCACTTTGTCCTGTGTCGGGTTTGTGTTCCTCCCTTCACAAAGGCCACCCTTGGGGATGGGGCATCAGCTCAGCTGCTGAAAGTAGGGCTGTTTCTCCCCTCATTTGATATCTTGGAATAATAGAAAGCCAGTAAGTGTCCTCAAAGCCTTACTCCCTCCACTTTTTTCTTAGTGAAATAAGAGAAAACACTCCCGTTAGTGGAGAAGAATGTCAAAATAGACACTGACACAGTACCCTTGGACTTTTAACTCAGATCATTTTGGGGTGGAAAACAAATATTTACAATGCAATAATTTTACAATACAAAATCTGTAGGATCAGTATAACAGGAGACAGCCAAGAGGAAGAAATGTTCAACTTACTGTATAATGGGGTCATGTTTTATCCTAACCAACCATTTTTCATTATATTTTTACAATATCATTACATTTATTCACTGAAGGCCTATGAAAGGATTGAATTTAAATTCAAATGCAATTTAAAAAGGGGCATATATTTGCATAGGGAATTAAAATTAAGATCTAATTATGCAAATAAATTATGGAATGGGGCAACGGATGGCTTTGCACTCAGTTATTGGCTCATTTCGCAAGACAATAGTCACTTGATAGTCTAAACGACATTGTGCTCGTTTAGCTAGAGACCCACACAATGGTGTTAAATATTCAAGTGGTATTTAATTACGAAAAAATTAGGGGCTTATAAATTACAAGAGGTGCTTCTTAAGTACAGCTAGACAAATTCCCTCCCGGTGGAATAAGGTTTCGTTCATACACACTCACGTAATTCATTTTACATGAACTTTGAAAGGGAATCCTTTTGTAACAGGATAACTTTGTGCTGAAATACTTGCAGAGGCCTGGCCACTGCTGGGTAAATAAAGCCAGGCGATGATACCGTGGAGGAAAAAAAAAGAATCTGTTTTTGCCAAGAGAAGGCTTTGCTGGCCAAAGGTGGTAACTTTTGCATGAATATCAATAGTCATTATTTGAGTATTTACAGTTGAGCATAATAAATAGGGATGGAACAATAGCTGTAAGGGTTCTCAGTTTAGACATATATTGTTATTATTGTCCTTTAGGACTCTGACCTTTCCTGGTCTATATGTGATCTAAACTACTGTAGCTCAGACACCAGAGTGCCCACATCAGTGTGAGGACACTTAGACCAGTAGGGGTCCTCCCTCAAACAGGGAGCAGTCAAGGTCCTGCCTCTATATCTTAATGCCGGCAAAGCTTCTATTTGTGCAGTCTTGCACTGGCTTCATGATATATATTTTCCTCCTTTTAATCAGCATCAATTTCACACCATGCCGTTAACAGCTATGAAGCATCTCCTCAGGACTGGATGATGATTTTATGTTTGAAAGGTCTGTTGGTACTGAGGAGTAATTAGAAATCTGTGGCATGCTTAAAAAAGAAAGAATAAAATGATATGTTTTCTTGCACACTTATCCTTGATTTAAGGAAAAAGAAGTGTATCCGTAATGAGCTAATAAAACATTATGTTGGTCAGACGAAAGGGCAAATGCACAGCATTCACAACATGTTTATATGAAATTTTCTGTGTAACAGAAAGGGTTCTGAGAAATTTGAATACCATTGCAGCATTATCATTTGCAAAAATATTTAATACAGTACAGAAGCAATGATACTGTATGTGGACTTGCCAATTTGGTTGCAAGTGCCTTCCATATGGATTTATGAATTTATGCCTTATTCATTAACAACCTCTGGTATGGTGTGAAACAGGAATCCTTGTCATTTCATGTGCTCAATTTTCAATTTAAAGAAAAAATAAATTCATTGGCAAAAATGGAGGAAAGATACGTCACAAAACATTGAATCATTAATCAGTGGAAATAAGCTCTGGAATCAGTATAAGACAAGTACATTCTGTGCAATGTGTGTGCATTTTCACGTGTGTGATTTTTTTATAGATGTTTTTGAAGTAAGACTGAGGAACAGATTGCCCGTGATAAAAACTTTAGGGTCAGCAACAAATGAATTTGAAGCATCCTAATACAATCTACGCTGTGGAAAGCTAATGAGGGACATTTTCAACTGGAAATGGAAAAAAGCCAACGCTAGTGTCTCACTCTGGGCTCCTGACTAGACAGCACAGACGTAATTCATGACTTTTTTTTTCTGACGGTGCATTGGAAAACTGTTTGACTTTGTCAGGCTTCTTTGTCAGTTCCCACTACTCTAGGTCTAACAAACAGCTTTCCCAGGGCCAACTCAAAGGCTAGTGTATGGTCAGCCAAGCTGAAATTGTCCCTTGTCCTCAGATGCTATGTAGCATTTCATTTCACCAGCTGTTTATTCTTTTTCAGTGACAAAGATATGTTGTATAAGGAGCCGCAATATTTATCAAGAAGATCCCCCAGTTTTCTAGCAAGCCTTTCATCTCACAAGAACAGAGTGCCTCTGTTTCTCTTTTATCTGTAAAGAACCGTGTTGCCACCACAGTTCTTTCAGGGGGGGGAGGCCAGTAGAGTTGTTAAAGGCTAAAGTAAGACGTGTATAAGTCCCTGCAGTGGCAATCTTTTATGAAGAAGACCTCAAAATGAATGTAGAGAAAGTCCCTCCACGAGCTTAAGGCCAATTAGTGTTTTCAGGACGGGTGATTTGTTTGTTAGCGTGTGGTAGCTGTCGACTCAGCAACTCCAGAATGATTAGGTAGGCATGGGCTGAGCACCATCTAACCCCTGCAAAGAATTACAAATACACTCAGATGGATGAGGTAAGGCTGACTGGAGAGTAGGCATAGAAAGTTAACTTCAGCTTCACGTGAAATTTGAATAAAGGGACAAAGAGAGACACAGGTTGTGACAAAGACGTGGGTGGAGCGACTTTAAGGGTCTCTGACTTGAGACTGTGCCATGTTCTGTTGCAGATCCAAAAGAAGACCGATTGGACAGCTATGACCAAAGAAATGATGACCACCAGCAAACTGCTTCAGTTCTTTGTTTGCCTGTTGGTTTACTTGTTTGTTTTCCTCTTGTGGAAATCAGAATAACAAGGCTGTCAGTAAAAAGGGGCTCCCCAAAACGTCCCCAAAGTCCATTGGTGTTTATTTGAGTACGACTTTAACTTTACATTATTTTATGATTATTAATTAGTTATTAATTATATATTATTTGTAAGTATTTGTTTCAAAAGGGCCCATCAGCATTCACCCATGATCATTCCTGCAGCATATTAAACATATGGTAATTCAAAGCAGTTTATTGCTGTTTGTGTGAGAGGGGTAAACGTAAAGCTAAATGGATCATGGTATATTTTCAGTAACACATTACTGTACAAAATGCAATATTCATATTTAACACAACTAAATGAATAGGTTGTGTTAAAAGAGGTTGATACATACATTTCACTTTGCATCTTAAAAGTGATTCCTAATTTTCTTGGGCCAACATCATTAATATTACTTCCCTGGTCATTTTGAAATGTGAAGCAGTCAAGGATACACAGCAAAGAGGAAAGAAGATTTAAAAAATTCAGTTCAGTCAAGCAAGCTCTGTCATGGTACTGATAATTGGTGAAACACCTAAGCCAAGAGTTTGTATGGAAATTAATCAAATCCTCTTTTTCACAATACATATATTTATATCCTGCAATATAAAAAAATATTGAACAGAATTTGGATCAAGCTCAATGTAAGAACATGTAGTTCAGAAAAGTATATAGCCACACAAAATATTTGAAACAGTAAATGTCAACCTAGGGATTAAAGAGACATAGCAGTGAAGATTTCCTTCTTTTTGAAACTGTGCATGACAGGAGGTAAATGTATCAGATGGAGAAGACGTTATGAAGTGACTGGTTTCAGCTCAAATCCCTTTGTGACTGGATTATTTTTCTAATCTACACGGAGACATTTGAGAGACATGTTTGAAGAGAGTGTCACACTATCACAATATTTGCATTCTCTGTGGAAATTGTTTTGTGTAGATGTAGGATTCTAAGTAGGTGGCTTAACCTTGAGGTGCGTTTTCTACCCTTCCCCTAGTCCTAGTCTCCTTATATGTGGCATGGTGTGGGCCTCAGTCTGGCCTGGCAGTGGGTCTGCCACGCGCCCACATCCCTCAACCCTCAACCCAGACAACAGCCTGCCCTCAGGCTGTTTGTCTGCCCCTGGGGTTTCTCTCTCTCTCTCACTCTCTCTCACTCTCACTCTCTCTCTCTCTCTCTCTCTCTCTCTCTCTCTCTCTCTCTCTCTCTCTCTCTCTCTGTCTCTCACACACACTCTCTCTCACACACACACACACACACACACACACACACACACACACATACACACACACACACACACACACACACACACAAAAGACAAAAAGTGAAACCAATAGGTTATCCTCCAGCAGTGGGCCTCGCAGCATACTCAGAAGGGGTGCATTGTAACGCATTACCAAGACAATACTGCCATATGGAGAACAGAAGGAACTCCAACTTGCACCCTTTCCAAAAAAGCCTAGGCAAACATCCCATGCAGATATTCAGAGTGTTGGTCACTTGGGGCTAGTGTCTTTAGCATAACAACGGGATGAATCACAGGAGACATTTTGTTTTCCATTAAAGCTTTTTATGCCAAGAGGGTCAGAAATTCATTGAAGCTACAACCAGCCTGAGCTACTGACAATAGTGCTTTTGGATACATGAGCTTTAAATCCTATCAGAGGAAAACACTGTTTTATGTTCCATTCCTGTTTATAATTAGCTTAAAGGAAGAACAGCAAGAGTCAGGAGGAAATGAATATATGAGAAACTGTTTCATTATTTCCAAGGCAAAAGTTAGTCGGCTACACTAGACACAGTGACTACAGAATGAAGTCGTTGCTATGTGTTTTAAAGTAATCTTGTAGCTATTCAAAGGGGGGGAGGGCCCTCCCCCAACACACACACACAAAGTTAAGGATACTGATGTATGCATAAAAGTATTTTTTAAAATATCACCAGTTACAAATAACAATTTTTATAAAATGCCCTCACTAAGCAGGCAACCATTTCACTAATGGGTATCTCAGCAGTGAGTCAAAATAAAACAGGAATAGCAGTGGAATTTTCTGTCTGAGCAAATGTGTAGATGTAAGTGGTTATGGATAATGTTACTGCCATTTGTGAATATTTAGGGAGGGAAATGCATCAATAATTTAATGATGACTGTGAAGTGGGTGATCTTGACAATGAAGATTTGTTTTATCATTTTGCAAATAGGCTCATTAAAGTAATGCACATTAAATATCTTCTCACTGTACATGAACAAGTTAAGAACCACTGAATGATTGTACAACTCACAGTATTCTGTTAGAACTCAAAAGAACCTAACAAAATATCCATGCTTTGCCCACAGATTATCGTAGACCACTGATTATATTTATGCAAAGATGAATTCTGCGTAGCATTGTCCTGAAATAAAATCAAAAGTTTTTGTTGCCCATCACTAAATATAACATTTGACGAGCTTTATAGAAAATTCCAAATGTATCTGACACAGAGCTGTGTGACTGATTTATAAGGAATTAATTATTCATTTCAGAATTGTGAACTCATTGCTTCATTGCAACACAAAACTACAGAAGCCTGTAACCTATAATTGTTTACAGGCACCACAGAGTATTCAGAAGAAGACCACTCTAAAGACAAATGCTCTACAGACTGATCATTTGTGTGATGATTTCTCCCTGTCCTCATCATAGAGGGCACTACTTTCAAATCTAAACAGCTTGGGTTGAAACATCACAATAAGTAGATGTGGTACCGTCATATGCCTGTTATAAGGGGTGAGATTGGATTTCTTTGGATATAAAATTATTATAATTACAATTATGTATTACAGTCTAAAATCTGGCATACTGTATCTTTGCCACTTCTTGGATCCGCCCTTATCTGCATATTCCTTGCATAAAAGTCTGTCCTGAATAATAGTTATTTATGTTTTATCTAAAGAAGTATCCATGTTCTGCATCCTTTTAAAATTCTTGTGAGATAACAGCCACACATTTCCATTTGACAAACAGCCGAAAGTCATCAGAGAAGTCTATGTGCTAGATGCTGGCAATTTGAACATTTTTATCATTGAAAGCAATGAGCCAAGCTGTAGTTTACGCCATCCAGAGCGGGCTGAGGGTGTTCAGAAGCTGGTCACATAGCCAATCTCCTCTTAAAGAGCAGGGCTAATGCAATAATGCTGCCCTGATGCGCAGGCCCTAATGGAGCTGAACACCTCACATTCATCTAGTACTACCTGGCCATTACTTAAACAGACCCATACATTACTCCAGCAAACAGCTCCATCTCTCCAACTCCTACAGTACATGCACTGTGTGGAGGTGTGTGTGTGTGTGTGTGTGTGTGTGTGTGTGTGTGTGTGTGTGTGTGTGTGTGTGTGTGTGAGAGAGAGAGAGAGAGAGAGAGAGAGAGAGTGAAGAATTAGTGGAACTGTTGTTGAGGTGTGTGTGTGAATTAGTGGAATTGTTGTTTTGACACACACGTTTTAAATGTACATGATCACAGAAACGGCATCGTACACGTCTTTTGTCCTGGGAAATACCCATTCAATTTATGGGTCATAGGTAAATATTCTATGTATGTCATTAATACACAACTCAATTTTATGAAACAAGGACTATGGTTTCAATTGTGTTAATTTGTTTAGTAGCAAGGTGTATTGCAATAGGCTACAGAAAATGAGTCACCAGTAAAAGTCTATAGATTGATATGAGGTTGTTGTTAATCCACCATCCACTAACCAAATGTCATGATTAAGAGTACTGATCCCCTAATGAGTCCTGTCTGACATCGTCTCAATTCAAGTATTGATGTAAATGGACCATAAACCTAGCCTGAGGACTATTCAGATTGTGAGTCTGATACTGCTTGCATTGGGACGGGATTATGGACCGTGTTTCAACCTACACAGGGTAAGAATACCTCTGGACACAATTGGATAACCCTAACCAATCAGAGCAACAAAATAGCCTACCGTGAATCCTGTGGGGAGAACAGACAAAACATCTTTCTTATCGACAAATGTTTTAATCACTGTTTTCTGTTCACTTTTTAAAATTATTGTCCTGTCAATATCTTGTACAACAGACGGGATAGCAACATTGAAACGTCTAGCTTCTCGTGATAGGCTTATTGTAGTAAACAAAATCAACCGAAGCAAGCTCAATTGACATGAATGAATAGGCACCTCTGCTTACATATCTATGGTTGCTCATCTATCCATCATCATATAAAGCCCGCCCAGACAATTTGATTGGTCCGCACGTTTTCATAGAAGCTTCTCAATGGAACAAGTCCAGACCGAATTTCCCGACCTCAAATTTTGTGGGTTTAAATTGGGGCTGGCTTCCAGGCTACCATAAAGCACCAATACACATGTGAATCCCTAAACAGATATGACCCATGTCCTACTGCTTAGACACACATAAGTTTGCCCCAATGCTTTACAAAATTATTTAGAGGCACTTATCTTCTCTCTCAGAACAATTGGAAGAACAGAATGATCTTGCTCTCCATTATACACGTGTCTGCTCAATGGAACATTCCACATGCTGTCTCTCAGTGCAAGGCAAACACAATGAATTACAATAAAACAGGCCACCAGTAAGACACATCTGCCACAAAAGCCAACAGAGGGCTTTATTTAGCCTTTGTATTGCTCTGCAGTTAACCCACATCATGGAATACTGCAAAGAGCAAACAGTTTTTAATAACCAGAGGGTGTCAGCCTGCATCGGGAGGCAGTCAACTGCTTCAGCATAACCAAATGTTACGGAGGAAAACAGCATGTCACAGTGCCATTTGACATGGTGAAATGAGATTAGATGGAATTCATTTCTAAGTGGAGAAAATTACAGGCATACTCCTGTTGCTCCTAGCAGCCTCTGCCCCCCCTCCCACAGTCCCCCCCCCCACCCTCAAAGCCCCACAACAGAAGCAGTCAGGCATGAAAGCTGACATGCACGTGGATTGACCTGACCACCACCACAAACCACTGGCTTCAAAACACCACCGCAGCGGGAGGAAAGCTCATTGTTTTTAAACCTCAGAGAGACGACTGTCACACAGACATATGCTCGGTGTGTGAAATGGCTTCAGTGCATACTTGAACAAGGGCACAGAGTCCAAGACAGGAGCATGTGTTGTGAGAACCTCCATTTCTCATGATCCTGACTGGCCCAGGCTCCTTTGGATAAAAAGCTGTACTTATAAAATATAGACTGGGACCCAGCTGACACTAATTTAATAACTTCCTTCGTAGGATTACTAGAAAGGATTACTCAATATTCATAGTATGCTGGTTAGAGAGCTGACAGGTGACCTTTGGCATTACTGTTCTTTAACAGGCATCTCAGCCAATGCAGAGGATCAGGATGACACCTTGTGAAAGGGCTTCCACTTTTGTCCATTCCAAGAGAAAATATGTGTCAATCCCCCCCCTAAGGAGGCCTGCTAGAGGGTGAAGAGGTTAGCCAGCCCTCATAGCCATGCACATCTTGGCCTTGGAAAGCCTGCCATAATGAATGCTAATTATGTTACCATCTGTGAGGTGGTCTGTGTTATGTAGACACCTGTTCATTAAGGAGCGGCTCAAGATCAACACAACTTTTCTCTTTTTCTGGCAGCTTAAGGAACACAAATGTCCTTCCAATGGCTATTAGTAATGCTGCATTTGATGATAAAGGGTGGACATGGAAAACATAATCCTGCTGGAATTCTCAAAAACAACCCTCAGTGTGTGTCTTCACCATTCTGAAATCTCTTCCTGCCAAAGAGGAAAGGTGAAGTGAAAACAAGCCTTTGAGTAGAAATGGCATGGCGTGTTTCACCAAGGCGACTACTGCCAGTGCTTTGCCATTCATATTGGACAAGTGTCCTCCTCTAAACAATTTGTCATTAGGATAGTTCATCTGGATAGCAGGAATTGGATTACATTCAGAGCTTCAGCATCTAATCAGACAAACAGCATTAGGTGGAATGGCTTAAAAGGTAGCCAATAAAATCAGCATGGGTGTTTTCTCATTCAGCCTAGATGCTGTCAGCTCTGTGCCCCGAAGAGCTGATCTGCCATTACAGAGCTATAGTAAACAAATGAGGCCAATTCCTCTGCCAGCTTCCCTTCTCGTTTGTCAATAAATCCTCCGACCCTGAATAGAGGAGAGGGAAAGATCCTGCCAGCTCACACAGGAGACTGTCTCTTTTATCTGAAGATCGTTTAAGACAAATTCAATATCAGATTATTCAAATTAGCCCTATCATGAAAAAAGAAGATTTAATTATCTAGGCCATTTCAACAGAGTAATATTTTAAACAAGTTTTAAACAAATGATTATAGCTCTTACCTGCCCTCTTTAAACATGCCATCTAGGATGGTACATTATGTTAACTAGGATGGATGAAAAAAATGGCACCCAATAAAAACTGGCACAGATGTAATTACAGGCTGCATGAAATATATAATCTTTGTCTAAATCCTTTGCAATCTTGAGAAACTGGGTCTGTGGGTTTATCAAGACTAATGTCTGCAGATGACATGTTGTACTTCAGGAGATTCCCTTTCATGCAGATTGCTCAGTTGGCAGGCACTTAGAGATGAGAACCTCAGACTGATGATGACACTCCCTCATACACATATATCTGTCCTGAACCTCACAGCTCACATTTAAGAATCTACGGATTAGCTGATACCACATATTTCAAGGCCCTCGCTCTTCAAATTACATCAGCGTGGGATGCAGCACTGAAAACATGGTGATATAGCCCAATTATGGCCCTGATTGATTGATTTTCGAAAATGAATTTGGGATTTAAAGCAATGACATTGCCCTTCTGTCATTAATCCCTGCATGTGTGAGTGTCTACAAATTAAGCAAAGGAAAGCTGTTTTTCAAGCACTTCATGTGCCATTGACAGATGAGTTACTAATGTTTAGAGGATCCTTCTTAAATTCATGAAAAAGCACACATGGTCTGCTTTCTGTTTCTACAGAGATATTGCCCTACTTGCATTCTGTCACATCAATCTACTCCACAACTATCTTATCACTTCACTATAATGATTAGAGTAGATACCCCTATTTCTACATTGATGCTTGGCATATTTTTCCATATCTAAACATAATGTTTTTTCCCCTCTATACCCCAAAGAAATAGGGCACAAAGTTTGGGATCAAATCTGCTACCACATTGTGAACCTCCTGATTCCGACATATGCTCAGGTGAATTGAGTCCTCAGGCTCCAATCTGCCTTTCTCTGATCTCCAAGACAAATTGAGGGGGCCATCTCTCTCATTACCAGATTCCAAACACTCGCCATATGCATCGCTATTATTAGACAAGTAACAGAAGACATCCCATTTTCAAAGTTAAATTACCAAGTAGCACCCTAATTGGTTAAAACTGTTGTTTAGAGGATGGCATCTAAAAGGGACTCCAGAAAATAATTCAACAGATGGCTTATTCTTGTGCCTTGTATTAACACCTTAGACATTTAATGAAGTGATAATTGCTTTTCTAATACATAATGGGACTATCACAAATTCCAGCAGTAATTCAAACAGATTAGTCTACAGGAGATAGATAAACACACATGGCATTCAATGTCAGTGTTAAGTAGCATGAAAAACAAAACAAAGTGGAGGACACAAAGAGCCGTCACACAGAGCAGCACATAAACAATGTGCCCGAGGACGCACTTCTCCTTCACGTCTGTGCTGAGCACTTGAGGAGATTAAGGCTGGGTGATAGGCCACATGTTGCTAGCTACTGGTGTCTAGGGTCGACGTCCGCATCTCTAAATTGTTAATCTACTTCCCCGGAGGTTGCTGAGGGCTCTGAGGTGCTACACTGAGTCTGGAGAGAATCCTTGAGTACCCGTGGAAAAGCATGCAGGAAGTCCAACGTTAGTGGTGTGGATCATATAGCTTAGGGAGTTTGTTGTCAAAAGTAACATGGGGGAGTAAACGTCTTCTTTCCTCCTCACACAGGGTGGCCTGAGGGTTGAGCTGGAGAGGACGGAGGAGTGGAATGATGGACAGGCCTGGACATTCTCACAATGAGATTTCCCAACACCACTCAGATAGATTAGAGGAATCGCACAGAGAAAGAGAACATTTCTAATATTTTGTTAAAGAAAATAGATTCAAGAAAACATTGAAAACATTTGGTCAAAGACAATCTGTATATATATATATTATATACCATATCTGTATATTGCTTGTATTACAGGGCACCATGTTACATATTAGAGCAGCTTCTTAAATCCATCCATTTACGGTACTATTTAAAATGGTATGTTTTCTTAATCGCAGATCCCTTTTTATCATCACAGGTTATGCTGTAATTAGATCCTTGTCTCCATTGTAATTGGACCTCATATTTGGGCCTGTCATAGCTAATGTGCTTACACTGTATTCTCTGCCTTTGTGCATTTCAACTCAGAGAGAGAAAGTAATACATTGCTTGGTTAACAATCAATTTCATAAGAGTCATTTCCATACAGTTTGCCCTTGTTTAATGGAGTGAAATCCTGTTTGTATTACTACCAATTTAGTGAGCAAACCCACTCATGCATTGACAAAATTAAATCAAATTGAAATTAAAATCCTATCTATCTGCAGTCAATATCATCAGCATGACAAAGCGCTTCGTTTTGGCAGTAATGCATATTTAAAAAAATACCTTAGAACATGTTCTGCATATTATACTTTTCCATAGATGCAAACTAATTATTTTCTCAAAACCTAGCCTACAGGCTAAGCCTTAACACAAGTGTATGTAAAAGGTACAGTTTGCAATGGAACATGAGGAACATATTTATCCTGGCTGTTCATGTCTCTCGTTGTTACCATTATGATGGCTTGCTTTGTTCTATATGCTTCCATTATCTCCACTATGAGCACAGCCCAACCAGGCTCTAGCAGGGCCATAAATACTTCCCCTGGAACACACACAGCGTTCACATCATCTCCCGCCACGGCTTAATGACAGGGAAAAAAACACAATGGCTCTCGCTCTCCTTTCACCTCGCTGCCCGCTTCACTGTTTTCACATAGCTAGCAAAAAAATAAATAAATAATCACGGTGAGAGTCACATAAAGTTATATGTAGTTAAAAAGGTACATTAAACTATCATTTCCAAAATATCGGTGGTGATGGATGGATAATATCATTGTATTTTAATGGATGATTCAGACAGCACTGTTGGAAGCACCAGGGGCTCCAGCCCTCCATACCTGTGTGTGTGTGAATGGAAAACAGGGCGTCTGCACAAGTAGAAAGGAGGACAGTACGTCATTACTGACACTGTGCCAACCCCATGACAATGGAAATATCACTCTGTGACCAGAGGAACTTTTTCTCCTCAGCTGCTACTAGCAGGATTCTCTATTATTCCACATAATAAACCACAAGCAAGTATTTTGATGTGTTTATTACTGTAACAGAATCAATTAGACACCATTGAGCCCTGCGAATAAACAAACCTTTTTTCCTCTTTCAACAAGGTCATTCTCAGACTCATTAGGACGACTAGAAAACCACATTACACAAGCGTTTAGATATTAGACTGGACAACAGAAGAACACTGCAGTCTGACCAATGGTGTGAGGAGAGGTCAAGCAAACTGTCAATGGCAAGAGTCTATTTCAGCGATCATTATGTCCATTATGAAAAGAGAAACAACTCACTACTGGTTTACCAGGGCAGAGTGAAGGACTTCCAAAACACTGAAATGAATTGTGGTGCTGATCTGTCAGTGGTGTTTACGTCTGAGTGCTGATGATTGGTGAGGGATGCTCAGTCCAAATTCAGACTAAAGGGACCAGTTGTAGTTAATTAATAAGTGTGAGAATACACAGGAGAGCTGACCTTTAACCCCCAAACATTACATGCTTTCTGTCTTGGGTATGATTAACAACAATGTAGTATCTCTTAACCATCTTGATGATGACAACAGGAAATCAAATTGTCACAATGTGTGTGTGTGTGTGTGTGTGTGTGTGTGTGTGTGTGTGTGTGTGTGTGTGTCTGTGTGTGTGTGTGTGTGTGCGTGTGTGTGTGTGTGTGTGTGTGTGTGTGTGCATTTCTTGTTCCGGTTAGTTGGATGTACCATGGCAAAAAACATCATTGTCTTTGTGATCCTTGACCCTGTGTGTTTGTGTGTGTGTGTGTGTGTGTGTGTGTGTTGTGTGTGTGTGTAGTCCATTGTTATGTGAATGGCATGCTCAAACTTGTCAGGAAGCAGAAATCATTTCCTTAACTCAAACATATGCACACACACACACACACACACACACACACACACACACACACACACACACACACAAACACTCACACACACTCACACACACACACTCACTCACTCATGTGAACCTCTTCTGAAACCATGAGCTCTGACACAGAAGAGGACAACGTGTGAGGCTCATTTCCTCCCTGCTAATCAGTGTTTACACCCATCAGTTTGGCCAGGGTCACGTGGAGCTGTATATAAACCACCAGCTGACGGCGCTCTAGCAGTCGGAAGAGATCAGGACAAGCAGGCGCTTAGCCCTCTACCAGTGACCTTCTATTGCCTGAGCACTTTTATTGTGTCAGTTGTGGTCTCAGCCAGTCTTTCTCTCGTTCCCCTGCTTTCCCCACCTCTCCCTAATGGGAACAGTGGAATTACAGCTAATTAAGGATGTAAATGGTACCGAAGAGTGACAAAGAGCCTGCTTGTAATTCTGCACTAAATTGTCTCTTACCTCAGCAGAAAATTTATCACTGGAGACAATGTCAATTTTTACAGGGGGAGGGTTATTTGCATTTTTCGCAGTCATTAGCTGGGGAAGCATTAGGGGGGCTATGTGCAACCATGGGAGAAACACTGCCCCCCCCCCCCAACCCCCCACCCGCACCCCCCAACTCCCCGACCCCTCTTTCAACCCCCCACCCCAAACCTGAGGCACCTGATTGGAGATAATCTGATAGGTTCCTCTTCAGTGGTCACCACAGCATCTCAGCAGCTCAGAGGGGAAAGTTGTGAAATAGAAAGAGGACAGAGAGAGAGAGAGAGAGAGAGAGAGAGAGAGAGAGAGAGAGAGAGAGAGAGAGAGAGAGTTCTCTGAATCTCACCATGCAAACGCATGACACCTCTGACATGTTTCTGAATGCCAAACCTGCTAATCAGATCAACACAGGCTGAAGATATGGTTTTACATGGAATGAAAAAAAGGTCAGTATAGTCATCCAAATACAAAAGCTAGCTGTCAAATGTTACCTTTTTTAACAAAGCCAAGCCTATGGCAACAACAAAGCCTTGGTTGTGATTTATGCCATGTTAGATACGACAGCTAGTTACTCGGTAGCAAGACATCGATCTGACAAAGCCAGTAGATAAGCAAACAATAAAGAGGCAGGGAAATGATGTGCCTAGTGGAGTGAAGAAATGGAAAGTGCAAGTAAAGCGCTAATTATCCACACACATAATTCATCAGGTTAAAAGAGGGTAGGAGGGTGGAAGTGCTGTGGTCTAGGAGAAGTTACGGCCAGAGGTCAAAAGTGAAAAAGAGGCTGAGGGGAGCCATGTAGCCATTGGACACCACAGAGGGACTGTCATCCAGCCCAGTCTTTGTTGACTTAGCAAAGGGAGCAGTCTATGTAAGTTGCTATTTGTTATTACAAATTCTTACACCCATAGCACATTAACATACCATACTTGGAGGGCATGTGGTGATTTGAAATAGATTTGGAAAAGCTGGTGTTGTCAGACTACATGTCTACTAATAAAGACTGCTTTATGTCTGAAAATCAACTTTCCCTAACTGCAAAAGGTAGAGGTAGAGATGATAGTGATAGAAGTCAAAGGCTGAAATGAACACGATTGCAAATATTATTACTGCTGCAGAGACACTGGTTTTAACAACGGCCTATAATAATTATTGAGTGAGTTCACAATGTACCATAAGAATACAGATGGGTGCAGCCCTTCTCAGGCGATGCCTCTCGTGGCTATGAAAATGACCACATTATTTGTGGTGATCACTTGCCATCTCTGATTTGTTGCTTTAAATGCTGGGGTTTTAATTAGATATACACACAAGGTAGACAGCTCAGAATCATTAATAATGGCATATAAAAGCAGCCACCGCCATCCTCTGACACTTTTAATGCTCAGCAAAACAAGATGTAATCTGCTGCTAGTACCAGGAACGGCAAGACTCTGCCTGAGTCCCCTGCTTAAATAGAAAAAAGATTACGTCAAAATCAGAGACTCTTATTTGGATTTATAGGGTTAGAAAAAAAACAAACATGGAGGGTGAAGGGCCTGGAGGGATGAGAATCAGAGGGGTCTGAGGTAGGTAGCTGTTCCTCCTCACTTGCTTGATCTGTTAACTTTCAAAATGCTGGATTGGTGTGGATAGCCAATCTACAATAACAATCTATGTCCACACATGCCGATTACAGCATCTTCTCAGAGAGATTGCTTACAACTTCACTCCAGACTGATATACAGTATGCTTTCAGAGCAATCCAGACACCCAGCAAGGGTACCGGGTTGGTCTGTTCAATGACACCATGCTATGCACTGTTCATGTCAGTCACCATCACACACACACATGACACCCAGTCACCATCATTGCCAATGGATATTTCAGATGGTTTTTAAACAATGAACTAATTTAACATAATGATTTTTATATAGCCTATGTGTAAGTATTAATTTCTCTGTGTGAAGTGCTTCTTACTTACTTAAATGTTAAGGTTGAAGTGCTTGTGTGGAAAAAAGTGTGTTTAACTCAAGTAAGTAATTTGCAGTGATGCTCAAATGCATTTACAAATCTAAGAATTAACACAAACGAAAAATCAAAGTTTTACATTAAATTCAGAATACCTGCTGCAGCCTAGAGATTTGATGCCATACATGATGTGATGTGTTGGTATTTGCCATCAGCATCATGAGCAGTGAGCCTTGTAGGAGACATGCGTGGAACTGCAGAGCACATTTGGGTTGCTGCTCCGCTCTAGTTAGCCATCAGACGGGCCACAGCAGTGGCTCAGAGCTTTGGCAGGCCTGCACTAGCTGGCACTCTCCTCTATGATGCCCAACCTGCTTACAGCTGCACTAACATGCTGCAGCTCCAGGTAGCCATTTCCATTGGAGCCGTACAGGGTGCCAGTGGTCTTAATGAGGCCCTGATTTGTGGATTCAAAGCTCTGGGTTGTTATCTGCTCGTGTCAGAAGTCATTGACAAAGAGGGCTGGGGGAAGCTTTATACACATCTCATTCTATCCAGTGGAATTTAAGGCATTCACTAATTTCTCAAGGACCCCCTAACCCAATCATATCCACCTCCTGCTGACAACCCCCAGCCCTCCACACACACACACACACACACACACACACACACACACTTGCTGCTAAGCTGTGGTGTGTGGCTACTTGTGGTTGTGTGGGCATGGGTTCAAACAGAGGGCTCATTTCCTGTATGCCATCCCCCTGACACCCACCTAAGATTGCTGCTGCCCGCCGCCCAGACAAACGGCCAGAGGAGGAGCAGTGGTGATCCCAGGGCACTGCTGGCCTCCTAAAGCCCCAGCTGCCCTCTGCTGAGTGGACGGCTGCTCTCCCCCTCACACTTTCATCAGAATCCTATTTCCTCCCCTCCTGTTCCTCCCCTCTGTAAGTCAACACCGTCTGAAACTTAACCTCATACTACTGATTTCCCGTGCTGTGATAGATGAGTCTTGTCTAGGCCTTTGTAGCCTGTCCATCAGACTTCTACAATTAATACATGGTGGGGGTAAAGGGGCCACCATTCAGTGTTCCCTATCTCTCTCTCTCTCTCTCTCTCTCTCTCTCTCTCTCTCTCTCTCTCTCTACTCATACCATGTATATTTCCCCTTACTGTCATCCCTCCATCTCCCCATCTTTTCCTTACCCTCCCCAGGTCTAATGCTGCTAACTCTACTATTCATCTTGCTGAAAAAAACATCATTTATTTTGTACTTCCCAGATAATTTACTTTTTTTCCCACTTTCCTTTTTTTCCCTTTCTGCAAGGAATTCTCCATTTCCCTATAAAATGAAAATTCATCTAGAATTACATCTTATGTCATCATTATGTTTATTAAGCGTGGATGATGTATATGAACAGCGCTGGCTTGCCGCTGAGTGCTTAATGATGCATAAGATTAAGCCGAGGCTCTCAGCTGTGCTGTGACTCCCCTCTGCTTCCCATGCAGCAGAGGCATGCTGGGAGAACAAGCTACAAACGGCCATCAGGTGAATGGAAATAACACTTTGTGTGCTTTTGTGTTGCTGAGAGACAAAAAAACTGCCTTTGTGTGAGAGAAAAGATGTGTATGTGTTTCTTGTTGTTTTTTTTTAAGAAAAGAAGTTGCTTCTTTAAAAGACTGTCCACAAGCATTATATATAGGGGTGCTTACTTATTTTCTAAAAAAAGATGCAATTTGTCTGCCTGCTGTCTCACTTTAAGACCACCTATACCTCCCACACCAGCTATAGCCCAGTCCCCCCATGCTCTGTCTGTATATGTCTGTTTGCAT